>NC_090927.1:744609295-745876795 GCF_040938575.1 Ambystoma mexicanum | reverse complement strand
GACTTTATGAAAATAAAATTCATGTATGATGTCAGAGATGTCAATGACATTTGTGAGGTCATCTTTGATGTCCTAGGTGTTAGTCTTAGCAGTGCACGGTGGTGGCACGAGTTATGGTTATTTAGCTTACCATAACTGGCGAATGTCTGAGGTTTTTCGGTTTTACTTGTAACCATAATGTCCCTTAAACAATGCGTTTTCATTTCATAGGTTTTTATTACTGCAACTTAACCATAACGTTCCTTTAAGAACGTTTTAGTGCATTTCATGGGTTTCTACTAATGCACCTTTACTCTGCTACAACTCCGTTATATTTTACTCCCTCCCTCCCCCCCAACGTGGCAGCTATGAGTCTGAGGACAGCGCAGTACTCCACGGACGTTGGGCGGCATTTCCATGGCTTAAAATCATAGGGGAGACTCAAAATAATTGCAGCCATCAACCAACAAACAGATGAACCTAACATCACACCTAATGTTCACAACATGCGAGTATACCTTTTTGTACAAATACGTTAAAAAAAAAATGTTTATGCAAGACACATTGCAATGGAATGCACCAATCACAAACCATAAATGTGCACATCATATAATCTCCTCAGTACAACTCTGGATACAGATTAACAAACAGCAGGTGCTTACTGGGTAAGACATTCTCACTAAATAGTAATTGCATTGCATGTATTTCTCAGTGTTTAGCTTTCATTACATAAACATGTGTTATAAGACAGAGGCCCTTTTTTTTCTCCTCACACAAACGACAAGCACAATTAAAAGGTTAGAAGAGAACTTCCCAAGAAAAGAAATCAGGGACGATAACCTCTCCAATGGTATACAATACATATTTGACTGCCAATGTAATTTGCACACACCTTACTAAAATAATTATTTCCTTTTCTTACAGTACATAGTTTTTAGGACAAAACCACACCCCAGTTTCATCATTTACAGTCCCTAGAATCAGAAAGAGAAAATCATATCCACTGAATGTAAATACTGAAATCAAGAACTTGTCAAAACAATTGGAATAAAATCAGCTGATAACACATGTTCCTCATCACTGTCCAACTTGCACCTGTACTCCTTGTCTCCAGCAATCATTCCCATCAAATCCTGAACATTTTAATCATAAAAATATTTGATGAAACCTTAGTTCCTCCCTCCCTTCATGATTATTCTACACAAACACCCGATTCTCCCATGTATGTTTCTCATTACGATACCCCACCTCTTTCTTAAATAAAAAAAAAAAAAAATGTGTACTACAAATGTTTTGTTCATGGTTGTTGGTATTCCCCAATTATGAGTCCACAGACCATGCGACTTTCCGGGGGTGCACGCACTCAAAATGGAGGTGCTCCCAGACAGGAGGAATGTCCGGACATGCCCGTGCTCACATGATGCACTTTAATTTGTCTGAACACTGTGCATGTCCTACAGACTTCCAGCACATGATGAAATACTGCATAATTTGTGCGGCGTGATGGCAGTGTCTGCGAATGGTGTCGGAACCTGCAGACAGTTTAAGAGTACTTTTCCGGCCAAAGTGTCCTGTTTCAAGCAGAATCTTTACCCTTGCACAGCTACCACACCCATTCTGCGTTGATCTGGTGGTTTTTTTACGACGACTATTTTGGACTTGGTAGTCTGCGAACAGCACAACTGTCTGCGGACGGTTTCTCTAAAAGGTGCCCACCCATTACTTCTTCTCATTCTCAAACTGGCTGTCCAGGAAAGAGCATCTGGCGAACATCTGCTTTGCAAATCTCTGAAAACCTGCTGCAATGGCATCTGCTATGGCAATCTTTGGTTCCCAACCACCACAACAACCTGGAGGGCCTCACGAGGGGAACAGGCGCGGTGATACAGAGGAGGATCAAGAAGTAGAGGAGGTCCCTGTCACCAGTACTATGGGTGTGGCAATTTTTCACCACCACTGGAAATGTCCCAAAGGCTCATGCAAGCAAGGTTCGATGCACTGAGTGCAAAGTTGTACTCAGTCACAGGAAACATGGCTTGGATTCATACGGGACTACTTCCATGTGGCGCCACACCAAATCGGCCCGCCAGAGTGCTCTGAGAACACCTTTCTCCGGTAAGAGCAGGTTGACTTTCTCCATTCCTCCACCCCATCATCTTCATCTGCTCCTATCAACACAAAGGATACTCCTTTGGGGCAGAGGATCCCAGCATCAGCTTTACAGGCCATACATGTCAAGAACCAAGGGAGGAGAGAGTATCAACACTCCTCCCAACCACCCCCTCCGTTTCTTCATAAGCCGAATAGATAGAACCTTCCACCATGGTTGGCATGGGCGCCTGGTTTTGAAGTAAACAGGTAACAACGTGGCAGCCAGTGGGGGGGGTTGGAGGGAGGAGGGATTAGGGAGAGGTTGTGGATAGGTAAGGGGACATAAGGAAAAACGGAAAGAAATAGGATAGCGTAGTTGGGTAGGTTTGGGGGAAGTTTAGGGAAAAGCATATATAACAATCCTGCCTTACTCTCACCATATTCCTGCATACCATCCAATCAAAGAACCCAAACCCGACCACTCCTACATAAACCTGTATTCTGCTAAAATGCATGTGAAGCACATAGAACATAGACCTTATTGCAGCATGTAAAACAGACATGTACCTTGTAGCAAGCAGCTTGGCACATACAAGGGTATTCCCCTTTCATGAAAATACACACACATGGCCCATTGGGCGAGCAAAAGGAAGCACGACGTGGCATTACATTCAGGGGTACCCCATTATGCAGCCTACGGAGCAATGACCCCCTTCTCTTCATGTAATGTGTGTAAATCCTGACACTCTCCCTCCTGGAGTGCTTTCAGTGTGCCACTGCTACGTGTACTCTCCCTCTCAACGGTATTAGCATTTGCTTGCCCGTGTAAGTAAGAACACAGTTCCTTAATGGCAAAACATAGCGGGAGCAGGCTGTCGCCTTTCTAATTTACGCAAACGTGCGAGCCGTGCACATTCTGTAATTCCACACCCCCGCCAACAGCAAACAATGGCCCAACACTTATCTGCATGTCCGGGGCCCAGCGGGGTAACCCGGAACCTGAAGAACAATAGCGAAGAACTCACCGGTCCATTCCTGATTACCGCTGCGGCCCAGGCTGAATGGACTTTAACATTCCTCTGGCGTCCCTCACGTCTGCAAACTTCCTCACACAAACAGCCATTACCGCCCTTGCTGGAAACCCATTCATCCGCACCAGAGCACGGGCGGCCGGCGCGTTAAGTAATCCCTTAATCAAAGTCAGCTAGTGCAACACGCGAAGTCCCAGAACTAGGGGTCTTTCCCAAGGCTGCTGGGAAATGCAGTTCTTACACCACTTCCCTCATTTTACATGTACAGCACGCTTTTCCTGCCCCAGCCCCAATTCCTGACAATACAGAACATGGTTGGCCCTTACCTTTCGAGGGTCACAGTGCTCTGCATCTACTGTGAAGCACCGATCTGTAGGGGGGAGCAGTTTGAGTGCTTTCGAGGCTGCGGTCAAGGACCATGAGAAACACTGCCATCTACCTGATTAGGACCGCCCAACATCTTGGTCTATCCACTTGCCCCTTCGACCCCCAAGGTTGGTGCCCCTTCGTCCCCAAGGTTGGTGCCCCTTCGTCCCCAAGGTTGGTGCCCCTTCGTCCCCAAGGTTGGTGCCCATTTACTCCCCTACCTGGCCTTTCCTGGTAAAAAAAATACAAAATTGAAAAAAATACAATAAAAGAAAGGTTTAAGAGCCACCTTTCACAGTTAAAAAGTAGAAGTGAAAAATGAAAAAAAAACTTAAAAATAAAAAATCACAGCCTGCTGCGCAACTTGCATAGACCACGGTAGTCCGCGGGCATGAACACAATTCCAGCCGTGGGAGGATTGCAGTCATTGCACCGTTTATTTGGGTTTTTGGCTTATATATATTTTTTTGGAACATTTTTAATTATTTCTTCTCTTTCACAGAAACTGCTTCAAAGCATTTTGAATGTTTTCCACAAAAATCTGATTACTCACATCAGTGAGATGGTCTCGCCGAAGAATGTTGGCCCGATCAAATTTAATGATCTCATTATGGATCCCTGTCATGCCAACATCGCGAACAAACGCACACACAGCGTTATTGACACTGCGCCTCAGTTTTTCCATTTGCGGACCAAATGAACTAAAAACGCATTCACATCTGTCTCTGGGAAATTCGTAAAAAAATGACTCTTGGGAATTAGGGAACATTTCCTTCAACGTTCCCAATGTCTCCTTAATTGCAAACTGCAATGAGATTCCAGTCATGTTTCCCAAACTGTTCCCACCACAATGAATGATAATGTCTGGATGCTTCAATTGAACAACATTTGAACAAAATGGGAGCAAATCTACCCACTTCATGCCACGCACTCCATACCAGAACACTTCCAAATCAGGAAAACCAAGATTTTTACCTATTCACAATGCTCAGCTTACACCATCAATGCAAAGAAGATCCATAGGTAGGACCCTTCCGTATACTGCACACTCTTATACTGAAAAGACAGTCAACATTCAACTAATTCTATTAGCAGACTTTGAGACAGTACACAACTTGAAAGAAAAAGATAGTATTCTTTTCAACAAAGAAAATCAGTTTAATAATAAAACATTTCTAAATAAAAAGGGTTATTAGTCTGAAGACAGCCAACACGTTTCAGGGTATACACCCCTTCTTCATGGGCAATTCGGACTGAAAAAGAAAATGACACAGATCTTCTGTACTCTCAAAGGTCAATTAATATTAAAATGATCTTCAAACAGGTATGTTTAACCATTAACCAGCAGTATTACAGAAGGTATGTTTTAAATGTATCTAAAACGAAACCATCCACCACAAAGAGGCAACTGGATGGGACCTTTTAAGATGGGCAAAATGACTTGTGCGTTTTACTCCTATTCATTATGAAAGTGCCCCCCCCCCATTTGATAAGCCACTCTCATGCATTAGTAGCCCATTCATGCAGGAACAGCCCAACAGGAGGTACCCGAGTATCAATGAAGTACAGTAAAAAAAAAAGTTGCAGTGAGGCAAGGTACCAAGTCCTACAGCATGAAAAGAAGAAAATCGACTAGAACACGGGAAACAAGCAGTACTATTCTTCCCATTCTCATATGGGATCTCAAATTCTCTAAAGCTTTAAAAAAACAAACCTGAAATAGTCCCCACTACTCTACTTCAAAATAACTGATCCAAAACATTGTCTTCAAGTCTGTGTGTGATATAATGTGAATGATTGCAAAAATTCATAAACAAAGGATTTCCCCGTTACCAAAAAAACGCCCAGTGAGTACCGAGACGTTACCACACATGTTCTAGTATTTCCGCTATATATTCACCATTATCCAAAAGCTTCCAAAATTATGCAAGGCTTTCTAGAGGAATAACTTACCCCTACCAGGGGTCATGATTCCACGTCTCTCGAACCAATGTTTCCACACAGGTAGTTATAAATCACCTATGTTGTATAGGTCCCAAAAGACCCGGATGTAGCACATGCCGCCCGTGGACAGATCATACAATTAAAGAGGGTGGGGAGGGAATTTAAACACAGTAAGTTATTTAATCTTCAGTGGTAGCTCTGAAAAGTATTTTTTGGGGGGGCTGGACCGGGGCGGGTGTAAACAAACACTCCCCCACCCTTTTTTGCTTTTGTGGTTATTTTTTTCCTTACAGGAACCTCTTCAATGCATTGGTAACATTTTAAAGGAAAATTGCATTTCCGACATCTGTGAAGTCAACGCCATCTGGGCAAAAAATTAATAAAACACCCTGAGAATTGATATTCTCAAAAGATGACATTCCTGAAGCATACAAAAAAGCATATACACCTTTATTGACAACGTGCCTTGATTGTTCAATTCGAGGACTGAAAAAGTTTGTCAGACATCTCCATGTGCGTCTCTCATTTATTTCCCAAAAAATAATCAGAGCAGCAGGAAACAGTTGCATTGTGCTTTTAAAAAAATCCTTCAGCGCAACTTGCAAAGACACTGGAGTCACAAACTCCAAACTGTCCCCTCCACAATGGACAATCAGAATATCTGGACATTTGAAGAGAGCCATATGCTCACAGAATGAAAGCAATCTTGCCCAGTTTGAGCCACAAACTGCACGCCAGGAAACTTCCACTTTTGCCAATCCAATATTTCCAAGGATGCCACGATTATCAGCATTCATCTTCAATGACTGAATGGAAGAGTCGCCCACAACCCACACAATCTGCCATCTCAAACACATAGCCATTATCACTG
Source organism: Ambystoma mexicanum (assembly GCF_040938575.1). Lineage (NCBI taxonomy): Eukaryota > Metazoa > Chordata > Amphibia > Caudata > Ambystomatidae > Ambystoma > Ambystoma mexicanum. The sequence continues at coordinate 745,870,513 of NC_090927.1, read as the reverse complement.
CTCTCAACTCCTGCAAACTAAACTCCCACTACCCTCTTCCTGTAGACCACACCCAGCAAACCACAATGGCTACTCCCCAAAGTCCCCTGTCCATGCCAGGCATCCACATTAGACCAGATGTGGCACGTGCCGTCCGCGTGTCCGCTTACAGAAGGCAGCCCTTCTACCCTTTCCACTTCCATGCTCTTAACATGCCCTCGTTGGCTGCTTTCAGAAAGTCACAAACCCATCCACCAATCACATCCAAAACCTCTACACCTAACCCGGTCATCTCACTTCAACACTTCAGATGTACAATTTAACTCGGAGTACATATCTCCTCTTAAGGAAAGGCATCTGCATCAAAAACTACTGTGCAACTTCCCAAGATTTCCATATTCAGCAAGATCTCCATCTAACAAAACATAGTACAGGTATGCTTATATGTATTTTTTTAAATGTCTTGCACTCTTTCACAAATATACATTTCCTGCTACTTACCCTGTAATAAGCTTCTCAACAAGCAGATTCCCTTTCTTAACCACTGTAGCAAATGCCACAAGGTGCAGCATGCATCACCTGCTCACATGAAGCAAAATGTTTATTTTTACAAGCATTTTGGTTAAAGTAAAAAAATGCATATGTGCATGTACAGCAGCACTGTTCCATAAAATAAGATAAACCTGTATAAAATAGACCTGGTCACCATTTTTAAATGCCACTTATTGTGTCAGAATTTAATATGAAACTACAAATCCCAGAATGCAAAGAAAAATACTACTAAAATTCACAATTCGAAACTGACATGAATTTGAAATGAACAAACTGTAATGCTGTGCTTTCCTAAAAACCAATTGGAAGCCTTTTTAAGTAAGTTAAAAAATGCATATCTTCATTTCCAGCAGTACTGTAAAAGCAGAAAAAATTGGTGTACACCATTCGTAATTGGCGCTCACTGTGTGCCAGTTTAATATATTAACAGTACCTTCCTAACATAACACATTCCAATCTTCAGCTGCTTCTGCAGTCCATTTTTCTCTACATTCTGTGACTTGTACTCCAACTTATACAATGGTAAAAGTGGAACTACAAGTCCCATAATGCAAACAAAAACTATGACTACATAAGCACCTACAGATTAGAATGCACATGTCGGCAAATATGCATATACTGCTAACACATTTAACTTATACACACCAACTGCCATCATAAAGGGTACTACAAATCTTTTCCATCAACTTTGCTTTTACAAATTGTTAGAGCTTCTGCAAATCCACATTTCTTAAGTTTCACAAAAATGCTCCTAAAAGCGACCCTTTTTAACCGTCCACCAATGTTATTAACTTTTTACCACCACTCCTCCTTCCATAATAAATATAACCCTTCCTTCCTTTCCAACAGTACCATATATTCCCACTAACTTTCTTTTACAATTAAAGGAAAGAAGCACATCACTGCAATTAACCAGGTATATGTATGTTATTATAGCAGCACAGTGACACTAGATATATATTACCCCAGACTACTTTTTTCAACTCTTTATTTCTCATTTTCAACAATATTCAACAAGCAGTATCATCATCATAAGTCATTGAACTGCAAAATATACAATAGCAGGAAGCAATACAGCAGAATTTCATACCATTCTGCTGTATTGCTTCCTGCTATTGTATAGCATTATCCATAAAGGTCATTAAAACTCTCCCACATTTCATCATAAAGTTCTGCCTTGTTTTGTTTACTAAACATAGTTTTTTCAAATCTTGATAAAGCTCTAACATCCAAAATCCACTCCTCCACTGTCGGCTTTTTTCGTGTCTTCCAGACCTTCAACACTTGTTTAACCGCCACCAACAAAACTTTACGCACCCCGCACAATATCACCCAACTTACAATACGCCCACCACCATACGACAGGAATATAACTGCTAAGGGATTGCGGGGGTAAACAATGTCCCAGACCTGATCAATCCTGTCAATAACCTCTCTCCAAAATCTTACCACTCTTTCACAATGCCACAACATATGTAACAGAGTACCCTGTTCTTTTCCACAACCCCAACACAAATCATCATCAACTAAACCCAATTTGCACATACGTGTTGGAGTCCAATATATTCTGCCCAATATCCTTTGATTTATGTAGCGTAATTGCAAATCCACTTTGGCTGTCGTCGGCACTCTCCAAATCTTATCCCATTCTTTCAATGTGAGTTCCCTGCCCAACTCCTCCGTCCACGATAACCTCAACTTTTCCCACGAGTCCAACCATTGCCCATCCAGTTGCATAAACTGCATAAATGTAGACACTTTTTGAAATCCCATTTCCAATATATCAAAATTGTCTGGCTTTTTCAAGAATGGAGCATCCAACATTTCTCTCCGTTCCAAGAGTAAAGCTACCAAAATTTCATATCTTCTCAATTCCCTGTCCCTCAAACCAAATTTCTCAACTAAACTCCCAAAAGGTACCACCCCAGCATCATTCCACACATTGCCAATAATCAAAGCTCCCCAGCATTTTACACTCTAGCCCATTATATTCCACCATTCACACTCCTACTATTCCCATCTACACACCACCATTGCAACACCCACTCTGTTCCTCACAACAGCACAATCACCATACAGATTATATCACACTACCAGTGCCTTCCTCACAAAATCAACACAATCACACCTCTGTACACTCTTATTCTCACAACCTTTCCAACCACACTTAATATACCACCTCACAAACAGCACTCTATTCATCTCTACAAACACCCACACACACACACACCCATGCACCATACATGCATATACATTGCACAACTTCCTGATACAACCTTTCTCTTTTCACAACAGCTACAACAAAATGCCTACTAAACAGTAACTCCATAGAAAAGAAAGAAAAACTAGAGCAGATAAGGCTACAATTACACCACATAAGTCATCCACCACAAACAATTAATAGAAAACCTTAAAACAAAAAGAGCTAGTAACCTCACTCAACAAAACTAAACCAACCACGACTAAAGAAGGCAAAGTCCCTCTTGCTAGAACCAAAAGTAAACAATTATATACAAAGAAAAGCAGACCTACCAACAAACCCAATCCGCTATCTACCAGTGTTAACACAGTCACGGTAAAGCAATCCAAAACAAATGGTACAAAAATGTTTCACCGTAGAGTTCTTCACAATCTTATAAAAACATCTGAAAAGTCACGATGTTCCCTTAAAAACTACGTCAGGAGACTAGTCCTGTAAGCTCTAATTGACAGTGCTTTTCTAATGAAAAGAAAATTGTTCATATTAATTTTAAACAGAATGAAACTACCAACTAAATTAATCAATAAATTACAAGTACTTCTAAACATGCACAGTGTCAATATAGAGACCTTTTCAAACTTATGTGATGGTGAATGGATTCCCACAAGCAGCACAGGACCATACTTCAATGAAGAAGGTTATAAACAAGAACAAAAAAAAAAAAACAATTGCCATAGACAATAGTGGTCGAGGGCATGAAATGGTGGACCAAACAATTACAGCAAAAGTAAACCTTATAGAAAAGAAATCCCCAATAAACTTGGAACCAAATATTCCTTTCACCCAAACAAACCATCCATTGTACAAATGTACATGCGGCTCAATGTCTAACGTACACCAACAATCATTTGAATCTTTAAGGCAGTTCCTCAATTACTACCTAAAACCAAAAGACAAAAGTAAAATGAAAACTTTAAAAACCATAAACTCCTGTCCAGTGCGCAGCCACACTGGTCTGCAAGGACATTCATTCGCCTGCATTTTAGGAACAGCGTGCAAAAGCACTTTCCACCACATCAAAATGTTAGCGACACCATTCTACTATATGGAATCTTGTGCATTGACTATACTATGGGGCCAAACTCAGCCTTTCATCCTTCCGAGGTCGATAAATGAGCACCACACACCGTGGGTAATAAGCAGCGCTCAGATACCAGAGGGTTCGTAGCGCTATATAAATGCCAAATTATTATTATTATTATGCAAAAAAATCCTACAAAATTTAAATAACATTCTGCTACATGGAACAGCCAAATAACTCCTTCAATAAATAGAGCAGATCCACTGTAAATACTTTGGAACTGAAGGTGACAGAGAATTCTGTACCTTCAGAAAACATTAAATACCAGACCAAATAGGGCTCTGTTGCTGCAGAACATTTTTTTTATAAAAAAGGAGCACAAAAATAGCAGATCTAGCTTTCAAAATAGAAGACAATGAAGAATTCCAATGGTTCTAATTAGCTTTATATCTAACAGCAGAAGGTAAATCCAAATTAACTAAACCCTGAAGAGTGTGCACGTACTGCAACACAAAGCTCGACAATAACCAAATGCCATCACATGCCATCACTACTAACTTAGAAATATTCCCACTTCCAAAAGCTCTCCAACAGCTTAATTTGTACCAGAGCATTATAATATAAACGGTGCACCCATTTCAAGCTATAATGCGCCTTCAACCAAAATTATCCAAATCACCTCCATCCAATCTACTAAAGCACATCTTTGGCAAAGTAGTATATTTACCATTGGACCAAAAAGAAAATGTTCACATTGTAGGACTACAACGGCTCATAGATCAATCTTTGATTATACTAGTTAATGGTGTGCCAACGAAAGCCAATTGTTGGCAACAACCAGTCGACACAAAGTTAGACAAGTCCTACAATATCTAAAAGAAAGCAATGCATACTACAAAGATGTAGATCCTGTTACAGCAGCCAACATTTTAGACCAATATACAATTCACCCACTGCACTCCAAAGACACAATTGATGATGCATTAGAAACTTATCAAATGCATCAAGCAAAACGGATCCTGAATGAGCATATGGGAAAAAAGTGTAGAAGCACTTTCTTTTCCTCTACTCTTTCCTAAAGGAAAAGGAGGAAGATATGATGAAAGGTCCGCACAAATTAGTGCATCAGAATATCGCTCTTTACAAATGTATTCCAATTCAGACAAAATGTCAAATACTTTTTCCACCTCCTCTTCGAAAGTGACCAAGCAACTCTAGGTTATGGAGTTGCACACACATTAAAAACAGGCTCTAACTTTTTAAACATATCCACTACCCAATTGCTTCAAAAAATAAAACACAAAGATGAAGTTTTGCAGTCAAGTATCACAAATCTCTTGGCAAACATGTGTGGTACAAAAGAATACTGGTTCTGACGTCACGCTGATGTACGTTGTATGCTAAGGACCTAAGCCCACCCACATGGTTTGTTACTTTAAGTTGTGCAGAGTACGCAAGGGAAGGATGACTTGCACAACGTCTTACGCACTGCAGACCAAAATAAAGACAGAATAGACATAAAAAACCCCAGGAGAACTCCGTTCTCTTGACCCTGTAAATTATCAAGGTACTTTCACCATCTCCTCATAGCCATGCTGCATTTCATCTGCAATAAAACTACCCCTCCATTCAGAGAAGTGCAACACTTTTTTTGGAGAAAAAAAAATATCAATCCAGGAGGAGTACCACACATCCACATGCTTGTGTGGATCAAAGATGCTCAGAAATTTGGCCAGGATTGTGATGCCGCACTTTTACAGTTTATTGACAAATGCATTACCTGCGACTTTAATGCACTTTACTGATTGAGTCGGAAGCGGCTGCTTTGTGATTTCCTGTTGCAGCGCGGCTTGACTCAGGGTCCTTTACTCGAATCGCTGCAATACCGTTGGACGTCACCTGGTGGATCTCGCGGTCCTTGAGGACTCAGCGGACTTCGCGGCTGATTCTGCGGCTTCCTTTGGCTTTTCCTGGTTCTCCTCTGCTCTGGGCTCTCGGCCCCTGGGCTCTGGTGTCCAAACGGCTCCTTAGCTGCGATGTTATGGTAGCAGTCCGTGAAGTAAGATAATCTGGTCAATCAGCTAACCAAGAAGTGAATTCAGAGGGAAAGAAGTCTGCTGCTGCCATTTGCTGCCTGCTGTTTGTTGGAAAAACACAGGTAATTGCAGTAACCGGTAAGTGAAGGTGAAGTGTACCGTAAGGCAGCCTCACAGTAGGGGGCGTGAGCGGCAAGAGAGGTACTTAATTGCTTATTAGGTGCATATATTGGCCCAGTGCACGGGGTGCGGGCCCATTGCTGCCATTAGCCATCTGCCATTGACTAACCATTATAAACTAGTGCGTAGTGTGTTTCTTGAGCCGAGGGGGAGAGGACGTGTATTTGATTTGCCGCCTCTCTTATCGGCTTCCTCATACCTCAAGAGAGGGCAGACTCTAATACTCCATAGCGGAGTGTGCAGTGAGTTTCTAGTGCTCCCTGTTGAAGCAGAGGAGCAGAGAACGGCGCCCCTCCCATCTCGCTCTTCACTTGTAAACACCGAGTAGGGACGTGGACACAATGTCTGGCAAAGCATCTAGCCCAACAAAACGGCAGGAACACGGGGTAAAAAACCCTATGGACTGCGATCTAATAATAAGCAGCCCATACTGACAATGCTGGGGCAAAGGAACTTGGTGAAAGACCCCAGGCACCACAAAAAGGCCTGTTGGATCCTTTTTCCCCCATGCAAAAACATTTGAAACTGAAATTGCTGCTGTAAATCAGGGCTGCAGTATACCACAACTGGAGGGTGAGGGCAGTTATGTCCTGCTGGACTTGGATAACGACTCCCTCCTACAACTGTGCTATGCCTTGCAGGACCGAGTTATCACACAGGCGGTGGCACATGAAGAAGCCATAACCAACATGCCAGCGACAGAACGCCCCCATTGAAAATAGCAGCGGTAGAGAGTGCACAAAGCCCTGGAGACAAGACGCAAGGAGGTGAGCAACCCATAGAGACAAATGGAACTTAGGATATGATAAACGAGGTCCCACTGGAATCGCACAATGGGCCACCGCAGGCATTGTCCCCTGCTAGGGGGCCCAGGCTTTCTGCAAGCCCAAATAGGTTATTTGACTCAGGGAATCCAACTCATAAGTCTACGCAAACAGAGTTTACCACACATGATACCTCGCACACAAGCCAGGCGGTGCTCAGTTTTGTGGTGAAAATTCTATTGAAATGATGTGGCACCATCCATGAAGATCTGAAAACCAGGGGAGGACGATTGCTGCCCTCTATTCACATCTGGGAAGGGACAACAGGAGTACGAGACCTCCTATCATTGACTTGAGGGGTGATATACTTCTTACTAAACCAACGAGCAATAATGGAGGCGAGAAAACTACGCCAGCCTTGGACAAAGCGTGCAACCTTAACCTGGGTGTGGGGAGTACTGCTGCGGGGGGAAAAGGAGAAAAATCTGCTGCAGCCCCCGCATCCAGGAGGCAAACCAGACTGGCGAATAAACGCCACGCCTGATAAATGGTCGCAACCTACTGCAGTCGACTTTGCCGAGCTTGGAGGAAAGTGTGCAGGTGGTGGCCCCATCACCGCCGCGCAATTTAACCCCTCGCCCTATGGGCAATAACATATCTAAAAAACAACGCAAGCAGGCAGCCAGGAGAAAGAAGGTCAGCGCAGACTGTTGGCACTCTAACGAGCTGGCTGCTAGAAGCGCAGCTGAATCAAGAAGGTCTAGCACCCACGGGTCCGCCACAGGGGGACGAGAGACTCAATCATATTCCTCCAGCTGACCGTACCCCGTGCCCTCCACCGCAACCAGCTATGGTGCAACCCTCGGACCCCAAGGAACAGCCATGCTCGACCTTATCTCAATCATTAGCGGGGGAAGAGGTGCAGAGTGTCCCAGTCAGCAAGGATGACATAAGAAAGGTGATAATTTCGCCAGTGGACAGTAATAAGCCTGGGGCCCAATTGAACCGGCCCACCTCGTTTGCTCAGTTTGCCAAAATTCCATCTCTTTGCATACTTAATTCAAGTGATGTCGACTTTGTGGAACCCTTACGGACACCTGGAGCAAAACTCACCACAATTCATTGCTGCTTGCCGGAAACTGCAGCAATGATAAGGGCGAACCAGGCGTCCTTGGGTTACCTAGGATATACTCTGGATCCACCCCTTCCCAAAGCCCCAGTCAGAGAAGAATGTCGGAAAAGTAACTGTGCCATCGTTAAACCCGCTCCGAACCCAGGAAGAGCTGCAACCAAATTCTCAGATTAACAAGGCTGGGAGTGGCTTCAGGAAAGGTTTGCACAAAGGAAAGGAGGGTGAACTTCCATAGTAACAAGTTGGAACACCAGGGGCTTTAGCCATTGGATAAACACTGGGGGGCTCCCACGATTGGCTTTTGACATCGGAGCTTATTCTATTGCAGGAAACATGGGTCACATTCGATGTGGAATTTGATGGTTGTCACTTTTCAGTCTCTGGCAACAAAGGGTGACTTGGGCAGACCTAGGTGCGGCCGACTGACTAGTGTGAAATCCTTCTATAACCCTAGGTTGATCCATGGGGGTTGCCCGGGGGAAACGTATTGGTAATACAGATATCCCCTCCTGGGGTTGGGGAGGGTACAATTACATATTGTTAGCCAATGTGTATGATTCCCCCAGGTGCATCAATTACAGAAGCCCTTGGGGACACATTGGACTCAATATTGACCTCATGGTCCATGGGAAAAGCCCCAGCACCTCTACTACTTTGTGGAGATTTAAATGCCAAATGTCTTGACCTGGAAGGGTGTGGGAATTACGCCCATGTCTCGGATCAATGTAGCCTTCCTGTGGGTAGGAGCAATCCGAAAGGGAAATTGTGGCTGGATATTTGCAAGGAGTGGACCATGACATTGCACTTGGGCTGTTGGGGCAAAGTGCTAGACTATTTGGCAGTGTCAGAGTGCCTCCTGTGATACGTTTTGCAATGGAGTATTTCCCTGAATAATTATAGTGGCCATGCAACCTTAAAACATAGCATGGAGGGAAGAACACAGACCACATTCGCTGGGGCTTGCCAAGGGGTAACATCAAATCATGCTGGAACTAGGTTTCGGTGGACCCAGCGTAAAATTGAAAATAAAATAAATACCATCACTTTCCCGATTCAAACAGAAATCAAACACTTGCTCTGGGGAAAAAACCCTGAGGAGATTGAACAGTGGATAACTCAAACTAATCAGTCACTGTTTAAGGGAGTCACTGCCCAGGGATAGGATGGAAGGCGGGAGGAAATACTGCCTTTGATGTTAACATATGCGATAAGAAACGGGAGATGCGCAGCTCTATCCAAGCATTAAGAAGACCAATGGCATCTGTAGATGATTATGGCCCGTTAAAGGACCAAATCAAGGCGATACGTAGATTTCGCTCCTGGCTCAGTGTTTATCGCCTAACCATACAGAGAGCGCAGTGGCACAAATTCATCGAAATACTCTGTAGTAGAAACACCCGCAATATATGGCACCTCCTAGCCAAGGCAAGAGGTGAGCAGAAATAAAAAAGTACTGAATCCTATTTCAGGAGAAGTATGGACCAACTACATTGCTAATAAATTCCACAAGGATGGGGTGACAACTACTAGGCTGCCTGTGAATAAAAAATCGTGGCCCCTCCAACTTAGCCACAATATAATAAAACAAACAGTTTTGAAATTAAAGTCTTCCAATGCTCCGGGTCCCAATGGGCTGACAAATGCAGTCCTGAAAAAAGATCCCAATAATTGGGCCCAGGTTCTGCTTACTTTATATTCTCGCATCTGCAGGTTTCGCCGAGTTCCATATTTGTGGAAAACATCTCTTGATTCCTGTACATAAAAAGGGAGACAGGTGCGTACTACCCACAACATCCGGGTGCTCGATCAGTTGATTAACACCTCCAGTAGCGGGAGGGCACCCTATACATCGCCTTTATAGACTTCAGCAGTACTTTTGACTTGGTAGCTCATGATACCATATGGTCAATGCTTAGAAACATGAATTGCCCGTCTTGGATACTACAAATCCTAATTGCACTCCATAGTGACACCTCTACCAGAGTACACCTTAATGATAATGGCAAATTATCCACTTTGATTCCTATTAATGTGGGGGTAAAGCAGGGCTGCGTGACGGCGACTATCTGTACAATCTTTACATTGCAGATCTCCTAGATCGTATGGCTTCAAAATCAAACTGCCCCCCTAAACCGGGTGACATCCCTATTATTGGCATGCTCTACGCTGACGATTTAATCCTATTCAATCGGACTTTATCCAGCATTAAGAGCATGCTAAATGAGCTGGCAGAGTATGCCTCCCAGCTGGGGCCGATTATCAATTTGGACAAGTCTAAAGTAATTGTTGTAGCCCGTAAAGGCTCTAATCGCACTGGCATTGATACTAAACTGGAGACCATCGCAGAGGTAGACTCTTATCCCTATTTGGGGCTGGACTTTGAAGCACCTGCTAATTATGAAGAAAAAATTACACATAAAAAGCGCAGAGCTAAGTTGATTACACTCCAGATATGCAAATTTGGCAGGGGAACGGCAGGTTTTGGTATGGCAGGAGCACTAAAACTATACCAACAGTGTTTTGTGCCTGCCATTCTCTATGGGCTGCAGGCCCTGGCAATGCAAGATCTGAAGTGGCTGAACATCTTGGAGGGCCACTACTGGCGTGCGGTGCTGGGGCTGGGTCCTTCCTGCTCAATACAGTACCTACGCCTACAGCTGGGCCTCATATCCATGAGAGGTATGGCTCTACGCACAAGAGGAGCTTTCTACCTCAAAGCGTGCTCTGAGCCTTCTTGTAGACTCCTGGGGTTGGCTGGAGAAAATTATAAGGCTGAGAGACATCCCAGGGGCCTTAATTTTAAAGAACTAAACGAGGCCCTGTACAAGGAGATTGACTGGTCATACGAGAACAAGAGACACCTGCCTTATATCCATCAAAAAAGATTGTTCGCGGAAAAACTGAACAGGTGCGATTGGAGTATGAACTCCACCCATCTGGCTAAGCTAAGTGGGTATGAGGCAGTAGTTCATGTAACACACAGATACCGAAAACCTCAGCCTTACTTGCTCTTGTGTCCGGCGCCAGATGTGGGACACTTCATATTGAACCTTAGGACCAATCAGCTCTCGGTACTAGCCATAACCGAGGGCTGCCTGAAGATCCCGACTGAAGCGAGAAATTGCCGGATATGCCAGATCGCAGGAGTGCTGGAAACTACCAGACATGTTCTAACTCTTTGCCCTAAACTTGGCACACTCTGTATGTTTGCAAAATGGGTCCATAACTATAAGACCATAATGGAGTAAGACTTTTGGATCAGTTGCTTAAATGCTGAGGCCTTGGGAATCCAACTGGCGCTTTTTAGGACATGGTCCCAAGTAAAGACCCTTTTGCTAGTAGAATCAGGGCTGTAGCATGTTGGATTTCCTCTCGGATCTACTCAGTGGTTAAATATAGTATTGCTTATCCATACTTTTAGAAATTATTTATTTTTAGAAATTATTTACTTATGAAAATGTATTATTTTCCTGGTTACATTTTGATATGGCTTATGTTTTGTTTATGTGTTAAATTGTTTAAAATCCTAATCATTTGGATTATATCAAAATAAAGTATTTATTATTATTATCTGCGACATCACTTCAGAAACCAAATAGTGACCTACATAAGGGTTACGCTTCCAAAAACAAATGTGGGAAATACTGCTGACGTAGATATAAAAACCAAGGAAAATACTTTATCAAATGTCACTTTGGCTTCCCTAGATCAGTGTGCAAAAAAGGACAAGTAAATAGCTTCATGTCTTCTGTTAGACAGAGCACAAAAGGCAAATCCCCTAAAAATACAAACAATATTAAAAATGGACAAAGCATCCAAGTACATCAATGATTACAATGCAATCACTGCCCTTTTGCGGAATGCAAACAGGCATACAATACATTGCAGACACTTCCACTGCAGTTGCAAGATATGTCACAGCTTAGCTCACACCAAAGCAGAAAAAACAAAGCTAAAGGACCGGATGACATATACTGCGACAAAAGACTATCACAGAAATTGTACAGATTCGGTATAAAAATGCTCTCCCATAGACAATGTGGGTCCTATGAAGCTGCAGAACGTATAACTGGTACTGCCTTGTATGACACATCTGAGCACATTGTCTGGCTGAACCTTGGACCAGCCTCACCCTGAAAAAGAGTACTAAAATCCTACCAAGAGATAGAAAACATAGCCACAAATGATCCCAACAGTCAGGACATTTTAAACAATATACTTGACACATACTACCCAAACAGAAGTACTACTATAGTAACAGATCCCACAGGTTTAGCTGCTTACAACATAGGTGGTGTCACTTTACACTGACTACTACTCCTCCCTGTAGAATATTACAAATTGTCAGCAGAAGCTGCAACTGAGATACACAGAATTCTAAAACAAATAAAAGTGCTCCTGATAGATGAAGTAAGCATGGTGTCCAACCTCATGTTGGCTTTAATTCATCTCAGAATGCAAGACGTCCTAAAAAACAACTACAAGGAACTGTTTGGAGGAACACATGTTTTCGGAGACCTCCTATTTTCAAAGCATTACGACACAAAGAATGCTATAATGCTCTCGGCAGCATTGGAAATGTACATTTCTGGCAACATTTTCACTACAAAGAAATAACTAAAAACATGCGCCACTCTGCAGACCTCGCATATGCTAACATTTTAAAAAGCATTAGAACTGGGCTGCTTACTAAAGATGCAAAATACGTCTTATATTGTAGACTAATATATGAGGTATATGGGCATAACACATCTGCTCCTGATGTCATGGAACAATTAACTCAACAAAATCTAAAATGTATGTCCTTAATGTCAACCCTTGTAAGCTGTAGTCAATTCAACGAGAAAGTTGAAAAAAGAAATTGAACCTCTACTGTATATCAGCTCCACAGACAAACTAGAAGTGCAAGGCATGACACTCCGTATGTGTCAACAAGCAACAGCACAACTAAATAGCTCAGAAAATGTACCTCCAACACGGCCAGATTGAGAAAATATTAACTATTAACTGCAGAGTAATTCTAAAACGTAACCTTGAAGTAGAACAAGGCTTACCCAATGGAGCAATTGGTACAGTTGTTGGCTTCCAGACATATCCACATGACAACCTTCAGTTTGTTAATATCCACTTTGACAGACTTGCAGAGGTTAAACAAATTGGCCGAATAGTAAGTTTCCATCTTTTCAAAGACCTGTACGTATGCAGAGAGCCATTTTCTCTGTCACTTGCATATTCCGTCGCAATTCACATTTTCTTACCCTAGATCAATCATTGATTGACATTGGCAGCACAGTCTATAAAGAAGGTATGTATAACATAGCACTTTCACATCTCTATACACTCAATGGTCTATTCCTAGTTCGCTTTGATGAAAATAAAGTCAATGCTGACATTCCTTGCATCATGGAATAAAACAGGCTACGGGCACTATAAACCCCATCTAAATATGTACCCTGTGCCTCAAATAAAGATATCTTTTAAAAAACAAATAATAGAAACAGAATCTATAGCAGATTTCCCAACAATATCGCTAAAAAAGCAACAACCAACGCCTGCATCAAACAATAGAACCACAAAACTATCCAGTGTAAAGTCAAGTTCAATTCCATCAGAAAAGAAAGACACAAACATGTGCAAGCCCATCGAACAATCCACAAACAGAACTTTCTGGTCCATTTAAATTCACAAACACAACTGGAGTAAATTGTTATGCTAATGTGACAAGTTTCTCTTTCAATTGCCACCAATTTTTCACAACATTTACTTAACCCTTTAACTGCCATGGGTATTTCCCCCCAGTGCCAAGGCCTTTTTTGGTGATTTGGGTATGTGGCCATTCAAAGCCTTGTAACTTTTTTGTTACATGAGATGTCTCGGCCAAATGTGGCCCCTTTTTTTCCCATAACGCCACCCAGGAATCTTAGGTTGCTATAGGGCGGTGAGAGAAAATAAGCAAAAAGAGCAAACGTGTTTTTTCAAAAAATGCCAATAAAATGATCTACAAAGAAGCATGTGGTTTTTTTCCTTGTAAGAGCTAGGAACAAATGGTTTGCTGTGCCGAATGCCCCAATTTCCAGGCTTTCAAGAACAGGTTGAGTGGAAACGAAAACAAAATTATTTTGATGTGGTTAGCAACCGTTTTGTGAGAGGTAGGCGATTTTGGCCATTTTTGCCAATTGGACATGCATGGACGGAATGGAAGACAAGGGTAGGAAAGCCAAATTGGAGGACAGAAAGGCATATATTCCTGAAAAGTAGACAAAATTCCAAGTTTAGGAAAGGGTGATTTGCGTAGGTCGGGCAACAACTAGGTAGGGGAAAATGCCATAGATTGGAGGAAAAGCGGGGAAATGACCAAAAAAAACAACAACAAAAAACAAACAGGTATGTGGTGGACATGGTTGGCTTGGTACGGCAATGGCTTCCATGAATTTTGAGAAAAGCAATGCTCCGCTACATTCCCCTGATTCTTGCAGTTAGGAAAGCACACATTGTTTGTAGTGTTTTACAAAACAATCAATAACACAAGCCAAACAATGAGCCATGGTACACAGGAGTATTATGCTTCCGGCCTGAACAGACGCACTTAGCATGTGTAAATCAGGAAAACCAATCTGGTGAGGAATGGCAAGCATACATTTTTTGAAAGAGCACAGGCAGACCTTTCCAAGGGTAGGTGACTTGTGCAGGTTACAAAAGTGTATGGTGCCTAAAGCAGCGACTAAATGTAGGGCACATTTGGGAAATGAAAGGGTTGTGTGACAAAGGGCACCAGCAAATGGGTCAAAACGTTATGAAAACCACACAAACAACAAATGTTATACCTTCCCGCAGGTGTCCCGATGAAAATGGTACCTCACATGTGTGGGTGCACCTACCTGGGCACCAAGGGGAAAGCCTAAATCACAGGTAACCCCAAGTCTGTTTTGACACGTGAATTTCACACTTTCTGCAGACGGGCACACCATACAGGTATGGGCCTCGGGTGTCCAAGCCACCAAGGGAAACAGAGAACCCCATGCATTTCTGAAAAGAGGATACCCGTGGGAATCCACAGAGGTATGATTTGCGCAAATGGGCCCAGAATCTATTACCCAGACAACCCTGCAAAATCCGAAATGTGAGAAAATAAAACACATTTTTTGCACATTTCACTCGACTCACCCATCAAAACACGCCGCCAACAACACATGGCCTACCGTCCCGCGTTCCACAGGTGTCCCGATGAAAACGGTACCTCACATGTGTGGGTGCACCTACCTGGGCGCTAAGGTGAAAGCTTAAAACACAGGTAACTCAAGTCCAAGAAAATAATTCAACATGGCAGCCTGCCCTTTAGCGGGGGCTGAGGAGCACCCTACACCGCTGGGGAATTTTCTAATGTGAAGGGGGGTGCACCTCTCCACCCCTACCCCAATTGGAGGGGCGGCACATCTTATGTAGCCCTCCCCAGGGGCAGATAAGGGGGGGGGGGTGTCCTGCACTCCTCCCTGGGCTCAGGCGTCCCTTCCTAGGAGCAGATATCTGGTCCCAGGGAGGGCTGAATGACATGGCACCCACTCCATTTGCAGGGATCCCACAAAACAGAGTGCCAGAAAGGATGAGGTATCTCGTCCTTGGCAACAGGATGGGAATCCCAAGGACAAGATACCTCGTCCTTGGCACTAATGAGGTTAAACGACTCAGACCAGTTGTGTTTGTAAATTCGCATTAATGCCACAAATAATCCCGACAACAAGCATCTCAGGTATAAGGCAAGAAACGGACTACTGTGCAGGAATAGTAACATTTACCATAATACACAAGAAGATCCACAAGAATCCTAATGTACTTACGAGTACTGGAAACCAAAAACATCCACATAAATGAAATCTTCCAGATTTCATACACGTGGAAATATATATATATATATATATGGGGGGGCGTGGCTTGGAAGCCATGTGAGAGGACGCGCTCTTGGGAGAGCTCCCGGAGATCCTACATTCATCCTGTGCAATAGTGCATTGGCACTAACTCCCGCAGGCCAGAAACGAGAGTACCTGTCCATGAATATGAGCTGCACAACTATGGAAGAGCTGAAACCTCCACAAGCCCGGCAACGGTAGATAAATGTCATCGAAGTTCCTGGAGTCGCGGACCGGACGGAGTGAAAATGGCGGCCACACCGGACAATGGAAGGGACACAAACGCGTTGAAAGGAACACCCTCGCGGTGATCGGCGGCAGGCCGTGGAGATACAGATAAGCCTTTGGGAGAGCGTCAGCGCGTCTCTGTGGGCACCGATGACCTAACGCGGGCCTGGGAAACGGTCGGCGACGGTCGGCGGTCGGCACTAGGACCCGCCTGAGCTGACTGGTGCAACGGACTACGCGTTTTGGCCCTGACCTTTGGGGGACACCCGGATAGTGGCTGATCCTACGACGGGGTCGCGTGCACGGGCCCACGGCTTACAGCGGCAGTGGAATGGCGAATAAGGCCGTCAGACAGAGAGCAAAACAGCCCACATTGGACGAGTTCACCAAGACACCGACGGGCCCAGAGAGTGCTCGGACCAAGGAGAAGCCACCCATGGCCGCGGCTAGCCCAAATCAGGACGTGCTGGCTGCTCTCGCTGAACTGAAAGCGGACCTGAAAAGCGCTTGGGAGGCCAAGCTTGAAATGGTGGTGGCGGACCTGAAAACAGCGCTCGACCTCAAAGTCGGAGAAGTTCGGGAGGAGGTGAACCTACTTCGACAGGATGTGAAGGCCCTATCAGAGCGCACAGAGAGTCTGGAAAAGGAGGGCAGCGCCAACACGGCAGATTGTGCCTCACACAAGGCCGACCTGCATATTTTGGAACAGAAAGTACGCAACTTGGAGAACAGGGCCGAAGAAGCGGAGGGGCGCGCCCGAAGGAACAATATCCGTGTTGTGGGCATCCCGGAAGGATCGGAGGGTCATAATCCCACGGACTTCATTGAAAATATGTTGCTCCAAGAGATCACCGGGGGTGCGCTGTCGCAGGGTTTTGCGGTGGAGCGAGCACATAGAGCACTGGCTAGGAGGCCTCCACCGGGCGGTCCGCCCAGGCCGATGATAGCCAAAATCCTCAACTACCGTGACCGGGAAAGGATTTTAGAGCATTTTCGTAAAGGAGGAACCATCAAAAGGGGGGAGGCCACTATAACGGCCTACCCAGACTACACCATGATGGTGCAGAGGAGTCGGATGAACTTCGGGGCGGTCAAGAGAAGATTGAGAGAGGCAGGGAAGAAATATATGCTCCTCTACCCGGCCAAATTAAAGGTGATCCACAATAATAAATCCTTGTTTTTTGAATCACCGGAGGAAGCCATGGGTTGGCTGGACATGCAGGGCAGCCCCCAGGAGTCGGAGGTCCGGGCGGATGAAGGTGGCAATGAGAGATAAGTGCTCTACGACGAGAGAGGGTGTTGCCGGAGACTATGGGACTTGACTATAGTTATTGCTATGGCCTGGGGAGGCCGGGCCTGGAACTGGATGTTAAATGCACTGTTTGCACTGTAATTGTTGTCGTACATGGGAGCCTTTCGGGGCTGGTCCATTCACCCCCGTTTAGTATTTCTTAGTTAAGTGGCCGCTAGGGCGACTTTACCCTACTGGGCTCTGTGTGTAACAGCCGGAACTAGATGTGGGGGGGCCTGAGTTCCCGGGATGGAGCTGGGCAACAGTTGGGGAGGGAGTTGGGGGGGAGGGGATGGGTAGGGGGAATGGGGGGGGTGGGGGCAGTTGGGGTGTATATAGTGTTGGGAGGTTTGAATGGGATCGCGAGCCCTGAGGGAAGATTTTGGATGAGACTTCTGGATAGCATGAACGAGCGGGGATGGTCGGGGGGGAGAGTGCAAGATATCAGTACATCATGGGGGAGCTAAAATTGTTAACATGGAACGTCAGGGGCCTCAATAGCTATCTTAAACGGAACAAAGTTATGTTGTACTTGAGGCGACAAAAGATAGACGTCGCATTACTGCAGGAGACGCATTTGACCCGAGACAAATTAGAGCTGGTGAAGAAAAAGTGGGGTGGAACGGTGGTAGGATCCGCGTACTCAGCTTATGCTAGAGGCGTGCTGATCTGGGTGGCGCCGCATGTCCCGTTTCAACTGCAGCAGGAACGTGTGGATACTGAGGGGCGTCTGGCTATGGTGAGAGGGGTAGTCGAGAACAGAGAGATGTGTGTAGTGAACACGTATGCCCCGAACCAGGGCACGGCAGAGTACTTCCGGACCATGAGTACCAACTTGAGTTGGTGTGTGGGGAGTGCGGTGTTCTGGGGAGGGGATTTCAACTGTGTGTTGGACCCGGGGATGGACAGATCCGACGATAAGGTGATTAGGCCCGCCCCGGCAGCCCGGGTGCTGCGGACGCTGCTGCGGGACTTTGAGCTCGATGACATGTGGAGGACCAAGCACCCCAATGAGAGACAGTACTCACATTACTCGGCCCCGCAGCGGCTGCACACTAGGCTAGACTATATTTTTGCCACGCCGGACGTCTTGGGGGATGTGTCTAGTGCGGAATATAGAGCGAGGGTCCTTTCGGACCACTCGCCTATGGTGGTGGGATGGCAATATGGCCGCCCCAGAGCGCGGATTCCGACGTGGCGCCTGCGCGCAGAGGCGCTTAAAGACCAGGCTTTTAGGGAAGACATGCGGGAGGAGATAGTTAGCTATTTCGATACCAACACTGGCAGCGTTGACTCGGCGGGAACTCTGTGGGAGGCCTTTAAGGTTGTGGTACGAGGGGTGGCGATTGCTAAATCGAAAGGTTTGCAGAATGGGGCCCTGGTCGATTTACAGAAGGCGGAGAGAGAGCTGGAAAAGGTGCTGAAGAGCGAGCATATAGATAACGAACTGGTGCTTAAACTGCAGCAGCAGTGTACAGAACATTGGGGGAGGCTCTGTAATCTAAATTACAAGAAGTATATTGAAAGGCAACATGCGGGAGGAGATAAAACGGGTCGTCTTTTGGCATGGTTATATAAAAGAGAAACCCCGAGGCCCCCGATTAGGACAATAATCAGAGAGGATGGGGAGCAGATAAATACCCAGGAGGGTGTCAATGAGGAATTCGCAAATTACTATAAAGCATTGTATGGGGACCCGGGTGGCGGCGACCGGGAGGAAATGTTGGAGACCCTGCAAGATATCGGGCTGCCCAGGATAAGCACGGAGGAAAGAGAGGAACTAGATGCCCCAATAACACTAGGGGAGCTGGAGGCGGTCGTCCGGCAGCTACCCACTAGCAAGACCCCAGGAACGGACAGCCTGCCTAGTGAATTTTATAAAACTTTTGGAGCGGAAGTGCTCCCCCCGATGCTTGATATGCTTAATGAGGCGTTTGAGAAGGGGAGGTTGCCGGAATCGCTCAGGGAAGCGATTATTATACCGCTCCCTAAGCCTAATAAACCCAGGCATAGTTGTGGGTCGTACAGACCAATATCTATGCTGAATCAGGACAGCAAAATACTAACGGCTGTCCTGGCCAACAGACTGTGGAGGGTGATAGGCAAACTGGTACACCCGGACCAAACGGGATATGTCCCGGGGAGAAACATTGCCCAAAACCATAGACGACTCCACCGGGTGATTGAAGTGGGATTTAACAGTGATGGGGAAATGGCGATAGTGTCGTTGGACGCTGTTAAAGCCTTCGACTCGGTTAATTGGAAGTGGCTGCTGGCGGCCTTGAGAGAATACGGACTGGGACCAGGATATATTAGATGGGCGGAGCTGCTGTACAGCGCTCCGCTGGCTAGAGTTCGGACGGGCATGATTATATCCGAGAGATGGCAGCTTAGTAGAGGCACTAGACAGGGGTGTCCTTGGTCCCCGATGTTGTATATCTTGGCCCTGGAGCCTCTGGCACTGTACCTGCGGCAGCAGTATGATATCGCGGGCATTAAGGTGGGGGGAGAAAACCATTTGTTATCCCTGTATGCGGATGACTTGTTATTGTACTTGAGTCATCCGGAGGAGAATTTACAATATATCCTGGACGTGATGGGGAGATATGCGAGGTTGTCGGGCATAGCGGTCAACCCCCAGAAATCGTACATTTTCCCGTTGGGCTGCTATAGGGGTGTTCCCACGGAGCGGCTGCCGGTGCTCCAGGTGCCCTGGGCAGTTAATACATTCCGTTACCTGGGAATAGATATCTACCACACGGTGGAGGAAGAATACAAGCGCAACACAGAGATGGCTGTTGAGAAGATACGCGCATGCATGAGCTTTTGGCAGAAGTTGCCCTTGGCGATGATGGGGCGTGGGGCGATGATCAAGATGGTAGTTCTGCCTAGGCTGCTACATTACTTTAGCAACATCCCATACATGATCCCTAAGGGTTTTTTCACTAAAATAAATGGGGTTTGCAGAGAGTTTCTGTGGCATGGTACTCGTAACAGAGTAGCGCTCTGGAAGTTACAGAACTTTCATGAAAAGGGGGGAGTCAAACTCCCAAACTTTGAGGCGTATTACATAGCGAGCCAACTACAGTTTGTGTCTAAATGGCTGTCCGACGAAGAGACCCCAGAACTCAGACTATTCGGGCAAGATTGTGCCCCATTTTTCTTAAAGGAGGTCATTTGGTTGCCCGAGGCTGTCACGAGAGGGTACCCGGCGATGGTGAAGCTAGGGTGGAAGGTGTGGAGACGGGCATGTACAATGATGGGTGACCCACTTCCGTGTTCCCCGCAAATTCCACTGGTTGCCCTGGCGGGGGTGGATGGACAGCTGAGGGAGATTATTAGGACCTACTGGGAATCGGTGGGGTTGGTGACATTGGGCGATGTGTGGCAGGAAGGTGCTATTAAGAGGTTTGTGGAACTTAGCGAGGAGATTGGATTGCACGAAGGCCAATACGTTACATACCACAGATTGGGGAAGAAAATACGGGAACTGTGGCCTGAGAATATCATGGAAGACGAATCGGAGGTTACGATGGCGGGGATATATGATACAACGGAAGGGGGACATGAAATTTCTAGGCTGTATGAGATGGTGATGTCGAAAGTTGGGAAGGAAATGGCATGCCTACGATTGGAATGGGAGAGTGAGGCGGGGATCGAAATGGGAGATGGGATGTGGGAACGGGCTTTGGGGTACCACAGGAAAGTGTCTCGAAATGCCAGACTGCAGCAAATACAACTGTACGTCACGCACAGAGCGTACATGACCCCTCTGAGGATATCCAAATTTCGGAATGCAGGCAGACAGGCGTGCCCCAAATGCGACGAAGAAAATGCGGACATGACGCATATGTTTTGGGCGTGCCCAGTGATTGAGGGGTTCTGGAGGGAGGCGGCGCGCAAGCTGAGAGAGAGAGGGGTCACGTTTGCCATAGACACCGCCTGGGCATGCCTTCTGGGTGGGTTTCCCAGACCTCGGCAGCAGAAACATGTAAGCAAACTGAAAGACTTAGCGTATGTGCTGGCCAAACGACGAATAGCCATGGGCTGGAAAAAATGTAGCAAGCCACGGGTTGAGGTGTGGTGGAATGACCTACAGAAATGGGCGGAGGCTGAGACAGCGGTGTGGCAAGAGGCGAGTTGTATGTCTTGGGAGGAGGAACTGGGCTCTTTGATGGCATGGAAGACATTGATATCCTGCATATTCGGGACAGGGATGTTGGGAGATCCAGATGATGACGATGCTCGCTCATGTGCAACAGAAGCGGAACAAGACATGGAAAATGGCTCGCGAGGGGGGAGGGATCAGGGGAGTAGTGCGCACTAATGGTTAAATGTTTATTGAAATATTGTTTATTGCACTGCTGTTTGGTTTGTATCGTTGTTTGTGTTGAAAAATTAATAAAAATAAAATTAAAAAAAAAAATATATATATATATATATATATATATATATATATATATATATATATATATATATATATATATATATATATTCTCTGCAACCATGTTTCACAAGACCACATCCCTAATGAATGATTTCTATATGTATCCATACCAAATTGTGAATCCATTCCACCAGCTTTTGCAGAATGCAAATCATGGCATATTATGCCCTTTTAGCAATTCAGACAATCGTTCCACCATACAAATAAACTCACATAGCCAATATGTCAAACTAATGCTTCTAAGGTACAATGCAGATGGTACCAAAAATAACTACGCTTACAGGCTTCACACAGGGCCACGTATCTCTTGGAAAGAAAACCTTCACAACAGTAGGTATAATATACCACGTTGGTGCTCCAACGACTTCAGGGCATTACACTGCATATGTGAAAAATAAAGTCACTGGTTTGAATGCAACGATACCACTGTTAGCCCAAAACATAGGTTACCAGCACATTTAACAAACGCCTACTGATATTTCTTCAACCCAAATGTACTCACTAAACTATAGCACAATTAACAGTTTGACTACGCCAGCTGGTATACTACATCCATAATACTGCAAGAACACATTGCAAAGTCAATCTTGTTAGTATATGTCAACAGGTATCTAACTATTTCAAGCATTGCCTAATTACAACATACTTCAAAACAAACATACTATCACCCTTACACTCACGTAACGGTAATCGATTTTTTTTATCCAGTATGGATTTCTTTTCCCCAATGATTATGTAATGTCAAAACAACAGCAGTGTGTCATACACTAATGTTGTAGCAAACATAGTACTTAAAATGTACTGATGAGGGTCTAAAAAAGAAAATGTATATTGAAAACTGTATACCACTACAGCTTATGAACTATCATGCTTAACCAATTGTACTGTTTTTTTTCACAGAAAAGAAACCACAGATGGCAGCTGCATGACGCTTCAACAATAAATAGTCACGGCAATCTTAATCGACTACATATTCTATGAGCACGATCCTCAATTGTACTACAATAATAAGTACTGTGTACAATTCATTTACATAATTCCACCATATTACAAACACTTTGTACTCCCACTACATTACGTACAATTACTGTACACGTATTCCTTCTATGGGGATTCTGGCCATACTCCTAGTACATTACAATACACATTACTACTGTAGAAATTGTATCCAGTTCACATTCTTGGTATGTATCATACACTATCAACTAATAAACTCACCCCCAACCCCCTTGCAATCGAAATTATGTCTGCGGACACCGAAATTGACCGCGGGCCCGGCAGCATTTCCAAACCCTTTTTTCACCTATAAAAACAATTACCTTCATTCCACTTAACTACCATTTCTACACCCTCTTCCAGCCATCAAATAACCCCAAATGCCTTTTCAAAGCCACCCGGTCACCGCAATGTCCACGAACTACTGCTGTGTCCGCCGAAACTACGATACCTGCCCGGCCTTTTTCAACATACAAAAACCACCCCATATCATCCTTTTTTCCACTTCCACACCCTTCCCAGCCCTTTCTTCCACCGCCAAATGACACAAAATGTGTTCTCCAGACTTTTCCGCCCACACGCTGTCTGCGGTCTGCTACGAATGTCCGCGGACCTCACGTCGGCCCCTGGGCCTATAACTTTGCCCCCCCCTTGATGAAACCTCACCAATCCTGGCAGGATCGAACTGACAAGGCCATATATGCTTCTGTGAGGATTCTTTCAGGGGGCAGGGGGGCAAAGTTATAAGCCACCAAAATAGTGTTCTTCCTATGTGTTGAGCAACTTGACCATAACTACAGGGCTGCTACCATAATGGGCCTGGTCGGCTGGAATTGCAAAGAAATGGCAGAGAGGCTTCCACAAGTGTATGAGCACTTGCTTGAATGGAATGATAGTGAAATCTGTTCAATCATTTGTGGGGCCAAAAAAAGTATGATTCAGTCTATATAACCACCATCGATTTATATGCTGCTGTGTGTAGAGGCCTACTTTGACTAAACTAAATAATTGGGGCATTCCCAATGGTCTTCTACAGCTATTAATTGCTATCCATAAACAATCTTTTATAAAAAAGGACAGACTTAATGTGTCAGGTGCTTTGTCTAGACTGATTAAAACATCAAGAGGTGTCAGACAGGGATGCATACATGCATCCCTGTCTGTTTAACACTTATATGTCTGATGTGGAGCATTATTTACAAATGGCAGCACTTGCTCCACCAACATTAAATGAGTTCAGAGTTATCTGCTATGCCGATGATTTCTTACTGTTTGACATTACTGAAATTGGCTTGCAAAGACAGTTGAATGCCTTTGGCAGCTTTGTAAAGACTCATATGCTAACTACCAACTCTAACAAGACAAATATTATGCATTGTTCATGGAGAAAGAAGTCAACTAAATTTCGATGGTGGGATGAAGATCAACCATTCCAATGGGTTGAACATTTTATGCATTTGGGTTTCCCAATTTTGTCACATCCAAGTAAAATCCAGGTTGGCGAGTGGTTGCGGGCTAGAGATATTAGCCTAACTAACCATGGCATATATTTGTTGTTACCAGCTCTTCAATTCTATGCAGGTAACATTGTCCCCTTACTATTATATGGTTGCGAAATCAACCTTTTTTGGACAATTGTTTCCCTTCCACAAATAGAAAGTACAATATGGAAACATGTACTACACTTGCAGAAGTCTGTTACTTTAGTTGCCATTCAATATGAACTTGGAATAAATTCACTGAAGTGTCAGGCAATATGGAGGCTGCTCACCCCCCCTCCCCCCCACCAGGTTGAGTGTCTGTATCAAGACCTGGAGTCTGCAATGAGTGGCAAGGTTCCTTACTTAAATTAAGTTCCTGTTTTTTGTGAAGAGATCTTGGCCCAGCTGGGGCTCTCGAAGGAACATCTGGGAAGAGGTCCCATTAGGGTTAAGGTGGCTCTCTATCGCCAGGATAGGATTGAGATAGCCGAGTGCATTCACACTCCTGCGACTCGTTAAAACGTCTGGACAAGGAACAAGTCCTGTCAATATATCCCAGTAGCAGGGCGAGGAGGACTTTATTGTTTCATTTCAATTTGTTGCAGACTAAAGAGTAACTGATCCAGTACGGGCAATGTAGGGCGCCCATGGCAAATTGTTGCTTTTGTGGGAATAAGGATGGTGTGGAAAATCTTGAACATCTGGTCCTGTATAGCGCAGCATTATCATCTAATAGGGCACTACACTTCATGAAGTTTTTCAATGGAGCGCCTGGAATGGGAGTTGGAAACTTGTGGCTGGAGTTACTATCTGGGCACACTACTAGCACACTTGTAGCTGTAGTAGGTTTTATTGATAGTCTTAACCTACAGGGTAACTTGAAGACAAATGCTAGTTCCTTATTGGTGGATGCTAAACTAGGTCATACCAACTAAGCTTAACAGTTTGTGTACATGTTCTAAAAAAGAATGACGCTGTTTCAGTTGTCTTAATCGTGCCTATTTTTATGGTCATGAAATAGTTTTTATACATTAATACTAAATCTGATTTTATGAGAATTGGTCTAATTTTGTATTCCAGAAGAGGTTTTGGAGCCGGTATTCAGAGTGATGTGTTCATGTTAGCTGAGTTTTTAATGTTCTCATTTCAAAGAATGTATGATGAATTGATTTTTAGATAGTCATGAAATATTTGTATGAATTTGAAGGTACTATTTTCCTAATTCTATTTTTCTAAATGCATTTTTGTTAAAGGCTTAATTGCCAACAATAAAAAAGAAAAAAAGAAAAATGTAAAAAAAATATGGCAACTTGGGATTACATGCAAGTGCATAACATACTTGAATGCGGGCTGCCATATGGGTTAACTTCCATACTGCAAGCAATAGGGCTGTTTGCACAAGCATCATGGGAATAGTTTAGGGTGATGAGTACCACTGGTATAAATGGAAACCATCTAGTCAGGTCTGCTAGCATATCAGCGCTTTGATTCAACAGTAGCAGTGGGAAACGTTAACTGGTCACCTTCAATAACTCGAGTTTTCATCCCTTTATCGGGTTATTCATATGCACTTGTATGTTTTCTATAGTGATCATTTGTTGGTTTACACAAGTGCTTCACGGTTTTGTAATTGACCTGCTCACTCACATGCGTTCATCAAAAGAGTGGTGAATAGTGGACAAGGCATTTTGGTACATTGAGGGTGCAATCGCCCTGAAAGCCTGTATGCTAGCAGTCATCGGTGACAATATTGTTTTTGTCTTTCTTTGCTGTAGTACAGTGCATATTTTTATGACAAGCAGGGAAAAGTTATGGTTTCTGCAAAGGTTTTGTTTTCTCAACTTGCATAAGAGAGACAGACCAGCCTTGAATGCCCAGGGCTAGATTTTACTGGCAAAGAATGTTTATTAAAAGTGTGAAAGTGGTTGCGCATGGTGCAGTAAAGAATTTTTTTCAAGAGGATATTTTCTAGGTCAATTAACTCAACATGTTAAGTCATGAGCAATGCATGGCAGAGGTCGAGTTATGATTGCCTTGGGGCCCCACAAGGTTTTCATAGATTGTGCTGCATCAGCGTTGCTTCATCAAAGTTTTTTCAGTGAATAGAATATATGGCATTTTATGGTATCCTCAGTTGTCACATTACACCCAATTAAATACTAACTGACAAATTTTGTAGAGTATAGTATGCTTTTCTTTTTTTTAAACTTATAAAACAGTCATACATCGAGCGATCAACCATGGAGAATTACAGAGGGTACTTATGCAAATTTCATAATAGACACAGAACAAGTATAGACAGACCTCACGGCGTATCAGCATGGATGAAAGGTACAAGAGCTCATACCAGGAAGCTTAGTGCGGAGCTGTGGACCCGTCACAGGCAAAGTTAGAAATGGTGTCTGCCAAACACAATCTGAGCGGAGCACAGCTGTCCTTGAGACGACATGTAGATGGCACAGTTAAAACCAATCCCTTTTTTCATGTTCATTCACATGCACTAATTCACTCAGCCAATCCTCACAGCCATTTAGACTTCCAGTGTTTAGGTATACATCTCTTAGCTACACATTCACTACATTGAATAAACAAGGAGTAATCACTGAGACCTTTCCTATGTCCCCAACCGGTACTTGGGAGAGGGATGGTGGAACAACAAGCATAGTGCATCACACTATGCCACCTTACCCCAAAAATCCAAGATTGGAGGACACGCCCAAGACATGCGATAGGAGTCAGCCTGCGCCACCACATTTCATGCAAGTGCCACTTTTGTCTAGGGAAAATGTGGCCAATCTAGCTGGAGTATAGTGCAATAGTTCAACACTTAAAATTGTATTAACCGCAGACCAGCGTTAAGAGACTACTTTTGTCAGCTGGCAACATCTGCTCAATGTCCCCTCCCCCAATGAAAGCCCCATGTCTCTTTCCCAGACCTCAGTCATTGTATTTCTTGACGGGAGGTGGGACTGTAGTAGGCTATAAAGCCTGGACAACCCTCGCCATGCCCCCCGATACAATAGCGCTAATGCAACTATGCGTCTCAGGTTTGACAGGAAAGGATAGCCATTTTCCACAAAATGCTGCCTTCATCTGATAATATTGGAGCACCAGAAGGGGACCGCCCCCCAACTTGCTGGAGAAATCCTCTAGGGACACAATGCACCGATCAGGAAACATATCCCCTATAGTTAGTTGACGAGCGTTGTTCCTCGACCTTCAAATTTCCCTGTAGAATGAGGGGTAAATATCAGGGAAATCACCCCATTATAAGGGGCATTAATCTCCAACTTACTGAATATCCGACCACGCATTGACTGTGGTTCCGACAAGATCAAATATACATGAGTCAATTCCAAAATGGCCACCGACATCTAAAGTTGCGGCACAATGAGCTCCATGCCTGCAGAAGCTCAGATCGGTGCTGTAAACGCATAAAGCAGTCCGGCGTAGCAAAATCTACATGGGGCAGACAGTGTGCCCCCGCGCACTCTACAGAATATCTGCAGCGGCAGGGAAGTGATCCGGGAACTATCCCCCACCCCCCCCCCATTACGTCTGCAACCTGTAGAAGACTGGCTTACTGGCGTGCAGTGGGACGGCGGCACGATAGTCAGCGCTTCCTGGCTAAGCCGACACGGATGCAGGTCTAGCACCTGTTGCCAAACCCAGCTAATAGGAAGTACGGGACCCCCGACTTGGGGGAAACTAACATGTTTAGCAACAAGCAAAAGGGCCGAAACCCTCGCCAGTCAACCAACAATTAACCCCACATATCTCGTAGGAAGAAGTTTTGCCAGTGGACACCGACAAATGAATACCTTCCCGTCAGAGCCAAAACCTCTGTTGGGAAAAGAAAAAAATACAAAAACAAAAAATTAGCCCATACTGGTTGCTGCGGCCGACGGCGACTCCCGGGCCCTACTTCCAGAAGGTGAGCAGCATCCTGGGTATATTGTAAACTTCCCGCACCCTGTCTGCGCAATAACAGTAACATGCCAACGAGGAGAGATAGACATTGGGGATAAAGTGTGCAGGGTCACTTGGCGCTTATCAGCATGAGCTCCGACGGAAGTGTACCACAGCAAGCTCCCCCCTCCACCTAGGTTTCTGGGGGAACAGATCTGAACACAGATCACGTGGTGGCCTCAATTCATGCCCGAGCCCATTTAGAAATAGGGGAATTGAACAAGAGGCAGCGGCGGCCTTCCAGTGTAAAAGCGGCCAATGTCAAGAGCAAAGAGGGGGGGAGGACATGCGCAGAAACTAGTGCAGTGACCCACCCAAGGCAAATACACTACAAGTGTGCTTGTCAAGGTCATACAGGTCCCACATCAGCCTGGATAACACACTGGACATTGAAGGAGCAACTTCAAGTGCACCCAACACGCCATGGCCGCCTCCATGAAAGATATGGAGCAATGTTTAAGAATTTCAGGAGAAACTTTCCACCTCACTGCAAGTGCAATTTAACGCATTTATTGTGCGAATTGAAGTCAGAACTAGCAGCAATGAGGAAGGAGGTTTCCTCCCTTGAGGAAAGGGTAGATTCGAATCAAGAAGCTCTCCAAGACCTCACCCTAGACTCTACTAAATCGGATGAGCTACTCGAGCACTTGGCCGGGACAATTCAAAATCGAATTGCAGTGTGAAGACCTTGAAAACAGATTGCAAAGGTCCAACATCCACATTAGAAATCTTCCCGATATGTGGATATTCCAATTGACAGGATTCAGAGTAGGACCCATAATCAAAGATCCAGGCGCATGCCGTAGAGGCACCCTTGCAGCACTGGCATGCAACTCACAAAAAGAGCTGATCTTGAAGGTGGCAAGAAGGGCCACACCGATCTCTTACAACAGCAGCAAAATTCAAATTTTTCAGGATCTGTCCCAATTGACATTACAGAAACATAGGGACACGCAAGGGCTGTTGGGGCAACTACAAGCCAGAAAGATACAATACAGGTGGACCTTCCCCTTCGGCCTCCTCTTTGCTTAAGAAGGCAAACAACATAGGGTGACAACAAATGAGGAGGGAGCCCGGATTATGCACTTTGAACTGGACGAATGTCCTAGTCCACCCATGTCTTGCACATACACCCCCAATGAGCCCCCGTCCTGGGAATGGACCACTAAAGAATGAATCCGCAGGAGAAGTGGGAGAGGCCCCTCGGACCTTGTGGCACTGCATACCCTGCCTGCCAAAGAGACACCGGCAAAAGGATGAGTCGGTAAATACTAGTAACTCTTCACCGAGCTGCACATTTTCTTGCATAAAGTAATGCTGAGGTACGTTTAGAGCATGCCTTGAAATCCACCAAATGTAATTGCAGGGGTTTTAGGATACCCTGCACTAGTTCCTGGTTCATATAGTAGGCTACCTCAGAGGACCATGTCTGAGAAAGGACTAGCAAGGGTGGCCTACACAAGGAGGGTGCTGGGGGGGTGGGTTATGGCAGTAGGGTTTATACAGCAGTTGAGGGGCATTGGGGGGAGGGGGGAATACACAATGGAAACCGTAAAGGTACCATTAAGTTTTCAGTGTATCAGGAGACCTCCAAGTGTACACACCATGTAACCTACATATAAATACCCCTGTCAAAAGTAAGGAAATTCGAATGTCTCCTAGTCGCACTCCAGGAAACCCATATCAAAATATAGGATAGACAGTATACCAAGATCGTACAAGCCAATGCCAAGGAGAAAACAGTAGGGGTACTCCTCGCGTTTAAAGCAGGCACTCGGGTAACAAGAAGAAGAAGAATGCCGATAAAGATGGTCGATATATCTTCTTTCTTCAGCTAGGCTTGCTTAAGCTTACAGTGGCTTCCATTTACAACCCCAAACTCTGCCCAACAGGGGTTTTTGAAAATGGTCTTTTGAAATTGGAACACTTCAGTGTAAGCGAAACAATACTACAGGGGGACCTAAATATTGCCTGGAATCCCTCCCCGGACAGAACCACAAAAACAAAATCTGCTCAGCCACTGGCCTCACACACCCTTGACGAAAATGTTTAACAACTTGCACTTAGGGATGTCTGGACATCCCTGCGGGGTGACAAAATCACATACACTCATTACTCTCATGTCCATAAATACATTTTCTAGGATTGACAAGGTCTGGGTCTCGACTACGATGATAGGCAGGATTTCACAGACAGACATCCACACCATAACTATCTCTGCCCCTGCCCTGATGACCCTCGCTTTTAATCTTCCCAGATAAATATCTAAATTATGGAGATTTCCTAGTGCGATGCTAACTGACCAAATTTTATGCAATGACTTCCACCATTTTGCGCTCGAATACTTTACCCTTATCACCAGTGCGGAATCAAAGATCGATGTGACCTGAGATGCATTTAAGGCAGCACTGGGTGTGGGGATGGGGGATTATTGCGGCACAGGCGCATAGGGTGAAGCTGTGGAGAAAAATAGAATCAGATTTAGAAGCTGAAGTCGGAAACATTTTGAATCAGATGGAGACAGACTCTACCTTGGGACTTCAACAGCAATACAGGAATGCAAAGGGCAAACTAGATCTTTACCACACAAAGCAAGCCGAAAGGAGCTGTATATATTTAACACAGAAATATTATATCCAGGCTAATAAAGCTGACAGACTTTTAGCCAGACAAACAAACGCAGCCCAAACAATCCTTGGGCTAGAGGATCCAACGGGTAAAAGGGTGACTGAAACTGTGTGGCTATATGTTCCGATGTAGTCATTTTATTCAACCCTCTATGAGTCGCATCACCCCAACCACACGCTCCAACATGACTATACTTACAGGCTATTCCATTAAACAGGGTCCCCGTATCCAACAGGGAAAAGCTCCAAAACGAGTTCACCCGAGAAGAGTTTCTATATGTAATATCAAACCTCCCGACAAGTAAGTCGCCACGCCCGGATGGGTATTCCGTCTCTTTTTACAAAAAGTTTTGTGCAATCTTAACCCTTAAACTTATCGACCTCTTTAACTGGTTTGATGGCTCTGGCAAAATAATGCCCACCATAGAAGAGGCTAAAAATTCTCTTCCCCAAACCAGGGAAGGACCCAGTTAAATGCAGATCATATCGCCCAATTGTGCTCATGAACATAGACGCAAAGATATATATAACAAAATCCTGGCAAACCGGTGGGAGCATTTAATGCCAACTTTGTTTCACCCCGATCAGCCAGGGTTTATAAAAAAACAAAATAATAATCGCGAAACTCACGATAATCTCAGGAGGGTATGCCATTTGCTAGAAAAAGTGGGCAAAAAAGGGGACGCTGCAGTGCTGGCATCGTTCGATGCGGAAAAAGCATTCAACAGGGTTGAATGGGCCTTTCTTTTTAATACCCTGCATGCAATGGGATTCGGCCCTAAATTTACTGCTATGATACAGGCTAATTATGCCAACCCTATGGTTAAGACTCTTGATAAATGGGCAACTGTCCCTTCCGGTCCCTCTGCCCCCCCCCCTTCTTTACGCCTTACACTTAGAACCGCTTTTAGAACAAATGCAACATTCAGAGACGATTAGAGGCATAAGCTTTGGTGGGGAAACCCACAAACTGATGGCATATGCGGATGACATCCCTCTTACGGTCACGGACCTGGTCATCTCGCTTCCGGCAGCACTGCAAGAACTAGAATGGTTCTGCCAGGTGGCGGCTTAAAAATGAACATGGCCAAATCTGAAATATTAAATGTATCAGTCAAACAATTAATTAATGAGAGCCAAGGAAGCGACAACTCAGATGGGATCCCAAAAGTATCCAAATCTTAGGGGTGACCATTACACGTACGCTAAGGGACCTATACACAGCAACTTTCAATCACTTTTCAAGAGTATGCAAAAACAATTGCAGAGGTGGACTCCTCTTTCAGTATCGTGGTTAACACCATCAAAATGGTCATCTTGCCCCACGTCTTATATCCATTTCAGGCTCCCCCAATCCCGGCTTCATTCTTTCGCACATTACAGAAATTGGTGTCAAATTTCATTTGTAAAATAAACACCCTTGGATCGTTTTGAAAACCTTGATGCTTCCTCCAAACAGAGGGGTGGGCCTTCCAAACATTCAGGAATATTACCGTGCAGCACAGCTATGATTTATAAAAGATTGGTTTGGGGGAGAATGTATATAAGAGATGGGGGCAGATGGAAAAAGCAGTAGCGAGCCCACAACTGGGAGAAAAACTATGGCTACCTAGAATGGATAGGCCTTGCAACATTCAGTACAGTGAAATCACGAAAGTGGGGGAAGATTCATGGGATCAGGCAATTCATCAGCATTTTATCACTACCACTCCCCCACCCCTTCAATGTACTATTTGCAAACCCACAGTTCTCACCGGGCCTAAGGGCCGACTCATTCCTACACTGGAAAACGGCGGGATGCAAAAAATTCTTAGCCATATTCATGGGGAAATATATTAAATCCTTCAATGTACGCAAAGATGAACTGGGTCTACATGAGACCCAGCGGTTCCCATACTTTCAGGTGCGCCATTGGCTAATGTCCCCGTTCCAACAGATCAGCTGCACAGAGAACTCTGACGCCATTTGAAAAATTCCTTACCTCAAACCCTGGGGACAAACACCTGATCTAAAAAATATACACATTCCTTACAGAGGAGCCCCTGCAAACGAAACTACCCTATCATACCAGAAGGGAAAAAAAAACACTCGGGATCACACTCTCAGAGGAGACATGGAGACACCTTTGGGCCGATATATATCACCCCTTTTGACAAGGTCCCTCCAGATTAGGGAATACTGTCTTAAAATCATGTTCCAGTGGAACTATACCCCAGAGTGGTTACATAAGTTGAACCCAACCATTCAGGACTCCTGCTGGAGAAACTGTGGGGGGACTGGGGATTGGTTGCATGTATGGTGGTCTACATGTGTTTGGGGAAGAAGT
The DNA here is from genome assembly GCF_040938575.1 of Ambystoma mexicanum. NCBI lineage: Eukaryota > Metazoa > Chordata > Amphibia > Caudata > Ambystomatidae > Ambystoma > Ambystoma mexicanum. The sequence continues at coordinate 745,837,320 of NC_090927.1, read as the reverse complement.
AAATAATAATATGCGGGCAATGTGGGATGCTTGCATGCAAGTTCTACTGTTGATTTTCTTGTTGAGACTGCCTGTACTTTTATTACAGTTTTCTCGCATTGGTTTCCTGTGCTAACTTGAAACGCTGCACAATTTGATTAGACTTCCAAGTAGTAAGGACTGCTCATAGTTGATGTGCTTGTACCTTCATTACATTGTCTGTTGCAATAGGTTTTCACTACTGCGCCGCATGTGTTAATTGTAGTTCCCCCAAACTAAATTACCCAGACCTCCCGGTCCTTTTCACCCCACCGCCAGCACTGGCGCATATGCAGAGGCCAGTTTTCGCCGGTTTGCTTCCTGCTGGTTCTCCTTTCTGTGCAACTCTGCGGCACTGGTAAGACTTACTCTTGCTCCTTTGTATCCATCACTGCTTCTAGTCAGCCACCTGAACCAGGCCCAGATACCACAATGTGTCCTAGAACTATAGTTTTTTTGGGCTCGAAAATGAATGCCCCCAGCATCAATGACAGCCTGACCTTACCTTCACACAACTACTCCACTACTACTAAGGGCATTTACAGGGAATGTCTTTCAGGTCCCCCACTTTCCCTCTTTTGAACACATGCTCTCTCACGCAGCATGGAATAGAAGTAGGAGACCTGCTCTCCCACTCGGATCTTCATTTTCCCGCAATCACCGAGTCCTGGCTCAGTGACTCAATTCCCAAGGAGGCCACCTTAACTGGTCCCCCCTTTCCCCAGATTATGAGATCTTCTGGGCTGATCATGAAAGCACTAATGGAGCGGGTGTTGCTTTGTTATTCAAAGCCCAGGTATCATTGTCACCTTTCGCCGCATGAGCCTCCCTCCCCCAGACCCTCCCCTCACCGATAACTGCAGATCTTTAGTGGCAAAGCTACGTATTAATGAAAATACATACTCACAATTGTGGTCATCTATAGACCCACCCCACCTAACCCCCCCCCCCCAGACCTCTTCCTGTTTTTTCGCGGAACCACTTCAGAGCCTTCTTAACAAAACCACTAATGTGAACACCCCCACCATCCTACTAGGGGATTTCAACCTATGGGCTAATCTGGCCATGTATAAAGCCGCACAGTCGCTACTGGCTGCTCTTAATGCTATTGGGTTCGCCCAACAGGTCAATGGACCCACTCATTCAGGAGGTCACACTCTAGACTGGATCCTATCCCATCAGGTCTCTAAATCTGCGCCTTCCATCGCCCCCTGTCCCTGGTCTGATCACTATCTTTCTTGTTAATCTCCCGATGTCTCCTCCCAGAGTCGATGCAGTCCCAAGACAATCCATTAAGACTAGAAATTTAAAAAAACCTTACTGCTGTGAAAATATCCCATGCTCTTAGTCTTAAGCTAGGCTGTCTCGAGGACTTTAATAACACTTCGGAACTTGCTCTTCACCTTTCCAACACACTTAGCTCGGTCATGGAAGCCGTAGTACTCCTAATTACCAGAAGGGGGGAAACCCGAACCCAAGTTGGTTCAGTGATGAAATTCTGATGCTTAGACATCTCAAGGGGTCTACCAAACAAGCCTGGTGAAAACAGTCCTCTCCAGCAATGTTAGCCTCGTATAAATTGGCAGTGAAGAACTTTAAGGCCGCTGTCATGCATGCCAAATCAAGTCATAATAAGAATCCTGCGAGCCAAATCACGCTCAAAGAAACTATTCGCCGTCTTAAATGAATTAAAGACCAAACCTCATATCAAAACCGCACCACATAAGGACTCTGCCTGGTGCCAAACAATTCACGACAACTTTACTGCCAAGGTCACCACACATCAGCAATCTGTAACAGCTCAAAGGGATCAGTCTGGTGTCCCCAAAGGTCCCTCTGAAAACATAGGACACCCTCCACCACTCACTGCCAAAACTCACCCAGTATTCTCTTTTTCCCACAGCACTGTGGCTGAAATCACACAGATCATAACCAGCATGAAGCCCACCATATGCAAGTGTGACTCCTGCCCCTCAAGACAGAAGTCAGATGCCTCAATATATTATTAGGCCTGTGGTTGACCAAACGGATTAACCTCTCTTTCAATAAGGGGTGTGTTCCCACCAACCTGAAAGACGCATGCATCACCCCTCTACATAAAAAAGATAATCTGGATCCTTTGGCCAAAATATTACCGCCCAATTACGAATGTGCCCTTCCTCCTTAAACTCATGGACCGGGTTGCATATTTGCAATTTCAGAAATACATTAAGGAAAATGGCATGCTGGCCCCCCGTCAATCCGGGTTCAGAGCCCAGCATGGCACTGAGTCGGCCATGCTTGACCTTAAAATCGAACCTTTCTACCATCATTGATAAAGGCCACTCGGCCGTTCTCATGTTGCTGGACCTCTCCGCCGCTTTTGACCTGGTCGACCATGATCTTCTGTCGACAGGTTACAATTCTTGGGAGGATGTTCCATGACGGCAACGCAGTTGTTGGCCTCCTTCCTGGGCCCCTGCACTGCAAGGGTTGCCATAGACGATGCTTGCTCTTTACCCACATTGGTTACTTGTGGGGTACCACAAGGCTCCTCCTTATCACCCAATTTGTTTAATATTTACAACTTACCTCTGTTGTCTATGCTCGATGACTTGGGTCTCCTGTATACAAACTACGCAGACGACAACCAGGTCATCTTAAAACTCTCAGGCACCTACTCCCAGGATGCACAGGCCTTTAACACCATTCAGTCTTGGATGGTAGCAAACTCGATGGCACTCAATACAGAGAAAACAGAGCTTCTGATTGTCGCCTCTAGCCACATGTTAACGAAACAGGGCGCAGATTATACCAACTTCTCCATCGCTAACACCACCATACCAGTCGCCAAGCGTGTGAAAACTTAAGTTGTTACGTTGGATGCTGACATTACCATGAGACAGCATGTCGCCAAGATGCGTGAGTTCTGTGGTCTCATTAACAAATTGCTTGGCCATATTCGCCCTTTTCGCTCACAGAAAAACATGTCCCTGCTGGCCTCAGCTTTAGTCAATTCACACCTCGACTACTGTAATAGCTGGCTGGCCGGCACCACTGAAGCAAACTTGTTTGCTCTTCAAGTGACCCCAAAATGGGGCAGTAAGAGGAGTTCTGGGTCTCCCTAGACGGCATCTTATCTGTGAGAAAAGAAGAGAACTGCACTGGCTGCCCGTGAGGCAAAGTGTTTCGCATAATATCTTGACCCTAACCAACAAATGCCAGGCCCAAGAAGCTCCCCTCTAGCTTTCACAGCATCCGGAGCCCTACTTGCCTTCACGCTCCCTTAGGTCACAGGATCAGGCAAAACTTGTTCAGCCAAAATTCAGGCTAGCTAGATACAGGGGGACAAGCCTTGAAGTTGTAGACCCTGCTATCTGGAGCTCCTTCTCCCCCGATCTCAAAAAAACCCAAAGAACTGATGCATTTAAAAGAAAGACTGAAGACCTACCTATTCAATGGGCCTCATTACGACCCTGGCGGAAATCGTGGCGCCAAATGCACCATGGAGCACGGCGGAAAGCTGCCGATAGCGCCATGGGGGTTGGCGGATTTACCGCCCCATTCCGACCTTGGCGGGGCGGTAAATCCCCATTCCCCATTTTACCCTTCCCCATTCCCATTTTTGCCCCATAGGGTATAATGGGAGTGGGGAAGGCGTTAATTACGCCACCGTAAAATACGGTGGCGTAATTAACAACAAGGTCCCGTAGCGCCATGGATTTCTCCGCCCGGAAAAACCAGGCGGAAAACGCTCCATGGCGCTACGGGAACTCGTAGTAGGGCGGACGGGTCCGCCGCGAATACCGCTGGCGTAAACCCACTCCGCCAGGATCGTAATGAGGCCCAATGTGTCCTAAATCTAACCCTCCATGACCCCCGTCACTCTGACTGCTACCGTCCTGTCTTGTTAGTCTTTTGTGCGCCCTGAGGCCCTCAGGCAAGCTGGTGCGTTACCAAAAATTAAAATAAATAAAATAAGTGTTTGGGGCTAAAACAAAGCGATCCGAGAGTGAAACGCTCTTGGGTATAGCTGAACTGGACAATAGACAATGGCCAAAACATAGGAGGAAAGCTCATTACATTCTGCATATGGCGGCTCTACTCATTCTGGCTCACAAGTGGAAATCTACAGCCCCCCGCATGTCGTGGTTTAGCAAACTGGAATTTTGGGTCCTTGGAATCAGGCACATACGCAATACAGTGGAAAAAGTACAAGTTTGATGGAATGGGCACCGATTCTGGACTTTCTTCAAGGAGACTTTGCAGAAAAATATTGTCCGCACAGGTTACGGTTATTGGGAATATCCTGATTTACGGTCACTGCAATATAATGTCCTACTCATGTATAGGGTAGGGAGGCACTGAGGGAGGGTGGGCGGGGGCGTCGTCATGCAGGAGGTGGTCTTTAAGTTGTATTTTAGGTCGTATCAAAATCCAAAATAAAAAACGAATCAATTCTATGCATGAGTCAATACACCTGTCACTGAACATAACTAATCTAAGATCTGTTGGCAATTCCCCATAACGTTCCAGTGGTAGGTGTACAACCATATTCTCCACATCATCTAGCAAAGTAGGCCTGGCAGGCCAAGCAATGAAACACAAAATATGGGGCCGCAAGGCTGCCACGCTCGTATAGCCCAGTCAGTTTTTGACAGCTAATCCTAGCCACCCCTGCGCACCAGATGAACACCGTCGCTAATGTCCTAAGCCTGGGCCATTACAGAAGAAGTAATGCAACTTTGGGAGCAACAGCATCTTGACCAATGAGATGCTCCCGTTCAACGAAATCGGAAGCCTCACCCAAAGCGTCAACTTCGTAGTCGTAGGTATGAATCCTGGTTGTCGGTGTACAAGGATTGCCGACTCCTGGAAACCATAATCCCAAAGTACCTCAAGTGAAGGTGGGGCCAGTGAAATCCCCAAGGTTCCGCCGGTTGCAGAGTAGAGTGTGTGAGGGGGAATAAGTCAGAGTTAGCATTATTTATTTTTTTACCCGGAATACTGAGCACACTTGTGTATATCTTGCATAATTGGATCAAAGTTCTGCTCTGGTTCTTGCATATAGAGCAACGTGTCAGCGTACAGAGAAATTATCTGGGGTGGCCCATTGATCCTGAACCCCAGATGTCCCTGGGTATCGCCAACCAAAGCAGCGAGGGGCTCTATAGGGAGTATGAATAGCAAAGGGGAAAGTGGGCAACCCTGTCTGGGGCCCCTTCCCAGCGGGAACGGTGCAAACAGCATTTGATTGATGCGAACACTAGCAACTGGGTCAGAATATAGCAGATTAATACATAGCATAAAATAAGGGCCAATGCCAAAGTAGAGAAGTACACAGAAAAGATAGTGCCAGGAGACTGAATCAAAGACTGTCTCAGTGCCTAATGATGCTGCAACCGCTCTGGCCTGAGGGCTAACATGTGCATCACAGAAAACAAGTCTCCGATTCAAGACCGTGGACCTAGTGGGAATAAAGCCAAATTGGTCTGGGTGTACCAGCTAAGGTAGGAACGGAAGCAGATGAATGGCCAACATGTTTGCAAAAATCTTTGCATCCACATTTGTTAACGACAGGAGTCTATAGAACGTTACATCATGAGAAGGCTTTTGGGGCTTCAATAAGACTGCGATAATGGCTTCTCGCATAGTCTGGGGAAGTTTTCCTCTAACAAGAGATTCTTCCCATACTGCCAACAGTCTAGGAGCCAATTCCTGCTGGAACTCTTTATAGAGTTCCATCCCCAACCCATCCAGCCCCAGCACTTAGTTGGAGGCCAGCGACTTCACTGTTGTGTCAATCCCCTCTATCGTAAGAAGCCGTTCAAGAACTCGTCTAGACTCAAGCGTCAGTGTGGGTAGCTCAGTACTAGCCAGGTAGTGGGCAAAGTCCTCATCTGAAACCGTATCTCCGAGTATAGCGTAAAATAAAAATTGGAAAAGGTTTCATTTATATCAATCTCATGCACCATCACCATATCGCCCTGTCCGCGTATACTAGTGATCAGCTGCCAGAGGTTCTCACCCCTAGCAGGTCTAGATAACAGCCTGTCCGCCTTATACCCTTCACAATATCACCTAGCTTAATAGGGATAGTCATATGCGGGACCACCCGATCGGCTAATGCCTGAAACTTCCCCAGCATCTCCCAGATCAGTCCCAGAATCGCTCTTTGTCCTACCATACTCATTTTCAAGTTCCCTGAACTGGATCTCAATCTGGCTAAGTTCCCACCTAATACTCCTGAGGGCACCCGTCGATTTGGATAGAAGCACTCCACTCATGCGAACTTTAAATGCCTCCGACTGCATAGATTGCGACTGGACCAACCCCCCGATTAATAGTAAAAGAATACAGCAAAGTCAACGTATAAGGGCTCCACCATATTGGAGTCTTTCAGAAAGGCTGGGGCTATTCTCCAAAGAGGGTTTGGTCTATGGTGGTTTATGAACAGCACGGTCAGAGGCACAGGGGAAGGGTCAGACAGAGTGCGGGAGTGAATGCAGCAATCCTGCACCGTTCATACCACATCAGGAGCGAGTAACCAGAAATCGATACAGGATCCAGAGTCATGAAGAGAGTAGTGGAAGGTGTATTCCCTCTCATGTGGGTGAATACCCTGCCAAATATCTTCAAGTGGGAAATGCAACATCAGCTGGTGTAGTGTCTGGGGAGCACTGGTTAAGACCCAGAGTACACAGGATGACCCATTGAGCATCGTGTCAAGGATCGTATTGAAGTCCTCGACACCCCCAGACCACCCATGCCCACTCACCCGGAGCCAGTATATCTGACATTTGTTGATCAAACTCAGGGGTCATCTACATTAGGCCCATATGTATTTACCAGTATAGAAAGGCTGCCAGCCAACAAACCTCACACTATAACATAGCAGCCTAACTGATCTATACTGCTCTTGGAGACCCAAAAACCCAATAAATGATTGATTAGGGTGAGGATAACCTGTGATTGTCAAGAGTGATCCGTGTAAAACATTTGAGTACACCAGTTCCGAGCAAAGGACTTGTTCACTCTGCCTTGTGCACAAGTATCCTGAAGCTCCCTCAGCACTTAAGGGTCTGTATATTTGTAACCATACAGTCCCTTCTCTTTGCACTTAAGAGCCACCCTCTGGCAGCATATATTGAGTCACCTGCACTTCTCACCCCACTACCCCCTTGGCACTTCTCGCCTCCCCTTTTCCCTGCACTTGTGCGTTCTGAATGACAACGCCTAGTAAGATCGTTGTTTGTCCTTCTGTTTCCCCCCCATCCTTATCTTGTTGCGCCTAGAAACACTTGTGTACAGGCGCGTTATAAATGGCTTATTTCCTATTCTGGGCCAATGTCTTTCAACATACGAGAGGATCTTCCTAGCCTTGACAGGGTTATTTAATCTAGGGACATTCCATGTTAGCAGCTTAATCGGGAGACCACCTCACCCGTTCCGCAAGACGCCATTCGCAACCAATAGCAACTATGCACTAAGCACACTCATCTGCAGCCCATATGCTGCTGGTCTCCCCCCCATATGACCATCAAACATCTGAACTTTTAACCACTCCCACCCTCCTCCACCCTCACCATCCGCCCCAACTTCATAGGGTATCCCCTCGGAATTATAGCATGTACCATCAGGTGGCGCGATGCAAACAACTTAAACCGAAAACTTTGATTCATCCGGCATAACGGCAAACATAGTACAGTAGTTTACATCCCATTGAAGCAGGGAAGTTGTGGCCGAAGGAAACTGGCCCAGCCCCAGATACGAGACGCCGGCAGCGCCGTCAAAGATGCACAATCTTTACACCCAGCATCCGAACCACAGCTGACCTGGATGGGAATGGATAGTTCAATGAACGCAGCCGCCTCATCCAGGGGTTTCAAAGAAAATGCGCACTTTCTGCATGCAGGATGCACAGCTTGGCCAGGAACATCATGACGGACTGCACCAGTCTATCTTGCAGAAGATGTTTCACATGGTCAAAGGATCTCCTGGCCACCGGAACCCTGGCAGAGAAGTCTGGATAAATTAGCACGTTCGCTGACTCGCACTGGAGTGTTCCTTTCTCTCGTGCCAACCTGAGTACCAAGTCCCGATCCCGATAATTTAGGAGTCTGGCTATAAAATTGTACATGAAGGCAATGCAGATTGCGAGAGCGGGCTAGCAAGCGGTGCGCTCTCTCAACCACGAACTGCACGGATAATTTGCGCCTCACTGAAGACTGACCGCAGACCTCATCCACAAATGTCTTCATAGGGCCATTGGCCGCCCTTTCATGGATGCCAACTATTGTTATATTATTCTGGTGGGAACGGGATTCCGAGACCTCACACTTTGTGGGAACTGCTGGCCTCTTGAAGGCCCTGCAGATTTTACCCCTGCACTCCCACAGTGTTCTCCACGTCACATACAAGCATCTCCACCACGTGATCCGGCCACTCTCCTCATCAAGTTTTGTTCATAGTGAGTTAATATTTGCCACAATGTCATCGAGCTTGGAGTTTACAGAAGCAAATCCAGCCTGCATCCTCGACATGTAGGGGTCCAGGTTGGCGGCGGGCGAGGGGCTCCACTCATTCTCACTGCTAGAGGAATCATTTGATGTAGCTCCCTCTGGGGCGCTTATGTAGTAGGCCATTCAGCACTAACTGCACGTGGAGCCAACCACTGCAAGCAGAGTGACCTCCACCTAGTGGTAGCAGTGCAACCTAGTTCCTTCTTCACGTGGGCTCCCCTCAACTGGGCCATGCATCAGGACACAACAATAAAGGCAATAAGGGCAGAGCCCTTGCCACAAACAGGATTTACCGCCTCTGGGGATCTCCGCCAGCAGCTCCCCGGGTGAATGAGCTCGACTCTGGCTCATAAGAAGAAGGGATCAGCAGAGTGTATTTCCAGAGCGGAGGCGGCAGCGATCTGGCCGCCTCCTGCAGTTCACTCCCAGAGTCTGACCCTCCAGGCGCTGCTACAAGTTTCCAACAGCTGTCCACGACCCTTGTGCTGCAGAGCTACAACTGAGTCCAACCCGCACAAGTGTAGCAGCACCGATTCCTGCAAGACTGCAGAGCACAACACATGCCTCGGAGCAGCTCCTCTCTGCCCAGACCCGCTCACAGACACCGATGGAAGCAGGATTCAGAGCGGCCTCTCATGCCACAGTCGATATTTCAGGTGCTGAAGGTCAGTTTTATCAGATTTCCCCCAGAGTAGCTGCCACCACCGGTTGAAGTCCGGTAGCAGTATTATATTGAACTGCTTTGCCGAAAAAGGATTTTGCCAGGTCAGGATGTTTGTGTTGCAGAGTTTCAACTTTAAGCTACCATTCTCGCTGCTGCTCTGTAGAAAAGCATGCTGTACCGGGGCGCTAATTTACCTACATTATTTTTAATTTTGGTCACTTAGTAAAAGTTAATATTACAACCACCTTGTATCTTGCAGTAGTAGTATTCACAACATCAAAAAAATTGTTACAACCACCTGTAGAAATTAAATGCTCTTTTAGTTTTATTATCTAAGTTCAGGTTTCAATAATTTAACCTTAAAATGGGTATGCTTTAGAAACTTTAAACCTGTTTAGACATATAACCATTACAGCATGACATTGCTAGTTTATTCTGGCCAGTGTAAGGGGTAAAGAGTAGACTCAGAAACAGTGACAGTTTAAGTGTTTGGTTATAAAACTTTTATGGTCATAATTATAAGGGTTGGGGAAATTCCATCTATCCCTAACTCTATGAGGGGATTCCCTGCCTCAACAAACTTAAGGAACCTCTGTCAGGATCTTGAGCAAACAAAGCGTCTTCAGTTCTGTGTCCAAAATCCTAAACTGACCCTTAAATTCTAAACATACAAGGTGAAAATGGGGATGTCTATGAGCTATAGACTTCTAGCTCATTCTTGCAGTTTCAAACAAAGTTCTAAGGTGCAGAAAAGAAAGATAGTTCCACCAGTAAAACAGGGCTTTTTCCTTCCCCTATGTTTCGCCTGGTTGTTCCACTGATTTTCTGTTACTTTTCAAAATAAAGTCACAATCTTTGAGAGGAATGACTCTTCCCTTTTACACTTCTTCAGTTTTGTCCTCCACTGATGGGTGTCTTACTATTCACAAAAAGGGCAAAAGTTTCATATTCCTCTTTCCCCCGGGTTCACATTCAATATTCTCTTTTCCCTCGGTATGTTTCGATATGATTCTATCGCAGTTCCAATTTGCTTAAGGGGGAGAAACGCTTCCCTTCTGCCTCCTCAAAAGTAATCAAAACACAGTTCTCTTGAATCACAACGTTATCTTTAATCCGTAAAAGGGGTACAAGTCTTCACTTTTCTGTTACATACCTTCATATGCAAGGGTGAGTTGTTTCAATCCTCCTTCCTTCTGCTGGTGTACTCTCCTGCCAGGGTATTGTTTGTTTCTGAAAAAGAGGTATGAACCTTCCCTTTTTATCCTTCATCTTCTTACCAATGTTTCACTTGCCTGCCAGGGTATCTTCAGTTTCTTGCTTGGGTGGGAGTGAGTCCCAGACTCCTGATTTGCCTGGTTCACTAACCGGACAGGGCTTCTCCGCTCTGTTCAGTTTCTCTTTTATCCAGATCACAAAACTTCTCCAATATTGGGTCAGTGACCCTTTCTCATTAACTCCACTGCCTTTATTTAGTCTTGTGCTCTGAACAATGTTTGTATCTGTAATAGTTTCACAGCCTGTTCACAACGCAACCCCTCCAGTTGATTCCCAGCCTCATACAGCCAGCCGTCCATACTTCTCAAAGAACGGGAGCCACATTCCCTCAATGTTACACCTGGACTCGTCTATGAGGTGGGTTACATATTCCATGTCTTACATCATGCGGATTTCGGTGATCCACTCCTTTTCCCCTGGCATTCGAGAACTTTTCCACCTCTGGGCCAGACAACACCTCGCCACCACTAGCATAATATGAAACATGTGGCCTTGTGTCCACCCCCTCCTATCCATGACGGGACCTCTCCCCAATATGTCTGCACCTCTGGGCATTTCCACCACATGTATACGTAATCCCCCTCCTCACTATGACACTTCCAGCAGTGGGGGGGGGGGTTGTATCCCTCCATCATCTGAGCTATACTCACTGAGGGGTAGTGAAATCTGTGCAGTAGTTTCAGGGCCTGGTGTCTGTATTGAAGTGAAGTAGTTGAGCGATTCGCCTGTCTACACATATGGGCTCACCTCATGTCGTCGATATCCTCACCCAGATCCTGTCCCCACTTCACTCTTGTGGGGGGGGGGGAGTGGGGAGCAGACAGGGGGGGTTCCCTCGGGGCCACCAAGAGAAGCAATTTGTAGAGCCTAGATATCAATCCCTTGGACCCCTTCTGCATAATCAAAAACTTTTCAAAGTCTGTTAGGCCCCTCTTGAGATTCTCCCCCCATCTTTCCTCAGTCAGGGCGCCCTTCAGTTGCAGGTAGCGAAAGGGTGACAGTTTATTCAGACCCAGGGCCTCCTCCAGTCCCTGTAGAGATACAATGTTCCCCAGCTCATAGCTGTCCTTCCCTGCTGAGGCCCAGCTTTGTACCAAAGTTGGAACGCAAGTTGTTAGAGAGAATTCTCTTAAATTGCCCTTACATATATAGTCCCCCAGCAGCTTTGCTGGATTTGAAGGGTTTACTTTCTTCTCCTGCTAAGAGTGAGACTCTTTTTCCCACTCTTAGACATATTGCTGATGTGTGTTTTAGGCTATTATTTTGTGCTTATGGTCTATGGGGTTTTTCTCACCCTCATAGGTATCATCTTTTTACATGTGTGCTACACAGCACCCTCCGTGCAGTAACACAGAGGTGTCATAGTGACCCCCCAAACAGACTCCATACCCTGGGACTGACTACTGTCTCACAGGGCATGTAAAGTAACCATTGACTTTACTAGTCAGTAGTTATGAACACCACCAGTACAAACCATCTTACTATGGAGGTACTGGAAAGGGTTAATAGTTTTTCCATGGTGTTTATTTTCGAGAGGGTACTGTCCAGTCCCTCTCTCCAAAGTTTCTGGCTGGTGGCAGTGGTTACTACCATTAATATTCAACAGCAAATATTTCCCCATGGGATTTTCCCATTGTTCGAGGCTACCACCTTTACTGACAGCCTCTACCATACCGCCGGGTTATTTTAATATTAACTTTAGTCCGGTGTTTTTTTTTTGCCAGATCTTTAATAATATTTCTTTCTCATGTCTCTCCGTAATCCAAGCCCAGGTCGGGGATCCTTTGTTCGTCCTTTTGGCGGGCTTCTGCACAGAAGCCCTCCTTTTGGCGCCACTGAGTCTGGGGTAGACAGGATGTGTGGGAGGGGGAGTAGGCACTCTGGACAGGGTTACCTAGGCAACCCAAGTCGCACTCTGCCCTAATAGGCTGGGGGGTTATCCCGCCAGGATAGCCACCCCACTGCGTGAGTGACAACTAGGCTGTATGAATGGGGGGTTTTCTGCATAAAAGCAGGGATCTGAGGACTGGAGGGCAAGACGTTGCCACTGGACCTAAGAAATCCGAAGAAGAGAGAAGCCGAAGACATATGCAACGACTGAACCACCGGTGAAGCCCTGCTGCAGATCCTCACCACTTTTCTCCAGCGACAAGAGAAGATCTTCGCCTGCAAGAGCCTTCTTCCCTTGAACTGGTGGGGCCAACCAGTTCGCCAATCGCCTTCCAGGACCTGCCTTGGTCGAATCGCCAGTGCCAAGCACTAGGAGACTGGATAGCCAGGCACCCGTCCACCACGTCGGCAATTTAAAGGAGCGTACCTTTTATTCTGTTTTGGCATCACCGCTGCTGGTTACTTCCCTGGGCAGTGCAGTGACTCGAACCTTCCTCCACGACGAGAGCCTCTCTTCTTCGTCTGCTGGATCTCCCGAACTGCAGGACCTGCCAGGAACTACCGCCACCACAGGAGCCGCATATACTTTTAAGGTACATTGTTCCGCCAGGCCTCCCGTTTCGTTGGGTACCGCTAAAGGGGTTTTAAATCCTTTACTTACCTTCTGGGCTGGCCGCCCCTTTCATCTAACATTGTCTTGACTTTCTGCACCCTCCTGTTTGAACTGTTAAACAAAGACTTGACTGCAGCTACTAGAACCATTTGATCCTGGGCACTTTGCCTTGTACCACTGACTCTGGCACAGGCCTATTTACTCTGGCTAAATCTGTTACAAATGCCTTCTCTAGATTGCTTTTCATCAAGAAAGGTGTTGGTGCACCTAAACTCTTATAACCACCTTTTCCTTCCGCTTTATATATTGTTGAAGTGCCATTTTGCTCAGTTTTCACCTAAGTATTGCTTATGCTAAAGTACTACCTTGCCCAACTTGTTCACAATCCAATTGGGAAGTATTGCTGGTGTGTTTAGGAGTCTAACCCTGTGTAACTTGACCTTTCCCTCACTCTGAAGAAATTGTTAGAGTGCCATTTCTGCTTGGTTTACACTGTGCCATTGTGCTCAGTTTTCACTCTTGCTCAAATTTGTCTACAATTTAATTAGGGAGTTGTGTATACTTTTCTTGAATGTTTTAACTTGCTTTAATGATAGTGATGTGTGTGGAGTTAAGCGTGTGTAAAATAAATGTATACTCTTTTTGATACAAAGCTTTGGTCAGTGTTTCCTTGTTCCATAGTATTGTAGTCCTATTGTGTAAACCCTGAATACTGCTCATCTCCCTCTTGAGGTAAGTCTGGCTGCTCAGCCACAGCTACCAACTAAATCTGTGTGGTACAGACTGATACCAAAGGGGATTTATTGCATATACCTGTAGTCCTAATCTTCTGTAGTGCTCTCTAAGGGAACTGCATAAAATTCTGCCTAACACAAGTGGCTCCTCAAACCCATCCCCGAGTGGGGGGTCAATACAGCTTCAAGGCGATGGCCATGTTGTAAGCCATCGGTTATCACCGCCTTCCTTCCAGACAGACCACAAGACCTCCAGCACTGGATGCTGCAGGACTCTCCTCGGGATGCAGGCTTTGGGGACCCACAACCATTCATCCAACGTGACCGGGCCAGTACCTCATTGTCCATTGCGACCCATTGCTTCCCTGTCCCTGGTGTAAAATGATCCACCAGGACCCTCAGCTGGGACGCTTTATAATACATCTCTAGATCAGGAGGTCCCACTGCCCCCCCTCTCCTCTTTCGGCCTTTATCAACATCTCATAGGAGATGCTGGGCTTCTTCCCCGCCCATAGAAACTACAGCAGTGTTAGTCTCGCTTCCAGTAAGAATGACCTGGGCACTTGTGTCGGTAACATCTGGAACAAAAACAGGAACTTCGGGAGGACTACCATCTTCACAGGGTTCAGACGTGCCATCCACAAAAACCCCAATCCTACCCACCTCTCAATGTCCCGCTTCACTGCCGACCAAAGTGGGAGAAAGTTACTGCTGGCGAAGAGATCTCTTGGGCATTGCATCACCTGAATCCCCAGATAGCGAAACACGTGCCTCTGCACCTTGAAAGGAAGCCCTGACTCAAATCTCCCCTCGGTGTCCGATAGCCCCCTGCTATGAACGCCACAGATTTCCCCAGATTGACCTTGAAGCCTGACAGATTCCCATAATGCTCCAGACTACATAACACGTGTGGAATCGACTGGGATGGCTTGGTAACGTATTATTTTACAGTGTGTCCTCCCCTACCATGACGCCACTAATCTCCCCATTGTCCCGGACCGATGCCGCCCATGGTTCCATCACCAACGCATATATGAGGGGGGATAGGGGCATCCCTGTTGTGTACCCCTACCTAACGGAGAGGACCCCGACTTGTTCCCATTGACCACGACTCTCGGAGTGGGTTTTGAGTATAAGGCCGATATCCAGCCTATTCACCTCAGACCCATTCCAAGGGACGAGAATACCTCCACCATAAAAGCCCAGCTCATCCGGTCAAATGCCTTTTTGGCGTCCAGAGATAGCAGAGGCGCTCCCTCATCCCGTACTACCCCTGAGCTTAGCACATGAAGAGTTTTCTGCATGCTGTCGGCTTCTTGGCCGTTTAACACAAATCCCACCTGATCCAGCTGGATCAGTCGAGGAAGAAAAGTCTCAAAACGTGTGGCCAAGGTCCTGGCAAAGACCTTCACATCCACATTTAAAAGGGAGATGGGCCTGTATGAGATGCAATCTACAGGGTTCTGCCCTGACTTTTGTATCACTGCTATCAGGGCTTTAAGAAACGTTTGTGGTATTGTGTCCTGCCCCCTTATCAGATAAAAAAGTTGGGCCATAGGCCTCGCCAGTGAGGATTGGTATTGCTTATAGAAGTCGGCCGTGAAGCAATCTCCCCCTGGTGCCTTCCGAGTCTTCAACCTTTTAATAGCTTCCACAACCTCCTCCCCAGTTATCTCCCCCTCCAAGGCTTCTCGCTCTGCGTCTGCAAGCTTGGGGAGGTTTTGCTCAGCCAGATAGCTCTGCATATCATCCACCGACTCTTCCTCCCGCCTAGTGTAGAACTCCTTGAAAAAACTGGCAAAGCATTCCTTTACCTCCGCCCCACCTTTACGCATCAGTCTTCCCATATCTCGCACACCTTCTACCCTCCTATCTGTCCTACAGCCTCTCGCCCTGTGTGCCATTAGGGTCCCCACCGTATCTCCCCTTTCATAGTACCTCTGCCGGGTGCATCTCATCTTCTTGACTAACTCTCCAATTAGGCCTGTGTGCAATGCTGCTCTCTGGTCCCATTTCCCCCAGGAGAGCCTCCCTAGCTATATCATTCTAGTATAGCTGCACCCGCATTGCTCTCAGTTCCTCACAAAGCTTACCCTCAATCAATGCCCCTTTGCGTTTCCTGCGGGAGCCCTCCGCTATAAGCAGGCCCCGGAAAGTGGCCTTCACCGCCTCCAATACCATCGTCATAAGTTTCGAAATAGGCCTATAATGCCTTCCTCAAGAACTCCCTGAATACTTGGTCCCTCAGCAGGGTATCATTGCACCCCCACCTACAGCTCTTCAAGGCCTTCGGTAACCTCCAATCCACTACCACAAACTTGTGATCTGACAATGCTCGGCACTCCGACTTCCCCTTCTCCTTCCTCCACCCCCCCCCCCGTTTTCAATAAGAGGTCAATTCTGATATATGATTCATTCATGGGAGGGTGGAGAAGGGGGGGTGAATGCATAGCCCCCCAGACCCAGCCATGACCTACGCCACACATCAACCCAAAAGTACTCCTGCAGGAGATCTCTCAGGGCCAGGTTGTCCTTTGTAGCTCCACTCGTCCCTGCACCCTTCGCTGACTACCAATCTAATTGGGGGTCCAGTATCAAATAGAAATCCCCACCCAGAATCATGGCTCCCTCCGCCCACCCACCCATTACCTTGAACACCTGGCATAGAAACGTTCTCTGGCCCACGTTGGGCGCATAGAGGGTGGCCAATGTGATCTGCGTTCCCTCCCATGTACCCTTTATCCCCAAAAACCTGCCCCCAAAGCCCCTCTTGGTCTCAATATCCATGAGATGGAACGACTTGCCCAGGAGTATACCCACCCCTTCCATTTTAGTGGCTTTATGAGAAGCCCAGAAATTCCTCCATATCACTTTCCGTTTAATGAGCGATTCCGCCCCCTGTCGGTAGTGCGTCTCTTGTAAGAAAAGGACCAGCAAATTCTGTATGCGGAACATGTTACTGGTGAGGGTTCGCTTTGAGAATTCAAGCCCTTAATGTTGAGCGTACCAACACGTCCCCCAACCATCGCCTCTATTCACCTTGCACCCTTGCGTCCCACTTGGCCCGAAACCTTCCCCATATTAAGAATCCATGGCATTCCCCGTCCTCCTCTGCACTTCCCTTTCCACCCCTCTTTACCTTCCCATCCCTCCTTACCTTCCCCCATCCCTCTCCCTTCCCTCCCCCACCTTCCCCTCAATTGAGGTGTTCCATCTCCCAGTATTACCGGGCTTGGTCAACGAACCATCAGGGACTCGTCCCCCACCACAGGTATTCTGTTTAGCAGATCTGTCACCTCCATGTATGCAGGCCAGTCCGGAGTACCTGGTGAACCACGTTAGCCACGAGCTGAGGCCCAGAGCCCCTTCCCTTGACTTCTCATTTCCCCCTCTCAGCCACACGCAAACAACCTTTGAAACATCATGCACACTTTAACAGGTGAGGCCATGTATACAATGCACTACTGGCCCTCGTCACAGCAACCAAAAAGCAAACAAGCCAATAGTGGCAACGTTCTCGGTCAACTTCATCTCGCCGGACCCACAAGTGGCTAGAGGGCTACACATGAGAAGTGTAGGTGAGCAGCGTCATCCTGACGTATCCCCCACTTCACGTCATGGGGGTGGGGGAGGGGTGAGTCTTCAGCTTCTGGAATTTCTGGGCTCCTCTCGCCCGGTTTTCCTGGGCCAATTCCGGGCCTCTGGGTCCCCAGGTGGGGTCTAGCCCCCCCCCGCCGCCTTGCTCCGTGGAAGGGCCCTCCCGACTACCAACCAGGTCCTCTGTGATCCTCTGCATGTCCTCCTCGGCCACCAGATGGTGTCTCTCACCCTCTCATTCAAAGACCAGCAGGAATGGGTATCCCCAACAATACTTGACCGCCTTCTCTTGCAACCACCTAGTGTGGGCCCCACATTCTTTCCTTCTCAACAGCGTATGGGCCGAGAGGTCCTGGAAAATGGCCACTTTAGTCTCTGTATCAATTTCCCTTCGGCTTCTCACTTTCTCCAAAATCCTCACTTTATCTCCATAGTAGTGCAAACGTGCCAGTAGCATGCAGGGGCCTCTTGCTCCTCCCCCTGCTCAGTGGACTCTGTCTATCGGGACCCCCTCTCTGGCCTCTGCCCCGGGGGCTATCTTTATTATGTCCTGCATCTTATGCTCCAAGCTGAACAGGGTCTCGCCCTCCACCTCCACCAGTCCGAAGAAACAGATTATTTCTCCTCTCACGATTCTCAATATCGTCCACCTTGAGGCGTAGCTCTTCTCGAGGTTGCATTTCCATAAAACAAGCCTCCGTCTGTGTCTCTAGGAGTCCTGTGGATAGCCGATTGGCCTCCACCCTGTCCATTCTGTCTTCCAGTGTGCATTCACTTTAGCCGAGAGCTCTTCCAGTTGTGCCCCCCCATGTCTGTTCTCATCCCCCACACCCAATTTCCTCGAGGATAGTCTGCATATCTATTTTTATAGAGCCCACCTCCGTCGGGGCTGCGTGGGCACTCCTGGGTTCCATCACTGTGTCTTCAGCTTGGTATTGACATTTCTCCAAAGCCGCCTTCCAACTCATGGGGTGCCCACTCCCCGTCCCACCCAACTGGTTGGGTGTACACCAGACGCACCCATCTTATGTACACAGGCCCGAAGCCAAGTCTTTGCAGCATTGCATATAGCCATTCCCATTGCACCGAGTCAAACGCTTTTACAGCATCCAGTGTTGCAATTGCACAGGGGGTTTCCCAGAATGTAGTGCTATCAATTACATGATGCAATCGCTGCAAGTTCCAAGCTATGTTTCTACCCGGTACATATCCGGTTTGGTCAGGATGGATAATTGTGTTTATCACCTTCAGCCGATTTGCTAAAGTGGCAGTTAATTTGTTATCCTGATTGAGCATGGACAAGGGTCTGTATGAGCAGCATTCTGTGAATGGTTGTCGGGGCTTAAGAAGGGGGAACAATAATAAATTCTCTCAAACTAAGAGGGAGAACCCCAGATTTGTAGGAATCAGTGAACGCGCTGAGGAGCGAGAACTACATATTCCTTATAGAACTCGCTGGGCAAGCCATTCGAGTATGGGGCTTTGCCCGTCGGCAGATACCTAAGTGTACTTTGTATTTCCTCTACTGTGATGGGCGCTTCCAGACTGTTACTCTCTTCCTGGTTTAGGCGGGGGAGGATGATCTCGTCTAATACTTCTAGTGTGTGTGTTCCAGCGATGTTGGGGGGGCCCCTACTAATAAAGGGAATGGTAATACTCCTTGAAGGCCGCATTGATTCCCTCTCGAGTATGACACAGGTCCCCCCCTCTGCGTAATATGGAGGACTCCTGCGTTCTTCCCTTTTGTATAACCAGGCCAGCAACCTGCTCGGCTTGTCTCCCTTCTTGGGTTGTCTCTCAATGAATTTAGAGTAATTATATTTGCCCAGCCTCTCCCAACATTCCACGTACCTCGTCCTAAGTGACGACACCTCCGCCTCTACGCTGTTATGACTTGTGCGGGTCTGTTCCAGCTTCTGCAACTGCAGTCGGAGAGGGGCATGGTCCGATAGAACTCTGCCTTTGTATTCCGCATGTGTGAAGCTACCTGCCATCTTTTGTTCAATGAAAACGTAATCTATTCTGGCGTGAACTCCATGTGGAGCAGAAAAATTAGAGAAGTGCCTGGTGTCTGGGTGTAGTGCTCTTCAAATATCCATCAGATCAAATGTTGTCAGGAGTGTCTGAAGGTATCTAGCAGGCGTAGCGGGTCGGTGTAGCCTGGTGTCCGATCTGTTCAGTATTGGGTTTAAGGTACAGTTAAAATCGCCCCCCACATATGATGTTACTATTTCTAAAGGGGCTGAGCCTTGGGTATAACAATTGGAAGAAACTGGCGGCATTGTGATTGGGAGCTTATGTGTTTATCAAGCACACATCCATGCGTTTCAAGAGCCCCTGTACAGCACCATTCTGCCTTCGTTATCAGTTATTTGGGTGACCTTAAATGGTATCGTAGGTGCTATTCAAATCAAGGACGCCCCCCCTCCCTTGCATATGCATAAAATAGGGAGCCAACCACGCGCCAGCTCCATTTACTAGACAGCAGAGCCTGTATCAGCCATTAAGTGTGTTTCTTGCAAGAAAGCTATATCAATTTTACTCCTTCTTAGGTATGCGTTGACCCTGTTCCTTTTCACATAATTGTTCAAGCCCTGGTAAATATATTTACAGTGCTAGCCATGAAAATTAAAATACTGTAAGGGAGCCCAGCCTCACTGACAGGGCCGGCACCATCCTCCCTAGCAAAGTGGCAAGCAAGACGACCTATCGTTACGGAGGTATCACTCTGGCTCTTGTACAGGCGAAACATAATCCCCATCACCGACTAAGAACAAATGCCCAGCAACGTTATCCATGCTCCGGTGGGTCCGCTTCTCGCAACCACTGCAGGTTCAGAAACCCGGAGGCTTGTGCACAGTCAGAGGGCACATAAGCAAACGCCCCTAAAAAGAGGAAGAGAAAAGAAAAATGAATTTAAAAAAAATAAAAACGAGAAAAGAAGCTGTCCGAGGGCATAATAACCAGCGACCATGGCCGCAATCTCATTCTGTAAAGATTACTGTCCTCCAGTCAGTGATCTGCTTATTAAGGGGTTTGCTGCTAGCGCTCAAGCAAGTCACGACAAATTCAATCTAATGTAACTGGAGTAGGCGCATCATTAACGTTAGTCCGCTGTGACCTCATCGGCTCCGGGAAGTTTGACTCAAGGGTCTGCTTCCCCAGAGGGAGGCCATATCTGCGCTCTACCCATCCACTCCTGTGCTTCCTCTGGGAGTTCGAAGAATAGGGCCCGGTTCTTGTGCAGGACGTTCAAGCGTGCCGGATAAAGCAACATATTTCAAGCCAGCCGACCGGAGTCTTGATCTGACCGTGGAAAATTGCGTTCTGCTTTTCTGCACCTGGAAGGTGTAGTCAGGGTAGACAGTTGGGTCAGCTGAGGCTCTCTGCAGTACACCGCCTTGTCTGGAATATGAAATGATCTTTTCCCTATCCTTGTAGTTGAGGACCTTTGCAATTATAGGTTTGGGTGTGGGGGGAGGATGGGGCGGGTCTCCAGGAGGCAGACGTCTGGGGAGGGCTCTATGCGCTCTTTCGATTGCAAACCATTGGGAGCGGTTCCCTGGTCTAATTTCCTGTAGGAGCATGTTTTCGACGTGCATTGCCTTCTTCACCTTCTGGCAGGCCAACAATGAGGACATCGTTTCTGTGGTCCCTCCCCACTGCATCTTCCACCTTGTTTTCAAGTAAGATAACTTTCTGCTGCAGAATTTGGACATTACTGCTTGCCACGTGGAGCTCCGCAGTGCTTTCTTCGCCCGAGTCTCCAAAGTCGTAGTTCTTTCAGCCAGGTTCCAAACATCTTGGCTCAATAGCCCCACATCAATCTTGACCGCTTCAATTTGAGTGCCTCGTGTGGTCTTCAAGTCTGCGATGGCCTGTATCACCCGATTATGCATCTCCATGGTGTCTCCTTTCGCCTGCGGTGCCGCCATGCCCGTCACCGGTGGTCATACGGGCTCCTAGTGTAGTTGTCAAGGGTCGTTTGGATGGCCCTCAGTTTGGCCGCCTTTGAAGGCTTCCAGTCTGTCTCGCGAGTCCCCGAGGTGTAGATCGGGCGTTACTGACCTAGTGTACTTCTCTGGAATATCTGGAGGTGAATCAAGGCCGATTTCCAGTCCATACTTTGGCTTGTTGGGCAGGTCTCTGGAGTGTTGTTTCACTATAACGTGATGGAGGCAGTCCGGAATGCGTGGTGTACGCTTTGCTATTGTCGGTGCGCCAGACACGCCTGATGTTGCACTAGTCCAGGTTACAAAGCCTGTGTGCAGTCTCTGTGCTAGGGATCTGAGTCCATTCACAAACCGGGGTTAGGCTAGGGTATATCTATTTCATTTCCCCTTTGTTTAATCCTCCTTTTTTTTAATGCCAGTCCTGTTTGTGCACTGCTTAGGTTTGATTGGTCTTCCTATTCGCATTGGGGCCAGCAGCAGATACTTCCTGCATCAGATATGCCACAGCCAGTTGCACTGTAGGGGCGGAACTACAAGAGATACCTCGACAGGGGCATATAACGCTCACCTGATATCCACGGGGATGCCACTCAGCCTGACTGGACCACTTGCGATCTCAAACCCCTCCCTTGGGATCTGCTCGAACGTGGATCGGGCCTGAAATACAGGAATTCGGGTTTAATCTTACTGTCTCTTGTTGCTTGGAACCCACCTCCCTTGAGGACCCAACCTTCCCCTTATGTCCTCTTCTCACCTTGCTTTCTTGTATGATGCGCTCTCCGTCCTGCCTCTCGGTGCAGGGGTGCGTTGTTGATGTGGGCGTGCCGCAACCTAGTTGCTTCACTGGTGCGGGCCCTAGGAGTCCAGACCTGCTGCGACTCCAGTCCATCAAGGTTGGTTTGCTGGTTTTGCTGTTTGTCCTTTACTTTTTTAATTGCCCCCTTTTAATGTCGCTTCTTCCTCTAGGTGCAGGAAGAGGTCGTTGGTGATGTCGTGCTGTTTGGGGCTGAGCACGAGATGGTAAGTGAAAGCGCGATGCGCTATCTGTCCTTTATTGTGCTGACCTGTCTTTCTCCTTTTCTTGCAGGCCGTTGCAATATTTCAGAATGGATGCCGGCCGAGAGAATAGTAAGCGGTGAGTAATGCGTAGTATGCGGCGCCTTCTTGACTGTGCTAATCTGTGTTTCCTTTCTTTTTCAGGTCATTGTTATGGCCCAGAATGGATGTTGGCCAAGAGCGACTAGAACCCAGGTAAGCATGCGATTGTTCTTGCTGATTTCGGAGTTAGAATATAAACGCTTACCAATGCTGTTTTCAATCCCTTCTCGCAGATTGCTGCGTTTCCGAAGATGGAGTAGGAGACTACGAGATGCCGTATTCACTGGACTAAAGGAGCGATGGATGGCGACAGGATTCACTCACAGGTAAGTGCTGAGATGATGATGTTCATGTTCTTTCAGGTACGTGGCTCTGGGAGGCGAAGATCCGAGCATAACGTGGTCATCGTCACGCTGCAGAGAGCAGAGTAACGCAAAGCGTGTTTCTCTGCCCGGGCGTGGTTTATATAGCCCCCAGGTATCCCAGGTATCCCTAGGCCTGACCACACCCAAAACACTAGACAGCATAGCTTGGTTCATTGAACTGAGCTATGCAGGGGCATCCATATTGTACAAAATCCATTGCTAAGCCCAGTTTTCAAGTCTTCCTCACATTAGGTAAGAGCCTGGCGCCAAAGGCGCCAGGACTGACTCCAGGAGAGTCTCGGACGAGATGGCAGGTCCTTTAAGGCCATGATGGAGGGTTGTAGCCTAGTCCCAATGCATTGCCTATGAGGGTCAGGGGTCATGGCAGGCAATGAAATCAGCCGATTTAGTGGGGATGCGCAAAACTGAATCTGCTACCAAAAGGCAGTTGTCTCTTGCCCCCTAGCGCCGGGCTGAGGGTGCATGGGGAAATCCTACTACCCAGCCTGCCACCCCTTGGACAAACAGGGCACCGGCTCTATGGACTTTGCAGACAAGGATGTATTGTAAATTACTGGGGTGTCTCACCCCCCACGTCCCTCCACTGGCACCCTGTGCAGTGCCGAGAGACGATTGCAAAGTGGCCTTGCGGGACCACACACTTTGTTTCTGCACTTCTGTAGACTGTTACTCCGGGGGGTCCGGCGTACCTGTATGGGTGTAGCAGGCAGAGTTGGCTGTTGCATCTGCCTTAGTGTGTGTGCTCAGGTGGGATAGGGCACGGCAACATAAAATGTGCGCAGGCCCATTGCGCTAACGATGCCACAATCGGGGGGGCCTCCTCCGCTGGTCTCGTCCCCCGTTCAAGATCGGGTGCCTCGTCACACCACCTGCCTTGACCTCTCCAGCCGCCAGACCAGGGCTAATACCAGCCTCCCGCTCAATGAGTACCAGCAGGGACCTCCCCATGGCAAGCGCGGTCCTCACCTCCAACGTGTCGTAGCTTCAGTAACCACATCACCTCCACACCCGGTCCTCTCAGTCACCCTCTGTCGGCATACGAAGCAGAACCTCACTGCCGCCATCCACTGTCATAGCGCTCCAATGTTTTATGGGGGAGGCGGGCTGTCTCGCAATCACGTTAGCTATCCAGCAATGTCAATGGACAGAGGCGCCACACTCCCCGTTAGGTGCTTTCCCCTCTCTACATATAGTGATGCAGAGACGCAGCAGCAGTCGCCATCTTGGCCCCTCTTCTGTGATTCAGAGTCGCTCAAAAAAACGCCAACGGGGGCAACCAGCACACAGCAAACCTTGCATGGGTGCTCCCCACACCCTGCAACATTCATGACAGGGAAGAATCACGCCTGAGCCCAGGCTCTAGGATCGGCTGTAGGATCCGCCTCAGGAGCTAGCTTAGGTAATGCATACAATACCATGGCTAGCCACGCCTTTCCCACAAATTCCATTTTATAGTTTAATGTAGGAGAATGATGTTACATGGAGTCAAAGGTTCTTAGGGGAAAAACGTATTTATGCAAGACAGTGCTCCCTTCACCTTTTGTAATGCAAAATAGCAAATGCTTAAAATGCTACGATATACAAAATTTGGGTGCACTTTCAAAACCTCTACGAAGTGTATATTGAATTAAATGGGTATAATGCAGAATGGCAAACAACTGAAATGCTTATGGTGCATGAGCATACTTAAAAACCGACCATTGGCAAAGCCAATAGTTTTGGCATTTTTAATTGTTCATTACATTTTGCTGGGGGGGGGGATGACAGTACAGAGAAATAAATGACAGCATGGAAGGGAATGAAGGAAAGCGTCGGGGGGGATACGAAATAAAGGTAGGGCAGCAACAGTACACGGGAGCACTGTACAACATTTGAAGGGATGAGTGACAGGGAAAGGTGGTGGGGGGTCAGAGCAAGAGCATAAGGGGGGCTGATCGACAGCGCAAAGTGTAGCAGAGAAACAGAACTGTTGGGGGGGACGAGGGACAGCGCAAAGGGAGAACCACCAGGCAGGGGGGCGGGGGGGAAATAGCAGTGACCACACAAATGGGGGTGAGACACAGCACTAAGGTGGGTGGAGAAACAGAACTCGAGGGAGATGCGAATGCGCAAGGGAATCGGGGGCAACCACGTAAGGAGGGGAGGTAGGAGGGACAGCACAAGGGGGGGGAGACAGGAGGGACAGCACAAAGGGGGGAAACAGGAGGGACAGCACAAAGGGGGTGGAGGAGGGACAGCACAAAGGGGGTGGAGAGGAGGGACAGCACAAAGGGGGTGGAGAGGAGGGACAGCACAAAGGGGGTGGAGAGGAGGGACAGCACAGGGGGGGAGAGGAGGGACAGCACAGGGGGGGGGGAAGAAGAGGGACAGCACAGCGGGGGGGGGAAGAAGAGGGACCACACAGGGGGGGGGGAAGAGGAGGGACCACACAGGGGGGGGGGGGGAAGAGGAGGGACCACACAGGGGAGGGGGGGGAAGAGGAGGGACCACACAGGGGAGGGGGGGGGAAGAGGAGGGACCACACAGGGGAGGGGGGGGGGAAGAGGAGGGACCACACAGGGGAGGGGGGGGGGAAGAGGAGGGACCACACAGGGGGGGGGGGGAAGAGGATTGGACCACACAGGGGGGGGGGGGAAGAGGATTGGACCACACAGGGGGGGGGGAAGAGGATTGGACCACACAGGGGGGGGGGGAGAGGATTGGACCACACAGGGGGGGGGGGAAGAGGAGGGACCACACAGGGGGGAGGGGAAGAGGAGGGACCACACAGGGGGGAGGGGGAGAGGAGGGACCACACAGGGGGGAGGGAGGGACCACACAGAGGGGGGGGGAAGAGGAGGGACCACACAGGGGGGGGGGAAGAGGAGGGACCACACAGGGGGGGGGGAAGAGGAGGGACCACACAGGGGGGGGGAAGAGGAGGGACCACACAGGGGGGGGGGGAAGAGGAGGGACCACACAGGGGGGGGGGAAGAGGAGGGACCACACAGGGGGGGGAAGAGGAGGGACCACACAGGGGGGGGAAGAGGAGGGACCACACAGGGGGGGGGGGGGAGAGGAGGGACCACACAGGGGGGGGGAAGAGGAGGGACTACACAGGGGGGGGGGGAAGAGGAGGGACCACACAGGGGGGGGGGAAGAGGAGGGACCACACAGGGGGGGGGGGAAGAGGAGGGACCACACAGGGGGGGGGGGAAGAGGAGGGACCACACAGGGGGGGGGGGAAGAGGAGGGACCACACAGGGGGGGGGCAAACAGGGGGGGGCAAACAGGGGGGGGGCAAACAGGGGGGGGCAAACAGGGGGGGGCAAACAGGGGGGGGCAAACAGGGGGGGGGCAAACAGGGGGGGGCAAACAGGGGATCAAACGGGGGGAGTGGGGGAGGGACCGCACATGGGGGGGAGGGACCACACAAGGGGGGGTGAAGGAGTAACCACACAGGGGGTGGGGAGGCCGCACAGGGGTGGAGTTGTTGGGACCGCACGGGGGGTAGTGGGGTGACTGCACAGGGGGGAGGAGGGGAGTAGAAAAAATAGACACCAGAAAGGAGGAGGAAATCGTGAATTACTACTACGAAGACGAGAAGCAAAATGGATTGTGCACTAGACACATGCCATTCAGGCCTAAACACAGAACATGAGATGGCCTATTGGCTATAACTGTCAAAAGAATATGCCTCGTACAAATGAAGTCTTCATGTACATCCATACCTTAATGCAGTATTTCATTTACAGAACTTTGAACTATGCTTTGAATCCATGTCATCTATATATATTATCTCACTTTTAATTGGATCTATGTTGTTTTGTACGTAGTCTCTTTGAATTTTCCTTTCAACTTATCATTTTCTCCTTAGATAAACTGGCATGTATGAGGAGAAAAAAGTTTAACAGTACAAACTAGGAGATATCCAATCAAGTTAGCTTAATCCAAATAGCGACTTAATCTATACTCCAATATGGTTGCCGTCTGTACTCTTACAGCTAAAGACCATTAGGTTCTAAAGAAGATACTCTAGAAAATGGCCGCCGTATAATTGAACTCTAAATTGATATTCCAAAATGGCCACCGTATATGTACAATTATCCAAAAAAATTACTAGCGTTTCAGCTCATAGTCCTAAAATGGCCACTATATGCTTCTCAGAACGTAATACGTCATCACGCACCAAAGCGTGATGACGCTACGATTACGGACTATAAAAACAGTAACAGAAAGGACAGAAATCAGCGCGGATCCATGCATAGGAACCTTTGGCAATCGTACCGAACAGCAGAAGGAGAAACCTTAAGGTAATACTACTAGGAAACGAACTAAAATGCTATTTTAGTCAGAAGGAAGGTATACATTATAACCAAGCAGTTGTTGCCTTCTATTAAAAGCTAAAAAGATGACAAACTAGCCTTTAGCAACAAAATTAATATTCTTTATGTTCTGGTCTTTATCCTTTAACCTAGCCACAAGAGGCAAGAAACTCCAAAATAATTTTCAATAGAGGATCAATATGAAGACAAAAATTGAGATGAATATTGATAAGTTACATTAAGAGGAAAACTTCAGAATAAAGGGTGAGTGAGCCCAAAATGTTATCAAATGATTTCTTATTTTGTTCTTTTTAACAAGGAGTACAGATGATAGATCACATAAAACAGTATTCAAAACTATATTTATTTGGTTCCTCTTCCTATCCTTTTCCTGTTCACCCTTCAGGTTTTTCTTTCGGTTTACAAACAGTATCTCTCCTGAAGAACCACGGTTAAGTACTGTGGGGAAACACTTGTTGAGAGAGAATAAAATATACATGGAATGAACTAAATAATGTATCGGAGGAAACTGCATAAAAATTAATGCAAATGGGAGTTTGATGGAACAATCTGAAAAAATATATATGAACAATAAATACACCAGTGCTTGACTAACTGGAAGTCAATTATTGAAAAACAAGAAATGTGTGATTAAACCTTGTATACCAGGAGCGCACCCGGCATAAGTTTTTTTCCAGTTAAAAATATAATTAAATATTGCTACAGTCGCAATATAAGCACCTAGGGTGCAGATCCTGGAAACAAACCACTATCTTATTGGTACAAAAGATATCGTCTGAATAGGAGTATAAAGCTGACAAGGACTGTAATTTTTCAAGAAAACGCATGCAATCAAGTGAATGACTGCGAGAATGCCATCATTGACAATGCTCAAAAGCAGTTTAAATACAGACAAAACCCAACGTTAAATCAATGCCCAATGAGAAGAATATTTGAATACTGACAAGAAAAAGTGCAGCAACAAAACCTGAACAAATATCTATGCATGAGATATCAATGCGGGGGAAAGCTGGAGCAAGTGTTACCCTAAGTAAACAATGAAACAACAAAGTTGATATAGCTGTGACAATGAAAAGGACAGTGAAATCAATAAGAAGCCCTGATAAAAGGATACACCAGGCAGTTGATATTTGAGAAGAGATACCTGGCAGGAAAGTATACTAGGGGATCTGTATAAACCCCAAAGAAGGATTCCTGGCCGAGGAGTATACCAGGGGATCTAAAAAGTCCATAAAAAGTCCTGGCAGCCAAATGTACCAGGTATTTGAACCTAAAAAAGAACTCTTGCTTTCACCGACAATTTGGCTATTTTTGATTCAACATGCAGGGATTTGCAAATTAACATTTGCATTGGCCGACTATGCAAAATCAAATGACCTTCATATTAACTTTGAAAAATCAAAAAAGTTATGAAATTTGGTAAAGCCAAAGAGAATGATATGATCATCTCAACCCCAGAGGGCAATAGAATTAAGGTCTACAGTTACCAGTATTTAGGTTATGATGTGGCAAATGCACACAGGGAAATGTCATTATTTAAAAGGCGTTATTCTAAAGCTGTGTCCGTTATGTTTTCTTTAAAACATTTTGCTACGAGTGATGCCGGCTTTAATCTGATAGGTATCATCACCTTATATCGCCAAAAGTTTGTATTAAGTATTGCCTATGCATCCGAATACTCTTATATGCCTCAAGTCGATATGCCCAGAGTTCAGAATCAATATACCTGGTGACATAATTGGGACTATCAGGAGCTACTCCCATTCAGGCGATTATAATAGAGTTCGGTTGGACCTCCTCGAGTATCGTGATGAAAATTAAAAAGGGACAATTTTTTTTAAAACTGTGTGCCAAGGAAAACAAGGTGCTTACTTTTCTTTAGGATTAACTGATTAATGAGTCCTGTCCGGTCTCCCTGGAATTGGGAACGACCAATGAAGGATTTCTTTGAAAAAAAAATAGCATGGTCCCCAGACTTGGGGAGTCTGGTAGTGCTGTTGGGTGCTTTCAAGAAGTGATCATTGGCCTGGTACTCGGACTGGTCACAAAATCATGATCAAGTGGCAAGTTTTCCTCTTTGTGAGATTATGCTAAATTGCATTTCCCACAAAGAAGGCCACAGAAATAGGTCTCTCAATTTCCTTGTGCAGCAATAGAATAAATAAATGACCAGTTAAGGGTTCTTGGTTGAGATTACCGATGCAAGAGCGCTATTGCCGCCTATGCAGCGACTGCTATGTTAGAGACTTTAAGACATGTTCTCACTGCATGTGAAGTGAGGCATAAGCATTATTTTAGATACTACAGGCATCTTGCGGATGGGTTCCAGGACATCCAGTATTCATCTTTTTGGCTTCATGGTATATCGGGCTGCCGTCTGGTGCGGGCAATTGCATTGGTGAACGTCTGGCAAGCTTTTTTGTGTATAAACCATTTTTCTTGAAAATATTAAGAATACAAGATTTGAACAGTACTTAGGACATCATAGTATGGTGCAAATAGGGATTACAACGGAATATTACAGCAGGGTGCACGTAAATAATATGATTAGAAACAATATACAAACCATGTATTATGAAGATGGGGAAATGAGCACAAATGCAGTTAGGCAGCAGATAAGAATAAACTAGTAATATACAAGTTACTAGTAATTGAGAACTAGAATACATATACTAGACAAAACAGGATTTACATGAAACATGAGGGAGGGGGAAAAGGGGGAGGGGGAACAATAATGAATGTGAAAACCAGTGTTATAATAATTTCCTAATGCCTGAAACTAAGCTTCACTGGGGACGAGGCATTGCATTTTTACATTCTGTGAATATTGAAAACTGAATTCCACCATACTTTAAAATGAACACTCCTCAGGTCCTTCCAATGAGAGGTTATAGTTTGTATTGCAATAACCAAAAATAGGTAGAGCAGGTAACAATTATTCCTATTTATATATGGATACTTTTACTACCATGAAATAAAACTGTAAAGGAGAACAGATTGAATCTTATAAATGTGTTTTAGAGTTGACCACACCGGTTTCCAGAAACCTTGGACATATATACACTCAGACAAAATATGTTTAAACATTCCCTTATTGCAAAGACAGCTCCAACATTTATCATCATCATATCCTTTAAAACGCATTAATGACATACGCCCTATGATGAAAGAACATTGTTTGAAGCAGACTAGCTGAAACAATGGTCTTGGAAATATTGGACCATATACATGGCCAGCACCTTTGGGAGTCATTGAGAGAGCAATCTTGATTCCATGCCTCTAGAATCAAGTAAAATCTCCTCCATTGGCACAGACAAATTGACTTTGTAGAACAAGGCCACTGTAACCTCAGGGTTAGATAAAAAGTAATCTTTGAGTAGAAAAGGTAGTTGCATTATAAATTAAAGTATTATAATTTTCCAGAATAGACTCCAGAAGCCTAGCATATTGCTGTAAAGGAGACAATGGTGCATTAAATGTTGCTATAAATTAATCAAAGGTAAGAGGAATACCTTGATTAAACAATTGTCCCACGTAATTGATGCCGAGAGAAAGCCATGGCCTCCAATATAGGGTTCTTTTATTTATTTTTATTAGGTGGTTCATCCAAATGTATTTTGAAATGAACTGAGATCTTTTAGAAGTTAGCGGTAATAAAAATGATCAAAGGTATATAATAGAGACATTAATACTAGTACTGTAAAAGCATTTATTATTGTTTTTAATATAAGGGCAATTTCTTCGGGTATGTGGGGGGAGCATCGCTTTCTCTACAGAATACCAGCCAGGCAAATACGGGGATGTAGGGATAAACCACGCCTGAACTGGTCTTAAAACGAAGGCTGAGTGGCAAGTTTTATAATCTGGGAAATGTACTCCTTCTGTTCTAGACATTTTAAACTTACATAATGATATCCTTAGTTTCCTTTCCCCCCACAGAGCAATTTGAGGATACAGGTATCCAAGAATTAAAAAAATTAAGCAGGAATATGGTTAGGAAGCATATATAGAAATTAAAGTATAAATGCGGAGATCATCATTTTAACAGTTTCAAGTCTGCCCCACCAGGATAAGAAAAGGGGGGGGGACCAAGAGTTGGTTAATTCTTTCAATTTAGCCAGAATATTAGCCGTATTAAGTTTTATTATATTCTTCTCTGAGGACTCAATGTGAATACCTAAATATTTTATACCGGCTGAACAGCATTTCATCCCAAGGTTTGCAATGTGCTGCTTGGTGCAATGTATGTTGATTGGTAATATCTCTGATTTGCCAGTATTGAGTTTATAATCTGATGCCAGAGAAAACCGTGTGATAATGCTGGTCAGATGATCTAAACATTTATTTGATATATTCAAAAAAAGATTTCGTCTGGAAGGCAGCCAGTTAATTTTAAAGTTTTTATATTGAATTCCACATATGTTTTCATTTTGTCTAATTGCTTTCAGGAAGGGTTCCAAAGCTAGAATAAATAAAAGGGGTAAAGGGGACAACCTTGGCGAATGCCCCTATAGATGGGAAAAAAGGGGATAAATGATTATTTATGAAAACCGAAGTAGTAGGATTAGAGTAAAGTACTTTAATCGTGGATATGTATGAATTAGGAATGCTGTGCCAGGCTAGAGCTTCGAACATGTAGTTCCATTCTACTTGATCCCAAGCTTTCTCTGCACGTAGGGCTAAAGCTGCATAAGGATGGCAATAGTTTCTTACCTGTAACTCCATTTCTCCAGCATTGGTATCTTTCATGGATTCACATGCTTTGAACATTCCCCGTCGTCAGGCTGGGAATCCCCGGTACATTATATAGACCCTTTCCCGTAGGAAAACTTTTTCGACGCTTATGCGTCCTATCCACCTCGTTTTGTATCATGCGTGCCCGTGCCGTCAGGACGTCATGATATAAATACAGGCCCTGCCCCAGCGCTCCCTCAGATTTCGGCCCCCAAAGTAGTGGGGGAACCGGTTTGCATGTTCAGGGGAGGCAGGTGGGCGCATGTGAATCCATGAAAGATACCAATGCTGGAGAAATGGAGTTACAGGTAAGAAACTATTCCCTTCTCCAGCATTGGATCTTTCATGGATTCACATGCTTTGAATAGATTACATAGCAGTACCACCCCCAAGAGGAGGCGTGCATGCAAACCCATATACTTTCTTCGCAAAGGCCGTTCCCTATGATCATGTATACATCAGTAATAGTTAACATGGGAAAAACGAACCACATACAGTCATAAATTCCACAGGATGCAACCCTGCAGCCGGGGCTTACCTTATTGGAATAGGTGTCGAAGCACCGCCTGTCCCATCCGGGTGTCTTCGGCATGTTGCTGCGACAGGCAGTAATGGCGGGTAAAGGTGTGTGTAGCCGCCCAGGTAGCCGCCATGCAGATGTCCCCTAGAGGGACTCCGGCCCACAGTGCCGTCGACGATGCCGCTGCTCTAGTTGAATGAGCTCTTGGCCGTCGTAGAAGAGGCTTCCCTGCTCTGGAATGGCAGTACGAAATGGTAGATGACACCCATCTTGATAGTCCTTGCTTTGAAATGGCTTTTCCTCTAGCACCCAAACCATAGGCCACGAACAGCTGTCTCGTTTCTCTGAACGGTTGCGTACGATGAAGATAAAACTTGAGAGCCCTTTTAACATCCAATGTGTGTAGCATGCGCTCCGCTCCCGAGCATGGCTCCGGAAAAAACGTAGGTAACACAATAGAGGAGTGTTTATGGAACACCGAAGGAGCTTTTGGTATGAACTGTGGGTTAGTGGCTAGGACTACCTTGGTCTTGAAAAATCGTAAGTATGGTGGGTCTACCATTAGAGCCTGAACTTCTGAAATACGTCGGGCTGAAGTGATGGCCACCAGGAAGGCCAATTTCCACGACAGAAGCTTTAGAGACGATGATGACATTGGCTCAAAAGGAGGCTTCATAAGAGACGTTAAGACCAGATTGAGGCTCCACTCCGGCGGAAATTTCTTCTCTGGAGGGAAACTCCGAAAGAGGCCTTTAAGGAAGTGCTTAATCAGGCGGTCGCTGAACAATGGTGCCGAGTGCCGTCGACGAGTAAACCTGGAAATGGCTGCTAGGTGTACTTTTATTGACGACACCGACAGGCCCTTTTGAGCTAAGAACAGCAAGTATGGAAGGAGCTGTTCCGGCTTAATCGATTGCGGGGCCAAACCTGGTTGATCCTCACACCATTGACAGAAACTTTTCCATTTGTACGCGTATGAGGCGTTTGTGGAAGGTGCTCTTGCCGCTTGCAGGATACGCCGACAGTCCTCCGGAATCGTTAGCCGACCAAATTCGGCGAAGTCAGGAGCCAGGCCGTCAACTGGAGGCTGTCTGGGTCGTGATGCCAAACGACACCATCCTGTCGAGACAGAAGGTCGGGGGTCTTCTGGAATCTCATTGGTTCCGCCGCCGCTAAGTGTAGTAGGTCTGAAAACCACACCTGTCTGGCCCAGTATGGGGCCACCAGAATTACCCGACATGGGTACCTGAGGATCCATTGCAACGTCCTCCGGACAAGGGGAAATGGAGGGAATGCGTACAGGAATTTGTTCGTCCATGGGAATGAGAACGCATCCCCCAGTGAGCCCTGCTGAGGCCATCTGCTTGCGTACTGATGGCATTTTTTGTTGTTCTTCGTTGCAAACAGGTCTATGGAAGGGTGTCCCCATTCCTTGAATACTTGTTGAAGTTGTTGGTCGTTCAGCACCCATTCGTGAACTTCGTTCATTTCTCTGCTGAGGGCATCGGCTTCCACGTTTCTCACTCCTGGTAGGTGGAACGCTAAGATTTGCATGTTGTGTTGCAGGGCCCAATGCCAGATTTTCTGTGCCTCCGTCGATAGGGACCTGGAACGTGTCCCTCCTTGTTTCCTCAAGTAGAACATCGTAGTAGTGTTGTCCGTCATGACAAGCACCACCGAGTCCTTCAGTTGAGGAAGAAAAGACTTCAGAGCCCATCGCACTGCTCTCAGTTCTAGCAGGTTGATATGCAGGGAGGACTCCTGCAAAGACCACTGGCCTTGTACCTGTAACGTATCCAGATGAGCTCCCCATCCGCTCAGCGATGCATCCGTCACCACCGTCTTTTGGAACTCTGGTTCCAGTAGAGGCATTCCTTTCGTTAGATGAGTAGACACTTTCCACCAGCCGAGTGCTTGAACTAGTTGTTCGTCGACGACCAGTCTGTCGGACCAGCGACCTCTGCTCTGCGCCCAACGGTCCGCTAGAAATTCCTGGCAAGGCCTCATAAACAGACGGCAGTTGTTTATCAACGGAATGCAGGACGACATGGTCCCTAGCAGGGACATGTACTTGCGCACTGAGACCTTGGTACCGCCTCTCCATTCCGACGCCTTGTTTTGAAGTTTCTGAATTCTTTCGCTGGATGGTTTCACCAGGCTTGTGTGTGTATGAAACTCCGCTCCTAGAAAGACCAAGGTCCTCGAAGGCTCTACGGTGGACTTGTTGAAGTTTATTGCGAAGCCCAGTTCCTGTAAGATGGACATTGTGGCTCGTAGACTGTCTCGTGTTTGTTCCTTGGATGAACCTCTGACCAGCCAGTCGTCTAGATATGGATAGACATGATGACCATCCTTCCTTAAATGGGCCGCTATAGGGGCCAAGCACTTGGTGAACGTCCTGGGTGAGGACTTGAGCCCGAACGGGAGGACCTTGAACTGAAAATGCTTTCTCCCGACGACGAATCTTAAATATCTCCTGTGTCGTGGGCGTATTGGGATGTGAAAATAAGCATCTTGAAGGTCTAGTGATGATAGATAATCCATGGGTTGCACCGACCTGATCACCTCTTGGAGCTTTAGCATTTTGAATTTTAGGCTCTTTAGCCACTTGTTGAGTACCCTCAGGTCGAGAATGGGCCTCCATTTGCCGTTTGGCTTTTTGACAACAAAGAACCTGGAATAAACTCCTTGTCCTTCCTGTGCCACAGGAACTCTTTCCACCGCCCCTTTTCGCAACATAAGCGCCGCCTCTTGTCGTAGGATTCGGAGGTGGGGCTGTGTCGAGAATAAAGGAGGAAGACGCGGAGGCTTGTCTTTGAATTGCAGCGCATGACCCATGCGAATCGTGTCTAGGACCCATCGATCTGTGGTGATGCATTTCCATCGGTCGAAGTGATGAGACTCGACCCCCCAGGACGTTCCGAAGGCCGTCATTGGTTGCTGGTTTGCTTGTTCTTCGTTGATGACGGACCTGAGCCTCGCCGCCTGGAGGCTTGATAGTCCCTGCTTCTACGTGCCGACTGGGACGCTCGTCTAAACCCTTGTGAAGAGTACGAGGGCCTGTTAAATCCACGGTCCCTCGAGGCTCCAAAGCGGGAATTTCCAGAAGCACCCCTGAAGGGGCGAAAAGAGCGAAAATTTCTACCCGTTTGAAGGGCGCCGAGGGACCTAGCAGTATCCGTGTCTTCTTTCATCCCTTTCAGCGCTTCATCAACCTTTTCGCCAAACAGGTGTTCCCCTTCG
Organism: Ambystoma mexicanum; assembly: GCF_040938575.1. Classification (NCBI taxonomy): domain Eukaryota; kingdom Metazoa; phylum Chordata; class Amphibia; order Caudata; family Ambystomatidae; genus Ambystoma; species Ambystoma mexicanum. The sequence continues at coordinate 745,801,769 of NC_090927.1, read as the reverse complement.
CATGGCATGTCCAGGACTTTGTACTGTACTTCAGGACGGAAAGTAGTACATTTGAGCCACGCTTGTCGACGAAGCACTACTCCATGGTTGATTTGTTTGAAACCAGACTCTGCTAGGTCAACTGCGATATTAATAGCGTGGTTCGAGGCCTCTTCGCCATCCCGCACCAGTAACATAGCTGCTTTCCGGTGTTCGTCTGGCAGGTGTTCTAGGATAGGGGCTAGTTTGTGCCACATTTCCCTATCATATCGTGACACGATCGCTAAGGAATTGGCTGCTCTTACTGTCGTCGCTCCGACCGAGAGCACCTTCTTTCCAAAGGCGTCCTGCCTCCTAGCCTCGCTTTCAGGTGGCGTTGAACATTTTTGCTGGACCCTGGCCTTCCTAGCCGCTGCCGCCGACACCACCGAGTCAGACAGAGGCTGTGATGTTAGACATTTCGGAGTGGACTCCGGAGCTTTAAACTTTTTCTCAATCCGTCCCTTTATGGCTGGCTCCGAGAACGGATGGCGCATCGTCTTGAGACCTTCTTGCCACACGTGGTCAAGGATTGGGATGGCAAATACCGATTTTCTCCTTTGACCCATATGGTCAAAAAGGAAACAGTCTTTCTTCTGCTCCTCAGGAATCAAGCCGAATTCGGAACAAGCTTTCCCCATCATTGCATGGAAGGCTCCCACATCATCAGGGGGAGATGGCTGTGTCTGGCTCCTCGTAGACTCCAACTCTACATCCGAATTCCATGTTGGGTCCCTCGACGGTGACAGGGAGATGTCTGACCCGGAGTCATCCAGTATAGAGTCGGACTCCGACAACTCACCCTCCTCCTGAGCTCGAGGACGATCTTTCACCGCCTGGGGAGCCGATGGGTGTTTCGTCGTCGAGCGAGCCGTACAAGTTTGCTCGTCGACGGAAGGTACAGACAAAAGTGACGATGACGTCCCAGGTTGAGGGAACTGCGTATCCAGCCGCTGCAGGAGCTTCTGAAGAGTATTAAGCACATCCAGAGACAAAACCGTCTGGGGGGTCAGTAACGTGGATGATATAGGTACCATACCCCCGCTCGCACTCGTCGTCGTCGACGTGGAAGGCCGTAAGCCTAAATCCGATGGCTGCAGAACCACGTCACCTTCCCCTTCCGCCGAGCAGGCCGTGTCTGGCTGCAGTAAGACCTCAGGGGGGGATCGGGTCATAGACCTCAGGCACCCAAGCCATAGACTGAGTCTCCGTCGACGAAGGAATCCCAACCGCTGCTGCTTGAACGGTAATAGGCATCGTCAATGACACCGAGGTCGACGAGCCAGTCGTCGTCGTCGAGCCCTTAGACTTCGTCGTCGATTTCGATGCCGACTTCCCGGCTGAAGCTTCTCGACTCATGGAAGACCTGGGACGGTCCCCTGAGGAGGATTTAGACAGCGCTAGCCTCTCCGTCTTCGATGATGAGGAGGAGGAGGAGGGCTTTTTATGTGATGAGGAGGATCCAGCATGTTTCCCCTTATGCTTGTCCTCAGCGCGAATTTCTGCTGGCCGTACCTTCTTCGATGGAGGCTCCGACTTGCTCCTGGAGGCCGTGGAGCCAACTTCCGAAGCCGGGTAGGCACCCGCTCCGTCATTAAGCCAGTCGACCAGCCTTCTTTTACGGTCCTTAAGGGTTTTTTGGGAGAAACCCTGGCATATCTCACATGTATCCGCCGTGTGGTGCGGGTGGAGACAGTAGATACAGTCCATGTGGCCGTCTCCTTCATAAACCTTTTTGAGGCCACAGGTTGCACACGGGCGAAATAACGCCTTTCCAGACATAATTCTCCAGAATTTGAACTTCGCCGAAGCGAAACAGACAAAACAACCTAGTTTTCACTAGTAGTAAACACGAGGATCCCACTACTTTGAAAGACGGTTGAAATCTGAGGGAGCGCGGGGGCGGGGCCTGTATTTATATCATGACGTCCTGACGGCACGGGCACGCATGATACAAAACGAGGTGGATAGGACGCATAAGCGTCGAAAAAGTTTTCCTACGGGAAAGGGTCTATATAATGTACCGGGGATTCCCAGCCTGACGACGGGGAATGTTCAAAGCATGTGAATCCATGAAAGATCCAATGCTGGAGAATGGGGGAGTTATGAGGACCTCAAGAATTTTCATAAAGAGCCTGGTATTAGCCGAGGATGATCTGCCTTTAACATAGCTAACCTGTTCATTTATGATCAAATGGGGGAGTTGGGGGATAAGTCTATTGGACAGAAGTTTAATTAATACTGACTGTAAAATCTTAGCTAAAGAAATAGGTCTATAGTTTGGAACTAGTTCTGGGTCTTTATTTGGCTTGGGAAATACAATAAGCATGGCCTCAGAAAAGGATCCAGCTGCATTCTCTTAAGCCATAAATGAGGTAAAAAGCTCATTAAGTTTAGGGACCAATATATCCTTGAACCTGGCATAGTATTCAACTGAAAAACAATCTGGGGACGGGGGTTTATCTTTCTTAAGATCATGAATGGCTTTGTGTACCTCAATCAAGGATATGGCGAGTCTAAAGATTGTAAGTTAGGATTTCCATATGAATTACAATGTATATGCTTAAGGAAGTCAACAGCATCAGTATTATTGGGTAGTACATCAGAAGAATATAATTGATAGAACTTTGAAAATACCTACAGAATGTCTTTATCTTTCATAATAATAATAATAATAATAATAATAATAATAATAATAATTTAGCATTTATATATTGCTACAAACCTTCAGGTATCTGAGCACTGCTCATTACCTACCGTGTGTGGTGCTCATTTATCAACCTCAGAAGGATGAAAGGCTGAGTTTGGCCCTGCCGGGATTGAAACCTGCGTCAGCAGGCTCTGCACAGATGTCAAAGCGAGCACTCTACTCGCAGTGCTATCGGACCATTCATGACTCTTACCATCCTGGTAACCAGTGACTTTTGCTTTTTTTTTTTTTTTGTCTTAAGATAGGACGCTACAGCTTTCCCTGTTTTAATCGAGCACTGCTAAATCTTGGATTTGTATTTCAGAAGATTGGTGCAAAAATACTCAGTTGCTAAGTTGTTATACTGTATTCTTAGCTTGATAATCGTTGGGTGGAGAGGAGCTGCATTAGTCCGAATATATTCTAGTTGTAAAATTATTATGAGTTGAATATCCTCTGCTTCCTTTTTAAGTTTACTTTTTTTGGCCACAGAGTAAGATATAATGTGGCCCATTAATACTGCTTTACAGCAGTCCCAATTATTATGTACTGAGGTATCTGCTGAGGAATTTTCATCAAAGTAGTAAGTATGTTGTCGATTAATAAATTTCACAAATTGTTCATCTTTCAGGAGTGCTGAGTTGAACCTCCATCTGTTATGTGGTTGAAGAGGAACTTTTTAATGAGGAGACATCTTACACTGTACTCTCGCGACCTGTAGATGAATGCTGCTGTAACTGTTAATATCTTTCTTATCTGGGTTATATTTTCTGAACTTGTCTTTTGTCGCAGGAGTGTGGGTCAGCATGGAGACAGAGTTCCTCAACTCCGTATGAAAAATATGAGAAAAAAGTGGGCACAAACAAACTTTTTCCATCTGTTATTATACTGAACATTCTGTGAATATATAATTTAACATGAACAGAGGCATGGTCAGATTTTGTGATGCTCTCTATTGTGGCCTCTAATAAATGATTAGTTAGTGATTTCGATATGAAGACAATCAATTCTCGAAAAGAAGTTATGGGGAGGTGAATAAAAAGTATATAGTCTAGATCCGATGGATGGGTACTACGCCAGGAATCAATGAGGCCTAATTCGGAGACAAAGTTTTGGAATTGTAAATGGGATTTGGTAGATTTGAATCGTACATTGGACTTTCGATCAAGAAGAGGATCAAGAACCTCATTACAAATCATCACATACAATGAGGTTATTTGAGTGGGATTTGAGAGTTTGGTTCCTTAACGGAGTCCAAAATGTAGGATCAGGATTGTTGGGACCATAAACATTTAAGATGGAGTATTCAATGGAGTTAATAAGGAGTTTAATTAAGATCCATCTTCCAACATTATCGGAATCTCAGGATAATACTTTACACTAGAGATGCTAGTTAATGAGAATGAACTCCATTTCCCCCTCCCCCATCAGCCGCACTTGAGAGCAAATGGCCAACCCACAAACGCTTCAATTTGTTAGCTTCCGCTTGCGAAAGGTGGGATTCCTGTAGACATGCTATAGATGGCTTAGACCTATTCAGGTGCGATATGATTTTCTGCCGCTTAATGGGATTGTGTAGATCTTGAACATTCCATGTGGCAATATTAAGCATCATTAATGGTGATAACTATATATACACACACACACAACGTCATAGCTAGCTATATGGCATTGGTAATATGAAACCAAAAAAATTAAAAGAAACACAAGGAAGGAGGGATGACTAACAAAAAAAACATGGAATTTCCAGGTTCCATTCGAACTGACACGTAAGTGCCCAAGTAGTGGCTAACGGGATATAGCCACTCCAATTCATGTTCGTAAAATGTCAAATTGTGGTAGGGGTGGAGAACCAGATATAGATTGGTCTGTCCTCAACCACATCCCAGCGATATGATAAAGATATTAGAGAAAGGTGGTGCATAAAATAGCTTTAAGTAGATGTTGCTTTAGAGGTATCCATCTCATCTCTCCTATGGTTTTGAATAAAGCTTTGTAAATCACTTGGATTTTGAAAAGTATAAGAGTGCCCATTTAGAGTAACCTTAAGAGATGCTGGGTAAATAATCCCATATCTGGCGTTAAGTTGTCTCAACGACAGTAGCTCCTTTCTTCTTGCTGCTGTGGTGGTATTGGAAACATCTTGTGAAAAAAATATCTTTGTACCTTCCCAGATCAGTAATTTATTTTCTTTCGCCTTGTCCATAATAAGGAGAACATGCGTATAATCCAATACTGTGAATATTAGAGTTCTTGGAGAGTACCTAGATGGGGTTTTAGAACCAACACAATGGGCTCTTTGGATATTGAGCTGCATGGATGCCGGAAGATCCAAAGGCAGAGGGAGCATGTAATAAAGGAACTTGGTAGGGTTGTCTTTTTATATTTTCTGGAAGGCCAACAATTCGGATGTTATTGCTCCCGTTTCTGCTCTCTAACTTCTTTGTTCGTTTCTGTAGAGAGGTGACCACGTTCTCAAGCTGTATCACCTTTTCCCGATATATCTTCTGTGTTGCTGACTCTTCTTTCAACTTCATTTATCCTCGTCTCAAAAGAGGACCATTTATCATCCAGTAATTGTAATTTAGCTGTTTTGACATCCATAAATGGCTTAAGTGAATTGATTTAGTCTAGAATTGTCTGCATGAATGGATCCTGTGTGTCGTCTTTTTGTGTGGGAGATTCACTTTTTTGCCTTTTGGGAGCATTGCTCGTAGAGGATGGTGGCAAATCCTTTGATATCATTTTCTTTGAGGTCCTATTAAAGACCGCAAACAAGGTAGCAGGTGTATAGAATGTTCCTACTTGAACAGGATATATGATATGAATCACGCCTCCAGAAGCATGCGGTACAGGGTGACTTTTGTTAGTAAAAGAGTGTTTCCAGTATATAGTTACATGCTTATTAATCAGCTAGACTGGAATTATGCAGCCTTGTTACTTGTAAACAATAGTTCATATGAGGAGCCTTCCTCATCAAAATCTCTTCTTATACATCCAGAGTAGCATGTTATCCAGTATTGTCATTAGAATCTCCAATGAGAGAAAAAGAGTGGTATAGTTCTTCAAATATGAATAATTGTTACTATGAAGTCATGAAGAAAAACAGTTGAAGAGACTTCTTTTGTTCTAATTTTGTTCAACAAACAGCTGAATGTAGCCCAAAATAATTGCTCCTATTTAGAGATAAAATGTCTTGATAAAAAACACACAGTGTTCATTTTTATTTGCTGCCTTTAAAGTGGAGTGTGTACCTTTAAATGGAACAAGTTACTTACCTGTAACTGTTGTTCTCCAGCATGAGTCTGGCATGGATTCACATGCTCATGAATATTCCCCGTCGTCAGGCCGGGAATCCTCAGTATAGAAAAATCAGTATCAGTTTCGTTTCTGATCTGCCTCTCTCAGTAGTAACCAATCACTGGTCTCTGGGTCATACTGCCCCCAGCCAATGACTGCCCTCTCCCTAAGTCCCTCCCCTGGCAGCCATCCTCAGATTTGGTAGCACGTGAAGTGGCAGTATGACCAAGTGAAGAGCAGCAGAGGGGTAGGCGGGAGGGTTCGCATGTGAATCCATGCCAGACCCATGCTGGAGAACAACAGTTACAGGTAAGTAACTTGTTCCTTCTCCAGCATGGGGTCTGGCATGGATTCACATGCTCATGAATATAAGAATACATAGCAGTATACACATGCACAACCACGGGAGGTGGCACAAGGCTCAATATCAAGCAATACAACAACTCAACATTAAGCAACTCTTACCTCCTCACCAGGCTCACCTTAGGCGAACAGGTTGCGCAGCACTGCCTGGCCGACTCTGGACTCCTCCCTGGAATCCCGGTCGACGCAGTAGAATCTCGTGAAGGTGTGCGTCGACCTCCACGTAGCAGCTGTGCAGATGTCGAGCAGGGGCACACCAGACAGGAACGCCGTAGTAGCAGCAATCGCTCTGGTCGAATGGGCTCTCGGACAGCCGGGCAGCGGTCAGTTTGCCAACCGGTGACAGTGCATGATGCAGCCGGAGAGCCATCTGGAAATGGAAGTCTTCGAGAGAGCCTTCCTTTGATTCACAGGTCCAAAGTTCACAAACAGCTGTGATGTCTTCCGGAAACTCTTTGTGCGGTCCACGTAGAACTTCAGCGCTGTAGCCACATCTAGCGAGTGCAGAGTCCTCTCAGCCGGCGACAAAGGCGACGGGAAGAAAACTGGCAACACCAAGGGCTCGTTGAGGTGGAAGTCCGCCGGCACCTTGGGCATGAAGGAGGGGTGCGTCCTCAGCACCACCCTTGTGTCGTGAAAAGTCAAGTATGGAGGCTTGCAATACAGGGCCTGGATCTCTCCCACTCGTCATGCAGAGGTGATGGCCACGAGGAATGCGGTCTTCCACGACAGAAACTTCAACGGCACTGAATGCATAGGCTCGAATGGGACCCCCCCATGAGCCTAGTTAGTACCACGTTGAGCTCCCACGCCGGGGCAGGGGCCTTCACCGGCGGGAATGATCGGAACAGTCCTTTCATAAATTCCTTCACCAGACGATGAGACCACAAGGACGCCCGTCCTGTAGTTCTGGAGTAACGTGAGACGGCAGCCAGATGTACCTTGGGAGGCGTGAGATAGGCCAGCCTTGGCCAAAGACAGTAGGTACGGCAATACTTGAGGGGCCGTAATCCGCAGAGGGTTAATCTTCTGTGCACGGCACCAGACAGAGAACCTCTTCCATTTGTGTACGTAGCACGAGAGTTGAGGATGCCCTGGCCTTTGCAAGAACCTCTATGCAGTCGGCCGGGATGTCGTATCCTCCAAACTCTAGTGCTGCAGGAGCCAGGCCTGCAAGTTCAGCGACTCTGGTTCGTGATGAAGAATGGCGCCTCCTTCTCTGGAGAGAAGATCCGCGTCCGTCGGTAGCTTGACTGGTGTGGACGCTGACAAGTCCAGAAGGTCCGGGAACCAGATATGCCTCGGCCACGCCGGTGGGACGAGGATCATCCTGCACCGGGACCTCTTGAGCTGGTTGACGAGCCGGAGTAGCAACAGCAACGGCGGGAATGCATAAAGTAACAGGCCGTCCCAGGGGAACGAGAAAGCATTGCCCATGCTCCTCGGTTGGGGAAACCTGCTGGCGAACCTCCGGCACTTGGAGTTCGTCGCCGTCGCGAAGAGATCGATCTGGGGTTCGCCCCATCGTCGGAAGAGTCGGTCCACTTGATCCTGGTGCAGTTCCCACTCGTGGCACGAGCGCAGCTCCCTGCTGAGTGAGTCGGCGATGGTGTTTTTTATCCCTGCCAGATGAAAGGGTACCAGAAACATCCCTTGTGCGATGGCCCAATCCTTGGACAGGGCAGGGGATCTGGTTTCGCCCTGCTTCCGAATGTAAAACATCCTGGTGGTGTTGTCGGTGAAGATCCTCACCACCTTGCCCTTGAGGGACGGAAGGAAGGACCTGAGGGCCCAGAAAACTGCGCAGAGCTCCAAGATGTTGATGTGGAGAGTCTTCTCCGAGCACCAAAGGCCTCTCGCGTGGAGGCCCCCGGTGTGCGCTCCCCAACCTTCCAGGGAGGCATCCGTTGTCACCGTCACCTGGTGGGCCGGTGCTAGGAAGCCTGTTCCCGCTGTCAGATGAGCGCGGACAACCCACCATCGTATCGCCTGACAGAACGTTTCGTCGAGCGAGATCCTGTCCTCGAAGCTTCCCGTCGTCTGGATCCAGTGGGCGTTGAGGAATTCTTGCAAGGGCCGCATCCGAAGTCTGCAATGGGGCACCAGATAAATGCAGGAGGACATCATTCCCAGGAGGGACTTGATAGACGTCCGTGGCCAGTAGACGTTGCACCTTTCCTAGGATGGTCCTTATCCTTTCCTCCGACGGTGAGGCCCGCCGCGCCACTGTGTCGAGCTGTGCTCCCAGAAACAGGGCGACTTGCGACGGGACCAGGTGGGATTTTGGAAAGTTGATGGAGAACCCCAGGTCCGTGAGCAGCTGGACGGACTTCGCAGTGTGTTCCACGGCGAGCTCCCTTGTCCTTGCCCGTATGAGCTAGTCGTCCAGGTAGGGATAGAAGTTTATCCCCTGCAGGCGCAGTCGCGCCGCCACCGGTGCTAGGCACTTGGTGAACACCCTGGGTGCCGATTTTAATCCGAACGGGAGGGCCTTGAACTGGTAGTGCTGCCCTTTGACCACGAACCTGAGGAACTTTCGGTGCCTCTTTAGAATAGGGATGTGGAAGTAAGCATCCTCCAAATCCAACGACAGGAAATTGCCCTCCTCCAGCTGTCCCAGCACGTGCTGGAGGGTGACCATCCGGAACTTCTGTGCCTTGATGTATTTGTTTAGTCGTCGCAGGTCCAGGATGGGACGCCATCTTCCTGTCTTCTTCCTCACGAGGAAGTATCTTGAGTAAACTCCGGAGCCCCGAAGCCTCTTCGGGACGAGCTCGATGGCACCTTTCCTGAGCATCTCCCGTACTTCCAACAGCAGTTGAGGGACGTGATTTTCCTTCCTGGCCACAGGAGGAATGTGGGGGCACCTCTTCTGGAACTCGAGGGCATGCCCCATGGCCAGGGCGTCCAGCACCCAACGGTCGGTGGAGATGGACTCCCACACGCCGACGAACTTCGTCAGCCGGCCTCCCACCGGGGTGCTTCGGCGGGGGCCCGACCCGACGGACGGTTCAATCCTGCTTGGAGGCCGCTTTGCCTCCTTGACCACCTTGGCGACGACGGCAGGATCCACCTGACTTGCCGCGTCCCCTGTAGGCCTCCTGCGATGAAGACCTTGCCGCTTGACGGTAAGTAGAGGAGCTGCTGCCGGCTCCCTTGGAGGCACCCTGTCTGCCTCCGGAGCTCCGAAAGGATGGCCGTCGCTGTTGGAGCACCCCCAGTGCCCGGGCCGTCTCCATGTCATCTTGATCGCCTGAAGGGATTCGTCAACCTCCTTGCCAAAAAGGTTGTTCCCATCGAAGGGCATGTCCAAAACCTTGGTCTGTACGTCCTGGCGGAAATCCGTCGCCCTGAGCCATCCTCGTCGTCTCAGGCAAACGCTGTTGCCCAACGGACGGAAACCGGTGTCGGCGATGTCCGTAGCCACTGTAATGGCATGGTCCGAGGCAATCTCACCTTCCTGCAAGATTTCCAGGGCCTCAGCCCTTCTGGCATCCGGAAGGAAGTCCAACAGAGGGGCGATCTTAAACCACAACTCCCTGTCGTAGCGGGCTACGATGGCCAGGGCGTTGGCCGCCTTGATGGTCGTCGCTGCAGATGAGATGACCCCGCCGTCCCATCGCATCCAGTTTCCTACCCTCGCCGTCCAGAGGGGAGGTTGAAGTCGAGGCCGATGCCCCCCCCCCCCGTTTTCTTCTTGGCTGCCGCCGAGAACACCGAGTCCGGGGTAGGTTGCGCTCTAAGGCACAAGGGGGCAGCGTCGGGGACCCGGTACTTCTTCTCGTACCGGTCCCTCTTCGCAGGAGCCGTGGCAGGGTTCTTGAGGAGGGCGAGCCCCTCATCCCAGATGTCATCAAGAAGCGGTACGGCGAGGACCGTCTTCCTTTTAGCCTCGCGCCGCTGGTAAAGGAACCCCTCCTTTTCCTCGGGGCCGAGCTGGAAGAGCTCGGATGCCCTGGAGATCATTGCATGGAAGGATCCAATCTCATTGGGCGGGGACGCCAAGGCTTGGGGCGATGGGGGACACGTCCCGTGGTCGCCTTCGTCGTCATCCGTACCCGTCGTAGTCGTGTCCATGCCTGTATCATCCCCGAGGTTAGTGGACCGGGGGAAGGCAGAGAAGGCCGCAGAGGCGGGAGAGGAGGCCTAGGATGCTGCGTCCTCCTCTTAGGCGGTGGGCTCCCCGAAGGTCTTGGCTCCGGATCCTCCGTCGGGGGAAGGGGCAACCTAGTCCTCATCTCCGTGCATAAGGACTGGATGGCCGACAAAATGGCCGCCTAGTTGTCTTGCGGCGCCAGAAATGACGGGCGCGAGGGCTCTTGAGGAGCCTCGTCTGGATCACCATCGCCCTCGTCGTCGCCCTCGTCGGGATCCCTCCCGATGGGCTGTGTCTCCTCCACGACTTGGATGAGCTCCCCTTCAGAGGTCGTGTCCGTATCCACGACGGCCACCAACCGCCCGCCCCTTTTTCCAACGAGGACTTCGTGGGGGTCTTCTTGATGGGCCTGAAAGACGACTCCCTCCGCGGTGGCAGGGAGACGCTGGTACCTGAGGGCGCCTCCACTGGTGTAGCCTCCACAGGCTGAGCCAGGGCCGCGGCGACATCCTCGATCGAGGTCCTAGCAGGGTGAATCACGGCCAACGTCACCTTCTGTACGCCCGGGGCCTTCACCTTCGGGGGAGGGTCCGAGCCTCGCTCCCCCTCTGCCGTAGTCTTCGAGATCGACCGGGGCCTCTCCAGAAGCTTCGCCGGGTTCTCGGACTTCCTCTTACCCGAGCCAGAGCATTGGCTCGTGGTCGATGGCGCCGGGGAGGGTGCGCCCTGCCTGGCAGCCAAGGAGCCCGACCGTTCGGCGCTCCCGGTGCCCGCGGACTCGCGGTGCTTAGCCTTTTGTTGGGCCCCCGTCCCCAGAGCACTCTCACAGGACTTAGAAGACCGCTCGGACGACTTCTTCTTCTCGCCTGGCGGGCTCTTTCCTTCCAGCCAGTTGGCGAGACAGAGGTGGCGATCCTTCATGGTCCGCTCCGACATGTTTCCACAAAACGCGCAGTCCTTTTCCTTGTGTGTCTTGTCCTCATGGGGACAGTAGAGGCATAACGAATGCTCGTCCTCCTTGAAAACGTTCTGAAGCTGGCATCCAGGGCAGGTCCTGAATAGCTTCCCGGGCGTCGAGTTCCCTTTCTCCTGGCCATGTCCGGGGTAGGCCTCGGAACATCTGGAATCCTCCAAAAGGGCAACTCGACGAAATCTTCACCCTTGAGGGGCGTAGAAAACTCCGAAACGGATCCCCCGTTGATCGAAAGTAGAAACGGTAGAGCTTGAGGCTCCTTTAACCGAAAAAATGAGAAAATCTCCTGAAAAAAGCGCAAAAACGCAGCAAAAGCTCGAGAGCTAAGCACGAGGACTCCCAACACTTGAACGTGCGGTAAAAATCTGAGGATGGCTGCCAGGGGAGGGGCTTAGGGAGAGGGCAGACATTGGCTGGGGGCAGTATGACCCAGAGACCAGTGATTGGTTACTACTGAGAAAGACAGATCAGAAACGAAACTGATACTGATTTTTTCTATACCGAGGATTCCCGGCCTGGCGACGGGGGAATATTCATGAGCATGTGAATCCATGCCAGACCTCATGCTGGAGAACCAGCGTTACCTTTGTTGTGAGGGAAACCTGCTTCCTTGTGTTGGCCAGACTATTTGCCGACACGCCAGCCAACCAGCTGACTGGACGCGTCTGGTGTTATTCCACGCAACCTCCCTGCCGTAGGCCGTACCCTCCGGATGCGCGCAAACAAATCTATCTTCCTAAGTGAGGCTCGTTCAAAAGCCGCAGGAGCCACATCTTAGATTGCTTCAAATTAATTGCAGGAAAGTTATATTTGACCGCAAGAAGCACCATTATAAATGTAAAAAGAACGCCGGGACGGGAGCTCCGGATCAAGCGACCGTCTCCATCAGCGCTTAACCATGCCCCCCCCCCTGCACCACCATCTGGCAAGCTTTTGAGTGGGAATTTCTAGGAGTGGAACAGCTGAAGTTAAATCTGGGTATGTACGCTATATGAAATATGTATACGGTTCATATAAGTGGAGCATTCCTATTTTAGCCTAATGATGAATGTTATTTAAGGTTTCTTTTTTTATTAATTGTTATGAAATGTTACAATATGCTGTTTATAATCTCTTTTTATGTAGTTTGTATCATTCATTGATGTTTTATGTGTGTAGTTCTATAGAACTGAAGCAAAATTAAAAAAGAAAAACTCACATTGTGAGAAGATACCTGGAAGGGAATTTACCAGGGGATCTGAAGAGCCCATAAGAGGATACCTGGTAGAGGAGTACACCAGTCAATCTACCAAAGCTGTAAAGAAAAGGTTAAAACTGGGGGAGATACCTGGCAGGGGAGTATACCAGGGGATCCTCCAAAGCTGTAGGGGAAAGTGTAACCGTTTTGCAGGTACCTGGCAGGGGAGTATACCAGGAGATCTGAAGAACCTGCAAGAGGATTCCTGGTAAAGGGGTGCACCAGGCAATCGATCAAAGTACAATAGAAGTTAAAGAAAGCTTATTGTGTAATACATTTGAACAAGAACTTTGTGAAGACAGTACGAAGAAACCAAGAAAGTGTTGGATGTTATGGAACGTATTGCTTGAGCAAAAACATTCTGAATCTAGAACCAAAAGGAACTATTGGACAAAAGAGACTTTTTTGTGATCAAGACACTGTTGTTCAAAAGAAACAGTTTTGCCATCCCAGGTGGAAGGGAACGACCCTCTGGATCCAAAGGCTGCCTCTTTGGAAAATACCTTTTGTTGGATTTATCTTTATATTTTGATTATGAACACTTTTGCTAAACATGAGTCGGAGACATTTCCTTGCACCCAGAGTTATTTCTAGTGTGAGGGTCAGATTAGAAAGTTTTGGACAGAAGAATGGTTTCCAAGTTGCTAACAACTTGACACAGACTGATATTTGTTTCGTAGGCAGGGAAACTCTTAAGGATAGGGTTAGAGAGGAGTTTATCCAAGCCATTTTGGTTTAATCAAAATGTCTAACAATGATAATTTTACAACTTTGTGTCCGCCTCACACTTCTCTGTAGCAATGGTGTTGGTGATAAGTTGGTGGCTGTGCCACTAAAATGCACCAAGACTAAAAATAAAACCATAAATTAAGCCCCAGGGTATGCAATCACTCTTTATTATGTCCCTTAACCTTTCCTACATCTAAAAATTAAACAACTGATGTAAATATGTCTTTACATTTAATTAAAAAAAGAAATAATTTAAATAATTTTAATAAAATGGATGCTAACCACAATGTAAAGACAAGTCACCAGAAAAATGTTGCGTTTCTCTCAATGGAATGAGTGTTACACATGTGAGCATTTGTTATGGCCATCCTACTAGCAAATGTGGTGCTTGGGTAGTGTACTGGTGGATCGTACCAGTATATACACACACATAGTTCATGTGTATACGTAACTTTCTAGAGAGCGTTTTTTTGCTATTTGTGTAAAGCTTGTTTCAATTTCGGTTTGCATACTAGTTGTTCAAGGCGGCACATTTTCGGAAATTGCTTTCTGAGGGCTGTACACATCTTCTTACCCATGGTTTGAGTGTGGGTTGGGCATGCTGCTTGCTTCAGCAGGTCTAGTTTTCCACATGTCTTTGTGTACTTTGTTGTTGAGGGGCCTTTACAGCTCAAATAGTCATTTCATGGGGCTCAAGTCTATACATGCATGTAGGTAGGTGCATATTTTGCATACCACGCATTTGCCACATCCTTCCTTCCTTCCTTCCTTCCTTCATGGACAGTGTGACAATCTTAATGGGGGTGGTGGGGAGAGGTGCATATTGTTGTGCGTGTGGAGTTCTATAAATGAGCGAGTTCATGCATACCACAGTGCATAGAGCAAATGCATATTCAGATAATATGGTGTACGCGAGATTAAACATGGATAAAATTATTTTCTTTTTGCTTCGGTCTGGGTTTATTCTTTGTGGAAGGGAAGACCGGAGTATCACACTTTTGTGTTCTAGATGACAGACCTTCAGGTGGTAGATCAAGTGCGTATGTAGAAGAGGATGGATGGGGCGCTGTGATGCTTTTGGGTACTCCCGGTCCTCCTAAGGGCTTGCTCCTTCCTGGTCATTTGCTTTCAGTGGCTTGTGGATGCGATTTCCAGTAGATTATTGGGTTGCTGTGTGGGCAATTGGTGTTTGCATGTTGCGTTTGTGAGAAAGGGAGTTGATGTGGTCTGCTTTGCATGTCAGAGAGGAGATGTTGAGTCCCTTCTTTTTGAATAATGAATAATGCCTGTGACACGTGCTGATCTGTAAAGTGGAATGTTTGGAATGCAGCTGATCAGAGTATTCTATGTTTGAGAGCTGGTGCCTGAGCCTCAAGGGTGGTGGACCTGCCAGTGGATGTACCTCATGCATCTTCTCCTGATGTAAACCTGCAACCGAGGGAGACTAAATATACCTCCATGCATGATACTTGAAAATGCTTATTCCAGCTTGCTTTAAGGAAGGGAATGCCACAGAAGGTGGACCTCAATAGAGGAATGCATGATATTAAAATGGGAAAAAGAATAAGAATAGAAAATACACATCATGTCCTCTTTTATCGGAAGATGAGAATTCTCTTAATGCCTTCTTTGCCTTTACCAGTAGGAGAAAACAAAGGAAAACCAAAACTACTATACTGCAGAAGTACATTCCCAATATTTATCATTTTTATTGTATGAAATGAATGCTTTACCTGCAGTCGGGTCTTTTGCCAATGTGTTATCCAAAGCACTTGTTACAGCCTGGAAGAGATTCATCTTCTGCGTTAGCCCTAAAGAAAAGGGAAGACAAATGAAAGTTTAATTATGAAGGTAAAATAGAATACTTTTGACTTTTTTCTCTCAAGAGTCTCCCTTAAATAGCCACCTTCGTTCCTGTATTTCCCCAGTTTGATGGGGTTTCTTGTGTCCACCCCCTAGATCAGAACATCCCCAAGTAAGTCACTTGTTTTGGGAATTGAACAAAAATGGCAAACCATTACTCATTTAGTACAAAAATAATCACAACATTCTAAATCAACAACTTTTGAGCCAGATATCAGATTTAAAGCATTCTTTTTGAGTGTCTAAGTATCATTAGTACCCGGCAAGGGTCAAACGTGATGTAACACACATTGTGATTGGCCCTCGCCGGGGCTTTACCCGACCGGGAATTCCTTGGCAGGGATTCCTTTCCTTTGTTCCCGGCAGGCCCTCAGGCACTGAGGAGGTTCGAAACGGGGCAATCCCCACTCCGAGCCTCCACACAGCTGGAGGCTGCCACCCTCCCCTGCCGTGGATTCAGGCAAGTATTTTCTTTCTCCCACCCCCCCTGCAAACAATCCCCTCCCTCCCAACCCCACGTACCTTATTTTTTTCTCCTTTCCAGGAGCGAGAGAGGTGGGAACACTTCTGTCCCCAGCGCATCTGCTCCCGATGGCCGCCATGGAAAGGGAAAACAGACTCCGGGCATTTTTTTTACTTTTTTTTTTTCTCTGTTCAAAACACTGCAGCGTTTCGGAACAGAAAAAATGCTATTAGTACCCCGGTCTTGCAGGCCTGGGTACTAAAAGAAATAAGCCCCTCGCTGCTGGGGCATTACCGAGTCAGGTAATGCCCTGGGGCCTTCGTTAAGGCCCTCGCTTGGCTCAGGCCTATAACTATGGGCCCCGGGGCATTACCTGACTCGGTAATGCCCCTACGGCTCAGGGCTTATTGCTTACATAATTCACCAAGCTCTGGAACCCACTCGCAATTCACAAATCCCACTCTTAAATCTCCACCCACCCACCTTCGTGAGAAACGAATTGCACAAAATGCATAAAACCACCCATTCCGTCCCGCCATCTGTCCGTTTGCCTGATCTTCCCCAAACTACTGTAGCATCCCTTTTAGCCACCAAGGCCACAGGGGTGTCAAATTCCTACTGCCCATATTTTGTCACTGGAATAACGTTTCCATCAGTATTTTATCAGCTAGCCAAGAAGATAAATTCTGTCTAGGATACAATATATGTGCCTTGTGACTGTATTGTGATACAGGGTGCGGCATCTTGGCAACCAAGTATGTTTAAAGCTAGAAAGAGGCAGAAGCAACTTTCCATGGAACGACTGTACAGGAGAATTCGAAAACCAGTTTGCATTCAGTAATTTGTGTGATCGAGGGTTAGAGCAGGTCTATAGAACTATATATGGATCGCATTTCCCATGAAAGTTTAGTACGAGGCAGAAAACAGGGACAGCATAGTGTGAAGGGGAAACAGCGTCATGGCAGCAGCATAAACATGGTGTGCAATATTTTTGTGAGGGGATTCAGCAGTGAGAGACAAAACATAGAAAGATGTCTCTACAATAACCTGACTGCACTGCAGCAACTGAAAAAGTTGAATTTTGGAATAGAACACACAGACCGGTGGGACTCTGGGACTTCAGTTAACCATTACATTGAAGACTGAGATAATGACACTTAGAATTGCTAGGGGCTTGCTCGAAACTTCAACATTTGGTGAAGATTTCTTCTGATCATCAAACCCTAGAGGTCAGGTTGTTAGGAGATGGGTTGCATTGCAGAGATACTCGGCCCAGTCTTTGGCTTCACATAGTAGTAATTTTCCTGTTGGTACAGTCTAGTGCTCGTCTAATAGGCATACACTGCTGCTACTTCCAAACAGGCCAAGCACACTGGCAATGTGTTTATCTACTCCGATGAGGACATGAATATCAGTTCCCCCTCTTTTCTCAGTTTCTTCACTGCTGATCAACACAAAGCCAATATAAATAACAGAAATATTCCAAATAGATGGGGAAAAGGATTGGAGCAGCAGAAGGGGAAGAAAAAAGAAATTGAAGAGGGATTTCATGAAAGGCAATTAAAGAATTCAAAAAGAAAATAAACACCAGAGTATACACTCAAAAAGGCCCCAATGGAGGACTGCGCATGTGCGAGGCGATCATTCGGACTTCAGCGACCTCGCTCTCATCCTGAGCAGATATCCTTATTCCCAGCAAGGCTCTGAAGCTGAACACCTAGCCAGTGGTGGCTCTGAAGCAGACAACCTAGCCGGTGGTGAGCGAAACAGTGCTGCATCGACCGAAGCCTTCCCGACACAAATCAGAGCCAGGAAAGGGAAAAACGACCCAACAACCTTGCTGCACAGGGTCGTGCACCATCTTTGCTGCGCGTGGCATCATAGAGGCCCTCTCCTGCACAGTGTCGACGGACGAAGTCCCCAACCTCCTACTTTGAGACCGGAGGTGAGACGGATAAGGCCGGCACTGACCCAGCAGTGCCGGTGAGGGAGAGACCTCTGCACGCTCCAGCGGATGGCAGCCAGATAGGGTGCAGCCTATCATGAACAGCATCCCCCACGCTTACACCCCAGGTGAGGGCAACGAGAGGACCCACCTTCAAGCGGACACTGGATGGCTTGGACTTGACACCCCTCCTCCAGGTGTGGGCCGCCTCGGATCAGAGTCCCATGGGAAGAAGGGGAGACCATACCCCCAGGCCCCCAGAGGCCTCAGCAAGAGGAGTGAACAATCAGATAATAAGGAGCGGAAGAGAACCTGCTCCATTCTCACAACCAAGCAAATACATCCTAAATGGGAGAGGCTGGTGCGGACCACACAAGGGCATAGAACGCTCGAGCCCGGGGCAACAGGTACAGCCATCATCCTATATTGGCAGAACTAAGGGCAGAAAAGTGACCGCATCTAGCTGGAGAGGATGGATCGATCCTCCCGGGAATCGGCGAAGGCTGCAACTGGAAGAGCAAACACAAGGAATAGAAAGGGCAGATAGCGGTAAGGTGACAACAGTATGCAGCATAACTGGGTGGAGGCCAAATGGCTGATAACGTGGGCAGAACAATCAGAAAGGGGCTGGACCTGGGTGGATAACAGGGCAAGAGACCAGACCCGGCAGGAAACCGTTGGGAACAACAACCCACGCAAAACGGGCAGTGAAAACTTGCTTTGGACCCGGGGACTCCCAAATCCATACACCGGATGAACTGGGCCCGCCAAACCTGAGGCCACTACCCAATGTCGACGAGGGAACAGGGGCTCAGTATCTCCAGCAGAGGAGCCCTCCGGCAATCGGAAAAGGAACATGGAAGACCCCCGCCCCAAACCACCTGCAGATATCAGCAGAGCTCCACGGAAGGACCTGGAACAGACCGCACTTTGCGTAGTGCCACCACAGACAAGTGGGGGATCTTCTCCCCGACAGATAGGTGGATTAGAGGACGCACACCCCATACCAGGATGGTGTCAGTGATTCATTGATTGATATTTTATTTCTATCGCGCTTGTACACAAGTGTTTCAGAGCGCGACAAGGAAAGGGAGGGGTACAGGGGAGAACAAAACAGCGATCTTACTAGGCCCAGTGACATTGAGAACGCGCAAGTGCATGGGAGAGGGGGGAGGGGAAAAGTGCATGGAAGGGGGGGAAGAGGTGGAAAGTGTGAAGCAGAGGAGAAAAGATAAATGACAATAAATAATAAAGGCAACAAACAGTGGTAATGCAGCCAGCAATTTGCAAGTGCTAGGTTTAAGGCAGTGGCCACAATGGTTAAAGACAAAGCCAAATGGCAGAACTCTACACAGTGTAGGCCACCCAAAGACTCGGGACTCAAGCTCCAGAAAGCGGGGAAACGGTGGGGGGAACATCAAAACCCAACCATCTCCCTCACGGATGTCATTAAGGCTATTGGGGTATCAAGATCATCCTTGGAAGAGAAAATAGGGGGCCTATCCACAGGGGTGCCCTTCCTCCACCAAGACATCCGTAACCTAGCATAGAGAGTGGGTGAGCTGGAACAAAGTATTTTGACCTCACAGGACACAGTGAGGCAAATAGAGAATCAGCTAACCACAATCGCTCAAAAAGTGACCCAACTCGAAAGAAGGGCGGAAGACAGTGAGGGACGGGCAAGACGGAATAATATACGGATCCCGGAGGAGGAGGGACCCAGTGTTCAGCTCTTTCTGGAGAACTGGCTCACTGAGCTATTTACCTTAAGAAACTATCGATTTTTTTTCTCAATCAAACACACCAATAGGATCCCAACAGGCCGCCCAGTCCCCAATGCACCACCACGTACAATCATAGAAAAACTTCTGAATATTTGCGACAGGGAAGCAATTCTTCAGATGGTCTGAGCCACCGGCCCAATCGCCTATAATAGCTACCGTATTGGCTTCTACCCAGATTATACCAGAGAGGTGCAAAAGGCCCGACAATCTTTTGACTGTCAAAATGAAGCTGCAATCCTCATCAATAAAATATGCACTGTTCTTTCCGGCTCTGCTGAAAGTGCATCACGAAGGTGTCACCCACCTGTTTTACTCGCTTAAAGAGGCCTGGGAATGGCTGGAGACCCAGATCCTGAATGGAACCGATCCCCAAAAGAACCACCAGGAAGGAAGCCTAGGACGGATCGATCCCCACCGCAACTGAACATTCAAAACCCTGACTGGTCGGAACCCCCAGCAAACTGAAGAGGGCAGAGAAGGAAACGGATGAAGACCGACACCATGAGTCGGGCTACTGTGGTGAGCTGATCAATTTATGGGACTCTGCATCGGCGGCCGCCACCTCAAGGTGTGAGACTTCTAATTGCAGTCAGGTTAAGGACACAATAATGGTCGACTCAAAGGTTCCGTGCACGGTTGGCGCTTGGTTCGGGCTATAGGTGCTTCTGTTTGGGGGGGGGGGGCAAGATCAGGGTAGGTGGGAATCTATACGAGGGTCGAGTGTAAATAAACCACTAATCAGGAACGGGTAGAAGTTCGTTGATAAGAGAAGTTATGACAGTTTGCATCAGGCTGAGAGAGGTGGGTCTGAGGGGAGAGGCTATAAGACGTCTTGGCCCCAAGCCTCAAAATACCCCGGCTCTACTGACTTGGGAGGCGGGAGCCAAAAGCTAAGTACAGGGAGACAGAGGGGCCCTCTAATATACGGAACACCCAGTATGAAAATAACCTCCAGACACACTGCCAGCATACACTTTGCCACCAATGACGAATCAGCAACGCTTACCTCTACTCACATGGAATGTTAATGGGCTGGGCTCCAGTATCAAGAGACAGCTGATGCTCCAGTATCTGGATAGGCATTCACCGATATCGCCCTAGGTACAGAAACAGATCTCATGGGTACCGAATGCAGGTTCTTTCGAAGATCTAATTACTCGACCGCCTTTGCACTCAGGATTTTTTTTTTTTTTTTAGAGGGGCAAGAGGGACGATGATCCTCATACATAGAAGAGTCCCATTTCAACTGCGATGGCTCCATACGGACCAGAGTGGGAAAATTGTGGTACTAACCGGGAACACCAGAAGGGCCTTGTGGCAGATGTGGTAGTGTATGCCATAAACCCCCCCCCCCCCGCCCCGAACTCCTTAACAACCTCCAGGAAGTGATGCTTGGGAAACATGCAGTCAACTGGGTGCTGGGGGGGGGGGTGGATTTCAATGAGGTGATGGACATAGTTAAAGACAAAACACACAGGGCCAATAGGAACCCCGATAGCCAAACCGACCTCAACTCCTTTATAATGGCACTTGGGTGGGTGGATGCATGGCATACTCTACACCCCACAGAATCTGGTTTCTCCTTTTCATCCAACGCACACAAGTCTTTGTCCCGTATAGATTACCTTTTCGTCACGCAGGACATGATACATGGGTTGGAGACAGCCTTGTACCTAGCCAGGGGAATCTCGGATCACTCCCCCTTGATCAGGACCTTAAAGCGGACCCGAAATAAGCCTAGCCCCATCTGGAGGGTCAACGCTTAATACCTTGGGAACCCTGAGGTGGCAGAGGGACTCGCCCAAAAAACATTGGAATATTTCTCCTTGAATGAGGGCTCGGTAGACAGCCTGATTACACTGTGGTAGGGGTACAAAGCAGTACTCCGGGGAAGGCTCTTTTTCTAGGGTCAGCCCATGTCGGCAACAGGTGAGGGAAATTGAAAAGAGGGAGGAGGCTGCGGCAAGGGTGGAGGAGGAATTCCTGGAGTCGGGTACTCCAGACTCTCGGGAAACAATAACAACAGCCCAGGCAGCTTTAAAGAACCACGTGTTGGACAACGCCAGGAGTGCGCACTGGACTGTGTGCAAACAAATATATAAGACGGGGGACAAAGCAGGGAAAACCCTCGCCTGGCTAGATAGGAACAAAGGTCACGTGAGGGGACGGAGGGGGGAAATTAGCTGCTTGATGACAAGGAGATAGTGGAGACATCTGCCACCTATTACGAGAATGTGTACTCCCACGGGAAGCCACTCAGAACAACGGAGGCCAATAATACCTGGACTTTGTCACGCATCCCAAACCCAGAGTTTGAAGGCTAAACTAGAAGTCAAGATCATGGAGGAAGACGTTGCGGCAGCCCTATCGCAACTCCAAACCGGGAAAACCCTGTGACCAAATGGCTTCCTGATAGAGACCTGGAAACGCCTAGGAGAACCAGTTGTGGGCCACATGCACCACAAGCTGCAAGGTGCCAGAGCAGAAGGGAGACTCCCTCAAGATCTAAGACAAGCAACCATTGTGGTCATCCCGAAGCCAGGGAAGCTGATGGACCTCTGCGCCTCCTACAGGCCAGTCTCGCTCATAAACGGAGAGACCAAGGTTCTTGCCCAGATTCTCGCAAACAGAATGGTGGGAGTTATTCACTCCCTGGTGAACCCGGATTAGTGCGGGCTTATGCCATCTAAGTTAACCAGAATGAACCTGGGGAGAGACGACTTTGCGATTGACCAGGCAGCCACGATTAAGGCCCCACTCAACCTCCTAGTGGTAGACTTTGAAAAACCCTTCAACTCAGGGGGATGGGCGGCTTTGTGGGAGATCATGGGTCGCATGGGGTTTGGGGATCATTATTTGTCGTGGGTCAAGTTACTCTATCCTTCCCCCGAGGTGGTGGTACGGGTTAAACAGGATCTCCTCTGGGCCTTTTACATTGGGAAGGAGAACCCAGCAGGGATGCCCCTTCTCTCCTCTGCTATTTACACTGGCCATAGAACCGTTGGAGATCAGACTTAGGATGTACAAGGATTGGTCAGGTTTCGAGTGGCCCTGTGGCGGGGAGGAACAGGTTTCACTCTACGCAGATGACTTGCTCATCTAGCAAAGTAACCCCCAGACCTCCTGCCCGGTACGGTGGGAACTACAATAAACAAGCAGAAGACAATTTTCTTCCCCCTCCGGGGTGGGGCGGGGTAATGTTGAGGCGATCCTGAAATACTGTCCCTACTCGGTCGCCATTCAGAGCTTTGTCTACCTGGGAATCCACGTGAGCCCTAACCCTGAAGATTTCCTCAAGCTTAACTTGCACCCAGTGGTGAACAGATTCGAAGCAGATGTTACTCACTGGCAATCCCTCCCACTAAATCTGATGGGTAGAGCGGCCCTTTTCAAAATGCTCACTCTTCCAAGATTCCTGAATGTCCTGCAGAATGCACCGATCCGCATGCCTCACTCGACCTTCACATCCATAGAAGCTATCCTCCGCAAAATGTTATAGTGTGGGAAAGAGCCCTGAATAGCCCTCAAAACCCTTCAGCGTTCAGTGGGAAGGGGGAATTGGCTGACCCCTGCCTACGGGCATACTACTGGGTCACCCTGCTGGGGGTGATAAATTACTGGATTCACGGGGATCCGAAGCTTCCACATATTGGGGGAAGAGATCAGAAGCATGGGAGGACGCCGCCCCCCCCCCGCCCTTTAGGGCCCTATATGAACCAGACAGTGAGAGGTCCAATATGCCCGGGATGGTACGCCAGGTTCGAACAGTCTGGATAGAAGCTCTCCAACACATAGGATGGGGCGGTAGGCCGAAACTGGGTCAACCCATATGGAATAACAAGTACATCCTAGAAGTTCTAACATTGGGTCACTTCACTAGATGGGAGGCCCTAGGGATAATGACCCTGGCGGACATGGTACAAGAGTGGCAAATATTACCATTCGGCAAGATCCGGGAGAAGTACGTTCTGTCCTCTGGCGACGCATACAGACACCTACAATTAACACACGATCTTAAGACCCCAATTCCCTACAATGGCAGACATCTTGAAGGGCTCCCCTCTGGAAACAATTTTTCTACAAGCCAGGATTCCAGTGAGACCCACATCAACAGTATATAAGGTGATCACGGCTTTCAGAGCCCATGAACGGTCTTGACTCTGGGAGAAGTGGGAAAGGGTGGTGGGGCCTTTAGAATCGGAAGAATGGGTGGAGGCATTAATCTTTCCATGGGAGATTGGCATAGGTGCCAAACTTTTCCTGATACAGTACAAGATATTACATCAAGCCGACCACTCCCGGACCTCGATGAGGAGAGGCGGTAATAGAGGATAGGGACTGCCTATGCTGTCAGAGGACAGAAGCAGCCTTCATCCATATGATCTGGGAGTGTGACGTCATACAAGATTTCTGGTACAAATATATGGAGGAGATCAAGGGGGTTCTGGGCTCTCTGGTCCCGCAGGACCCTAAAATGGCATTGCTAGGGATATTGGGTGAGGTGGGCTACAATAAGTATGAAAAAACGTTACTCTCGGTGGCACTGGGACTGGTAAAGAGACCCATTGCCTCCACGCGAGGGGCCTCAGATGGACTGAGCCTAAACCAATGGACTAATGAAATGGACTGCTGTGCGTCCCTCGAGTGCTGCATTTATAGGGTGAGGGGTTGTCCGGGAAGTTCATGAGGGTCTGGGGGAAATGGACTGGGCCCATGTGACCGATACACCCTAAAGGTCTGGGCCAGAAGGGGACTGATGGAGGAGTTATCTTTCGATCCTCCCACCAGCACCACACACCTCTATCTGCTACTTTACTCATGTAACAAACAATTTTGTATTGAGACCTGTCTTGTTTGAACGTTTGATCTGTTTTTTCTATTGGATTGTATAAAGTCCTAAATATAATACAGGATATGCAAATAAACCAATAAACAGAGTTAATTAAAAAAAATTAAAAAAGCAGGCGGCCCCAATGGACCAATCACAGTTGAAGAGATTGCCCCATTGCCTGCTTTGGCTAAAACTATCACTATCGCAATACCCTTATCTGCCTTTGGTTCCAACGGGCTGGGGCTTTCGCGGTAAGGATTTCATTGGTTTAACCTGAATCTACACCAGCTCAGCATTCCTTGGGAGTTCCACCATATTCACATGCGGAGACCACAATTTACTAGGTACCCTAGAAAAGATATCCAAATCTGAATATATATTTCCCAATTGGTTTGTATCAATTCTTTTAGCAGCATGGCCACCACCTTTTCCAACTGGCATATTCATAAACACTCCCTATAGGTTGCAATAGATAGTGCGTCCCAATTACACAATAGGTCACACCCCAAAAGATTTGCTGGGGAGAGCGAACATAGGAGAAATGCATGCTTATCTGATATAGAACCCAAAGTCACTGAAAGGGGTGAGTCGCAGAATTATTAAAAATACCAAAATGCTTTGATAGTAGAGGAAAGCTGTATATCGGAGAACATTTGGACTGGATTGCTGAGCATTTTACTAGAGTATCTACTAAACAATGCACAACTTTACCTTGAATTCTACATTCAACAAAAGGAGCATTCTCAGTCTATAGGTATTCACATTTTGAAAAGGACAGGCAGTAGAAGTTTCAGTAGGCTGAAGCTGTGGCCCGTTAGGGGACTTCCACTTCCAGTATTCCTACTGTTTGCAGAAAATGTCATGTGGTATTATTCATCACAAATCCATTTTGCAATCCCAGGACACCTTGCACATGGAAGCACCGCCACTCTGTCCTATACTCCATCCTAATACCCCTTCCTCATATATGGGTCCTCGAGTTCACTGACCCCACCCCCCCCACAATCCCCCTTAAACAATTGCATTAATTCATTCCATGGCCCAGCCTGGCAGATTCTGCAATTGAAGAGTCTTATTTTGCCTTCTGGCCTTTAATTTGGTTCAAGTTAATGTGGGACTTGTTCTGCCAGCCCACACAAATAGTCTTCAGCTGTTTGTTGGGGAGAATTCTCATAAAAGTGCCAATTCCCTTCACCTTAGAGACCGCTAGATTTTGAGGACTTTATTTTTTTACCTGGGGAGAGTGTGAGCCTTTTTTTCCCCCCCGACTCATGTATTTTGATGTGTGTTTTACTCGTTTTCTTTGATTGTTGAGTTTTAGACAACTCCATAGGCATCATCTTTTCATGTGCGTCACACAGCACCCTCCATGCAGTGACACAGGGAAGCATTTCAGGCTGTCCCAAGGTTTAAATACCTTCTCTGGGATAAACTACTGTTTCCCAGAGAAAGTAAAGTGAAAATGACTTTACCAGTCTTTCCAAATTCCTAGACCCAGCACACACTATCTTACCATAGATTGCTGGAGGGGTTACTTAGTATCCCCCCCATGTCTAGAAACTCATGTAGCAGTCAAATGCGACCCTTTCCTCTCGAAATGGCTGGTGGCAGTGGTTTTACAATGAACTACCATGATTTTTCCCAACCACGAACAACGGTAGCGTTAAATCACAGGAGCCATGTTTTTCAAGATGCCGTCTGAGCCTCCTTTGTTTAAACGGGTGCCGGTCTTTTTTCGCCATTTCTTTTTGGAAAGGTCCTTCTAGAGTTTGTCTACGCGTCAAACCGGGTTTGGTCCCTTTGTTCCTACGCCTTTGGCGGGCTTCAGGACTGAAGACCGCCTCTGGAGCCCGAGTGTCTGGGTGGGCAGAAAGTGAGGGAGGTGCCCGAAACTCCCTGTGCTTAGTCTCCTTGGAGACCCAAATGCACTCTGGCATGATTGGCTGGCTGACTGTCCGGCAAGGACAGCCACCCTGCTGGGTGAGTGGCAGCTAGGCTGGAATTAAATGGGAGGAAACTGGATAAACGGCGACTCTCTTCCCTTGGAAGGCAGAGTCGACCACTGTATATCGCAGCAGGACTGGTGCTCACGTCCATTGGTCCTCTAAAAAGCCCACACTCTGTTCCTTGTGACCTGCGAAACTGGGAGCAGACCCCGGAAGTCCCAATAAACTTTTCAAAATGTTATTTAAAGCAGACATTTTCGAACAACCCCAAAGAGGGGCTCCTTACAGAACAGCGGCTTTTGTCTGGGTACCATAAAAGTTTAAGATCAGTTCCAGAGGTTGGCCAAGGCAAGCAAACTTCCAGGTTGTCTGTGCTGCTTTTCCTCTTGAAAACAGATTAAGTAAACTTAAATATAAACAATCAGTAAAACAAGGAAAAAAAGGAATCCGTGGAATAGGTCTGCTTGTAGCATCCGATAGGTTTCACGCTACTTTTCTTCAACACTGTCTTTCCATTTGTCTTTTCTTACCTACTGAATTTGGTTTGATGCACGTTTTATTATTACAGTAAAACATGTCGCAGAGGCACACCTACTGACCCGACATTGTATTTTAAAAATTATATAGACAAAGAGTCAGTGATGGTCAGACGACTTTTTTTTTAAACACTATTTTTGGATCGAAGGCATACAGGTACGATAAACAGTTCAGAAATATTAAGTTATCGTTATAGTTCAGCCCCTCTCTCTCTGATATTGTCCAAAGATGATCGTGGTCTCTTAGCCTTTCAATGTTCTCATTTTTCAATCCCTTCACCCCTTTCCCTGTCCCTGGCCCTCCCTCCCCATTCCCATCCCCCCCCTGCTTTAACCAACTCTTCAAAATAATATAATACAGAGATCAAAATGTGTGAGGTCCATGGGTAGGGTTTGGTCCGTGTTCATTCCCTCTTGCTGTTGATGGCACTTGTATGACATGTATGCTCCTGAGAAGACAGGGTTTGAAGTATTGGGCCTCTCTGTCGCTCACGCACTCGTGGAATGGAGTCCAGACCGTCAAGAATTTTACATATTTTCCGGCAGTGAGTGCGCATATTTTCTCCATGGCCATCACTTCCCAACCTTGATCCACCACCATGCTACTATGGGGCCCGCTTTGTTTTTGCAGTTTTGCGAAGGTCATCCTTGCTGCTGATAGCAGGTGAGTGATGTAAGTGGCTGTCGCCCCTGACATTGCATATTTGCTGTCTATCAGAACACCTAGCAGGATAGTTTTCGGGGACATCAGGAGTTCGACGCCAGTGTTGTCTTTAATGTGGCCCAGGGTATGTGTGTTCCCTCTCTCTCTCTCGTGCTCTCTCGTGCTCTCTCTCTCTCCCCCTCCCTCTCCCCCCACCCCCCGCCTCCAGCAGTATGGCGAATAGGTCTTGGTGATCTTATGCAGGCGGTATGGGGTCATATACCACCTGAGTCACAGTTTATAGGCGGATTCTTTATCATGGTGCATCTGGAGGCGCCATGTGCTTGTGACCATATTTTGCACCATTCTTCTTCCATTAAGGACGCTTGCAGGTCTTTTTCCCAGTTCACTTGCTATGGTAGGCGGTCTGTCGTTTGGAAATGTGAGAGGAGTTTGTAGAGTCTGGTGACCCCTTTTTTGTCTGGCCCTCCTGCAAGGTTAGCTCTAGGCCACCCTTTTCATCGTCGGATTGGTTATCCAATGCCTTATTTGCGCATAGCGCTCCCTTTCCCTATGCCGAACTTCTGCTGGCAGTCTGTGAAAAGTAGTGGGGAACCATCTTTGTACATCTCCGCCAGGGTCAGGGCTCCGTTCCAGCCCTCCCAGTCTTTTTTCTGGAGGCCTGGGGGGGAAATCCGGGTTATGCAGTATAGGGGAGTATGGACCCAGACCTTGTGGGATACGTTGGTTTCCTGGCCACATCCCAACTCTGCAGTGACCCCTTTGTTGATTCCAGGAGAGCTCCACCTCTTCCTCTGTGTTCAGCTTTCAAACCCAGGAGTGTGATCAGAGGGATCGACGTGACCGATTGTTCTATTCTACACCATCCTTTGTGATTCTCGGGTCTGGCCCAGCGCAGCATAGGGGCTAGTCGTGCAGCTAATATGTATCTATCCACGTCTGGTACTCGAGGCCCCCCAGAAGTGGGGGTCGCATTAAGATACTCTTCTGGATCCTGGGCTTTTTACCTTGCCATATGAATTTGAGGATTGCATTTTGCAACTCTCTGATCTTGGTTGGCGGGATGGGCACCGGGATTGAGCCCAGCACATAGAGGAGACGTGGGAGGATGGTCATCTTGACTGCAGTGATGCGGGCGAGCCACGATAGTTCCTGCGGCTCCCATTTGAGCATATCGTCCTGTAGTTGCTTCCATAGAGGGTTGATGTTCACCCAGAATAGCTTGCTTGGTTCCCTGGTGAGTCGTATTCCCAGGTATTCGAGAGAGTCTTTCACCCATGTTAACAGGAATGATAGCTCTAGCATTTCAATCATTTCCCTCTTTGCCGTGATGTTCATAGCCTTTGGATTTGGAGAAATGTATGGAGAATCCTGAAACCTGCCTGAATTCCTCCAGCTGAGCCATCACTCTGGGCATTGTGTCACCTGGATCTCTGATGTAAAGAATGAGGTCATCCGTGTATAATGCGATTTAATGAGTCTCCGAACCCAAGGTCACGCCTTTGATGTTGGCTTCTTGTCTGAACAGCATGGCACATGGTTACATTGCCATTGCAAATATTAGTGGGGAGAGAGGGCACCGCTGTCTCGTGCCTCTTCTGATCTTCACAGGGTCCGTTTTCTGACCATTGATCATGAGGTTTGCCGATGGGGTTTGGTAGTTGGCTAGCACCATCTTAGTGAACTCTGGGCCACAACCGAAGCGTTCCAAGATTAGAGTCAGATATCTCCAATCCATACTATTAAATGCCCGGGAAGCGTCCAGGGGTGCCACTGCAAACTCTTGTGTCCTTCGCCGCCGTCTATAACGTCTATTGACCTTCTTATATTAGCCTTGTGTGGCGGTCCGTGATGAAGCCCGCTTGATCATCATATTATGTATGGGAGGATTTTCATCAGTCGGGTGGCAAGTATCTTCGCATTAATTTTTTGCATCCGTGTTCAGTAGCGCTATGGGACGGTAGCTTGCACAGTTGTAGGGATCTTTTCCGGGCTTCAAGGGCAGTATTGTTGTGGACCTTTCCATGTCAGGTGTTACCCTCCCCTCTTCTCTGATAGGGTTATATAGCTTAGTCAATGGGTCGAGTAATTGAGTAAGGAAGGTTTTGTAGTACCCATTGCTGAAGCTTTCTGGGCCCGGAGTTTTATTTGCCGGCTGACCTCTTGCGCCAGGATCGGGCTCCCAAGGCTGATTCTGTCTTGTTCTGTTATCTGGAACGGGGGGAGAGAGTTTATATAATAGATTTGCTGTGTGGGGTCCAGTTTTTTGTTTCCTAAGAGTGCCTCATGGAAACGTTTCATTATCTTTATTTTATCTGGCTCTGCTGTGTGTGGTTTCCAGAGTTCATCGTTCAATTGTACTATGTAGTTAAGGGCTTTACGTTTCCTCAGCTTTGCAGCTAGAAATCGGTTTGCCTTACCCCCATGGATGTAGTAGGACTGTTTCGTGCGGAGTATTGACTGGGCCATCTGATCCGCTGTATGGTTCTCGAGCTGGGCTCTGATTTTCCGGAGTGCTCACAGGGATTTCCTTGAGCGGCAAGCTTTGTGTTGCATTTCCGCATTTTTCACCTCCGTTTCCAACCGGTTTGTCACTATTGCTCTTTCTCTGTAGTATGCCGCTGCCTGCGACATAAATTCTCCCCTGATCACTGCCTTCCCTACATCCTATATTGTCCCCTAACTAGTTTCCCCATTATCATTTTCCTTAAATTTGTCTCTCAGTAGAATTTCATTTAGTCTCCAGGGTGTGTTCTCCCTCCCTCCCTCCCTCCAGACTACTCCCACCATCACTGGCGCATGGTCAGTTATATTCCACCCCCATTTCTACCCTGGTTATTTGTGGGATTAACATAGCTGAGACAACGATCATATCTATTCTGGAAAATCCCAGGTGTACTGCCAAATAGTGGGTATACTCTCTGTTGTCCCCTTGAAAGAATCGCCAGGTCTCAATGACCCCCCCCCCAATTTCCCTGAAGAATCGACCCAGTGCCCGTCTATTTTTCTCATCTGCATTCGTGGGAGGAAGTGTTTTACCCAGCAGTGGGTCCATAACACAGTTGAAGTCTCCTCCAATAATTATTTGCCCCTCGTACCAGATATCCAATTTGCCCAGTAAGTTTGCTATAAACACATCTTGATGTTCGTTAGGAGCGTATATGGCCAAGATTGTGTACACTCTACCTTTGATCAACCCCTTCAGACCCAGGCATCAACCCTCCTTGTCTCTGCAGAGTTGGGTTTTTTGGAAAGATAGGGCCCTACCTATTAGTATGGCCACCCCTCTCCTTTTCCCTCCGCTAGATGCAAAGTATTGCTGCGGAAAGGACTGATGAGCCATGCGCTTTTCATCTTTAGGGAGGAGGTGTGTCTCTTGCAGGATCCCTATCGAGGATGACCCGACGTTTGATTGGAGAGTTCAATCCCTGAACATTCAGGGAAACTATCTTTGATTAAGCCATACTTATTTAAAAAGGAGGAAATTTGCAGTTTTTGGCATTATGATAGGTTGCACTGGCGTCACCTTTCCCCTACCCATTCGGCCTTTCCCAGAGCTCTTAGTCTCACTTTCTTGTGTCGATCTCTGATACTTTTCCCCAACTCCCTTCTCGTCCCACCCAGCCCCCCCCTTCAACTCCCCCCACACCCCTCCCTTGCATCCCCATCGACCCAGATTCCCTAGAATCCCACCCTTTAACTACTCGGGGCGTCAGGTCGTCCAACAATTCACAAGGGTCTAGAAGCCCGAAATTGTCAGGTCTCGGATTGGATTCCATAGATTGGCATTGCCTGTCTCTGCACCACTGCTTGTAGAAGCTTGTATGTATTACAGTGTTTAACTCAACAGTTCACAATAAGGGTACGTATAAGGACATAGTGGAGTGCTGCTAGTACTTCTGGTGGTCTTGGTTCATTTGTGGGCCTCTTAGTTTTGGTTCCCTCCTAGGTCTGCTTCTGCGTGCCGTGGACCACTCCCACGGGTTGGGCCCTGTGGCCTGAGAGTTTCGTGCTGTGTCTTTGTCTGGGCGGCTCGGATCTTCTTCCAAATTTAGTAAAGCATGACCTTCCTCACATGTATTGATTCGCATCTGTTTGCCCTCCCAGTTGAACAGCAGGCCGAAAGGGTATGCCCATCTGTAGGAGATTTGTTTCTCCTGAAGGGCTTTAGTCACTGGATGCATGAGTCTGCTTTGTGGAGTGTAGAGAGCGCGAGATCCTGGAACAATTTAATCGTATTGCCATTGATTGTCAGGTCAGTGATGGATCTGGCTGCCTTCAGGATGTTTTCTGTAGTGAATGAGGTGAGAGCCACCAGAACATTGAGGGCGGACGCCGGGGTCATTCCTTCTGGGTCCAACTCTGTGTATCCTATCGAACCCTATTGATTCTGGCGCTGGATCCTGTAGAATGTTACTAAAGGCCTGTTGGAGTG
This sequence comes from Ambystoma mexicanum, assembly GCF_040938575.1. NCBI lineage: Eukaryota > Metazoa > Chordata > Amphibia > Caudata > Ambystomatidae > Ambystoma > Ambystoma mexicanum. The sequence goes on along the minus strand of NC_090927.1, from coordinate 745,769,897 downwards.
TCTCACGGAGGTAGATTCGGATAGGCCCTTGACCCGTATGTTGGATCGTCTCGACCTATTTTCAAGGTCCTCCACCTGTAGCTCAAGATTGTTTGTGACGGCTGCTGTTTGGTCCAGTAAGAGGCAAGACTGCTTGGCGTCCTCAGTTAGGTTAGAGAGGCCGATTTTTACCATGTCAACTCGGACACCGAGTTAGTTTACCCCTTTATGGATTTCCTGCAGGGAGGCTTTTAGGTCTTCCCTCAGCTGACCTATTTGGGCCTGAAATGCTGTTGTCATTCTAGCCTCCATACCCTTCAGGCAGGCTAACAATTCTTCTTTGTCCGTATCCATGACTTTGAGGCATTTTCGGGGCTAACTCAGTTGGTTCCGGTTGTGCTTGCATGGAGGTCTGATCCTGCTGCTTCGTCTGTCCCCAGTACTTGGCCAGTTGATTTTCTTGTCTCCTTGGCGAACCTTTCGCTCTTGGCGGGGGACTTTTGGTTCTGGAGTCTGGCATCTGAACCCGGGGTTCTGTCACAGGTGAATAGCTGTTCTCTTCTGGGTGTATGCTGCTGGGCGGAATCCCGATGACACGCACTTTTGGCTATCGGGCTAGTAGAGGTTGGAGTCAATGCGGTTGCAGTTCTATGCTCGTGTCTGACCTCAGTTCGCGGAGTTGGGCGGGAGGCTACGCCAGGGACATTCCCGATGCACCTGTTTTGCCAGACCGTTGGCTTATCTGGGCCTCGATTGGGCGCTTTGGTGGGGCTGATTGTTGCAGGCGCGAGGTGTGCAGTGCGAGGCCCCTCAGGCTAAGTTTTACTTGCTTGCCATGTCCGTTAATCTGGCCTTCCTCCTAGACCCCCAGTGGCTTAGGAGTACTTAAGGGTGCATGGGGTAGACGTAGTGTGTGCCCAGCGGGCAGTGCTGCCTAATGTGTTAATTTAGTTCCCCACCACTTTCTATTGTGCTTGGTACCAGCACTGACAATTTCTCCTCCTACTGGGGGTGTATGTGAACTTGCAGTTTTCCCTAAATGTACAACCCAACTGGTAGAGGCCTCCGTGAGTGGGTGAGTAGGGGATAGGGTGGGCAGCTCTCACCTTGTCAAGTGGCTGGCCGTGGTATGTGGGTCTCCGGCGTGAGACCGTCTGTTCCTCAGCAGCGTTGCTCCATCCGCATCCCGCGGAGGTTCTGCAGGGTCCTCGCCGTTGGCCACAGCCCCAGAGGGACCAAAAAGCCAATTTTGCATGCTCCTCCCCCGGGGCACGCTCCACACCAGATCCCCGCACCACCGCGGCCTGAAGGGGGGAGGGAAGACCGCGTCTTAGCACCACCAGTTCCAGCTATCCCACGCCGTCGGAGGGGCCGGCGAGGTATGGGCCCCATCACTGCTGCGCTGCAGATATGGCTCTGGGGGCCTGTCCCCTTCCGAAGCTGCTCTGCTTGATTGGAGGCAGTTATTTGGTCCGCGCAGCCCCGCGGATCGCACTGGGGTGCCACATCCGGTGTGCAACGTCTTACCCCGCCTCAGTCCCAGCGCGGGGGGGGGCCTGCAGTCCGGCAGCTCTATTTCCACAGTAGCTTGTCCCCAACCGCACAGCAGGGGGCGTGCCCCGTGTGACTCCACGGCAACTGCCGAGGCTCACCAGGGTCCTGCCGGAGGGGGGGGGAAGGGAGATGGAGCGGCCAATGCGAACGTGGGATTCGACAGTGAGACGACTTTTTAATGTAGCATGTGTTGTAGCCAAGGAATGTGTTCTTCGATATTGGAAGTCGGAAAGTGGACTGACATGCTGAGTGGTTGCATGATCTTATAAATGCCTCTGACAGTGAGGAAATGACCATAGCCTCAGTCTCTCCATTTTGTAGGCCCAATGACATTTGGACACCCTTGCAGATCTTCTTGGAGTCTTTGGGTGGCTCTGGGTCGGGAGCGGGATGATTGGACAAGTTGGAGGGCTTCCCATTCGAACCTCTAATGGGAATGCGATTTCGGTTCTTCCTTTTCTTCTACTTATTTTCTTACGAATGTACTTTAGTTTACTTAACTGTACTTTTATTCTAGCACACACCTGTCTTTTCATCTGTACCATGTCACTACAGTGCATCTCATATGTTCTTACTGAATTGCATTGTGATGTTTGCCTTTAACTTTAAAAAACGGGTTTTTTTTTAAAACACTTTATTCAAAGTATATGTTAGCCCTTTTCAATTATTTGTTGGCCTTCAAAATGGCCGAAAATGATTTTGTTGAAAGCAATGCAAAGTAACAGTTCAGCTGTACCTTTTTAATAAAATATGAAAATGTTTTAGTCACCAGGCACTCAATACAAAGTAACGGAATAAAGAAATGAAAATTAAAAAACAGCAGAATGTACACATGAACTTCCTATTGCAATAGTACAAACAATAGGGTCTCTAGGTGGCAGTATACATATACACCACTATGCTCAATTTGAAGCAATCAGATCTGCGCATCCATGTGGATTTGCGGTTCTCACAAAGGTTTCACGTGGTGAAATTCGTGCCAAGCATCGTAAAATATCGCGTATGGAAATCGTTGCAAATGTGTATTTTACACGCAATGATGATGCATAGAACAACTTTTGCAAGATACATGGTCGGGTCGGAAGTTATTACACAAACTGAAGATCCTAATTAACGGGTCCAGTTCCTAGCCACGACTTTATGATGGCACTAGTGGTGCATTTTAACAGTACACGTTTTGGACTGGAAGTTGAAGATATTATTGTTCCTTGCTTCCAGATCCATGGAATTGGTGGCTGCATCTTTTAGTTGGTAAATATTTGTTAACTATGCTGATTTACAGGTGCCCAAAGGCCAGGCCAGGTATGTGGTGTGTAAAGAATTTGACCCAAGAACCAGCAGGGGGGCAAACAGGGAAGATACATAGACCTTTACTTCAGAAATAATATCCATTTCAATGAAAGCATGCAACTAAAAACGTTCAGAGAATTAGATCAATAAAATATAAAAATCACATAATTGTTAAAATAAATAAATACAACACCACCATGGATACAAAGCTGGCCTACATCACACACAACCCTCATGCTTCAGAAGCAGAATGATTTCCCACCTCCAAGCTGGATTATAGAAGGGACAAAAAAAATAAAATGCAACAAAGATTGCTCCACTCCGAAACCACAGGTAAAACTTATCACTAGAATGATACATCTACTTATTCGTTTGAGCTATAATTTACTGAGACATAGTCTCAACAAAACTACCCTATGCCTATCAGTCAAACATAACATTTAGTGAAATGGAGCAAATGTTGGGCAAACTTTTTCCGAAACGTTTGTTTTCTCCAGCCACTCAACTCTAGACAATAAGTCTTCATACTAGTCTTAAAGTGACATTCAGCATTCACTGTTATAATTCTAGTCCTAACACTCATTTTGAAGACAGGACCTCTCAACAGAATTCAACCAAGATATTGTTACTGTTCATATTACCATCTGTAAGGACTCCTACGGGGAGGGCAAAAGGCACACAATTTCGTTCTGCAGGAAAATTGGCTGATTCTAGCCAAAATACCTATGGAGTGAAATTGACAGATCGTGAAACCAATCTTGGTTTCCCATTTACACAACTCTGGTGTCAGTTTGCTTCTGATCCATTGGCTGAGGCGCAGCAGCCTTACAAACACAGACAGGAGCCCTTACAACACTGGTGGCCTCTAAAAATCAGAAAAGACAAATTATGTGTATTTTGGGGAACTCGCTCGAGGAGACATCCAACACCCCCCCCCCCCCCACACACACAGTCAACCGGGAAACAAACCGTTTTTATGCAAAAGATCAGTTCTGAAGAAATCAAAATGGTTACTGATGTAACCATTTAATTTGTTCTGTATTCTAAATGTAAATCTGGGCTATTCTGATAAAGTCCTCTTGAACCATCAACTGCAGATTTAATTGATTAATGTATCCCGAGAACACTGCCATTTTCACCCTTATAAAATGAGTGCGTCATTTTATCTTTCTGTTCATACAATTCAAAACTATCCACAACTGTTGCACTTCTGCTGCAAGCCACAGAGGGCATTGTAACAGGGGATACATTGTCATTGTCATTCCGACGGACAACAAACAAAACTGCGGGAGGGTCAGAAAGTGATTGTACAAATGTATGCATCACATGTTTGCCTTCTGTCATGTTTCCACCTTAATTAAATATATCTGTGAAGCCATAGCTCCGATGCTTCACGCATATGTCACTTTGGCAAAGTCTGATGTTATGATGGTGCCTTCCAGCATAGAGGAGGTTGGAGCCACAAGTAGTAGATGGAACTGTACTTAAGTTATTAGTTAAAAGTAGTTAGCAACGTGTACATTAGGGACACAGGTAGGACACACATAAGGAGACATCCACAAACACCCTCTCTCTCAGTCAGGCCTTCTTCACCCGACACAAAAATTCACTCAGTATCCAGGCATTCATAACATTCTGAGCTCACATGGCAACAGGAGAGAAGGCACATCCAAGATGAAACACATCTCCCTCACCATCCTTTAATCAAACAAGACAAACACCAATACAACCCAAAACATGTATGCCCCTTAACACCACATAGGAACACAACAACTGGATGGACACATCACATAGACCCTTACACACCACTCAATTCCAACTGCAGGGAGAATGGCTCACACCACAACAAAACATACACGGTCCTCACTCCAGTGGGACATAACTGCACTAAACAATGCCCCTCCCATTTTCTACTCAGTAAAGGAGAGGCACTCACGACTGACAAAAGAATGCCACCCATTACCCTCACACAATGGGCTCCAAGCCCCACAAGTCAAACTCAAACTTCACACTTCAGTCATGAACACCCTCAACTCAGACATACAACGACCCAACAAAACCAAGTGCTCCTCCCATAAACACGAAAGGCACACCACAGCCACCAGGGGCAAATACCCCACTAGCCAAAAATCACTGGTGTAACACCCCAAACCTATTGTGCATCCAACGCCCCAATAAACACTCAAATAAGTCCAACACACCAACTGCTCAACACTTGGGCGTCCAACACCCCACTGCAACCTATGTGTCCAACATACATCTTCAACATGGATGCAGGGGCAGACTGGCTTATTGGACGTTCTGCCACCGGAAGAATCAAAATGAAGTTGTGAATGGCCATTGGCCAGTTTCATGAGCCACCCCGGGGCCCGTTTGTGTGTCATTAATATCCATAGGTAAGTTTTTGACTTCCACTCGCTTTGCCTGCCACGCCTCATGGATGCATTCATCATGTCATGCTTACATTCAAAGAAAGTAACACTTAATTCTCAAGTGTTCACTTTGATTTGATGAATGCAACACAAAAGCATGAGGCTGTGCTGCTGGCAGGGCCCAGGCAGGCACAACCAGCCTTCCACCAGCATGGCGCCGCCAGCCGAGAGACAGCAGCGCTCGGGCGCGCTCTCTCTGGGTCTCATCACATCATCACAAACAAATGCTGGGGGCTGGGTGGGTTGGGAGCTGCCCAAGGCTGAGCTCGTGCCTTGGTGCAATGGTTTGCTTTTGCGGCCCTGCCTGGGGGGTGAGGGGCTGTCGCAGGGCTGCTGCCGCCTGCCTGAATCCTGAGTCTCGAGGGTCCGGGGCCTGTGTCGGACTGGCAGTTACTCCAGCCGGTAGCCAATCATGCAACACGACACGTCGTCATGCGCATTAGTGTACCGATGGTGTGGCCACCACACCCTAGCACATGCAGGGGACTCAAGATTTCGAGTAAGCCGGAAGACGTGTTGAGGGAGCACGGAGTGTGAGAAGGCCTAGGCATCAGGCACAGACATGGAAATTCGAACTGCCTGGCCCAGCCCAAGGACACGGTCTCTGGACACAGAATATGTGCGTGGGGGCCAGCGTGCTAAGCCAGTAAGCAAAGTAAGGTAAGTAATTAAGTAAAAACATAATATTGAAGGGGCCGCTGGAACACCGAAAGTGAAGTGGGTTCGTATTGTGGTTGGTGAACTGTCTTCAGCCAGTCAGTGAGACAGGACGGAGTAATGTGAATGGGGAAGATGGGGGAAGGCTATAAGGCATGTTTCACCGACTTGTGCAATTCCTCTCTCTGAACCAGCAACCAGAAATATTGTGTGAGCGACTAGCAAGGAAAGCAATGCAGGGACATGGCACATTATCCGTCGAGATGTTCACCATGAAACAGTTTTCCGATACCATGAAACAGTTTTCCGATACGCACTGGCACTGCCAAGTCCATCAGTACCTTTGGATTTTGTGATGTGGAAAGAACGATTATGGCCAAAAGTAGGGCGCCACTCGAATTTTGAGGCTCGTCATTTGTTCAGGGCTTGTGTGCATCATGGAAAGGCAGCTGGGACTGGTGTGATTTCCTGTAAGTGTTTGATGATTCAGGGAGAGTGTGGCGTGACGCTTGAGGTGGTCTGATAAGAGTATGTTTTTTTTGTTGCTTTGAGTGGAAGCAGGGTTTCCCAAGCCTTTGCGGTTTGAAACCCACCACCACCAATTATGCCTCCCAATGCGCAGATCAGGCACAGTCTGTCTGGCCATGGAGAAGGCAGGGGCCCACTTTGTAGGTATGAATGCCGTGTGTTTCTTGAGCTGTTTCGTCATTACTCCATCCGCCACACACTGCAGCGCATTTAGGGACATGTCCCGGCTAATAGTAGCCTATCCAGAAGTTTGATTTGTGGGCAGACGGAAGAAATCTCCACAGGCCAGATACATGTATGATCCAGCCCTTTAAACGACCATTGTCAAACAAGGATGAGTGTACATTTTCTGCAAGGAGTTCCGACTACCCTATGAACAGAGTCAGACTCGCACACAGTCACTCTTTTCCCACTTCACTGAGATGCCAGGCCTTCTGCCTCAGCCTTGCGATCTACCGTAATCTGACATTACATTCCAAGACCACTTCCCCCAGAATGCATTAGGTTTTGAAATGACTGCTCATAAGCGGATACATGAAGGTCATTGTGCCAACCAAATGGCTCTGTCACAGTTACAAACCAAATTAAAAAAGGTGTAGATTCGAATAGTAAAGACACCCTAAAAACGTCCCTAGCGGCATCGTGTTGCAAAAGGTGGAATTTTCTGAATTTTAAGACTGACATTTTCTGCTGGATGATGCGGGTAGGACTACGTTTTACACCTGAATTCTTGCTGCATCCATGTTGGTAGGTTCAGCAACAGGTGAGCATCAACTACTTTAATATATAAGCACAAATTACTGTATAATTTCCGCAAGGACGTCAAAACGCCAAATTCTCTGAGGCTGGCCAGCTGGCTTTCCAACCCACACTAATAAGAAATGCAATCATTTGACCTGCTCCCAGGGGCAATGTGCAGCTGGCAAAAGTCCCCAAATTAATGGAAAATATGCCTGGCTTAATCCCAAATGTGCTTCTGTTCTTTCAAAAATGTTAGACCTACCTTCTACCATAATCATTCACATCAACTTGCAAACATCGAGAAACTGCATCCATCGATAATGACGTGCAGCATGCGATTAGGATCACCTTTATCCTTTCTTGCCTCTTTACCCTCCAGCGCTTTGCATGCTGGAACTTGAAAAACAGGCCATGAAAAAGTGAGTTGAAAAACAAGCAATGGCAGTGTTTTTCACGTTTAGTACAGACTCTCCACGACTTGTGAATCTCATCTTTGCCATCTACCAGAGCTGGTGACTGTCCATCAGCAGTTAGTGGTACAGTCCATTTCACCTAACATGCCAAATTCATGCATGGCATGTGTTAGGCAGAATCCTATGCAGTGCCCTTAGGGACCACTGCACACAATTAAGATTACAAGTGGTAATACAATTTCACCTTTGGTACAAGCCTGTACTACACAGAAAGAGTGGTAGCAAAGCTGAGCTGGGTCAGCTGCGAGCATGAAGCATCACCAATCAGCTGAGGACTAAATCAGCTGTGCATCTTCTCTTCGGAACATCCACGTGTTCCTCTTTGTCTGCAGCTACAGCCACTTGTGCTGAAGCACCATCGAGGCCAGACAAAATGGCCCTCGTTTCCATGGATGCACTAACAACTAACATCTCCTTTGCGGGCCCGTGCCCCGATTCGCCGGCTCCCCCAGCGGTGCGGCTGAATGCGTGCCCACGTGACATTGAGAAGTGATCACGTGACGGAACGAACGCTATTTTAGCCCCGACGAATATGAACAGGGTGCTGCTGAGAACGTCTCGCTGCCGGTGCTTGCCCTTGGATGCGTGATAGGGGGCCGCGAGCGGGACCAAATTTGCTGTGTGCTTCAGGTAAGCACATTATTGTTGGGCGTTGACTTTTAGAGGCTGCATGCTATTAAGCGAGGCTAGCCTTTATTTAGGTGACTTACTTTTCTAATTGTTTTCCTTTTTGAGCCAAGTACAGCGGACATTATATGCTGTTGGAATTGTTGGATTGCACTCGGAAGGGTCTCCAATTCATAAACCTAGGACAAGTTTCACTTTGGTATATTAAAATGCCTGTTGGATTGACTAGGCTTTGTTTACTCTCTATATGTCGTATGTACCAATTACAACTAGTACTGCATGCCGTTAGAATTTGTTAGTCCCCACTGGGGAGGGCTTTCTAACCAATGGGACTATATTAAGTCCTTTTTTGTATATTAAAATACCTGGTAGACTGCCCAAGCATGTCCTATATCAGTGTTGCTAGAACAAGTCTAATTTTCTACATACTAAAATGCCTGTTTTTTGTTTAGGCACGTTTAACACCGGTTCAGCCTATTTTGGACCCTTGCAGCTAACTAGTACATCTATCCTCGTTTGGGTGTCCCTTATAGGACACATTGGGTAAGAATGGTTAACTGACAACTCTTCATTCGAAATTTATACAGTGGGGCCTTCACTTAGTGATGGTTACTTACTTCTAAATATCTTTTAGGTTGGAGCATCTCCGGTGCTCAGCATCCTTGTGTGCAGGTACTTTTCTTGGGACGCTGGTAACTAATATATGCAGGTGGACCAAGCTAAAAATGAAAGGGAGATACGAACAGCCTCCCCATGTGTGTGTGAAGGTTAGTTTACTTCTTTTTGGCTTTGGCCCTTAGCACTCTGGGGCTTAACTACAAGTCTTTAGTATAGAGCAAGGATTACGATGCCCGAGAGTCACATTATACTATTGTAACTGGCTATAGCACAATCGCACATATTAGAAGTCAAGTATATGGCTTATGTGTTTACATCCTCCAATTTCTGGACTCGTTACAGCCACCCTCCTTTTGTGCCCACAAATTTTAAATTAAGATCTGGCAATTTATTGGTATCGATTCCATCTATGACCTAGTTCCACTGTGACCTTGAGACACCAAATCCTGTTGGTAGCACTTCCTTCTGTTTGACACCTCAGGTCTACCTTGGAGAATTCCATCCAGGTTGAGAGCAGGATGTAGTTTGTGTCTACTAATTGATCTTTTAATTATGTTTTACATGGTCTATCGTTTCATGTTGTCACCAAAGTTAAGGGAATTTATGCATTTATCTTTCCCTTTTATTTCTTTCTTTTCTTTCTTCATTGTTAGAATGTAAACTTTTTACTCCTGATGAAGACGTCACTACAATAAAGTATACACGTCGAAACCGGTTGAGTGTGGATTGGGATGAGGTCATGGTCGGAGACTTCTGAGACCCATCTTAATTGGCTAGACCACTGATATTATCTATTGTGGTCCGACAGATGGATTGAACATTCTCCCTATACATTTTTCTTGATGAATTACATGTCATGAATTTTCTTATAGATTTTATATTGTACATTTAATGGTGTTTAGTATGAGTGGATCATTGGATGGATGTTTGTGGATGAAAGCTTGAACGATTGAATAAGATGAATTTTATTATTTACATGTGTTTTTTATATAGAAAATAAGCTGTTTCCTGCTATGTAAATTGTTTTTTTGCAAGTGCAGATTAAATCATGATTTGTTTCATATATTAAATTTGTATCAGGTTCAATAAAATTCCTCGATACTCAACTTTTGAACTGTATCCTTTGGATGCCTTTCTGTGATCCAATTAGGTGACACCGGAGACCTGTGTCGAAGATCACACCCTTAGACAGTTCACGATTCAGCATGGCCCAAAAGTACTTGGATATTGTCAAATGTTCAGAAGCAATAGTTATAAGAAGGAGGGAAGACAAGGACGAGCCTTGAAGATGAAGAAAAGGGATTCACCCAGTTTCCTCGAGGAGGACAGTACCTTATTCCAACGATGCAGCTGGTGCCCTGGCAGTTGTTCCTGTTGGTTTCCCGCAGACCCACAATTCCTCGAGCTTCGTTGTGAAGTAGGACGTCTGAAGGGGGTCTGCACCACGCAGGGATGAAGCCGGCAGGAGCGACAACGAAAATGTGTTCTCCTTAAAAAAAGGAGAGGCTCAGCAGGTGGCTATCCGGACCACTACAGCAGTATGCAGCGATTTCGACCACGGCGGAGATCTCTGGCTGAAGATGATCTGGTTATCCCCACCAGGCTCAAGGGAAGAAAACTCCAGACTGGATCTCCTCTTAGTCGTTGAAGGGAAGATAGCTCAGGACTGCAGCAGGGCTTCACCTGGACGGAGTAGTTGCAGCAGCCGTCGTTCTCTCCGCTTCTCTTCGGTTCCTTGTAGTTTCATGGCAAAGTGCGACTTGGGTTTCCTAGGATACCCTGTGCAGGGGGTGACTACACCCCTTCCCCACATTCAGTCTACCTAGACACCCAGGCGGCAAGAGGAGGGCTTCTCTGCAGAAGCCCGCCAAAAGACAGTGAACAAAGAAGGCGAATCTAGTTTGCCGCGCACAGTAAAACACAAGAAGGACTGTAACAAAAAGAAATGGCGAATAAACCCAACCGGAGCCAAAAGAAAGAAGATTTGGTCAAGCGGGTTTATGTTCAAGGCTAATATAATAGCCAAGAACAGTACCACGTTTATCTAATATCGCGGTAGAAAAGTTAGGGTAGATACCAGTGCCACAAGCCAAGTCTAAATGTTAAAAGAGCAAAAACAATGCTCAGGGAGGTACAGACAGAATAGGGGTACAGATTAGCCCTTTCCAGTACTCCATGTAAAATGGGGTGTACTGGGTCTGTGGTAAAAATGACTAAGTAAAGTAAATGGCAACTTTACCTTTCTCTGGGGAACAGTAGTCAGCCCCAGTGAAATGGAGTCAGAGGGAAGTCTTAAAGACAACCCTGGGTTACTACACCAAAAGGTGCTGTGTAACCCATACAAGAACAGGGGCACCTGGAGTGGTGTGCTCCAGTGCCCAAGATCACACAAGGAGTAAAAACACATAGGCCAAAACACATGTAAGAGTGGAAAAAGGATGTACACTTACCAGGTGGCAAAAATAAACTCCAGAAATCCAGCCAAGCTGCCTGGGGACTCACCAGGTGAGGGAAATTAGCCCTAGAAGTAGAATTCTCCCTAACAGAGAAGTCATTCCAATATAGCGACTGCATGGACATTTAACACCCTAAATCACATTGGAGCGATCACAACCAAAGAGCAGAGCTCACTTTCTGAGAGTGAATGCAGATGGCATTCCCTCTCCGTGTGTATTCCATGTGGATTCATTTCATTGTGCACTTTAATTTTGTGCATATTGTCCCAACTCATTCCTACTGTACTGTACTTTACTGTATGCATGTGCATGTGCATTTTGGCTTTGCTTGCAAACCAGGCATTTTGTGCATTCATACTTTGTCTACTCCTCTTCCTAACATACTGGTTTTATGCGCTTATCATACTCACTTACAGTCCATGCATATCATAAGTGCATTGGGTTTACATAATTATTCCTTTTTTTTAGGTTTCTTCTCCCCTTTTAGCATGAACATTAAATCGTTGACAAAATGAAACTAAAAAGGAATATATTTTAGCCCTTGTTCCACCTCCAGTACAATGCACAGGTTCAGTTCCTGGTTCAAGATGGTGGGTGATAAATAGAAGCATGACGGGTGGGTGGATATCGGCCCCTATATGCTAGGGGTCGGTACTCGGCAGACATGAGTTGACTGGACACAAAGTTGCAGTGAAGATTTTGAATACAAAGAAGATTTGCAGCCTAGATGTAGTTCGGGAAAAAAATATATATATCTGATGGGAGATTCAAAGCCTAAAGTTATTTAGGCATCCACATATAATACAACTATATCAGCACACCAGACATTTTCACGGTGATGGTGTAGGTCTCTGGAGGAGAATTATTTGACTACATCCTAAAAATGGAAAGCTGTACGAGAAAGAAAGTAGTCATCTGTTCCAGCAAATCATTTCTGGTGTGGTTTATTACCATAGACAGACGGTTGTCCATAGGGATCTGAGGCCATAAAATGTGCTGCTGGATGTGCATATGAATGCTAAAATTGCAGATTGTGGTGTCTCTGATAAGATGTGCGATGGAGAGTTCCTGAGAACTAGCTGTGGTTCACCAAACTATGCTGCACCAGAAGTAATTCCTGGAAGATTGTATGCAGGCCCTGAAGTGGATATTTGGAGTAGTGGTGTGATTCCTTATGCTTTACTATGTGGAACCTTGCCATTTGATGATGACCATGTGCCAACACTCTTCAAGATCTGTGATGGTATATTTTATACTCCTCAGTACTTGAATCCCTCAGTCATTGGCCTTCTCAAACACATGCTGCTGGCCGATCCCATGAAAAGGGCAACAATCCGAGACATAAAGGAACATGAAGGGTTTTAGCAGGTTCTTCTGAAGTCCTTCCCCCCTCCCCCCCAAGAGGACCCTTCATATAGCACAAACATGACTGATGATAAAGCATTGAAGGAGGTGTGTGAAAGAAATATAGTGTAAGGCCGTTAGGGCTGCCACCATGATGTAAAGTGCTCACTCTTCCGGAAACCCTTGGCACTGAGAGGCGGTGACCAGAACAATGGTGAGATTGTGCGAGAGAATGATAAAACTGAACATGTAAAAAGGTACAGTATGCCAAGTGCTGGTGAAGGGCAGCAGGTGGCCATCAAGGCTACTGCTCGCTGTGGACATTTTGAGAAGGTTTAAGTCATGTGGCGGTAGGTGACCCCGAAAGTGAAGATGGGCTAACAGGAGTTTGCTACCCGAGGTGGACTAATGGTGCTTGTAGTGATACGAAGTTTGTCAGCTCTGAAAAGTGTTTAAACTGAATGATTTGAAGGGTGGATGGCGGGGGGGGGGCAGGTTAGGCTGCTAGTTTTTGTACTGCATTGCAATGGAGACCTGGCTGTGCTCTTTGCTACTCTTCCGAATTGTATTTTGTGGGCTTTGTTTTTCTTCGGCAGTGCATTATGCTTCCATGTATTCAGATCGAAAATACTTTGAGTGCAAAGTGTATGTGTGGACCAAGAAAGATACTTCGTCGAGAGCGGGGGTCAGGGGGTTGTGGTGTGGTGAGTGTGTGTGTGTGTGTGTGTGTGTGTGTGTCACAACAATTCAGACTGTCTGTGTAATGTGTAAATTGTACTTACTTGTACTCCTAGCATATTGTATATTAAGGGCTCAAATTGTGAGGCACAGATCCTATTCCACAGTCATTCCTTTTTATTAATCCAGAATAGCTCAGGTTGCAATAAAAAAAAAGCTAAATAGTGAAATCGTCCCCTCTTTTAGATGGTATGACCATTTCAAAATCACGAATTGCATCCGAGTAATCCTATGCTTTTTCTCCACAAAGTGTGTTTAACTGAAACAGGTTTAACATTACTTTTAGGTAAGATTTCCACAGAGCTGGTAAATCTTCCTTTCCTGATTCAACCCCAGGACGTTTTGCTTTTCTAGTGGGATATTTTTCATTAATACCTCAGTGAGTGGGAACCTTTTTCCACACTCACCTAATCTTTAATTCTTTTTATGGGTGTCATTTTTTAGACTCTCCATAGTGTCTTTTTAAAGTAATCATGTTTAACAACTTATTGGCAATAAGAGCCTGTTGTTGCTGGGTTGCCCTAGGGGTTCCCCATTTAACTTTCTTGTGCTAACCTTGAGTGAACTATAGTTCCCAAGGGTAGAAAGGATCTTTGGATCCCCTTTACATTTTGTTAGGTGAAACCAGCACACCCCACCTTACGTGGAGTGCTGGGGAGATACAGTTTTAATGTGAAAGTGGATACATTGTAATACTTCCGTTACAATGACAAGCTTACATTTAATGGCTGGTGGCAGTGATACCTTTTACTAATTTGGTGCACCTTTACCACGGGCTGTGATCAAAGCTGCAGTAAAGGCACCCAGGGGTACTAATTTTACCAAAATGGCCCCAGTCTTCTTTTTCTGCCATTTTAGGGTTTGTCGTTTCTGGTTCCTTCCCCCGACATCCAGGGCGGGAAATTCCTGTGTGTGAGTTTTGCCTTCGGCGGGCGTCCACTGGACACTCTGCCCAGGCTCCAGTCAGTCTGTAAGCACAGAAAGTGGGGGGAGGAGTCCAAAACTTCCCCATCCTTTGTCTTGCGCCTTACTTCAAGTGGGACAAATCTCAGTGGGGGGCTGGCTGTCCTGGACAACCAGGCGCCCCCTTCTTGTAAAATGCGGGCAGAGAATGCAGAGATTGTGCTGTAGTATCTGATAAATACTGGAAACCTGGAATCTCAAGTCATGTCGACCATTGGAACATAAAACCAAAAGAGGACGACGAAGGAAAAGCGGCGTAGACGATTTCCAGCGACCGGAGAGCCTGCTGTGTAACCAGAGCCTGCTGCAGCCCTTCCTTCCAATCGACCTGTGGACTCCGGAAATGACGACCCAAACCCAGAGCCTGGTGAGACCCACTAGACTCAAGAAGACCTCCATTTTGAGCCATTCCATGGTTTGCTGCGACCTTGCATTCTTGCAATACCCTGGGACTTCCTGCCACAGTGCGGTACACGGTCTTCCGAATCTTGCTGAAACTTCGTGGGCATCTTGGTGCATCTCCAGAGACACAAATCGAGTCCGAAAAGTCCCCTCACAAGAGTGCTGGACATTTAAAACGACAAGAATCCAACCGCAATTTTCTGTCTTCTTCTGTGCTCCGTGAAAAGGCGCCAAATCCGCAGAACCGCATTCAGCTGTGAGGGAATCTTGCCTAGAGTCTTCTTCATCGATCCCTGATGCGAAGTCCCTTCTGAGGTCTTCTGTTCAGTCTCCAGGATAAGGAATCCACTGACCGGGTACTTGGCTGCAGTCCCTGAAGTTCGCCTGCTGCAATCTCTTCTTCATTGCAGAGGTACTGTGTTGGATTGGGTATATACTTACCTTAAGCCTTTTGGGATTTCTGTGTAGTCCTGGGGTGTTTTCTGTGATTGGGAGGTCCCTCATCCAGTGCACCCAGTCCCACTGCTAGAATCCTGCAGGGGTGTCTTCTGTGAAGCCCCTGGTTCATCTTCTAGCTCTAAAGTAAAGTACTCACCTGTTCGCCAGTTTTCCTAAGGAAGCTCTGATGTTTGCTACTAAAGAACTTCTAACACTGCCTCTTAGTCACTAGTCCTAGTGACCCCCACCCCCTTCTGCCACTAAGAACACTCATGCTCCAAGGATAAGGGAAAGACTGAAGGGGTTGGGACTTCTGCCTAGAAAAGAAATCAAGTGTTTTACTTAATTGTAAAGAGAAGGTTGGTAACTGTAATTCTAAGAGTGAACAGTTACAAAAGTTCTTACTGATCTTGAATGTGTGATGGCCTATTCTTAAAAGTATGATTAACATCTTTTCTTCCTTAGCCACTGTTTTGCCAGTTTAATAGAAAGTAGATGTGAAGGTATTTTACTCTCCTGTGATTAGGTTGTGCCTCTTTACAAAAGTAATGTGTTGGTTTCACCAGATTATTCCTGTAGGATGATTGTAGGAGTTCCCTCCAACTATTGGTATCACCAGTTTAGTCCTGTTAGGATAACTGTACGAGTGTCCCCTAACTGGGTCTTGCTTCCCCTGACTTGAAGCTAGCCTGTCCTTAATAAGTCTATATTAGGTTGTTGCCTACCTAGAATAACTATTTAGTAAAGTGCGACATTGGGTTTTACTTTCCCCTTCATTGTGAAGTTAAAGTAGGTGGGTTTTACTTACATTGTGTTAGCTGTGTGCCATCCCAAATAAGTTACCAGAGTTATTGCTTACCTCAAACTGGGGTTCCCCGATTTCAAAAGCATCTGTAATTGTATATTACATTCTTAGGTTTTACTCACCTGGTATAACTGTGCGTTATGACAAAAGTAGTTATAGGTTTTTACTGCACCTAGGATAAGTGTTTCACTATTCATCAAAAGTATATCGTCCAGTTGACGGTTTATGTGATTTGTTCCAAGAGTCATTGTACAACTGGAAGGGCCTACTGCCCTTGTATTACTGAATGTAATATGAAAGTAACCATTGGTATTTTACTCCCAAAGAATAGGCTTGACCTATACTAAATGGATATAAACAAGGTTTTGACTTCCCTAGAACTACTGTTGGGTGTTCCAAATAAGGTGTATACTTGGGTCTGTGGATTTCAAGTATAGTGCTGTGTTTTTATATTGTGGTTTTATATAATGTGTTAGTACTTACTTAACCCCTAGATTTGACTGGGCCTCTGTATTTAAATAAATCCTTTATTTTTACAATACATAGTGTTTTAGTGTTTCGTTGGATCCTTTGTATTACAATTTCACTTGTACTGTATCTACTGCCCCCTCTCCCTCCTAAGGTAATACTGGCTGCTCTGTCTACGCTACCATATACTCAGGTGGCACAGCCTTATACTAAGAGTGGAGTCTTCTACTGCCTCCGTTGAATGGTTTTACTAAGCCCTTAGCTGGACTTCAGAAACACTGTCCTAACAGGTTGGAGTGTGGTGTGGTGTGGTGTGCGTCAGAACAATTCAGACTGCACTGTCTCTGTGTAAAGTGTATATTGTGCTTACTTGTAATCCAAGCATATTGTATATTAAAGGGCTCAAAATGTGAGGCCCAGATCCCATTCTACATTCATACCTTTTTATTAATCCAGAATATCTCAGGTTGTAATTAAAAAAAGCTAAATAGTGAAATCGTCCCCTCTTTTAGATGGTATGACCATTTAAAAATCACGAATTGCATCCGAGTAATCATATGCTTTTTCTCCACAAAGTTTGTTGAACTGAAACAGGTTTAACATGACCATACAATTGGTGTCATGTCAAAGAAAAGGAAGTGAACGTGTTTTCCGATGTTTTGGTTAAAAGCATGTTGCAGCAAAAATAAGGTGCACCCAGAAGTTGCTTATTCTTCCTTGGATTACATTGTTGTTTGCCTGGCAGATTCAAAAAGACAGAATGTTCGGAATGCAGTCAATACCCGTAGTTGTTGGCTGTACTCACATTCTGAATGGGCTGAGACAATATCAATAATTAACTCCATCTCCTAATACACTGTATTGGATGGGAGGCCTGCAATGTCCAGACCTTTTCAAATACTGAAAAAACCCTCCCAACTAAGAGATACTCAGCAAAGGATACGACTCAATGGAATCTCCCATTGAGTCGTGGACAAAGGATTTCACATTGAGTAGTGGCACCGAATAGCTATTTTTATGGCTTCCTTAACATCTGCATTCCCTATAAATCACTTTTCGATTTGTGGGATGCTTTATCCCTTCCTCTCGGATTTAGCTCTTCATTTTCCACTGACACCCCAACTCGTGTAGATCAGGTCTCCTGCCCTGCCTTCACCCTCATTCTAAGAATTACAGAACACCAGCTTTTATTGTCACATGGTGTTCACTTAAACCTTAATAAACTACTTTTGACAAACAAAAGGAGAAATTATCTCAACTTTTGCAGTCAACTGCTAAGTGTACACCGAAAGTATCGAAAACGAAAGCAGAAAATGACTAGCCATGCATCCCAAAAGTGTGATTTTTTCCAGTGTATGTACAACCCAATGGCAAAAAGCAGTCATTCCCCCCCATCCCCCAAAGATGAAGTTCATTAAACTTCAACAAATTTGGCATGCGTGTTTGAATGTGGCCTTATCACTTGGGTGCTATACAACAAGTCCATGTTTTAGTGATTTTACCATTTGTGTCCCATGTTTCATGAGATTACATAGACGAGGTCAGAGGTTAGCGAGGAAACCATTTTCCTCTATAAAAGTTTCACCTAACCTGAATGACAATGTATACCCTTAAGTCAGAAACTGAATACAGGAAGGAAAAATCATTTTACAATTAGGCAACCTAACGTGCCAGAAAAAGGCAACCTATTTCTGCACCATCACAAATACATTTTATGCAAGAACTTTCACGTTTGTTTTTTTATTAAACATGGGACAGAAATCTGTTTATATCCTTAAATCCCACTTCAGATAAAAAAAGACTTTACTGTTCCTAAACGTAATTTAAATAGGCGCTCAAAGTTTGTTGTACGAAAGAAAATGTTGAAGACGTCTATATGCGTTTGATTAAACCGCACATAATCAAACAAAATAAAAAATAGGTGAATGATAATCACCTTAAATAGCCTAATAAAAAAACGAAAACAAAAAACACCTTTAAAAACATGCACATATTTAATGCTCCGACACCCCATTTCCATGCAAACATGCCTGAACGGGACAGGTGATCTGAGAATGTGCATTACATAAGCAGCATCACAAACACAAATTGCTATGTAACTGACAAAGACAATGCGGTTTGCTACACAGAAAATGAATAGACACCAAGCTTTTTCTAGAAGAACATGTACCAAAGTCCCAGAACAGGGGGCTCAGTTGTCACATCCTTAAAACCATTAGAAAAAGGCAATACAGCTAAGCATCTGGAAAAAAGCAATAAAAGGCAAAGCTGTTGGATGAGCCAGCCAAGTAAACATGTCACTTCTGCTGTCCATTACCATGAGAAAATGTATTTATTAGTGTTAGAAGGGACTGGTATAAGAGATGGTAAACTATTCCACATCGCTGCATTCACCCAAAAGTCACACTTCAAAACATATCCGATCTTATGTTGAGCCTTGGACATCTGGGACTGGTGGCATTAGATTGCCTTATTTATAATTGGATATCTCGGTTGGCAAACACATGGAATGTTAACCTTTCAACGAATTAAAAGGTCAGAATAAGAATCCATAACTAAGGTGGGTGTTTATTCATGCACATTAACCACAATTTAGATTAGGGGTCTGCAACCTTTGGCTCTCCAGAGGTTTTGGACTGCAACTCTCACCAACTCCATCAGGGAGTTGTGGTACAAAACATCTGGAGAGCCGCAGGTTGCAGACCCAATCTAGACCATTTGCTTTTGCTCCAATTGGCAATACTGCAAGAGGCAAAACGGACAGAACGCAAATCCACCATGTGACTGATTTAATAAATCACAGAGCTGTGCCTCTGAGCAGTGAGCAAGGGATCCACGTCTGGACTTCTGTGAAAGGTACAGTGAGCTAATGTGTGGCTGCACCTCTTGAGTGAGTAACTTCCCAAAGAAAGGGTCATTTAGCCGTGTTCGTTCTCAAAGACGGGCGCCTACGGACTATTTTTTTATTGTTTAAGGGACTTGGGTTTAGTTATCCTAAGTTTCCTAGGGTCATCCAGACTTGGACACCTTGCTCACTGTGCTCAGAGAGGCACAGAGCCACCTCACTGAGGAGGCCCAACAAGACTGAAACAAGTGTCTGGGGTTGTTGTTGGTACTCTTGTTCAGAGAGGAATTGCCATAGCATTTCAGTGCTGGACTGTGGGACAAAGACTGATATGCAAACAGAGATGTCCATTCAGAGATTTCCCTTCCGTGAAAGGTACAGTGAGCTGTGGCTGCGGACTCGCGCGTGGGTACCTTCCTAAAGAATAGGTAATTTCGCTGCGTTTGTTCTCAAAGACGGGCGCCTATGGACTATTTAATATTTTTTTAAAAAAATATTTTTTGATTAGGTTTAAAAACACTTGAGCTACGCCCTGCCCATATAGTCGGGAGATTTGTAGTCAGTTAATAACAGGCCACGAGAGATCTATAATACAACATTAGAGGATGTAACCCAATTACGTTATGAGCATGCAATGCATGAGGTAATTACACTACAAGCCTGTGAAATAGGCAGAGACAGCACCAGTCACCAGATGCAGCGTTTTATGCCATACAAGCCGTAGAGGTCGGAGACCCGAGAGCCACACGAGGATCTCTACTAGGTCACAGACACACAAGGCTATCAGCAGGATACAAAAGATGGTGTCTCATCTCCGGGGGATTCAAGTAAGAGACCAATAAAATGTTTGCTGCACATAAGGTTGGGATATGCTGCTAGAGGGGATTAGATGATTTATTTTGCAATCCCAGCGGCCGGAAAGTGCGTTTCTACTGTAAGAGAACCGCATAAGATGTAAAAGTCACATCAGTGCACTGTGCATTTTCGGCACCAGGTTTCTACATTTGCTGGCAATTAATGGTCGGTTGAACATTGATGGGGGAATTACCTTAAATAAGAGAAATGCCTCAGCTATAGAAGTCATGTGGACGGCCAATTCAAAATGGTTTAGGGAGATGAGCGATCCACAAGCATGGAAGCAAACAAGAGGAAAGGATTGAGACAATGTTTTGATTAGAAGTAGACAACAGTTGGAGTTGTGTAAATTAATGTATGTGAAAGCAGTACAAAAATAAGAAAATTGATGGTGTTAGATTTCCCAATGCACGACCCTAGACAAAGTTTTATTTATTGGACATTTGTATGTCACCTATACTCCAGTGTTTCCAGGCACCACAAGACAAGATGGGTCGGGGGGGGGGGGGGGAATGCAACATGGTAATCTCATAAGTAGAACAGAAACGGTTATATTGGCCTTGTGACAATTGTACCGTGCAAGTGCATGGCAAGGTGATAAGTGCAAGGAGGGAGGAGTGCAGGAGTGGGGTACCCCCAAGGTAGGGGTAGGCAAGTAAGTGCTGGGAGGGCCAAGGCGGCAAGTGCCAGGGGAAAAAGGGGGGGCGAATGTGGTGGACAGGGAGGGCAAAGTTAGGCTAGTCCGGGAAAGGAAGCCTGAGGGCAAGTGCTGGCAAAGGATGCTGCGAGGACTGGTAGGGGGCGGTCTGGCCCCTGTATGACTCGAAGGGACCAGGCCCCAATCGCAGCAGCAGATGGAGAGATTAGCATGGGAGGGGGAGGAGGGAAGTAAAAAGGAGAAAAAGGAAAGTCTTGACAATTATTTTGGAACTTGAGTAGATCCAGCTGAAGTCTGAAGAGGGTGCGAGGGACAGGCCATTCCAGAGGAAAGAGTCACACGAGGAAATGGATATACACCGCAATCTCTGCTTTGAGAAACGTTTGACAGCAGAGAGTTGGAGCCAGAAGACCGAAGGACTCTGGTCGAGAGGTATTTAGGGAGGGAAAGCTAGATGTAAAGAGGTCCCAGGCCCCAGACAGCCTTGTGGATGATGCAGAGGATCTTGAATTTGATCCTTGAGGTCACTGGGAGACAGTGGAGAGATTTTAGGGCAGAAGAGATGTGGTCCCTGGGCTTGAGGCCAAAGATAAGTCTTGCACGCCTATTCTGGATTAGTTGAAGGGGGCAAAGGGAGGTAAGAGGCAGGTTGAGGAAGAGGCTGTTGCAGTAGTCAAGCCTAGAGAGAACCAGGGCTCTGGAGACATGGAGCTTTTGGGGGAAGGTGAGGAAAGGTAGAATGCCCCAGAGAAGATGAAACTGAAAATTGGACTTCTTGGCAAGGTCCACGTGTGGAGAGAGAGAGAGAGGAGTCAAAGATGATCAAGGATTTCTGCCTCACAAGTGAGAGAGGGGATAGGACCCAGGGAGCCTGGCCAAAGAGTGGGGGGGGGGGGCAGGCATCAAAATGAGAAGGATCTCCGTTTTACTGGCATTAAGGCAGAGATCATTGGCAAAGCACCATGCCAGACTAACAGTTTGGTATGAGGGAGGGGGGGGGGGGGAATATCAGAAGCTTGAAAGAGTGTGGCGTGTCATCTGCCCAACACTGGAAATGAGGGGACAAAGCGGAAATCAGGTGGGCCAGATTGATGTTGAAGAGCCATGGTGATAGGATAGGGCCCCGAAGGACACCACAGGTAGAGAAAGGTGGAGGAGAGAAAATGACCCATTTGCCCTTGATAAGGTCTGTTAGAAAGGAAGGAGGTCAGACATGCCAGTGCCCTGTCCATAATGCCTAGTGTATCATGAAGACGGCTTATGAGGACGGAGTGGTTGACTGTGTCAAAAACAGAATATAGAGGAGGATCAGCACAGAGGGAGTTTTAGAGTGCAGGTTACAGAGTATATCTTCATTGGTGTTAAGGAGAACAGTTTCCGTGCCTTTGGCTGCCCTGAAAACGGACTGATTATCATAGAGGCAGCCATCCATTTCGGTGTGGAGGGTCAATTGGGGGATGGCCAGCTTCTCCATGAGTTTGCCCATAAATGGGGTGATAGAGATAGGGCGATATATTTTAGATAGAAATTCTATGAGCACTTTTAACTTGTTTTAGCCAGTATTGTGCTTAATAGCTTAGCAGTTTTAATCTGTGCTTCAAACTTGGTTTAATACATTTTTAACTCAATATCTTACCTAGACCACATTGATTACAATTGGTTTGTCCTACTTGCATGTTTGAAAAGGCACCTCAGCTTCTATTTTGTTGCTGCAGAGTTAAAGGCAGAATACGCTTTGCTTGTGAAAACTACAACTCCCTTCAAGTTTGTAGTTTTCTTGCATATTCCGGGACGCGTCAGGGCCGCCGCGCCTGGGCCTGTTTGTATCGGTGGATACCCGTACCCTGCTATCAGTTCAGGTCCCCCTTGCTTCCCCTCTGTCCAAATCATAGCCTCCCGTTGTGATCTTGTTTCTGCTATTAAAAAAAAAAATAAATAAATAAAAAAAAGAAATTTAAAAATGATAATGGAACTGAGAATATTTTAACTACCCACAGTCCTGTTCGGGAACTTGTAACTCAGGACATTTCTACTTCTATCATACGAGATCAGAATATGCCCTTAAACTCAACTCCCCAGCCTATTGTGGCACATGTACAGGCATCAAGCAGTGTTACATCCAACTGTTTGTTATTAAATACACAATCACTTGTTAAACATTGCCATGAAGTGGCAGGCCTTATTATTCAGACTGAACCAGATATTTGCGCCCTGACTGAGACTTGGCTCATGACGCTGCCAACTGTAATAACTTGGAAGCTGATGAACACCCGAGCCAGCAGGTAAGTTATTAAGTAGATTTATTGTAGTTCAATCCCAGGAACAAAACATTGGCATGTCCTTTCCAAGTCAGCATAACTCCAACTGCCAAGCATAGAACCCTCACACACTAACACTCCACTCACACTGACATCACTACATTCCATTAAGCAGTGATGTCACCCACTCAGCTAGGAAGCACATTACAACACCAACCACTCTCTCCAACTGGCAACCCCGAATGGCTACTCCTTTCTCCAACTGAATAGGCCTGATAAGAGAGGTGGTGGAGTAGGAACAAGTTACTTACCTGTAACTGTTGTTCTCCAGCATGGGTCTGGCATGGATTCACATGCTCATGAATATTCCCCGTCGTCAGGCTGGGAATTCTCGGTAAAGAAAAATCAGTATCAGTTTTGTTTCTGATCTGTCTTTCGTAGTAGTAACCAATCACCGATCTCTGCGTCATACTGACCACAGCCAATGACTGCCATCTCCCTAAGCCCCGCCTCTGGCAGCCATCTTCAGATTTGGTAGCACGTGAAGTGGCAGTATGACCAAGTGAAGAGCCGCAGAGGGGTAGGCGGGAGGGTTTGCATGTGAATCCATGTCAGACCCATGCTGGAGAAAAACAGTTACAGGTAAGTAACTTGTTCCTTCTCCAGCATGGGGTCTGGCATGGATTCACATGCTCATGAATATAAGAATACATAGCAGTACACACATGCACAACCACGGGAGGTGGCAAAAGGCTCAACATTAAGCAATACAAAAACTCAACATTAAGCATCTCTTACCTCCTCACCAGGCTCACCTTACGCGAACAGGTTGCGCAGCACTGCTTGGCTGACCCTGGACTCCTCCCTGGAATCCCAATCGACGAAGTAGAATCTCGTGAAGGTGTGCGTCGACCTCCACGTAGCAGCCCTGCAGATGTCCAGCAGGGGCACACCAGATAGGAACGCCGTTGTAGCAGCGATCGCTCTGGTCAAATGGGCTCTCGGACGGCCTGGCAGCGGTCGGTTAGCCAACCGGTGGCAGTGCATGATGCAGCCGGAGAGCCATCTGGAAATAGAAGACTTCGAGAGAGTCTTCCCTTGATTCACAGGTCCAAAGTTCACGAATAGCTGTGATATCCTCCGAAAACTCTTTGTGCGGTCCACGTAGAACTTCAGCGCTCTAGCCACATCCAGCGAGTGCAAAGTCCTCTCGGCCAGCGACGAAGGAGACGGGAAGAAATCCAGTAACACCAGGGGCTCGTTAAGATGGAAGTCCTACGGCACCTTGGGCATAAAGGAGGGGTGCGTCCTAAGCACCACCCTCGAGGCATGGAAAGTCAAGTACGGTGCTTTGCAGGATAGGGCCTGGATCTCTCCCACTCGTCGTGCGGAGGTAATGGCCACCAGGAATGCAGTCTTCCTCGATACAAACTTCATCGGTGCGGAGTGCATCGGCTCGAATGGGGGCCCCATGAGCCTGGTCAGCACCACGTTAAGTTCCCACGCCGGGGCCGGGGCCTTCACCGGCAGGAACGACCGGAACAGTCCTTTCATAAACTCTTTTACCAGTCGATGGGACCACAGGGACGTCCGTCCTGTGGTTCTGGTATATCTGGAGATCGCCGTCAGATGAATCTTAATGGAGGCATGGGCTAGCCCAGCCTTTGCCAGCGATAGCAGGTACAGCAGCACTTGAGGGGCCGTAATCCGTAGGGGGTTGATCTTCTGTGCTCGGCACCAGATAGAGAACCTCTTCCACTTGTGACCGTAGCATTTGAGAGTCGAGGATGCCCTGGCCTTTGCAAGAACCTTTCTGCAGTCGGCCGGTATATTGTACCCTCCAAACTCTAGCGCTGCAGGAGCCAAGCCTGCAGGTTTAGCGACGCCGGGTCATGGTGGAAGATGGCGCCTCTTTCTCTGGAGAGAAGATCCGCGTCCGCCGACAGCTTGATGGGAGGGGACGTTGACAAGTCCAGAAGATCCGGGAACCAGATCTGCCTTGGCCACACCGGTGCGACGAGGATCATCCTGCACCGGGACCTCTTGAGCTGGTTGATGAGTCGAAGCAGCAACGGCAACGGAGGGAACGCATACAGGTATAGGCCGTCCCAGGGGAACAAGAACGCATCGCCCATGCTTCTCGGCTGGGGAAACCTGCTGGCGAACGTCTTGCACTTCGAGTTCGTCGCTGTTGCGAACAAGTCGATTTGGGGTTTGCCCCATCGTCGGAAGAGTTGATCCACCTGATCCTGGCGCAGTTCCCACTCGTGACACGCGCGCAGCTCCCTGCTGAGCGAGTCGGCGATGGTGTTTCTTTCTCCTGCCAGGTGGAAGGGAACCAGGAACATCCCCTGGGCGACCGCCCAGTGCCACGCATCCTGTGCCTCCTTGGCTAGGGCTGGGGATCTGGTGCCTCCCTGCTTCCGTATGTAAAACATTGTCGTGGTGTTGTCTGAAGATCCGCACCACCTTGCCCTTGAGCGACGGGAGGAACGATTTGAGAGCCCAGAACACGGCTCGGAGTTCCAGGATGTTGATG
The DNA here is from genome assembly GCF_040938575.1 of Ambystoma mexicanum. Taxonomy (NCBI): domain Eukaryota; kingdom Metazoa; phylum Chordata; class Amphibia; order Caudata; family Ambystomatidae; genus Ambystoma; species Ambystoma mexicanum. The sequence goes on along the minus strand of NC_090927.1, from coordinate 745,744,229 downwards.
TGCAGGAGCTTCTCCTCCGGGAGCCGGAGGCCTCTTGCGTGGAGATCTCCGGTGTGGGCACCCCAACCTTCCAGGGAGGCGTCCGTCGTCACAGTGTCCTGGTACGCCGACGTCTGAAAGTCCTTGCCCGCCGTGAGGTGCGCTCGAACGCCCCACCACTGAATCGCCCGCCAGAACACCTCGTTGAGGGGGACCCTGTCTTCAAAGGTGCCCGTCGCCTGCATCCAACGGGCGTCGAGAAATTCTTGAAGAGGGCGCATCCGCAGTCTGCAGAGGCGCACCAGGTAGATGCAAGAGGACATCATCCCCAGGAGAGACTTGATGGACCTCACCCTGGCCACGTCCGTGGCTAGCAGGTGCTGCACTTTGCCCAGAATGGTCTTCGTCCGTTCTTCCGATGGTGCCGCCAGGCGCCTCACCGTATCGAGCTTTGCTCCCAGAAATAGGGTCACCTGCGACAGCACCAGGTGGGACTCTGGGTAATTTATGGCGAATCCCAGGTCTGTGAGTAGCTGGACGGTCTTCGCAGTGTGTTCGACGCCGAGTTCCCTCGTCCTTGAGTGGATGAGCCAGTCGTCCAGGTAGGGGTAGACGTGAATCCCCTGCAGGCGCAGCCGCGCCGCCACAGGTGCTAGGCACTTGGTAAAGACCCTGGGGGCCGACTTCAACCCGAACGGCAGTGCTCTGAATTGGTAGTGGCGTCCCTGGACGATGAACCTGAGGAACTTTCGGTGACTTTTGAGGATGGGAACGTGGAAGTATGCATCCTCCAGGTCCAATGACAATAGAAAGTCGCCTTCCTCCAGCTGTCCCAGCACGTGCTGGAGGGTGACCATCCTGAACTTTTGTGACCTGATGTATTTGTTCAAACGACGAAGGTCCAGGATGGGGCGCCAGCCGCCAGTCTTCTTCCTGATGAGGAAGTACCTTGAGTACACCCCAGAGCCTCTTCAGGACGAGCTCGACGGCGCCTTTCCTGAGCATCGCCCGTACTTCCAACAGCAGTTGCGGGACGTGGTTTTCCTTCCTGGCCACAGGTGGAATGTGAGGGCACTTCAGGAATTCGATAGAGTGTCCTCTTGCCAGGGTATCCAGCACCCAACGGTCGGTGGAGATGGACTTCCACACGCCGACGAAATTCGTCAGCCGGCCTCCCACCGGCATGCTTCGGTGGGGACCCGAGGCCACGGCCGGTTCAGTCCTGCTTGGAGGTGGTGGCCTTGCCGCCCTGGCCCCCTTGCCGACGGCGGCGAGCCGCTCCCTGCTTGCCGCGACCCCTGTAGGCCTCCTGAGACGAGGAGCAGGCCGCCTGGCGGTAGGACGACGAGCCACCGCTGGATCCCTTGGAGGCCCCCCGTCTGCCTCCGGAGCTCCGAAAGGGCGTCATTGCTGAAGGGCTCCTAGGGCGTGGGCCGTCTTTATGGCTTGGAGGGATTCGTCCACCGCCTTCCCGAACAAGTTGCTGCCGTCGAACGGCATGTCCAACACCCTGGTCTGGACGTCCTGACGGAAGTCGGTCGCCTGGAGCCAACCCCGTCGTCGTAGGCAAACTCCGTTGCCCAGCTGGCGGAACCCAGTATCGGCAATAATCGGTTGCCACCGTTATGGCGTGGTCCGACCCCACCTCGCCTTCTTGAAGTATTTCCAGGGCCTCGGACCTCTTGTCGTCCGGTAGGAAGTCCAATATGGGGGCCAGCTTAAACCAGAGCTCCCTGTCGTAACGGGCCACGATCACCAGGGCGTTGGCCGCTTTGATCGTCGTCGTCGCTGCCGCCGAAATGACCAGTCGCCCCATGGCGTCCAACTTCCTACCCTCGCCGTCCGGAGGGGAATTCAACATTGAGGCTCCTGATCCCGCTGCTTTCTTCTTCGCCGCCGCCGAGACGACCGAGTCTGGCGTTGGCTGGGCCCTGAGGCACAGGGGAGCGGTCTCGGGGACCAGGTACTTCTCGTACCGGTCCCGTTTGGCTGGTGCCGTGGAGGGGTTCTTGAGTACCGACAGGCCCTCCTCCCAGATGTCATCGATTAGAGGCACCGCAATGACAGTCTTCCTCTTGGCCTCCCGGCACTGATAGAGGAAACCTTCCTTTTTCTGCTCCTCCGGGCAGAGCTGGAACAATTCGGACGCCCTGGCGATCATGGCGTGGAATGAGCCAATCTCGTCGGGCGGAGAGGCCCGTGAGACGGGAGACCCGTTCCGTCGTCGTCGCCCTCAGAACCAGTCGTCGAGCCCACCGCACCGTCATCTCCCGACTCGTGGGAGGATGAGGAGGGAACTGTAGGCCTTACGGGGGCGAGTGGAGGAGAGGGTTGGATCCTCCGTCGTTTGTCCTGAGGACTTCCCAACGGGCCAGGTTGCGGGTCCTCCGGCCTGGGCCGTGGTAATCTCGTCCTTATCTCCGAGCATAAGGACTGGATCGCAGACAAAATGGCCGCCGAGCTATCCTGAGGCCTAGGTTCCGGCTGTGCCGGAAGGGAAGGCTGCTCTTCCTCGCCATCGTCGTCTTCCTCGGTTATCTCCCGAGGATCTTCCTTACGGGATCGAACCTTCTCGAATTGGACTTAGAGATTCCTCACGGCCTCGGTCAGTTCCTCCTCCGAGGCTGACTCCGAGCTCGAGGAGGCTACCGTGCCCCCCCTCGCTTCTTCCATCATGGTGGCCATGACGATGGGCTGAAAAGAGGATTCCCTCCTTGGCGGCAGGGAAACTCTAGTCCCGGAGGCAGTCCCCGCTGGCGGGGTCTCTGCCGGCTTGGCCAGAGTCGCCGCAATCGTCTCGATAGAGGCCTTTGCCTGCTGGGTAGGGGCATTCACCACCTTAGGTGCGTCCCGGGCCTTCTCTTTAAGGGGGGGGGAAGGGGCGTTGCCTCGCTCCCCCTCTCCCGAGATCGGACGGGGCTTCTCCCGAAGCTTACCCGGGGTCTCGGACTTCCTCTTCCCCGAACCGGAGCGCTGGCTCGTGGTTGACGGTGCCGGGGAAGGTGCGTCCTGCCTGGCGACCGAAGAGCCCGACCTTTCGGCGCTCCCGGAGCCAGCAGACCCGCGGCGCTTGGACTGGTGTTGGGCCCCCGTCGCCGGGGCGCCCGCACAGGACTTAGAAGCCAGCTCGGACCCTTTCTTCTCACCCGTTGAGCCCTTCTCCAACCAGCTGGCGAGACGGGATCGACGGTCCCTCATGGTCCGCTCCGACAAGTTCTTGCAGAACTGGCAGTCCTCTCTACATGAGTCTTGTCCCCATGAAGACAGTAGAGGCATCGCAAATGTTCGTCCTCCTTAAACACATTCTGCAGCCCGCATCCAGGGCAGCTGCGAAACAGCTTGGGTCCGGGTGACGAACTCGCGTCCTGGGCCATCTCGAAGTAGGCCGCAAATCTTCTGGAATCCTCCAAAAGGTTGATTCGACGAAATCTTCACCCTTAAGGGGCGTAGGAAAATCCTGCAATGGGTACCCGTTAACGGGAGTAGAAACATTGGAGCTTGAGGCTCGATTAACCGAAAAAATGTGAAAATTCACCTGAAAAAGCGCGAAAACGCAGCAAAAGCTCGAGAGCTAAGTACGAGGACTCCCAACACTTGAACGTGCGGTAAAAATCTGAAGATGGCTGCCAGAGGCGGGGCTTAGGGAGATGGCAGTCATTGGCTGTGGTCAGTATGACGCAGAGATCAGTGATTGGTTACTACTACGAAAGACTGATCAGAAACGAAACTGATACTGATTTTTCTTTACCGAGGATTCCCAGCCTGACAACGGGGAATATTCATGAGCATGTGAATCCATGCCAGACCCCATGCTGGAGAAGCAGCGATTTATAAATCTATCTTTAAACTGCATGTGTCAAGCCATCCTACTCTAGATCACTGTGAGGCCCTCTTTTTTAAAACTCAATCTTAATCCTGTATCATCTGCAAATATCTTACTTCTCTACAGACCACCTATGCACACACCCTTATTTGAATAACAGTTATTAGTATTTCTTAGCAACTCATGCAAGCTACATTCAACCATCATTAGTCTGGGAGACTTCAATCTCTGGGCCAATGATCCCAGGGATGGTGTGGCTACCGCGCTTACTGCATCCTTGTACTCTAACATGTCAAGGTTCGTACCCATAAAAGGTGGTAACACTCTAGATTGGGTTCTATAAAGAAATATTTTAATTACCAATATTAATGTGAAAACTTGCATATGGTCGAACCACCATATGGTATCTTTTGAGATTACTCTTAAAAACACATCGTTGATAACCAGCAGCTGCCCATAGTCCACCCATCGAGAAATGTGCAGAAGGTCACTGTTATGTACAAAGGGAGGCTTTCACATAACCAGTAGTTTAAAGGTAAAGAACCTTTTATTTGTAAGTTGATGACATAAAACGACCCCCAGCATCAGGAGTTCAATCTTCCCACTAAGGCCCTGCTTCTTCACTGGCTCTCCTTGGAACCCTGCTACATAAGATGCAGTTCTATGTTCTATAGTATCTAAGTGACAATAGACATAGTGAAGGAAATATTATACACTCATGGTTTAACAGGTAAACATTGGAAACACTGCACATCCTAACAGTCACCCATGAAGCTTTTTATGCTTTGGTTCTCCCATTACTATCCTCTCTTGAAGAGAACATGCCCCTTGAAGACTTTATATCTGACTTCAGATTAGCTGTGGATCAAGCATTTGATACACTGGCTCCTCTCAAAGCTTCATATAAAAAAAAAATCCATCTACTCTTAATACACCGTTCACACCCGAGGTTGTGAGGCTTGTACTCAAAAGCGCCAATTACAATGCGCATGGCACAAACATCCCTCAGATTTAAATCTTACAAACATTCGGTTAAGCGGTTTAAAACTGATCCACAAGGCTAAAGAAGCACATCTTAATTCTCGGATTTCAAAAGCCAAATCTTGGCCCAAGGAGCTCTTTCAGGTCTTACAAGAATTGAAAGAATGTGTCTCCACCTCTTCCACACCTGCAGACAATCCTTCGTGCCAACATATCAATGACAGGTTAATTAATGAAACACTTAGGTATCAAGAGAACATTAACGCTCAAGTAAAGGCATTACCAATCCATGTGACTCCCACTGTTAACGTGGTTGAACCAACCACCGATTCTCCAAGACAATCTGCAGAGGAGGTTAAGGAAGTGGTTTGTAAGCTCAAACGTACCTCCTGTAAATGAGATATTTTTCCTGCATCTCTGTTTCAAAAACACATTTTGAATCTCGCACCATGGGTGACTAGATTTATAAATTGGTCTTTTAAGGAGTGTCACATTCTGGGAAATATCAAGGAGGTGTGGGTAACACCTCTGCTAACCAATGTCCCCTACATTTTAAAACTATCAGATAAAATTGCCTATTCCCAGTACCAGGCATTTGTGGAGAATAACGATATATTTTAGCTGCTCAACAATCCGGATTCCGCCCTAATCACGGGAGTGAGTCTGTATTGCTTGATTTAAAGTCACATATTGCAGGTATTCTAGATGAGGGCAACACAGCTCTATTGTTGCTATTAGATCTCTCTGCTGCCTTCGATCTTGTTGATCATCAACTTCTGGCACACAGATGGACCTCAGTCGGTAGATGCTTTACAGAGGCGACTGCCTGGTTCAAATCTTTTTTGGGCCCTAGAAGTATGAATGTTACTAAGGACAATGCCTTCTCTAACAGTTTGATTCTAACATGCAGTGTGCCCCAGGGATCTTGTCTTTCGCCATTTCTTTTTAATATATATTCAAGACTCCTCTGCATCCTTCTCTCGGGCACGGGCATATATTTTGATAATTATGCTGATGATACAAAGATTGTTATCAGGTTGTCTGGTATCGATATTGATGACTTAGAGCTCAATCAATCATATTTTTACTCAAATCCACAACTGGAAGGCTTTGAATTCATTGGTCCTCAACAATGCCAAAACAGAGCTCCTTATCTTGGGCACTCGGCAACGACTTAAGAAGCTTGATGCTAGCTATGGGAAATGTATGATTAGCCAACATAATATCCAAGTTTCTAAGACTGTCAAGACTCGGAGTGTTTTTTTACACTTTCAATTGTAATTTAAAATTGGCAGACTAGCTACTTAAAATCTTCTTGCTACTATTTTTTTACAAATTGCTCTAGCAGATCCAGCCTTTTCTTTACAAAGAAAATTCTGCCACCATTGCTGCAGCTATTGTAAACTGTAAATTAGATTATTTCAACAGTTTGTTAATTGGCACTTCTCAGGCAAATACAAAACTCTACAGGTCATTCAGAATGGTGCCATAAGTGCAGTGAGTGGACTTAAAACGCAAGTTGCATGTCTCTGAAGCTAGACTGAGTCCACATCGGCTCCCTGTTCAACAAAGATTACGACACAAGGGTCTAACTATTGTGTTTAAATGCAATCATGATGAAGCTCCATTCTATCTCATCTCCAGGCGGCTCAAAGAAAGATAGTTTGGATGCTCTCTGCGATCCAATGATACCGTCTGCTTGGTCCAACCTCTCTCCTCATTGAAGAAAATTTGCGGTGCCATCTTTAACCTCTGGGCCCACTCCTTATGGAATCCAATGCCTAAACACTTTGCCGAAAGTGGCAAAGGCTCTTTAATAAGCAGTTAAAAACGTACCCGTTTGATGCAGGGCATGGTTAACTTATACTCATATCTCTGGCGTCCGACCCTCTATATATGCCCTCTGTTAATTAGATCTACTGATTTCTTTCACTTATTCAAGGGCGGTCTCAGACTTCCCCTTTCTGTCTATTTCTGGCTCATCTTATTGGTCTGTATGTTCTGTTTTGAGCGCCCCGAGGCCTTCAGGGTTTGTGCGCAATACAAAACCATAGGTAGATAGAGCTGACAACTCTAGAGATCTCTCCCACTCCACCAGATGAGAAGGAGTGTATTGGGGGGCTGGCCAAGATAGGGGTTTTTCTTTTCCACAGAGTGCATGGATATAATCCTATTTTCCTCCCCAGTAGACGGTGAAAAAAGTTAGAAGCTGGAGGGCAAACAAACACGCAAACACACACACGCACACGCACACACACTCAGCTAGTTTATAAAATGGCCCTTAAAGAGCCCCTTTGTCCACGAAAAGCATTAACGAAAAAATGCAACATGAATAAATGAAAGAAATGTTAGATAAAATAAATCACAGCTGCAAGGCACTCCCTCATCTTGCCAGCAGTCCCTGAAAAGCTCCCAAACAGGCCAGGCAGAGAGATTCTTGGCATTAATGGGCCTGAAGCGATATGTCCATCCTCCAGTGAAGCCTTCTGCCCGCCTGCTCTGGCACTCGTCAAGTTAAGCCATCCGCAAATGCATGATGGCATTTTCCAGAACGCTCTGGCTTTACAAATCTCTACCTTGTTGACGGCTCCCATGGGCCCTCGGCCAGAGTGATCCACTGCAACCCAAAGAGGAAAAGCTTTTCCTTTTCTCAGGAAAGCAGCAAAAACAACTAAATAGCTTTTCTTTGGCTTCAGAAAATTCCATAACGTTATCAAGTACCAGCCGGAACCTGGCTCATTCTAGCCACCTTTGCGTGCATCCTCTTTCCAACGTATCTTTGGAGCAATGCAGATTAACATAAGCAATAGGCAGCAGTGAAAATATCTTTACCAGCAGAATAATACAAGGCAGCTTCCACTAAGGCCTGGAGCAAATGTCCACGATGGCTCTGGGTCAACACAAAGAATTGTCCCGACGGGAAAGTTAATCTAAGCAGGAAAGGATTTCCTATAACTTGTATGGTGCTGGGTATTCAAGGATACCTCAAAAATCGATGCCTACAGCTATTCTAGTAAAGATTTAGAATGTTTATCTTTGTAAGAAACAAATCACTACCAAAAGGCATATTAATGTTTTTTCTTTGCACCAAGCAGCATTGAATATTCTGCATCTATTTTGGCAAAGCAGATCGATAAAAAAAAAGTTTTTTTAAAAAAAAAAAAGAGTTCATTTTACATAACACAATACGGTGTCCCAATGTGTGGGAAAGTCTACTCAGACATACAAGTTATTGACATTACATGCATAAGATTAAACAACAGAAAACATGCTTGTATGTGCACCTAGTCGTCTCTGGAACCTGCTAGATACAGGAAATCATTTATCTAACTAGTTCCAACATGCTATTGTTAAGAAACCCGCCACAAAGGTCAACTTTCAGGTTCAAGGGTCTACGTAGAGCGCAGTACTTGTGAACTAGTACTGGGTAGCCACAACTGTGTGTGCCTACAGAGATCACACGTGGCTTATACATTACGGAAGTGTTCTCCACGTTATTCTGCCTTTCTCAGGACCAAAAAGATTGTTATACCGACCCCCACCCCAGTAAAGGTAAAGTCTCCCTCTGGGAGGTAGAAGAGGCTTGTGCGCTGCTCCCCTCGAGAGTATATCAGGAGGCAGTTCACTGCAGAGCGATAATCATGGAGCAGAGCCATCTGTACTGCGGTCCGAATAAGCCATCAAGTTTGGGCTAGTCCCGCTCTGTCTTTCCGCTGTGGTACTTCAGTGGGCATCAACAGTCTGTATGCATACCCCCGCGGCTCACCAATGATTGGGAGTAAGTCGGAATCAGTGTGCCCGGTAGCTTGGAGGGGGGGGTCAGTGCTAATTGCCTTCCTATGTGCACAGCCAACATCAAGTTGCTGAAATAAATGTCGGCAGGTATTTGCATGTAATCGCTGGGGCGTCCCGATCGGAAGCTACGTTACTGTCTCCACAGCAGTCTGTGTTTGTGACTGCGAGTGGCTTTGGATGCACTGCACACAGGTGCCATGTTTTAGTCAAAAGCATTACAAGAGGCGAGAGAAGTGGGGTCGGGAGTGGGAACAGATGAGAGAGGACAGGGTGTCCAGAGTTTGAGGAAAGGTGGGCAGCCAGTGCTGAGCAGAAGGCCTGGGATGGAGGAGGAGAGGAGAGGAGACTGCAGTAGGATTGGAAAGTTCCTTGCAGATTTTAAAGAGTTCAGGTGTGCTATTGGTGGCTCCAGAGATGCAGGCTTGGACATGAACTCTCTTCTTGGAGCAGAGAGATGGCATTACCTTTGGAGTAGTCTGCAGGCCAGTTTGTCCGAGGAGGAGTTAGATGCCTCTCACTTCCGCTCTGCAGCTTTGCACTTGTGTTTCAAAGCGGCCAAGTCAGTCATACCAAGTGTTGCATTTTGAGGCAGGCTTCATGCGGATCCTCAGGATGGGGGCAAGGATGTCCAGGGTATTTGAGATAGAGAGATTGAGGTTAGCGAGAACAGAGTCAGAAGGAGAGTCTAATGAGGGGGGGTTGAAAGGGGGGGGGGGTGAAGGAAGAGGTGAATGCAGTGACTGACAAACGCTTAATCGGTCGAATGATGGCGAAAGAGTCTGGCAGTGTGGGAGGAGGCATCAGGGGACAGTGGAGGTCAAGGTGAGAAGAGAGGAGAGAGTGGTCAGACCAGGAGAGCGGGTCAGTGAGAGGGATGTCTGATGAGAGCATCCAAGGTGTGTCCGGCAGAGTGAGTTGGTCCAGAGGGAAGAATGGTGAGGGAAAAAGTGTTGCAGAGGTCGTGAAGCTGCATCAGGATAGCCGAGATGGATGTTGAAGTACCCCAGGAAGATACGTTTGGGGGAGGAGGCAAGAAGAGAGGACAAGTCGGCCCATTCTGAGACTAAGAGGGAGGACGATCCGGGGGATCTGTAGATGGTAGCAAGAGTAAGAGAGAAGGTAAGTTAAACAGACAGCCTGCAGACTAGGTTCTCAAAAGATGAGCAGGTTTGAGTGGGAGTGATGGATGCAGGAACCCGATGAGGAAGACCACAGCCGCTCTACCACCAGACCGGGAGGTCCTGGACAGGATCTTGTAGCCCTCAGGGAGAAGAGTGTCAAAAGCAGTGATGGAGCTGGACTTGAACCACGTCTCAGTGAGAGCAAAGACGTCAAGGAGGGGACAGATGTCAGAGGAGTGTTTGATAGAGCGAGAATTGAGGGTAGCTAAGTGAAGCTGGTTGCCCCTTTCAAAGATTTGCGAAGGGGGCACGAGGGTGGGGTGCCACCACTGATTGGGGAGGGTAAAGTGGTGATGAGGGAAGGACGGGTGGAAGGAGAGAAGGAAGACGCATGTCAAGAAGGAGGAGGTTGGACTCAGAGCCCTGGGCCATGATCGTGCCATTATGATAGACAATAATTGTGCATTTGGAAGATACGAAGTGAGCGAAGAGCACTTCCCATCTGGTGCTGGTAGTAATGGGTGAGGAGGAGAAAGGGAAGAGGACAGAGTCCATATTTGGGGTCCATAGGTTAGAAGAAGGAACAGCAAAGAGAAGGTCAGGGATAGTCTTTTTGGAGGAAGCATTGATGTGGGTGTGTGCGATGGGCAGACCATGGCTGGAACTCAGGAGTGCCTTTTTTAGTTTCTTCCTTCCAGGCTTTGTGAGATGGCGAAGCAGTTAAAAAAAGATAGAGGTGACAGGGAGCACCACAGGGGCAGAGACAAGGGGGGGGGAGGGGTGTTAGCAGGATAGAGGGTCAGAAGCACTATGCAGCAACAGAATCACACCAGGCAGCCAAGCAGACAGAATCAGCGAGCACGCTGGAAATGCCCAGATTCACAGATCATTAACAAATTGATAATCATACCGGAGTTCGATTTTAGCCAGAAAGCATTTGAAAGCAATCCAAAATGGTGGCTGCACGTTTGGAAGCACAACAGGGAATAGAAAGAGTTATACGTTAATGGTTTTCTTTTTTCTTTTAAAACAGGGTATTAAGAGAGCAGAAGAGAAGCAATCAGTATGGAGGCACATTACATTGCATAATAATGTTGGTGCAGACATTAGAGGTTACAGATTAGGCAGGTAAGAAAAGGAGCTGGCAGCAATTTGTGCAGTCAGTGTTAAAGGAAGGTGGGTGGACCAATGCCATCCATAATTGCTTGCCAGGGCAATGGAAGACAAGAGTTGGTTGTGATCAGAGCATGCAGGGGACCAAATCTGTATGAATCCCTTGGGAGTGATGCCTAGTAGCTGCAGGGAGAGGTGCTCCCTCCGGTTCCAGACAGGGGCCTAGTGGGAGGGCCTTTGTAGGGGTGCCAGCTCAAGCCCGCCAGCGCCCCGATTGGCCTATGGTAGGCCCAGGTGGCCAATCGCAAACAGTGCAAGGCAGGCTGGCGAGGCAGTAGAGGATTCAGGATAGCACCATCCATATTGTAGCAATGCTGCCTCAGTGGGATCAGCTGCACAAGCGTGCTCAGTGATGATAGTGCAGTAAAAATGCACAGAAATACACCATCAGGGCATACATCACAACAAATATCAAGCAGGCCCCAACTAAGTTCCAACAGTAAGGGCATGTTGTGGAAGGAAACACGTTGGGTTTTTGTAAAAATCATATACTATGTCATAAAAGGCCAGATGTATTGTTTGTCCAAAGCAGACTGCAAGCTTTCACTGCTAGAGGGAGCTGTTGCCTTACGCATACAATGAGAATTCAAGTTGCGCAGTAGACTGCCTGCATCGCCTATTCACCACTAGAGGGAGCTGTTGCCTTATGCATACAATAAGACTTTGAATTCATCTTCCAGGTGAACAAAATGTGTACTCCAACAATGATAACAATTAGCTGCAGAAAACGCCCAAGACAGGGACACCACACTTCAAGAAGAGAATCATGCTGCACATGATTTGTATTACTCCGACATCTCTCAACATTTTATGTTCGAGTCCAAACCCCGTAAGTGGAATCCAAGACAATGAGGAGCAGATGCAACAATTGGCCATATGTACTATGTTGAACTTTCAACAGATTCTGAGAGATTTTCTTTGAAGTTCCTATTCCGCCAAGTAAAAGGAGCAAGATCCTTTACAAATAAATGTTTTTCTAGTAACAGAAATTACGTTAATATACATCACATCATATATTTACACTTTGAAAATGTTTTCCTTTATGCACATTAGCATGTGTACACATGCTTTTGAACTAGTACTTTTATATTTGATCAGGAACACTAATTGGTCAAGGCAACTCAATAAGCTTGTTAGCCTTATACTATGGGTATCTATGTGCAACAATTGTGTGTTTTTGGAGTGTGTAAATTAGTATTTTTTGAAAATGGTATTGTATGGGAACAAATGAAGTGTATGAATCATGAAGACATGCAAACATTTGGTTTGATGTGTTGTTTTAAATAATGATTGCACTGTATAATGAACTGTTATGAAATATTGTTGCTCCAGCACTTGTAACATGTGTTTACATTGCATTTTGGCATGAACTTGGAAAAATATGGCGAGCAGGAATAATTGAATAAAAGTATTTTTTTAGCCTCTCCACGCTGTAATGTGTGAATGAACTGGTCTTGTTGGTATAAAATTACTTTAGATGTTATCACAGATGTGTTTTACCCTGCTTTTAGCTCTTTTGCGTGGGGCAATAAATATTCTTGAAGAAGAATTAAGTTCAAGGTGGGACTCCTGTAGGGAACTCGCTCATTGCAATTTGTGTTAGGAAACATGTTCCATTATAATCTATGCAGCTCAAGACCTTTGCACAGGGACATCATTTGGGGGTCGCAGTAGGTTTTTTGGCCAGATACCGTAGAGACATCTGGTATTTTATATATTCTTTTGTATTTTTTTTCCTTGTTTTACTCTTGCAAACATTACAGAACCTTCTCTAAAGCAAGCCTTACGTTCCAAAATAACAATCGCATTTCCCAAAGAAGATAGCCCAACACCATCTCCTTCAAAGTAATGCGCATTGCTTGGAGCAATGTTATCGTGGCTACAAAAAAACATACCAACTCGTAGCATGAATGCACGCATGCCGCGATTGATGATACACCTCCCGATGCTTTGATCTGGACAGAAAACAGAACCGTTATTCCATTGTACGCTCGGGAGTAAAACAGAAAAAATTACTTCGTTGTTGGGAAGATGGTCATGAGTGCTTCAACCAACTGTGCCAAATCTGCGTGAAGTCACGTATCCCAAATGGCAAGCACCGTAGTGCAAAATGACCACATGAGGAGTGGTCATTCTACCCATGTCTCTACAAACTTGCAGAATTGCCGCTGCAGTGGCATCAGTGTCAGCGCTCCACACCACCTCCACTCCTCGCACATCGCAATGGTGTGCCACATGCCTAATCTCGGCATAGTGTTGTAAGCCTTGCACAAAAATGTCTCCAAGCATCAAAACCCTGACCCTCTCCACCTCTGCCATCTTCAGTGTGTGCACCGTCTTTCGACACAAAAGAGTAATGTGAACATCTGATTGGCTGATGCCTACAGTCGCCTTTCCATGCAGGATTTGCTGTAGAAACCCGTATGTGACACGCCCTACCAGCGGACAAGCGGTGCCTACATGCGGCACGTAACTCTTACCCAATCCTTCCACCCTTTCTACAGCTTACAAGAATCAATGGACCTTATTCAGAAAAAGTATTTTGGAAGTGAGAGCCACGTACAAAATGCAACAGTTTTACAACATAGTAGCGACAATTCTGCACATTCCAACCTTTTATTACACACATACAGAAAAGAAATAGTAACATTTAAAAGGTCATCGGCTGAAGTACCAAACCATGTGTGTTGCCGCAGAAGGTTTTACAAAAGAAACACAAAAAATGTGGACATAGCATACAAAATAGAAAACAATGAAGACTATAAATGGTTTGAATTAGCTTTGTACCTTTTAGCTGAAAACAAATATGAAACTGAATGCCTAATATGTTGCAGTTACTGTACAGCAAAATTAAACAACCGCACTCCTTCACGTGCTATTACAAATAATTTGGAATTGTTTACATTACCAAAAATCCTGCAACAGCTCAATTAGGTGCTTTGCAATGGTATGCGACTTTCATTCAGAATCATCGACAGTAATTTTGAAGTGCGCAATGTTGATGATGGAGTTAAAATTAGCGATGTTCTTGGTGATTGGTGGATGATTGTGCGACCGCTTAGTTGTGTCCAATGAGGGGCTAGCTTTGGTACCGCTGTAGAAACAAGCATTGTGAATTTCTACGTACAGCTCCATGCATGTCCACATGCATCAGTATAGAGTACAGGTATGTATATTTTAATCAGAGAACATGTGGAAGCCTTACGATTTAATTTAGACAAAATAATGCCGCTAAACGTCCATAGGGAATACTTAACAACGCTCCCCCTTTAAAGTGCAAGATTACCGATACGTCATTCACAAATCGCACGACTGCTTACTGTCTTCCACATAACATGTACATACGTTGCAAGCATCCCTATTTAGGGCAGATCACAATTTTGTGTGTGAAAATGTCAGAGTGGTGTACTCTGTACGGCCTACAGTAATGCTACTTCCAATGTGATCGTATGAGAATACTAAGCGCTCCCGATTGTAGTGGTGACATTTCCTTCTGAGGGTCTCCCGATTTTTCGACATCGTGCTTTTCATTAACAAGTAAAAAATGTTTCCCCATCTAGTACTGTGCCCTATCACTTACAAACCTCTCTCCTATGCATAGTACACTTTGTAAACAACAAGGCATTGCCATACCCTTAAAAGTTTGTTATTTTGAAGGACTTTCAAGTACCATATTGCAAGTACTGTGCAAAGACTGCACAGAGTGAAGTGAAATGTACACGTGCAGTGGGTTGAAATATGAAAGTTCAATGCTCTGACAAAAGAAGCACAAATAATGTCTGCAGTATCATCACTGCTGCAAACACACAAAGTAATTGATTTTGTTTTTTTAATTCGCAGTGAAGACTACTCTCCTGAGAATCAACAGCATCTACACTGCAGACGACTTATCCGAAGAAACTTGGTCATCTTGCACAAAAAAGTAACTACAGTACAACCTTTATATTGTAACTACTCCTTAAAGAGGCTGCATGGATTATTTGTTTATTTTGGGCACCAAAGCAAGCATTGAATTGTAAACCATTCTACCAACAAATATCCATTTATTGAACAAAGAATAAAAGGCAGAATGGCTGACAAATCCCTGTGTGTTTGGTACTCAAATAACATAGGTAATCCTTGGAAGGTTAGATTGTGAAAAGAAGTTGCTGTAGCAAGTTTTTGGCATTTCGGTTAATAATGGTTCTCGTCAGAAGTAGGCCAGTCTGTACTCTCATCTGAAGCACATTGTAGTAGTATACAAACAGTAAAGTAGCCTTACCAAATCATTGTTAGAGTTCACTGTACGTTGACACACCATGACAAAAAGCTTCCCCATCAGACTTATGCACACATACATTGGACAACAGACCAAAGTATATATTTTTTTCTCAACAGACACCAAAGAATGCCTACCAAAAAGCAACTCCGTAGAAAGGAACACAGAATTAGAGCAAATAAAAACAAAAGTGCCCAATGTAAGCATCCACCTGTTGTAGAGTTTGTAGAGAATCTTGGTACAAACCAGCTAATGCAGTTGGATAACAAAATAAAGGAAGTCTCAACTACCGAAACTGTACCTCACAAAACACAGAAATGTCAACAACAAAAAAAAACGGCTGCCAGTACAGCTACAATGTTCCTAATAATCCTGATAGTGTAAGAAGAACCCATAGTAAAAAAAGAATTTTAGCAAAAATGTTTTGTCACAGAGTCCTTCAGAATCTACTAAGAAGAGGACCAAAATCATCCTCACACCTTAAAATGTACCGTAGAAAGTTAATTCTACAAGCACTCTTGGACAGTGCAATCCTTCTCAAAAGGAAGTTGTTCAGGATGAAAGCACTAACAAAACTAAGTACCAAACTACAAAAGAAACTCAGCAATAAACGGAATGTTAGCAAAAATAATTTCTTGCATGTTTGTGGTGGTGAATGGAGTCACACAACAACCACAGAGCCATATTTTAATGAAGAAGCATATAAACAAAATCAAACAAACACAATTGCTTTCCATAGCAGTGGACGAGGGTATGAGAAAATCAATACTACCATCATGGAACAAGAAACACTGCTTAGAAAACTATCTCCTGAAAACTCAGAATTACCCCTCGATTCAGCAGAACCACACCGTCCAGTAAACAAATGGCCGTGCACATTAATGTGTGCCATTCCAAACAAAGCTTTCAAATCTTTACGTCAGTTCCTCAATCAATATGTAAAAGGTAAAGACAAAAGTAAAATGAAAGTGCTGCAAAATATGGATATTTGTGCAGTGCGGAAAGACACAGGACTAAAAAGGACATTCATTAGCCTGCATTTCTGGGCCTATTTGCAAAAGTACCTTCCATGATATCAAAAGAATATCAGTACATCATTCCAATATAAGAAATTTAGTGTATAAAATATACTATGCAAAAAGTCCAGCTTCAGAATTAGGCAATTTAAATACCACTCTTCTGCACGGTACACCCAAATGCTTACAAGAATCAATGGACCTTATTCAGAAAAAGTATTTTGGAAGTGAGAGCCACGTACAAAATGCAACAGTTTTACAACATAGTAGCGACAATTCTGCACATTCCAACCTTTTATTACACACATACAGAAAAGAAATAGTAACATTTAAAAGGTCATCGGCTGAAGTACCAAACCATGTGTGTTGCCGCAGAAGGTTTTACAAAAGAAACACAAAAAATGTGGACATAGCATACAAAATAGAAAACAATGAAGACTATAAATGGTTTGAATTAGCTTTGTACCTTTTAGCTGAAAACAAATATGAAACTGAATGCCTAATATGTTGCAGTTACTGTACAGCAAAATTAAACAACCGCACTCCTTCACGTGCTATTACAAATAATTTGGAATTGTTTACATTACCAAAAATCCTGCAACAGCTCAATTTGTATGAGAGCATAATAATTCAAACAGTTCACCCATTTCAAGCAATTATACGCCTTCATCCAAAAACAGCAAAATTACCTTTCCCTGAATTGGTGAAAGGCATTTGTGGCAAAGTAGTTTACTTGCCATTAGATCTAACGGAAAATGTACACACTCTAGGAGTGGAACGTTCAATAGAGCATTCTTTAATAGTCTTGGTAAATGGAGTACCAACAAAGGACAAAAAAATTTGGCAACCATTAGTTGACTTACACAAAGTTAGACAAGCATTGCAATATCTAAAAGACAATAATGAGTACTACAAGGAAATAAATATTGATGAAAGCTTAAGGGAAACAACTGAAATAATTCAAGAGCCATCAGAAACTGGACAATTCGAACTTCTGGATCCAGCTACAGTATCCACTCTTTTGGACCATTACACAATTCATCCATTGCATTCCAATGAAAGCATAGAGGATGCACTAGAAACTTACCAAATGCGACAAACCAAAGGGTCACCAATGAGTATTTGGGAAAAAAGTACAGAAGCATGTGCTTTTCCACTGCCATTTCCTAATGGCAAAGGTGGAAGATACAATGATGGACCCGTTGCTGCCTAGTTACTTCACTGGCAAGAGTCCGACAGGTAAGTATAATGAGTCTTTTGAACAGTTCTCTAACTTCGTTCCTTTCCTTCCTTAGATGATGGCCGGCGTCCGGGGATGGCTGCGTGCTGCTGAGAGGAGTAGCGCTGAAGGTGAGCGAGAGCGCGATGCACGATGCACCCCTTTCGTATTTGCATTGAACTGAGTTCTTTTTCTGTATCTTTTAGGTGCCGCACTGTTTTCAGCGTGGATGCCGGTTATGAAGAACAAATGCGGTGGGTAAGCGTGGTATGCGGCCCCTCTAGATGTTTCCACGCTAACCTGGAGTGTCTTTTCCCTCTTGCAAATGGATGAGAAATTCCGGAGACAGAGTTCCCCCAGAGTGGCTGGGATTCAGTAAGCGGTTGAAAGTCATACAGTATTTAAAAAATAAGCAAAGATTTGCAGATTGCTTACTAATGCTTTTTTTCTGTTCTTTTCCCCTCTTTTCCTTAGGAAGCGGCGTGCCGGGATGGGAATGACACCGACGAAGATGCCCGCAGAACAGAAGGAGCGATGACTGATGGGCAGAAGCGCCGCAAGGTAAGGCTGTTCCTAGCGGTGTTCTTGTTCTTGCAGGAGCTGAGCGCAGAAGAAAGATGCATGCCTACTGGAGACCGATCCAAACACCGAGTGTCACGCTGTAGGTGCAGAAAATGCAAAGCATGTTTCCCAGCCTGGGTGTGGCTTAAATAGTCTCTGGGTATCCCAGGTGCCTCTGGGCTGAACCACACCCAAAAGACTAGACTGCACGTGCAGTTCTGCGAACCGAAATATGTGGGGGCATCTATCTTGTCCCCATCAATACACTACAAGTCCAATCCCCAATGTTATCCTATGGGAGTGAGTGAGTCTGGTGCCACAAGCGCCAAGTCTGACTCCAAGTGGGTCTTTGGAAGGATGGAGAGGCCCTTGGGGGCCATGTAGGTGATTGTGGCCTGGCTCCAGCCTGACATCTTGGAGGGCTGGGGACATGAGGGGTAGGAATCATGACACCCACTCAGATTGGGGCCTCAGAATGCCGCTCATTACGAATGTATTGGCAAGATCCCAGATTTAGACAAAATGTGGCATACATATTCCACCTACTCTATGAAAGTGAATTAGCAACACTGTTATGGAGTTGCACACATTCTTAAATCTGGAACGCACATTCAAAATATGTCAGCTACGCAGTTAATACAAAAAGTACAAGAAAAAGATGAGGTTTTACAATCAAGTATAATAAAATACTGGTTCAGACAGGCACGGAGACGTGCGTTGCATGATCAGAAACCTTGGACCACCAACTTGGTTTGTTACGCTAACTTGTGCAGAATATGCATGGGAAGATTTACATGAGTTCCTACGCATAGCAAAGAGCAACAAAAACAGATATATTAACACCTGGAGAACTTTGCTCTCTAGATCCAGTTAATATCTCAAGATATTTCCACCATCGCTTCATTGCTATGCTACACTTTATTTGCAATAAAACTGTTCCTCCCCTTGGAGAAGTGCAACACTTCTTTTGGAGAAAAGAATATCAAGCGAGAGGAGCACCACATATTCACATGCTGTTACGGATCAAAGGTGCACCGAAATTTGGGCACGACAGTGATACCACTGTTTTGCAGTTTATCCAAAAATATGTCACATGTGAAATCCCTTCACAACAGACACATAATGAGCTGCATGAGCAGATTTTACAATTTCAAAGACACAAATGTGGCAAATATTGTCGCCGCAAATACAAAAACAAAGATAAATACTACACCAAATGCTGCTTTGGGTTTCCCTAGACCAGTTACAGAAACAGGTGAAGTAAACAACTTCATGTCTTCAGTTCGACATAGTGTTAAAGGTAAATCACCTAAAAACACGTATTACATAAAATGAACGGAAGAATCACAATATATCAATGATTACAATGCAATCATTGCCCTATTATGGAATGCAAACATAGATGTGCAGTACATTGCAGACAATTCAACTGCTGTTGCACGATAGGTTACAGCCTACATAACAAAAGCAGAAAAAACAAGAGCTTCAAGACCTCTGGGATGACCTAGCATCAGACAAAACATCACAGAAATTGTACAGCCTAGGCATAAAAATGGTCTCTCAGAGAATGTGGGGCCTATGAAGCAGCAGATCGTTTAACCAGCACTGCTTTGTATAGAAAATCAGACAACATAGTATGGCTCAGTCTTGGTCCTGCAAAATCTAGAAAAAAGTGCTGAAATCATATGAGGACATAGAAACAATTGCCAGAAATTATCCCAACATCCAAGACATTCTAAAACACAAATTTACTGGACACATTATCCGAACAGGAGTACCACTCTGGAAATCATATGTCTATACCACATAGCTCAAAACTTTGCATACAAAAATAATGTAAAACCCAATGAAAGCAAACGTAGATATAGAGTGACCGATTGTGAAGGGAGCTTAGTCAAACTTAACAAACGAAGCTTAATTAATCGTGTGAAATTGTCATTAAAAACTCCTCAACAGAAAGAAGTATATTACATGTCTCTGTTACAACTTTTCAAACCATGGAGAAAAGAGGAAGACATACTAGATAATAATGAGTGCTATGAAGATGCTTTTAAAGCAAATGAAAGCACTATCACCGATGTGAACTTTACGCAGTACAAAACCATGTTGCACAATGAGCAGCAACAGGAAGAAGAACTTCAGGCCCAACTAGATAAAGACTCTACCGACAGTAGTCAACCTTCTGTAACAGGAACTCAAGAACCATTAGGACAGCCACTAATAGCAAATGAGGCTGAAGTAGCTATGGCAGAAGTAGAAAACACCATGTATCAGTATCAAGAAGATACAAAGGACTTAACTGTACAACAAGCAAAACTTAACAACGATCAGCGCACCATTTTTGAAGACGTAAAAAAACAAATTGTACATGGTGTACAACACGAAAATAAAGAATGTACCTGCCAAAATTACAAACCTATACTGTTGTATGTCAGTGGTGAAGCTGGATCAGGGAAAACATTCTTAATCAAAATCAGCAGGTTCCTTCAACAATTGACAAACAACAAACTGTCAGCTGTTCTCACGGCCCCCACAGGTTTAGCTGCCTACAACATAGGCGGTGTCACTTTACACCGATTACTACTCCTGCCAGTAGAACACCAAAACAAATTAGACTATTACAAACTTTCTGCAGAAGCTGCAATGGAATTATGTAGAGTATTGAAACAAATGAAAATGCCACTAATAAATGAAGTGAGCATGGTCTCCAATCTAATGCTGGATTTGATTAATCTCAGATTGCAAGAAGTACTTAATGTGTTTCCCTGAAAAGAGTTCTTCGTTATTATCGTTTTCGGAGATCTTCTACAATTCACACCAGTGAAAGGTGAACGGATTTATAACACTTTAGGCCACAAACTGTGCCGGAAACCTGTTGGTAGCAAAGGTAATGTTAACCGTTGGCAACATTTCCAATACAGAGAATTAACTGAGAACATGCAGCAATCTGCAGATCTCACTTATGCTAACATCTTTAAAAGTATTAGAGTTGGTGTATTATCGCAAGAAGCACAAGTTGTATTGAAAAACCGGCATATACATGCACTTTATGGCGATAATGCATGTGCAACAGATGTTATGGAACAAATAGTGCACAAAAATGTCAATTGTATGGCCTTAATGCCAACTCTTGCAAGCTGTTTCAAATTCAATTAAACAATGTTAAAGAAAGTAATGTAAGAAATAATAGAAATTAGCACCACAGACAAACTAGACGTACATGGTATGACAGTACCCATGTGTGAGCAAGCCACAACAAGACTAAATAGTTTAGAACATTCAATCTCCAACACAGCTGGGTTGGAAAAAATATTGAAAATGCTTAAACATAACCTTGATGTAGAGCAAGGGCTAGTTAATGGAGCACTGGGCACAGTTGTTGGCTTTCAATCATACCCACGTGATAGTAACATTCAGTTTGTCAATATTCGTTTTGATAAAGTTTCAGAAGTGAAAAGGATAGGGCGCTCAATTGCTCGATTCCTTCTCTTCAAAGACATGTATGTATGTAGAGAGCAATTTTCTCCAACTCTTGCATATGCAGTTACTATTCATAAATCCCAAGGTCTTACCCTAGAGAAAGCATTGATAGATATAGGAAACACAGTGTTTAAGGAAGGCATGAGCTATGTAGCATTATCACGCTTACGTACACTTGACGGTCTAGTGCTAATAAACTTTGATTCAAGTAAAGTCAAAGCTGATATTCCTTGCATTCTAGAATACAATAGATGGCTATCACTGCACACCCCTCATCTGAAACAATACCCTGTTCCAGATAAAGTGAAACATGGTAAAAGAAAAATAAATTAAACAGAAATGCAACAGAATCCAACAGCAAATTCCGCAAAGAAAAGAAGCAAAGCTAAAGTTTCATCAATTGCCGCAAACAGAAGAACCTATTAGGGAATGTAAACCAGGGACGTCGGCAAAGAAGCAACAGAAAAACCGAAAAATGCACTTAAATACAGATCTTGCTGGTCCATTCAAATTTGCAAATGAGTGGGGTAAGTTGCTATGCAAATGTAGCAATGAATATTCTATTTCAATTGCCACCAATTGTTAACAATATTTACCTACACAATACAGACCAATTGTGTTTGCAAATGTTAGTGCTGCATAGAAACGCAACAAGCAATCCTGACAACACATACAGTGTTCATGGAGTAAGGCAACAATTGGACGACTGTGCTGGAATGGTGAGATTCACTATGAACTCACAAGAAGATCCACAAGAATATCTAATTTACATACTATTAGCATTGGAAAACAAAAGCATACCTGTAAATGAAATCTTCCAAATGTCATACATGTGGAAACATACATGCACTCTCTGTAGCAAAGCGATACAGGAAGAAATCCCAAATAAGCGATTTGTGTAGGTTTCCATACCAAATAGTGAGAGCATTCCATTTCAGCAACTTGTACAAAATGCAAACCATGGCAGATTATGTAGTATTTGTAATTCAGACAATCGCTCCACCTTACTGATACAATCACATAGTGCCTACATAATATTTATGCTTCTACGTTATAATGCAGATGGCACCAAAAACAACTGCAAACTGACTGGATTCACACACGGTCAAGTGTCACTTGGAAAGAAAACCTTTACAACAGTAGGAATAATCTACCATGCAGGAGCTACAACCAATGCAGGTCACTACACTGCATACATTAAAAAGAATTCTGGATGGTTTGAATGTAATGATAGCACCATTACTCTAAAGCAGAGATTGCCAGCTAACCTAACAAATGCGTATTTAATGTTCTTGAAGCCAAAATTTACGAAATAACGTGTCCTTCAAGATTGTCAACAAATTATGTGAAAGACTACAAACAGTTAGAATACACCCCCAGGTATCGAACTACCCAACAGGATGGAAGAATGACACAAATAAATGATTATCACAGATAGCTGGAAACAAATGCACAGGTAGAATACGCCTATAGGTATCTAACTGTTAAAAATCGGCAGGAAGGCAACAAACAAAACATTAATGGGAAAGATAAAGGAAATAGGATATAACAACGTCACAAATGAATGAGTATCACAAATCTGTAGGAACAAATGCACAGTTAGAATACGCCTACAGGTATCTAACTGTTAAAAATGGGCAGGAAGGCAACAAACAGAACATTGATCAGAAAGATGAAGAAAACACTGAAAGGAAAAAAGGAAGTAGTTAGTACCATAGGAAATTAAGTTTTTTTTTAATCCGACAAGGATTTTTTTCCCCAGTCCCAAGGATTAGAAAAGCAAACACAGAAACTGAGCGCAATGCACAGTACACTGGTTTGTAAACTAAATATGAGGGTCAATATAGTAAATTTTTAAAAAAATGCAAACACTAACACACCTTTTTCTTTCATCACAGAAATGGAAAAAGTGATACTTCCGCCAAGTACGATAGCCAATTAATAAAATGTATGTGGATTCTGAACAAAGTAAGGAGTAAGTATATTGGGAGGCATTTTCTACACATGGGACTCTACACGTCTAATCTATGGTACTAATGTGCTGCAGTGCCTGTAGGCTGCCCTTCCATCTTTGATGAGTAACCTACCACCTACGCCTTACAACCAAGGTACAAGGAGTATAGTTCCTATCCACAGCCATCGCTGCATATGAAAACGATGGTCCTTGTAAATTAGCTGCTTACAAATTTACTCTTCGGACCATCGTCTGCAGCCATGAAGTTAAGACACTAGGGCATCAACACAACTAGCGCATTCACCACACCCATATTGACTTGTAACTCCACTGCTTACGACTTCAGTCTTGCGTGCATGGGCTTTAGCCATGCACACAAGAGTGCAGGGTCACCCCACAACCACCTCAGTGATGTGTGGTAGTGGGGGTTATTCTATAGGTGTGTTATCCTTTAGTACCTCTCCCCAGAGGCTTCCCTCCTAGCTGCATGTCTGTAGATCTTACATGGGATGGGTGTGCAGTGTCTTCCACGTCTAATACTTACCACTTTGTTCTTGGGTGCATGGCCCTTCGGCCATGCACCCAAGACTGCATGCACTCCCCACAACTTGCCGATCAAAACGCAACACTACAGGTGTTTGCATGGTTGGCAAATGCGGAGGTAGTTGTGGCCAGGGCCTACAGTCTTGGAAGTAAGGCCTTCGGCCATGCATCCAAGACTCTAGGCCCTGGCCACAACCACCGTAGCATGTGCCACCCATGGCGGCGTACTAATGAATATAATAGCCATTGGAAAAAATAATGCATTCACGGCATGTTGTCAATTTCAATGTTGCCCACCAATACGCGTGTGCTTTCAACAGTTACAAATTTCCTGTCCACTGCATCGACTGAAGTGCTATCATTATTACACCCTAAATTTACTGTGCGTACAAGATGTCCATAGAAATTACATCATGACGACCGACCCCCACAACAAATACATTGATCACCCATGTCTTACTGTCTGAACCTTTCCCAATAATCTGTGACACAGCAAAATAGTTTCATGAAAAAAGCATGAGTACGCTGGTTGTTGCTCCGCTTTCCGCGAATCCAAGATGTCGGGCGCATCCAAACCATCTAACGCAGAACACTTCTCGCAGCAGCCAATGGGCAGAGACGTTGTGTGTCCACGGTCATTACGCCAGCCCCTTAGCCAATCGGGTTCTTGTTCGTCGACCGAACAGGGAAGTGTGACCGCGGAGCGAACATAGATATCACTAATTTTTTCAGACCTACTTTTTGATAATTATAAAGAAAAATACTGCACGGATGGTGACCAAATTTACAAAAGCACGCTTTCTGGACCAAGCCCCTGTACCTGCCGCAGATTTCGTCAAAATCCTTCACCTGTAGCCGTGCGCAAAGTTTTTCCCCCATTCAGTCTATGGGAAAAAAAGAAAAAAAAAAGACGTTTTGGGACTCCCCCCCTATAACTTTCCCTCCCTGGCCCAAACATCTCCAAACTTTGCAAAAAAAATTCAGAGTGACCCATATACTTTTTTTGCAAAGTTTGGTGAGGATTCATCCAGGGGGAGCGGAGTTATAAGCCGCCCAAAAAGTGCTCTTCCTATGGAAACAGCAACTTAACCATAACTACACGGCCACTACTGTGGCCGTGAAATATATATACATATATGTTCTACATAAAAGGCTTAAGCATGTGCTATATAATAACACATTTGGCCTTGGACGTCTGCTTGCATTCTAATTTGGTAATATGGGCCTATACACACTGATACTGTTAGGCAGAATCCTGTGCAGTGCCCTTACGAACCACTACACACAATTAAGACTACAGGTGGCAATACAAGTTTTACCTTTGGTACAAGCCTGTACTATTATGTTAAAGCGGTAGCAGTAGCGGAGCAGCCAGGCTTATCTCAAGAGTATATGAGCAGTAGCAGAGATTACACAAAGGGACCACAATTACTGTGACTCAAGCAAACACTGACTCATGGTTTCAGGTAAAAAATGTAAGTACATTTATTTTTAAACCATTTGTTATAAACACAACACTTCTATTAATTCAAAATTACACGTAAAATACACTACAACCAACCAATTCACTTTGGTACCTCTAACTCAAGGTAAGTACCCTATGTTTTAATGGACCGGTGTTGTGAAACATAAGACGTTACCAGGAATACACTTGCGATCACTTATTGACAGTAATGACAGTTCGGTCTTACTAAAGAAAACCGTTTCCGCGGCAAGAATCGTTACCAGGGCAAAAACACACTTAGCACCTCAGTTAACCAGAGACAGTTGGGGGTAAAAATCATAAGAAATACTTTAGTCAAGGCAGACAGAATCATAGAATAGAACACTAGTTGACCGAAATTCAAGAGTCAATAGGCCGGAGCCACTGTCAAGTGGAAGCGGGTTCCTGTTGTCGAGGATCACACAGTCGGGCAGTTCAAGATTCAACGTTGCCAGGAGTACTTAGATATTGTCATAGAGGAAGCAAAGTTATAAGGAGGGAAAACAAGGGCAAGCCTTGGAGGCAAAGAAAAGGGGTTCACCCTAATTCTTCAAGCAGGACACAGTACCTTATTCAATGAAGAAGCTGGTGCCACGGCAGTTGTTCCTGGTAGTTTCCTGCAGACCCACAGTTCCTGGAGCTTCGGTGAGAAGGACGACGTCTGGAGGGATCTTCACCACACAGGGATGAGGCCGGCAGCAGCGACGATGAATAAAAGTTGCGTTCCTTAAAAACAGGAGAGGCTCTTCAGATGGCTATCCGGACCACTACAGCAGTGTGCAGCGATTTCTACCAAGAAGAGGATCCTCTGGCTGTGGAAGATTAGCTGGTTATCCCCACCAGGCTCAAGGGAGGAAGACTCCGGACTGGATCTTCTCTGGTAGTCTAAGGGTAGATAGCTCAGGACTGCAGCAGGGCTTCACCGGGACGGGGTAGTTGCAGCAGCCGTCTTCTTCTCCGCTTCTCTTCGGTTCCTTGTAGTTCCAGTGGCGACTCAGTCTTCTAGCCCGAGAGACCTGCTTTTTATGCGAAAATACCCCATTCACACAGCCTGGCTGTCAATCACACAGCAGAGGGGTTGTCCAGCCCGGACAACCACCCCAGCCAATCATGGCAAAGTGCGACTTGAGTTTCCTAGGATACCCTGTGCAAGGGGTGACTACACCCCTCCTTCACATTCAGCCCACCTAGACACCCAGGCGCCTGGAGGGCATCTTAGCAGAAGCCTGCCAAGACAGTGAACAAAGGAGGCAAACTTGGTTTGCCGCGCAAAGTAAAACACAAGAAGGACTTTAACAAAAAGAAATAGCGAATAAACCCAACCGGAGCCAAAAGAAAAAGTATTTGGTCAAGAGGGTTTAAGTAAGAGGCTAATATAATACCACATTTATATAGTATAATCGTGGTACAAAAGTTAGGGTAGATACCACTGCCACCAGCCAAGTCTAAATGTTAAAAGAGCGAAACAATGCTCTAGGAGGTACAGATAAAAAGGGCTAAGGATTAACTCTTTCCAGTACTCCATGTAAGATGGGGTGTACTGGATCTGTGGTTAAATGGTTAATGGCAACTTTACCCTTTTCTGGGGGACAGTAGTCAGCCTCAGAAATGGAGTTGGTGGGAAGTCTAAAAGACAACCCTGTGTCACTGCACTGAAAGTGCTGTGTAACACACAAAAGAAGGGGGCTACTGAAGTGGTGTACTCCAGAGTCCACAATCACAAAAACAGATGAAATACACATGGCAAAAGCACAGGTAAGAGTGGGAAAAAGAGGCACTCACTAGGTGAGGGAAATTAGCCATAAAATGAGAATTCTCCCTAACAGATACATAGGGTGATTCTTGTGTGAAATGTATATCACATTACAGTGATATCGTGACTATATTTATCATAGTGTACTTAGGAACAATGCTATGTGATGTCACATCCTGGTTTGTCAAGGGGTGAAAGATTGTGTTCCATTGCTTCATGTGATGTAACTTTGCGGTGGGGTCAAGGATCATGTGATGTCACTTCCACTACCCCAGGCATTTTGGTGACATGACGTTCCTGCCTTTACACTGCCTCCCCAGCATGGATGAGATGACCTGCCCTGAGCGACACCGGAAGAGTCTTCAGATAGTCCAGAACAAGGCCCTGCAGATATCATCAGGAACTTCAATCTTCACAGAGACCTGGACGTCAAGATGGTGGACGAACATTTAGCGAAGCCGAGTAAGAACTTCTGCCAAGGACTGGATCAGAACCCGAACCCTCTGATCAGAAGACTCACTGCCACCAATGCAAACCCCTTCGAACGTTACACAAAGCCCATCACGGTGAAGACCCTGTGAAACCAGCCCTACTGTGATAAGTCCACAGACCAAGAAGAATCCTAACCCATGACTATACACTCAACCCAAGAAGATGGAGTAATGAGGCTCAAGCCTCGGTATCCAAAAATCACTGCTTATGGATACAAATCTATCAGCAAGAAGAAGCGCGCACTGGATTCATTTGTTCAAGTCCTTATAATACAATGATTGTGCGATGAGAGGCCGCTCCAGGAATAAAAACACAGACCCAGTAACTACTTGTGCCCCAAAAATGTATTGACCACTTTTCATTGGAAAGCAAACCACACAGATAAATGCATTATTTTCTGTAAACATTTAGCCGGCAAGTTGAACTAACTGTGGGCAAGGGGACCCGCAAATTTGGGCCTCAAATATTTTAAAGTGGCCACTGGGAGGAACGGAGCAGATTCCCGCAATGAGTGGGAGAACATAGGCGTTTTCATCCCACCGAATGTACTCTACCGATCCCCAAAAATGAAGACGCAAAGTGATAAACATAACAATGGCACTGATGACAGTACTAAACTATGAACGCACAACCAGTTAACCTAAAAACGAATATGTAAGGAACCTAAACCCCTTTGGGGATGCAAGCCACTGACAATTTCCCAAGTAACCCGGAAAACAAATCCATATTTCGTGTCCAAAAGTGACAAAGAGGCAACACAGAAGCAGCATCTGGATAGATCCAAACTAGTAAATAAGAGGGAAACGGTACAATTCTGCAAACAAAATAAACACTCGGCTTTATTGAACATCGTTAACTTGATCAAGGAGGGGGCAGTGCACTGTATGGACTCATAATCCAAGGGGGCCACTGAACTCCGATTCGCACCACACGCTCCCGCTTCTACTGCTCACCGTGCTCCGTGTGTTCAGGGTCGGGCTGGAAGGTGAAGTGTGCAGCATGCCTCCTCTGCACGGCACCCCGGCTTTGAAAGGCATGACTCCCTGATACTGCATACCGACGAACAAGGACTCGAAGAGCCGCCATCCTTGCTGCTACAAGGTTGAAAAACACGTTTTCCGGAGGGTGGTGATGCAGGCTGCTCTATGATTGGATAAAGATGGAGGTCAGCTGTCGATTTGATCATGTGACACTGAGACCTGCTAGTACCATTGGTCGGCTTGAGCACCAACACATCCTTCAGAGGACACGCGCTTGCCGGCTCAGATGTACACAGTAATTTGCCTGTGGTAGCGTCTAGTTCCTAGCCGAGAAACGGACCTTACCAACGCCCGATTACTCATTTTCACGTGACTTTGGGCAAGTTCCCTACCATTGACTTAGCGGCTGACGTCATGGCAGTGACTCCAGGGGGTGGGACAGGAACTGGACTTGTCGAGGTGCGCGAGAAGTAACTGTGGGGTGGTGGTGAATGACTGCGTGAGGGGAAGGTACTTACGAGCACGAAAGAGGAACTTGAAGGGAGCAGTGGAGGTTGGGTCGGGTTTTCGCTTTAGCCATGTAGTACGCCTCGGGCTCTAGTGATTGTGGATTTGAGTGGCTGTTGGTTCCTGCTCAGAGGGATAAGTCGCAGGATGTGTCTAGGAGCACGTCTCCTGTGGCTCGGGTAGGGGTTGGCCATAGTGTCACTGTTTCTTCGAGGTACTCTGTGTTGGAGCATGTGGAAGCGGACCCTCTCTGTTCTGAAGTGGTGGGAGATGTGGGCGGTGGTGTAGTTGGCAGGGGAGCCGACTTATGAATTTCCTGGGGTGTATCCAAATGTAGAAAGTGACATCACCGGCAGTTATATGACCACATTTGCACGTAGTTGCCAACTTGGTGCAATGGGATGGGTCGCAGAACAGTGGAAACATTGGCTAGCTTGTACTGCCTATACTAAAGTCAAGTAAGAAGGAGGTTTCAGCCTTCCAGTTGCATTCCAGTAGGCCATCACTGCCCCTACTCCGCCCCTCTATATTCATCCAGGTTGTAATAGCCCTCAAAAGGCAGAGCAACACAAGTTGGATGGGAAAACAAAATGCCAGCCCATCCTGTGAGTGTGTCAAACCTCAGAGCAAAGAATGTGTGTGTGTGCCTCCTACGTTGGAGCGCAATCTCACTAATTTGGTGCAAATCTCACAAGTGGGAGCATGGGAATCCCCTGCGTGTGTGTGGGCTGCAGACCCCGGATCACATGCTCACTTCTTCAGTGTGAAATTCTGGCCAAGGCTCTTTGGGCAAGCATTAAGCATGGGTCTCGCACCTTTAAACAGTGTGATATATTGAGTGGGCACCTCACTTCTTGGAGCATAGTATCACCTGTTGCTGGTAATCTCACAACTGAATGTACAGTTTCACTCTTGGTCATCTCAGTGAACCCATATATATTAATGGAGTCAGTACTTGTATTTGTTTTATTTGTAACGCGCACCATCAGGCCCGGAAGCATCAGGGCGCAACTTGTGTGGAGTTACATACAGAGCATATAATGTACAGCATTATAAACACAGGGCGAATGTACAAACATAGTAATCAGCGAGTATATCAATATGCATAATTTACAGATCAAATATTTTACATGAGGCATAGAGACAAAGTGTACCACAGGCGATAAGTAGGCTGATGCTCAGTGATGTGCAGAGCATGTTTCAATGCTGATTGAAAAGCCAAGATTTCGTTTTAGACTTGAATATGTTGAAAGAGTCTTCAGATCTGATGGAGATGGGGAGTGCATTCCATAGCTTGGAGGCAAGGACAGAGAAACTTATGCCACCCGCTTTTTGAAGTTTGAACCTAGGGATCGATAAACAGTAGGTCTGGGCGGTTCTTTGAGGCCAGGTAGGCGCATGGCGGGATAGCTGACTGCAGAGGTACGGGGGGGCCTTGTTGGCCAAACATTTGTGCGTGAGGGCAGAGATTTCAGCGAGATTCTCTGTTTGACGGGTAGCCACTGTAGTTTGGTTCTAGATTCAGAGATGTGGTGGTTGCGAGGGATGTGTAAGGCAGCTCTGATAGCGTTATTCTGGGTGATTTGTAATTTATTCAGGTTCTCTTGGCTAGTTCATAAGTAGAGGACGCTGCCATAGTCAATTCTGGACATAATGAGGGTTCTGGCTAGTGTGACACTATTCGGGGTGGTCAGAAAAGGCCTACAGGCTGCGATGAGTTTGCAGGTGTATGCAGAAGCAGATCTGATTGCATTTGTTTGTCGAGATAAGGATAGAGTGGCGTCAAGGTAAAAGCCTAAGGTTTTTGTGTCTTTTGAAACGTGGATGGTATTGCCATCAATGATGAACGACTGGTAGGACGGCTCAAGTTTGCTGAGGCATTGTTTAGTGCCCAGGATGAGGAGCTCTGTCTTGTCGTCATTGAGGCAAAGCTGGTGTTGTGCCATCCAGGCTTGGATGACCAGGTAAACGTCATTCAGGGCCTTGGTGTCAGCTGAGTAGTCTCCAGTAATGGGAATGAGTATCTGGGTGTCGTCAGCGTAATTTGTGTAGGAGACACCCAGATAGTCAAGTACATCAAAGAGAGGTTTAGTAAAAACATTATAGAGTGTGGGTGACACGCAAGAACCCTGAGGGATGCCACAGTGAATTGGGGAAGGATCTGCAGCTGCAGACTGAGAAAAGATCTGCATAGATCTATTACTCAGAAAGGATTTAATCCAGGCCGTGGCTGATGGAGAGAAGTGGGCGGCAGAGTGGAGGTGCCTGCATAAGATTTGGTGATTGACCAGATCGAATGCCGCAGAGAGGTCGAGGAGGAGTAACATGGCTAGTTTACCCTTGTCCTTCAAGACTTCAATTTGTGTTTTGAGATCTATCAGAGCCGTCTCTGTCCTGTGTCTGGGATGGAATCCAGATTGTCTGAGACCTAAAAGATTATTAGATTCCAAATGCTCTTGGATCTGCAGGTATGCTGCACGGTCTAAGATTTTGAGAAGGAATGGGACGGTAGTTATGGGTCTGAAGTTAGTAGGTATGCTTGGGTCTAAGGAAGGTTTTTTTAGCAAAGGGATCACCCATGCGTCCTTAAGGTTGTCGGGGACAATACCTGTTTTAAAGGAGGAGTTTATGAAGGCCTTAATGAATGGGGCCAAATCGTGGGCAGATTCCTTAACGATGGGAGCGGGGCACGGATCATCATGGCAATTAGACGGTTTGATCCTCAGGATGATGTTTTCCACCTCAGCAGTAGTAGAAAAGGCAAAAGGTTTAGAATTGGGGAAGTCAGTCATCTTGGGAGACAATTATGTATTCTGATATCTTATAGGCACAAGCCCCTCCCTTGACGGCTTCCAACATCCTGAGCGGCAGCTTATGGACAGCAGGCAGATCAGGACATGCCTGTTGCCAATTGAATGTAGCCAGATCTACTATTTAGACACTGGGAGAGTGCCATGAATCCACATTCGTGGTGAAGAAGTACTCAACATACATAACACAGTGGTATAGTGTTGCAGTCCTGCTGAGAAATGACAATTCGGTGTGTTTAAATGTAAAGCAAACTGGCTGAGAAGTACAAGCACTGTGCGATTAAAAATCAAGCAGCTGTGGTGGGTGGAAGTGCTGCTTCGGTGGCGTCAAGAGTATGCAATTCCCTGCAGGGTAGTGTTGGTAATTTCCTATTGAAGTATAGCAGCCCTATTGAGAAGTGCCATTAAAAGTGAAGCTGTCCAGTAGGCTGGATCATTGCCGCCCCATAAAAGGTGTAGAAGACTCTATGAGAAGTGGCAGTACTGTCCCAATGGTAGGAAGTGTAGTATTTTCACATTAACTATGCTTAAGCACTTTGGGTTATTGAATAGTGCTGCTACATTCTGAGTAATTCCATCCCTTTAAATATATTAGCTCTTGCCTAACTATGACAGTGTTGAGTTATTCTGATGATGATGAAGATGATATCAGACTTGCTCAATAGTTCTGTATCATTAAATGTACTTCAGATCTTCAGGAGGATAGCTCAGGGGCAACAAGCTCGCCTTGGAAGCAAGACGACACGGAGCAATACAGGTTCCATCCTTCCGTCCGCGCAACACAGGTTCGATCCCTCAGTCCGCACTTAGAAACCTCTGGGTATTATGTGCATTATAATTTCGGCTGAGAAGTGCTAAGCCTTGTAAGATTGTAGCAGCTCAACTGAGAAGTGCTGATGTTGTCCCATCAAAAGTATAGCAGCCCCACAAAGATGAACTAGCATTGCCTCAACAAAAGCATAGTATTACAGCTGTGCTGAGAAGATTCCACAATTATAGAAGCTCTGTTGGGAAACAGCAGTACTACCCCATCAAGAGTATAGCGAGCTAACTGAGGAGTACCAGCATTGCCCCCCCATTTCAAATATGGCTAGCTCTACTAGAAAGTGCTGGCTCATATAGATTACACATCCCTGCTGAGAAGCGCTGTTACTGTTTCTATAGAAGCCCAATAGCTCTGCACCATTAAAGTTACAGCAGCCCTGCAAGTACTGTCCCATTGATTGGTATTACATTGAACAAAGATAACAGTATGGCAAGGTCCATACTGGGTTCTATGTGATAATTCCGCATTTTGAAGAACAAATACAAAAAAGACTGATTTATCTCGGCCGATTTGTGTGGTCTGCAAAATGCCAAATTATCACCTTCTACTGCACCCCCAAGAAGGTGATCCCACCTAACCCCACACTCCCCCACAACCCCCCACGCAGTTTCCTTCCTTAGAATTCAGGGGGGTCCCCTCCCTCAACGCCTCCGTTCCCCACCCATAGCATTCACCCTCACCATGTGCACACTCAGAGACATACAGTCTCATTTGCCCTCTCCCTGCCCCCTCCCTCCGCAGATGCAATGGATGCAATGCAAGAGGGGTGCACAGATGTAGAGGTACACCCAACCCAAAACGATTTTTATAAATTGAGGGACAGAGGCTGTTGCTTTGCATCTGTCCCTCAATTTATAGAAATCGTTTTGGGTTGGGTGTGCCTCTACATCTGTGCATCACTCTTCCAAAGAGGGGTGCACAAATGTCAAATACACCCAACCCAAAAGGATTTTTAGAAATTGAGGGACAGACTTGCTTTGCATCTGTGCCTCAATTTCTAAAAATCGTTTTTGGTTGGGTGTATTTGTACATCTGTGCACCACTCTTGTCAAGAAGGGTGCACAGATGTACAAATACACCCAACCTATTTTTAGAAATGGAGGCACAGGTGCAACCTCTTGCTTTGCAACTGTGCCTTAATTTCTAAAAATCGTTTTGGGTACCTCTACATCTGTGCAACCCCTCTTTGCAACCTTGGGCATATTTGGGTGGGTCTGGAGGGAGGGATGGGGGCATCTTGCTGTGTGGAGGGAGGATGGGGCATCATGGTATGGGTCTGGAGGGAGGGATGAGGCAACTTGGTGGGGTCCGTATCAGAGGAGGGCATTGTGGTTCTGGAATGGAGTGACAGGGCATATAATGGGGACATGTCGGAATGATGGAGCATGCAGGTCTGAATGAGGGCTAGAGCACTCTGGTGGGAAGGATGGGGACATCTGGTTGTGAATGGAGGGATGAGTATGTATGTCTAGAGAGAAGGATGTTGGTCTACGGGAGGGGTGGGAGCATGTGGGTATCAAGTAAGGGATGGGGTAATCCGTGTGGGTCTAGAGACAGGCGGATGGCGCCATCTGTGTATGAGGGGTCTGAAGGTAGAGGTGAAGCATCTGGGTGTGGCTCTGTATAGAGGGGTGGATCATCTTACTGTAGTTATGGAGGGACGGATGTTGGTGTTTTTGTGTGGGTCCAGAGGGGGGATGGTGGCATTTGAATCTGGAGCATGTAATTGGAAGGAGGGATGAGGCATCTGAGTGTGAATGAGAACATGTAGGGCTGGGGTATATGCTTGGGAATGGGGCAGGGAGGGGTGGGACGGGACATGCAAGTCCGGAGGCAGGGATGGTGGTGGCTGGGCTTGGACGGACGGATTTGGCACTTGGGCCTGGTGGGGTGATTGGTGGCATGTGAATGTGCAGCATGTGTTTATAGGAAAAGGGTGATGGGCATCTGAGTTTGAATTTAGGGATGGGGTATCTGGGTATGGATGGATAATATGGGGAGGTATGCGGCATGCAAATCTGAAAGTGGGTTGGGGCATCTGGATGTAAATGTGGGATTGGGCATCTGTGAATTGATTTTGGGATCTGGGTGTAGATTGGAGCATGTAGGGCTGGGGGCATCTGCATGAATGGAGGGATGGGGCATGTAGATCTGGCGAGAGGGATTGGGACATGAATATCTGGAGGGATGCGGTACATGAATCTGGAGTGAGGGATGGGGTTATTTGCATGTGAATCGAGTGAGGAGGGTATCTGTTAATGGAAGCATGGTGGCATGTAGGTCTGGAGGAAACATCTGGGTGTGAATGGAGGGATTGGGCATGTAGGGCTTGGATCATATGCATGTGGAGGGAGGGCTGGCGATTTGGGGTCTGGAGGGAGGGCTGGAGCACCTGTGCATTGGTCTAGAAGGAAGGGTGGGGCATCTAGATATGAATGGAGGGATGGGGCATGTGAGCCTATAGGGAAGGTTGGTTGCATGTGGGTCTGAAGGGAAGGATGGGGCATGCGTGTGGATAAAGGGCGAGTCTGTGGAGGTATGGTGCTGTGGGTCTAGAGGGACGGAACAGGGCTTCTGGGTGTGAGGAACCAAAAATAGTTGAAGTTCACCCCCTTCTAATCCAGTCCCTGCTCTTTTGATGCCAGGTTTAAGCCCCATGCTGTGGCCTACCATCACTCTGTGTGCGTGCCTGCTGACGCAATGATTTGTAAGGCTCATGCTCCTGTTTCGTAGGAACAAACTACACTTAATTTTGCACTTTCTCATTGCTGGCGTAGGAGAGCTCTGTGGGACCAAGCACGCTTGCATGTGATTTGAACGAATGAAAAAATAACTAATTAAATGTTAACGAAGTAAATATCACATTTATTTTTAAGTTGAGGAAGGCTAGGCCCCCACAAATCCCCATTTGCACACACTTCCAATTCCACTTGGGCCCCCCAAGACCTTTTATTCCTTTTCCCCCATATATATGCCTTTCGATCTTTTTTTGTTATTATTTAATTCGTTCTTTTTCCCCATTAAAATCACTGCATACCACAAAGCACTAGGTGCTGTCACTTCTCCCCCAAGGGGGAGCCCCTTCCTGTGAGGCTGGTACCCGATAGTCCCCCTCGGGGTGGTATAATGTGGGAGGATTTCATGGGGAGGGACTCCTCCCTCTGGGGATAAGGATGACCCTCTAGGGTACACCCCTTATGAACAAATTTCACCCCCAACATACTCCTGCTCCTCTTTCCTCTTCTTCTTTCTATACATACAGTAAACCTATGTACTGTGGTAAGGCTGACTATCTTGAGATCCTTGGCAGTACTGGGATGAAGAAGAACCACAGGAGCCCATGTAATCTAAATGCTGGGACGAGAGGGCCCCGTGGACCAATGAAGACAGGACCTGCTAAAGAAACGGGGATAATGAGCCTAGGGACAGCTGACAACATTGTATGAACATTGACAATGGACTAAACTCAAGGAGACGGTCACGGGCAGCCACACAGGGTTGGAAGTGTGCTGATCAGCAAACGTGGGAGATTAAAATCTGCATTACCAATCAGGAGGGAGAGCGCTCCAAGGACGCTGGCGGTCAGTCGTGTCATATGTTTGGAGGGTTTGCAGGAGCATACTTTTGCTCGGTGCTGCCGAAAGGAGGAAGAAACAGGGACGGGAACGCCGTGGCAGAGCCGCAGAGGAAACGAGACACCACAGAAGCAGAATTGAATGCCGGCTGACCCAGGAAGCCCCCAGACAGGGTAATGGGTGGTGCAGATCAATAAGAGGGTGCAAGCAGTTGTCCCATAGTCTGGGCAAGCAGTATGGTTGGGTGGCAAGGCAGGGGGCATACAAATCCCCTCTTCACCACTGTGGTCGAATAAACCCCGCTAACCAGAGAAGGGGTGAAGATCCCAGGCATATTTAAAACAACAAAAAAAGTATTGGTTTACAACATGCAATGGACGGGCATACGGGAATACCATCACTTCAGACACATATAAAGCTGAATGCTGATCAGAGGGTCAGTTCAAATAAGGAGCAGAAATTAAATGAAATGCAAACAAACAAGCAAGCAAGGCCAGGTCACAATACAGTTCTTGTGGGCATTATCAGTCCTTAATGGGAGGAAGCAGGGAGCACTAACAAGAGGGGTAGGGTCCAGGGCGGCAGCAGTTGTATCTAACCAGTTACCCATGGTTTCACTGGTTATGCGGTACCAGTCCACTTACCCCAAACCTTCAAAAATCTCCCAGGGCAGCCCCTGGCAGTGCATATGTGTTTCTCGAGGGACGCACATCTGTCCATCTCGTTGGCCCATCTACTTAGGGCTGGACCTTCTGGCGCCCCCCACATGGTGGCTACGAGTCTTTTAGTTAGGCCCATTGCAACAGCAAGGAACGTTTTTTTCAGCTTGTGTATGGTCTCCATCCCCCCACATCCCCAATAATGGAACCCTAGGTTCCAGCTGTACCAGAGTGTGTCCAGGACCACATTGATTTTGTGAATACACTTACGCCAGAATTCGTGTATGACCTTGCATTCCCACAGCATATGGTAAAATGTGCCTGCCACCCTTCAGCATTTTAAACAGTCAGTGTCTTCCACCAACCCTCATTTAGTCATAGCGGCCCGGGAAGGGTACCTGGTGAAGTATCTTTTTTTGCAGGAGCCCAAGTTTGGCGTCTGCCTATTTTGCGTGGGAAATTAGTGCCTCCACCCACCCCTCCGACTCCAAGGGGCCCACCAAACTCTCCCACCTCTCCCGCAGGCGGGCCAAATCCCGGACCCCGAATGCAGTGATCACTTGGTACAGTGTTGATGTGGGTTTTACCTGAATCTTTGCATGAAGGACATTCACCTCAAGGGGGAGGGGGGGGCTTTTTGGGATGTCTGAGAGCATGGGGAATTGGGCACGTAGGGCGTGGGTCAGTTGTATGTATCTGTAAATGTCTCCTGGAGGAAGGCCCAACTCCTTTCGTATTGTGTCAAACTGCTTCAGGTGTCCATCCTGTAAGACCTCTGTTAAGGTCAGTATCCCTCGATCCTCCCAGCTTGGTCAGGACCTCTGGGATATACCCTTTATCTCACATAGGTTGACCCATTGTCGGCTGCCTCTCCCACCCAATGTGTTGGAGCGCCTCCTCCCACACAGTTCTCTCACCATGCATCTGATCTCATTACCGATATGTGGGAGAGCAGGTTCTGCGTGGAGCCATTAGTTCAAGGCCCCGAGCTGTGCTGCCCAGTAGTAATCCCTAAGACAGGGTAGGCCCAAACCCCCTTCCCAGACTGACCGCTGTAGCTTGGTGAGGGTGATACAGGGTTGCTTCCTGCCCCATAGGAGTTTCCGGGAGGGTAGAATCTATGGTCAAAAAAGTTGTGCGGGGGACGTGGATAGGAGCAGTCTGCAGGACGTAAAGGAATCTAGGGAGGGAGTACATTTTGAAGAGAGCGGCCCTCCCCCGCAAGCCTAACGGGAGAGATTGCCAGTGGGTGACATCTGCTTCAAATCTGCTGACCACTAGTTGGAGGTTAAGCCAGAGAAAATCGTCAGAGTTGGGAGCCACCCGGAAGCTGAGGAAGACAAAACTCTGGATGGAGACCGAGTAAGGACAGTGCTGCGGGATCGCTTAGGCCCCATTTTAGAGTGGGGAAAAAAATGTCTTGTGTTTTATTAACTTTAAGCCCACAGAACTCCTGGTATTCGGTGAGGATTCTGGTGATCTCGGGGCACGAGATTCTAGGGTTACTCATGTAGATGAGCAGGTCAACAACTTATAATGGACCTGGTCCTGCCCCCCACCGTCCCCAAGGCCACGCGAACTGAGACCACC
This sequence comes from Ambystoma mexicanum, assembly GCF_040938575.1. NCBI lineage: Eukaryota > Metazoa > Chordata > Amphibia > Caudata > Ambystomatidae > Ambystoma > Ambystoma mexicanum. The sequence goes on along the minus strand of NC_090927.1, from coordinate 745,705,651 downwards.
CACGGGACATCCTGAGCCGGATTGCGAGGGGCTCTGTGGCCAGTATGAATAAGAGGGGGGAGAAAGAACATCCCTGCCTGGTTCCCCTGCCCAGTGGAAAGGGTCTAGAGGAGATCCCGTTCACCCGCACCACCTCTTCGGGGGCGGTTTATAGTATCTTGACCCACAACATAAAGTTGTGCCCAAACCTAATGCGGTTCATGATATCTCACCACAGAGCAGTCCACCCGACAGAGTCGAAAGCCTTTTCGAAGTCCACTGCGAGTAGAGCAAGTGGCTCCTTAATCATTGAAGCTTGGCTAATTGCAAAGTGGACCCTCCGTAGATTCATCCCAGTGGACTTAGCCGGCATGAACCCACATTGGTCCGGGTGGACTAAAGAACGAATGACCACCCCCAGCATTCTGTTGGTCAGGACCCAGTCAAGGATTTTGGCCTCCCAGTTGATGAGCAAGATAGGTCTGTACGAGGCGCAGAGGTTGGGGGGGGGGGCTTCCCAGGTTTGGGAATTATGACTATGGTGGCTTGCCTGAGGTCATGTGGGAGAATTCCGTCTGTGCGAGAGCACAGCAGCTTGCGGTGCATATGTCCCACCAGTGAGTCGCCCATTCACCTCCAGTTTTCCAATGGGTAGCCGGGACCCAGGCTTTTGCCGGACTGGAGCTGGGACAAGGCCCCGGCCACCTCCTCTTCCGTGAACTCTGCTTCCAACTTTTCAGTCTGGGCCCTGAAAGCTTGGGGAGCTTATTGGAGTCCAGGTAGTGCGGAGTTGCCCCTCCGTATGTGGCCTCTCTGGAAGTGTAGAGACCCCCATAGAAGGTGCCAAAGGCGTTTGCTGTGTCTGCATCCTCTTGAAGCAGGTCCCCCCCAACCCCTTGGATGGCCCTGACATGTCACCAGCTATTTTCCCTCCTCTCAACCAGGACAGGGCCTTCTGGCTTTGTCCCCTTTGGCATAGATCTGAGTGTGCATGGTCCAGTGGGCAGTCCTGGCATTGTCTAGCGACAGGTTCTTAAATATTTCTTGGGCCGTGATCATCGCCTCTTTAGACTCTGGTGTCCCTGAGGTGAGAAACTCTTCCTCCGCCCTTGCTGCGGCCTCCTCCTTTTCAGTGATCTCTAGGACTTGTTTCCAACGGTGTGTTGTGACCAGAGAAATGGCCTCCCCTTGGGCACTGCCTTGTATCCCTCCTAGAGTGTTTTGGGGCTGGCTACAGAGCATTAATTCAGGGAGAAATATTCAGTTGTCTTTTGCGCGAGGCCCTCACACACCTCGGGAACTCCCAGATAGTATGCAGTGAGTCTTCATGAGGACCGGGGCTTAGTTCAAGTTTGTTCTATAGTGAGTAGAAGGGGGGAGTGGTCCGAGATGCCCCAGGCTAGATAGGTGGCTGCTTTCAGCGTGTGTGCCATATCTTGTGGGACGAAGAAATAGTCTATCTGGGACATGGAATTGTGGGCATTGGAAAAGAAGGAATATACTGAGTCTGTGGATTGAAGAGTGCGCCATGCATCCACCCACCCATGCTGATGAAAAGGAGTGGAGCTTGGTTTGTGTTCCGGGGTTCCTATTACCCGCATATGTTCTATCCTTAAGCACATCCATCACTTCATTGAAGTCTACTCCCAGTACCCAATTATCTTCCTCTTTCCCCATCATTACCTCCGGGAGATCGTTAAGGAATTTGTGGGTTAGTGGGGGGTGGAGGGGGTGTAAGCTGCCACGATACCCTAGGAGACCCTCTCAATATCACCTGTGACCACCACAAAGTGCCCCCTCCAGTCTGTGTGGAGTCCTTTCAGTTGGAATGGGACCCGCTTGTGCATAAGGATTATGGTGCCCCGAGACCCGGTGGAGAACCCGGCAGTTGCCCCGAAGGGCAGTGTTCGCCTGCTTCGTCCCTACTTCATTCCTTGCAATTGCCTGACAAAACTGCCCATAGACAAGACCCACCCTTATTCTTAAGTGGTGAGAGTGATCGCTTTGGTAACTTTCGGAAGAACATCTTCCCACTCGCCCATCCCGTACTCCCCCGCACCCCCCACCCCTCCCAAATCGGAAGCACCTGTAACCCGAACCAAGTGCCAATCGGGCGCGTTACACAAACATAAACCATTATGGGACAGTAACCCCAACTGTAGTGGTGGAGTTCACCTGGTTGCCTGTGCCAATCCCCATTGGTTAGTGGGTCCATCACATCACACGAGTCGTGGTATGGTAGTGTTCACCCATTCTCTGCAGTTCTCTCCACAGGATGTGGTGTTGCCTCCGGTTCTAGGTCCGAGGGAGTTGAGTGCATTGGAGACCGTGCCGCCCATGGCCTCTGTCCGGTAGGTCCCTGTGGAGATCGACGAGACCCAGTTTCCTTGAGCTTTTGAGTCTCCAACCATTCCCATGCTTCTTTAGGTGTATAGAACAGATGAGTGGCACGGTCGTAGTGGACTTTCAGCAGCGCCAGGAAGAAGTGCGCGTATTTGATCGACAGCGACTGCAGTTTCTTCGTTACAGTGTCAAAGGATTGTCGGACCTTCTGTACCTCCTTAGTGTAGTCAGAGTAAAAGCCAATGCAGTATCCGTTGTAGGTGATGGGACCAGTGGCACGCGCCATTTGGAGGATGGCGTCCCTGTCCCAGAGGTTTAGGAGACGTGCGATGATCTCCCTGGTGGGGCTCCAGGGACGGGGCGTCCAGTGGGGACTCTGTGCGCCCGTTCTAGTGAAAAGAACTTGGAAAGTTTTTTGGGGGCAAAGAGATGGGCGAGCCAGTCCTCAAGAAGGAGTTCAACACTAGAGCCCTCTTCTTTCTCCTGGATCTTGATAGTCCTCAGATTGTTCCGTCGCGCCCTTCCCTCACTGTCTTCTGCATGGTATTCGAGATGGTCAACCTTTTTTGAGATTGCAGCTAGTGGCTTCTCCATTTGACGGACCGTATCCTCTGTGTTCGATATTCTTTGCTTTGACTCCCCCACTCTTGATCCCAAATTGTGGAGGTCTTGGCATAGGAAGGACACCTTTGCAGACAGGCCCCCCATCTTCAGTTCTAGAGATGTCCCTAATCGCCCTCATGACTTCCGTAAAAACGATAGCAGGGTCTTGGGTCCCATCCATCGGCTCTTCATTGCCCCGGATTTCCGTTGTGGGTCTCGGGGGAACACCGACCGTGAAGAGGTCCATTTTACTTTGCAGAGCCTGTCTTTTCGCCTTGTCCTTAACCATTCTACTTGTTTGCACAATCTGGGACGGGGGATTGGGGCTCCAAATTCAGGAGCCTGTTTCGGTCTGCTGGTGGATCCAATGTGTCAATGGGTGGACGTGCGTCCGGGATCTTGACACCCCTGTGTGGGGTGCAGCCAGCACCGAACAGATCGTGGGGTTGTGCGGGCGCCTGTGAACTCGTCGCCTGATGAGGAGGGGTGGCGTGGTCCAGATGGATTAGTACCAGGGGGTGGGTCCCTCACCTCCAGACCCGGCCATGTCCACTAGACTGGGGGTCATCTGTAGAGGCGGCTTGTTGCAGCTTGCGATTTCAAGGGGAGGTGGGCGCTAGATTGTTGCTGACCGCTGTGGACGCCTGTTTGGTCTTGTTAGGCTAATGGCCGGGGGTGTTCAGCCTTCTCACTACTCTGTGGGGCACTTTTGGGCTGGTGGCACTGGCCTTTCCCTCTTGTGTGGCCCGGGGCCGTATATCCGTGACGCATTAATTGGGTGTTGGTAGTTGCAGTGTACTACATGGGGCCAATCATCCATTAATCAATTAAATGCCTTCCCAGTCGTGCTCATGGGTGTCACTGTATCGAGGCTAGGCCAGGGTGTCCTGCGCTAGCTCCCCCTCCCTTTGGTGGACCATGGATGTGGGTTAGTTTCTCTGCCTTACATGTAATTGTGTCTCCTCTGCGGTAAGTGTTGTCGCCTTTGGGGCACAAGTGTTGCTGCAGGACTCTTGCCCTCGTTTTCTTTGGTTCTCGGTGCTGCCTGCCCAAGTAAGGTATGCGTTGCACAGAGGCCCTGATGGTGGGGCTCTTCTTGTGTAGCTGGCCTAACACCCAGGAGTCTGGTGCCATTAGCCATAGAATGGCCTCTAGGTGACTGAGCGGGTGTGGGGCACCGTGTGTTTCAGGATCACTGGTGCTATGCGTCCCGTTAGGTATGTTCACGCCAGGGGGGATGGGAGGGGTTCTTCTGTCTCAGGGCACCTCACCCCCAGTCCGGAGTCGCGCCACACTCTGGTCCATCAGGGGAGGCTCCCAGCCGCGGCCGGCACTGCAGGTGCTGTGAGGTCTGTGGACGGTCGCACTCACTCCGGTCTCGTGTGCCAGCGGGAAGGAGGGTATATAGGGACTAGCTAGGGCCTCACAAGGGCACCACGTTATGGGGTCTCTGCCTCCTCCCCACCGCTAGGGGCCCCAGTAGGGTCCAGTGTTTCTTCCTCTGGTCCTGCGAGGCATCTTCCAAGACTTGGAGACGTCTAGAGCCGGCAGGCAATCACAGCGTCTGCGGCTCACGTCCCGATTCCAAGATGGCGGCGTCTGCGCATTAGCGAGCCGTCAGTCAGTCTTTCTGTTTCCTGGCACGGATTTCTGTCGGGATTGAAGCCAGTAGTGGCAGCTGGTTTCACAGTCAGGATCAGCACGGGGGGTCAGGATATATAGAAAAGATGTCGGCAGAGGGAGAGAGGGTTTTAAATACCCCTTCCTTCTGAAAACGAGGCCGGCAGCGCAGCATTGCCATGGAGACCCCTGTGGTTGGCTCACACCACGCATGTAGGAAACCCAGGAGCTGGGCCACCGCGCATGTGCAGTGAAATGATCATGGCAGCGCCCAGGAGAGATCTGCGTCCGTAGGCATCCAACCTCCTGGTCCTTGCTGGGTACAGACACCAGCGAGGATAAAGACTGTAGGGCCGGTGCCACAGGTAAGGTCTATTGAAGGTATGTGTGCGTGCGTGACTGTGTTTAGAGCTGGATTGAAAGCGGATGCTCACTTGCTAATGACTGCATGTGCGTATAGCTCTGAATGGAGATATGTGGGAGTGTGTAACAGTACACAGCTGCCTCCCTACATCACATGGTAATCGCATACAGAGCTTCTGGACCCAGTGGCTTCCTTGCAGTGCATTTCGCTCATCTACCACGCTTGGTAACTTCATTGTCAGTCGAGTCACTACGTATTTGTGAATAAGCTCCTATGACTCTAGGAAGTTAACTTATTGAATGCTACGTAAAGAAAAGTTACATAAGCATGTCATAATAACATCTCTTCTTGATGTACATGTGGACATTACATCCAGAGTTTATCGGGTCAAAAAACAAATGTTTATCATGACGCATCCATTCTATTAACTAGTGATCTATGTGTTTGCTGGTCGCAATTGGCTCCATTGCCATTTAGTATATGTGGCATGGCAGCCTGCCACAAATGACCATTCCAACACTGTCAGACAGTCCAATGGTGTTTATTGGTGATTTGTACAGTGAATACGTGGTTGAGGGTTCTTAAAAATGGTCTTTAGGGTCTACTGGGTTCTTAGGGTATGTTTAGCGCTAGGGTCATCCCTTTCTCGCTATTGCTTCCCTGTCCGCCTACCCACCTCCATAACCCAGGCGTCATTAAATGTATGTTCATTGCTGGCCAAAGATGGCCCCTATCTGTCTGATGTTCTGACTAAGGCTGATGGCTGTTTCCCTAATTTGATGGCTGACTGACTCCCTAGGGGCCTTCTAGTCTCCCCCTGGCCTATCCTGCTTAGTGTTCTGAGGAGATGGGGATGGTGCCTTCTTCTGCTCAGTGCCACTTGCTCTCCTTGCACGCAAAGTCTCACCTGCCCCCCCCCCCCTCTACACTGGGTGTCACGATGTCTTCCTCCCACCATGTTCCAATCGCTCTGATCCCTCACTCCCCCTTTCCACCTCCAATCTTTGTGATCTTACTTCTCTTATTCCTGTTCTATCGATCTTACCTTAAACTTCCCCTCTGCGTCTTCTTGCCTTCCTCTGACTCTACTTCCTTGCCTCTTGCTATTCTTGTGTTATAATCCCTCTCTCCACCACTTCTATTCTCCCATTCCCTGTCACTCATACTATTCTCCCTCTTCTATTATTCCTACTCCTTTATTTACAGTATCAATCTACTACCCGTCTTCCCTCTAGTCTTTATTCTTCACAGATTTTACAGCTACTACTATCTCCCCTCTGAACTACTACTCACTCCCACTACCAATATCTTTTACTGTAACACTATCCCACACACTCTGTACTCTCTGTGGTTGGCCAGAAGGACGCAGCACAATGTTGTCCTTTCCAGAGAATGTTTTATTAACCTATAAGAATAATGGCCATCTATCCCTATTGCTATGAGGGTGTTCCCAGCCTATTTGAATAACTTATGGTACTCGTCCATCGTCGCGACTCTCGAAACGAAACAATAGTCTGCTGTCCAAAAAAACAAATTCTATCTCACCCTATCACTATTCTAACCAAAGGAAATTAAGTCTGGAAAATGACTCCCTTCTCCTGACTGTCTTTTCTCAAAGACTTTCTTCTTCACAGCAAAGTTCTTTAAATAGAATATTTTTAGATGGTCACCAGTCACCTTCTGTACCAGATCTTGTAACTCCGTCAGTAGTGTTTTCGGTTTACTCTTTTTGTCCCTGGTCAATGTTCAAATGATCTCTTATCCTTTGATCAAAACGGCTATGCCTTTTAGACTTCTGTGACATATACTTTCTTAAGTTTGATAGTGTTTCTTGGTAATTAGCATTCTTCCTCACCTGAGGTAGCTTACTTGGCAGTTCGCTCATATAGGTTCTAGTGGCCTTCACTTTGCATTCATGTGTTTCCCTTTCTGATTTGTTTGACGCTGCACTTTTCTTATGGTTTATTTGTGCCCAATGCTTATTTGTCTCTTACACGGTTAGTCTGGATTCTTTTTTCTCACATTGTTACAGTTCCATTTGAATGCCTTTATATTCCCCATCTCGTCGGCTTCACTGGGACTACTTTTTCCTGATGTATTACAATTTCCCGGTGGCCTCCCAGTTCTCTCTTACTCCCTGTTGCCTCCGGGTCAGTAGGGAACGTCCTCTGGACCAGCATTCACTCGGGTTCTTCTCATTGTCTCCTGTTTGCTCCCTCTTGAACGCCGCCAGTATCCGGCTCTCGGTCTTCTCCTCGACCTGGTTTAGCTGCAGGCCACTGGAAACATTGCTGTTTCTCCAATGTGGTGGTCAGTGTCATTGGACGGGCACACTGCCCACCACGAAACTGTGGTGGTCACACCACCCCAGGATTTGGCTTCCCATCTCCTCGGTTCTCCCATGCATGTAAACACTGGACCTCCAGCGTTTCAGTCTCGCATTCGGAATACTTAAAAAAAACGCTGGCTCCTTGGCTCCACCTCCCTCAGCTGTGACGCGGCCAGGGGGCGTCCCATGCTTACTCTGTTTCACCAATTGTTTGCATGCTCCCCCTTAAAGAGACAGATCCACTTTCTTGCTCATAGTGCCATATTATGGGTTAGTCTTTAACCAAGTCTTTGGATTCCATAATGTTCTTTATATCTGACAGTCCAATATATGCCATTAAGGAAAATGACCTAGGGAGCACCTGACTGGAACGGGAGTCCTTGTCCCTAAAGGTGGAGTCTCTCACTGTGAGGTCCCACTTGCCTTGACTCCTAGGAGGGTCTTGCGGAGCGGGCTCACCTCCCTAGCCCACATGGGGGTGGGGGGGTTCTCCCCTTTGGGGAGAAGGGGCAAATTCCCTGGATTTGTCACATCTCACACACAAACATTCCACAGACCCCCTCTCTACCACAGCCTCCATACTCCTTTTGCTCTCGCCTTCTCTGGTCTCTCTGACATTTTCTTCCACCTCCTTTTCTCACCCAACTTACCCACACTAAATCATTCACACACCACCGTAAATATCCCACCCTCTCCCATGACTAGTTACTTCCCCAGGCGAATCACCTACCTTGCTCCAGAAGGTGTGTTAGGAGAATGGCTTGGTAAGGGCTGATGAGGGCATCGTAAGCCATGCCCCCCTTTCTCCAGGCAGTCTTATAGCATTTCAACATTAAAGAATTTGTGTTCACGGCGCCACGTGTAACTGCCCTGATGAAAATGTCGAGGCAAATTACGGCACGGTACAGTGATCAGATCACTTTTCCCCGCAATCCTCCAATCCCCATCCCATTTACCATTACCACGGCGCACTTGTGTGCACCGCCGACTCCCTTGTACCCCTGCACCGTCAATTCCTACAACTTATGTGGGGCGATGCAGACTCTGCTGGATCCTATTTTCTAATTTTCTTTTTGTTTTTCATGTCCCCCGCTTATCGTAAAGGTAAGCGGGGGACACCCTCGCAACCCCCGACTCCCGTTACTACGACCAAGGAGAACGGGGGACACCCCCGCAACCCAAGCTCTGCTTGGGCGCAGTAATGGGGGCTGGGATTTTTGAACTGCGCAAAGGTGCAGTTTTCATACTGGGCGACATTGTAGAGTTGCAGTAATGGTACAATTCCACATGGACCATGTACTGGTCCTTGGGGAACCATTATGCCCCCCCCCAAATATCCCTGCTGGCATAGTGGGTCATCATTGCCTGTATGGAGGCGTTCATTTATAATTAATGTAGATTCCCTGGTGGGCTTCTAGAGGTTTTCATGAAGCCGTTTTTGCCTTTTTGTCCTCTGTAGTGATTTCCTACCTGGACCAGACGCCCACGCAGTTAATGCTTAGAAACTAAACCAACTGTATTGGCCATGTAATGTGTGTCCTCCACTCAAAGAATACCCTGCTTTTCCAGATCACTAAACCTCTTTTCTCCCATTTGAGGGAAAGGTGAGTACTGCAATGGCCAAGGGATTAACAAAATACGCAAAACTGGTTTCCTGATTTACTTGTGTGTTTATTTCTATGGCTGCAGGAACAAGGAAGGAGTAAGGCCTCTAGAGGTCTCTGTACGTAGTAAAATATAAGGCAGACTAAAGAAACCATGGTAAGAGTTTGGGGGTAAAATAAAAATAGAGATGTTTCATGTGGCTTCTCTATTCTCTTATTGGCCGCAGCCTAGTCCGGATGGGTAGGAAGGATAGCAACTGGGGAGAAAGGATAGGTCTGGGGCAACGTGTTTGTCTCGAAAGCAAGACAACGCAGCGCAACACAGGTTCCTATCCTGCACTTAGAAACCACTCGCTGGTATTAAGCGTTTTATAGATTAACATAAAATATATCGGGTCTGACACCCCGGGTGGGTTAAACATTCACAGATCCTATGATGTTTAAAGAGTTTCCAGTCACTTATTTTTCAGCCACTGGGGTCTTTCTTTGTCGGGATGCCGCTGTGATCTTTCTTGGCTTCCTGAGATCTTTCTCTGTCAAGGTGATCCCCCAGGATTTACTGCTTCATAGAACCACCACCCAGGTGCCTTAGGTTGTCTTGACCAGGCTCTGGCCACAGACTCTTAAATGTAGATGGAACCTCTGAGAGTAGTATTTTGTTCACCACCTCGCTGGGCTGCATTGCCCCTCAAGAGCCTTAGTGTGGGTGTGGTCAGTTCCATAACACTGCTTTGAATTGGTCTCAGCATCCTGTTTCCCTCCCTCGCCTTTCCTCCTCCTATTTTCCTTTCCCACCTGTCCTGCTCATCTTCTCCCTCCAGGAAGTTACTTTCATCCTCTCCACGCTTGGTCACTCTCATGCCCCTTCCATGTATTTTCTTGTCTTTGTCCCTGCTGCTTTAGATACTCTACTTCCTCCTTTTCTCCTTTGAACTCTTGCCCTAATTTGTGTTGTTTTCCCTCCTCTACTCTCTCGCTCCCTCTAGATGTTTTCACTCTTCTTTCTCCTGCCAGGTATTCACCTTTCTCTTCTCACTCTCCTCCTTCTGTGTTTCCCTTTCTCTTCTCATTTCACCTCCCTTCATTTCTCCTCTGCATGTTCTCCCTTCTCTTCCCTCTTTCACCCCACTCTGTCCTTTCCCTTCTCTCTGCTCTGCCTTCCCTCAATTCTCACTCTTCTGCACTATTGCCAACCTAGCTTTAACTCCCACACCATTTCCTGTCATGAGCACTTTTCTGCCCCTCCCTGGGCTGTAAATGGAACATTGACTGCCCAATTGGGAGCACCAGAGTTGGCTAAGGGTTTGGACTTCCCACTGACTGGCACCTGTTGGAACTACAATTCCTTCATGTGTCTGCAATTGGCCTGGAGCCGCATTTCCAAGCACCAAGGGTTCCCTGGAGTACCAACTCCAGGGCAACCATACCTAGCTACCAGAGACCCATGACCTGGCCTCCTGTCACAATAGCCTCCTGTAAGTGCTCACGTGTAAGACTCAGATACAGTGGCATCTTAGGTATTGGTTATACACTTGTATTCAACAAAATAATAGGAAGGTTGGGAGAAATCATATCTAGCCCTAAACTCTAAGAGGGGGTTCCCTGCGTCAGCAAAACTATGGAACGCCTGTGTCAGGATATTGTCCTGTGTCCAAACCCTAAACTAACCCTTACACTCTAAACTCCATATAATGTGCACAAAGGGATTTCTATGAGTTATACACTTACAGCTTTTCCTCAGTGTTTCAAAAACAGAAAGATTTAAGGTGTAGAAAAGAAAGGAATAAAGTTCCACCAGGAAAGGGGTTTCCCTTACCCTAGATTTCTTCTGGTAATTGAAAGGACGCTTTATCACAGTTCACGCTTGTTTCAAGAGGAATGAACCTTGAGCCTCCTTTAAACACATAGTTTTCTCTCATGTACGGATTCTCTTCCTCTATTTTTCCATTGACTTTAAAGGGGAATGGTTCTCACCTTTTCTATTGTTATTATTCCTTATACCCCTGGTACACTCTCCTGTCAGGGTAGTTGCCACTTTTTCAACAATCCTCAAAAAAGGGATATGATTCTTCCCTTTCATGTTAGTTTCACAATTTCACACTCCTGGTTTACTCTCCTGCCAGGATGTCACACCACTATTCCACAAGTCAAGTTTCTTTCTCTTCCCACTCCTGGTTTACTCTCCTGCCATGGTATCATATTAGTGAGTCTCTTTATTTCTCTTTCTTGGATGTTAGTCCAAGACTCATGGCTTGCCTGGTTCACTAAATTGCCAGGGCTTTTTCATTCTTTAATCACTTTTCCTCTTATCCATGAAACAATATTTGCCCAATACTGGGTCACTGACCCTTGCTTACCACAGTTAGTTTCAATATTCCCTCTTCCTTTCAAGCATTGTCCCTCTGCCCTTTTTTCAATACTATTTACATTCACATTGATTTCCTCTTTTGAGGCATTGGGTCATTGACCGTTTTGGTATCGTTCACAAATGTATCAATTTGTTCAAAGTCTTCACCTTGTCCCTCATGCTGTTTCTGTGACACGGCATGCACTTTCAGGCACCCCGGTAACCCATCCGCTTACCTGGCAGCTTTGATGTTTCTCACATCTGTCCTCTTCGGTTTGCTGACTCAGCGTGCATCCCCGTTAGCTGGTTAGCCCTCCTTTTGTCTTCCTCTGCTGTGTACGGCTCCCACTGCTTCAGTCTCAACAAGGGAGCTTCATTCATTCCGACTTCTCTGCACACCATTCAGGGTAGCCTCAATGCTGCTTCTTATGGTTTACTAGTTTCCCGCGTTCTGACCAGAGTTGGAACAGTTACCAAACAACTCTGTCTCTGCCTCTCTTTCAGTTTTCTGTCAGCTGTGGCAGTTTTAAACTTCCTGGCATTGCTGAACAAGTTCCATAGACTAGACCACAATATTGGCCTACTGCTTCTGGTCATCTTCATTGCTCCCTTCCTCGTCTCAGTACTGAGGAGGTTCGGGGAAGGGCTGGAAAATACGGTGATTGATCTGGATGTTCTTCACCTACATTACAATACGCCATGTAGGTATGTTGTAAAGGTACCTGGATGTCATTAGAAATGGCTGCAAGATTATTTCAGTCCAGTATTTTCTTGTCCCTCTGGAGTTTCTTCCCCCCCACATGGTCTTCCCGCAGATAGCTACCCTCAGGGTCCGCCAGGTAGCTTCTGCCTTTCCCTGACCACGTTGGAGAAGCTCCTCTCTGGAGAATCGGTGACAATGTTGCTAGATGTATTTACCAGATACTTAGTAATATAAGACGTTCTTAAAACTGCTTTCTTGTTTCTATGACTTTTGGAACCATAGTCATGTAATGGCTTTCAAATCTGACTTTGAGAACAGCTTATGTTTTTGGTGCCTGAACCTAAGTTTTTGTGATTGGAATATAAAGATTAGAGGGTACATGGAGCTCTTCCAAAGTCTGCCACAGTAACTTTCTTGGGACAGTGTCAAAAGCAATCTATAAGTCCATTAAATGTATCACTTGGTACTTCAATTGCACAAACTTCTGCAGAATTAGATATCAGAAAGGCCTGTTCTATTGTAGAGTCCCGTTTGGGAAACCCTTCCTAGGCTATTGAGAGTATATTAAACGTCTGTACATGTTTCAAGTCAATGCAACAGAATTTTACAATCTATTTTATCTAGACAGTCGACTGGAAAAATCTGTCTTTAGTTCAAAGGCAGTTCGCTGTCACCCTTTTTGTATATCGGTATTGTAGTTGCGCCCCCTCCAACTCTGCAGGGGGTGAGGGACTGGCTATTAACCTCATTAATACCTCTGTCTCCGGCTATGGTTCTTGCGGGTGTCCCATTGAGATGTGAACAGGAATTATTTCATATAATACAAAGAGTGAAAGTAGTTGTGCCAGGTGTGGGGAATATTGTTGGTTATAGAATCACTCTTTGGTATTGCTCCAGACCATACTATATGCCAACATTATTTGCTGTTGTGTAATAGCTGTATCTAAAAGGGAAACCCAGAGAGACTAGATAAACTTAGCTTTCTTCCTAGATATAAGAGTCTTGTAATCTGTATATTCTGAATAAAAAATAAGATCCTTCCCACCATCAATGGGAGGAACCAAAATCACTCGTCTCCTCTATGCCGATCATATAATCTTGTTAGACCAGACAGCCGTCGGATTACAGCGACAGTTGGATAATCTGGCAAATTACATCAAGAGAAACAATTTGGAGATAAATAAAGACAAACAAAAATAATGTGTTTGGGAAGAAAAGCTAAGCGAACGGAAAAACTCCATTGGCATCTGGAAGGATCCAAAATTGAACAGGTGAAGGAATTTACATATCCTGGGGCGATTCTAAACAGCGCTGTTGAAGTCCAAATGCAAGAAGCCTTGCTTGGAAAAACCAAAATGTTGACAGCCGAAGCCAAGGCAATCGACAGGAGTTTTGGCAGATTTTCCATAATACCAACTAGAAACTTCTACACAGCAAAAGTCATTCTAACATTGACGTACGGAGCGGAGGCAATGCCGCACATTCCTGACAGAATTTAGCAGAGACTAGAAGGATACTTCTGGCGTCGCGTCTTACGTCTTCCAACATCAACGCCATTGGCCTCCATTGGTCGCGAGATGGGCTTATTCTCACTTTGCTGAACGGTAGACAGAAACAGCCTAATGCTCTGTAGAAAGGTAATACCAGATGCACAACCACATATTTATGATGTTATAAACAACAAACTCAAAAGAGGATCTTATAAGATGCCAACAAAGTGGGCAAAGAAAAACAAAAACAAATTGGATGACATCGACTGCACTGAAGACGATCTCATAAGAAACCCAACAAAAGTGAAGAAAAAACTGGAAGTGTGGGATTGGATTCAGACACTGGAAACTGCATCAAAGAATAAATTGACAAGCAACATGCCACTGAACACAAAGAAGTTAAACCAGCTGTTGGGATACATGACTACATTTCCAAACAAATCCCTCAGAGATACCTTTCTGAGAGCATGTTTGAACTACAAGACACCTGTTACGATCTTGTTTGGGTTTGGTGAAAACTAAGGACCACCCACTTGGGCCACCACTTTAGGGACCTTCAGACCTTTGCTGAAGAAGATTGGTAGTCCAAGTTGATGTGTGGCTCAATTCTTCAAAAACATTGCACTTTAGCAACCAGGATGACGTTTTGTCTGCTCCAAAAGAAATTGAAGGACTAAATTGTGAACTGTAGAAGAGGAGTATAATTTATCAAGGAACTGGCAAAGGAAATGTTTTTCTTAATAAAATGTGCTGTAAACATTCTTTTCATTTGTGACTCGTTTGTGTTTCTTCCTTCGGTTGTGTTCAGTGCTTGCAAGAGGGCCAATTGTGCTTTTGACTGTACCTCATTGTGTGTATTTAAATTGTACTCCTCCTTAGTTGGAAGCACTTACCCCCATAGGCTAATGCACCTTTTGTAAGTCACCTTTCCTGTATGTAAATATTTTTTCTGTTTGTTTTGTGTTGTTCCTGGTATATGCCCCACTATTGCTACACCCTCCTAAACCAGCTCACCACTTGTTCTCATCTTTATTCTATTGTACATGCACCCTTCGTGTGAATGCCTCCGCCATCTGGTAATGTGATATTGGAAGTCATTTCTGATCGAAGTTGCCTTTGCTGGCGTCCTTACGCGTTTTTATCACTCCATAGGTGTAGAGGTGGCCCAAGCATTGACATATTATACTTCTCAGATCATTCTTCATTTTATTTTTTAGTTTAAGTCTTGACTGGAGCGATTTGCCTAGGACAGGGGTTTGCAACCTGCAGCTACTTCTATACTCAGTCCTGTGCCCTTTCCTTCACTTTCTCTGGAAGTCCCATGGAACGGGAGTTGGGCCAGAGCCTGTTTATGCATAGCCCATACTGAGAATATTCTGCTAGCACCAGCACGGTGCGCCATGACTACACCCCTGCGCACGGCACCAATCCATCAGTCCCTTTCTCTAAGTCTGACGGGACTAAACCAACCGCTACAGCAGCGCCAAGTTGCGCATAAATAATCGCTTTTTCTTATTCCATGTGTCACATGCCCAACAGGTGCAAGCACTGTGGGTTGTCCATGGAGCTTTTTTTCTGCTGTCCCGAATTGGTAAGACGACTGGCACTACTGTGACGTGCGTGTTTAATTCAGAGACTTTCATGGTGGGAAGAGTTGGCAAGCCACCTCCGTGAGACGTAGAAGACTGTCACGTAAAAAGCCAAAGAAAGGTAAGTAAAATTTCTTCTTAAGGGTACCTCATGTGCGGAACACCCTGCTGGGGTTTCACCCACGTGGGAGGGGTTGTATATTGCCTACGCCGCAGGCACCCTATGCCAGACTGTGATCCTGGGAGAGGCTTGCAGCATATTTTTGCTCAATGCACCTGTGAGTCACCAGGATGGGAGGAAGAAAACTCCTGACTATGAAAGCAGACACCCACACGAGACCCGTGCTGAGGAGTATGCACACGGGAGGGAGCGCTCTCCTCTCCACTTGGGGACCAATGTTCGGACCCCAAACTAAGCTGTACAGGTATGGGAGGGAAGACACTATCAGCTGTATCTGGCATACCAGCCAACACGCCCGCTGCCACTAGCTGGATCCCCCGAGGGGAGGGCACACCCTTTGCAGTGTCGAGGTTGGTCATTGTGCAGAATCACAGGAAACTGAAAAAAAGACATTCATCTGCCCTGTGCACTCATGGGAGGGCTAACTGGGAGCCTTGGGTGGATCAGGTTTTACGGAGAACCAAACAGGTAAGACTGACACCTGTCTCCTGTTGGTGGAGTGGCTGGGAGTGGATCCAGGGGAATCTCATAATTCTGCTAAGACAGCATTGCACGTGCATGTAAAGAGGATGGATAAACTGTGCAGGAGGCATGTTTCAGCCATGGAAGGACGCGAAACAGTCAAAATTCTCCACAAATGTCTGTGCAAGTGAATGTTGCTTTTCCACCAACAGTACTGGCCACCTGCGCACCTCCCAGCATGACTCATAAACGGGCGCTGCACGGCTTTGAATCATTGGTACACTGGTCAGCGCTCATCGGGAAGCTGTAGATGGCAACACCAAGTGGGGGACTACTGCAAATGCCCACAAATCCACCTGTAGCAGGCCCTTCTGCACAGCCAGACCTAATAAGGCTGTTGGATCCTTAAGAGCAACCGGCCACTGAACTGCCAGACTCTGCTCACCTTGAGGAAGAAGGACATGATGACATGCCAGAGTCAATCCAAAAATTGGAGACATCATGGAGTTTCTGGAACTGCCCATCCCCAAGGCCCTGCCTTAGACTGGGGTTTTGACTGAGGTCCTCACAAAGAGGCCAGAAAAAACTGGGATCCCTCAACAGCCGGACATTCTTGCTGAGGCAAAGAGAACCTGGATAAAGCCTCGCAATGTACATCCCATAAATAAGGGGTTGGATACCCTTTACAGACGGAACTCCTTCCAAAACGTTGTGTATCTGCACCAATTATCTGCCTTTCTTGGCTGTTTTTCGGCTGCTCTGTTGCAGGTCAGTGCGCCTACCACCAGTGGTTCATGGTACGGCACCCCCTCTCTTACCTTTTCCGGCTAGGAGGAGAATGCCCTTGACACGGATGGAAAAAAGATCTTCCTGAACAGTGCACTACATCAGAAGGAGGCAAAATGGAGACAGGCAGCAACAGTTCTTTTCAGCCATTCAGGAGGCTAGTATGGTTACCCCTGACATTCTGGAGTCAGCTGCCGGGCACGCAGACAACCCAGCGAGAGGAATGTTAATGGGCCTGGATTTTCGCAGAGTTGCCTGGCTCAGGAGCAGTAACTCTTACCAGAGGTGCAGGAAAAGGTCAAGACCTTGCCCTTAGATGGCCCGACTGTTTTTCACCGTAGGATTTAAGAGTTTACTAAAAAAAGAAGACCCACTCTCTCATGCGTTGGAGGACCATCCTCGATCTCTCAAGCTTCAACCAATGCTTTCCGGCTGAAATGTTCAAGATGGTTACCCTGGGCCAACTCTTGAGGTTTTTATCTCTGGACTTAAAGGATGCGTACATGCACATACCTATTGGGAGGCCCACAGAAAATGCCTACGCTTCAATATTCACAATACACAGACTTTCAGCACATGGACGTGTAATCCAGCCTAAATTTCACACTGAGGGTGGTTACATAGGTGACAGATGCTCTGATCTACCAACTGCTATGCTAGGCGATCCAGGTTTACCTAGAACATTGGCTAATTTGTGCACCCAGCACTTCTCAAGTAGTGAAAACTGTCATTCTTCTCATCAAGTTGCCTTTTTGTTCTGTGCCTGATGATCAACTTTCAAAAGTCTACCCTCTTGCCCACTCAGAGGTTTCAGTATACTAGCCACATTATGGGATTGCATGCACAGGAGGGTTTACGTCTCGATTGAAGGGCTATTGACACTACAGCTGTTGTGCAAAGAGTTTTTGAGCAGTACACACTTTGCAGCAATGAAATTTCAACACCTCTTGGACTTGATGGCCTTGCACACTTTAGTGATGCTGCATATGACATTATGAAGAAAACCAAAGGTGTGCTAAAGGCAAACCTGTCTGTGCCTGGATCACCTGTTATTTCACCCTGGGCAACCTCTGCCAATGTTCTTCAGGGGTCAAAATGAAAATTGCAAAAGCAGGAGCTAAAAGCAGCTCATGGGTATCCAGCATTAGCCAATGACCAGGAGCTACTAATGGGGAACGAGGAGCTAGTGCTCAAATATAGCTTGCACATAAGATACAAACTAACATATTGACTATTATGTATGACCCCTTGTGCTTTAAATGTTGTATAGATGTGTACTAATGTGCATTTATAAATTGTTCCAAATGCACAGAGTTAAATTCACATAGATTTGTTTTTGTTGGCATCTGTTGGCCTGAGGAGCCAAAAGTAGCTCCTGGTAGTTGTTGGCATCAAGTTAACAAAGTTCTTGTAGGCTACACGCAGGAACTAAATAGCGCCCAGCTCCCCTCAATTTTGGACCCTTTTCTTACTCCTGTTTAGTCGCGTTACCAGCTTTCGCAGCTCACCCCATCTTTGGTCCTGCCATTGTTCGACTCTTGCCAACCAATGTTGGCTTTCTCCATGTGGTCTGTAGTTCGCCCCGCCTTGGTGGCGGAGTAGCGCTTCTTTTGAATGTTTTGTTTTCCTGGGACTTTGTTGACTCTTAATCATAATATTTAATTAGAGGCACTGTTTGCCCGCTTTACGATTTCCTGAACCCTGTCCATTCATTGTTTTAATTGTTTTATCGTCCTCCAGTGCCAGACTCTACTTTTTGTGACTCTTTTCTAGAATTAGTGGCCAATTTACAACTTCGTCATGCCCACTTTATTTGCTGGTCATTTTAATCTTAAAGTTAATGATCCTGCTGACATTAAGACTGTCGGATTTATTTCTGCCATGAATTAAATGGCCTTTTCACAGCTGGTTAGCGGTCCTACTTGTCGATTGGCTAACACACTGGATCTTTTATTTGCTTCTAACTCTGATGTTAATGTTTACTCTGCACTCCCTATCCCCTGGTCAGACCACTCCATTATCCCATTCTCTTGGAAACAGGTCCCTTCTATTTCTGTATCTAAGCCTCGCTCGCCTTACTCCTTGCTGGAATTGGCGCCTTCTGTCCTGTGTTGAAATCTCTACTCAGCTGGAAGGTTGTTGCTCTTTGACTCCTGATTTGAATTTGATTCCTCTATCACCAACTGTGACTGCTGACCTTCTCGCCCATCTCAAAACACATACACCTAAAGCTTGGGTTTCGAAGGCCTGGTTTACTGATTGCCTTCATGCACTTTGCCTCAAACTCGGGCAAGTCGAACGCAAATGACACTCAGATTATAATCCCACTGCTCCTATCTCGTGGATGACTCTATTTACTACGGTATAGAGTGAGAGACTGGGTTTGTAGGTAGTGAACACTCCTGTGCTGAGCTCCGTATATAATTCTCTTGGTATTGGCCTGTTTGTGCAAGATCACAGGTTTGTAAGAGGCAAACCCAATGCCTCTTGAAAGGGAAAATGATTAGAAAAATCCTCCTGGTTATCTTGCTGGGTAAGTATGTGGATCCTTGTTTTAGGAAGGATCTCAAGCGTTTTCACTGTAGTTGTTACATGTGGGTTTTATTTAGGTTGAAAGTAAAGTTCTAGACACATTGACTGATATTAAGGTGATTGAATGTGTGTGTGCCACCTCCTACCGATATTGTCAAAGGCAGTTTAATTCTTATTATGTAAACTAATCATTACAGTTTATGTATTTTACTATGGTGACTTCGCCTGAGTAAAGTAAGGGAACCACCTTTGATTTAATTTAATTAAAATGATACACACACTGTGTTTCCTATACCAGAATCATGGGGTGGGAGTTTATACCAGGGAATGTTCAATTAGTGAAAAGAGCGGTATGTCAACAAATATCCCAACACATGAAATTAATCTATCTCCATTTTTAAATTTGTTTGATTCAAATACAGTGATAAGATTCTTACTATAACGAAAGTGGTTTGAAATGCATATGTAAATTACTAAATGTTTTCTCTCTCAATAGAGGAAAATTCGTTCACGTTACCAGTGGTCGGTACATGTATGAATGATTAAGAGTAGCTGCGTTCCATTCCCATTATACATGCTGATTTTAAGTATTTGAATAGGAAGTCATGAAGCATAATCACAGAGGCTTGTCAGCCCTGTAAATTACATTTTAAATAACATAAACAACCGATAGCGGGACTACACGTTACTAATTCCCTGCTCTTGGGAATATTATGAAATCAAAAACTATAATAAGAGCACAGGGGAAAACAAAGGATTTATAGAACTTTGAATGACAATTCATGCACGACTATATAAGCAATGAAATGTCTATACTTTCCTCCTCAACGAAGTGTTATTACAATACCTTTTAAAAACCATTACAATACAAGTTTAATATTTCCAAAGCTTTCCTTGCAGACGGTGTGCTTTTTTTCTGAAATGTTTTCTTATTGTTATGATTATTGCAGTACGCTGGCGATCTTCCTGAATTCCAATCCCTCTTGTAACTAATTCATGAAACGAGTCCATCAGATTGCCTCCTTAAATATCCTGGAGAGAGGGGAGCAGCTGATAGATTTCTATGTAGATTTAGGGTGCAGCATCATATAGGGTATAACAGCTATTGTTTCATTATTTCCAGTATGTTATATTGGAGCTGCTTAAGTCTGATTCCTTCTTCACGTGTTGGCAAATTTCCCCCATTATATACCCCGTCACGGGGCAGAGTCCTCAAATGCTCCACCCTATTGCCAATCCACTTGCACCTTCCAGTGGGGCCAAAGCCCATAGCGCAATCATTTTCAGTGTCACTGGGGCACTGTGCATTAAGATTTGTGATGAACAGCAACATGACATTCGCATGTAGTAGGCCCACATCGTCTCTCCATGACACTGAG
This sequence comes from Ambystoma mexicanum, assembly GCF_040938575.1. NCBI lineage: Eukaryota > Metazoa > Chordata > Amphibia > Caudata > Ambystomatidae > Ambystoma > Ambystoma mexicanum. The sequence continues at coordinate 745,685,340 of NC_090927.1, read as the reverse complement.
CTTTCTTGGACTGCCATAGTTTCTCTGAATGTTGGCTAGTGCCTCCAACGCTATAGCAAAATGTAGGGGAAACAGCATGCAGCCCTGCGGCATACCCCTCTCCAGGTCCCAATTGTCTTATTTGACATTGCCCATCCTCATCCCGGCCTTTGGGCCTGTGTACGGTAACGTCACTAAGCTAAGGAACAGTCGCCCATAATCAATAGCTCTAATAGTGCTGAACACCTTCTCTGCAGGAAATAATGCAATGGCGTAATCGTCAGGTCCCCCTCCTATTTCCTCATGCATCACTTTTTGAAGGTTACCCATTATGTTGCAGCATGGGAGAAACCCTGCCTGATTAGTGAGAATTACCACCTGTACAAAAATCACTGTAACCTTTAAGTAATATCCAGGCTTGTTGTATTGTTGGAGTCAACTTGGGCAGACAGGCAAACAAAATTAAAATCATAAAACCATTGTACATTTTATGCACACATTTGAATTGTTTGTTCTCAGAATGGAACTTCTTTATTATAATTGTCACAATGACATTTCGTATCGTAAAGTCTCCAGGCTATTTTGGGGGAAATTTAATCCTTTTTCCAAAACGCAAACTTCTCATTCTCTCATAATCTCTTTAGATTGCTTTTGTACTTTCATTATGTCTTCCAGGATACAGCACCAGATCTCATTATCTCAAGGACCCTCAATTTAAATGGGGCAGAGCGGGAAATGAAGAGATGCATGTGGGGTGTAATGCATTCAGGCCTCTATGTCCCACTCTAACCCATTTTCCTGCTGGCAGAAGGCAGAGGAGGGCGCCGGGTGAAAATAAAATCTCCACCCTGCTCACCCCCTTTGTCTTGATTGAGAACTTCGTTTTATGCCTGCATGACATTTTCATGCCAGTGTAAAAAGAATGGATTCCCATGGAATCCACCTCAGTTTTTCACCTGATCAAAGCCAGACAGATTCCATAGGAAACCATTTCGACCTTGAAACACTTGTGTATAGGCACATTATAAATGCCATATCATATATCATATCATATATCATAAATGCTGCCTGCAAAGCATTTGGGAACAGCGTTTAACTTTCCATGCTGCAGAGGGGAAAATGGAAAAGTAAAAGCAAGTTTGCCTCTCTGTTACTCTTTCTGTATCCACTCTGCCTCCTGGACCTTTAGAATTGCACGCAGAATACCCCCACACCAGGTAAGTGCTAACATTGGTGGCCCCCTGCATGCAGTTGTCAGCTCATGTACAATTAGGCTGAATGTGTTTATTATGCTTTGTTACTTTAACTAGGTGTTCATAAAGCACTGTCATGGCTCTCTTTGTTTCACAATATATTTCTGACACTTTGGTACTTTCATAACGTTTCCCAGAATGTAGCTTGAGGGCTTTCAACTCATCAATTCCTTTACCAGGCTAGATGATTTCTAACTGTGCACCTCTGATTTACAAATGTCTGTTCTTCTCCAGCTCCTGGGGTGGGGTCTCCATCACCTCTTATTCCTCAGGCGACACACTCTCCTGGTCTCTCAGCTTTCCAGCACTGTCTCCAAGTCTCTAAACTTGTATGCAGTACTCCATGCTGGTCCAACACTAGCAAGATCCGAGAACCTTGTTTGTTTGTTTGTTTGTTCTCCTCTCCACAGCATTCTATAGGTGAGCCTTCCTCCAGGATTCAATAGCAATTGCTTCCGTCTTGCCTCATCCAGTTCTCCATAGCTTCTCTCTTTCTGCCTTGACACTTCCTTGTTTTATACCTCTACAGTCTTTACCCCAGTAGTGATGAGTGCCATGACCTGTTCCCATTCGATTTCCGTTCCTGCCTCCACCTCAATTCCCAGCATTCTTTGTCTCTTTCCTCTGATCACATGGTCCATTGGGAGCATCATAAAAGCTCCAGCCACCATCTTGGATTTAATTGCCACTGTGCTCTAGCAGGGACGTCATTTCACCAAAATGCCAGGGGTAGTGGAAGTGACATCACATGACCCTTGACCCCCTGATGACATCCTAGGAAGTGATGTCATTTGACCCCACCCCGAAGTTATATCGCAGAAAGCGATGGAACACGACCTTTCACCCGTTGACAAAACAGGAAGTGGCATCACATAGCATTGTACACTACGAAAAAAATGGTTACGATATCACTATAATGTGATGTACATTTCATACAAGAATGGATCGCCATATATATTGTTAAGATCAGTGTGTATAGGCCCATATTACAAAATTACTGTGAATGCAAGCAGACCTCCATGACCAAATGATAATGATGTGTTATAATATAGCACTTACGCTTAAGCGCTTTATATAGAAAAAAATATACACTCAATATCACCCAACCTGTGTTGGTACTCATTTATTGCTCTCAGAAGGATGAAAGGCTGAGTTGAGGCGTTTAAGAACAGACTAAATCACTGACTCACCCTCTGAAGTGTGCCTGAAATTACACTTTAATGAGTCTAGTGATTATTGTATAGAATTCCAGAAAGACACATTATTTGGTATTCCTATTCTTTCTTATTTAGGGTCAGTGCTGAAAGTGTTAGACTTGTGGCACTCCTGTTCTTATTTTTCTTCTTTTTTTTAAGGGACCTGAACAAGAAAGCCAGCCACTCCAGAATTAAAAAGCCACATGGTGCTGGCCACAGCTCAGGAGCTTGCATTAAAAAAAATATAAATATCTTTTTTATTTTTTTAGATGTCGCAAGGGAGACCTCAGAGGTCGCAGTTGCGACTTCTGGCGACCCATAAATGACGTCCCTGTTCTCTGGAGCAGGCTATTCTGAGGTGAGTGCTCTGTCACCAGGCCCACATTTCGCGTATTTAAGGTGCCATATAGAGTTTTGTGTGCATTTGTGAGGCTAGCAAAAGGCACACCCCCAAACCACATTTAATAGGGATAATAGTCTTTAAGCAGAACAACCAAGGCGCTCATTGCCAGTAAAGGTGGCTTCTTTCATTGGTCGGGTAAGGACGCCGGGTTGTGGAGCTTCTTGAAAAAGCACGGTCCATTTTGGAGCTAGTAACTCTATGTACTGAGCATATATCTCCAATTAGGGGCCATCATATTCCAGTGCCTTCCCCCTATTCGTTGCACACACTGTAGCCTTTTCCTCCTGCCCTGTGTTAGTAGATTACAATATTTCCCTGCTGCTGGCTTCAGATAGGTGATCATGGAGTCAGATCTAATATCTCATTTATGGCTGCTATTGTTGGCTCAGAGTATATGTGACTACTATAGCCCTTATAAATAGCATTGATATTTTCCTTCTGGTTTTTCACCCTGCCCTTGGGTTCAGGCCTTGAAGTGATTGTGCGCCTCTCGTCCTTCCACTTGGTGAGCTATGCTGGTGGGCTACCAGACTGATCGTCAAATTCTGTGCGCCATCTAAACTCCAGTTGTTGCTGGGATCTAAGTGCAGCAACATGCTGTTCCCTAACCTCCAGGAGGCCTTTCCATTGGCCATCTGTTAAGTCTGTGATATTGTCATAACTATACATGCTGTTGTCTCATTTTCTGGTTGTGTGTGCACTAGACGGTCCATCCCACATCTCTTCGTGATGCAGCTTCCACGTACCACCTGGAAGCCCTTCCATACTGTTTAAAAAAAAAAAATGCAAACAACCTCAGCAGCCCAAGCAAAGTCATCTAACCCCCGCCACATGAGAGAAAATGCACTCACAGGTGTCGTGTGAGGGCCAAGTGCACTTACACCAAACCAGAGTCAGGCACAAATGGCTATCGGCAGACTCCTCCCTGGATTGGCTAAATTGTTTGGGATAATAATGATGTGGGCCAATGCCCTAAAGGTATACAAATAGCAGAGTACTGCTGTGTGGTCCTTCCCAAGCCCTCAAAAAGAGTGTTAACAATCACCTCAAACAAAACACAGCTCTTTGGCTAAGTAATAATGTAAACCAAACTTCCCACAACTTGGCCTGGTTATGTGATGACAGTATTAGATGTCCAGGCTCATAGCTCTCAACTCACACGCTTTTGGCGGGTGTCACCCGCCTTGTAAAGGGCGGACTCACCCGCCAAACCTCCTGCAGGCCCATTCATTCCAATGGGCGTCTCACCCGCCAAAAACAAAATCGTGTGATTTTACCCGCCTTTGCAGCACAAACGGTTGAGAGCTATGCTGAGTCTTCAACACCATACAGAACCCCCAGTTTCCTTCCAACGTTGCAAGGTTCTCCACCCCCTCATTAATATCAATAGGTGTAGACAGTGCCGGGTCCCTCAATTGCACGTTGCGAGGGTCCTGGTCTCAATGCCGTGTGCAGGCTCGCATGAGGCCAAAGAACACGCACACGCAGAGATGGGGAAATAACGTCTTTATTATTTCACAACGTAATGGCTAACTGCCAACCTTCCAAACCAACGTGACCCTCCAGCCCCGCCCTCTTCCCTAGCCTACAGTATCTTAGAAGCTCTTAGACCTGAGCTTAGAACCACCCACATAACGATGTGGGGTGGCTGGAGAAGTTGCCTTGCATTTTGACGGCAGATCAACAAAGTCAGGATCCGCCACTCCTAGAACACCATTCTGATCCTGTACCGTCAGTGTTCCACTGCAGTTGGTTATCACTGGATTCCTAGTCAATGATCTGAGTTCTGAGCTTCGAGGTCTAGTGTCTGGTCTTGGCCATTCAACATCTCACATCCCCCATTATTTGGTCATCACTGATGGCCCTGCTATTGCAGCCATTGTTTTCAATCCACTGGGCCCTCAAGGAAATATGACCTAGCAAGTAATGAATGACTTTGAGCTTCAATGGATATAACAACATGTCACAGCTTTGGTGGTGTTGCAGTGCTCGTGTGACAGATATCACGATGCAGGAGGAACAGAACACTCTGTACACCAGTATACAAGTACATATTCCCCACAGATGAATTTGACGAAAGGGGTGCGTGTAAAACCCGGAACGCATTGGAACGGGCCGGAACGGTACCCTAACATATAAAATGGCAGCAAAACGCACCTGAAAATGATGCAAACACACATGAAGAACATTTTGAAATGAGAAAGGTGCACCAATATGCTGTCATTAACCCATTACTGCCCAAAATCTACATTTTATCACGAAAAAGTACCCGGAAGGGGCCGGAACGCTACCCTAACATATAAAACGGCAGCGAAACTCAGCTGACAATGATGCAAGCACACATGAAGAACATGTTAAAATGAGAAAGGTGCATCAATATGCTTTCATTAACCCATTACTGACCGAAATCATTAAAAAGTACCTGGAACGGCGCGGAACGCTACCCTAATATATAAAACGGCAGAAAAACACACCTGAAAATGATGCAAGCACACATCAAGAACATTTTAAAATGAGAAAGCTCCACCAATATGCTGTCATTAACCCATTACTGACCAAAATCATTAAAAAGTACCTGGAACGGCGTGGAACGCTACCCTAATATATAAAACCGCAGCAAAACACACCTAAAATGATTCAAACTCACATGAAGAACATTTTGAAATGAGAAATCTCCACCAATATGCTGTCATTAACCCATTACTGCCCGAAATCTACATTTTATCACGAAAAAGTACCCAGAACGTGCCGGAATGCTACCCTAACATATAAAACGGCAGCAAAACTCAGCTGAAAATGCTGCAAACACACATGAAGAAAATTTTGAAATGAGAAAGGTGCACCAATATGCTGTCATTAACCCAATACTACCCAAAATCTACTTTTTATCACAAAAAAAGTACCTGGAACGGGCCGGAACGCCACCCTAATATATAAAATGGCAGCAAAACTCATCTGAAAATTATGCAAACACACATGACGAACATTTTAAAATGAGAAAGGTGCACCAATATGCTGTCATTAACCCATTAGTGCCCAAAATCTACATTTTATCACGAAAAAGTACCCGGAACGGGCCGGAACGCCACCCTAATATATAAAACGGCAAAGAAACTCACCTGAAAATGATACAAACACACATGAAGAACATTTGGAACTGAGAAAGGTTAAACAATGCCTGTCATTAACCCATTACTCACGAACATGGTCTATAGTGATGTCTTTGCCAGTACCTAAATATATGGAGTAGGACTTGTCAGTTAAAGGTATGAGGGTATGCTGTATGGTAGAAGAGCACAGCCGTATCTCAGAAGTGCTTGAGCATATGGTGGAAGAAGCTGGGCATTTCATGCCAAAACTGGCAAATGATGTTAATGTTATGAGATCTTGTACCACACACTGTTGCCACTGGTGTAGTCTCTTGGCACACTGGCAGATCTGCAATGTAAGGAGTGTTGGGGTGGGGGGTTGTTGGTGGGATTGAGAGAGAAAAGAGCAAGAGTGCTTTGACGTACTGTTGGCAGCTTCAGTTCGGAGAAACCGGTCACTGGGCATTGGTGAATTTTCTGTTGGTAGCTGGCATGTGGTGTTGAGGTACGATTGTGCATGGTATGGTTTTATGCTGGGTTGGGTGTTGTGAAGTGCAGCCGGGTTGTGGTGCGGTAGAGGTATGGTTGTGTCCAGTTCAGAGTTTGCAGTTGAGTTTGCAGAATTTGATCGTTTTTAGTACTGTTAGTTAGAAGAAACACATGTCTAACTTACACATTTAGGCTAAATGCAAAATATGGGATGCAGGTAGATATATGATATTAGGTCATAAGAGTGGTGGTGTTTTACTGGAGTACAGTAATGGCTGTACTCCCCGCCCACACCACTTTTACCTTGTCAGTCACTGTAGGTTTTCTACGTCAGGCGACCATGGGCTAATTGGCAAACAAGGAGCGGAGCTGCTCTGGAGGGCACTTCCCTTTGCCTCTGGCCCTTAGCCCATGGCTGTTCAGGCAAGGCTGCCCTCGAGCTCACGCCCTCCACCTCTCTCCCCAATGACTTAATCTCATTTTCTTTTGAGTACATTTGTATTCAGCTCCTTGCTCCACCTCCTCTTGCATAATTCTCATCTATTCACCTCATTGAGTCTTCAATCTCTCTTTTTCAATTACTTGGACCTCTTAATCAAATCTTTGCCATTGAACTCCTGGCAATTCAACCTGCCGAACATGACTACGGCCACTGTCTTCACCTTGACGCCTCATACTCTGACAATTTTCTGGTCACCCTCCCCCAATCAGTCGACCCAATTTTTCTGAATCTCACTGGACTAAATAACTCCTCATCTGAATAAAGTCAGGCCCTTCCTTTAGGTGCTCTTTCCATCTGTTACCAACTCCAGTGAGAAGGCCTTCCAAGATTTTAACCTAGCACTAGTGCTCTCATTGAGTGCCATTATCCCTCTTTCCCTTGTCCTGAACCTTGGATTTCCCCAACCATCCAGCATCTCAGAACCTATTGTGAGTGGTAAGAAATGTGAGGCGGAGAACTTTGTAAAGAGATTTCAACTTTAGCCATTTTATTAAATAAAAAGATTGGATAAACGCGTCACTATCACTACCCTGACAAGGATTTCCCCATCTAAAATAAACACTCTAACAAAAGGAAATTCGTCCCTCACACTTGTACATTCAATAAATCAATAAGGAAATGTATGGCAGTTCAATCCAACAATGATATATAACAATATAACATAAAACCACATTCACAGTATGGCCACTGCCTCTTCTCATAACCTGGGTTAATTCCCCTTCCCCAGGTTTGAGCAAGGGTTTGCTCCACAGTTCATAAGAAATCAGGAAATTCTGTTTGGCCACAAAGTTCCAACACAGTTCTTGCGGATTTAATACTTGATAATAAAAAGTTCAGTTGTATCAATGTACACAAAGAACTGATAGGTTCCAACTCCTCCTGGAGTAAGAACAGGTTTTACATTTGTCTTCTTCAAGTAAACAACAACTGTCTTTGTCAGAATTATATGCCATTGTGTCAGGAGGGTAGCTCTGGGGCAACGTGCTTCCCTTGGTAGCAGGACAATGCGGAGCAATGCAGGTTCGATCCCTGGGTCCGCGTTTCGAAACCTCTGGGTATTAAGCGCATTATAAATAACCAATTACAATTGTGGGTGACTTTAATCTTAAGGTCAATGAGGTGGAGAACTTTAAGGTTCAAAGATTTCTGTCCTCTATGAAAGAACTCTCCCTCACCCAGCAGGTTCATGAACAGACCCATTCCTTAGGTTACACCTTGGACCTGATTTTCTCAGCAGATGCTGAGATCACTCTTTTTGCGGCCTTTCAAATTCTGTGGTCTGATCATTTTGTTGTTCCCTTCACCTGGGGTATCAAGGACCTGCCATCTGCTCCACCAGCCAAATTATTCCAGCGGCGTGTATGGCGCTCAGTATCTAAAACTGATATGACCTCTTTCATACTTGTCCGACTTTCAGGGCTGTCCCCTTTGGACATGAATTCTTTAAGTAGGACTCTGACCACAGTTGCAGACAGCCTTGCTCTGCTCTAGACATCGAGGCTATCGTCATGCCCCTTTCAGCAGTGGTTCATGGACAAGCTGGGTGCCCTTCGCCTACCACGCAGGCAGATGGAGCGAAAGTGGAGGCGGTCTTATACCCCCAGGGGCAAGCTTGCCTGGTCTCTGATCACCTTCCAGTATCACCTTGCCATTTCATGTGCCATGAAATGCGTATCTCTTACATTGCATCTCTTATTTAAACTTCTGTGAATCACCCCAGTGAGTTGTTCAAAGTGGTTCGTTATCTCTCTACTAGCTTACCGGTTCCTGTTCCCTCCCCTCAGGCCCTCTGTAATTCCTTGTCCACGTGTTTTATGGATAAAATCATTTCTATTCAATAGAATATTGCTGTTACTGACCTTCCTTCTGAGGCTAATATTGATATGGTATGATATTTTATTTGTATCGTGCCCATACACAAGTGTTTTAGAGCGCGACGAGGCAAGGGAGGGGAAACAATGGATGACAAAACAACGATCTTACTAGGCCCAGTGACATTGAGAAAGTGCAAGTGCTGGGAAGAGGGAAGTGCGAGGGGCAGGGGAGGAGTGGAAAGTGCAGAACACATGATAGAACACCAAGAGGTAGTGCGGCCAGCAGGTGTAAGTGTGAAAATAAGGCGTAGACAACAGGTGTATGATAAGTGCTGGAAGGGGACTCGTACAACTCACATGGGCATAGATCACAGAAAACATAAAGAAGTCAAAGAAAGAAATACATCACCGTGGGCGTAGCTTAATGAAATTTCATCTCGCCAGCAGCGGCTGAAAGACCCCGATAACAGCCAGGCCAAGAGCACAACAACCCAACCCACAGGAGTGTCGGACCGAAGCGTCCCCCCTCCGACTGAAGTCTTTGTGCTTATCCCGTCTGACCGTTGAGGGCTTCCGCATATATGCCCTCCTCAACAAGGGGTGGCAACTTCTCGAACCTTCTGGCAATGCGCTTGCGCATTGATGGGTGACCGTTGGTTGCCAGCTGGGTCAACCGACAGTAACCTCAAGGAGCAAAGCACTTCTCTCTCCTAAACGCCCCGGGAAACAATTCCATAACTCATCTCAAAACCTTGGCACAGGCCGAGCAAACCCAAAACAAACTTCGCTATCAGGTACCAGCCGGCACCTGCGGATCTTAGCTTTCCCAGCGCCCTGTCCTTGGCTGGGAAGGCCTGCATTCCAAGCTCATCAGCGAATAACGTTGAAAACATGTTGTTTCGCAAAGCAAGTGTAGCTTTCCACTGAGGCATGGATAAATATCCATCATGGCTCTGAGTTCCCCCAGAATGCACTGCGCACCAGCGCCATGTTTTAGGTCAACCATCACAATCCACCCTTGGATATTTACTTTCCATAGCCCAGTGGCAAAAGAGGCGGTCTTTAAAACCGACAGAATATCAGAACTAAGTTGTGAATACATTGAATTCAACAACAACAAGCTATTATGATAGCTAATATAATATAAATGCAAGCAAAAGCATAACACAGTGTACTTTCAATATCAGGAACCCATGAAAATAACCAATCCCATCAACTTCTGTTTTGATCTTGGGAAACTTGAGAACCGTTAAACCTTGAATATGACTTTCAATGGATCGTGAGTGGTCACTTAAATTGAAACAACACATACCTTCAACTGCGTTACAACCTGAATTATGTTTCAGCAATAAGTAATCAACAGCAGCTCTGTTTTGCAAAGTAGCTTTTCTAATAACTTTGCTGTCAAGGAGTAACTCTTTTAAAGCTTGAGAAGTATGATTGAGTCTTTTTACTACTAAACGTGCTAATTTGATCAAAGACTTTTACCCCACAGCAGCTAAACCCCAAACACCTACTAATGAAAGGGTTAATGCTCAAACCTCAGCTTCTGATATCAAATCTACATATGAATCACAGTCAGGAGAATCCCTACAGATGCAAAGGTTGACCTTTTATCTCGAGTTATCACTGAGTGTAAAGGAAACATCATTAGTCCTAATCGAGTCAAAGCACATGTTACCACATGGAAAGAGCCATCCTGTTTCAAATTCAACCATCTCTAATTATAGCTCACACACTTGGCAGCATTACTACAAATCAAAGGCCTTAATTGCACAGTTAACTTTGGTGTGCGCATTCATTTTATCTCAAAATATATTATGCTCCTGCTCGCCCAACCCTGCTGCCCAAACAATTCATGAATCATTTTCCTGGCCACATGCAATGTAATAATTTTGGAAAAGGCAAAACATAAACCTCTCTGGTTAAGGCAATTCATTTGGAAGGGCAAAACATTTCATTTTCTCTTTTCACATATTAATCTCAAAATGCATTTAAGAATCAGGTTTCAACATGTTGGCATTCAAGTGCTGTTTCACACAGCTGTTTGTGGTGCATGATGTCACAGTCCACAACTCATTGTCCACAGTTCTTTAGACAAGAAAGGCAAAACATATCAACAAGGTCATTACAACCGTCGACTAAACCATTTGAATGTGCAGCATCAAATGTTTGACAATATACCAAGTCTGCACCGTGACAGTTCAGCAAAAGTTATTACTTTGTTGGACACTTCTCACAGGTTGCAGAACAAATGTTTTCACTCTTCACGCACGTTAGCAGCATTGAGTGCGGTGCAGGACAGGTTCAAAGTTGACATAGCATTTCGCAGTGACTCACTTTCTCTGAGAATGCGTCTGCTTGACTGATCAGTGTCACCCGGCAATTGCACACGTCTACCCCCCAATCATGGCACGCTACTTTCGTGGTTATTTGCCTAGGCAAAATACAAACAGAAAGGTTAACATTTCATCAAAAGGTACACTATCAGTGTTATCCACATTAGGATGTCATCAAAACTTCAATATCAGCGTTGTCCACCCCTTCCTTTAACACCACCCTTCTGCATGTTACTGGGGGCTTATTTGCACTCAACCATACGGGGTGTAACCGCCTACTCACAAACTCATTTGTGCAATGCGATCATAGTTGGTCAATGGTACCTCAGACTGATCTGTGATTTTACAATAGCCATATAATAAGTACCCAGGTCGCACTTCTCAATGGATCAATGTTTTTCTTTGTCACCAAAGCGATCACGAATGCCAGGCATCAACTTGCTTCCAGTGTCTCATGATCTTTATTTAGGTTGCCCTGCTGGCATCACTCCATTTTTCAAAGGTAAAGTCCTTTAGTCCAATACCGCCTGCAGTTGCACAAGCAGCTTTGTTTATCTTCTCTCCATACAGGCAGTGTCTTTAAAGCCTCTGGTTTTCCACTTGTCATTTTCCCAAAGGGTGTTTGCTAATTTCTTGGGCCACCCTTTTGAGAGCGATAGTCTGAATCAGTTTCTTTATTTGCTTCAACAAATCATTCATTCTTGCACCAAGCCATGAGGCTTCTGGATCATGGCTAATGTGCAGTGTTCATGTTATACTCCAAAGCCTCGCTCTGCATGTTGTCTCTTGCAAAACGGCTACCTTTGTCAGTTTTTTTTTTTCCATCTGGAACACCATAATGTCTTTGTCAGTTACTCCAGCCCTGGCAATGTAGCTTGCATTTTGCCAGCTGTGTATGTTCACTTCTCAAAGCGCCTAGAGGTTTCTTCTCCAGTGCACAGCGCTTTACTTCAGTTCACATCACATGGGGTACTGGGATGCAGCTTGCACGGCAATGTCTCTTGAAATGGGCAGCTGTGTCTTTTCTTAGCCCATTCACAGATGCAGTTTCCCCAAATGTTCATATGCGCGATGCGCGCCTAGTCTGCCATTTGATACTGGGCAAATTCTTTACTTGCATACATCATCATGTGTAAGGTAGATTGCGCTCTTTTTCATCTTCACTCACAGCAATTATTGCCTTCAGTTCAGTTTCAGCATTCTGTAATTGCACCCCCCTCCTCAGTTTTTGCTCACACTGACGGTGTCTCTCACAGGGGATGGAATGCAGGAATGTCATTGTTTATCTTTCGCGCAGCAAGCTTATCTCTTTGCTCTATAACTCTTAAACTGTGGCGGCTTCAATGGAAGGCACTCGTTTCAGACAGTTCACCCAGATTAACTCTTTCCTGCACTGTTCCAGCAACTCAGAAAAGCTCCCATATCTGCCAGCTTCGGTAAACACCATTTCACCGAACAGGAGTGCAGCATTTTTCTTTCCTGCCTTCCTTCAACAGTTTTTTTTTTTTCGCGCACCTTGCCCAAGACAGTGCAAGTTATCTCCAAGCCACAAGCTCCACACAGCAAGACTCCCATGTTCAAAAGAGGCACATTTTCTTGTCATCAGATTCAACTTCTTTGTAATTTTGCAAAATGTCTTTTTAGCCTGTTTAAACTGATGTCCCATTTAAAGGCATACATTTTTCTTTTTCCTCGTAACCTTGTAGTTTGGCTTCACAAACTCACTCCAATGCACAGTGCGATCTTTCAAAAGAACCCGCAACCCACTAAATCTTTGTGCTGTCTTATAACACACAGATTTTCCATTCTGTTGTACCATTGCCAGAATATAACCACTTATGTCAGTGCATTTAAAACATGTCATGTGTAGTGCAGCTCCCTGCACGTTATCTACAAAAGCAACCCACACTCTGTATTGCTTGTGGGCCGTTAATTTGTCAACAACATTATCACTATACATCACAATCAACTTGTCCTTGTCGCGTATAAAACATACATCCCTTAATAACAGCAGTACTTTTGCTTTTAGCAGCAATTCCATGGTATAGCGTGCAAACAGTCAAAATACTCTAGGGGCAATTTAGAAAATGTAAATTGTCTTTTCCCCCCAAACCCTTGCAAACTGGTTCTGCAATTTCAAATCAATACACAAAAATCGAAAATTCAAATGCCATTCACTCACTTTTTTTTAATCAAGTGAGTCTCTCACCCCTTGCAAACATGGCACAGCTAAAATGCAATGCAGACAATTTTAGTGTGTTCCTTAAACAGGATGCACCACCAGCACATGGAATTTATAGTTGCCAAAAACAAACCCTTTAAGCTTTCAACACTGATGTTACTCTTTCTCCTAAACAAGGCTCATTCCCACGTTATCTTCAGGAATGTGAACACTTCAAAAGCATACATTATAAGAAAGGCGCATCCTCGCCTCCTTTATATTACAGCCCCCCACTCGCTAACACACTGGGGCTGAATCGCAATGTTTAATGTTTAAACACTAGTCACAATTTGCCTGTCAAATACTCGCAATTTTTTTCTCTTTCTCTGCTCTCATGCCAAAATAGAGCAAGCTTTCACTTTGCAACTTTGTCAAGGGAAACCGCATGAAAAGATTCTTTCCTAATTGAACATAAATCTTTAATTCATCATTCATTGGAGCACTGTGAACATAGACATTTTTCCTTTCTGCTCACGGCTTTTCGGCTCCTTGGTTTCATTTCCCAGCAGTAAGTCAGCCACGACTGCTTTACTGAAGGGGCAAGATCTCAACCACAAATGCTATTGGCCGCGGCAGGCCAACACAAAAGGTGCTGTCTATTGGCTGTCTCAGAGCTGCAGTGAGACGACCAAGGAAAGGCGACAGCCTGCTCTGCACTCTCTCACACAATCATCATTTCACAGCAAGGGAAAAGGAAAAAAAATAAAAACAGCTTAACACAGTTCAACACTCACTGCCCAATTAAAACAACTTTTCGCTCGTTCAAACAGATTATTTGGAACACTTCATCACAAATAACTTGGCTTCAAACAGATTATTTGGAACACTTCATCACAAATATCTCTGCGTTCAGACGGATTCTTTAATATTTGGAGCAATTCATCACAAATATCCCATCCTCGTCGCCAAAAATGTATTGCTCTCCTCTGAAAAGTGCACGGAACTACCATAAATCACCAGTGCAATTATAGAGCAAATACTTCAACCCAAAAACAGACACAATAATTCACAGCCACGCACACTTTAGAAGATAATCAGCTCTTTACGGCTATTTATTCAAAGCTTACAGGTACATAGAAATAACTCGTACAACTCACATGGGCATAGATCACAGAAAACATAAAGAAGTCAAAGAAAGAAATACATCACCGTGGGCGTAGCTTAATGGAACTTCATCTCGCCAGCAGCGGCTGAAAGACCCCGATAACAGCCAGGCCAAGAGCACAACAACCCACAGGAGTGTCGGACCGAAGCGTCCCCCCTCCGACTGAAGTCTTTGTGCTTATCCCGTCTGACCGTTGAGGGCTTCCGCATATATGCCCTCCTCAACAAGGGGTGGCAACTTCTCGAACCTTCTGGCAATGCGCTTGCGCATTGATGGGTGACCGTTGGTTGCCAGCTGGGTCAACCGACAGTAACCTCAAGGAGCAAAGCACTTCTCTCTCCTAAACGCCCCGGGAAACAATTCCATAACTCATCTCAAAACCTTGGCACAGGCCGAGCAAACCCAAAACAAACTTCGCTATCAGGTACCAGCCGGCACCTGCGGATCTTAGCTTTCCCAGCGCTGTGTCCTTGGCTGGGAAGGCCTGCATTCCAAGCTCATCAGCGAATAACGTTGAAAACATGTTGTTTCGTAAAGCAAGTGTAGCTTTCCACTGAGGCATGGATAAATATCCATCATGGCTCTGAGTTCCCCCAGAATGCACTGCGCACCAGCGCCATGTTTTAGGTCAACCATCACAGCTTGTCTGGAGGCCTTGGGGAGAATGGATGAATTCCAACTGGCTTAAGTTGAACGGTGATAAAACCGAGGTTTTGGTGGTACACCCCCGTCCTCCACAGCTGCTACTCTTTGGACGGCAGCTTTCTGGCCTGCCTCCCTGGGCCCCTTTCCTCAGCCAGTCTTAATTGTCAAGGACCTTGGGGTTAAACTCACTGCATCCTTGTCCATGGAGTCACAAGTCAGCTCTGTGTGCCAGCAGGGCCATTTTCAGCAGAGTCTCGTGTGTTGGGTCATTCCCTATATCCTGGAGCATCTCTGTGTCTTTGTCATTTCTGCTCTGGTTACATCCTCATTGTGCTATTGCAACACTCTGTACTTTAGCCAACCTGCTTATATACTTCATGGCCTGCAAGTCCTCCAGAATGCTGCTGCCCAATTGGTGACTTCTACTCCTTGTGGCTGTCACATCTCCCCTGTTCTCCACAAACTCCATTGGCTGCCGGTGGCCAAACATATTCAATTCAAGGCCTTTTGCCTGGTCCACCGAGCTTTCTATGGTCAGGGGGTGGAATACCTCATGGCGAACTTCTCACCCTACATCCCGAGCCATGCTCTGCGGTCAGCTAATGCTTGCTTGCGGACTGTTCCATCGGTCAGGTATAGCTGCATTGGTGGCTGTGCTTTCTTAGTGGCTGTGGCTGTTCTCTGGAATTCTCTACCTCTTTCTCTCAGAGCTACCCCAATTCCTCTGGCTTTTTGCAAAGCTCTGAAAATGTTTCTTTTATAGGCTATCTCTTTCACTGCTCTGTAGGGAGCACGAAGGTGCCCTCAGGCAAATGTTGCGCTTTACAAAATCTATTCCATTCCATTCCATACCTTTTTGATTTTAAAAGAAATAGTGTGTTCCAACTCCTCCTGGAGTAAGAACGAATTTATAGAGTTCTTAGTTAGAACCACAGTTTAGCACTCTCATCAACTACTACCTGGTTTTCAGTCATGCCAGGCCTTCTACTTCAGCAACTTGCCACACAGGTTTACTCGCCTGCCCGTCTAGTACTTCACAAAAGAACAAAGTGTGCTTCAGTGGTAACTTCCAACTAAGAACAGCAACTTCACAAGGTTTAGTTAGCATCACGCTTTAAACCATTTTCGGTGAAAGAAGGAATCACATTGGTGCTCTTTAGGATTCCTCTGTAACTATGCTTCTCTCCCTCTGGATAATCTTCTTCAGAAGGGCAGCCTTGTTGCCACCTTTCCTTCCCCCTCTACACCAACAACCAAATAGTGACCACAAAGTGGTCTTATACTAGTTCTGTCTTGGCTTTGGCAATGTGTGTTTATATCCTCTAGTGATCTGTATTTCACAACACATAAACAGAAATTCTTACAACTCTCGGGGTTCCCATTTTTCCCCTCTTGCCTTGATAGGTTATTTGATGTGATAGGTTATTTATAACGCACTTAATACCCAGAGGTTTCTAAGCACGGACCTAGGGATCAAACCTGTGGTGCTCCATGTCGTCTTGCTTGTAATGTGAGCACTTTGCCCCTGAGCTATTCTCTCGAGACCTTGAGCAATGGTTGTTGTATTAGTATTGCTGGGTTTTGAAATACTCTTGGCTTGGTATTGTTTGTACGTGTTTTTTTGGACTAAAGCTTCGCCACAGGGTTTTTGGCCCTTCCACCAACTCACATGCTTGCTTGCTTGCACAGTCACTTTGGTTTAATAAGTACAACATTTGTTGGTTTCGTACGGTTTGGTATTCAGAAATGTAATCGCTGCTTCTCTCACTCACACGTGAGTGAAACTGCCTGCCGTGGATGGCGTCAGAGCGCTCCGGAGTCACTTGCAAGCTATGAACTCACAAGGTAAGTCGCTCGATCTAGCTCCGCTTGGTGTTCGCAGGTTGTCTGTCATTGTGGCTCCTCGCGGTCAGGCAAACAGCTTCGTCTGGTCCTCCTCTGCTCACGCCACTCGAAATTGGAGCTTCCTCCGCTCGACAGAGGCTCAGGTGTAACCCAACCACCTAAAGCCTTTAACGAGGGTACACTTCCCTCGCTGCTTCCTCTTCCTGCTGCGCAACCTCTGCACAATGAGCCTTCAATGGGCAAGCGTCCCATTCTTGCGCTTCCCACTGCGCAACCTCTGCAACAGGAATAGCTCGAGGCAAAGACCCTCTCAGGACTTGACATCGCTCTTGGCTACACAATGGTCCCAGCGTTTTCACTCGCGCCAGCTTCACTTTCCTCTGCAGCCCGCACTGCTTTCTCCTCTCCTGCTGCTCCTGCTATTCATGTTCTCCCTCTTCCTGTACCTGAGGGGGCTTTTTATGCTTCTGTCTCCCTCAGGTCTAGGTCGTTTACACTAATTAGCTGACTGCTCCCACAGCAATATTCCTCTGCATCCCTCTTCCTCGTCCCAGTACTGAAGGAATTATGGGACTTGAAGTCCCTGCCAACTAAGTTAGTTTTCCTAACTTCTTCTACCTTACAATAAGCCATTCCAAGATTGGGGTTTCAGGGAAAATTAAGCAAGGGAGTTTCTCCTTCCTCCTGGCCTGTTCCCACCCCATGTGATCCTCCCGCAGAACACCACCTCCAGGGTTGGGATCAGGAAGCATCTGCCTTCCCCTGGCCACATGAGAAGGGTCCCAGGTCAAGAATATGGGGGGAAACACTACTGATTCATCATACTATATGGACATCCATCGCTGCTGTAAAATCCTTTCCCAGGTTGTTCTTGTCGCCTACAAGGAATCACTCCCCATACTCTGTTACATCCTGCACTCTGTCACATCACACTGCTACACCAACCACATATCTTCTCTCCATTTTTACTGTCACAAACTATCCAGGACCATCAGTTTTTACCCTTCTCCCCCCGACCACACTTCATTCTTTCGTCTCTCACTGCAAAAGGCTTAAAAATCCCTGATCTCACTAGCCTCCTTTCCCTCCCAACCCTCAGTCGGTTCTCTCCACTATCCCACATTCTCATCCCCCATTCAATCAGATTTTTTCCACACTTCCCATCCTCTGCTCTGCCAACCCTTCCTGTGCGCCCACAGACCCCTTCGTATCCCAGAATGTTAAAGGACTGACATCGCTAAACTGCACCTCCCTATTCCCTTTTTTATCCTGTTCCTTTCATTAGATAGCCACTGTCGTACCCCTATTAAATAATGATCAAAAATAATCAGGATGTGAGATCCTACAAAAAAGCAAGCTACGGTTCTGAACAAAAGAGTTTATTTCAGAAAACCGCAAGTGTTATTGTTCAATTAGTTTACATAGCTTTCGATAAGCACGAAAGGCTTAAAAAGAACAGACAAGAGTGATTGAGTTTGGTGGAAATACAGATTGAGTATTAACCTCTTTTTTGTGTTGAGGTACAGAGTTCCACCTAAGGGCACAGTGGTATACAACAGTTAGAAGAACATATATTTATACAGTAGTGCACCCGGAAAATAGGGTGGTCCAGGGCATCGTAAACACGGGGTGTACACAACATAATCTACAAGACATACATGAAAAAGGGTATGTGCAGTTGTGGCACTGGGGATCGACACAGGTGTGTTTCGGCCAGGAAGGCAGAATTGTTGCCTGGATGGTGTTTGCCTTCTTCAGGATGAGCTCCAAATGTGGTGTTGTCCGTTTTGTCTGCGAATAGAGAAGGATTTGTGAGGATCTCGGGGTCTAATTGTGTTATTTATTGTTTCATAATTGAGGCCTAGTATTGCCACGTCAAAGGACAGCTTACCTGCTGCTGTGGTAGCAGTGTTGATGCTGTACAGAACCATCCAAAGATTATTTCTGGATGGTTGGTGCGAGACTGCACTAGGGGGAGCCGTGGGTTCCTGAGGTATCGATTTGGTCAGGATCCTATTGGCTAGAGGAGGGCCTAGAAAGGTCCCTCGTCTGTAAAACAAGCAATGATGGAAGTGAGTTTTAAGCGTCGATACAAACGTCTAGAACTAGGGTGAGAGTGTCCCTGGTCTAGTAAACACTGTTGGACGTTTGTGTAATGGTGAATGCCATACGTGCACAAACGCTCCAGGGCGTGTGGGCAACGTGGTGTCAGCTGTTGCCTTAAGTGATCAAGGGCGTGAAGGGTATTACCGCCCCATTGTGTGAGGACAAGTTGGTTTTAAAATAGCGCAAAAATAGTGCCTTTGTTGGAAAATGCAGAAGTGCGTCCGAACTAGTGGTGCGTCTGTGTTCCTCTGATGGATCGCAGTGCGCTAGAAGGGCCGAATAGCAACATGTGGTTGCTGTGCATATTATACACAAAATGGTAATGTGGACCCAAACGGAGAAGGAGGTAGTTCCGCTATCAAAGACTTCCCGTGAGTGAGTAAATGGATTAGTATAGAGGGCAAAGCCTCTGGAGGCGTGACAGCTGGATTTGTGCACTTACCGCGAGCCGTGAGAGCAACGTGCATCGTCGGGGGATCTGCTGCTGTAATGGTAGCTGTAACATCCAAGTGAAACCAGCTTGGCTAATAAGCTAGCCCCAGTGTGGTGCCTGGGCCAATGCACGGGTGCGAGAAAGGTGCTTGGACCAATGGGAGTAGTCTGAGCCGTTCCGCAAATGGAAAACCGTCTCGGTGGAGGACTGAAACTACTAGAAATGCTAGGCCCTTCCACCAAACTCAATCACTCTTGTCCGTTCTTATTGAGCCTTTCGTGCTTATCGAAAGCTATGTAAACTAATTGAACAATAACACTTGTGGTTTTCTGAAATAAACTCTTTTGTTCAGAACCGTAGCTTGCTTTTTTTTAGGATCTCACATCCTGATTATTTCTGATCATTATATACGTACCCCCCTGGGTAGATCAGGACTCCGCCAGACGCCCTTATTTTTACTTGTACCCCTCTTAAATACCCATATGGCTGAGCCCAACAACCCAAAAACCATATCAACCACTCGGACAGACCTGGTATACTCTCCTGCCAGGTACTATCCCAAATAGGTATTTTTCTGAGGTTGGCATTTGTCTGAGTATCCTCTCTTTTATCCTTTTGAAATCTTTAGGATGACCTCCTTGCTTTACCACATTCTCATAGTTCTTTCAACCCTTTGTACTCTCCAGGATGTATTTGCGTGATTTATCAAATCTGTATCACGTATAATACCACTGGTATCCCCTTGTGCTCTTTGGAATATCTTTGCATGATTTACAAAGTTTGTATCAAATATAGTACCACTTGCATCCCTGTGTGCTCTTTGGGATATGCCTGCTTGGGTTTTCAGCTGCTCTAGCTTCCTTAATGCCCTCGCCACCAGCCCAACTCTTTCCCTACCTTTGGGAATCGTCTGGGTGGTCTCCAGTCTCATCAGGTGGCAGAGCAGAGTTTGTCTGCTGCAGCTGCATTTGGCATTCTCTTTCCAGGAGTTCCACAGCTCTGGATTCTTACTTGTGTCTCCGGCTGCCTGTGTCTTCGTTCTCGGTCTGCTTTCGTCGGTTTGGCTTCCTTTCTCCCTGCCTCTGGCCAGGTCTGCCTTGCTTGGACCTCTCTCTCCTTGCTACACGCCTCAGTGTCTCAGCTCTTAGCCTTTGTAGTCTATGGCATAGAACAAGCATCTTGTTCCTTGTTCTTCCAGGGCGGACTCCACCGACCATTGAGTCCTTCTTCCCTTTTTATGATTGGGATTGCTTCTTGACAACTGTACCGCGTGTGTTGGTTTCACAGTGGGATTTTGTCTCCTTCATCTCAGCACTCCTTTGCATTAAGCTAGGGTGAGTCTCCCTCTTCCTCATTCCATTCGTGTGAATTATACATTTCACTCCACTGTAACATACAAAAGTATGGGGGACCAGAATGGTCTGAATAGAAGATAAGGAAAGTGGGGACTGAGTTGGGTGAAGGGAAGTAGAGGACAGAAGTGAAGGAGGGGAATACTGCGTTCTCCCAAGTGGATTTTCACTGGTCCCATGAGGGGTTCCCTCCCCATGCAATCCACCTGCTGAGTACCACTCCCAGGGGGACTATCGGGTAGCAGCCTCACCTCCCTGGCCTCATGGGAAATAGCTTGGGATTTGACACAACATATATAGACTACTTCTGCACTGTTACCACTGTTACAGTAGTATTTGATATAAGAGGTGAAATGTTTCACTTCTTTTGTATTATGTTAATTGGGTACTTCAGTGATGACACAGGGAGGCCAGGCAGGGGTAGGTATCTTCTTTACCTACATACAAGTTTGTAGGATATTAGGTAGCAGGTAAGTACAAAAGGATCTTCAAGTACAGAAAGACATAGGAGACATCCACCGGCACCCACTCAATCCAGCAGGCCACTTCCAACTGCCCCCCAAGGAACACACACGAACACACACACGAACACACGAACACACACACACGAACACACACACACGAACACACACGAGAACACGCTTTCTACAAGAATTCCACAGCAACCTAGGTCACAGCACAGGAACAGGGGAGAAAGCAAGACATAACACATCACCCGCCGTAAAACCAACAAGAGTAAGGGAACGGAACAGAGAGACAAAAGTACAATCCCAAAAAACCAACCATCTCCAAGTGACCCATGACAGGTCCAATATTCAGTCACTATAAAACTTGCTCAGAACACAACCTGCCACTCAAACCATCTCAAGCATCAAGCGGGCTAACAGACTGGGAAAACCCTTCCCAGTCCTCTCAGCCAAACTTTGGAATTCTCTCCCCCTGACCTTGAGGCAAGAACAAAACAATACAAGATTCCGACAACAACTGCAAACCTTTCTTTTTAAGTAATGCTCCCTTTGACATGACCCAACTTTCCTGACTTCTGTCCCGTATTTCTGCATGTCTTTTGGTGTTGATGTTACCTGGAGCCCCAATCAATGCCTGTGGACCTTCGGCACCATATTTAAATAAATAAATACAATTAAAATAAATAAAATCCCCTCAACCGTCCTACCAATGAAATGCTAGAAAAACATCACAACCCAAAACACGTCACCATCCACACTGTTGACCAAACAGCAGGAACTCCTACAGGGGACCGGACCCACACCCCTCGGAACGACTGCCGACTACCCACCTCAACCAAAGAAAACCACTTTATCACTTAACCAAACCAACACTGAGGCTGCTCGACAGACAAGCAACACTACACCACTGCAAATAGTTGGCACACAGAAAAGCACGACCAGTGCTCCAACAAGGAGCACCCAACCACAAGAACAACACATAGGTTGAGACCACCACATCCAAGGTGTGGGAGCGACACTCCCCACAAAGGGTACTGGGGTCCCCCAACACACAATGGCAAAGCACACTTGACCAAATGGCAACAAAAAAAACATGTGAGTGCGGGGTCCACCTCCACAGAAACAAACTGAGGTAAACTACACTCAACAACATTTCTCCAGCCACAACCATGAACGCAAATGGCACGGGCACATAATACCTCCCCAAAGTGCTGTGGTGTGCCATGTGCTGGCAGCTAGCAGCCCAGGTGGCTGGCACTACCCAGCCACACAAAACACAAACACAACTGTCTAACCCCAGAAGGTGGTTTGCTAGGCCACCCAGTGAGCACAACACACACCACATACACCAGTAACCCCCCGTAAGTCCATGCCCTATTCTCACGTCCATATTCGGACAGACGTGTGGAGGCAAAAGTTAAATCAACATGCAAGAACAAAACAAATTTTAACTTTCTTCAACTAACCGAGGCAACGTCTTTACCAAAATACACCAGACACATCCCAGATCCACCACAATCCACAACATACCAATGGAAAACTTACATCCAAACAGGCTTCACTTCACATAACACTGTTGATCAATATTCACGGTTCAGCATGGACAACTCCCTGGAAAATGACATAAAGCCCTGATCTAGCTTGTGGAAAACTGCCATATATTGACTTCTTGGATCTCCCAGGTCAGCCCTACAACCAAGGCAAAAACCCCAGCGCTCTTCCCAGCGAGCAGTCAATTCCTGCTTCCCAGAGGTACTTTTTCGTGTGAAAAATATTCTTCATGTGTGTTCGCATTATTTTCAGGTGAGTTTTGCTGCCGTTTTATATATTAGGGTAGCGTTCCGGTCCGTTCCAGGTACTTTTCGTGTGAAAATGTAGATTTTGGACAGTAATCGGTTAATGACAGCACATTGTTCAACCTTCCCCATTTCCAAAATGTTCTTCATGTGTTTTTGCATCATTTTCAGGTGAATTTTGCTGGCGTTTTATACATTAGAGTAGCGTTCCGGGTACTTTTCTTGTGTGAAAATGTAGATTTTGGGCAGTAATGGGTTAATGACAGCACATTGTTCAATCTTCCCCATTTTTTCCAAAATGTTCTTCATGTGTGTTTGCATCGTTTTCAGGTGAGTTTTGCTGTCGTTTTATATATTGGGGTAGCGTTCCGGCCCGTTCTGGGTACTTTTTCGTGTGAAAATGTAGATTTTGGGCAGTAATGGGTTAATGACAGCACATTGTTCAACCTTCCCCATTTCCAAAATGTTCATCATGTGTGTCTGCATCATTTTCAGGTGAGTTTTGCTGTCGTTTAATATATTGGGGTAGCGTCCCGGCCCGTTCCGGGTACTTTTTCGTGTGAAAATGTAGATTTTGGGCAGTAATGGGTTAATGACAGCACATTGTTCAACATTCCCCGTTTCCAAAATGTTCTTCGTGTGTGTTTGCATCATTTTCAGGTGAGTTTTGCTGCCGTTTTATGTATTAGTGTAGCGTTCTGGCCTGTTCCGGGTTTTACACTGTTCCTGACGAAAGCCTTAGGAGAAACGAGAGAAATTTCAAGAGAGCAAAATGAGTGGCTTTGTCTCGGCTGCCCTGTGAAACAGCGGACAGGAGGTGGGAGAAGCAGAGCATTGATGCAGGGAATATTTGTCAAAGCCTTTGAAGTTAACTGGTTCACCCTTGCCAACTGTCAGGTCCTCTACGCCAGTCTCTGTCTAGGGCTTTGGCACTATAAGTTGGATAAACTCCTGCAGGAACTATGGTGTACCCACTTTAACAGAAAGAGTGAGGACAGCTACTGCCTAACAGTGTCAGGGCGGCCTGATAAAAGAAGAAATGTGCCAGTCTAATCTAGTCTGCTAGCCCACTTTCCTATCTGCAAACAAAATGCAACAATTCCAGGGATCCAACCACCTACTGACTCTTTTCCAGATCAATACAGTCACTGGGTATTTGTATTGCCCCAGGGTGTTTTCTTAGCTTTTCCATGGTTGTTTCTTGACTCAGATGTTCTCCTTGTTTATCTTCTGGACTCGGGTGTTATACCGCTCTGGCTACTGCTACCCTTCATAGGCTCTGAAAGTGCAGAGACTGCATTCAGCTACCAGGCAAGAACTTGTGGCACTTTTCCCCTTGCCATAGGGGAATACCCAAAATGATTACAAGCAGGTTTTTCTCCCCGCCTTAAATATATACAAAGAACTATGGAATTATAGGGCTACCAAGTGGGGTTATTTTAGGAACTGAAACAGAAACTCGAACATCAAACAGATTCTGGACATCCTCCACACTACAAAGGACAGGCTGGACGATCGCCTGGTCGTGAGTCTCGATACTGAGAAAGCATTTGACAATTTACAGTGGTAACCTGTTTGCTCTCCTGGAAACGTTGACCATGGGTAAAGGGTTCTGTAAATCGTTATGAGCATTGTATCACGGAGCAGGAACAAAGGTGACAAGTTCTGCCGAATACCATTGGCAAATGGAGCAAGGCAAAGGGTGTCCCTTGTGACCTATCCTTTTTGGCATTGGATCCACTAGCCATCATCATAAGAGCGTTGGATGAGATCAAGGAACTTGTGACAGGCAACGGGAAGCACAGGCTCTTGCTTTTAGCGGATGGCATGCTGCTTACACTTTCAGAACCTGCAGGGGGGCTGCAGGAGCTCCTTGATGTGATAGAGCAGGGGTCTGCAACCTTTGACTACCACTCCTATCAGCCCCAACCAGCACCGGCAATAGTGCAAGATCGTGGGAGTTGTAGTCCAAAACATCTGGCGAGCCGCAGGTTGCAGACCCCTGTGATAGAGCATTTGGGAGCCATCGCAGGATACAGGTTAAACTGCTTTGAAATCAAGCATGAGGCCGATATGAAGGGAGGGTGAATAAGGAAGGCTCTGCAGAGCTACCGTAGGAGTGGGAATGCAAGAGGTAAAGCACCCCTGGGATTCTTTTCCCGAGGTCAGGGCAAAGCACTCTCCAGCACAACGTAGGCAAGCTGATAAAAAAAGACTTGGGTGTGGATATTGCAAGATGGCGTAAATCAGACTGTGTGGGCAAGAATAAATACAATAAAAAAAGAACATTAAGCTGCAAACCTTCTACTTCTTATAAGCTGCAGGTTAGACATAGCTGAACACACACTGGAGCACATGCTCAGGGAGTTTGTTTGGTTAGGAAAGGATTCACAACTGCGATCCTTCGAAAAGAAGAAGCTGAAAGGTAGGTTGGAATTCCCACACCTGCAATAGTACCACCAGGCATATACCTTGGCCAACTTGAGGGAGTGGTTCATGGAAGAGGTCCCTGAGGAAATGGCAGGACTCTTGATCGAGAGGTGCTTGAGCAGAGAAACCTCCCTGCTGAACCTTGCACGCTATTTCAGAGGGACAGGTAGAAGAGCTCTGAAGCCGCCCTGGGTGAATATCAGGAGGGCATTTCACAAAATATGCACAAAGCTGGACTTAGACGTACACATGCTGCTGTGCTCCCCAATATTCGGGAACCCGCTGCTCAATCGTTCAGACCCAAACCAGTTGTGGGTGAATTGGTCGAGAGGGAACCTCCGGGCACTGGGCCAACTATTGAAGAGAAAGAAAGTGCTGCTCTTCCTAATCATAAGAACCAGACATGGAATAGCAGTCTATGAGATGACCCAATAAGAGCGGGTCTGGAAAGGGCCACAACCGCATATCTCAATGCTTAGAGAAAAACACTAGGCATCATCACGACTGTGCCAGTCCGGTAACAATGGTGCCTGGTGGGCGGAACGGCACCCGCCTGCAGTTTCACGGAACCACAGGCACCGTTATTATTGGTGCCGGTGCTTCCGTGGTCCCCATTCCCATTGAGTCCGGGAATGGGGATTTACAATTACTGGGGCCTGACTTCCCTGAACGCCGTGGTTGTAATCCCCAGTGTTTCCGGCAAGCCAGACGCTGGTAAATATTGCAAGTCCAGTGGCAACCTGCTGGACTTGTAGTGAGGCCCACTGTGGAATGATTGAGGTCTACTTTATGCGACTCAAAGAGTAGGATCTCAGCATCAAACATATACATGACGATGACATGCCCAGGGCCTGAACGCGTAGAAAAAAATCGGAATTACTGGAGGAAGCCTGGACAGACCAACTGAGAGGTGTCCAGGAGTCGGGCCTTAGCCTAGAAATAACCTGCATGCCGCAAACGGTCGTCCTGCAAATATACTCGTCTCAATGCTCAGGTACCGGAGAAGATCATCCGTGGAGGACAGGTTCTGCAGGTGACACTGACTCAAATGCTCCACCCTTGCCCGATATCGAGGTCATGGTGGGAAGTAATCAATACACAAATCTCCCTAATATTAGGCCATGCAATTCAATTTGCAAAAGAGATGATTGTGTTTAACAAGATGAAAATGCTGAAGGCCCTACATAGGGATCAGAAAAAGTCGCGCACAAGAGCCGTGATAGTGGCCACAAAGTTACTTCTATACAACTGGAAAAGGACCCGACATAAACATTCAGAAAGTTAGTTGAGTGGGTTTGGGAGGATAGCTCAGGGGCAACGTGCTCGCATTGAAAGCAAGAATATACTGAGCAACCCAGGTTCGATCCCCGGGTCCGCACTTAGAATTACAATTATACTAAACTGTCTTCACTGGAAAGAGCCACCTACAATTCAGTCCTAAGCAAATTGCTTGGATTCATGCATTGATCAGAGCACTCTAAGATGCTGGACTGGTAATGTCTTGCAGCAAGATGTGTATGTCTGATCTGTGATGTATGTGCCAACGTTTATTGCACACCTTTGTGTCTCTACACCTTATGTCTGGTGCAGCAAGTTTTGTGTGTCTGATCCGTGATGCATGCCTACCTGTTTTTTTAACCCCTGTGTATCTCTACACCCCGATTCTCATAAAGGTGTTTAGTACCGAAAAGGACGTTAAAAGGGTTAAAGACCTTTTCGGTACTTAAGACCTATTCTGAAGGTGGCGTATTCTTCCGAAGTCGGAAGGAATGCGCCACTTTCGGAATACATGTGGCGGTTGCTAGGATGTGTTGGAAACCAACCTAGCAACCGCCACATTTGTAAACTGGCTTTTTGGAATCCTATTCTTGTGGCACTCCTCCAGTTTAATATGTGCGCTAAACTAGCGCACATATACAGTACCCTTTTGGTGCCGTTAAACTGGAGGAGTGCCACAAGAAGCCTTGTTTGGTGTAAATGGAAGTGTCCATATACACCCGTGTTGTATAAGAACACTTTCATGTTCACCAAAGCCAGCAGCTTCAACGTTGAAGCTGCTCGCTTTAAAAGAAAGTGTTCATATACACCACACGGGTGTATATGGACACTTTCCTATATACCAATGTAAGCAGCTTCAACATCCTGCAATGTTGAAGCTGCTCACTTTGGTGGATCGGCAGCATTTTCGTTAAATAGCGATTCCCTCGTTATTTAACAAAAATGCTGCCGAGATTCGGCAATCCGCCTGTTTCCATTAGAAACAGGCGGATTACAGCGAAAGCGCTGTCCTGCTTTGTGATGACGCCCAGGCCCACTTCAGAATAGCAGTGGTGCCTGGGGCCCGATTCTCAACAAGGTGTTAAGTACCGAAAAGGACGTTAAAAGGGTTAATGACCTTTTCGGTACGTAAGACCTATTCTGAAGGTGGTGCATTCTTCCGAAGTCGGAAGGAATGCGCCACTTTCAGAATACATGTGGCGGTTGCTAGGATGGGTTGCAAACCAACCTAGCAACCGCCACATTTGTAAACTGCCTTTTTGGAAGCCTATTCTTGTGGCACTCCTCCAGTTTAATATGTGCGCTAAACTAGCGCACATATACAGTACCCTTTTTGTGCTGTTAAACTGTAGGAGTGCCACAAGAAGCCTTGTTTGGTGTAAACACTTTAATGTACACCAAAGCAAGCAGCTTCAACGTGCTGCAACGTCGAAGCTGTTTGCTTTGGTGTACATGAAAGTGTTCATATACAACACACGGGTGTATATGAACACTTTCATTTACACCAAACTGAGCAGCTTAAACGTTGAAGCTTCTCGCTTTAAATGAAAGTGTTCATATACACCTCACGGGTATATTTACATCGCACGGGTGTATAGGAACACTTTCCTATACACCAAAGTAAGCAGCTTCAATATCCTGCAATGTTGAAGCTGCTCACTTTGGTTTATTGGCAGCATTTTCATTAAATAACGATTCCCTCGTTATTTAACGAAAATGCTGCCAAGATTCTGCAATCCCCCTGTTTCCATTAGAAACAGGCGGATTACAGCGAAGCCCAGGCCCACTTCAGAATAGCAGTGGTGCCTGGGCGTCAAGAAATGGCGCAGTGAATCGTGCTATTTAGCACGTTCACTGCGCCATGATGAGTATCGGGCCCCTTGTGTACCCAAGTAACAGAGGGTTTTCTTCTCTGCTTTTTATCCTATAAAATATGTTTGTACTGCATTGACATTGTGTTGTCTGAGTATGTTAAATTGCAAGCAATGAAAGAATGTGCTTGAAAAAAAGAAAAGAATGAATAATAACATCTGTGTACAATGACATGAGTCACAGACCATGACTTGAGAGCACACTTTTAGCACATTTTTTACTAGACATGAAAGTGTAATTGAAATAACTGGGGGGAGGAAAATGGGCTGTAGTTTGTCCATATTACCATTTGTAGAATGATTACACCCACAAACCAGTGAACGCACCTGCTTTTGGCGGGTGCCAAGCGCCATAGTCAGTTTACTCACCCGCCAACCCATATGCCCGTCAGTAGGAAGCAGTAGGCTTTCACCCACCAAAAACAAAACCCTCCTTATTCTTCCTCCTTGGCAACGCAAAAGCTTGGCAGGTGTGCACGCAGCCATTATTTTGCAGACCATTTTTGCCCTACCGCAGACACTGAGAATGTATGCATGCATGGGATTTCAGGAGCAGGACCGCAGGGGAGAGCCCAGTGGGGAGAACCGGGGGAGGGGAGGGGAGAGGAGGCTCATGGAGTGG
Source organism: Ambystoma mexicanum (assembly GCF_040938575.1). Taxonomy (NCBI): domain Eukaryota; kingdom Metazoa; phylum Chordata; class Amphibia; order Caudata; family Ambystomatidae; genus Ambystoma; species Ambystoma mexicanum. The sequence continues at coordinate 745,656,105 of NC_090927.1, read as the reverse complement.
AGCTCCCATTGGCAGGTTTTCAATGCTCTTTCTGGAACCTGCATGCTTATCCTGGAATTATGTCAGGCTCATTTCTGCTTTCCATCCTCACAGAGTTGATAGAATTAGCACCATTTGGTTATTTTTTTTTTTTTTTTTAAATTACTTGTATATAATCAAACAAGATTTTTACAAGAGCTCAAGAGAAGAAGGAGAGTGAAAAGCATCACCAGGGGAACAGGGACTAAGCTTCCACCCATAAAGAGATGCTGCGTCAAATGGCAGTGGTCAAGGTAATTTTTTGGAATGCTAAGTTCAACAGTTTAGCTGACGCCGTATGCCATCTTGTCTTGTCCCCAGTAATTAAGCGGTTCCACCAGATGCCTTCATTGCTTGCAAACGAGTTAGCAGTCAGGGAGCTGAAAAAGGCCACCCTTTCTTGGTGCAGAGCAGGACAGAGCATTAGCAGGTGTCTGATGGATTCTATTTCTTCAGCGTTTTTGCAAAGTCTACAGGCTTTTGTCGTGGATCCTGTCCTGATCGCCAGAATTTCCTGCGTCGGGAGAACGTTGAGACGGGCTTTTAGGAAGGTTCTGATTAAGGCTTTGTTGGGATATCGTTTGCAATATGCCATTGGTTCTTTCAATTTGTTGATGTTCGTTGGAAGATGGGCTAATAATTTGTTACCAGTTGCTTTTTCAATGGTCAGGATCCAATCTGTACACTGTAGTTTGGTTTTAATCCTAACAGGATTGTACTTTAATTCTTCTTTGGTACAAGCGATTTCCTCCAGTTTCAAATTTTGGTCCTGAGCCCATTTATTCATCGTTTGGTTATTGCCCTTCTCGATCTCTTCGGCAATTATTCGATAGATTTCTAGGCTCTCCGGATGGATGACTTTCCTGTACAGATATAGAGTTGCGATATCCACCACCGCTTTTAGGGAGACAAGACCGAGTTCCCGTCGGATCGGGGCTACAGCAACGGAGTTAGGTAAACCCAGCACCGATCTCCAGATAAAACCTTCGAGTTTGAGCCAGAGGCCCTGAGGAATAGACTGGGTGGCGTCCATGCCGTAAGTCAACGAGGGGATAATCTTGGCCTTGTAAAAGTTGATAGCTGGTTGCAGAGAGAATTTCCCGTATTTCCGATCAACAGCTCTCAATTGCGATGCTAGATTCTTAGCCTTCGCCCATAGGTCATTTTGCAGGTTCCTGGCCCACTTTGTGCTGTCGAGTTGAATTCCGAGATACTTGAACGACTCGACCACTTCTATTTTGGTGTCGTAGAGGAGCCAATTGAAAGCCACTTTCTTTTTGGTGCCTTGTTTTTGGAGAATCATTATCTTGGTTTTCGATTTATTGATTTCCAAATTGTTTTCGGTGGTATAGGCTAGTTGTCGTTGCAAACCGATCTGGGTCTGATCAAGCAATATTAAATCATCCGCATATAGAAGTCTAGGCACCTGAGTGTTGCCTATTTTCGGAGGAAAGGATCTGGTTTTAGATTGGGACTCTTTGAAATCTCCTAGGAATGATATGAACAGAGCAGGGGCCAGGGGACAACCCTGTTTTACTCCTCGAAAAGTCGGCATAGAGTTAGACATTAGGCCTTGATTATTTAGGCATACTTTTATACTGGTTTCGGAGTGAAGTTTGATTATTGGGTCCAAAATGGTCGCAGGACATTTCCAACACTTAAGTTTGGACCATAGTTTGGACCTGTTCACTCTGTCAAAAGCAGCCGATAGGTCAACGAACGCTAGGTAAATCCGTGGAGATCCAGTCATAACTCTGTCTTTGAGTAGGTTCAAGCACAGAATATTTGCACTCGTGCTTGCATTTTTTTGAAATCCAGTTTGGAGAAAATCTGAACAGCCAGCAGTGGCTGCCCATTTGCGAAAATGATTCAGTAGGATTGTAGCAAAAACTTTTCCAATGGCATCTAACAATGCTAATGGCCTGTGATTCGAGGGATCGTCTCTGGCTCCCTTTTTAAAGATCGGAACGATCAAAGCTTTTGACCATGAGTCTGGAATGGTTTTACTTTCTCGGCAAACTTTAAAAATTGAGCAGATAAAGTTCGCCCATTCCTCTGGATTTTGTTTGAGGTCGCAGTTAGCGAGCCCGTCAGGGCCCGGGGCTCTCGATGGTTTCAGTTTCAAAATAATTGATTTGATTTTGTCGATTTCTATCTGGTCGATCCAGGCTGAATCTTTTTGTTGTTCTGGTTCGTAGGTGTTTCCTTTGACTGGCTCGAACAGTTTTCGAAAATGGTCGGTCCATTTAGCTTCTGTAACTGGGTTTATCATCTGCGAGTTTTGAAGTTTGTTCGGTTTATTGATTAACGACCAGAAGTCGCGGGGCTTTTTATTTATCAGAGCCTTCAACATCGCCTCGGCGTCAGATTGGTAAAGTAACTCTCTAGAGTTTCTCAGCCATTGTTTATAATGTCTTGTTTCTATGGCAAGGTTTTCCCAGAGTGCCGGCTGATTCTTAGTTACTGCGTCTCTCTTTAGTTTTCTTATAGATCGACGTTTGGTGACTAAGACTGTGTTATATTCGTGGGTGTGCTGAGTGGGAAGATGAGTGCTGATTTTTCTCTGTTTCTTAAACGGAAGAAGAAGCGGAATGTAGCTCGATCTTGCCAGGTCCGTTCTAGATGTAGGATCAGACATTTGGATGGAAAAAAGGTCATCGACTTTTTGGACATCAGAATCAGTCATACGTAAGCGGGTGTTTTGAGAATTCGTCTCAATGGCGGTGTCATAGTATTGAGGTGTAGGACGATTGCTTTTGCAGAAAACATTGAGTAGATTGTGGTCACTATACTTTGTTTTAATGACTTCGAAGGCAGTTATATTGTAAAAAACTGATTCAGAGGCAAAGATATAGTCGAGGGTAGTAGAGGACCCGCCGCGTTCCCAAGTCGGAATCAGCGAGTTTTGCTGCGTAACAGTGGCCGCATTTAGCAGGTTTCTGGATTTCATGATGGTGTTCCACGCCAGACCTCTAGTTGAAGCAGATGATTTTACCGAGTCCAATCCTTCTGGCTCGCTGGATGGTAGGCAGTTAGCGTTCAGGTCGCCGCAAATCAGAATGTTTGGAGATTTGTATTTGATTGCGATCTCATCGATGATGTTTGCCACTTTATCGCACATGTTCACTGTAGAGATCTTTTGCGGATTCCAATATATGTTTATGATAGCTACCCGCTCTGCTGTGTTTGAGTTGTAAAAAACAGATGTAGAATTCCATGTAGTCATCACTGCCAGAATTTCATAGCTACAGGTTATAACTTCTGTGATGGTTATGCCAGATCCTGTTTTAATCGCTGTTAGTAAGCCAGAAGAAGGACGGCCCAGGGGACCTTTAAATGCCGGGGAGATTTCGATGTGATAGCCATCTAAATCAGGTTTTTCTCGAAGCCATGTTTCCTGAAGGCATATGATGTCGTGTAAGCCAAGATCATGCGAGTCAGGCCTAGTGAGATGCACGTGCCCTCTGGTATTCCAGGATGCTATGTTTATGGTATCACTCGCGTCTATTGAGTCTGCTGAGTTGGGGGAGTGTTTCTTCATCAATGTCCCCCCAGATGGTTGCTATCTTTTGTCTCCTGATGTTAGGATTGAGCGGAACCAGGAATATTTGCTTTCCTTTGGAGTTTTTTCGGAAGCCATTGGAGACCGATCTGCATGTTTCTCTGTGGCTTTTCGAATTGGTACCGACAATCTCTCATCTTGGATACGACTTCGATGGCTTGTCGAATAGAATTGTTTATGTTCGTAATCTTGTTTGGTCTTGTCGTCCTCTCTGTAGGCTGTTTTCTCGCCTCTCCTTATGGTGTGTCTTGAACAAGCATTTGGAGTGGAGCCATATGGTGTAGAACTGTTGGTTTTTTGCGGTTTATTAGTAATTAGACGTGGACTTCTTTCCCTTCTTGTTGCTCCGTACAGTTCTTCTATTCGGGATTTATATCTATAATATCTTCTTGGAGAATGAAGATTAGCACCATTTGGTTATTTAATGGTAAAGTGTGTTATTAACCATGGAATTACGGTAGCCTATTAAAGCTACTTCGGTCTGGCCACAAGAGTGTACAAAAATCTCTCGCTCTCTCGCTCTCTCTCTCCTTCTCTCTCCTTCTCTCTCTCTCCTTCTCTCTCTCTCTCTCTCTCTCTCTTTCTCTCTCTCTTTTTTTTTCCAGGGAGGAGAAGACCAGGGAGCAAGCATTTCCCTGCTTTGCTCCAACACCCTGCTGACTGACTCCTTCCTGCAATTCAGGAAAGTTACTGAAGACCCTTCTCTTCAAGGAACAGTTCACCAACAAATGAGAACCATAGATGGGCAAGAAATAGGAAGTGGCCCTCCGAATGAGGACCATAGACGGGCAAAACATGGGCAGTGCCCTTCTGAATGATGACCATGGACGGGCAAGACTTAGGCAGTGCCCCTGCGAATGAGGACCATACACGGGCAAGACATAGGAAATGCCCCCACCGAATGAGGGACATAGACGGGCAAGACCTAAGCAGTGCCCTTGTGAATGAGGACCATACATGGGCACGACATAGGCAGTGCCCCTGCGAATGAGGACCGCAGATGGGCAAGACATAGGCAGTGCCCCTGTGAATGAGGACCATACATGGGCAAGACATAGGCAGTGCCCCTGCGAATGAGGACCACTGATAGGCAAGACATAGGCAGTGCCCCTGCGAATGAGGAGCACAGATGGGCAAGGCATAGGCAGTGCCCCTCCGATATTCCCCTCCGTTTGTTGTTCAGCGCTTAATTGTTTTCTAGCTAGGTTTGCGCTACATACATACATTCATACATATGTATTGTAGCCATCATAATAAGAACATTACATGTGTCTTACCCAGCACAGCACATTATGAAAACCTAGAATACCATGTACATATTTTCTAACTGCGTATCATTCCAAAATGGATTGTCTGTTACAGTCCATCTGCACTCTATGACCTCATGAGAAAGTGAAAGGGGACCGGCATCACCACAGAGGGCACCGGGCTGCTGAGGATACAACCACACAGCATGTTCAGAGTATAGGAGTGGCCACAGAGCTTCATGTTTGACAGTTATATCCTTGATAAAAGATGCGCATGCATGACTCACTAAGCATGCAATGCGCTCAGCTTGGAGTCCATTCCATTTGTCCCAGCACTCACCCTAAGAGTAAGATGTTTGTTATATACTCACCTGCACACCCTGCGTTTTGGATGTGAGAATACCATGGAATCTGCCACTCCATTAGGGTCGAACTGAGGCTCGCAGAATTTTCGAAGAGCAGGTTCTGAGAGTGGAAGGCAGGTCTCATGGTAAACATTTCTGTGCATGTGGGGCTACTTTATAAATAGGGGGGCCCCCTTTCCTTTTGCAAACACCGCCCTACACACATATATGCAAGCCCATTCTGTAGTGAAACTCTATGGGCAAATACCATAGTTTTCGTCTGAAAATGCAGGAAACGTTAAACAACAATGGTGTGTGCAGTTCGAAATCCGCTGCTCGCAGCGTTCTCAACTTACATGCCACAAGTTATATGATGCGTGTATAAAATCAACAAAAATGTATTTAAAAAAAAAATAATAATAATCTAGGAAGCATTTTGGGTTTCGGTTTTTTATTTTACTTTTGCCAGGCCCGTGCATTACACCTATTAACCACAGGGTGGCAGCACATTCCTGTGAATGCATTGCACGCCAATTTTAAGTGGCTCTGCTCACTCTTTGCCAAACTGAAACGGTTCACGGGTTCACGGCTCTTTAAAAACATTGTCATCGCGTGGATTTTTGCTGTATGACCGGAACAGCCAAGAAGAAGGATCAGACAGGCTTGGCTGAAGAAGCTCATCTCTGCCCTCGAGGCAGGCCTCTCATGTGATCATTTTCTTAGCTACACGACTGACGAGACAGGGCACGTGTATGAAACGATTTTGTTATAAACAGTGTTTGCCTCAACATATGTAATCCAGTTTTTAACTAGTGAACATAGCGTCTGATTCTGATTAATAGTAAAAGCAGCTTCACGTGTCGTTATACTAACACTCCTAGTTTAAATCTACAGCATTTACAATGCGCCTGTACACAAATTACAAATGTAATCTCTAATTATGAACTGAATTTACTTGGCGGTAACCCCACCTTGGCACGTGACACCAGTTAACCAACATGGAAAGGGAACGAGGCGGATGCCTCGCCAAACATAAACAGGGGACATTACATCTCCCCCACTTACATTGACACATGACCAACCCAATCTCTTCAATCCATCTTGAGGGTCTTGGAAAAGCCCTCTTTGACGGGCCCCGATTCACCAGAATGCGTTCTTCGCTTGCACTGCCACTGTCATCAGTGCCTATGTCACGGTCCATGAAGTCAGAGCAGCTTTCTGGTGAGCTCACTGTGCTGGCATGCTCCTCGCCTCTGGACGCTTCACTTCCAAACTTTATGAAGAAAGAAGAGTTTATGGTGATGTTACCACAAAGGCTCTCAGCTGACACGATGGATCCCTTGATGGCGGTCACGGTCGGAGGCTCAGGGTCAAAAGCAGGGACCTCTTTTGATCCTTGCGGTTGGGGCACTAAGACCGATCCCCTACTTGCAATTCCGGTGTCCTGGCCCTTCTCCTTCTGTCGGCATAGCTATTCATTTTTGCCTTGCTTGCCTCATCCTTACTTCGAGCTCCTGATTCTTCATTTCAAACAGACAAAGACCTTGGAGCCTGTGGAAGTGTGGTTTTTATCACCCTGATGAACATCAGTTCTGAAGGACACACTCCCGTTGAGCTGTGCGAAGTGTTTCAATAGTCTCTTAACAAAGTAGAAATGGCTTGCATGAATGATCCTTTTGTGATGGAGCACACTTGGAGTGTGCATTTCAGATTGGCCATGAATCGTTCGACAGTACCATTAGTCTGAGGCCTCAAGGGTGTGACCCACCGATGTTGGAAACCTAGATGTTCCACAAACATTGAGAAATCATGTCCACCTAAAGGCGGGCCATAGTCAGATGTTACTGTTGTCGGAATACCATAGTCTGCAAATGTCTTGTCGATCACTGGGATGACAGCGTGGGCCCCTGTTTAGTGAACTAAGTGTACTTCAGGAAACTGGGACATTTTATCCATGATGACCAGTACATATTTCCCATTTGCTAAATGCCCAAACATGTCAATCGCTATTTCGTCCCACACTTTTAAAGGCATAGGTGTAATCTTCAGCAGTTCAGGCAAAGTACGCGGTGCTACTGCCTTATATGTAACACAGTTCTCTAACGTCTTCTGTATTTTGGTGTCCATTTAAGGGAACCATACCTTTGTTCGGTGTTCTCGCTTGGTAGAAACGATCCCTCGATGACCTGTGTGCGCCAAATTGAGCACCCTGTCTTGGAGTGCCTCAGGAATAACAATTCGATTCTCCTTCAGTAGCAGGCCTTGTGGAGTGATAGACCGTACCTGTTTCAGTAGGTGAAACGTCTTTAGTAACTTCTGTTCGCCTTTATATGATTCATGCCACCTCCCTGATACCATGTCTTTGCCTTGCATTGACACTGAGTCTTGGTGTATAACTTTGTGAATTTCAGCTTATGATTTTAGTAATGTATTGATCTGCCTTGGCTGATTGTCTTTCTTCCTTTGTGAGCAGGGGATACCGGTATAGGAAATCAGCGGATTACTGTCTTTCCCAGGTTGGTGAATGATGTCAAAGGAGTACTGTTGTAGTGGAAGCCCCTAGCGCACGATGCAGGGAGGCATCTTGGCATTTGGTTTGCCATAAATGGTCGTAGATGCCTGGTAATCTGTAATGATGGTACATTTTTTTGGCCATAGAGAAATAATTGATAGTGTTCACATGCCCAGACTACTGCCAGGCTTTCCTTCTCGGGTTGTGAATAAGCACATTCTGTGGCCGACAGGCTGCTGCTGGCATACGCTACGATTCGACGTGGTGTAGAGGAGCCCTGCTTGAATGGAGCCAGAATAGCACCTTGGCCCACAGGGCTTGCATTAATGATTAACTCTGTCTCCAGGTCCAGGACAGAATAGGCCATGCAGGAAGCAGACGAAATGTGTGAATTTGCACTCCCTGGACCATGAAAATTCTTGCCCTTTTCCATTAAAGGAGAGTTCCGGGACTTTTTTTTTATTGTCCCTACGGTTCGGCCATGTGTTTTTAAGCATAACTCGGTAGATCGTAGAAAACTTTTCTATGGACCTTACCCGACTTTTCGTCCATTAACGCACTCGAAATCAGCCGCCATTTTCTGATAATCCTATCATTTCCCCCCATCGCCCTGGCTCACCTGCTTTTGCGGCACTAAATCAAATCCCCCGCCCCTGAAACAGATTTTATCAAAACATTCATATTCCCCGCCTCTATCCGTGACGTGACTGTGCTGCGTAGGCAAACGCGCCCAGGCGTCTTCTACGCGACTCCACACAGAACCCGGAAATCAACACAGATCAGCTCACAACACAGCGCGCCACAATTCGGAATATGAAACTGTACTTTTAAATCAAACCGCAAGATTGTAAATTTGGTAAAGTACATTTATTTGACATCAAATGTTTAGAGAATATTCAGCGATTTTCATTTTTATTTGCTCACGTTCCAAAAAGTTTGTTTTGAGGCACGCGATGTTCCTTTGCTGTACACAGGGTCTTAGATCATCTCACAATACAGCGCCACAATTCGGAATATGAAACTGTGGTTTAAAAGCAAACTGCAAGATTGTACATTTGGCAAAGTACATTTATTGGACATCAAATTTTTAGAGAATATTCAGCGATTTGCATTTTTCTTTGCTCTCGATCCAAAATAGTTCGTCTTGAGGCAAGCGATGTTCGTGTGCAGTACACAGGGTGTTGGTTTACGATAAAATAAGCTCTTCGGTCGCACTGATAATCGCATGGCTGTTCCAACAACGAGGAACTAGGCCACCACAACGGTCTGTATGTTGCATCTAGCCGTTAGTACCGCGTAAGGGCATACTTGTACTTGGCGATCGTCCCACAAAATGGTCAGGGTGCTAACGTTGTTCACGCGGAGAAGCAATTGGCGATTATAGAAGCCATCCGCCGGTGTCTGGTACTCGTGACACAGACAATAATGGATGAAGTACCTGTTTGAAAAACATAAAAAATGAAATTAGTCTCACCATCAGATCTTTATTAAAATTATTCATTTTATATATTAGGTCGGGAAATTATTTCATAGCTAGGACAGTGCAGCTGGGTTTTATACGTCAAGGGGGGGCTGTAGGATACTGAGACAGTCCCCCAGTGCATGGGTTGACAGGGAGTGCAGGTGGAGAGTGGAAGGGCCCAGGACCGAGATCGCAGACAGTGGACCAGTTGTAGCAGGGGAGAGGGAGAGAGAAAGCAGAAGCAAAGAGGAAGGTTTTGAGGTGCTTCCGTAAAAGGAGACGGTTCTAGTGCGCGGTAAGCTACTGTATAGTAATTAAATTGCAGTATAAACTCATCTAAAGAGTTACTTACATTATATTTGCATTTTCCATTGTGTCTATGCGTAGGGCAGCCCCGAAATACCACTCCTTCTATGCCGACGTTATTTCTTCTAATGAACGAACATGAAATGGCTTTCGTTTCTGAAATTATATTCATTATCGTTTCTTACGTGGTCCCGGCCTGTCAAGGTCAAATAACAATAGAACCTTATACTGAGTCGTGGGCCATTCTGGCACCCGAGAAAAAATCAAAGCAGCTGACCTTCACTTTGAACGAGCACACATTCCTAGTTAGCTACATTTAGTGTAAGGCCATCTCACAGGACTTGAAATGTACACTCCATCTTTGCATTTTGTCTGCGTGCTTTGCAGCCCCACAGAACCATAAATACGGAGACATTCTATATTTTTTGAAAAATGATTTATATTACTGTTTGGTTTAATTTAATGCGCAAATGAACAAGGTTGGATAGATACACATATTCAATGGGCCTGCGACATGAGGAGACTCGAGAGAACAGACAATCAAATTACAATCATTTAAACCGTGATGTGTATTTCTCAATGAGCTCTTCTTTAGGTGGACATGGAACAGAGGCAATGTTGGGTGGCAATGCAGTTGTCCCCTGCACAGGTTCGTTCACAACTCCATTTATGTGCCTATCTAGGACGTCAACAATAAGTCTCTCAATAAACTCATATTGCATATCCTCAAACACTGGTTTGATCACCCATTGTTTACTTCTTTTAGTGAAGGCCTTATTGTAGCGAAGCGTCCCTAAAGTTCCGGTCGTCCTACTTTGTTGACGGCCAACATAATGGTTATGTGCCAAGACCGCTAAAAGAGTCCGATTTATCATGCCCTCCATGCCAAAATGCAATCGTTTTGGCCTGTACTTTAGGCACATATTGTGGAACATCTCCAAATCTCCTGTGTGGCAGAATTCCGTGAGTCCCCTCAAAGCTTTTGTTATAGTTTTATCAAATACAATCTTTTCAATGGCTTTGTGAGTGGGTGATGAAGGAATCAACCACTTCTTCTTCCGTGCCTCCTCTGTGGACAAATGGCCATGTTCACAATTGTGGAAATGTTGGTTTGTGGTCCAGCGGTGAACATTGCTACAGTGTAGCATTACTGACCGCCATTTTTCCAGTAGAATTTCCAACGACCCTCCACATGTTTTTGAGCTCCACCAAAGATGGTTGCTGATTGACTTGGACCACTGTGAAATACCTTGCATATCTTTTTTTTTACCTGCAGCCGACAATTTTTTATTGATTGTTTTTGCAAGATGCCAAACGTCAAATTGGTGATTTATATTTTTGTACTCTTCTCTCATTGTCTTGGCAATTGAAACGTGTCAGTCCGTGGCTATCAGGTCGATCACCATTCCCCGCGATTGTAGTTCTTGCAATGATGCTACAAAGCCAACTTTCTCCATGGCCACTGAGGATGTACTTTGTGACACCTGCACGACCACCGAACTCACAATTTTCTTACTTTCCATGTCCTGAAAGTGGTAGGTGCAGTACTTGGCTGAAAATCCTGGGCTGTCGCACTGTCCATCACCGGCTAGCCTGAACGGTTTGCCCGCGAATGTACTATCAATAGACATTTTTTCCATTCTCCAAGCTTCGCTAATGGCTGGAAATAGATAATCGGTTTGGTATTTGTAGAACTGAGTTTTCGCAATGAAATGGATTCCCACAAACTGAAAGAAAGACTCTAATTTTTTAAAACTTGAACCACTAAAAAGTGCAGCCGCTGCACAAAGTAGATTGCCTGCTGGCAGTTGTCCCAGCATAGGTTGTGCAGACCATGAGAAAGGATGATATTTTGTACAGGTGGCATGTATTTTAAGGTTAGTGCCTCGAATTGCACGAGTCACATTAATCAATGGCTCCCCACATACTTCCCCACCAACCGAATGCCCACATTTCATCCGAATAATAATATCAATCAAACAACTATCGAATACAATGAATTTGGCCTCTTTCCTCATACTGTCACTCTGCATCCCAGCTGGTTCGGCCTGTAACGTTGAGGACATGTCACTCACATGAAAGGTAGAATCTCTGATATCGTCTTCCGCTATGTTCAGTGATATTGATGGTGTTTCATTGTCGTCCACTTCATTCTCTTCCATTGCAACATCTGTTCCTTCTCCGGCGATGGGTGAATAAAACAATTTCTTCAACTTTCTCGCGGTCTTAGTTTTCGCGGGTGTGGATTCTGTGAATTGATCTCCGACTGCATCCGAACTACCAGGAGGACATTCGCTATTAATGGCTGGTGGTGGTATAGCTCCGTTGTCAATCACTTCATATTCTTCCCATTGGCACGATGCATCTCCAGTCTCAAGTCCCTGCCAAAAGGTTTGACAAGCAACATCTCTCGTTCGCTTCACTGTCTGTGTAGATCTAGTTCGTACACCCACTCGCAACTAGAGGACAGATTGGAAAAGGGATGTTCAGTTTAAACACAACTTACAGTATTGAACTATTAACAGTGAAAAACAACATAATATAGTGACCAGGACACTAACCTTCTTTTGCTTTCTTTTCTTTGAAACTTTCTTGCCTCGAACTTCAACATCAGGACGCTGTTGCTCCGACTCGTGTGTGCATGTCTCCACTTCCTCTTGCGCTGCAACGACTATATTTTCCTGATAAGCACATCCATCACGCACTGACGCTCCATCGACTCCCTGAAACATAGAACTTTCATTAGTATGTATAATAATATCGAAAACACAAAATGTACTTGGGGACCAATACCCACGTACATCTCAATAGCAAAACACGAATTAACGCTTTGTGTAGAACATTCAAACGACAATTATTCACGCATTGTTGATCTAGTTAGATGGAACTGTCAAGATCCATACCTCGGGCTCCTCATAGACTTCCATTGATGATATTATTGAAGATGATGCTTCAGTGACTCCCTGAAACACAGTAATTGCATTAGTATGGTTTTCTATTTTGATAAAAAGAACAGAAACTTTGTGCAGGCGTGAACGGCTCATCTAAATAGACCTGCACAAACGATCAGTTGTCTAAAATAAATAATGGATATGTAAATATGATTCGATTTGCTCGATCGTTGGAAGTGTCACCACCCAGAGATCTGCATCAACTACTAGGGGTGATGTTCTTGTAGAAGAAGCTCCGTCATCTCCCTGAAACATAGTACTTGCGTTAATAAAGAAGGAAGTATAGCGGATGTAATCACGTCATATGATTTCGCTTGATCGAACTGTCAGTATCCATACCTCGAAATGCATAAGAACATCAAGGGACGATGTAACTGTGGTGCACACTTCTGCAAGCTGTTGCGCCGACCCGTAACTGCACGCTCCCCCTTCTTCTTGGACTAATGCTCCATCGACTCCCTGAAACATAGGACTTTCATTAGTAATGAACACAATATTGAAAAAAGAAGACACATAGGAGGGCGACGACAGAAGGACATATCAATGGCTAAAAACGAAAGAAACATTGTGTGTAACAATCACGCTACAAGAATGCAAGATCTGATGATCTCCATCGATGGAACTGTCCTGAAACGTACCTCGAGCATCTGAGTGACATCAACGGTAGTCGTCAATACGTTGGACTCCTCAGCATCTCCCTGAAAGACAGTACTTGCATTATTTTGGATAACAATAATTATAACTGAAAACAAAGACTAGAGGACGAGTACAAGGGTGTACCATTAGGTAAAATAATTACACGATAAATTAAAACTATTGATTTACATGCCTAAAACAAGTCAGTGGCAGAATAGCCAAGTAAGATTACCCGATAGGCGCTTGAAGTGGCTGATGACTGCAATAACGACACGGATGGAGAATCTTCCGCCTTCATATTGAGTGGATACATAAATGGGGAAATTATTGTTAGCTAATGCTACACACTACCGCAAGGCCGAGAGATAAATACATAAACTTGACTCACCAGTGGAGGGATGTGGACGAATAGAGTGGGAATAGCGGTTGAGAGCAATTTTCGCCTCGCTCGCGGTGTGTTCTTCTTTATTAGCAATGATGTGGAGTACATGTCTGAGCTAAAGTGCCTGCTGCAGATGCGGTATCGATCACCCCTCTTGTCCGCAAAGACTTCTAGGACTCTACTTTCAAGCTCAGACGGTGGATATCCGCAATATCGGACCCATTCTCTTATCTGATCTATTGTCTTAGGGAAAACATGCATTATAATACCTTCAGATTTATTATGGGTCTTCGAAGGGCAACCGCCAATGGAACAGGCAGGCATTGTGGAAAGTTCTGAAAAGTAAAGATCAACAATTCTCTATGAATACCAATGTGTTAAAAAATTAAATGACACATAAAAGGTTCAATGCAAGGTTCGTTTTGGTTCTTGGAACTATACACGTTATTCACATGCGGATAAGTATTTGAATAACTTTAAAAAAATTGAAAAATAATTTGACTAAACTCAGAACATGTGACTAGTTACTTGCATGTACTGTCTTGAACGAAAAGAAATTGCACGCAAAATGATTATGGTACATGGCCTTACCTTGACGAACAAACAGTTAGATGCAGGGATCAGAGTAGTTTCTTGTCGTAGAACAGGGAGCAGTTCACAGGTTGCAAACTGACGAGTTTCCTCGAAGTGGTCACGGAAGTTCACAGAGACGAAGAGCAGATAACCAGCACCTTCACGGGTTGACTAGCAAAGCGCAAAGTAGTTCTCATTAGAAATATGAAGTGGGTTATAAAGAATTCGAAACAGGGGTGTGTTTGTGAATGAATGACGTGTATATGTCGTGGCATTTTGCGGTTTGCAGGGGGCCGTCCAGCGTGAGGGGGGATGCTTGGCAGGAGACACGGGGTCTGGAGGTAGACATGGGAACAACAACCCATGCTCTATAGACCACTTTGAAGTGTACATGGTCTTTGGCACCTCTTGGCCTTTATCGCTCCCTGACATCTCCACTTGCCAGCACAAGTACCCCGGTGCGAACTGCCTTTGATAGGGCGGGGGGGTGGATTGGGGCGGTGGTCGTGCAGACAAGACTCGTTTGCCGCAGGGCCTCACCAAGGAGAGGCCATCTAACTGCATGTAAGAGGCAGGCTGCAGGATCTAATACTTGGAGGGCAGGGGGGTGAGTTTATAAATACCTCACCCTCCCAGGAGAATATATGGGTGCAGTTCACCCTGGAGACCCTGGATGCCTAGGCAGTTAGTCAGCAGCAGGCTGGCCTGTGGTGGCAAGGCGGCACGGGCCAGAGGGGGTCATCTCTGTACCCGGTGCCCAAAAGGATGATTTATTATGATCAACCATATTGATTATTTACCTATAACCATGTTTTGTATCAATAAAATCCAACGGCCTTTTATTGCCAACGCTTGAACAAAGTGGTGTGGTAAGTATTTTTGGGGGAGGAGGCAAGGCCGGGAGGCTTGATGCCAACCCGCAAAATAACATATGTATGTCTGCTGCATATGGGTTCAACGGTTATGTGGATTGAAGGTGGGCGGCCAGCGTGAGGGAGGATGCTGGCCGGAGACATGTGGTGTGACAAGACAAGGCACAGGAAGACTATTCAATGGAGACACACTAGATTCATTTAAAAAATCAAAACAACCATTGTTAAAATATATGTTGGGTTTTATTTTAGATCTTAATTTCAATTGAACATAAATAATAAACATTACACATTGTAAAGTTCCGGTTGCAGCACATCCAGGGAAAATCCGCTGTATTGTCCACTGTCGCTGGGGAAATGTTGTCTAATGGCAAGTACCGCACAGGCAGGTATTACTCTCCGAACGCGGTGTCCGAGCCTCCCGTGAAGCCACCAAGTGAAGCAACGATAGGCCACCAGCCTGTACCACCTGTGAAAATGAAAGATGCAAACTGTATTAAAATGACAAAACTTTCTTATCACTGTCGATTCAGGTAAAAAATGTCATTCGGCTTTGAAAAAAATTCTATCTAGAAAATGCACAATATGGAACCAGTTTACATGCATTCGAATGATATGTAGATGTAATTTTATATGTGGGAGACGACCATGACATAGTAGTGGCATCACTGACATCAAAACCAGAGTATACTTACTCGTTACTCGGATTACGCGGACGAACAGTGCCGCGAAGTTCGTGCATAAGCACCATCATCATCCTCAACACGGTCCGTGAGAGGCAGGCTTCCCTGAACTCTGGCAGCTCGGTGATGCATTGTGGACTTGGCTCGCCTTCTGAAATGTAGGCCAAGCACCCGGAATTTTCACGGCAGCAGCAGTTCTCCTCAGTTGGCATTAGCTCGCACCGATTGCACGTGCACCAGGTGGAGACGCCGTCCATGCGACATGGTCCAGGCTCTTCATCCGTTGACTGGTCCTCCCAACTGCCGTCCGAATCCCCATCGTTTTCGCGTGCTTGCCTTTCCAGTAGTTCTTCCTCTGTGTACTCGGGCTCGTACATATACGGCATTATTGTAGCCATTGTGTGGTAAAGAAAGTAAAATAATTTACAGAGATGGTACAGGTGTTCACAAGGCCTAGAAGCGGCGAAGGTAGCTGACCAGAGCACAGAAACGAGTCACAGAATACTCAAAGTAACACAGAGAGAGGAATGGAATCGAAAATCTGCTGCTGTGTGTTGTGAAACGGTGTGTTTATACTTGTTGAGGAAAGAGGCGCCTGCCATTTCCATGGCGACACTTCATTAGCTGAGGCGCAGCGATTGTTGACACGAAACGTGCTTTGGCGTTGGGAAATGGGCGGTACGCATCTGCTGATGTCAGGCTCAGGGGCGGGGGATTTCATTTAGTGCCGCAAAAGCAGGTGAGCCAGGGCGATGGGGGGAAATGATAGGATTATCAGAAAATGGCGGCTGATTTCGAGTGCGTTAATGGACGAAAAGTCGGGTAAGGTCCATAGGAAAGTTTTCTACGATCTACCGAGTTATGCTTAAAAACACATGGCCGAACCGTAGGGACAATAAAAAAAAAGTCCCGGAACTCTCCTTTAAGGAGACGTAGAGGTGTGCTCACAGATGCAAAATCTTGTATACATCTCGTACAATATCTGGCCATTCCTAGAAAATTGTAGGACAGATGTCGATGTGGGCATTGGTGTGTTGATGAGAGCTTGCACTTTGCCTGGGTCGGGTTGTAGACCATCCTTTGAGAATATATGACCGAAAATGTTTAGTGTTGAGTTGCTAAATTCACCACGTTTAATGTTAAGTTGGTGTTCTCCAGTGCCATGCATACTCGACGCAATGTGTAATCATGCGCCTCCTGCATTGCCCCAAAGACCAAGATGTCGTCACTATAATTTAGACATCATGGTATATGCTTGATCACTTGATGTATCTCATTTAGAACAATCTCAGCTGCAGATGAGACTCCAAAATGGAGTCTTCTGTATCGAAATATTTATTTATTTATTTTTATTTTTTATTACATTTATTACTCGCCCAGACCCGCGGGTAGCACGGCGAAATTACAGGCATGTTATCACTTATTATACAATGTTACAGTTACAGTCAAAGATTCAAATAAAACATTTTTATACAGCGCTACAGTTGCATTCAAATAGTTACTTTCTTATACTATATTGCAATCAGTCAATGGGGTAGTAATGGGACTTGCAGAGGTTATTTAGTATTTGTTGAATAACCAGGTTTTCAACACTTTTTTTTAAATAAACCCATATGTGTATTAAATGTGGTAATGCATCGAGGTTCATGATGCAGTTCGAGTTGCTGGTACCATTTGTTTAAATCTAATTTGGAAAATACTTTTGACCCGTGCAGTAGTTGCATCATGTCTGTCATCTCTCTCTCTCAATGGCCACATTTGGAGCCCTCATGTCTACACAAATGCAAATACTTCCTCCAATTTCTTTCTTTGGTACTGGGACAATAGGTGATACCCATGGTGTGGGTCCTGTCGCGTTTTCAATAATATCTCGACTAAGGAGCGATTGAATTTCATCTTCCACTTGTTCTTTGATGTTTAGTGCAATTCCTTGATAATGCTGGGCAAAGGTTGGGTGTCCGGATTGATGTGCAATTTAATCTGTTTTGCCGTGAGTCTTCCCAGGCCCGTGAACAGCATGGGGAACATTTGAACTATCATGTCCTTGGTACATTATGTGAACCAGGCCCATTTGCATGGCTGATTTGAAGCTAAGAATACTGTCTCCTGGTACTTCACCTTTTACCACATATATGGTTAGGTTTGCTGCTTTGTCCTTGTAGGAGCATGGGGCTTTGAACATGCCCTTGCCCTCTAAGGACGTATCGGCACCACATGGATGGATGTCGATATCAGCAGGTTGTAGTGTTTCATTATTTCTGAGCCCTCGGTAAGTGTCCTCATTAACCACATTGATGGTAACTCCCGTATCAATTCAGAATTCTCGAGCACTGCCATTTACTTGCAGCAATAATTTCGGGCTGTATTCAGTGGCCGTTTTGTTTACAATTGCATGGACGTACCCTAGCTTGCGATTGCCGCTGGATGAGGATGAATAAGAGTCATTGTAGTATCTTAGCGCAGCCTCTATGTGTCTCCTTTTTTTGATGTGTCGCCCTCCTTCTTGCAACCTCAGGCGTGGGCACTCTCCGGTTTTCTTCCCTTCTGTCCCGCTGCTACCTGATCCTGCAAAGGAAATCCTTGACATCTATTTGTTGAACATTTCCGTCTGTTAGTGGGGGATCTCCACTTGTTGGATTGGGGACGTAAATGGTGTCCGTCTTACTCTGTTGGGGATAGGACTGCTTTCTGTACCATCACCTCTTCTTATAATTTGGCCATTAAACAGACCAAAGAAAAGTTGAGAACTCTATCACTTAGCCTAAAGAGCTTTTTAGGGTAGTACGCTCTCTGTCTGCCAAAGAGTCTGCTGATGGCTCTATTCCTATGACCCAAGAATGCTGTTTCCTTGGCTGATTTTTTTTTTTGTCCGTAAAATAGACAGTATTCAGGATCATATCTCTGCCACTCGCAATCCGGTTGTGGTGACGCCAGGCTTACCCTCAACGCCACTCCCACGGCCTATGTCACCATCTGGTGCCCTCTGGGACTCCTTTCCGCTTTTTACAGCTGCAGATATTACTTCAGTTGAGAGATTGTAGTCGGCTTCTCTTACTGATGTCATCACTCTGAGAATGGTGAAAGACATCTTACCCCTGATTATGTCTCATATCATGGCTGTGGATAAAAATTCCTGTTTGACCATTCCCTCTATTTTAGAATGTGCCACAGTGATTCCTTTGTTAAAGAAATCCTCCTTGGACCCTTTAACCCATGCAACCTTCCACCCTATTTCACTTATGACATTTTTCATGAAGTTGCTGGAATCCCTGGTCTCCTCGTTACTCGGGCAGCTTTGTGAAAATACATCCTTGTTTGATGCTTTTCAGTCGGGTTTCAGGCCAGGACGCGGTACCAAGGCTGTTCTAGTCTCGGTGCTTGATGACCTGACATTCATTGCTGATCAGGGTGGAGTGGTGGCATTGATCCTGTTGGACCTCTCTGCCATTTTTGATACTGTTGATCACTCCATCCTGATCAGTCATCTGTCAGCGGCTGGTGTGTCTGGGTCTGTTCTGTCATGGTTCCATTCTTTTCTCTCTGACCACTCATAGCTGTTTTCACTCCAGCCCTTTCTTTCTGCCATTTCTGCTCTGGTGTGTGGGGTCCCTCAGGGTTCTGCCTTATCTCCCACTCTTTTTAATATTTACATCCAGCTACTGTTCGCTCTTATCCGCTCGCGTGGATTCAGATGCTACTCCTGTGCTGATGATACACAGATTCTTGTTCGGCTTCACCTTTCCCACCTGGCTTACGCCACCCAGCTGCGAGATTGTCTGTCTGCTGTCGGGTGCTCGATGAGCGAAAAGTGGCTCAAACTGAATGGGGATTATGGGTTCTACTGCTGTCCAGTCCCCTTGGACCTCATCTTTTTGGCCTTCTTCCTTTGGTTCCTTTCCTGCTGCTGTCCCTGTGATTAAGAACTTGGGTGTAAAGCTGTCTGCTTTTATCTCTATGACTTCCTAGATTAGCTCAGTCTGTCAGGCTGGCCATTTCCAGCTGCAGATACTCAGAAAGCTTTTGCAGTTTATTCCTTGCCATCTGCGGGCTCCAGTGGTCTCCGCTTTGGTCCTTAGTCGGATCGATTATTGTAACTCTCTTTATTTGGCCCAGCCTGACTACCTGTTATGCCGCCTCCAAATTTTTCGGAATTCTGCTGCCAGTCTTGCCAAGGGAGCCTCCTATCAGGATCACATTTCTCCAGTTCTCAAGGCTAATATTTATTTATAATGTGCTTAATACCCAGAGGTTTCTAAGCGTGGACCCAGGGATCGAACCCGTGTTGCTCCGTGGCGTCTTGCTTTCATGGCGAGCACGTTGCTGCTGAGCTATCCTCCCGAGACAAAGGCTCTGCATTGGATACCAGTGGCTAAACGTGTGCACTTAAAATCTCTCTGCTTGGTGCATAGGTCTTTTCACGCTACTAGGCCAGAGTATTTGCAGTCGAAGTTTTGGCCTTACATCCCTGCCCATGTGTTGCATTCTAGGGACCACTTTCTTCTTGCTTTGCTGTTCTAGAATTGGCGTCCGTTCATTTTCTGTTAAACCTACTTTGTTGTGGAATGCCCTACCCATTGCTCTCTGATCTGTGGCCACCCATCTGCAATTCAGAAAGGCTCTGAAAACTCTACTCTTCTAATCCCTTCTTCCTCCTTTAATAGTGTTGTCTTCGGGTGTCGGTTTTGCGCTATCTCAGTATGAAAAATCTTAAATTTTAACATAAATCTTAAATCTTAACGTTTAGTGTTCCTGCTTGGCTCCATTCGGTCAGACACCCGTTAAATATATTCTATATTCTTGCATACCAACTGGAAGTGGTTTTCACCTTCACACCCATCACAGGAATGGTGAATAGACAAGGACATACATACATGAGGAAAATGATATCCACATCGATAACATGTGTGTTGCTCTTTATTGACGGGCTTCACCGATGATCGCATTTGACAGATAGTCGAGTGATTTTAATGTTAACTAAAGACTCAGTTAACATCGAGAATGCCATGTCAGTTTTTGCAAGCATTAAAATGTCCTCTAGAGATTTCGTCTTTTGCAGACATTTTTAACGAAATTCGGCCAACTCACTGCCAGCAATGACCTGTGGATTTAATGCTTCCTCTGTCAAATAGTGTTCAAAGTCACAATATTTGACCCTTTTGCGTAGTCTCATGCCAAAATTGTCCAAAGTTTCACCTTTTTCGTGTGTGGATGTGTCAAAAATATGTCTTTCGTAGTCTACATTTCTTAGTGGGACAAAGTAGTTGTTCAATGAGTCAATGATACCTTGAAAAGTGTCTGTGGTACTTTCAGGAATTTCAAATACGATGTCTCTTACTACTGGTCCTAGGGAATGCATTAGTATCCCTCTTAGACAGCGCTCCTCTCGAACTCCAGTAGCATCAATATAAATGCTGAGCTCTTTGAGCCACCTGTTCCTGCGTGGTGCTAGACTGCTAGTGTCAGATATATCAAAAGGCGGGACTGCCTGCAATTGCAAGGATTCATGGCATCCGTCCTCCCTGTTGCGCAAATCATCTGGGGAGGGGGACGATGTGGACTGAGCTGTGGAGTTGCTGACACCCTCCTCTTCTCTTCAGACATGGTGGCAAATGTTTGAAATAACTCGGAGTAGCTCTCACCTTCTTTTGTTCAAACGTTGTTGAGCCCCCGCGATAGGTATATTAATAATGCAGGCAAGATGTGAGCTGGCAGCCGGCCACTGTGATGTCACGATGCTCCAGTGGTCTGAGTAGGTGGGATGTAGATGTGAGGCAGTAAGATTCAGATGTTGCACGCTCCACGACCGCAATGCAGTCGAAAAATTAGAGGCCGGATGTTGGCCGCTCAATGCCTGCGACAGGGGCAGGCTCCCCAATACTTGCAATGCTGCTGTTCCGCTGGGCAGTGCGTTTTGCATGTGCACGACGAGTGCAGTTGGACAGGAGAGAGCAAGTCGCTCGCTGCGATGGCACGAGTACAGGAACAAAAACCCTTCATTACCAGTGTTAAATCTATAACACGTTAAGAGGGGAAATTGGTGGGCTTGCAGGAAGGGATCCCCGGATTCCTTCAAGAGTACTATGAGGCACTGTATAGAGAGGCACCAGATTCAGGGGCCAATGCAGTCAAAGCTGGAAGGTCTCCCCATCCCGAAGTTCTCCATGGACGCAAGAGCGGTCCTGGAAGCCAAAGTCATGGCAGAAGAAATAGTGACAGCCATAGGGATTGTAAAGAGCGGGCAGGCCCCGGGGGAAGATGGTTACACTGCAGACTTTTACAAACAGTTTCAGGAACTGCTGGCCGGGCCTCTGGCGGTGGTGTTCAACACCATTAGCAAAAGTGGTGAGGTCCCTCCCTCCTGTCTAGAAGCAAAAATTGTAGTGATACCAAAACCAGGGAGGGACCCCACATATTGTCAAGCATACAGATCCATATTGCTCCTTAACTTTGATGCTAAGCTTTTCACACAGGTGCTGGCGACAGGGTTGTAGAGGTATCTCCTGGGGTTGGTCCACCCTGACCAGAAAGGCTTCTTTAGGAACAGGCAGGGAGCTGACAACCTCCGTAAGACCCTCCATGTACTGCACTCGCCAGAGGCCAGAGAGAAAGGAGCGCTGATATTATCGCTCAACGCCGATAAGGCTTTTGATCGAGTGAGCTGATTATTCTTGAGGAGGGTCTTGACAGCAGCCAGAATGGGAGAGAAATGGATGAATTGGATAGCAGCCCTATACACAAGACCCCAGGCTAGAGTGGTGGTCAATGGGGAAGAGTCACAGCCTTTCAAGCTAGTAAGGGGAATGCATCAGGTTTGCCCCCTGTCACCTCTCCTATATGCACTGGTAATGGAACCATGGACGATAGACATTAGGACGCAGAGCCACATTCGAGGGTTCATGGTGCGGGAGGTGGAATACAAACTCAGCCTCTATGCAGATAATGCTCTCCACCCAACCTCAAGTCTCCCTTCCGAAGCTACTAGAAAGGTTGGAAGTGTATGACAACCATCAGGGTTTAAGGTGAATCACAGCAAATCAGTGGCACACCCGATAGGGCCAGGGAGGGAACAGACTGGAGCCTACATGAAGAGGCTGGGTTTCAATGTTGGGGGAGATGAGTTCCGTTACCTAGGAGTGTAAATTCCAAGGGATCCTAGCAACCTGTTCAGTAAAATCTATCCCCCCTGTGGGAGAAGGTTAAGGCATGCCTAGATCGCTGGTCCAGGCTTAACCTTTCCTGGATGGCCAGACTCAATTGTTTAAAGATGACAGTCCTCCCAAAGTTCTTATTTTTGTTCCAGATGCTCCACGTTATAGTCCCCATACACTTTTTAATAATAGTCAAACGAAGACTCTTGAAGTTTCTGTGGGCAGGGAAGAGCCCCAGAATAGCGTTTAAAGTACTCATGCTTCCCAAGGAAGGGTCGGGGGTGGGGCTCCCAGATCTAGAGGCCTATCATAAAGCCTCCCAGTTATGTATACTTATTGACCATTTAGAGCCACAGTCTGAGAAGCAATGGGTGGCCATGGATAACTTGATCCTTAGCCCAGTCTCCCTGGGGGAGTTGCTAAGGGTACCCCAAAGAGAGATCCCACGTAGGATCCTGCAGCATCCCATATTAGAGGTGTTATGGACGATCTGGAAAGAAGAGAACAGCACAACACACTGTGGCTACTTGTAGGTGAGAGGCAGTCTTTCCTAACAGCAAACAGCACTCTCCGTGCACGCCATGTTGCGTGTGCACGATTTTACATGGCCCAGTGTTTTTAGAAGCTGATTTCAAAAAGGCGGTGTGGCCAAAGGTCGAGCAATAAATCAATGGAGGTCCAAATCCAATGATTTCCAGTGAATGAAAACTCGAAGTAAAAGCAACGTGGCTACTCATAGGTGAGAGGCAGTCTTTCCTAACAGCAAACCGTTAATATAAGGAAAATAATACTCTGTTTTACTAAGAAATTACTTGAAAAGTACAGAAGTCTCACTATTTGGGTCCTGCATCTATCAAGAGTGGGTGGTCTCTCATTCAGTTTATGAATTTATCCTAGAATGGGATTAGTGGCTTCCAACCCCGCCTCTAAGCTTCAAAATGTGGTGTTGCCTCCTTAAGAATGTGTGTCATGACTTCATCATGGCTGCCTGTCAATAAAAGGAGCCTCAGCTGGCATGTGCCCCAAAACGGCGGCAGAATTCCTGAATGGCACTTCTGTTGTTGTATCTCATTGTTGGGCCTGCAGGCTTATGCTGTGTGATCATGGCCCTGCTACCCTGGCCTGCAGGCTGATGCCATTTGACCACAGTACTGGGGCCACCACTGATCTGGGTGTCCCCAGATCAGGATGTGCAACATGGGAGCCACCAGGCCACTGTCATGCTGTGTGACCACAGAACTGTTGCAAGCCCGGGAGCTCCCGGCAACTGATGTCAGCCGTGTGACCATAGCAACTGTAGGTGTCTGCTGGGTGCCCCCAACACCCCAATGGCTGGCCCATGTGCCGGGGAGCCAGCCTGCAACAACAGTAATGAAGGATGATGTTTGGTGCCCCAGCACTGATGGGGACAGCCTGTATGCCCATGGGCCGCTCCCTCCCACCACAACAATGGTGACGAGGGGTCTGTGAACCATGTGGTATGCACTGTTTTCCATGCGCTCAGTGGTCGGAACTCTCTGATGATGGTGAAACAAGTGTGTTTGTTCTGTGTTGGAGGTTGGAAGGAGAAGGAAGAAGGCTGCCAGCACCGCATTAAAATGCCTGCAGCAGCCCCAGGCAGTGGTGGCCCCACCTTGCTCCTGCGGTGGGGAGCGCTCTGCCTTAGGCACACCCAGGCCGCATATGAGGTGAGTTTTAATCTGCTCCATGTACAGAGCTTCAGAAATAATAATGGAGTCACGCGGCTGTCTGCACTCCTCCTGCAGTGGTCCTGGGCTGTAAGAGCAGTGATTTAAATGCACTCCGTGCCCAGAGCAAAGGTGAATAATTAAGTGTTTGCTGCGACCAGAGCTCCGTGATAGGAGCAGAGATAAAGAAGGGTGCATTGTGTGTGTCATGCGCTCTATGTTAGGAGCTGGACCACTAGCCTGCCTTGGACCGGCATTGTATGCAACCCCGGCGGTCCATTGGTGCAGCGTCAGTAACTTGGTGATCTGGCAACACAACAGCAGCACTGGCTCGGTAGTGCGCGTGAGATGGGGAACAGCACTCCAGCCAGCAACGAATACCAATGCATGCAAAAAGAGCCGACTAGTCTGAACAAACTGCAGAGGAGTAATAGGGAGAGCCAACAACACCCTATGAGCACCAGATAATGCAACTGGCACTAACAAGGGGCCAATGAGCATGCAGGGATTTCATGGAGCACCCCTGTGTGCCACGTGTCAACGAGTGTCAGCAAATGACCACCACTGACTACTAGCACACCTGAACAAGGGTGATGAGGTCTAACTGCACGAGGCAAGCACCGGGTTCCTACATCTCTGGGACTAGTGAAAATGTGATTGCCCAAGTGAGTTGTCCCCCACACAGGCCAGCCACCCCGCTGCTGCAGGGATGTGACTCCTGCCTGGGGGAGTCTTGTTGCTGCATGGTGCTGCCTCTCCGAATCCAGCCCACTGTCATGTCGGCACCGACCTAGCCCTGGTCCTTCACTGGGAGGGTGCTCGTGCGGCCGGGCCTAGATGGGGTGAATGAACAGCTACAACCCTGCCTGCCACCCCAATGCCCTGTCAACATCCAGAGGCGTTCCTGCCTGGAGGGAGCCTGAATGTGGTGCAGCCCAGACACCCTGCCACTCACTGTAAAGATACTGGTGGGGGGTGCCTGTACTTCTGCTCTCTATATGGTAGAGGAGAGGCACAGAGGACCCCAGCTAAGATTCTCTATTGTGGTAGCAATGGACGAACAATCAAGGCCTAGCTTCTCAGGAGGTGATGCAGGCTGGTTCTTAAGTACAGTGTAGTCCCCGAACCCCATGGCGTCAGTGAAAACAGAGAGGCATACTGCTGGAGCATAGTCCTGTAGGCCTTCTGCTGCTCTGTTGTCAAATCTGGAGAGAGATGCACTCCCTCCACTGAGCCATCCTGAGGGTTGCAATACAGCAAATCAGGAAGGGCTCACGCTCATCCTCTTCTTGCTCTGAAGCTAGCAAGAGACATGAGACTTCTGCTTGCCTGTGGAAAGGCTTGAGCCTGTTAACATGGAATACCTGAGGGGCTACCCCTGGGATTCCCATGTCAACCAGATAATTGACCTCGCCCATCTTGGAGATTATCCTGAAGGGTCCAGTCCATTTATCTGCCAATGCCCGAGGCTTGGTGGGCTCCATCACGAGGACCTCCTGTCCCGGAGTCCAATCCACTTGTGATGCTTTAAGGTCATGCCAGTACTTGTTCAATTCCTGGCTGGACTTGAGATTCGCTGTTGCCTGACCCATCATCTGTGTCATCCTCCGTCTGAGGCCTAACACATAGTCCCCCACTTGCTTGGTGGGACCAGGAGGGGTGGCTTCCAAACCTTCTCGGATCAAGGCAAGGGGCCCCCTCACGGGATGTCCAAAGAGTAACTCAAAGGGGCTGAAACCAACACCCTCTTGAGGTACCTCTCTGTAAGCAAACAGCAGACATGGCAGGAGGAGATCCCATTTCCTCCTTAGAGGCTCTTCCAAAGCACCTATCATGCCCTTGAAAGTTTTATTAAATCTCTCAACCAGACATTGGTCTGGGGATGGTAAGACGTGGAGAACTTATAGGTTACCCCGCACTCTTTCCACCTGGTTTTCATGTAACTAGACATGAAGTTGGATCCTCTGTCAGAGACAACCTCCTTAGGGAATCCAACAGGGGTGAGAATGCCAAGGAGAGCCCTGGCAACCACCTTGGCAGTTACAGTCCAAAGGGGTATAGCATCAGGGTACCTGGTGGCATGATCTACCAAGACCAGGAAGAACCGATGTCCACCTGAAGTGGGAGGGTCCAGGGGACCGACAATGTCGATGCCCACCCTCTCAAATGGTGTGCCAACCACTGGCAATGGCTGCAGTGGGGCAATGACACTGCCTCCAGTCTTGCCAGACAACTGACAAGTTGGGCAGGTCCTGCAGTGGGACTCCACTTCTACTCCCATCCGAGGCCAGTAGAAATGGGCAGAGAGCCTCTGCTTAGTCTTCTTGGTACCAAGATGACCAGCTAAGGGCACCTCATGCGCCAACTGCAGTAGGAAGGCCGGTAAACCTGGGGTACCACCAACCTCTTGAGGGCACCAGGTTCAGGCTTAGTGAGCTCACTAACAAGGAGCTCACCCTCCCAATAAATTCGGAATGTCCTAGGCACTTCTCCTTGTGCCTGGGACAGGGCCTGTTTCCTCAGACCCTCGAGAGAGTGGCACTCTCTCTGTCCCTTACAGAAGTCTGCCCGGGAGTGCCCCCCTTCAGCTAACAAGCATTGAAGATCGGGATGATCCTCCGGGTTGAGAACCTCTCCCACTGGAGAGTCTTCTGGCTCTTCTCCCACAGGAGTTGAGACGGGGTTTACCACTAGACCCGGCCCATCTGGAGCATGGATCCCAATGGGTGCTGTAGGAACAGCAGGAAGAGAAGGAGCTCCCTCCACAGAGGTGGCCTTCTTGTTCTTCCTTCATCTTGCCTTAGGCCTCGCCTTTGGCTCGGGTACCTGACTCACAGCCAGACCCTGTGTCACTTGTGACCTAGTGACTGCAGCCGCAGTCATGGGAACACCATCCGAGATCAACCCCAACTCTACTAGATCATTACCTAACAGAATGTTAGCAGGGACATTGTCCTGAACCAGGATAGGAAGCTTTGCTGTCTTGCCTCCAATAAAGAGTGTGGCTAAGGCTACAGGTGATAATTTGGGAGGCCCACCAGCTAACCGGGTGGTTCTCAGAGGAGCTTCTACATAGACCTCTGGCTTGAGCAGGGCCCTGTCTACCACTGTCATGCTTGCCCCAGTGTCTCTCAAACCAGTAGAAGGCTGGCCATTCAGGAGGACACTTCTCAAAAATCTAAAAATCTACGGGTGTTCTGTGGGATAGTCGCCAGTACGTCCGCGTACTGGTCCCAGTCCCCAAGGGACACTAAGGAAATCCCTACAGGAGCACCAAATGTGATCTCTGTAGAGGAGGGGAGGACAGTGGCCTCCACCTCAGACATGGGGTAAGGGTAGGTCAGGCTGACAGCCTGTACTCCAAGTGCCTTACCTT
Organism: Ambystoma mexicanum; assembly: GCF_040938575.1. NCBI lineage: Eukaryota > Metazoa > Chordata > Amphibia > Caudata > Ambystomatidae > Ambystoma > Ambystoma mexicanum. Next base: position 745,628,345 of record NC_090927.1, on the reverse strand, counting down.
TACACTTGGAGTCACCCCTCTTGTGATCCAGAGCTCCACAATCCCAACACGTGCCGGGAGTGCGGGGTACGGTACTGGAACCACTGGGAGCCTGCTTTGCAGCAAGTGGACCACTACTCTTATTCTCACCCACAGATGACTTATCCCCACTAGATTTTTGGGTTTTAGGAGAGGAGGTTTAGGATTACCCGACTGTGACTGCTTTTGGGATTCCTCAGCTTTCTGAGAGGCCCCATTTTCTTTGTCCTTGTCCTTCCCACTGGAGTCCTTAGGGGACACCCGGTGGGAGACCAACTTGTCAGCCAGCCTAGCCAGCTTAAAGGGATCCAAAATGTTCTGGTCAGCAACATACTGACGCAGCTCTGGTGAACAGGCTTCAGAAAAATGCTCAAAAAACAGGTAGGATAATTCAACAAAAGTTTTCACCTTGTAACCATCAATCCTCCCCATCATGTTCATGTGCGCAGCACTCACCCAGTCAACCCAAGACAAATTCTCTCTTTCTTAAAATCCCTGAACCTTTTAAGGCATTGGGTAGGTGTCTTGCCAAACTTGGCAATTAAAGCAGACTTCATACACTCATACTGACCCCTGTCTTCCCCACTCAGTTTCAGAATACAGTCATACTGTCATGATCTCTGCTTCCAAAAGGTCAGGGTTTTCCCAACTCCCTTGGAAGCAGATCCATAACCCAGGTTCCGAGTGCCAACCAGTCCCAATTGGGACCTTTTGGACCCAGTCCTGGCGCCAGTGGCACCAGGCTCATAAATATGCCCAGTCCCAGCGCTGGAAGCGCCGGGCTCATAATGCTTGGGTGGACTTACCTGCAGCAGACCATGCTGCTTACTTGCCTGCCAGTTGAGCCTCTGATCCCCTTCTGTTTGGAACTACTTTTCCTGTTGGGTGGGGCTGGAGCCACTCCCTAGATTCAGAACACTGGAACTCTTCTGGAAAGCAGGAACTCTTTTCTTACCTAGGCGTGGCTGTGGAAGGAGACACCGAAGCACTACAGGAGGCTATTTAAACCACACCCAGTGGATGAATCTTGCTTTGCGTTATTCTGCAACCTCTGCAGCAGAACGCTCATCGTGTCTTCTGCATCCGGTCCTGGGCCTAAGGAAAAAGGCTTACCATCCTGAATCCAGTCTTCAGCAACACCTATAAAGACAAGAAAGAACAGGTTAGCATTCCGGCATCTGAAAGGCAAAGGCTTACCATCCTGAATCCAGTCTTCAGCAACACCTATAAAGACAAGAAAGAACAGGTTAGCATTCCGGCATCTGAAAGGCAAAGGCTTACCTACTCTTCGTGCGCTCCGGAGGTCTTCACACTGCATTCCGGCATCTGAAAGACAAAAGCTTACCAACTCTTTGCACGCTCCGGAGGCCTTCGGCGCTGCATCCCGCATCTGAAAGACAAAACAAGGTGCGTTTAAAGACATTGGGGAACTTTAATACTCACGTGCCATTACTCCTTTCCACATCTAATCCAGTGGGTATTCCGGCACCCTGCAGCCGCTCCGAACTCGTACCTGCAAAATAAAAAGACAGTTAGAGCGCATCGTGAAGCAGGCAACAAGCGCTTACTTACGTGCTTCCAGGCGCTTCTATTCATCACACGGGCTCCATCTTCAACTCACTTCAGCCCGTCATCCGCCATCGCCGGAACCCTGCAAAACAAGAGACATCATTACTAAAGACTTTAAAGACATTTGAATGACTCGAAACTTACCGTTCGTGCAGTAAACAACGGACAGCAGTCCTCTGAAGTCAAGAGGCCTGCGCTACCTATCCAGTGAAGAAACTGGTTACAGCACCCTGCCCCGAGGCAGATGGAGAGCTCGGCATTCACTTACCTAAGGTGAGAGCGTTAACCTTCGGGGGTCTACAGGAGAGGAGAAGAGGAAAGAGATAGGGACACCCCAATAACCCCAGTTCATTAACCCCATATTTTCTATCTGCAGTCATCTTACTCTACACGTCAGGCATACAGTGCACAGAGGTCCAGCCCAAGAGCCAACCGGGTGCTACACATCACCTTTGGAGATACGGTAGTCGCCCAGTCAAGACCGGCGCCTCTGCGAGAATCAGGTGAGCGTTACAGAACGCAAAGCACACCGCAAAACTCTCGCCCAGGCGCTATGGAAACCTCGGATACTGACCCCCTAGCCCGGTTACTTGGGGAACTAAGGGCAGAAGTGCATGCAGCTCGTCAGGAAACGAATGCTCTAAGAAGGGAACTAATTATTTCCAAGGAGAGAACAGACAATCTTGCTAGACAAGTGCTACAGTCACAAGCCGGACAGACCCCGTTACCCGCATCAGGGGCAAATCTTCCTTCAACATCCTCTATGAATCCAGTGCAGATCAACCTACCTGGGAATGTACCTCTGGCTCCGCCCGAACGATTTTCTGGTGACCCAAAGAGGTTTGCAGTATTTATCAATCAGTGCCGGTTGCACTTCTTATGCCGGCCAGCAGCCTTTCCAACTGATCAAGCAAAAGTAGCTTTTGTACTTTCGTACCTTAGTGGCAATGCGGCAGACTGGTCGATCCCTCTAGTTAATCAAGATGATCCGGTTCTCCATGATTTTCAAGCCTTTCAGCTTAGTATGGAAAAACTGTTCGCAAGACATTCACAGGGGCAGGCCTTGGACAATGAGCTTCTTTCGTTGCGACAGGGTAATCAAGACCTTTTGGCTTATATTGCATCTTTCAATAGACTAATAGTGGAAACTCAATGGCCTGAGGACAAAAGGATTACGCTGTTTTATAGAGGTCTACGTGGAGAGCTCAAAGACGTTTTAGCCCAAGTAGTGAATCCCCCACAAGACTGTTCGGATTATATAGACTTCGTCGTTCAAATAGATCACAGGCTGCAGAACAGGAAGGCCGATCGTTCCAAGTTTGATGCTCGAGTATTTTCCAAACCGCCAACTCCTTCCAAAGGAGTAGACTCTGGGAAACCCATGCAAATAGGGGGTCTGAAAGGTCCTCTAACACAAAGGGAGCGGGAAAGGAGGAAACAGTTGCAATTATGCCTATATTGCGGAAACTCAGGGCACTTTCTTCGAGACTGTCCGGTGAAACCTGCCAAGAAGGCAGTAGGAGCTGCAGTTACCAAAGTTACAAACTCTGAGCAGGGAAACGACCTCGCCCGACAAGAATAGAGGTCCTCTTGCCGAGCGTGAAAACCAGTTCCGTGACCTCGCATTTCGTTATACCTATGGTCCTCATTAGCCCTGATAACCCGGATCGATTACATGCAATTGAAGCTTACGTCGACAGCGGTGCCATCGGCAATTATGTGGATCATGAAATGGTTTTGAGGATGAATCTAACTCTTTGTCCCAAGGCTGTAAAGGACGTCATTACTACGGTGGATGGTACGGAGATAGCCTCCGGGCCAGTAACGCATACCACTCAAGAGGTGACGCTAGTAAGTCAAGATGGACACCATGAGAAGATCGTGTTCGATGTGATCAAGGCCCCTCAGTTTCAGATTATTCTAGGAATACCTTGGTTAGAGAAACACAATCCTCTGATCGATTGGCGAGCAAGAACGGTCCAGTTTCCAGAATGTGTCTCTACTTGTCACCCTCCACCTGGTGTTGCACTGGCCGCAATTTCTTCAGAGACTCCCCAGTTACCTCCCGAATACCTAGAATACCACGATGTTTTCCGGAAGGATCAGGCTAACTCTCTACCTCCTCATAGGTCTTATGACTGCCAGATAGACCTGATACCTGGATCTACTCCTCCTTGTAGTAGAATTTATGCCCTCACCGAGCCTGAGAACCTTCACCTTCGACAATACCTGGATCAATACCTGGCAAATGGGTTTATTCGTCCTTCCAAGTCCCCTGCTTCTTCAGCTTTGTTCTTCGTTCCAAAAAAGGAAGGAGACCTTAGAACTTGTATCGATTATCGCTCCCTGAACCAGATCACCGTTAAGAATAGATATCCGTTACCTTTGATCCCTGAACTCCTGGACCAAGTCAGAAAAGCATGCATATATACAAAGCTGGATCTTAGAGAAGCTTACCACTTGGTACGAGTAAAAGAGGGCGATGAATGGAAGACGGCCTTCCGCACCAAGTATGGGCTATTTGAATATCAGGTCATGCCCTTCGGACTTTGCAATGCCCCGGCCGCCTTTCAATATTTTATGAACGATGTCCTCAGAGAGCTCATAGATGTATGTGTTGTTGTTTACATTGACGACATCCTCATTTATTCTTCATCGGAATCTGAACATCGGAAACACGTGAAAATGGTCCTCGAAAGATTGCGTCAACACAAACTTTTCGCTAAGTTGGAAAAATGTGTTTTCAACGTGACTGAAGTTGAATTCTTGGGATTCATATTATCACCTGGCGGAGTGCGTATGGATTCGAAGAAGGTCGATGCAGTTCTCAAATGGCCATCACCATCCTCCGTAAAAGGTGTGCAAAGCATGTTAGGCTTCGCTAACTTTTACCGCAGGTTTATCCCCGAATTCTCTCGAATAGTCCAGCCCATCACTGCCTTGTTAAAGAAAAACAAACGTTTTGAATGGTCTACCGAGGCGGAACAAGCTTTCCAGGATTTGAAGACTAAATTTATCTCTGCACCAATCTTAAAACACCCTCGCCCCGAACTCCCCTACATCGTGGAAACTGATGCTTCAAGCCTTGCCATGGGGGCAGTTCTATCACAAAAGGACCCGGTAACCAATCAGTTGCATCCCGTGGCATTTTGGTCCCGCAAATTCTCACCTCCTGAAATCAATTACACAATTACTGACAAGGAACTTCTGGCTATCAAGTCTGCCTTTAAGGCTTGGCGGCATTACCTGCTGGGGGCCCGACACACCGTTACTGTGATTACGGATCACCGAAACCTGCAATATTTGAAAACCGCAAAAGCCCAATCCTCTAGACAACTCCGTTGGGCATTATTCTTTGCCGAGTTTGACTTCATAATTACCTATCGACCTGGTACAAAGAACGGTAAAGCTGATGCCCTTTCTCGGATGGGAGTGGAAGAACACTTGATCAACCCCAAACCTGTACCAATCATTCCCGAACAAAGAATTCTGGGTGTAATCGCCACCGAATCCATAGAGGAAGTTAAGGATAAAGCCAGGCAACTTGTAACTCCAGCAGACATACAGAATTGGCATCTGCAGGGAAAGGACTTTGCAGTAAAGGACAACTTATTGTATTTCCAAGAACGATTATACCTACCCAGCACAGATTTACAGAAAAAAGTAATCTCTTGTTATCACGACTCTTTAATGGAAGGTCATCCCGGTATGGCCAAGACCTCAGAAAAGATCAAGCGCTACTTCTGGTGGCCGTCTTGGAAGAAAGATATCAGAGACTTTATAATGTCCTGTGGAGTATGCGCCCAAAACAAGAGTCAAAAGGAAACACCAGCAGTAGACTACCTGCATTCTACAATCACCCAAGCCTTTAAGGAAGCTGTTTCTCACCTTCAAAGGGCTAAAGAACAATACAAGAAAGGAGCAGATCAACATCGGAAGGAAGCCCCTCACTATCAAGTAGGGGATCAAGTCTGGTTATCCACCAAATATCTATCTCTAAAAGGGCCACGCACATTCAACCCAAGATACCTTGGTCCCTATTCCATCACTACCATAGTAAACCCAGTAGCGGTCAAGTTGGACTTGCCCTCGCACATGAAGATACATCCGGTCTTCCACGTCTCTCTATTAAAACCCGTGCAACCTCAAACCCGACTAACCAAATCTCCAAAACCTATCCTAGTTGATGGAGCACTTGAGTTTGAAGTTAAAAGCATTCTGGATTCCAAGATCTCCAAATCTAAACTATTCTACCTAATTGACTGGAAAGGCTACGGCCCCCAAGAGAGATCCTGGGAACCTGCTGAATATGTCCACGCTCCTCGCCTAATCAAAAGATTTCACCAAACATTTCCTGACAAGCCAAAACCCCCGGAGAAGCCCGGTTTGGGAGGGGCCTTGAGGGGGGGTACTGTCATGATCTCTGCTTCCAAAAGGTCAGGGTTTTCCCAACTCCCTTGGAAGCAGATCCATAACCCAGGTTCCGAGTGCCAACCAGTCCCAATTGGGACCTTTTGGACCCAGTCCTGGCGCCAGTGGCACCAGGCTCATAAATATGCCCAGTCCCAGCGCTGGAAGCGCCGGGCTCATAATGCTTGGGTGGACTTACCTGCAGCAGACCATGCTGCTTACTTGCCTGCCAGTTGAGCCTCTGATCCCCTTCTGTTTGGAACTACTTTTCCTGTTGGGTGGGGCTGGAGCCACTCCCTAGATTCAGAACACTGGAACTCTTCTGGAAAGCAGGAACTCTTTTCTTACCTAGGCGTGGCTGTGGAAGGAGACACCGAAGCACTACAGGAGGCTATTTAAACCACACCCAGTGGATGAATCTTGCTTTGCGTTATTCTGCAACCTCTGCAGCAGAACACTCATCGTGTCTTCTGCATCCGGTCCTGGGCCTAAGGAAAAAGGCTTACCATCCTGAATCCAGTCTTCAGCAACACCTATAAAGACAAGAAAGAACAGGTTAGCATTCCGGCATCTGAAAGGCAAAGGCTTACCATCCTGAATCCAGTCTTCAGCAACACCTATAAAGACAAGAAAGAACAGGTTAGCATTCCGGCATCTGAAAGGCAAAGGCTTACCTACTCTTCGTGCGCTCCGGAGGTCTTCACACTGCATTCCGGCATCTGAAAGACAAAAGCTTACCAACTCTTTGCACGCTCCGGAGGCCTTCGGCGCTGCATCCCGCATCTGAAAGACAAAACAAGGTGCGTTTAAAGACATTGGGGAACTTTAATACTCACGTGCCATTACTCCTTTCCACATCTAATCCAGTGGGTATTCCGGCACCCTGCAGCCGCTCCGAACTCGTACCTGCAAAATAAAAAGACAGTTAGAGCGCATCGTGAAGCAGGCAACAAGCGCTTACTTACGTGCTTCCAGGCGCTTCTATTCATCACACGGGCTCCATCTTCAACTCACTTCAGCCCGTCATCCGCCATCGCCGGAACCCTGCAAAACAAGAGACATCATTACTAAAGACTTTAAAGACATTTGAATGACTCGAAACTTACCGTTCGTGCAGTAAACGACGGACAGCAGTCCTCTGAAGTCAAGAGGCCTGCGCTACCTATCCAGTGAAGAAACTGGTTACAGCACCCTGCCCCGAGGCAGATGGAGAGCTCGGCATTCACTTACCTAAGGTGAGAGCGTTAACCTTCGGGGGTCTACAGGAGAGGAGAAGAGGAAAGAGATAGGGACACCCCAATAACCCCAGTTCATTAACCCCATATTTTCTATCTGCAGTCATCTTACTCTACACGTCAGGCATACAGTGCACAGAGGTCCAGCCCAAGAGCCAACCGGGTGCTACACATCACCTTTGGAGATACGGTAGTCGCCCAGTCAAGACCGGCGCCTCTGCGAGAATCAGGTGAGCGTTACAGAACGCAAAGCACACCGCAAAACTCTCGCCCAGGCGCTATGGAAACCTCGGATACTGACCCCCTAGCCCGGTTACTTGGGGAACTAAGGGCAGAAGTGCATGCAGCTCGTCAGGAAACGAATGCTCTAAGAAGGGAACTAATTATTTCCAAGGAGAGAACAGACAATCTTGCTAGACAAGTGCTACAGTCACAAGCCGGACAGACCCCGTTACCCGCATCAGGGGCAAATCTTCCTTCAACATCCTCTATGAATCCAGTGCAGATCAACCTACCTGGGAATGTACCTCTGGCTCCGCCCGAACGATTTTCTGGTGACCCAAAGAGGTTTGCAGTATTTATCAATCAGTGCCGGTTGCACTTCTTATGCCGGCCAGCAGCCTTTCCAACTGATCAAGCAAAAGTAGCTTTTGTACTTTCGTACCTTAGTGGCAATGCGGCAGACTGGTCGATCCCTCTAGTTAATCAAGATGATCCGGTTCTCCATGATTTTCAAGCCTTTCAGCTTAGTATGGAAAAACTGTTCGCAAGACATTCACAGGGGCAGGCCTTGGACAATGAGCTTCTTTCGTTGCGACAGGGTAATCAAGACCTTTTGGCTTATATTGCATCTTTCAATAGACTAATAGTGGAAACTCAATGGCCTGAGGACAAAAGGATTACGCTGTTTTATAGAGGTCTACGTGGAGAGCTCAAAGACGTTTTAGCCCAAGTAGTGAATCCCCCACAAGACTGTTCGGATTATATAGACTTCGTCGTTCAAATAGATCACAGGCTGCAGAACAGGAAGGCCGATCGTTCCAAGTTTGATGCTCGAGTATTTTCCAAACCGCCAACTCCTTCCAAAGGAGTAGACTCTGGGAAACCCATGCAAATAGGGGGTCTGAAAGGTCCTCTAACACAAAGGGAGCGGGAAAGGAGGAAACAGTTGCAATTATGCCTATATTGCGGAAACTCAGGGCACTTTCTTCGAGACTGTCCGGTGAAACCTGCCAAGAAGGCAGTAGGAGCTGCAGTTACCAAAGTTACAAACTCTGAGCAGGGAAACGACCTCGCCCGACAAGAATAGAGGTCCTCTTGCCGAGCGTGAAAACCAGTTCCGTGACCTCGCATTTCGTTATACCTATGGTCCTCATTAGCCCTGATAACCCGGATCGATTACATGCAATTGAAGCTTACGTCGACAGCGGTGCCATCGGCAATTATGTGGATCATGAAATGGTTTTGAGGATGAATCTAACTCTTTGTCCCAAGGCTGTAAAGGACGTCATTACTACGGTGGATGGTACGGAGATAGCCTCCGGGCCAGTAACGCATACCACTCAAGAGGTGACGCTAGTAAGTCAAGATGGACACCATGAGAAGATCGTGTTCGATGTGATCAAGGCCCCTCAGTTTCAGATTATTCTAGGAATACCTTGGTTAGAGAAACACAATCCTCTGATCGATTGGCGAGCAAGAACGGTCCAGTTTCCAGAATGTGTCTCTACTTGTCACCCTCCACCTGGTGTTGCACTGGCCGCAATTTCTTCAGAGACTCCCCAGTTACCTCCCGAATACCTAGAATACCACGATGTTTTCCGGAAGGATCAGGCTAACTCTCTACCTCCTCATAGGTCTTATGACTGCCAGATAGACCTGATACCTGGATCTACTCCTCCTTGTAGTAGAATTTATGCCCTCACCGAGCCTGAGAACCTTCACCTTCGACAATACCTGGATCAATACCTGGCAAATGGGTTTATTCGTCCTTCCAAGTCCCCTGCTTCTTCAGCTTTGTTCTTCGTTCCAAAAAAGGAAGGAGACCTTAGAACTTGTATCGATTATCGCTCCCTGAACCAGATCACCGTTAAGAATAGATATCCGTTACCTTTGATCCCTGAACTCCTGGACCAAGTCAGAAAAGCATGCATATATACAAAGCTGGATCTTAGAGAAGCTTACCACTTGGTACGAGTAAAAGAGGGCGATGAATGGAAGACGGCCTTCCGCACCAAGTATGGGCTATTTGAATATCAGGTCATGCCCTTCGGACTTTGCAATGCCCCGGCCGCCTTTCAATATTTTATGAACGATGTCCTCAGAGAGCTCATAGATGTATGTGTTGTTGTTTACATTGACGACATCCTCATTTATTCTTCATCAGAATCTGAACATCGGAAACACGTGAAAATGGTCCTCGAAAGATTGCGTCAACACAAACTTTTCGCTAAGTTGGAAAAATGTGTTTTCAACGTGACTGAAGTTGAATTCTTGGGATTCATATTATCACCTGGCGGAGTGCGTATGGATTCGAAGAAGGTCGATGCAGTTCTCAAATGGCCATCACCATCCTCCGTAAAAGGTGTGCAAAGCATGTTAGGCTTCGCTAACTTTTACCGCAGGTTTATCCCCGAATTCTCTCGAATAGTCCAGCCCATCACTGCCTTGTTAAAGAAAAACAAACGTTTTGAATGGTCTACCGAGGCGGAACAAGCTTTCCAGGATTTGAAGACTAAATTTATCTCTGCACCAATCTTAAAACACCCTCGCCCCGAACTCCCCTACATCGTGGAAACTGATGCTTCAAGCCTTGCCATGGGGGCAGTTCTATCACAAAAGGACCCGGTAACCAATCAGTTGCATCCCGTGGCATTTTGGTCCCGCAAATTCTCACCTCCTGAAATCAATTACACAATTACTGACAAGGAACTTCTGGCTATCAAGTCTGCCTTTAAGGCTTGGCGGCATTACCTGCTGGGGGCCCGACACACCGTTACTGTGATTACGGATCACCGAAACCTGCAATATTTGAAAACCGCAAAAGCCCAATCCTCTAGACAACTCCGTTGGGCATTATTCTTTGCCGAGTTTGACTTCATAATTACCTATCGACCTGGTACAAAGAACGGTAAAGCTGATGCCCTTTCTCGGATGGGAGTGGAAGAACACTTGATCAACCCCAAACCTGTACCAATCATTCCCGAACAAAGAATTCTGGGTGTAATCGCCACCGAATCCATAGAGGAAGTTAAGGATAAAGCCAGGCAACTTGTAACTCCAGCAGACATACAGAATTGGCATCTGCAGGGAAAGGACTTTGCAGTAAAGGACAACTTATTGTATTTCCAAGAACGATTATACCTACCCAGCACAGATTTACAGAAAAAAGTAATCTCTTGTTATCACGACTCTTTAATGGAAGGTCATCCCGGTATGGCCAAGACCTCAGAAAAGATCAAGCGCTACTTCTGGTGGCCGTCTTGGAAGAAAGATATCAGAGACTTTATAATGTCCTGTGGAGTATGCGCCCAAAACAAGAGTCAAAAGGAAACACCAGCAGTAGACTACCTGCATTCTACAATCACCCAAGCCTTTAAGGAAGCTGTTTCTCACCTTCAAAGGGCTAAAGAACAATACAAGAAAGGAGCAGATCAACATCGGAAGGAAGCCCCTCACTATCAAGTAGGGGATCAAGTCTGGTTATCCACCAAATATCTATCTCTAAAAGGGCCACGCACATTCAACCCAAGATACCTTGGTCCCTATTCCATCACTACCATAGTAAACCCAGTAGCGGTCAAGTTGGACTTGCCCTCGCACATGAAGATACATCCGGTCTTCCACGTCTCTCTATTAAAACCCGTGCAACCTCAAACCCGACTAACCAAATCTCCAAAACCTATCCTAGTTGATGGAGCACTTGAGTTTGAAGTTAAAAGCATTCTGGATTCCAAGATCTCCAAATCTAAACTATTCTACCTAATTGACTGGAAAGGCTACGGCCCCCAAGAGAGATCCTGGGAACCTGCTGAATATGTCCACGCTCCTCGCCTAATCAAAAGATTTCACCAAACATTTCCTGACAAGCCAAAACCCCCGGAGAAGCCCGGTTTGGGAGGGGCCTTGAGGGGGGGTACTGTCATGATCTCTGCTTCCAAAAGGTCAGGGTTTTCCCAACTCCCTTGGAAGCAGATCCATAACCCAGGTTCCGAGTGCCAACCAGTCCCAATTGGGACCTTTTGGACCCAGTCCTGGCGCCAGTGGCACCAGGCTCATAAATATGCCCAGTCCCAGCGCTGGAAGCGCCGGGCTCATAATGCTTGGGTGGACTTACCTGCAGCAGACCATGCTGCTTACTTGCCTGCCAGTTGAGCCTCTGATCCCCTTCTGTTTGGAACTACTTTTCCTGTTGGGTGGGGCTGGAGCCACTCCCTAGATTCAGAACACTGGAACTCTTCTGGAAAGCAGGAACTCTTTTCTTACCTAGGCGTGGCTGTGGAAGGAGACACCGAAGCACTACAGGAGGCTATTTAAACCACACCCAGTGGATGAATCTTGCTTTGCGTTATTCTGCAACCTCTGCAGCAGAACACTCATCGTGTCTTCTGCATCCGGTCCTGGGCCTAAGGAAAAAGGCTTACCATCCTGAATCCAGTCTTCAGCAACACCTATAAAGACAAGAAAGAACAGGTTAGCATTCCGGCATCTGAAAGGCAAAGGCTTACCATCCTGAATCCAGTCTTCAGCAACACCTATAAAGACAAGAAAGAACAGGTTAGCATTCCGGCATCTGAAAGGCAAAGGCTTACCTACTCTTCGTGCGCTCCGGAGGTCTTCACACTGCATTCCGGCATCTGAAAGACAAAAGCTTACCAACTCTTTGCACGCTCCGGAGGCCTTCGGCGCTGCATCCCGCATCTGAAAGACAAAACAAGGTGCGTTTAAAGACATTGGGGAACTTTAATACTCACGTGCCATTACTCCTTTCCACATCTAATCCAGTGGGTATTCCGGCACCCTGCAGCCGCTCCGAACTCGTACCTGCAAAATAAAAAGACAGTTAGAGCGCATCGTGAAGCAGGCAACAAGCGCTTACTTACGTGCTTCCAGGCGCTTCTATTCATCACACGGGCTCCATCTTCAACTCACTTCAGCCCGTCATCCGCCATCGCCGGAACCCTGCAAAACAAGAGACATCATTACTAAAGACTTTAAAGACATTTGAATGACTCGAAACTTACCGTTCGTGCAGTAAACGACGGACAGCAGTCCTCTGAAGTCAAGAGGCCTGCACTACCTATCCAGTGAAGAAACTGGTTACAGCACCCTGCCCCGAGGCAGATGGAGAGCTCGGCATTCACTTACCTAAGGTGAGAGCGTTAACCTTTGGGGGTCTACAGGAGAGGAGAAGAGGAAAGAGATAGGGACACCCCAATAACCCCAATAACCCCAGTTCATTAACCCCATATTTTCTATCTGCAGTCATCTTACTCTACACGTCAGGCATACAGTGCACAGAGGTCCAGCCCAAGAGCCAACCGGGTGCTACACATCACCTTTGGAGATACGGTAGTCGCCCAGTCAAGACCGGCGCCTCTGCGAGAATCAGGTGAGCGTTACACATACCCAGTCTGAGGCACTCTGCTTAACAAACACTTAGCCCAATCTCTTTTGTCAACATCATGAATTGCACACGCCATTTCAAACGCTTCAATCCATTGGAGGATATCAGAACCCTCCACAAACACACCAACCAAATCTTTCATAAACTTGGTGGCTGGGGACCTGCCACTTTCAACTGGTTTCGCTGAAGTCTCCACTCTAGCTTTCTCTAGCTGGATTCTCTGACATTCAGTGTCCTTTTTTCTCGAGTTCAAGGTCCTTATTATTGAGTTCAAGATCCCTATTCTTGAGCTCCACTTGTTGAGCCAACTCCTCCTCCTTAAGCTCAGCATCTATTTCCAACTTGCGATATTCAAAGGCCAATTTCATCCTTAATAACTCAAGCTCTAAGGAATTGCTGGGGTTCGGAACAGAGGCAGCAGGAATGGTGGCATTCCCAGAAAAAGATTCGGTAGAACCCCCAGGGGCAGAGTCCTCATTGGTTGCATTCCCCCCCTCATCAAGAGTTTCACCATCAGTCTGGTAGTCCACCAGGGCAGCTATCAGCTCTGCCCTAGACTTATCCACAAAGTCTACCTCCCTGCCTTCACAAGCACTCTGGAGAGCCTCTAAGCTCATCCTAGTTAATTTACCATTTGCAATAGACTCCATTGCTTGTAATGCAGTTATTTTGTACACAACTAAACCTTAATTTAATAAAGTGCGGATATTTTGTAAGTGGCACGGTTATACACTGATTCTTAAAACCATAAGCATCCCACCGCTGCCACCAGTGTAAAGATACTGGTGGAGGGTGCCTGTGCTTCCGCTCTCTATATGGTAGAGATGAGGCACAGAGGACCCCAGCCAAGATTCTCTATTGTGGTAGCAATGGACGAGCAATCAAGGCCTAGCTTCTCAGGAGGTGATGCAGGCTGGTTCTTAAGTACATTGTAGTCCCTGAACCCCCACAAAGTAATGTCCACACACTGTATTACTGAAAACACAGTCTTTATATAATTAATATTCAAAGGTAGGTACACGATCACAATAACGCACTTTGTACTCGGAAATCAACAATGATAAATATATACAATTCTAAAGTGGTACCACCAATGTTATCAAATCTCATTAAAGTGCATCAACTGTACGGTTAAAATGTCACACAGATCAATAACAAGGGAACCAGCAATAGAGATAGGAAGGAACGCAAGAGGGTTGAAACAATGGGCAGAATACTGGCCCCTACCAATAGACACAGTTCTGTGTGGAGATCCCCCCCACCTGGGCAACCTGTAAAATAAAGATATATAGCACAAGCCCAGTCCATATATTGTTCGATAGTCTTATTTCCTCCTATAATGTTTTACCCCCCCCCCCCAATGTACCTGGCGGAGTAGAGTTCTTCGAAGACGCGTTCGTTGAAGGATCTTTCTTGAGTGACTCCCTTTAAAGCAGGAGCCACGGATCGTCGAGAGGCGTCGAAGATGGTGAACTTGGCGTTGACGGCGTCAATGAGAAGTTCAAGGGTGCCGAGACCATGACGTCGATCCAGGCGGTGCTCGTCTGCGACGTCCTGCGAGGATGAGGTGTGCGGGGCACCTCAGCGATGGATTGTTCAGGACTGCAAAGAGGTTCAGAAGAACTGTGGCCCAACAATGGCGTTGAGTCATTGAAGTCTTTGTGGCCTTTAGGTGGTGGGAAACCCACCGGCGGATTCTCCTCGGTGCGTTGGTCGACCTCGACTTTCTCCGGCGGGACAAAGCGGTCGACGTTGCGGACAAGGGAGTCCTTAGATTCAAATGTTCTTAGGCAAAGGAGCGGGTGGCTCCCGTAGTCGGCGGCACAGCGTCAAGTGGTCCCCACGGCTGGGCAACACAACTTCGACAGGCCTCCAGCGGTTACACAAACCTGCGAACCCTGGTCGACGGCAATAGACTTCGACAGCGGCGAAGTCCGGGTGCTTTGCTTCGTTATCCTCAGCGGTCCTGTCTCGGGTCGGCAGCCTTTCGAGGGCCTGACTTCCAGGGAGCTTCGGCGGAGGTTAGCGGTGCTCGATGGTCCCTCGGAGCATGGGAACAGGGCGCCTTACCAGGTCCTCTCTCGGATCAGTCTTCGACGAATTCAGCAGCTTTCAGATCAGGTCGAAGCAAATGCAACAGCAAGTCTTCTTCTTCCAGCTGGGTGCCGAGGATCAGCAGTTCCAGTTACTCTTCAAGTGTAGACACAGCTTCTGAACAATTTTCAGTGGTGAGAGGTCCCCAGATATACTATACTGTCTCTCATCCACACTGCTGGGTCACACGCAGCAGCCAATCATACAGAAAGGCATTCATGCAGTCAGTAAGCCAATCAGGCACACAGTGCATCCAGGCCATCCTCCTCCCTCTCAGACACTCACAACAAGGAATGTGGATTGGGACAAGTACCCAGCCATTCAACACTACACACTGCATTCAGGCCAGTTTCGGACAGGGTTGTCTGAGTCTTTGTCTCTCATACCAGAAACCCGACAGCCACAACAAGAAGTGCATATTGGTCACACACTCCATTCACCCAGGTCCCACCCACAGGGTGTATTCACAACATACTGTCACTGGGAAGGCTCCAGCCAGTCTGGACTGGACTTCTCAACAACACCATATATGGAACTTCCACCCAACAGCCAGTCAGGGGGAAGGGACAGAGTCAGGGCTTCCCAGGACTTTGGGAAAACAAGGTAACCGGCAATAGACAGCAAGAGGCCACAGGGGCCATCTTGTTTTCCATCAGGAATCAACTGATTCCAATGGCAGGGCCTGGGTATCCCAAAATGGAGGATACTCAGAGCACCTGTCAAATTCAGCATGGAGCTGCCACCAGCCCATACCCTGCTCTGCGGGCCACCCACAGGTGCCCAAAAACATACACTAGGGGCACAGGGTTGTACCTCCCACCCATGGGTGCCGTAAGGGTATCCCATGGGTCTGTTCACCAAACCAAAAGAGGGAGAGCTGCACCGCCAGAAGTCCCACATGAACTCCTGCGCGGAAAACAAGACAGAACACACGATAAAAAGGCAGTAAAGGACAAGGATACGGAGGCCCTGTCCCTCCGATGTATTTCCAGCATCACACTCACGTATTGCTCTCTGCCTACCCCACCATCAAGGGACTACACCTGATGTGGCCCCCGGTGTCCACTTGTATTGAAAGGTAATATCAACTGTCCTGCACTGATAAAAGTGTGAGGTCAAACTGGTTTCCTGCAGGCCTGCAAAGGCTCAATGAGGACCCAGTAAATATGTACTTTTGAGGCTGTGAGCCCGCATGTTATTTATGTGATGAAAGTAGTCCCAGTAATTAAGTGTGTGTGAAGCTGTGATCCCGCAGATTGTCAGCATGCTTAATAAGGTTTCAGTAGCTGACAATGGTGTTGTCCATTATTTGAAGTTTCACTTCTCCCCGGCTGAATAAAAGTTTCCCTCATAGTGTGGTAGAATTGCCAACATGCCACCAGCCGCCCACCAACTCCGACTGTCACCAACAAAATATGTAAATTGTGGACAGTGTATGTTCTAATATTTGGAACTGAGTCCCAATGTATGTGGCTATTGGTTTACCCCACGGTTCCCAAGTTGACGAAGTATTGCTTTTTGTGACTTTTGATCTGTTTGATGTCCATTGATGTTGTTTTTGATTTGTTTGTTATGAAAAAGGAGGAGTGTGGTCCCCCTTTAAGAAATGTGTGTCATGAGTTCATCATGACTGGCTGTCAATAAAAGGAGCCTCAGCCACCATGTGCCCCAGAACGGCAGAAGACTCCATTTGCTTTTGATAAGGTCAGAAATGCTTATAGACATTTGTGCAAACATTATAAAGCTATCTTTTTAGTTTCAATGATGTCTTAAAGTTGGAATACGTGAGAAATTGATGCTGTTTCCCAGGTGCTCATGGTCTGGGTGCATACAGCTTTGTGACTTGAAGGCTGCCATTTCACGTCCCAGCTGCAGGTGTTTTTTCTGGAATGTGCACAATAGAAGTATGGATGTATTACCTATAGGGATGTCATTGATTAAGTGACTTGGTCCTTAGGCCAGAGGCCAGCCCATGTGCCACCGCCGACACCATTTTCTAACCACATAGCACTCAGAGAAGGTGTATCTGTTTTGCTGGCTACACTTCCTTGATGAAACCAACTTCGCTTGTTTCTTACAAAATTGAAAAAACGTAGGGGAGTACACCATCACAAATGATATTCTCTCACATGTCCCAAGCAAACAAATGGTAGAATATATACCCTTTTGAGGGTCAGTGGCTCCTTCTAAGCAAAAGTATCTAGACAGGCAATCAGCATTGGAGTGCTCAGGCCATATTTGTGTTGGATGTACATATTCAATCCCGATAGGTCATGATATATACCTACGCTTCTTGCTGGTCTGAACCATCAAGTCAGATCCCAAAATACCAATACCAATACGTCTCTCTTTTGGCCAGCCTTCCTTTAATTGAAGTAAACAAGGTATTCTTCTGACTGCACTAAAACTACTCCAATTCCAAAATCCCTAGCGTCTGTGGAGATAACACAATCCTAAATGCAACCAGGGGTTTTGTGGGGAGCTGCACAAGCTAGTTTTCAGGCTCTGAAACGTTTTTTGACAGGTGGGGTCCAGGGAACCCCCTTAAACAATCGTTTGGATGCAAGCCCATTCAAGGGAAAGGTGACAGTCCTAGACACCTTGACGATTGACAGTGAGACCAAAGTTCTCACCTGAGTCTGAGCTGTTGCGATGTGACATTCATAGAAATGGTGGAATATACCATGTAAATTACAGTTCCCTGGGCTATTTGGCACTTGGTTACCTTGATAGCCAGAGCTGGCATCTGAAAGACCTGAAGCAATTGTTGAAGGTGGAACAGGTGGTGTCCCCAAGTGTGATTGATTACTGTAATGACGCCTAGGTAAGCAACAGTCATATTTTCCATACCCATTAGGAAATTGTACACATCTTCTAACGGGTGGTAGGTGCATTCTATAACCTTAAGGGTTTCACAGCAAGCTAGAAATGCCCTGCTGGTGTGGAAAATGCTGACCGCTCCTTGGCACCATCTGTTAAGCCCAATTGCCGGTATCCTGTGTGAGGTTAAAAGGTGCTCATAAACGTGCAATGCCTAACTTATAAATGAGCATGTCAGCTTTGGCTATTTGGTAAGGCTTTATGTATTTTATGGTAACAGTTTTGTAAGGTGCAATCCGTCACCACCGACGTGGAGTCATGGCGCTGAAGTGCAGCCGCACAACCATACCTTGTCAGACGCGGTTGAATTGGGGAACAGATTGATCTTCCAGTGTCCCATGAACAGAGCATACTTTTCCAATGATCAAAGATTGAGGAGCAGTGTATGTCATAGTTTAGATACCCCAACCGAAAATCATTTTCCTGAATCTAGGCATGTCTTACCACATCGCAGAGCACAATGCTCATTGTAGAGTGACATTTTTCAACTTCTCTACTAAAACTCTCGCACCCAGGATCTTAAAGGGCAATTGGTGCAGCCCTGGTTAGATGTGCTGAAATCTACCAATGCAAAGGAACAGGTGTGCCTTAGTGTTCTGGGCCCTCTGCAGATGATGACGCTTTGGGAGCTGCAGGAATTAGGTTTGGTTAATAGGCGGAGTCGGAAAAGTGCAAGATTACCATGTTGTTGTGTAAATGCCTACAGATTGGAATTGTCAGACACTATGCAGGACAAGATTCTAGGTGTTTTTGGCCCATACAATAGCCTGCCAAGAGTCAGCCTGCTCATCTTCTGAGGTGGACATGCAAGTTGGTCGATGTCTGCATGGAATATTTGAGTGTGATGGCCATTTGGGGTACTCAGTGATTTGTGCGTTTGCTTCTATCGTGGGTTTGTGGGGATCCACATCAGTTCACGCATGTCTGGTCTGTGTATTTTGGTGGTCCTGTTCTTTGTGTTTGGAGGCAAGTGTTGTGGTGAGAGGTGATGTTGGTTATGGTGGGAAACTGAAAATTTAAATACAGCACACTTTACGTACCAGAAATCATTTAGGAGCATCACATCACACGGTGCAATCAAAAAGAGCAAAGTATTAACGAGGAGCAAAGAAACCAGGGTGAGGTCAAGGAGCAATAGATCAATGAGGAGCAAAACATCATTTGCTGCTAAAGGAGCCAAACACAAAAGATCAGTTGGGAACTTAATGTCACAAGGCACAATCAAAGGAGTGAACATTTAATGAGAAGCAACATAGCATGGAGCTCAAGCATCTTGCAATCAATCAATCCAGAGTAAAACATCACTGTGCGAGATCACAGGAGCAAAGCATCAATGAGGACCATAATAAGACTGTTGCAGTCACTAGCTAGACATAGGGCCTCATTACGAGATTCGTGGAATGGGTTAACGGGCTCCGCTAATGAAGGCAGACCCGTTAAGCCCGTCCCGCGAAATTACGAGGTCCCCTTGCGGGACCCGGTAAGGATGCCTCGTAAAACCAGGCGTCGTTACCGGGTCCCGCAAGGGGAAGATGGAGCTAACAACGGGCCGGTCGTAATCGGCCCAGTTGTTAGCTCCCTCTCCCATTCCCATTGAGCCCTATGGGGGCTCAGATGGGAATGGGGAAGGTCTGGGCCCGGGTTCCCAGAGGGAGGAATTACCGGGCCCTCCGTACTCGGAATGGCCCAGTAATTCCCCATTCTGGGAACCCGGTAAAGGAGCCTGGTTTGGCAGCAGCCATGAAGCTAATAGCTCCATGGCTACCGCCAAACTCGTAATGAGGCCCATAATCCTGCACCTAAAAATGATAGTCGGGAGAAGGATTGTGTTTTTCTCCCTGTGCAGAACCTTCTCCACATAGTCTATGACTGGACTTTGCTCATATATTCATACCAGTTCTGGAATATATTAAGGTTTCTGTTTAATAGGAGAAAACAATGTTGCAATCAAAAAGCAAAATATTTAGGACGCTGGAATGCTTGTGTTGTTTGGCTCATTGGATCCAGAGCTGTGGGCGATGTAGAGAGGTACTAATGTATCTAGGGTGTGTGTCACGACCCTCAGCCCTGATCCCCACTGGCAAGCCCATTGGCCAGGTGGAATCAGGACTCGGATCGCTTATAATGCCTGGCATCCACTTCTCAGGCCCTCTTGGGGCCAGTGCTGGCGCCTTTGGAACCAGGCTCATAAATAAAGATAGACATCTGCTTGTGGAACTACTTTTTAGAGCTTTCAGCCAACATGGAGGCATCCACATAGCTTGATTCCTAGAACCAAGCTATGCGGTCTAGTGTTTTGGGTGTGGTGGCCTA
Source organism: Ambystoma mexicanum (assembly GCF_040938575.1). Lineage (NCBI taxonomy): Eukaryota > Metazoa > Chordata > Amphibia > Caudata > Ambystomatidae > Ambystoma > Ambystoma mexicanum. The sequence goes on along the minus strand of NC_090927.1, from coordinate 745,608,200 downwards.
GGAACTACTTTACCTGGACTACTTTGCAGTGGCTATTTAAACCACACCCGAACAAGACAACACGCTTTGCGTTACTTTGCTACTAGCAACGTGACGCTCACCGTGTCCAGCTTTCTCACGAGCCTGACGAATTCCGGACCTGCAGAAAACAAAGAACATCGTTAGCAGCAGAACCTTACCTGTAATCTCCATCCTTCACTGCTCGCAGCTCTTGGGCAGCTCCGTTTGAAGAGTTTGCCGCCCGAATCGAAGGACCTGAAAAAAGGGAGAAAGACATTATTAAAGGAGATAAAAGAGACATTACAACCACGAAGCGCTTAGAGACTTACCTGGCTGGCTGATTTTCGACCAGCATAGCTCCGAAACTCCATCTGCTCTGGGAGCACACCGCAACCTACGAAAAAGAGAAAAGCACAGGTCATTGAGGACAAGACATTGCTGCGCTGTGCAAAGCGCCTCCTTACCGCATCATAGCGCTATTGTGGGCCATCATCTACCGGTGAGAACCAGCCTACCCAGTTCTCCAAGCGGATACTCCGCGCACTTAAGGGAGATAAAAAGAGACATTTTAGAACAGAGAAAAGGCATGCAAGAATAACAACGCCATCAATCGCAATAAGACCTACCTGAAAGACACTACAAGGGCCGCAATCAGTGAAGTAACTGGACCGCCCGCGCCCACAAAAGACCACACGCCCCTGCACAGAGAGCAGGACAGAGAGCTCACCAATTCCGACAGCCAGGTGAGATGAGAACCCAGAGGGGCTGAAAACACAAGGGAGGTGGTTGAAAACTTACCTTGGTTTTCCAGTCCTAATATAGTCTTCATTTCCAGGCGGAATCCCATCGACATCGAGAACCACACCAGGGAGTCATAGAGAAGGGCACCAACGACCAACTGGCAGGGTGGCGTCCCAGTGGATACCAGGTGAGCGTAACAGAACGCGAAGCCTCACATAAATAATCCACCTGGGCGCCATGGAAACATCTGAAATCGACCAATTGACCCAATTGTTGGGGGACCTTCGTGCTGAGGTTCATTCAGCTCGACAAGAGACTAATGCACTCCGAAGAGACCTAATAGTGACCAACGAGCGCACCGACGAAATCGGCAGATAGTTCTTGCAATCGCAGGCAGGTCAGACTCCTCTGCCTGGAGGAAATCCACTGATGCAAAATCCTATCTCACCATCTTATACCCCCACACCAGTACAGAACGCGCTGCCTGGAACAGTTCCCCTGGCACCACCAGAAAGGTTTTCGGGTGACCCACGGAAGTATGTCTTGGGAGGATAGCTCAGCAGCAACGTGCTCGCCTTGGAAGCAAGACGACATGGAGCCACACAGGTTCGATCCCCGGGTCCGCGCTTAAAAACCTCTGGGTATTAAGCGCGTTATAAATAACCTATTATATCAAATGCAGCATTCATAAATCAGTGTCGCCTTCATTTCCTTTGTCGCTCTGGGGCATTTCCAAATGACCAAGCTCGGGTAGCTTTCATCCTATCATACTTGAGTGGAAGTGCAGCGGATTGGTGGGTGCCGTTGGTGACACATAATGATCCATCGTTACAGGACTATGGGGGGTTCCAGAGAGAAATGCAAAAACTGTTTGCTCGCCATACCCAGGAACAAGCAGTGGATAACGAACTCTTATCCCCCCGGAAGGGGAAGTAAGACTTGTTAACATACATTGCGACTTTAAATAGACTGGTTGCTGAAGCCAGGTGGCCAGAAAACAAAAGAACCACGTTATTCCATTGAGGCTTATGAAGCGAATTAAAGGACGTCTTGGCCCAGGTAGTTGATCCCCCCCCAGAGACTGTACTGAATTCATAAATCTGGTCGTGCAGCTAGACCATCGGTTGCAGGACCGAAAAGCAGACCGGTCCAAAGCAGACTCTCGAGTAGTTTATGTTCGGCCTAGAGACAACGCACCACGGGTGCCAGACAACGCTGTAGAACCCATGCAGATCGGAGGGATACGACCTCCATTAACAAAACAAGAACGGGATAAAAGAAGATAACAGCAACTTTGTTTGTATTGTGGAAAACCAGGACATTTTCTGAAAGACTGCCCAGTAAAACCCCCAAGGAGGACAGTCGGGGCCACAGAAAAGGATGAAGTTAAGGAATTAGAAAACAACCAAGCTCGGCAACTGTAGTGGTCAGTTTGTCGAGTGATGAGAAAGAGCCACTGACCTCACACTTTGCGATACCCGTGATCTTAATAAACCACCAACAATCGTCAAAGATGCATGCCGTAGAAGCGTACATCGACAGCGGAGCAGTTGGGAACTGTATAGATCAAGAGTTGGCAGCAGAGATGGGGCTCCCTTTGTCTTCTAAGTCTACCAGGGACAAGGTAACTACCATGGATGGGACAGAAATCGCCTCCGGACCAGTAACCCAGTGCACAGCTGCAGTAACCTTGCTGTGCCAGGATGGACATCGGGAGTGTATTTCGTTCGATCTTATTAAGGCACCTCAGTTCCAGTTGATACTAAGGATGCTGTGGTTGGTTGCTCACAACCCTTTGATAGACTGGCGGGCATGGAAATTAACCTTCTCCGGTAACTGCTCCCCTGCTTGCTACTCTCCTGAACCGGAACCCGACTCCTGTATCTCCAAGACTTCCAATACTATAGCTTCTACCCTCGGGGTAACTAATACTCTGCCAGATGAATATCGTGACTTTCAGGACGTATTCCAAAAAGACCAGGCTAACACATTGCTGCCGCATAGGCCTTATGATTGTGCAATTGGCTTTATTCCTGGGGCACAAATCCCATGCGGCAGGATCTACGCTCTCACCGAACCAGAAAATCTTCACCTGAAATCCTATTTGGACCAGTACCTTGCAAGCGGATTTATCAGCCCATGTAAGTCCCCAGCAGCCAGTCCTTTGTTCTTCGTACCGAAAAAGGAAGGGGACTTGAGGACCTGTATTGATTACCGCGCCATAAACCAGATAACCGTGAAGAACCGCTACCCCTTGCCTCTTATCCCGGAAATGCTAGACCAAGTCAAAGATGCCCAGATCTATACCAAATTAGACCTTTGGGCAGCATACCACCTGGTCCGGGTCAGAAGCGGAGATGAGTGGAAAACCGCTTTGCGTACCAAATATGCCTTATTTGAATATCAAGTCATGCCTTTTGGCTTATGCAATGCTCCCGCAGCGTTTCAATATTTCATGAATGATGTATTGAGAGAACTGATTGACATTTGCGCCTTAGTGTACATAGATGACATCTTGGTCTACTCAGCCTCAAAACAAGATCACATCAGGCACGTTCATTCAGTCCTCACCAAGCTCCGTCAACATCGTTTATATGCAAAACTGGAGAAATTGTTTTTTTCACGTCACCGAAATAGAATTTCAAAGGCATCAGAATGGACATACATAAGGTTGACGCTATTCTAAAATGGCCATCACCAACATCTCTGAAGGGGATACAGAGCATGCTAGGTTTTGCGAACTTTACTGCCGATTTATCCCAGACTTCTCTCAGGTTGTGCACCCGATCACAGTACTGCTACGAAAATGCAATAAAAGGTTTGCTTGGACCGAGGAAGCAGAAAGAGCCTTTCAGGAACTGAAACGAAGGTTCACCTCTGCTCCAATCCTGCGGCACCCTCGTCCAGACCTCCCTTACATTGTAGAAACTGATGCTTGCAGTATGGCAATGGGAGCAGTCCTTTCACAGAAGGCCGAAACTGGCCAGCTGCAGCCTGTGGCCTTCTGATCAAAAAAGTTCTCACCTCCGGAAATTAATTACGCTATCACGGACAAAGAACTCCTAGCCATCAAGTCCGCTTTCAAGGCGTGGCGACACTATCTTCTGGGAGCTAGACACACCATTACAGTGATCACAGACCACCCGAACCTACAATATCTTAAAACAGCCAAGCCCAGTCTTCACGCCAGTTACGGTGGGCCCTCTTCTTCGCCGAATATGACTATGTGATCACCTTTCGACCTGGGGTCAAGAATGGGAAAGCTGATGCCTTATCTCGGATGGGCATCGATGAAATGGTGTATACAACCCCAGACCCGGTACCCATCATACCAGAAGACAAACTTTTGGGTATCGCAACAACCCTATCACAAGCCGAATTACAAAACAAAATTCGACAATGAGCCCGGATGCTTTCCTCGCATGGCAAACTCAAGAAGAACAATATTGCATCAAGGATCAGTTAACTTTTTTTAAGGACCGGCTGTATGTACCCAAGAAGGAGTTACAACAGCATATCATTTCAGGCTATCATGACTCTCTGATCGAAGGACACCCTGGAATCGCTAAAACCTTAGCCAAGGTGAAAAAGAACTTTTGGTGGCCTACCTGGTGTAAGGACATTGTCCAGTATGTTCAGTCCTGCGGCGTCTGTGCACAAAATAAATCCCAGAAACAGAAACCATCGGGTCTCCTACAACCACTGGACATCCCTCCCGCTCCATGGCACACTCTTTCCCTTGACTTTATCACTGATCTGAAAGGTTTTAACACCATTCTTGTAGTCGTGGATTTGTTCTCTAAGATGGCACATTTTATTCCTCTCAAGGGCCTCCCGGATTCATCCACCCTGGCAGAAGTATTTCTGGAAAACATTGTCAAGCTACATGGTTTTCCATCAGTTCTGGTCTCCGATCGAGGCAGCCAGTTCGTATCCAATTTTTGGAGAAAATGTTGCACAATGGCACAGATTGACGTCCGGCTATCTACCAGTACCACCCCCAAACGGACAGCCAAACCGAGAGGACCAACCAGACCCTCGAGCAGTATTTACGGTGCATGCTGCACCATGAATTGAGAGATTGGAAGGACTTACTTTGGGTAGCTGAGTACGCATATAACAACTCTGTACATTCTAGCACGGGACAAACACCTTTTTACACCCTGTATGGCAGACATCCACGTACCTCAGAACTCAACCTTCCTGCTAACTTGGAAATGCCTGCAGTAAAGACTCTTCAAACAACCATCACTCAGGCGTTCAGAAAGGCGAAGGAACATCTCATTCATGCCAAAGAAAAACAAAAGTACTTCGCTGACCAGCATCGGAAAAAGGCCCCAGACTATCAAGTGGGAGACCAGGTTTGGTTAGCCGCCAAATATGTACCCATCAAAGGGACCTGAACCTTCCATCCTCGATATTTGGGACCCTATACAATCAAGGCAATTATGAACCCGGCAGCCGTCAAATTGGACTTACCACCTAATCTACAAATCCATCCGGTATTCCATGTATCCCTCTTAAAACCAATGCAACCCGGTACACGAGTCAAGATACCACCTCAACCCAAACTAATTGACGGAGAACCAGAATTCGAAGTCAAAGGCATCCTGGACTCAAAATACTCTAGAGCCAAGTTATATTATCTCGTCGACTGGAAGGGATTTGGGCCTCAAGATAGGTCCTGGGAACCCAGTGAGAACATCCATGCACCACGTCTAATCAAGAAGTTTCACCAGAACTTCCCAACTAAACCTGGACCAGGCAGGAGACACACCATGGGAGGGGCCTTGAGGGGGAGTGCTGTCACGACCCTCAGCCCTGATCCCCACTGGCAAGCCCATTGGCCAGGTGGAATCAGGACTCGGATCGCTTAAAAGGCCTGGCATCCACTTCTCAGGCCCTCTTGGGGCCAGTCCTGGCGCCTTTGGTGCCAGGCTCATAAACAAAGATAGACATCTGCTTATGGAACTACTTTTTAGAGCTTTCAGCCAACATGGAGGCATCCACATAGCTTGATTCCTAGAACCAAGCTATGCGGTCTAGTTTTTTGGGTGTGGTGGCCTAGGGACTACTTTACCTGGACTACTTTGCAGTGGCTATTTAAACCACACCCGAACAAGACAACACACTTTGCGTTACTTTGCTACTAGCAACGTGACGCTCACCATGTCCAGCTTTCTCACGAGCCTGACGAATTCCGGACCTGCAGAAAACAAAGAACATCGTTAGCAGCAGAATCTTGCTTGTAATCTCCACCCTTCACTGCTCGCAGCTCCTGGGCAGCTCCGTTTGAAGAGTTTGCCGCCCAGATCGGAGGACCTGAACAAAGGGAGAAAGACATTATTAAAGGAGGTAAAAGAGACATTACAACCATGAAGCGCTTAGAGACTTACCTGGCTGGCTGATTTTCGACCAGCATAGCTCCGGAACTCCATCTGCACTGGGAGCACACCGCGACCTACGAAAAAGAGAAAAGCACAGGTCAGTGAGGACAAGACATTGCTGTGCTGCGCGAAGCGCCTCCTTACTGCATCATAGCGCTATTGTGCGCCATCATCTACCGGTGAGAACCAGCCTACCCAGTTCTCCAAGCGGATACTCCGCGCACCTAAGGGAGATAAAAAGAGACATTTTAGAACAGAGAAAAGGCATGCAAGAATAGCAACTCCATCAATCGCAATAAGACCTACCTGAAAGACACTACAAGGGCCACAGTCAGTGAAGTAACTGGACCGCCCGCGCCCACAAAAGACCACACGCCCCTGCACAGAGAGCAGGACGGAGAGCTCACCAATTCCGACAGCCAGGTAAGAAGAGAACCCGGAGGGGCTGAAAACACAAGGGAGGTGGGTGAAAACTTACCTTGGTCGTCCAGTCCTAATATAGTCTTCATTTCCAGGCCGAATCCCATCGACATTGAGTACCACACCAGGGAGTCATAGAGAAGGGCACCAACGACCAACTGGCTGGGTGGTGTCCCCGTGGATACCAGGTGAGTGTAACAGTGTGATGAAGGATCAAAAGAACTCAGGGGACAAACATGAGATTCAACACAACATGGTATTCTTCTCTAAGTGAACAGTTACTACAGGTTACATCATAACGTGTTAGGGTACCTGGCTAATACTGATACTAGCTTCCCTTTGGCTCGCTAGCCTATTTTCCCATCTCTGGAACACAGCGTCTGGTCAACCCTTGAGTCAGGCCCATCTACAGGAAAGGCATGGAATGAACTCGTATAAGGCCTATTCATTCTTCCTAACACAATGGAATGATTTACCCTAATATCTTAGATTTAAGTCCAACCACCATAGGTTCAGGAGAGCCCCTAAACCATTTCTGTTCAAAGAGGCCTTCCCAGATACTTTATGGAACATAGGATGCTCCGCTTAAGCTATCCATGGATCCCCTCCATTGGAATTCCCCAGAATGACTTTGAGCTAGTTCCCCCTGACCCTGGACTGCCCTTTGTTTAACCAGGCCTTCCCTTGTGGGTGCTCTCAGTATGATGTCCCGAAAACCCCTGGTTTCTAGGCAATTAACCCATGTTGTAGGTGGGCATCTTCCTGCCTTGGTAGAAAAAAACTTATAATGCCTACAACACTAACACAAGTGATTGGAAGCTCGGAGGAGGAATTGGAGAAAAATCCTGAAGAAACAAAAAAAACGATTTAAAGACTGTGATTCTAAGAATTTAAAGAATGTTCCATTGGAGGCAGCGTCAAAGAATAAATGTACCACACAGTTACAGACTAATAAGCAAAAAGTGAACGAACCAATGGAATATTTGATAACATTTCCGGACAGAAAATTGTGCACCACATTTCTAAGAGTGCACCTGAACCTGCTGAAGACGAACACGATCCTCGCAATAAGAGGTTTGTCAAGCTCCAGTAGTTGTCACTATTGTAAAAACAAAGGCACACCAGAAACGATTCAACATCTGTTGCTGTCGTATCTTGGCACAGCTGCAAAAAGAGATACATACATGGGATATCTCCTCAAGGACCTAGACACCTATGATGAGGCGGCCTGGTGGTCTCGGCTGTTGAGCAGAAACAACACCAAATTCATGATCGCTGTAGCAAATGTTTTCCAAAATCTAATACTGGAGCAGGCAGAGGAAAGACCATCAACAGAAAGTTAACAAGTCCTCTTACACGAAGCATCTAACAATTGGTAACAATCTGATCTTGGACATAGAGGATTGTATGTTTTAAGAGATTAGACTAAACGAAAAGTCGAAAAGTAAAACGAAAAATACATTTTTCTTGCAAAAATTGTAAAAACAATTAAATCAAGTAAATAAATAAAATAAAATAAAATAATGCCTATTTAATTGCTTGTGCTGTATTTTGTGTTCCAATAGGAATGCACCTTACATGCATTGTGCTTGATTTCTTGTATGCACTACCCTTCCCCTGTGCTATCCGTGCTCCTCGTTGATACTTAGTAGCCGTTCTGTTGTGAAAGGGCACATTAGACCAATCAAATTAAATATTTATACATATATCGTTTGCTGTAGCCACCTGTGGGAGAGCAGCTGGTGGGAAGGGAGGGGATAGAAGCTCAATCAAGAACATCCAGAAGTGGCAGAAATAGGATCTTTCAGGGTCTCTCGCCTCTTTACAACTATCTTAGCCAGACGACCGGCCGGAGTGATGCAGGTACAGAATTCTGCTATTTGATAGAGAGTTTGGCTAGGGGCGTACATCTACCATTACCCACTGCTTGGTAGGCACCCCTGATGCTCACTATGCTGAAGCGTCGCTCCTCCTAAGAATGGAGTGGAATGAGTAAATTAGGGTAGCTCACCATCAGGATCTTAATTACTGCCCATAAAGGAATGAGTGGCTCTCCAACCTATTACTGGAACAGGGCGATTGCTGAGCATGCTGTAATTTCTTTCTCGAACGTGGAAACACTTACTGGAAAGTCCATAGACCATCGATGAAACTGGACACTGGATGAGAATCCGCCTAATCTCAAAATGGCAGACCAAAGCTTTAATCTCTCAGTTCACATTAGTGAGGGCAATTATTTAATTGGGGGACCGACGAGGAAGAAAAGGCGCAACACCCGAGAGCTCTAATTGGGAACACAGAACACATAAGAGGACGTTGGAGAAACAAAGTTGTGACCAATCCAACCACCTACAACGGATAGGGAGGTTGTTCAACCAATCCCACAAATTATTAGTTTAGGAATTGCACATCCTTGTAAAAAGGTTCAGGGGAGAACAGTATTTGGCACATAAGGGATGGCAAGCACAGAGAAAAGAGTACACCTGAGCCCTCCAAGGGCTACTGCTCACCTACTGGGGGGAATCCATACCCCAGAAAGGAAAAAGAGCACTAGCCTGCTGGAGGGTATACCACACACCTGGATTGCGGTCCAAAAGCATGGAGGTAACATTGTTAAAAGCTTACCAGGAGTTTATTCATGCATCCTGCAGGAGCCAGGATCCAGAAAGACAAGTCTGAGCCTGTTGAGGATGAGGGAGACCCCTGCCCTGGTCATTGGGTGAACAATAATTTCAGCCCAACAACAACCCTGGCAAAGGCGAAGTAATACTTGCTGGGAAAAGTATCGATAGTACCCTGCCAGAGGGACATTTAAACTCCTGAGCCTAAAGCCTCTTCTATGGCAAAAGGGAGTCAGATGCTCTTGCTGGTAGGTGTTTATGATACCAAGGATTCTAAGAAGGTGATCTGTTTGCCTAGAGAGGGACCATTTCTCAGCCACAGAGAATTAAAAAAGAAATCTGGGTACTATATTCCTAGGAATATGATTATACAAAAAATGTGAGCTGTGTACAGTTTGGGGCAAGTTGAGACCCGTGAACAAGGATGATAGGTCCTTCTAAGTAGCCCTTTTTACTTGTTCAATTCTCCTCTGAAAGACATTCAGTGTAGTATTCTGTTATATCTGCACCCAATAGGTCCATTAGGTATTTGTGCCATCTTGCACCCTACAAGAAATCAATAGTGGAGGGGAGGTGCATAGTGTGCCCTTTGTTTATTTTGAAAGACCAAATAAGTTAAGAGGACTAGTAATCCAAGCACGTTCTCATTCAGTACCATTCCATACACTGTTAAAGTAGCATGCTGTCTAGATGACACCATTATGTTGGAGAAGTACTCTCTGGACCCTAGGCAGTTGGCCACCCCCAATTAACTATCTTCAATCTACAATAAAGGTGTTGCACAACATCATGTGTGTTTCGAGTGTGCTGTTGGTCCCTTTGATTCTTGGTTCTGGTTCTATGTTCTTAGATCGCCAGGCTTTTTTTCGCAGAGTTTTTTGCCGAATTTTTTCAGCCAAAAAAACTCATTTAATTTTTTAAAATATATTTGGGGGTCCCCCCAACCTCCTTTCCCTATTTTGTAGCCCCTATACCGACACCACCCACCCCTATATTTTTCTATGAGTTTTTTGGCCGAACATATTCAGCAAAAAACACTGTGAAAAAAGTCTGGCGAAGTAATAACGTCTTACCCTTTGTTCTGTGGTCTAATACAGTTTCTGTGATCTAGCACCCAGATCACTTCTCAGTTCAAAACTCGCTTTCAGGGCTATAATGCATGCCACGCTTCCTAGTTCCTCATTCCGAGGAGTACAGTGCCAAGCTCACTTCATGATTTCTCACTGTTAGGGATGCAGCACACAGTTTGTTTCTAGATATACTCCTAACAGAAAGTATTTTCACTCACACTTGCATAGGGTATTTATTTTGGCCTAGATATTAACACCCCTTGGCTGGGGGTCATCCCGTGGGGTGATTGGCGATACCTTGCATAGACAAAACCCCAAAAGGAAGTATTTCTTCCCCTTTCTATAGGGTTTCGTCAGGCTGAGATATTCACACCCAGCAGCCACCGGTCACCTCCATGGGCCAAAACAAAAAATGGCAGCTATTAGCAGGCATTTGTCTTTCCTACTTGTTTTTTGGCTCCTTCTTGTTCTTGTCTCAGCCATTTCTGAGACATGGGGCCTCATTAGGAGTTTGGAGGTAGCCATGCCCTTAATAAGGGCATGGCTGCCTCCAAACTCGGGTCTGGGCTCCCTGAATGGGGAAATACCGGGCCATTCTGACCTTGGAGGGCCCAGTATTTCCCCATTCAGGGAACCTGGACCATCCCCATCCCCATTCCCATTCCAGCCACCATAGGACTCAATGGGAATGGGGAGGGAGCTTACAACGGGCCCGTTAATAACAGGCCCGTTGTTAGCTCCCTGGTCCCCTCACGGGACCCGTAAAGGACGTCTGGTCTGACCAGACGTCCAGAGCGGGTCGCGCGAGGGACCTCGTAATAGGGCGGTATGGGTTTAACAGCGCCGACACCTTTAATGGAGCCGTTAAACCCATACCACCAGGGTCCTAATGAGGCCCATAGTGCCTCATTCTAAGTGTGCTGGTCCGGAAACAATGGTGCTGGTAAGCTTACCGGCACTGTTGTTTCCGGGCTGGCACACTACAACTCTGCGGTCGGGTGCTGTCCCGCCCGGCAGGTCAACCTGCCGGGCGGAATGGCACCCGCCCGCAGAGTTTTCATGGAAGCACTGGCACTGTTATTAATGGTGCTGGTGCTTCCATGGTCCCCACTCCCATCGAGTCTTCTGCGACTCTATGGGAATGGGGACATACAATTTACCGGCGCCTGACTTTCGGACCGCCGGGGTTGTAATCACCCGGTGTTACTGGGAAGTCATGGGCCGGTAAATCATTACGCGTCCAGCGGCAACCCACCGGTATCACCGGCACGGTCACCACCGGAACCTTTAATTATTTATTTTTTTATTTTTTTAAAACCTTTATTTTGGGTTTTTTCTGAAACACAATACAACTTCTCACCCACATTAGGGTGGAATTAACTGCGCCATTCCCATTCCCCAGTCCCCGCACCCTCCCCCCCACACCTCAATCATGGTGCTCGGTATCAATGTCGGCACACTCCGCACCAAGCCAGTTCCTCGTTATAGGGCGCCATGGAGTGCGGGGCTTAAGTGTCAACAACGTCACGGTCGATGACTAATGAGTGCTGGCAGGGGAGGCTGGGGCATCCTCAGCCTCTCTCATCAGGAACAGCGTCAGTGGGCCCCATATGTCAGGAGGACGGGTGTGGAGAGGCAGCAGTTTGACAAAGTCAGTTTCAACATCCTGCCAATAAAGGATGTCTTTACGCCAGGCGGAGACCGTGGGGTGGCGGGCCTCGGCCCCATGCCATGGCGACCCTTCTCCGGGCGATTGTTAACTGTAGGCCAGCCAGTTGTCTTGTTGGCGCTGATAGCATTTTTGTCATTCCCAGTAGGGCGCCGTGTGGGCAGGTTGAATAGCTTCTCCGATGATTGCTCCTGTAGTGTCTAGGACCTGGTTCCAAAACATGGTCAGTCTGGGACAGTCCCAAGCGAGATGGACAAAGTCGGCTGGTGCTGCCCCATATCGCTCGCATCTTGAGGGAGATTCAGGATGGTGTTTATTGGTCTTTGCTGGTGTGTGATAGGTTTGATGAAGGAAGTTGAAGTGGATTAATTTGAGGCGTGTGTTGAGTGCAATTTTTTGCGTTTGCTTCAGGATGAATGACCAGTCTTCTTCTGAGATGGTTGTACCGAGGGAGCTCTCCCATCTGGTTTTTGCACGGGAGTTGTCGGAGGTTGTGTTGGTGATGATGGCTCTGTATAATTGTCAGACCAGCCTTCCTTCTCCTTGTGATTGTATTACGTTATGTAGAAGTTGCCAGGTTGGAGGTTGGCGAGGGAAGTCGGGTAGGAGTGCTTTGAATGTGTAGCGAGTTCTGAAATAGATAAAGATTTCGAGCGCTGTGGTCCTGCCTCTCATTTTCGCCTGCTCTGGAGTCAGGAAAGTATCTTCAATGAACAGGTCTCCCAAGGTATTTATATGAAGCTTTTCCACCCATTGATGGAAAACTCTTTCAGACGTCAGCGGGATCCCGGTATGAATTTGACGGGAAGGAGGGGCGAGTATCTCGATCGTACTTCACATTTTTGAGCGAGTTTCTTCCAGATTTTATACGTTGAGAGTAATACATTCATGGTATTGTTGGGGACCGGGATCTGGCTGAAGATGACTGCCCTCAGTAAGTTGGGCGTCACTAGGGCTTGCTCCACATGCACGTGGAGTCTGACTGCCTGTGTCGAGTACCAATGGCCAAGAAATTGCGCCTATGTCGCGCAGAAGTATTTCTCCAGGTCTGGAAGGGCCAGGCCTCCATTCGTCACGGGAAGAGTCAATATTGAATGCGCCACTCTGGCCGGTTTGCCCGCCCATAGTAGATCGAGGAGCATGCTTTTCAATTTTTTCAAGAAGGATTGCGGCAATAATAAGGGAATGTTTGTGAATAAGTACAACAGCTTAGGTAAGATCACCATCTTAACTAGGGAGCCTCTTCCCCAGAGGGTTAGCGGTAAGGTTTTCCAACGAGCCACCTTCTCCTGCAGTGATTTGGCGACTACTTCGTAGTTGTCATGGAACACTTGTTGGTGGTTTCGTGACAGTTGTATTCCTAGGTACCGGACTTTGGATGTCTTCCACGTAAGCTTGAAGTCATCTGCGAAAGGTTTGGTCGCCGAGGTCAGTGGGAACACTATGGATTTTGACTGGTTGATTTTCAGCCCAGACGCTGCGCCAAATTTGATCACCTCTTTCATGACCAGGTTCAAATTATCCGCAGGATCTCGTACGAATAGCATGACATTGTCCGCATACAGTGAAATGATGAGTTTATGTGGGCCGATGAGGAGTCCTCTTTGTTGTCGCTGTTCCTGAAGGTTAGAGGCAAGTGGCTCCATTACCAAGGCAAATAAAAGGACTGATAGCGGGCAGCCCTGCCTGGTACCGCGCCGCAGATTGATGGTAGCTGACTTTGCTGACCCCACTATGATGTTGGCTTGTGGGTTAGTGTATAAGAGAGATACTAGTTTAATGAAGCATGCCCCTAGTCACATCCTGGTGATCACTGGGAACAGGAATGGCCACTCCACTGAATCAAACGCTTTCTCAGCATCGAGCAGGACAGCGATTGCTTGCTGGGATGGGTCCAACGCCTCCATGACGGCGAACAGCCGTCTGATTCCAAAGGTCATGTTGTGGCCTGGTATGAACCCTGCCTGGTCTGCAAGTACCAGGGCGGGCATCAGCGGCATCAACCTGCACGTGAGAACCTTCGCTAGTATTTTATTGTCGAGGTTTAGTAAGGAGATGGGACGGTAGGATGCACATTGCTCTGGAGGTTTGTCTTGTTTGTGCAAGAGGACGACGTTGGCTTCGCAGGAAGACTGGGCGAGAGTGCCTTTTTCTAGGGCTTCCTCATATACGGCTGCCAGAAGAGGGGCCAGAGTATTCGCAAAGGCTTTATAGAATCCTCCGGTGAGGCCGTCCGGGCCAGGGGCTTTGGAGTTTGGAAGAGACTTGATAGCTTCAAGGATCTCTTCTTGTGTGATTGGTTCGTTGAGAGGTTCCCGTAGCTGACTTTCGACCCAAAAAAACTCTGTGTCTTCTAAATACTCGATTGATAGATCTGAGTTTCCGTTATGCTGGCTGTTATAGAGATCTTGGTAGTAGCGTCTAAATTCTTCCGCCATCTCCTCGTCTGTGTGTATCAGCGCACCCTGCGTATTGCGGATGCCTTCGATTGGAGTTAGCTTGCGGTCGGCTTTTATTAATTTTGCTAGTAGGGCACCGGGTTTTTGACCCTCACCGTACTGTCTGATTTGGCAGCCGTGGGTTAGGAACTTTATTTCTCGCTCTGCCGTGGCGTTAAATTTCTGTAGTTCCTCTCTCAGAGCGGCTTTTACTCTTGGGTCATCTGAGCTCGAATTCTGGCGTTCGAGGTTTTTGAGTAGGTCTTCACTGGCTGCCAGTTCTTGTCTAATGAGTTTGAGGATGCCGTTTTCCTTGGCTTGACACACTCCCCTTAAGAAGCACTTTAGAGATTCCCAGATCGTGCTGGCAGAGGGGACTGAGCCAATATTGGCTTCCGGGAATGTGTCAATCTCTTCTTTCAGTTCGGTAGCGAATACCTCGTCTTGCATGGAGCCGGTTTTGAAGCGCCAGCGTTGCAGCGTGGATTTAGGCTGACAGGAGATGAGGTTTAGGATAACCGGGGAGTGGTCGGAGAGAGTTCTTGGAAGTATGTGGCAAGGGCCAATCTTTAGAGGACCATTTGCTGAGACGAACAGATAATCGATTCTCGAGCTCGAGTTGTGTACCGTCGAGTGGAATGTGTAGTCACACGTTTCTCCGTTGGCCACTTTCCATGCGTCTTTTAAATCGAATGCTCTGCAGATCTCAGCTATTTGCAGGCTGGCTTTAGATTTAGGTTGAGGTACGGCTCTCGATCTGTCTTTTATTGGGTCGAGAACTGTGTTCATGCCTCCACCCCATATTATTGTAGACGGTTCTTGTGAGGAGAGTTGTGACAGTACCCAGCCAAAATTATTCAGGCCATCCACGTTTGGTGCGTAAGAATTGACTGCCTGCTATAATGCCACTCACCAGGATGGCTCTGCCTTCGGAGTCTTTTGTTGCGTTGATTAGGCGAAAATTAGTCCTCTTGTGGATTAAGATAGCGACTGCCCTGGAGTAGGACAATTAAGATGAGAAGTACCTGTGGCAGCCCCAGGATTTGGCCCAAGTGTGGTCTTTGCCAGGGATTAGATGTGTTTCTTGGACCATAGCCACATCAACCTCATGTCTTCTCAGATACTGTAGGATTTTCCGTGTTTTGGACGGGATGTTACCCCCCTTTATGTTCCAAGTTGCAACTTTGAATGGAGCGGGTTAGGGTATATCTTGGCTTTTGATTGGCCTATATTGACCAAGAGCGTCGAAACTAACTTTGAATTGATCGCCTTGATTACTGTTTGTGAGGTTCTTGTTGGATGGTGCAGTAGTACCAACGATGAGATGAGAGATGGTGGGGTTTGCGAGCGGCAGCGGGTGGGCAGCGCAGTTTCCCCCCATCTGCTTTTGGTGAACTGTCTCTACGAGCAACCCCCAACTGGCTCGTATACAAACTGACGCCAGAGACTTTCCCTGGGGTCTCCAGGCTGTCTGTAGCGATCTTCCCCTATGTAACTTTAGAACTTTTCCCATTACGCGGACAACCCCCAACTTGTCCGTCAGGACCCCTCCCAACTTGAATTAGGTAAAAAATACTGTGTAAGGGGCGCTTGGGGCCTCCCAATTGTCCCTGCCCCGCTTTCTTCCATCTTGATCTTGTTCCGGTGGGTTTGTTGTGGTCCGTTAGGGTGTGTTGGTCTCCGGTTCTTTTTAAGGGGGGTTTCTAGGATTCCTTTCCCTTTGGGGACGTAGTTGACGAGGGTGTTGGTCAGGGCATCCGTTCTAGTCGAGGAATGTGTGGGCCTCTTCAGGAGATTGGAAGAAGTGATTCTTCCGTTGTGTTGCACTCTGAGCCGTGCTGGGAACAGCATTGAGTAGGCCATCTGGTTGTCCCTGAGTCTTTGTCTGATGCTGGTGAATGCTCTTCTCTGTGTTTGGACCGCCGGAGAGAAGTCGGGGTAGAGGTGGATTTTGTCCCCGTCGTGTAGCAGCTCTCCCTTTTCTCTAGCTAGCCGGAGGATGGTGTCCCGGTCCCTGTAATTAAGTAGTTTCGCAATAATCGGTCTGGGGGGAACTCCAGGGGCCGGTCTGGTGGATGGGATTCTGTGCGCTCTTTCCACTATGAACAGATGGGAAAGGGTTTCTCGACCAAAGAGAGATACACAGAGTGACTCAACCCATTCTTCCATTTTCGACTGTGGTTCTTGTTCTCTTACTCTGATGATGCGGATATTATTCCGTCTGGATCGGCCTTCCAAGTCTTCACATTTGGTCAGATTTGCGGTCATTTGGCTTTCAAGCCTGGATACCTTGCTCGACAGGGATGCCGCACCATCGTCTAGGCCAGAGACTCTTTGTTCAACTTCGTTTAGGCGCTCTGTGTGGGTGTCGATGCGGTGCTGTAATTGGTCCACTTTAGAGGATAGGCCGTCCATTTTACTGTTCAGGCTGCCGATGCCCACCTTCAGTTCAAGGAGGAGTTCTTTAATTTACAGCGAATTGTTCCCTGGTTCTGTTTGCTGTGAGCTTCTCGGTGTGGGTTCATCTTCTTCTTGTAAGCGGGGTGTTTTTGAGGCTGTGCCATTGTCAAAGTCCAGTTTCCTTTGCATTTTATCGGTTTTCCCCATCGTAATTTGCTGGATGGATGTAGTTTGTAGGCCTTGACTGGAGGTCTGCTGTGAAGTGGGTTCTCTGTGGAGCCCTTAGAAAGGCAAGAGCTACGATGGAAGCCAAGAGTGGCAGATGCCTTCTAATATGGCGCCGTCTGGTGTGGCCGAAAGTGTTCTGCCGTGAGTGTGCGGTCATGCCAAGCCCGTTCTGTCGGTAAGGAGAGGAACAGGAGTGGGGGCCAGCTCGCCTTCAGTCTAAAAGTTGTTTGCCATGAGACATCTGCAGCCAGAGCGAGCAGGTCGTTGATGGTATTGAGTTCGTGGGAGCTCCGGCTGGTGGAGCCTCTCCGGCAGCGCTATCCCTTCCGCCGCACGCACCTCCATCCGTATGGGCGCTCCGCCTGGGTAATTTGACCTCACAGGGGGTAGCGGGTGGATTGTGTTAGTCTCGGGTCCCTAGGGACGCGGGGCCCTCTCTGTTGTGGCGCCGGCAGGGAGGGCCGCCGGAAGCGGACGGGGGCCGCTGGAGTTTGTCTCCGGGACGGAGAGGGCCTAGTGAAGCAGGTTGTTATGAATGATGAGCCACCTCTCCCCGCTCCCGCCTCCAGCCGCTCGTACCTCAGTCTTGGCACTGGTCAGGGCTTCGCTCCACCGTCGCTTCCCTCGTCAGGTTCCCACGAAATGAGCCACCTCGGCCTCTCGTTGCACCAGGGCACCGGAGCGCGCCTGTCTTCTGGAGCCCGTTTCACCGCCTTTGTTTACCGGCCAATGCGGGCCACCGAGATTTCGTTGTGGGCTCGCACCGATGGTCCACCTCCGTCTGCGCTCTGGGCAGCGCAGCCACTCCGGGGCCCAGGGCACCAGGAACATCCGCACCGCAGGGGCGGCCCACACGCCGGGGCAGCCCGCCAGGCCCACGCGACTTGCCGGGCCCCAGCACCTGATGGGCCGTATCGGCGCGTAGCAGAGCCGATTTTCCTCTGGATTTAGAGGGAGGGGAGACAAGGAGTTTAGGAGCCGGGGGCACAACTTGGTTGGGAATAACCAACTCTGGAACAGCAGGATTCTTTCGGATTAATCTGGGACAACGCGGGAGCTCAAGCCTTGGCGGCCATCTTGGGTGGCCCCCTAGCACCCTCTGTTACCGCCAGACCCTTAATGAGGCCCATAGTCCTCAACATGTGTGTAGCTTTCTTACTTACTCTTGTTCTTGTCCCACCATTATCTGAGATACAGCCCTCAGCAGAATTGCAGATTTGTACCCTACTCTTGTTCTTAGCCCTGTCGTTATCTGAGATATAGCTCTCAGGAGGCTTTCAGCTCTGTTCCTTGCTCTTATTCTTCTCCCTGCATTTTCTGAGATAAGGTCCCCAGCAGGCATGCAGCTTTGTTCCTTACTCTTGATCTGGTCCCCCCATTGTCTGAGATATAGCCCTCAGCAGGCTTGCAGCCTTGTTCCTTACTCTTGTTCTTGTCCCTGTCATTGTCTGAGATATAGCCCTCAGCAGGCTTGTATCTTGGTTCCTTACCATTGTTCTTGTCCCTGCCAATTTCTGAGATATAGCCCTTATCAGCCTTTCAGTTTTGTTCTTTGGTCTTATTCTTGTCACTGCCATTGTCTGAGGATTAGCCCTCTGCAGGGTTTTAGCTTTGTTCCTACTCTTGCTCATTTTCTTGACATTGTCTGAGGTATAGCCCTCAGCAGGATTGCAGCTTTGTTTCTTACTCTTGTTCTTGTCCCTGCCATTATTTGAGATATAGCCCTCAGCAGGCTTGAAGCTATGTTCATTGCTCTTGTGCTTGCCCCTGTCATTGTCTGAGGTATCACCCTCAGCAGGCATTCAGCTTTGTTCCTCATTCCAAGTCCGGCGGTAACCCGCTGGTGCTACCGGCATGTTGCCGCTTGACTCTAACACTGTGTATACTGCCTGAGATCCTGGTGCCACCGGGACATTACAATATCCGGTGGCGGGATATCAGGTGGCGGAAAATATTTGTCCCCATTCCCGTGGAGTCCCATACGACTCCACAGGAATGGGGACTCGGACTCGGTGGCACCGTTATTAACGGTGCCGGTGCTTCCATGACAACTGTGCCTACTGGGTCCATTGCACCCAGCAGGTCAGACCTGCCATGCGCAATGGTTCGGCATGCACAGTTGTAGTCTACCAGTCCGGAGAGGGTGCTGGTGCATTGCTACTGGCACCCTTATTTCGGACCAGCAGACCTGTAAGAAGGCCCATAGTCTGAGATATACCCCTCAGCAGGCTTGCAGCTGTCTTCCTTGCTCTTGTTCTTGTCCCTGCCATTATCTGAGAAATAGCCCTCAGCAGGCGTGTAGCTTTGTTACTTACTCTTGTTCTTGGCCCCACAATTTTCAGAGCTATAGACCTTAGTAGGTTTTCAGCTTTGTTTCTTGCCCCTGCCATTGTCTGAGATATAGTCCTCAGCAGGCTTGCAACCTTTTCCTTACTCTTGTTCTGGTCCTGGCCATTGTCTGAGATATAGCCCTCAGCAGACTTGGAGCTTTGTTCCTTGCCCTTGTTCTTGTCCCTGCCATCGTCTGAGATATAGTCCTCAGCAGGCTTGCAACCTTTTCCTTACTCTTGTTCTGGTCCTGGCCATTGTCTGAGATATAGCACTCAGCAGGCTTGCAGCTTTGTTCCTCGCCCTTGTTCTTGTCCCTGCCGTTGTCTGAGATATAGCAACAACTTTGTGATTTCTTATCTGCTCTTCTCTCCTCCATGTCTGTATCCCAGTCTGTGCCTCCACTCAGTGAGCTACATGTCGATACAGTACTCCTGATTACCCTGATCATATATTATGGATTTTTAATGGTCCCTCACTACCCTCTTTCTGTTAGGGACTTATAGACAGGCTTGTTCTCATATTGATGTGGTTGTAAGCAAGGGCCCTGGTTTCCTTTTTTGTTTTCCCCAGCTGGTAATCATTTTCTCTCTAAGGGCATTAAGATTAAAGTATCCCCTTTTGCGGGGTGGGTGATGTAAAACCCTACTCCATTTTGGAGTCAGACGGTAGGGTCTGCATATCCATGTTGTTCCACAAAGCAATGCCCGACATACGTGACTTGCTGAGGGGGTTCATCTTTGGACTGCTGCTAATTTGGCTTGGTGAGTGTTGGAAAGTTATCTATGGCACCCAGGGAGATGGTGGGCCTGCTTCCGGAATTATATATGTGCCTTGCCTGAGAGATGGAAAACCTCCATGTGAGTAAGAGAGAGAATGCTTACTAGTCGGGCCTCTGGCCCATTCTTCACTAAGCAAAGTGTGTGGTTTCTGGGTTTGCCTTGATGATTGAAATGGGGAGGGAGGACAAGTTTGTATGTTCAATTAAATACCTACCCTTCTTGGCTGGACTGCACCACCTAAATTCTGTGCTGCCCCTACATTCAGAATAAGAGAATGGCTTGTTGTGTGACTTCAGATGTCTGCCTGTACATAGGAAAGGGCTGATAGGGGCAGAAAAGGAACCCCTTCCTTCTTCATAGTCCCCTATCTTTGATGAAGGTTTGCACAGAATATCTCTCTGACAAGTGCCCTCTGGGAGAACCAATATTGCACCTCTGGGTAGCCCTTCACATCGCCTGGGGGAATTCCTGCCCCCCTGAGTCCCACACAATTCAACTGTCACTCATGTAACATGACTACCTTACAAGGGTATACACTTTGGTAAGTAGCCAAATCTTCAGTGATGTCCAGAAGGCTAAGCCATCCTGAAGTGTTCACATTTTCTTTGGGAGTGAATTTCAGAGTCTGGGTGTCATATTTGTGAAAGTGGAACTATTATTATTATTATTATTATTATTATTATTATTATTATTGTATTTATTGAGCGCGGACCCAGCTTTGAGAAGCAACTGAGCGCTTTACACAGGTATACAACAATACAGATACACAACAGAGCATTACAGGGGTATACCACAGTACAGATACATAACTGAGCAATTTTCAGAGGTAACAACAGAACAGATATACAACGGGGATGGGATGCAGAGGGGCACAGAGGAGGGGTACAGCTGCAGAGGGTGGCGGAAGGAGAGGGGCAGACGGGGTCTCGTGAGACAGGTGGCGCTGGGGCGATGTGATGGCCTAGGTGTCGAGGAGGAGAGACTCCAGAGACTCCTACAAAAAGTGGGTCTTGAGTTCTTTCCTGAATTGAAGGAGCGTGGAAGCAAGTCTGATGCTGACGGGGAGGAGGTTCCATAGTCTTGCAGCGTATGCAGAGAAGGCTTGTTTTCAGGTCCTTTCCTTTTTGCAGTGGCAGATTTCAAGTCTGCACGTGGCCTGGCTTCTGTTGGTGCGCTGTCTACCAGAGATGCTGAGTTTATACACGAGGTAGCTGGGTGACTTGAGGAAGACTACATTATGGATGATGCCACGAGACCTGAAGGTGATTCGTACGTGCAGTGGGAGCTAGTGAAGGTCGATGAGGGCCGGGGTGATGTGGTCATATCTGCGCAGACCCTTGATGAGGTGTGCAGCCATGTGTAGGACACTTCTCAGGGACACAAGGATGGACGATGGGAGGCTTTCGTGGAGGGCATTGCCCCCTTCCAGGTGGGATAGGACTAATGCTTGAACAGTGAATCTAAAGCTGTCTGGTGGGAGGAAGGGCTTGACTTTCCACAGGAGGGAGAGCTGATACCAACTGTCTGAGTTTTCTTAGTTGTGTGTTTCTTGAAGGAGAGGTGTTTGTCGAAGTGTGTCGTTAGTGTTTTGGTGGATGTGGATTTTGTGTGTGGCTAGGAGAGCTAGGAGGGCTCCCAGAAGCTCCATGTATAGATTGAAGATCACTGAGGAGAGGATGGAACCTTGCAGGACTCCACAGGTGAGGGGTAGCATTGCCGATCTAGAAAAGTCCATCTGAACAAACTGCTAGCAGTTGGTCAGGTAGGACTTGAACCAGCGCAGGACAAGGTCGCTGATTCCCATGTGCTGATGTAGGGTGTTTGTGAGTGCCTGGTGATCTACTTTGTTGAAAGTGGCTGAGAGGTCGAGTAGAACCAGGAGGCAAGGGTGGCCTTTGTCAAGGATGTTGAGGGTTTCGTAGGCCACCTGTATGGTTGCTGTCTCCATGCTGCATCTGGGTCTGAAACCGGATTGGTAGGTTTGGAGGAGATTGTTATATAATATGATATGATATATCAGTTATAACGCGCCTGTACACAGGTGTTCCTAGGCACAACAAGGCAAGGGAGCTCTGCAGATAGCAAGCTTCTGGGGAAAATGAGAAAAGGAAGAATACCTCTGACAAGGTGCAGCTGGTAGTGGGCCTTCTTGACAAGGTCCACAATGTGAGGAGAGAAGGAGAGAGCAGAGTGGAAGATGACACCAATGGTTTTGCCTCGCAGGAAGGCGAAGGAAGAGGGCCCAAGGTGGGCGGCCAGAGTGCGAGAGGGAAAGCGGGAGCAGGGCTCCCAATAAGAAGGATTTATGTCTTACTGGTATTAAGGCAGAGATCTTTGGAGGTGCATCAGTCCTGAATCGCAGATAGACAGTCAGGAATGAGCGAGAGAGGAGAGGAGGCTGAGGGGAGCCTGAAAGAGATCGGAGTGTCATCTGCATAACACTGAAAAGTTAGAGGAGAAGGTAGAGATCAGGTGGGTCGAAGGGCCAAATAGACATTGAAGAGCCAGGGTGAGAGGATAGAGCCCTAGGGAACACCACCTGTGGAGAGAGAGATGGTGGAGAGTAAGGACGCAAGTTGGGCCTGGGAGGGTCAGTCCAGGAGGAAGGAGGTCAGCCACTCCAGGATCTGATCCATGATGGCCAGGTTCTCACAGAGTCGATTGATCAGGATGGCATGATTGACTGTGTCAAAAGCAGAGGAAGGGTCAAGGAGGATGAGGAGAGAGGGAGTCAAGATTAGCGAGCTGTTGGTGTTGACATGTTGCTGCAGTTGTGCGGCCACTGCTTTCTCGATGATTCTATCTAGAAAGGGAAGAGGGGTGATGGGGCGATAGTTACCTAGGTTGTCGGGATCCAGAGTGGGTTTCTTTAGTAGAGGGAGGATTTGTCCTATATTTAGGGTTAGTGGGAAGGTGCCTTGAGTTAGGGAACTGTTGATGATGTCTTTTGTGGGGAGGGTCATGAGGATAGATGCTGGGAGGATGGCGTCTGCATACTATGTGGCTTTGAGGACGGCCAGGGTTTCTACCAGGTCCTCTTGTAGAGAGTGTCTTGATTGTTGTCCAGGGTGTGGAGATTTCACGAGGAGGGACGTGAGGTGGGTCTGTGGATGCAGAACTGGTGTCTATGTGCTGGCGAGTCTTGCTGATTTTGTCGATAAAGAAGGTCTTGATGGTGGTGGACTTTTCAATGGAGTGTGGTATGGCACGGTGGGTAGCGGGTTGACACTGTGCTTGACCACTTTGAAGAGGGCTCTGCTTTTGTTGTCAGCTTCTGCTATGGTGTTTGGATAGTAGGAGGCGTTGGCTGTGTTGATTAATTGTCAGTGAGTTGCTCAGAGTTCCTTGAGGAGTGCCAGGTTGGATGCAGTCCTGGAGCAGCACCGGGTTTTCTTTTGTTTCCTGAAGACTCTTTTGATGAGGTTGAGTTCTTACATGTACCATGGTTCTGACGGTTTTGGTTTGTAGGTGCATTGTTTCAGAGACAGGTGTTGATCGATGCAGGTGGAGAGGATGGCGTTGAGTGCTTCCAGTACAGTGTTGTAGTTCGGTTGGAGGTGTTCAGTCCATGTGAGGTGGAGGTTGGCGATGTTTGTTATTTCCTGATGAAGCATGGAACTATTAGGAGTACTTTATTGCCGGATCTTAGCAGATGCTTTGGATGAATTCTGCTCCAAGGCCCTGAAATGTCCATGCAAACATTTCTTATAAGATTCTGATGAAATCCTTATAAACAATACAATAGGATTTAGCAAAATATAGACTTTATAAGAATAAGAACTCAATAAGAAAATGGGTGCCATATATGTGTTTATAAAGTTGTTGGTATTGTTCCTAAAATCTCACTAGTACCTCACAAATTCGTATAAGCTTTTTAAAAGAATCTTAAGGCATTTGTATGTCACTGAACCCTTTGTTAAATTCGCAGAACCTGATAAAACACTGTTTCATGTAGTTTATTCTACAAATAACAAATATCGGTTCAACATTAGTCATCGATTTCAAGGGCTAGGAATTAGGGACGTGAATAGCTCTCTTATGGAATTGAATGTTTTAGCAGGACATTATTGAAAAACGAATTATGCAGAGCCCTACTGCATAGAAAGAAAGCATATACAAAGACTGGGGAGGGTGAAACCCAAGGTAAAGTATAGTGGGTTGGTGACATAGAAACAATTGTTTTCAACATATAAAATATATACAATGTCAACGGTTGAAAAGGTAGTTGCCTGTCTTATTTTTGTCTGTTGCCTACCAGGGTTTTAAAATCAGATTTTCCAGCTGCACGAATGTCTGTCAGATAAACTTTACTGAAAACACTTTAGCCAACCACAAAGCATGCATGCACCTAGTGTCACAGAACAAGTAACCATCCCCAAAAATGGATATAAGATCATTATATTTATGAGGGGTCAGTAATGCAAGGCAGACAACTGTTTGATGGTTTATCAAAGTATGCCAAATTATTCTTACAATAATATTAAAAAATGCCTCAGTATCCCCACTATGCTGAGGATTCCCCTGCCTTACCAAAGCTAAGGGAACACACTTTAACATAGGATAACTGGCCCTCACATGAAGCAACAAATGTAAAAAGAAAATGTATGGCAATTCAGCATGACATGAATAACAGTCACAGTTCCTGAAGGACCTTCCACTGTGCTGGGTAATCTCTCTTCCCCAGGATTCAAAGTCACTTCTGCAAATTTTTAACCAAGAAAAGAAATGTCTTGAATCAGTTCTTGATGTTTCAAAGTCAAAGTAAAAGTCCATAAATTAAGGTTCCACTGACAACAAATCTCTTCTCCTGGCTTAAAATATCCACTTTCCACTTCTAATCAAAATATCACCAGTGGTACTCCTGGCCACGATGCTTGGTCACCTCTTTAAGAAGACTTGCCACAGTTCAAAAGAAAATGCAATATCCACACTGCTAATAATATACAATTCTTGATCAACAGTTTTGATTTCTTGAGTTATGCTTTTTTTGTTTTGTTTTTATTTTGTTTTATTGGCATTTTAGATAATAACAAACAGGCATCCCCCACCCTCTCTATCCCCCAACCCACTTTCCCTGCTGTGCATGGTACAAATAACAGTACTTGATAAATGAAGAAATACCCAAATTTGAAGTTTCTGAGGACAGTAAGAAATATTGTAGCCACTTTGAAGAAAGTCCAACACCATGTCCGAATTTAGTTTGTTGTCCCTGTATAGAGTATGTAATCCATTCGAGTGCCACAACGTTCCAGACCTTAACATCCCATTCAGTGATATGTGGTGATTTTTTTAATCTCCAGTTTTGAGCAATCTCCAAATGTGCTGCTAAATGCAAGATGATAAAGGCTTTGCATTTTTGTTTGGAGCTATTTCTCAGATCTTCTTCGATAGAAACCATTATACATGATCTAAGAGTCCTAGGTCTTTGCAGAGCAAACATTTGCGACATGTGATTATTTACTTAATTGCAATAATTTCTCAGCACCGGACAGCCCCAACAAATATGCACCCAATCCCCAATTGCTCCGCATTCCCTCCAACACCTATTTGAAATTGAGGGCTTCATTCTATGTAAGCGGGCTGGTGTATAGTGCCATTGAGTTAATATCTTTACCAAAATTCCCTAACTTGGATAGACCTGATGTATTGGGTATGTCCTTCCACAATTCCTCCCCCTCAGCTTCCAATAACGTCTCCTCTAGGGACAAATGCCAGTTTTGTATGGATTTCAACAGAGTTGAGGGCATGGTATCCGCCATAATTTTATATAAATTAGAGATGAGGGGTGTGTCACCTGGATTGGTGGTTACAAATGTTTCAAAAGGGGTTAAATCTCTAGCTGCTGCTTTCTTATGTGGGGGAGCTAGTATCCAATGCCTGACCTGAAAGTACTGGAATCGGGCAGATTTGTGGAGCCTCATTTCTGACTTAAATAGTATAAAATATGTGGGTTCTTTTCCTTGAAACATGTTTCGTAATCTAGTGCAACCAGCCCGCTTCCAATCTAAAAATGCATGGGGTTTGAGGCCTGGTGTGAACTGTGGGTTGTGGAATAAAGGTGTAAGAGGTGAAGCAAAGGTCGTGAGGTGATATTTCTTAACCACTGTGTCCCATAGTTCCTCATCCAGTCTCATAATTGCACTTTTGTGAATGTTAGGGAGCCGATCTTGTTTTGGCAGCCACAACACGTCTCTGAGCTGTGACCCACATAATGCCGTCTCTATCTGGACCCATCCTTTCACAAGGTTTTCTGCGCACCAAGCTTTCATGACTCCAAATAAATGAAGTAATCGCCCCATTCAGTTTATGAACGAAAGAGAGGGGGACCCGAATTAGTAATGCTTGAAACATGTATAGGACCGGAGGTAGAGTGACCATTTTCACAGAACTGATCCTGCCCAACCAAGACACAGAGAGCTGTCCCCATTTCGACAATTGACCCTGAACTTCTTTTAGCAACAAGGATGATTGGCCCTGTATAACCCTTCTAATGTCAGTGTTATGGTTATGCCAAGTAATTCAATCCCTGCCTGTGCCCACCCAAAGAGCGTTTGTGAGCATAGACATTGTATTTTCTCTGTGTGGAGGGATACATTTAGAATTTCCGATTTGGTAATGTTTATCTTTAACGCTGCTACCAACCCAAACCTTGCCAATTCATTTACCGCCGCATGCAGGGATATGAAAGGATTTGAAAACTAGAAGGAGCATATCATCTGCGTAAACCATTATTTTATGTGAGACAACACCGAAGTCTATCCCATGAATAGTGTCAGTCTGTCTAATCTTGGCAAGAAGTGGTTCTAAATGTAAAGCGTATAGAAGCGGAGAGAGTGGGCCCCTTTTTTGGTCCCACGTTGTAGAGCTGTAGGGGAAGATAATTACCCATTGATAAATGGTCTGGCGCTGGGATGAATATAGCTTGCTTGTATCATATGTATGAATTTTTGACCAAATCCCATCTTTTCCAAGGTCCACTAGACCCGGTCAAAAGCTTTCTCTGCATCTAACGATAGAAGAACCACTGGTATGGCTTTCTTTTCCACTTTCTCCTGATATTGTTGTGGGTGTGACGATATTTTATAAAACCAGATTGGTCCAGGTGTATTAATGAAGGGCGAAGATATTACATTCTATTGGCCAATATCTTAGTGTAGATTTTTGCATGCTGATTGATTAAAGCTATCGGGAGGTATGATCCGCAACTACACATATCTTTTCCAGATTTGGGAAATAAGAAAATGTTTGCTTCCTGTATGGTGGGGGGAAATACAACCCAAATGTACAATAGAATTGTATAGATAGGTTAGTTTAGGCACCAATATATTCTGGAAAGTTTTATAAAACTGAGCTGGATAGCCGTCTGGACCTTGAGATTTGCTTAACGGCAAATTACACATGACCTTGAAGACCTCTTCCTGAGCGATATCTCCTTCGAGCAGCTCCTTATCTGCAGGCATTAACTGGGGATGGGCAACTGTATCTATGTATGCTTTTTGGGATAATGGATCCGGAAATTCCGACCAATACAAGTGCAAATAAAATGTGTGAAATTGCGCACTAATATGGGGGGTCTCGGGAACCATCTCACCTGAGGGGAGTGGTATCGGCTGTATAATCATATTTTTCCAGATTTGTCTAGATAAAAGACGATGGGCCTCATTACGAGGTTGGATGTAGCCATGGCGCTATTAGCGCCATGGCTACCTCCAAACTCGTTCCGACTCCGCCCTGGTGAATGGAGCAATTACCGGTCCATTCCAAGGTTGGCGGGACCGGTAATTCCCCATTCACCAGGGCCATTCCCCATTCCCATTTGAGCTCCCATAGGGCTCAATGGGAATGGGGAAGGCGCTAATAACGGTACCGCAAATTGCGGTACCGTAATTAGCTCTAGAGTCCCTTTGCGGGTCCCGTCCTTAACGCCTGAAAAAAACAGGCGTTAAGGAAGGACCCGCAAAGGGAACTCCTAGTATGGCGGTAAGGGTTTACGGCACCGGTGCCCTTACTGGTGCCAGTAATCCCTTACCGCCCACCTCGTAATGAGACACGATCTGTCTTATTGGCTTTTATGTAATATTTCTGTTTGAAATATAACAGGGATTTTTCCACTTTTTTGAGTCTGGGATAGATTTAGCCTGCCTGCCGCCCTTCTAAATGCTTTTTGTGCAGCCGGCCCTGTATTTGTTTCCATTTTATTCATTGCGGATTGTAGATCTTCCTCTAACTCCATTTCAAAAGCCCTTTTTTGTTTTAATCTAATGGCCCCTTCAACACCTATCAACACCCTCCGTAAAGTAGCTTTGAAAGCATCCAATATAACGTTCACCCCTATCTCTCCAACTGGATTAAGGTAAAAAAACTTCCCTATCTTTTCTTCGATCCTTTCTCTAACCACTTGATCCCCAAGTAACTCAAGAAAGAATCTCCCGGCCCATAAGCTTTGTTTCCCTTGTGGGATATCCAGGCCAATGGAGACCAGAGCATGGTCTGACAGTGCTATAATATGGCATGCTATTTGAGTGATATAGTCTAAAAGTGGAATTGAGGCCCAGGCATAATATATCTGTGGGAATGAGCGATGGATATGTGAATAAAAAGTATATCCTTTTTCTGACCCTCTGAGCGCAGGCCAGACATCTACCAGGGACATAGTAGCACATTTCTGTTTCAGGGTGTTATAGGTGGTGGGGGGGTTTGGCATGATGTGTGACAGTGCTCCGATCTCAAATAGGATCCAAAGCCATATCAAAATCTCCCAGCAGGATTATTTTGCCGTCCTTAGAAAGCCCTCTTGACCTACGTTAGGGGTGCATATAGACGCCACTGTCAATGTCAGGGGACCCGAATCTACAATTGTGAAGCCATAACGGCCTTCTTTGTGAGCCTTGGTGCGGATTACTTTAATACGAGCCCCAGCCCTGAATACTATGAGAACCCCTGCCACCTTTGCCTCTGCGTTTGCCTGTAAAATTGGTGGATAATGTCATAATCAGAGTTTGTGCATGTCAAACCTGCGGATGTGAGTCTCCTGAAGCACCACCAAGGCCAGTTGGTAGCGCGCCAGAAAGCTCTCCAATTTTCTCCATTTCGTGAGAGTATTTAGGCCCTTCACTTAAATTGGTTAGGTGGAGACAGACCTTAAACACTGCAATATGCCAATATCTGGTCTGGCTTGTATATATATACTTAACAAACATCCATGCACTCCCTGCACTGCAGTTTTCCCCCTTTCCCAACCACCAGCCCACCCTCTAACTTCCCTAACTTTGAAAACAATTTTCCCCCCTCCTAACCCCTCTTAAGTCCCTGGTATGAGCCACAGTACTTAATGTAACCTAGGGTACACACCCTCAGCTGTGAGTCATTATTTTCCCCAGGGTAAAGTGCGGGGTCTCCTAAAACCCCCATCTGTTACCTGAACTGATAAGGTCTTAGATGCGAGCTCCATCTCTGCTATGTTTGGATAAGCCCTTTTTCCCCATCGTTGTGCAAGTGCTTCCCCCGCTGTGTTCGCTCTATCTAGGTGCTTTGGGGTTTGGTCCTCCTAGACGACTTTTGCATTCGTCTTTCTGCATGCCCTTGTTTCTACACATGTCGATCATGTGAAGACCATTCCCAGGATGTGGGTTGCTTGATGGACTGATTACTTATACCCTCCGATGGGCCAGCTGTTACATCTTCTTCAATCTGAAGTAAACCAATTCCAAACTCTTGGGAAGTTACTTTATGCTGTCGACCGTCCATAGAAAAGGATAGCTTGAATGGAAAAGTCAATTTATACTTGATCCTGTGTGACTGTACGTTCTTTACTACAACTTGCGTGTCACAGCGTTTTTGTAGGGTAGTTTGTGGAAGGTCCTGATATAGCTGAATTTCAAACCCATTATATGTTACACTGAGGATTTGTTCTTTTTGTGGGTACAGTGCACAGGCAGCTAGCACATCCCGAGTGCAGGCTCCCGGTTCAGATCTTAAAGGTTCCATCCTGTGAACCTTATCTAGGAGGATCTTACTGGCCTCCTCTTCTGAGATTAGATCTGCAAAAATGTGTGCAACCGTGTCTTTTAATTCTGTATCTGATACCGTCTCCGGAAGATTTTTTATTCGAATATTACAGCGCCTGAATCTGTTTTCTAGATCCTCACAATGAATTTTGAGATTGTGCGCCACCCTGCCTAGGTCTTCCCAGGCAATGTCTGATTGCTTGTAATCTTGCGCGAGTTCCTGTATGGCCCGTCCATTTGAATGAAGTCGTTCTCCCAGGGAGGATATTTCTTTGCTAAAGTAGGCCAATGAG
This sequence comes from Ambystoma mexicanum, assembly GCF_040938575.1. Classification (NCBI taxonomy): domain Eukaryota; kingdom Metazoa; phylum Chordata; class Amphibia; order Caudata; family Ambystomatidae; genus Ambystoma; species Ambystoma mexicanum. Next base: position 745,577,816 of record NC_090927.1, on the reverse strand, counting down.
AGCCTAATTTCTGACGAGAACGTGGAAAATTGAAATTGAAAATTGAGGGTTGAAAGGGTGCAGAGAATTTGTCTTAAAGTCTTCCTTTTTGACGCCCCCATGTCAAGTCCACGTCGTGTGATTCCGATATTGGATTGGCTCCTGAAGTGCCTTGGGTTAAGGGCTTTGCAGCGTCTTTTGCCCAGAGTTTCTGCAATGGATTATTCAGTATGTGGTACAGCAAGTAAGTGGCTAATACTGATTGCATCGATACCAACACCGATCTGTTGAGATAGAACCTTTCTTCCAAAGTGAAAATGTTAAGTCTCCAGCTCTGAGCACCCATATGCTCAAAAAAGGAGAAGGGGGCCAAGGTTATCAAGGTCCAACGTTGCTACTCGCACCAGCATTTTCCTCACTAGGAATACTTCTCTGCCCGTTTCATGCAGCACCTATCCAGTAATGAGCCCTCCCATTGACATCTGTTTTTGGGTGCACTTCTGCAACAGTGGAAACAATATAGAGGTTGCGCTGCAGACCCAATCGCCACAGGGCCCATTTAAACTGCAATAACACTCCCAGTCATCTCTCCTCAACACAAATTGTTTTGCAGTCATTTATCTGGCATACCCAGATCCAGCAAGTCTTGGGTATCCTCCCTAAAGAAATCGATACTACAGGGAAATCCAGGCACAGGGTCGCGGAGGCTAGAGGGCGTGCATTAGCTGACTCCTGCTACAACATGTGTCACATCACACTGAGAGATATTTTTCAATTGTAGCGCTCCCGAAAAATCTGGCTGTATTGCTTGTAATACGAGATGCACAAGTTCTGTTGGCAGGGAGGAAGTGTCACTGCTAGATCTTACTATGTTTAGCCAGCATCCCTTCTGCTATTTTGTTCCCGGTCTAGATGTTGTAAAGGAGACAGACGCTCTCACAGGGCGCCAGTAGGTCTGGGAAAAACGGCAAGGTTTCACAGGTGAAGCAGCCGCACCGCTCCGGCGCTTCTACTCCCTTCAGGGCAGCGGCTCTTGGCTCCTGGCATGCTCCGTCTACGACTTCGAAGATATTCCAAAGAAAAATGTTGGGGTTAAGTGAAGATAATCTCACACTGCAACCATGGGAGGGCCATCCGCTTAATATTATTTTGTTAAGTTGAGATGGAGCTCACGTTCTCACGTCTTCACAGTGCAGTGGCCATCTTGCATCTCGAGTTATACGTTTTAGCATTCACAATGGTATATTTGTCAGGATGACTTCTCAGTGCTGCTGCTTCCACTTCAACAACCACACCTCTACTCCTTATACTATGAGACCAGTTACCTTTTGTCTCACAGTGTTCTACCTTATTTAGTTTACTGCAATGTTGCATCCACTGACATTTAGATATATCACCACAGCTTCAATACTTTGGACAACTACCATAGCTTCAAAGTTGGACTTTTAGACAGGCTTTGACAAGGAATACTTTTAAAGTACTTCAACACCCTCTGGTAGGCAAGGAATTCTTCCTCTGACTATTTTTCTTCAAAAGGGGCAGTCTCTTTGCCTCTCTTGTCTGTCTGCCACAATAACAACCTGAGATTGCCTGTAAGATTCACTTCTTTCTGTCTTCCACAGTCTTTGGCACCACAGGTTGTGCCTACTTCAAGATAATCTTTACAAGCAGCCAGTCTCCCTTCCCCAGCTTTACTTCTTTGCCAGCTATCAGACTCAGTAATAACCAAGAAGCATTGGTGCCACTTTCTTAGCTTCAGGTAATGCTTGCACACTTGTACCTTAGGACCATCCACTGTTAGTAACTTCAATGCAGTTAGATTGCTTCTCAACTTTGAGAAAGACTGGTTTTGTTGTTAATATGGAGAGACTCGTGGCTTGGGTAATGATTGGTCGCTCCTTCAAAAATATATACACTTAACTTTGTATTTGTGAAAAGTATGCCTTGTGTATGCGAGTGAACGCGGAACTGGATACTGTTGCCGGCAATGCTTGCGCAAGGTATTAGAACACTGAGCTTCACTCACTGGCTTCTTCTTTTATGTGGGTTACACTGCTTCTACGTCCTCTACCATGACGTCTGCTGCTTCTGGCTGCTTAAGGACCCACACCCTTCCTCCATGAAGGTGTCTCCGGTCCAGCCACATGTTTCTGGAGCCACTCTCGCTCCTGAGACCCACGGCTTGGTAACTGGTTCTTTCCTCAGTCTCCAGCATGTTCAGAACATGGTAACCACGGATGTCAGGCTCACGTGGGGAAAGACAGCTCTCCTGCATGTCTTCCGTTGCGCAACCTCTGCACCTCAGAGTTTGGGGGAACAGGACCCTCTCAGATTCGATGCTGTTTCGATGTTCCTTGCATCCCTCTTGTTCTCCCACTTCTGCTTGGTTTGCCAACATTATGCCTTCTTTCTTCTGCTACTACTGCTACAACTTGCATTCCGGTTGCAGTTAGAGCTACCTCCTCTCCTTCTAATTACCTGCACCTGAGGTGGACCTTTAATGCCTCCCAGGTTCCTTCAGGTGTGGGCTATTAGACTCAAGTGCCTGACCACTGCAATAGCTGTTAGGCTTAATTGCCTGACTGCTGCAACTTCATGCCAATTCAGCCCTCTTCCTTATCTCAGTACCACTAGGATTCTGGGACCTGTAGTGCCCTTCTGTAAAGTTGTTTATTTTGATTTCTACAGTTTGGCAAACAACCATTAAAAGTGGGGGATTACGGGGAAAGTTAAAGGGTGGTTACCAGTCTTCCTAGTCCGTTCCCTTCCATGTGATCCTCCCGCAGTACACCACCCCCAGGGTCGGGATCAGGAAGCGTCTGCCTTTCTTTGACCACATGAAGAGGGTCCCAGATCAGGTTTCTGGGAGGAATCATTACTGATTCATCGCACATTCCATATGACATTTTAATAACGTTCCCATGTGCTTCCTCCTGTTCACAGGTTCCACCTGCTTGTTGCTCCATGTGCACCCACTTGCTCTCAGCCCCCATGCTCATGTGGTCTTCCCCTGTTTTGGGGATCCCTGATTCAATGTTGTCTCCTCCAGTGGTCCAGCCTCCCACCTCACTATCCTCCCCATTTGGTGTAGGCCATTCATCCTAAGGCCATGTCCCCTTCAATGCCCAACACCCATTTCAGTCCTACATGCCCTGCATTCTCAGACCCTCTTTTTCCATGTGCTCTCCTCTGTTTTCATGCCCACTCTCGTTCTATTTGCTCTTTACTTCTTGTGTTTAGGCTCGGGATCTGCTTCCAACCCAGTGCTCAGTCTCCAATCTGGGTAGGAGTCTCAATTTGTCACTCCTGGTGCATCTCCTAACAAGCTGAAGCTAATTCGCAACTGTCTCCCATCGCTGCTATACATGCATGCAAGACAATGCAAGACAATGCATTGCTGTCCTCTGAACAACCTGTCACAATATCATCTCGGTACTAGTATCAACGAGACTTGTAACAAAGTCCCCTACGTGTATTTTAGGAACATGTAAGTTCCACAGATCATTCATGTGCCCCTCGGTGGACCACCAGACCCCCAGGGCCAGAGGAAGATGAAGAGGGAATGCCCCGGTGTATGACAGGAACATGAAGCTGCATCCAGCAAGAACCAAACACCCGAGTTAGGAAATTAAGTTGAAATCTACAAGGTTCCCTGGAGTGAGCTTTGAAACAATTCTTTCCTCAGCAGCAGTTTCTGAAATTTGCAATTTGCTGGACTCGTAATTCGTGCTCTTGAAACTGATCAAAGCAAGGTAAACTCATGCGCAGTCCCCACTTAATTGAGAAAACAAACCAACAATAACCTCCCACTCATGTTGTGGAGAATATCGGGGTCCGATTTAAGTTTTACAAATGTATACTAGCAATCCCTGGCTTAACACATGTTTCCCTAACCTCTGAATTGCATGATTGTGAGGAATTACTGGTGTTGTTCAGAATATTGTCTTTTTCTTTCACATTCATGTTATCATGTGATGAAGGTATTGAAAATGGCTGTCTTACAGTGCTACCTTTCTGGTTACTTTAGAAGGTCTTGCGGGTGTTGGTTGGTTCTGGGTCTAATAGATGAAAAGTGTTGGAATACAGGATTGGGCCTCATAGTACAGTGTTGGGGTCTGGAAGAGGCAAAGGTGAAATCCTTGTGCCACTATATTTCTAGAAATTATTTATCTTTGTACATAGGAATACATACCTTATAGAAATGTATAGAGGCTACATTTTGAATAAGAGATACCATGTCAAATTCTCTAGTTGGTATGGGTCATTAGGTGAGGTTTAAGATTCAAGGCAAGCATGGTCTTCTAACACAGTAAGAAAATGTCTGTTCTTCTACTGCCTCACATAAACAATGAAACAATATGATAGACAGATCGAGAGACAGACACTGTTGACAACCATTTCTTCCCCAACAAGTATTTTAGATAGGTTTAACTTACAGAGGTGTAGCATATTAATCACCCCTCTGAAAGACGTTCATCCTTTTACTCTCCAGCTCATGGTTCTTCTTCAAGAATCAAATATATTTTTGTCTCCAGAACCTTGTAAATGAGGTGTCAAGCGCTGACATTGATGGGATGGCCATAACGATTGATGCAAACATTAGCCTGACAATCTGTGTTGGAAGTGAACGGATGAGAAAAAATAGGTGAACGTTCCTGCCATTTCTAGTGAGAGTTGTAATAGTGGAAAAACACATTAAAGACACAATAATGTTTTTTGCAGGAAAGGCAAGACTCTGATGGCAGACATCCGGCAGGCGCCCCTGGGTGCTATTTCTGTGAGCACACCGCAGGGGCCTGGACATCCGGCAGGCCCCTTGGCACTATGGGGCATCAGTGCCATCGGGGTGGGGCACAACCTGCCAGGCCCCCGACCGTGCAGACCTCGGCCACCGTCCTAGCGTGCGGGTCCCACGGCATCAGGGCATGCAGGCCTGTGCCTCCACGTGTAGGCCTGCAGCCTACATCATTAATGAGACATTTTTGGCGCTGAAGGCGTGACCACTAGGCGGGAGACTGCGGAGGTATTAGCTTTTTGATCCCGGCTTAGCGACTGAGGTTTGCAATAAACCACATACGGAATCCGGAGCTGAGTACGCCTACATCGTGGACGAGGACACCTCCAACGTAAGGCATAAAATTGTCTGATTACCGGTAAGAGGAAAGTATGGTTACTGATGTACGGCTGATGTACGGCCGCAAACGCGGCAAACAACTTTGAACGCTCGAAATCGGTCCGACCTTTCGCTTGCAGCCGATGCTCCCACTTCAACAGCTGGCGCAAATAGTGGGCTGTGAGACTGTGGGTGAGATGTCCTTAAATACAGCCCCACTCGATCTTGACCGAAATATAGCGGTATCTGCGATAAAAGATCATCATCTACCTGTGCCTCCTGCACCATTGGCGATGATCGAAATCGACACTGCCTCCTTTCTATCTCCGTTTGACGTTACGGATACTGAACTTTTGGCTTTAAAACTACCAAATGGTTCAGAGAACCAAACAAACTTTTCCTTCGTCCCGCCTTTAAACAACGATGCTACACATAGCCCTACAGACAGCAGAGTTGTTGCTGAGACTACGAGGGCTCGAATTGAGGCAGACGTATGTGGAAGAGATGTTTCATGCCAGTTCGACTCCCTTCCACCAGCGCCTTCGTCGCCTTTTCTTCTGACGGGCCCTTCTACAAAAAACCACAAAAAAAGTCCTGGGATAGACTTAGCAGGACGCGAAGCGCGGCTAACGGAGCAGTTAAAAACAAATTAATGCACAGCTTCTCTACGGCCCCACAAAATGTTTCGCATCCAACAAAAATGCTGTTGGCAAATAGCAAAAAAGGAGTGAAGTTCACGCAAGATCCTAATGGCACGCTTAAATCTTGGACAAGTACACCCCATCGAAAAGAGTCTCAGAATATCCAAAATAATAATGCTACTTTTAAAAGAAAATCACAATCAAGCTCCTCAAAGGAACTGACTGAAAACCTACGATTTCACTGCAGTACTAAAGTATTCCAACAAGCTCAGCAAATGACAGGAAATGAATGTTGCTCTAGTAGACATGATGAACAGTCAAACCTTGAATCTGAATCTGTTCATCACTCAAAAGAGAATTTATCAGTTGCAGCTGGAATTCAAATTCATAACAATGTCCTGGCAGCAACATCATTGGCATTGAACAAGCAAATGAGACTGTGAAAGATCAAAATGCCTTGCTACATAATCTGACAAATAAAATCTCGTCTTTGGAACAAAACAACGCTCATTTAATGTCTAGAGTTTAACGAGAAGCAGAAATCTCATTTCAATGGCAAAGCCGCCTTGGCGACATTGCAATGAAGGACCATACAGACAAAAACGACCAAATGGAGGCGATTTTAGAAATCATGAAGTGGTGTCGCCACTCACTTTTCAGAAATAAGTCAGACATGGAACATCCTCCTATTAAGAGATCCCTATATCCCACAGAGAAATTAACTGTGAAAACTAAGGCAAAAATAGACCAATGCAGTTCGCCTGACATATCTAAGCATACAACTGTCCCATGAAAGATACCTGTACTTGATAATGCGAACAGGGAAATCATTGTGATTGCTGACCCACATTTGACTTCTATAGCTGAAAAAGAGTCAAATAGTACTCTTGTAAATAAACCACACGAAGAGTCTAGATCAGACCAATGTAAAATCAACCCACTTGAAGCAATAGCGGTGGAAGTTCAACTCCCAAACCACACAGCTGCACCGAGTTTCAAAGGTCCCGTTACTTCATTTGACATTTTTACTGGAACAGCAAAACTGTTTGTTCCTTCGATTACATCTAAACAAGGGGAAACAATCTATAAAAGCTCCAGCCAAAACACATTCAACAAATAAGCAGCAAAATAAAACGAACAATGTCAGAAATAAAACCAAACAGTTTGTGAGAAATCTTTCTACTCCTCACAAGTTGGGGCTGTTCTACCGCAATACACCAAATGATAAACAGGATGATAATGAGAGTGTGCCTGTTTTACAAGTCCATGCTGAAAGAAATAACTGAAATAAGCGTGGTAGATCTTCCTAATCCAAATAAAAGACGAAGAGTGGATTCTAACACGAGCTCAAAGAAATCTGATGTAAGTGTTACTGATTTATGTGATCTGTCCACATACTCAGCTGAACCTGACGAATTGCAAAGGTCAACACAAGAAGAAGAACTTCACCGCTCAGCCATGAATCTCCCTCATGGCCGGAGTAGAATCCACCAAATGGAAATACCTGATGAAGGAGAAAGAAAGAAAACTCGCTTAAATGTTAATCAAAATTGTTCAAACGAGAATTCACAAATCTATAGTAGAAAAGACGATAATGCTGAAGCTCAAGGAAAAAAAACTGACCTCAGCAAAATTAAATCCTAAGATGACGGCAGCCCAATGGGAAAAGCAAAAACAATTGAATCCTAAAGCAACTGTGTCTGCGAAATCTAGACTGGAACAAAAACTATGGAGACTTCGGCTCGAGAACATTTTCACAGATGCAAATGAAGTTAATTTGAATCGCAGAAATGTAATGCAATTGCTACACAACTTTCCGTCACTGAGAACGATAACGTCAAACGACATAGCCATTGTGGAATACATCAACGAGGACTCTCTAGATATATCACTTCCCAAGCAGTAGAAAATACCTTGCTTGCTGCAAAAGACGAGTTATTGTCTTACGGATTTGATCTGACATTGGAAACAAAACATCGAAGAGATGGCTTTAGAAAAGCAGTGTCAGCTGCTGGCGAGCAAACCCATGAACAACGTCGTGAGGCGTTAAGGAAACAATTTAACATCCAAGAAAGAACAGCCGGTAACCAAAATATCTCTTCCCAACCTCCAACACAGACTCGTTCGAATAGAACTTAGCTATTGCAAACTAAGGTGGATGGAATTGGCCTTATATCATGGAACACTACAGGTTTCCAGCATTTGTTCCAGAACTGCGATATCTCGATGAAAACCAACTTCGCAGTTTGTCTACAGGAAACATGGCTGCGGGAGGTGCCGTCTAAAGAAGGATATTCAATCATATTAAACCCGGCTGGGAAAAATCAATTTGGTCGTCTGACTATGATAAATAACGCATCAGGCTGGGAGATTTTAAAATCATTTTCTCCAAACTTGTTTGTACAAGGATTAATCCTTCAAAACAGTCAGAGATCAAATGCACCATTCCATCATCTACTAATTCTTAACACCTATTGGAACTCAGCCATGATATCCTCATTTCATTTCATTCAATCAATTACAAAATTGATCGATGATAACATGGAATTATGGTCTGACCTACAAGTCATATTATGCGGAGACCTGAATTTCTCGTGGTTTGATGAGAATTTGATAATGAAAAAATTCAAGCACCAAGGTTACTCGACATGCAGAGGCTATCAATTTCATGCAGCCATGTGTCACGCCGCCCAACCCGGGCTTGTTCCAGCCCACTTACCTGATGCGGCGTGCCACGCCTTGGAGGGTTTACCCCCGCTTTCGCTGGGGGGTACGGGGCGGTCCTGGGTACCGGTTGCTCCTGGCTCTTCGGGACGCTTGGTCTCGCGCGGGTCCGGGTCCCGCGCTCTTCCGGGTTCCCGGGGCGTGCCGTTCCGCACATGCGCGGCCGACCCCTTCCCGCTTTCCGCGCATGCGCGGTACACGATGCTCTTGGCTCCTGGCCGGTTTGCGGCCCAAGCCTCGCTTTAGGCCTCCCAGCACCTGGGAAACAGCACGGCTTGCGTTCCAAGCCTCCCGGGTGTGGGAGGCCCTACTTAAGGAGCCCGGTGGTTTGATCAAACCGCGTCTCAACGTGGTCTGACCGGATCGTTGTTTTGCTCTTGCCTTGACCTGAGTTCCGCTCTGTCCTGCCTGGTTTTTTCCAGTTCCTTCTGTATTAGACCTGCCCTTCCTTGCCCGGGTAGGGGGTCTCCCTGGTTCCCTTCTCCTGGCTCCCTTCCTGCTGGGGTGGTTCCCCCCTTCTCAGTTGTTCTCTGTTCCTTCCTCTGGGTTCTTGGTCCTCCTTGGTCCCCTTGCCTTCCCGCCTCCCCTTGCATTCTGCTGCCCCCTGGATTCCTGCTCCTGGATTCGACTCGCAACTCTTCTTGCTCCAGTTGTCTACAAAGAACTTCTAGCCAAAGACTATCAGGCTCCCCCTGTCAGTGCTTGCACTGTCCTGATGCCACATTAATCAGGGGTGAGCTAACCTGTGGCATCGGGAGCTGGTTCACCTCCAGTCCAGTATCCATTTGGACGGGAGTTGGGCTGGTTCCTTGTGTCACTCTCACATCACCACAGAACTTTTGGCATTCTGGCATCATCTACTAAGCCGACTTCCGGACGAACAGGTACGCTGCGCCCTAGTGACACCATCTTTAACACCATGATTGCTAGGAACTGCCAGATGCTCAACGGTCAAACCAAAGGCGATCATCCTCTGAATATTACTTGGCAGCGCGATGGTTTGAAAAAAATCATTGACTATATTTGGGCATGGAATACAATGCTGAACGAGATTCTACAGCTGAAGGTCTTGAAATCATCAAGCAGTGACCATAATCCACTTGAACTAACTCTAAAGGCATATTTCCCCAGAAATGCAGAGATCTTCAACCAACCAATTGAAGTGAACCAAAGAGGCAACAGATTCAAAATAAACAGCAAGCAATTGCGAAAATTAAACGAAATGATAACCTCAGAGGAGACTGCTTTATGCGACAAACTAAACTATCCTGCGTTGATAGTAGACTTTCAAATCAAGTTCAAACATCCGAATTGCTGTTCCTACCAAAAGAAATATGAATTTAGTACAATGGTGTCTCCTAAAAAAAAAACAACTACACCGTGATCTTAGGAAATTAAATAAAGAGCCAGATCCGAATAAATTGCTGCAAAGGAAACACCTAAAGACACAATATCGAAACTGGTTGAAATGCTTCAAAATGATGAGAGATCAAGAAAGAGGTGAACGAATTCTGAAGCTCATTATTTGCCACCAAACAAAAGACCTATGGAACATCATAAATAATAAAACAATATTCCAGCAGGCGAAGACCCATCATTGGGTCTCCAAGGCCATTTGGGAACAGCACTTTGCCAAAGTTTTTGCGAGCAATGAACATCAGCTGAGCGATGAAAGACTTGATGAAGACCAGTCTTGGAATGTAATCGAATCAAAAGAAGATATATCAATAGCAATTCGACACCTAAAAAACTCGCGAGCCGCTGGACCCGATGGCCTTTCCAATGTCACACTGAAAGCAAACAACGAGCTGTGGACAACCTTCATTTTCCATTTATTCCTAACAATTGCAGCAACAAAAATGATACCTAAATCTTGGAACTCAGCCATCATAGTTCCCATTTTCAAGAAAGGATGCCGCGACGATCCGGCCAACTATCGACCAATTGCTCTTTTAGATATCCTGGGGAAACGAGGGCGCTAGAGAGCCGTCCAAGATGGCGGCCTCCCTGTGAGCTCCGAGGAGCTCCCTAAAAGATCCTGAAGAATCGCGTGTTCCGTGGCTTCTACACAGTTTACAATCCTTAGATATCGACAGCTGTGGCGTTTCTACTTGAGCTCCTGCCTTTATTTCCTCTGACCGCTGCAGTTTCACCCGTGGGCGACGGATTGCGGGGCCTCCACCCCCCCCACCCTTCAGCTGCCAGGCGGACGCGGCCTCGCTGGGGCCGCAGCGTACGTATACGCTCCGGAAACTTGATCCGACCACGATCACACGAGCTGCGGCACGGGCCTTGTCGGAACCCTTATCGCGGGGTGGGGCGGAGGATCGTGCCCCCGCGGTGCCCGTCGCGGACGGCCAAATCACCCATCACAGTAGATCGGAGAGAACCGGCGAGAGAGCGGCCGTGGCAGACGGGTATCCGGAGACCCGGCGGTGGGCCCGATGCTTCGGAGGGAGCGGAGAAGATTCAGGTACGAGCGCCTTGCGCCCCCGCTGCACCCGCGTGGGCCCGCGAATGGCCTGTCTTGTATTCGGAGCACCCGAGCCCATTGGTACGTGATTTCTAACGACCCTGAAGCCGAGGGGATCCGTGACGCTACATTTAAAAAGCGGGGTGCCTGCAAGTAGTCATCGTACCAGTCCAAATCAGACATTCGGCACAATCGCACCCCCAGCACAGGCCCGCAGCCTAGCCCAGAACTGAGCCCAGAGGCCCAGAACAGAGCTCTATCCAAGGACGGCCTAAGCAGAATCTAATCGACACAGCTACTCAGAATTCACGGGCCCTCCCAGCCTTCCAGCGGCCAACATACTCGGCGTGCCTACAGCGGAACCATCCCGCCATCCGTAGTCATCTCAAGGATGGGGAAAAATGATAGATCGCAGAGGAAATTAAACTTTGAAGGCTGTGTCTCTGCCAAAGCAACCGCCTCAACCAGCAGACCACAATCACCCGAGCAGGACCAGCCCCACGAAGTCGGAGAGTCACAAGAGCTTGACATTAGGGAAATCCTGCTAGATCTCAAGGCTGGAATAGGAGGCCTGGGGAGCAAACTAGACTCCCTTTCCTCCAAAGTCGACCAACTTCAACATAGACTGGACAAGCACGCCGACAGACTAGATACCGTTGAACAGAGAGTCTCCGACCTTGATGACGGTGCATCGACCTTAACCGCCAGAGTATCCCTGTTGGAGGCGCAAGTGAAGGCGGTGAGCGCCAAGAACGAAGATCTAGAGGGGCGCTCCCGGCGAAATAATCTAAGAATTGTTGGCATTAGGGAACATCAGCCCCCTCAGAGAATGGAAGAATACATAGAGAAGATCTGCACGGACCTGTTCGGGACAGAGATCCTATCGAAACTCTTCGTGGTTGAACGGGCCCATAGAGTCCCCAACACAAGACCCGTCCCGGGAGCAAACCCTCGACCCATCATTGCAAAACTGCTCAATTACAGGGATTGTGACGCCATTTTGAGAGCCGCCAGGGACAAGGGGGACCTTCAACACGATGGAGACAAGATCAAATTCTTCCCGGATTTCTCCGAAGCAGTCCAGGCGCAAAGGCGTTCATACACTGCAGTGAAACGTAGATTGCAAGAGAATCAGATTCAATACTCCATGCTTTTTCCTGCGAAACTCCGTATACAATACAAAGGCAAAACTCAGTTCTTCAATACGCCTGAGGAGATCAATGAATACTTAGACCGCAATGGTTGTAGATCCGCTCCGAGCGATGCAAACCTCCAAAGAGGAAACAGACCTAGAAGGGAGCCGCCATAAAGACCCACCCCGCAGCTGTCACAGATTGAAAATTTCCTAGTGCCATAGAGGCAACAACGTCACCACCATGGAACAAACTCTCTATGCGACTGGGAGCCAGCCTCCTCTTGGAGGGCCACTAGCACCCCTAGCACAGCAATGCTTACTGTTGGGTTTACCGAGGACTGTTCATCACGGGCCAGTTGGGAGTTGCCCGTGCACGGGAGGGTGGGTACACCGTGGGCCTGTTGGGGGTTACCCGCACGAGGGAAAGAGCCAAGAGTTACCATATTGTTTTTGTCCGATCAATTACGTTCAAGCACACAACAACCACAGATCACTGACCCGGAGCCTGCAATCGGCGAGAGGAACCTCTGCACCTTCAAGCACTTCCAGACCCGCATGACAGAGGTGGCATTGCCCCCCTCCTTTTTGCCGTCACAAGATGGGGTCAATTAAAACCGCCACCTGGAACATCAGAGGCGGCAACCAATCTTCCAAACTCAGGAAAGTCCTCCAGTACTTACGGAGACACAAGATCACTATCGCTATGCTGCAGGAGACACACCTTATACCATCGGCAGAACAGCACTGAGCCCGCTCATGGGGCTGCCATAGATACTTTTCTTCATACTCCTCATACGCGAGAGGCGTAGCGATACTGATCGACAGGAAGGCCGGTTTCAGTTTGATCGGTTCTAAGAAGGACGAAGAAGGCAGGTTCCTACTGGTGAGGGGTCTGCTTGCGGGGAAGGAAATAGTTTTGGTGAACACCTACGCTCCCAATGTCGACGGGCCGAGTAACTTCAACTGGATCATGTCAAACCTGGAAACATACACCTCAGCAACTATCATTTGGGGAGCAGATCTCAACACCCCCCTAAACCCCCATATCGACAAATCGCACGGTCCGAGCAACAGAATCTCCAAGGCCAGTCGCCAAGTTACAGAGATCTGCCAGGCCTTTGAGCTATCCGACATCTGGAGACACTCCCATCCAAACTCCCACGACTACACCTTTCACTCAGCAGTCCATAACACCAGCTCCCGCATTGACTATCTACTGGTGTCATCCCGGAGTCCGTTCAGATGGGGGCCCTGCCAAATTCTGCCACGATCCCTATCCGACCACTCTATGGTCACACTCGAATTTACGCTATCCGAGATGCCGAAAACCCCCGTGAACTGGAGATTCAAATCGGGTCCGCTCCTAGACCCTACGTTTGCAGATGAACTCCGGCAGGACATTACCACCTTCCTCGAGACGAACCAAGGCTCAGTCGACTCACCCGGCACGCTATGGGAAACATTGAAATGCTACGTGAGAGGCGTATGCATGGCTAAAGAAAGTGGCATCCTGAAGCTGATCAGGCAAGAGTTAGCAGACAGTGAACGACGTTTGAAAGACCTGGAAAACAAACAAGCGACATCCCCAGACGCGCAGACCCGGGCCAACCTAAAGATGGAATTAGTAAAATTCCACACAGCAGCTGAACGCGAAATGAAATTCCTGGGCCGCAGACATAAGATCAGGCAATACGGCGAAGGGCAGAAACCCGGGGCGCTCCTGGCCCACCTCTTGAGACTTGACCAGACACCCCCCCAGGTGGAATGCATCCGCGACATGAACGGGAACCTAACCTACTCCAAAGAAGACATTGTGAATACATTTCATAAATTCTACCAGGACCTGTACAGCTCCCGATTCACTAGTAACCCCGAAGAGATCCAGAACTACCTTAATGACACTGAACTTTACTGGGTGATCCATGAACTCCGTGAACCCTTGAATGCGCCCATCACACAGGGAGAAATCACTGAGGCAATAAAATCACTCCCAAACACTAAAGCACCTGGCCCCGACGGTCTCACCGGCGAATTTTATAAGGCACACGCACCCACGCTAGCCCCACTGCTCCTTCAAGTATATGAAGAGGCCCTAGAACAAGGGATTCTTCCACCCACCCTCCGCGAAGCCAATGTCACTCTCATTCACAAACCAGGCAAACCCCGAGACGATTGTGCCTCCTATAGGCCGATCTCACTGATCAACCTCGACAACAAGATTCTAGCCAAGATCCTAGCGAATCGTCTCCTCCCCCTCATGCCCGCACTGGTTCTGGGTGACCAAGCCGGCTTTATTCCCGGACGCAGTACGACATATGGCATTCGCCGACTGTTCGGAGTCATCGCTGCACTCGACCCATCACAGCAGGCCATTGCAGTATTACTAGATGCCGAAAAGGCTTTCGACTCTGTCGAATGGCCATACCTCTTCGCAACACTCACACAAATGGGTCTAGGGAAAACCTTTATCAGGATGGTCTCACTATTATACAATAACCCCCGCTCCTACATTACCCTCGGCTCTACCAAATCTCCCGGTGTTAAACTGGAAAGGGGAACCAGGCAGGGATGCCCCCTGTCGGCCCTCATATTTGCCTTAATTATGGAACCACTCGCCTCCAGGCTAAGGATGCACCGAATCGAGAGATGCCTCACCCTAGGCCCACACAGACTGATCGTCTCCCTCTACGCGGACGACGTAATGCTGTTGATCAAAGATCCCCAAACAAATCTCAACCCAATCATGCGCGAGGTGATCCGATTTAGTGGCTTCTCTGGTCTCAAAATAAATCACTCTAAATCAGTAATATTCCCGCTAACAACAGCCACCCATCAGTTCCGAGACGACCATGGATTTAGTTGGGAAAACACAGGGGTTCGCTACCTCGGCATTCTCATGTCACTTAATCATGATGAGATATTCAAAGATAACTATGGCCAAGCACTCCAATCCCTCCGTGAGCGTATCCAGAGATGGAAGTCGCTTCCACTAACACTATGGGGGAGGGTTTCACTGACTAAAATGATGATTCTCCCCAGACTTCTCTATTTGTTTACGAATATACCCCTATTACTCCCACGCTCATTCCTGCAGAAAATTAGAAGCCTCATTTTGGAACTAATCTGGGCGGGTAAACCGGCGAGAGTCGCCTACACAACTCTGACGTTACCGCTGTCACACGGCGGCCTTGCACTTCCGGAGATTGAAAAGTACTACTGGGCCGCTCAGGCTCAATTTCTCAGCCATTGGTATGCTTCTGAGTATGTCCGCCCACATGTGCAGGTTGAACGCGCCCTGGCCTCCCCAGACTTCTTAACAGCTGTGATCCTCAGCAATCTCTCGGTGCCATATGGCACGCTGAACACAGTCCTATCCTCATACGCCATCTGGAGGAGAATCGCCCGTAATCACGGAATACAGATAAGATATTCCCCGCTACTACCCGCCAAGTTTATCCCCGGTATTCCCCTAACCAACGAAAAAGTTTTTCTGATCTGGCTGAATAAAACCAACATACATTCCATGGGTGACCTGTTCCCAGACGGCGTATTCATCACCCCACAACAGCTCAGGGAGAGGAGCGGCACCACCTCACTTGACATTTTCCTATACTTCAGATTGCGTCATACCCTGCAGGCCCACTTCCCAACATTCCCCAAACAACCACCAACGTGGACCCTGTTGCACAATGCGATCCAGGCAAAGGGAGAGGGAAGATTAGTGTCCATAATTTATAAATCATTGCTTGCTGACTCAACTGTGACCGCCGCTAAGGCAAGGCGCAGATGGGAAACGGCCCTTCACACCACAATACCCGAAGACGATTGGACCTACATCCTTCGGCAAACTCAAAAAGTAGCGCTAAACACTCGCTATAAACAGACCCACTTTAACTTTGTGCATCAAACATACTATAGTCCCCAAAAGAAACGACATCACCACCCCGAGGCCTCTGACCATTGCGAAAGATGTGGCACCCCCTCCGCCGACTTCGTCCACCTTGCATGGCACTGTCCGGGCATAGCCCGATTCTGGTCCTCAGTTCTACAGCATACGAGCGACATATTGGGTGAGGTGCTAGCCACTGATCCAGTAGTCTCGCTCTTGGGTATGACAAGACACCTGCAAACCCCGGTCCGGAAATTGGCCTCCCTGCTCTTAGTGCTCGCCCGTAGAAGGATAGCTCTGGCATGGGGACGTGGCCCTCTTCCCTTGCTCACCGCATGGAAGAAAGATATCCTTTATTGTCAGGACATGGACACTGAGTTCACGCAAACCCTTCCCCTACATGCGCGACCACCCGACATTTGGGGTCCCTATATTCAATATCTACTCACTACCACCAGGGCTACACATTCCCAATCTCAGACTCAGCAATCATAACCCAGATAAAGTTCCAGGTCCCACTATTCATGCGAACACCCGTAGAGCGGATTATTTGATAGAGCAGTTTGTCCGATGAACATGTGATTTGCACTAGCCGATAAGTTTTGAATGTGCTATGAACGTAACGTTTGGCTTTTTCTTTTTTCTCTCTTATGTTTAGTTAACCTGTTATTACAGGTGGTTCGTTGTATGTTTATGTTAAAATCTAAAATAAAGTTCTAAAAAAAAAAAAAATATCCTGGGGAAGATATTTGCGTCCTTTCTACAACAGAAGCTGTCAAAGTGGGCTATATGTTCTGGTCACTTCGACTTACGTCAGACAGGTTTCACCAAAGGCGTAGGAACAGAAGTGAACTTAACTATACTAAACCTGCTGAAATTAAACGCTCTACAACAAGGCAAGGATATCTTTCTTGCATTTATTGATATGAAACAGGCTTTTGACTCCTTAGATCGAACAAAATTGTGGAAAAAACTGACAAACTGGTCGTGTCCATCTGAATTATTGCAGCCGATAATGGCTCTCCACAAAGATACCTCAGTTAGAGTGCGAATCAACGAAGCAGGTGAGCTGACCGACAAAATAAGAACGAATAAAGGAGTCAAACAGGGATGCCCCTTAGCTGCCCTGCTATTCAAGCTCTTCATATCCGATATATCTGAAGCATTTACACAGACACGCTGTTTCCCCCCAAGGATAGACAACAACAGCATTAGCTGGATAATATATGGAGACAATATTGTCCTATTAGATGCAACACCGATTGGACTTCAGAGACTGTTATATGCATTGGAAAGTTATCTATCAGACAATTCGCTGCAAATCAATGTAGCAAAAACAAAGGTCATGTCGATCGGAACTACATCCAAAAGACTAACAAAGAACTTTAGTTGGAATCTTGATGTACTTCAGATCCAACCAGTATCATCTATTAGATATCTAGGCATTGTCTATAACATCTCAATAAGAGAGCATGAGTGGATCTGCGACCTGAAACAACGTATGTTGACATTTGCATTACAAGGATTGAAGCTACATGCTGAATATGGGAAATTTACCCTCAAACCTGTACTAATCTTCTACACACAAAAGGTCATTCCCTCAATCACATTTGGAGCTGAGGCTGGATGGAACCTAAATTATCAGATATGGCCAACCCTTGAAGGTCTCTTCTGGAGACGCATTCTCAAACTACCAAAAGATGTCTCAATGATTTCTATCAGACATGAACTCGGACTTGAATCAATGCATAACATAGTTGTCTGGAAATCTCTAGCCATGCTCCGAAAGATGTCACTAAAGGACCAGGCTCCGGCTTACAAAATTTTTGCAAATATGATCCATCAACAACACTCTAGCATTACACAAAATTGGACTAAAGGTCTAAAACGGATTTTAGATACTGCTGATGTAACGTGGGAAACCTTGATAGACACTCCCCAAATTGCGAAACAAAAACTAAGGAAATGGAATTGGATCGAGAACTTAGAATGAAGAAATCTCCTATCTACGTCGATCGACCTAGGCCCTCTAAACAAATTGCCTGGATCACCTACCAAGATGCTTACAAAAATTCCCTTCAAGGAAACATCGCAATCAATTTTTGAGACTACGGCTGAATGCACACTCAACAAAGGAAATTCTATGGAGACGAAAAGCATCCAAAATTGTGAATAATCTTTGTAGGTTTTGTGAAACCACAGTCGAATCTGTAAAACACCTAATTATTGAATGCCCAAAAATTAAAGAACATCGAACCCGCTACTTGGGTGCTTTTGCTCCAATTGACAAAGAGATGGACAAATGGTGGTACCACATACTATCTGGATCAAATGTGCCACTGACATGTGCAGTTTGCGATCTAATGGAACACATTTTGAATGAGGACCAGTGTTAATTAGAAAGATTCCCTCTCCTTTCTTCATTCAATGATTATCACTGAAAGACTGCAATTTCCTTGTGCTGTCCTTGTCCTCTTGTTTTTCTCGCCCTACTCCAGATCTATGTTTATATATGTGAAAGCAAGATTGTTTATTGTTTATTGTAATTGAAGTTTATTTGTAAACTAATTGGTACAATTAAAATAAAAAAATTAAAATAAAAATAAAAAATTAATGAGACACGGACTCAGTCGTTCCTCTTTGGGAGTCTGCAGCCGTTCTGTCTCACGTGCCTGCAAGAGCTCCTTTTATTAGCTTGGGCCATGACGCAGTCATGGCCCATCTTAAAGTGGCAATACACGTGGGAGGGTCACCCATAACACTCCTCCTTTTTCATAACAAACAAATAAACATGGCTAAAACCTGCATGCGTCCCACCTATTACAGAACGACAAACTACTTCTCACTTCAGACCTTGCAGGATAACCAAATACTAGAACATAACACTAACACATACCTAGCTTACTGAAAATAGTTACAAACATAAGACATGCTAACCACTTCCAAAACCACTCCGCGGATGACACTCGCGGTGGGTGAGCTGCCGATGGAGGGTAGGCGGTTCTCCCACAATTTACAAGACCCTTTATTAACCTGGGGTTCAGATCTGCAACTGCCGACACAGCGCCAATGTCAGCGGCCGTCTCTATGCACACCCACAACTGCGGGGCCACCGCTTCGCCTTATAGTTCTTTCCTGAGACCGCTCTAAGCATGTGATTACTATGCAAGTTTACAGCAGCAAGCACACAGGATTACAGAGTCCTCATTAATGACTTGCAGGACCGCAGGACACCAGTTTGTCTTCTCTCAGCGTCTGTTCAGGAGTCACTTCCCGGGTCCAGGTTCAGTGATGGTACAATTCCTGGCCGGAAAAGCCACACCTGACGGGTGCCAGGGGCCACATCAGCATAGTTCCCTGATTTTTAGATTAGGGCAGAGGGACACCGGTCACCAGGCATCCAAGCTTCTCCATGTGCTGTTGGTGGGGTACAGGGCTGTTAAGTAGGCACGGGGTGGCAGGACATCACTTGCCCTCTCTCCGGCGATGTTCCCCAGCCCGGATTGTCTCCTTCCATCAGGAGCGCAAGAGGTCGCATAAGCACTCTTGCCGAGCTGCACCCATTTCTAGCCTTATGCCCTGATTCCTGGGGTTGGGATCCAGGGCTGCCTGGTTCACTGGTCGGACACCCGTTGTCGGAACTCCGGGATCCTGCAGGTTTTCCTTTCCTCCCCCCAAACCCTGCTTAGCCTGGTCTTTCGGTGGCATGGCCTGCAGGGTGTCCTTGGTGACCCGCAGTTTGGCAGGTAGGGTGGCTCACGTTCTGCCAGCACTAGGCCGGGAGACAACCACCTCTCTGCTGGTTGGCCTGCTTTATTGCTTGCTGTTACAATGCACCCGGCCTAGTCTGGCTGGCAATGCTGGGCTGGATTGGTGCCACCGGTGCGGGGGGTGGCGCGGGGTTGAGAGTCCCACGTTGGCCATGATGATGCCATGCTTCTGACCTGCCCAGTGCACCGCTTCTTCATGGGAATGTCAGGGTCACCCGTGCTTGCTGGTCCGACCCCATGGTGGTTGGATTTAGGGGCCAGTAGATATCTCCCCAAACCCACGATGGCCTGGTCCTTTGACCTGATGGTGGGGTGATGGCAGGCAGGCAGGGCCAACAACTCCTTGGTCCTCAGATAGTCTAGTGGGGAACTTTCGTGGCAGGGTGTCGAGGCCACTTGCAGGGCAGGCAAGGAGTCTTCCTTGTTAGTGTGTCCTGTTTCTCGATGGCACTGTTATTCAGGTGTACAATGCACAGTCCGTTGGATGCTGAAATGTTCCGGCTCGGGTGCTGATGAGCACGAGTGTGGAGGTCCCCTGTTGACAACACCATAGTTATCCAGTTGCTACCTCTTGTGTACCGAGGTTATTTCTTCTTCATGCAGGAGCGCGCACCGGTGGCAGTGTGACACTCGTGACTGGATGATGCTGGTAACACGGCGCTGGAAGTGGTATAGGCAGCCACATGTTTACTACTCAGCTCCTCTTGCGTGGAGACACGGGGCACTTTCTTGTTTGCCCTGAAGGGTCGCAGTCATCGTGACCGCACATGCTCATACCCATGTTCAATCCAAACCTTTGAAAGCATGGAGAGAAATGCATTCCTTTTATCTTCCAGAGCTCCAGCACCGGAGCAACTCTGCGAGTCACCATCCTGAGGCCTGGGACCTTTAGGAGCTTCCTGAGGTGCAGGTTGCATGCAGGTCGTCATTCTCACCTCCTGCATCGTCATCACGAGCCAGGGAGTCAACCTCCTGTCTTCTGCTCCCCACTGGAGCAATTTGTTCAGTTCGCCGCCGGGCCCGAGATGACTGTGGGGCGTTTCAGTACAGCCAGGGCCACTCCATTCTTATGGACCCCATGGCAACAGATGCCTCTTTGGTGTCACAAGCTGTTTCCTTCCCCCAGAGCTCGGCGCAGGATCTTAATGGACTCCGGCAGATGGCGGCACAGCACCGTGCAGGATGTTACCGCTGCCTACAGGGTCATCCTCCACTGCACTGACGTCGTGTCCGCGGGCGCTTTGTTCTTTTCATTGTGGGGAGGCAATCTGTGCGGGACCGTGCAGCCTTTGTACTACCTCTAGTGTTGTTGTTTGCTTGGGTTGCAAGGTCCGACCACCATTCTCCGTGTCCATGTGCCGTTTGCTGATGTTGCAGGGCCATTTCATGGCAGCCTTGGGACCTGCATGACCAGGATCATACTACCCCCGGTGACAAGCCGGTGAGACCCACCTTGTTTTGACAGCGGCACGGTGGAGGGTGTCACTGTCTTTTCAGCACATTGTTCTCATTCCGTTCAGTCCTGGGCACTCTGTGGGGCTTGCCGGCACTGTTATGTACCTGCACCTGCAGCCCGGGTCTGTGAAGGCACTCTGCAAATCCCTGCTCCGAACGGGAGCACTTCACCATTTTCCATCGGCGGGGCGGAAACATTTTTAAAAAAATGTTTTCATTTTTTTTTCTTTTATTATTATTATTATTCTTTTTTTTTTGTTTGTACAGCTCCAATCCCGGAGTTGTCATTACACTTCACCACCGCAGGGCCCGGGGTCTCAGTGGGGCTCCGGCGGCAGCACAGCACCTTGCATGATGGCGCTGCCGCCTGCGGGGCCCTCACCTTCACAGCTGCGGCCGCATTGTGCTTTTATTTCGGGAGGGTGATCGGGTCCTCCCCATGCCAGCAGAACTCTGCTCGGCGGGGGGGAGAAAGAGGGGGCCCACCCGAAAACACACCCAACACCAGCGCTCTCGCCTCGACCGGAGGGCAGGCACTCCACTACTTCGCTCCACTCCGGAGCATCTGTTCTTCACCCTCCATTTCCAGCATGCCAGCCCCAGAGGGGCTGTAAATGGCTCCAACCCCGGCCGTACGAGCACCCCCATAACCGAGAGCCACAGCCGGGGGAAGATCGCCTGCAGGGCTCCTCCTCCAAAATAGGGCACAGGCTCCCCACTGCTTGGCTCTCCTTCCTGCCCCACACAGAGCAACATACCGCCCCCTCCCTATGCAGGAGGTATTATATTTCGCGCGGGCTGCCGTCGCACTGCGTCTCTCCTGGCGGCGGACGATGGTTGGCGCTTCCTCTAGGGCAGTGGTCTTCAAACTTTTTTGGCCTGGGCCCCCACGAGCAAAGTTTGGGCAGGCCGGGCCCCCCAAAAAGTTCCAGATGGACAGTATGTAGAAATCGCTATGAACTTTTGCGTGCAGTCACCGCACCCTACTCCCAGTACAGACCCTGGGCTCTCCCCACCCTGCTACCACCACTATCCCAGTGCTGCCGCCCATCCTGCTCCCACCACAGTCCCATAACACAAGCATACACACATCCATACACATTTAAATAAAAAATAAATCGCCATAAACGTACCTCGCTTGGTTGCTAAAATGCCCCGCTCCAGATTGCTCTGCCCGTATGTGCGAGGAGGCGCAGGAGCAACCCTTCGCACATACTTACATGCAGTGCCCCAGCCAGCATTTCCAATGAGCTATGCAAGACTGGCGAAGCAAAACACCCCCAGCGTTGCATGGCTCCGTGATCATGTGCGGCTGGGGAAATGAAGTGTCAAAGGCAAACAGAGTTTCCCTTTGACAGTTCAGCCAGCCCACGAGCACTCCCTCAGCTGGAAAAAGCAGCTGAGGGAGTGCTCAGTGTTTCACTGGGCTGGCTCCTCGGCTCCTCCATAATGTGTGAGGTGGCCAGTGGTGTACGCCCCCTCACCCATTATGGTTGAGCTGGCAGGCTTGGACTGGCCTATAGGGCAATAGGGCGATGACCGTACCAAAAATGCAAAATGCTAGTGTAGGCCAGTAAAAATGGCCCACTTTTTTGGCCAATGTGGGCCAGTTTGAGGAGTTACTTCACTATGTAGCTAGTAGTTTTGACCATTGTTGCTGAATAAATATTCTTTAAATATCATGTGTTTACATTTGAACAAAAAACAACCCCTTGGGTACTATTCAAACAGTCTGTGATTAAACACTGAATATCCATTTGCAACTGCTGGCCATTTTTTCATTGGTTCCTAAGACCGTTTTATGGCCCAGTCTGACCATGTGAGCTGCCCCTTCCCATTTCCTCCAATCAAAAAACATTTCATGCTGGGCTCTGGCGCCCCCCCCTGGGATGCGGCCGTGCCCCCCTTGGGGGGCGCGCCCCACAGTTTGAAGACCTCTGCTCTAGGGCATGGCAGAGGTCCACAATGGGCAACGCATGTCGCAGGGGTGCCACCATGCTCAGATCCCAGCCGCACGAGCACCCCCATAGATGAGGGCCGCGGCCGGGCAAAGCATGCCAGGGCTCCCCTGCACCTCTTCACAACGGCAATGAACCACCGCTCCTCTTCCATCAACTTCTTATCTGCGGCGGAAAGCCGCGGGGAATGCGCCCCACCGCGGGGCAGCCCGGGGCCACACCGCCCACGCCACGGCAGTGAGGCGCAGGCCACACCGGACCCGTGGTGGGGTCGAATGTTACTCTCCCCCCCCAAAACCACTCACTGGCAGCAGGGGGGGCCAGGTGGACTCATCTTCGTCGCCATTGTTGGGGGTCGAGCCTGCCATGGACATCCGGCAGGCGCCCCTGGGTGCTATTTCCGTGAGCACAACGCAGGCCCTGGACATCTGGCAGGCCCCTTGGCACTATGGGACATCAGCGCCATCGGGGTGGGGCACAGCCTGCCAGGCCCCCGGCCAACGTCCTGGCGTGCGGGTCCCACGGCATCAGGGCGTGCAGGCCTGTGCCTCCACGTGTAGGCCTGCGGCCTACATCATTAATGAGACACAGACTCAGTCGTTCCTCTTTGGGAGTCTGCAGCCGTTCTGTCTCACGTGCCTGCAAGAGCTCCTTTTCTTAGCTTGGGCCATGACACAGTCATGGCCCATCTTAAAGGGACAATACACGTGGGAGGGACACATCCCCTTCAAGGGGCAATGCACATGGGAGGGTCACACATAACACTTACTACTAAAGCTATACAAAGATGATATCTATTGAGAACACCATAGGACCATCTCTTCATTTCATAGTGGTGCAGAGATATTTGCCAAAATCCTGACAGTGGGCTTGAATAAAGTAATGAGAAAACTGAAAGGTGGCTATCAGATGGGCTTCTTGGTGGGCATTCATAGGAATGTAAACATTCTGATATTGTAGACCCTAATCTGTATTTTTGGAAGCACTCCATTGCCAGAGCTGCCACAAGCGCAGATGCAGAAACAGCCTTTTTGAAGGTGAGCTGGGCCTACTTGAATTACACTCTGAGAAAGTACGGATACAGGGACTGGTAGGCTAAGGCCTTTGACATCCTGTAATCTGGTGTTAGATAGAGCAAGCGTGTTAACTCATAGGCCACCTTCGGATTGTTTTTGGTTGGAGAGAGCGACCAGGCAGTGTTTATTTTCCACTTTCCTTTTGAACCTGGCAATTGAACCCCTGGTGGCATCAATCAGGCAGGTGGCAGAGCTTAAGGGTTCAAAAATTGGTTATGAGTAATTGTAAATCCTGCAGATTACATGATTTTATTAGTTGAAGATCCATCTAGCATCAGAGATACGATATGATAGTTTATTTATATAGCGCCTATAAACAATGTGTTTCAAAGCGCTTCAAGGCAAGGGAGGGAACAAGGGAAAATACAATGACATTCTTACAGGCCATGAAAGGTAAGGATGTGAAATTAAGTATCGTACTCGGCCTGACGACATTTCAGAGCTAAGACATAGATAAGGAAGGGAGGTGGGGGACAGTGGGAAGGAAATGGAAACAGACAGGCGACTACTGTACTAGGCCTGACAACATTTCTGGTAGAGCTGGAGAAAAACAAAAGGTGAGGGAGCGGGGTGCAGAAAGGGAGGGGAGGAACAAAATAAGCGACTATCGTACTAGGCCTGACAACATTTCAGATAGTGCTGGAGGAGAGAGAGGGGAGCAAGTAAGGGGAAGGAGGAACAGACAGACGAGGTTGCTAACATACTAGGTCCAGGGATAATTCTAATAGACTAAGTGTAAAGAAGAAAGTAAGGGGAGGAGGGGAGGAGATAGGAAAGGGAGACAGGGAGAGGAGGAGAGAACAGAGAGTAAGCAGTCAAAAAGAGTGGAGAAGCAAGAGGGGAGCGCAAATACAATTGCAGAAGTCAGTAGTAACACATAATGTTGCAAGCCAAGATACAATATGAGGATGGGAACAACATGATTCAGGGCCATCATGAGTAATAGATGCAAAGGAATTCCAGCATGAGAATTGAGAAAGGATGACGCACCGTGAATCAATGAAGTCCATAAAAGTCAAATTCAGCATTGGCCACAAGACAGTGATGGTGAAACCAGAACGTATCAGAACAGACTACTGCAGAAGTAGGCTGGAGCGGTGCGCGGGGCGGAGGGGGAGCAGGGTAGAACAATCAAGCAAAACAGGCAACACCTGTGTGCGTGAAGAGTGGGGGGCACAAGGGAACACCACGGGGGGGACGATAGGGGGTGGGGGTGGCCTGTGGGTACAGAGGGAGTAAACACATGTTGTGCATGCTTACCTGCTGTCTGAACAGGGGGTTGGGCCCTAGGTCCTACTGGTCCGAACAGGTCCAAACAGGAATTTCCCTTTTCTTCGTCTGCCCAACAGGTCCAAACAGGAATTGCCTTTTCTTTATCTGCCCTTTGCTTCGGACACCTAATATCCGATGTAAAGGGCAGTCTCTATAGCCCTGATCCAGAGAGATTTCTGCCTACAAGATACATTGGGGATAAGCTGAGACTTCCCTATTTCAAGGGCATGTTGCAGGGGACAGTTTGCAGGATAGGCATTGAGATGGTCTGGAACTGAACAATTCGTGTGACACTATGGGGAAAGATTAACACTTATTACAGTGTGCATTTCAACTGACGGTTCTATAGATATACAAGATTTTCCTTTCCCATTTCAGAAAGAAGATGATTAAGTAGAGAAGATGTTCAGAAGCATTCAATGCGGTGAGAAGAAGTGTCCCAGGCTTCTAAACTGGATACTTTGCAAGAGGTTTAAAGAGGGAGGATTGGTCCACCCGAACCTGCTTAATTACAACCAAGACTTCCTCTTCAGATACTTCAGGGAAGGGCTTTAACACAAACAAGTTGATAGTCTAGACTGGCTGACCCTTGAGAAGTGTTTGTGTGCCTCTTCTTTGTCAGGTGGTGTCTATAATTAGAATTCCATGGAGAGCGAGCTGTTTGCAACTAGTGTCCATTACGGTTACGGTATGGAAGAATTGCCCTGTAGACTTTGATAATAAGATGTGTGAGAAACCTAAGGGTGTTCTCCTGAGTAGAGCCCAGGAATCCATTATCAAGGTGTCCAAGACACAGCCATTGCTGTTGGATCCAGTTCCTGGGGGTGGACCAGTTGGGGAGGATCAGCTGGGTAGGGGAACACGGGGAAGGCTCAGGGGAATAACCCAGGTAAGACGTGGTATGATATAGGGAAAGATGACGAGGAGGACCAAGTCCCTGAGACTTTTATAGGCAGGTCTAGATCAAACTTTCTTCCACCCAATGAATCTACCTTACCAAAAACCAACAACCCTCTGCATCTGGTAAACCCATTAGGAATCCAAACCCTGCTGCCGTGGGAAACTGCACCTCCCAGAATCCCCATTTTTGTCATGGGCACTAGTCATTGGCCAGTCACTTCACATCCTTCAGGGTCCCAATGGACCCAGTCTTGGCGCCTTTGGCACCAAGCTCATGATAAAGTGCTTTGCACACAGACTGTTGAAGGCACGTGCATCTGGGCAGGGCCGGGCCCTAGCAATGCATGGAAGGCACATGCAGAAGGCAGGAGGAGTGGCAAGGAGGGGCCTCAGGGCGTGGCCTAACGGGAGTGGCTGGGGCCAGGCTAGATAAGCCGGCCCCACCTGCATGCTGGCGCTTCGCGTTAGTCTGCTAATGCAGCGTAACGCTTACCGCAGTTCAGAAGACCTTATCTGTTTCGGCATGTGTATCCTCAGTCTCCGGAACCCTCCAACATCTTACCTTGAGGTCAGCCACACCATCGCATTACTTCTGCAGCTACTCCAGAATCTTACTTTGAGGTCAGCCACAACATCGCCTCACTTCTGCAGCTACTCCAGCATCTTACCTGAGTGAGCCGCACCTTCGCTCGAAGCATTGCTATCGCTTCCCCTTCTGCAGCCACGCTCAGATCCTCGCTGGTGCCACCCAGCATCCTTACCAGTCCCGAAACTTCCATCAACGCGGGATCTTCTTCCGAGCACCATTCTCGAGGATCTTCATCTACGGCCGCCTGTCGGAGTTCGTAAACCGCCCATCAAGCACCGATCAGCTGCACCTGCAAAGGGAAAGGAAACACAAGGCTAGCACTTGCATAGACTTTCATACTCTAAGCAGCAAGCTTCAGGTAGAGGCCAATTACCTCTGGTAGCTCCTCCAGAGTAGACCTGGCCATCACACGTTTCTGGGTCATCTTCATACCTACGGGAGAGAGAAAGGACAATATAAGGTTACAGAAATTAATCATGGAGGAAGATTCACACTATCAATACGGACAATAATCATAATTACAAAACCTACCTTCCAGACGGAATGGTCGCAGCCGGTCTGGACCTTCACGCCAAGGACCACTGACGCAACTAAGTCCATCTACAGCGCCACTGCTGGAAG
This sequence comes from Ambystoma mexicanum, assembly GCF_040938575.1. Classification (NCBI taxonomy): domain Eukaryota; kingdom Metazoa; phylum Chordata; class Amphibia; order Caudata; family Ambystomatidae; genus Ambystoma; species Ambystoma mexicanum. Next base: position 745,550,221 of record NC_090927.1, on the reverse strand, counting down.
AAAGCAGGACAGAGAGCTCATCTTTCAATCAAAACAGGTGAGCCTACATGGGCAAACTCTTGCTCACAACCTTCTGGCACGCAAGGGTTGAGGGGAATTCCGATGTCACCACGCCATTTTCACCCTCTTTCATCTTCTCTCAGGGGCAGAACCAGTGTCCTCGACAACACAGTGGCTGGGGTAGAAGGCTGATCCACGGGAGCCAGGTCCAGGCAGGGCTCCAACCGCGCCCCAATGCCTCAGCGGAGACCAGGTGAGCGTAACAGTTTTCCTGTTGCCTACCCGAGTACTCCCAGTCATTCTTATCACCATCGCTCTGATTATTACTTCCCAAACTCCCAGTCTGCTTTAACCAAACACCACCATTCTCACAACTCCACTATTAATTTCACAACAATAATCCTGGTCCTTCGCTCGACAAACCATCCAACTATTATTTTACAGATTTTTCCCATTCATTTCACAAACCCTACAAATCTCACCCTAACGAATTTACCAACCCTTCGAGGATGAGCGTTAAAGAACTAGGAGGTAGAAAGAATCCCCAGGGGAATACAAGGGATATAATTCCTGATGAAAGCCCACCAGGGTGTCCCAGTTTTTAAACAAGACGGACTAACACCAGAGCCGTATACCTCATATGTCCCGACATAAGGGTCAGGCAAAGTCAGGCAATTGACAATAATTACATACACCTGACGGCCCTTTCTCTTCCCCATAGGGATAAAAGACGGAGTCCGAGAGCACACTTCGAGCAAGGATGAACGCACGAGGAAGCAGCTAATCTGGACCGGCAGTTCAAACGGAGCAGAAAGACGGCGAGACCTGAAAGGATGATGTGGAGTGAATTGCCCTTGCCCTTTTCAACTCAGACCTGCAGAGTCTCTGAAAGGGACATCTTAAGACCGGGGAGTCCAGCTGATGTGTTGTGTATCAGATGTCAATGGTGCCCTGAGCCCTCCCGCACTGACGATGTGGAGGGAATTGCCCTTTCCCGTTTCAACTCAGACCTGCAGAGCCCCTGAAAGGGACATCATGAGACCGGGGAGTCCAGCTGGCATGTGGTGTATCAGAAGTCAACGATGCCCAGAGCCCTCCCGCACTGATAACCAAAACTGGGAGACGCGCTTGCTACCACGGTACCGTCCTTGACTCCAGAGGCAGGAAACACCAAGGGGTTCAGCACAGCCAGTAAGTCGGAGAGAGAGCTGATAGAAGACCGAGCTGTGTTGAGCCCACGGTTGGGAATGGCAACATTGTATAAACCTTTGACCAAAGAACTTGGGTGTGAAAGCTTGAGAGAAAGTCCAGTGATGGACCAGCTGCAGAGTTGTGAGGCGCCATGTATGAGCTCATTCAATGCACTCTGGCTGGTCCCCTTTGTTGAAACTACAAGTACCAGGAGGTCCAAGGAGAGGCTGGTGTGAGGAGTGAGAGGGGTCATACAAGGATGGAGTCAAACCCCTTGTACAATCGAAAGTCTCTGACACGTTGACAAGAAGGAGAGCTTGGCTGGAGCTTAAAGGAAAGCCTGACTGGGAGCTGAGGTCCGACCTTAGGAAAAGGGAAGAACCTAAGGGGTCTAAGGGAACTGTCCTATGAACTGTGGCAAGTGTGAACCCGATGGAGGGATGCCAAGAGAAAGCTAGGGGAGGGGAACCCCACTTACTACCGAGATGAGCAAATCATGAACTGTGTTAGAAGGGCTATGTGAATCCAACGGAGGGATGCCAAGGGGAAAGCTAACGAAAGTGAATCCTGCATTGTGATAAAGCAAAGTGAAGTGTGCATTTGGCAAACGTAAAGCCAGCTGAGGGATGCCTGCGAATTGGGGTGACGTATAAAACACCAGAGAACATTGTGCTGACAAGAGTGAACGCGACTGAGGGATGTCCACAGTGAATGATTGTTGAACTTGTGATTGAAGGGCCCTCATGAACCCGACAGAGGTAGGCCAGCACTGAGAGGAGGATCGAAGCCCGGCAAAGGGGGATCCTAAGGCGAAGGGTAGTCACCCAGCATAGAACATTTGTTGAAGGAACTTTTTGTTTGTTTTGACACTTCAGGTTCTCTGAGGCAAGAACTTTGTGTAAAAGAGACTTGGCCACAGAAGGCAATGATATTTGGAAACAAACTATAAACTCGTGCTGGCGAGATCCAGGAGTGTGCTTGTCCCATGCTAAAAACGTATGGAAGGGAGACCCCAGCAATACCATCCTGACTTTTCATTTCATGAAAACTTCCTTCTTTTCTGGTGAACATTATCCCACACTATTTTGTACCTTCGCGGTAAGGCTTGGCAATAGGTTTTTCTTAGTATAGGCCCTTTTGTATTTGACAAGACGCCACTAGGGCTGCTTTATTATTATTTGATGGTCGTAGATTGCTCCCATCTTAGATTTAGGTTTAGGTTAGGCATTTTTCTCACCTATTTATACAGTTTAATTAACACCCTTGAACTGTGATCACTTGTGTTTGTCTTTACTGTTGCCACCATGAGTTCCTTACAGATGTAATGGGTGGAGTCTTTGTGAGGAATCTATTAGGCCAAGGCAGCTGTCCCAGGAGTTGGTGATGTATGGCTGCTACAGAGTACGGTCTATTTGGAATATTTTAGATTTAAATATGCAGCCAGAGAGAGAAACCAGAAAGTAGAGTCAGCATCAGAAATGACTAGAGGATAATGAATTAATTTATCTCTTTATAAGATAGTGTAGCTATTCTACGCAGGGCTTCACCAACTAGTAGGCTCCACAAGACTGCACATTTATGAAAGAGAGAAGGCAGAAAGCAGGGTCAGCATCAGAAATGAGTATAGGATAGTGCAGGTAGGGCTGGGCGATATATCAAGTTTTGGAGAAATATGGATATATTTTCAAAATCGATATAGGATGAGACAATATTATTAATATAAGATTTATCCATATATTTACATTATTACATATACTACAATTTTCTATTTACATTTTGATATTTAGACAGCTGTGTGTATTCTTATACAGGAAGTGGAACCCTGTATTTGCACTTTATTTTGATCAATGTCTTATAAATAAAGGTGTTTGTGACATCTCATATGTGGTTGGTGGCTTACAACTGAGCATTTAACTCACATAAACAATATTGAGATATATTGTAAATCACCATTCAACGCAAAAATATTGAGATATGACTTTTGGTCAGTGTAGGTATGCTACATGGAGTGCTGCCTGGGGCTTCACCAACCTGTAGGCTGCTCAAAACTGCACTTTTATCAGCATCTACTCTCTTGACTCTAGTAGAGCTAAAAACGTCTGAGTCTGAGGGAGAGCTGTAGAGGAAAGATGAATGGCCAGAGAAGCTAGGCGTGACATTGGCAGATTTGCGTTGGAAAATTATTTTTAGTTCAGCTAGTAAAATAAAGTTAGACCTTTCTCTAAAGTATACGCAACAGCAATAAATGTGTGGAAGCTATTGCTTTCCAGTTGTGATGCAGTGTCTAAGCCTCAGGCCCATTGTAAGAGACCAGAGGAATCCCAGCACCACATGTATTGGGTTGTTCCAGACTTGGGCACTTGTGTATTGATGTACTGAAAAATGTCAACCTGGTGCTTAAGTGAAGGTCCTTTTACATGTTCATAGAGAGCGCCGCAAGGCAAGGAAAGTCCAAGGTTGGTGCTAATGACGAGTTCCTGAAATATTGGAAGTGCGGTTCCAGGCCAATGACAGCATATGCCAATAAACTGATTAATGCCTGCAAACCATGTTTGTCCTCCAACAGCTGCATCTCGTTAGCCAGGGCCCTGATTTTATCTAAGCTGGACTCTTGTAATACTCTTTTCCTAGGTTCTACAGAACAGAAACCTAACAGTTTACAAGTCCTCCAGAATAATGCCCTAAGGTCAACCTTAAAAATCCCCAGTCTAACCATATCTTAGCCACTAGACGGGATATCCACTGGCTCCCAGTGCGCGACAGAATCTCGCTGCGAACTTTAGTTATCACACATAAATGCTTGTCAGACACAGCCCCCAAATACCTGGCTGACAAATTCTCTAGGAACCAACCCCCCAGACCCACTAGATCCTTCTAGTCACACTGCCTCAATATCCCGAAGTTCAAATTAAAAACAGCAGGCAAGTCCAGCTTCCAGGTATTGGCTGCTAAGTGCTGGAACTCGCTCCCTCTAACTATCAGAGCGGAGCCTTCCTTCTGGGCTATTAGAGCCAAGGTGAAAAAGCCCAGAAGGAAGAGCTTATCAGAGAGCCAACTGGCTCTTTGATAAGCAGCACTAAAAGGCCTCAGGACAATTGCAATCATGCTCTTCAGGAACCTCTGCACTTTAACACTTGGTATGATGTATTTTTACATTCTGCACTTCCCCTGTCATTTGCTGGCCTGTTGACCAATCTGTAACCACTGTCAACAAGCCCTCCTATCTTATGTTCCTATATGTATTTATTGGAATGTCGACGAACCTGTAACCTCTTGTCGACAAGCCTGTCTGTCCTGTTGATCCTTTATGAATGTATCTGTAACTCTTACTTAAGTTGAAGCGCCCAGTTACCTCATGGTTAGGTGCGCTCTACAAATAATAAAGAAGGAGCTTAATAGAATAGAACTACAGATAAGGTCCAGCACAATGATTGTTAAACTGAGTGTAGCGCCAAGATCGAGCAATAGAAGAAATGTGTGAAGAAAAAGGAAAAGAGGGGTCAGAGATTCTCCCAAATTATGAGCAGAAGAGCAAAATGGTAATGAAGAAATGGGAAATAAAAGGAAAGGGGGAGGGATAGTAGGAGGAATAGTGGTAGCAAGAAAGAAAAGAACCTCAGTCTTCGATGGATTGAGATGAAGGAAATGGGAAGACATCCAATTTTGAACAGCAGAAGGCAAAGCAGTATCAAAAGTAGAAAAAGAAAAGAAAATGTTGGTGTAGTCGGCATAAAGATGAAAAGAAAGATTAAAAGAAAAGGTAAGAGCAGAAGGTGACGCAGTATAGAGTGAACAAGAAGAGGGCCAAGCGCAAACCCTTTGTGAACACCATAAAGGAGAGGGTGAGAAGGGGAACTGTGTCCAACCCACGGTACTGAATAAGACCGCTGAGAAAGGTAAGAGTAAGCCAGGAGAAGAAAGCGAGGAAATGAGAAGAGAGTGACCAACAGTATCAAAAGCGGCAGAAAGGTCAAGAAGAATAAGAATAAAGGAGGATTAGAATGATTTAGAATGACAGGCTGTGAGACGAGCATTGGAGACATGAAAGAGAGCACCATACAATGAGAAGGTCGAAACCCAGATTGGAAAGGAGGTAAACGGGAATGAAGATTAAAATAGGCAGAAACTTGAGCATTGAAGTTTAGAGAGAAATTCTTTAAAACAAATGTTAAATTGTGTTTATAGTATATATAATACCTTACAGAAATGATCAAATTCAAAATACAGACAATATTTATCATAACATTAATCCAACAATACACTTTCAATTAACATTTCATTCCTGTTTTACCTTTCAATGTATTAATAATACCTGCTATCAAACGTATCAATAGGAGCATTGTCCTAAAATGTACTAAATCCTGGTTTATATTGTCAAAAAATGAAAACATATTGTTTATGAAATGTTGACTACCTCAAATAAGTGCGTTGTACGTACTGATAAGAAGAAACTGTTCACCCGGGTATACTACCCGTTGAAGTTCAGCAAATATTTTCATTTAAAGTCTTATTAAAGCCAATAAAAAAGCAATTTGAGTGCTAGTATTAATCTGTTTCACAAATCCATGGATATAACAGCTGAAGAGTGTATGAAAGGTCCCAGTAATGTTGATATTCAGGAAACAGTTTCTGAACAATCAAGATCAACATGTTGGAGTGTCTGTAAGCAATCTTACTTACAAAGTAATTACTTTCGAAAATCATACTGAATTCCAGGTCTTGAACCTATTAACTCTGTGAAGGAAGCTTACGGAGATAGAGTCTGATATCCCTCATGGGTACTCAAAAGATACCTCTGTTTTTGTAAAGTTTCAATCTGTTGAGGTCATCTGTAATCTTGTCCCAGCATTTGACTTTGTTTTTCATAACCCACTGCTAATCGGTCTCTTCTGTGTTGATAATTTTAATAAAAGTACATTGTTTTTGAAACCTACAAAGAAAAGGGTTAGATTCTCTCTTTGACATTTTACCTGAATAAAAACCTAAACCATAGCTCTCAACCATTTGTGTCGCAAAGGTGGGTGTAATCACCCGATTTTGTTTTTGGCGGGTGAGACGCCCATTGGAATGAATGGGCTTGCAGGAGGCTTGGCGGGTGAGTCAGCCCTTCACAAGGCGGGTGACACCCGCCAAAAGCATGTGAGTTGAGAGCTATGCCTAAACTCAGTTTGTCCGTGTTCACAAACTTCATGTACAATAATATAGTTTTCTTCATGTATTGAGCCCACCAAGATAGGAAACCAAGTTCTGGATGAATAATGCTTACAGGTACTGATTTTGATAAGCCCAAAACATGCTTCAAAATCTTACCCTCGAGAGAATCTAGATATTTCCTATTTGAGAGGTTAAACAGTTCTATGCCATAAAACACCATAGATGTTACTTTGAAGCGAAAGAAATCTAAGAGGGGGACAAGGGAGAAAACACACAATCTATTTTCTATTGATTTTACTAAAGTTGTAAACAATCCTGCTTTCTCTTCCATTTCATTTTTGTCTTTCTAACACTTTTTGCATGGAAATAATAAGACCCAGGTAGCACAGTGATTCAACCTCCACCTTTAGTCTTATCTACTACCCAGACATATCTCTTTCCCTTTCTTCTTCCGCTTAGTGTCATCCTGTATGATTTTGCAGGGTTAATTGCAAGTTTATTTTCTCCCAAATATGACTCAACTCAGTTCAGGATTTGCTGCAAAACTTGAAGCTGTATAGTCCAGTAAAAAAAAGTTGCCGCCGTACAATATACATTTCATTCTGAGATCTGCACATTTTGGTGGCAGACCAACCCAACCATGGCTTACATCCCAGAGATCCGCCATATATAAATTAAACGTGGTTGGGGTGAATTCACAACTCTGCCTAACCCCTTTCTCCATAGTTTAAAAAAAAAATGTTTTAATTAGTTTTATGTCAACCAAACAACCAACAAACAACAACCAAACTTGCAGTACATCTTACAATATGTCACATTTTTTACACCAGAATCATTGTTGACGGCTTTCCCCTTCCCCCCCCAACAAGCCTACATCTCTTTGCGATCTACTTCTGCAGTTTGCAAAGGGGTTGCCCTACTCGCGTTCTCCGCCGGGTCTTGGTCGCTTGACCAATCTTGTGTGGCCCCAAATAGTGTAGCTATAAGGTGTCTCAAGCTAATCATGGTTTCTGCTTCTTCACCCCCACCCATGTTACTAGCATCCTGCCATACTACAGTTTCGGCTTCTGCCCATTTCTGGAGGTCTTTCCACCATATTTCAATCCTAGGTCTATGGCACGCCTTCCATCCCATGGCAATCCTACCCTTCGCCAGTATATACGCCAAATCCTTTAGTTTGCTTACATGTTTAAGTTTACGTGATCTAGGGAAAGCCCCAAGCAGACACGCCCACGCTATCCCCACAGTTATCTTAATCCCCTTTTCCTCCAATCTGTGGGCTATTTCGCCCCAAAATTTCTTGCATTTCCGGACACGCCACATTAGGGGCATATTTGTCTTTCTGCATTACTGAATTTAGCTATCTTTTGGGGTGTCATATAAGACCTGTGGGTTATGTACAACTGGATTTGCTGTAACCTCGCATTCCTTCACACGTTCTTGTGGTACCCTTGGGCCCGCTCCCACATTCCACCACTCATCGTGGCACCCACCTCTTCTTCCCAGTCCTGTCGTAGTTGTACCACTTCCTTTCCCACTTTGGACATTACCAGCTCATAGATCCTGGATATCTCGTGCCCTCCCTCTGCTATATCATATATTTTTTCTATGGTGGTGTCCCCTTGTTCTTCCAATACTATCTCTGACCATGTTTCTTTAATTCGCTGGACCACCCTGTTGCCTCCACCAGCGTCCCAAATTCCTTTATCTTCCCCTCTTGCCAAATATCTCCTATTGTCACTATCCCCACCGGTTCCCAGTTTTCCTGATTATCTTCATTAACTGCGCCTCTTTTCCTGCCAGTACAACCAGTACAACCAGTGGCACCTGTGGGGAACACAGGGGCGGATTTTCCATTGTCTGACAGGCCCTGCGCCATATTTTCCACCCCAATGTCATCATCTTTGAGCGCTCTTTCATGTCTGGTTTGGACAGCCATATGATTTCCTTTATGTAGTATGGGGCACAGTCCTGTCTAAGCAACCTAGATTCTGAGGTTGGGTCTTCTGATAGCCATTTTGCAACGTATTGCAGCTGGCTTGCTAGATAATACATTTGTGAGTTTGGCAAGTTTATGCCCCCCTTATCATATGCATTTTGCAATTTCCAAAGGGCGACCCTGCTCCTCGTCCCATGCCAGAGGAACCCCCTACACATGCTGTGCACCTTGTCAAAAAATCATCTTGGTATCAGATATGTTATATTCCCAAAAGAATCCAGTAATCTGGGTAGAACCACCATTTTCAACATTGCCCCTCTCCCCATCATCCCCATCATCCCCAGAGGGAGCTTCACCCAAAACTTCATGCTATTTTCAATGTCCTTGACCCCTTCTCGGTGTTATGCTGGTGATCTGCCTCTACCGTATGGTAGATATCCCAAGCTACCTAAATGTATTAACCTCCCACGGTATTTGTAGAACTGCCAATTTCTCTCATGGAATACCGACGTATCAACACATAGGGAATATGCATGATTTTCTGGGGTTCACCGCTATGCCAGAAAGCGCTGCAAATCGTTCCATTACTTCCAGAACATATTGGAGGTTTTCTTCTGGGTATTGTAAATACAAAAGCATATCGTCAGCGTACAAGGAAATCAAGTGTGCTTCTTCATTTATGTGTATCCCTAGAATGTCATACTGTTGCCTTAGATATATTGCCAGGGGCTCTAATGCTAAAATATACAGCATGGGGGACCACGGGCATCCTTGTCTAGTGCCCCTGCTAAGTTACCACCTTTCAGATCTTATTGCTCCCGTTTTAACCCTGGCCAACGGTGCGCTATACAGTAATTTGAACCATTTAAGGTACCCAGGTCCTATCCCATAACTGGACAGGGCTGCTATCAGCCATGGCCATTTAACTGAATCAAATGCTTTTATTGCGTCTAGTGATACAATTGCAATTTCCGAAGTTTCCCCTTTCCCAGTCTGGTCGGGGTGTATTAGTTTGTCAATAATCCTTTTCATCCTGTTTGCCAATACCGCCGTGAGAATTTTACTATCTTGATTGAGAATTGACAACGGTCTAAATGATCTGCAATCTTTGCCCGGCTTATTGGGTTTAGGGAGTGGGATATTGATCGCCTCTCTCAGGGACTCTGGCAATTTTCCTATTTCGTATGCCTCATTTAACATGGCCAAAAAAGGGGGGAGCACCTCCTTTCTGTACAGTTTATAAAACTCACTAAGGAGACCATCGGCCCCCGGGGTCTTGCAAGTGGGTAGCTGCACCACTACCACCTCTAGTTCTTCCAGGGTTATCGGGCCGTCTAGGTCTCTTGCTCCTCCCACTAATTTGTGGCATACCTATGTCTTCAGTGTTTCCCTTATGTCCCTGTGGTCGCTTCCCCCTTCATCCCCATACAGTTGTTGATAGTACTTAAGGTATTCTCCATTCACGCCCTCTTGGGTATCCACTACCTGCCCATCCTCCTTCTCTATTGCTCTGATTGTTGGTCTTGGAGTCTCTCTTTTATATAACCATACTAACACCCTTCCTGGTTTATCTCCTCCCGCATGTTGTCTTTCTACATATCTCTTATAATTTAGGTTACACAATCTCTCCCAGTGCCCCGCACTTTGTTGTTGCAACCTGCTTATGGTTTCGGTGTCCTCTTTAGTATTGCCTTAGCTCCTCAGCATTTTCTCCAGCTCCCTTTCCGTATCCTGCAGTGCTGTTAATATTCCTCCTTGCAGTCCTTTAGTCTTAGCTATGGCTATCCCCCTCACTACCACTTTGAAGGCTTCCAACAGCGTACCCGTCGACTCAACACTGCCGGTGTTGGTCTCAAAGTAACTGACTATTTCTTCCCTCAAGTCCTACCTGAACATTACATCTTTTAACACCTCAGCTCTGAGGCGCTGTGTCGGTATCCTTGCTCTTGGGGGTCTGTATTGCCATGTGAGGGCCAGTGGCAAGTGGTCTGACAAGACCTTTGCCTTATATTCAATCTGCACTATTTCTGCCATCAGCTCTTGCATGACAAACATGTAATCTAGCCTAGTATGTAAGTTTTGTGGGGCCGAGTAATGTGAGTACTGTCTATCTTGCAGGTGGCGCATTCTCCAAGCGTTCTCGAGCCCGAAGTCCTTTAACAATGACTGCAGTACCCTAGCAGCCGGGGCAGGCCTCTCTATTTTGTTATCCGATCTGTCTACTCTCGGGTTTAGCATACAGTTAAAATATCTCCCCCAAATCACGCCTCCCCCAAGTACATGCTCAGTTTGGTATACAGGGTCCTAAAATATGCCACTGTGGCCTGATTTGGGGCGTAAGTGTTTATAATACATATTTCTTTATTTTCCACCAACCCTCATACTGCGACCATCCTCCCGCCTGCCTCCACCGTGGATTGTAATAACTGGAACAGAACATGCGGCGCCACCCAGATGATCACCCCTCTAGCATAAGCCGAGTATGTCGCGCCAACCACCGTCCCCTTCCATTCCTTCCGGATAACCTCTAGTTTCTCTTTCGTAAGGTGTGTCTCTTGTATCAGGGCTATATCTATTTTCTGTCTGCGCAGGTAAATCATTACCTTATTCCTTTTCAGGTAACTATTAAGCCCCCTAACATTCCAAGTTAGTACTTTTGAGGTCCCCCATTATCCAATGCCTTCCCGCCCCTCCTTGTCTGGGTCTGCAGGTTGTACTTGTAAGCCATCGCTCATGTCTGTAGGCTCTTTCCCAAACTTTACCTCCTCCCCTGCCCCCTCCTTTTCCGACCCCAGCCTACTTCCCAACTCCCAACTGCCCCTCCCCTCCTCTACAAACACCTCAACACCCCCTCCCCTTTCCCTGCCCCAACTGGTGCCCAGCTCCATCCCTGGATCTCAGGCCTACCCGCATTTAGTACCTCTTCGGCAATGCCGATACTAGGACACAGCAGGGGGTTGCCACCCTACCGGCAACCTAACTATCCTATCTATTGGGGTTTAAGAGTGCATCCTTCCCGTCTCCTGTCATCTGCCACACTAAGTTGTGCACCTTCCGTGTTACATGCTTAATCCGTCGTCCCTTAATTTCAACACAATCCTATATTCAAGTCCCAAAGTCACAGTATATACAGCACATCGGTCTCAGGGTCAGGCTTCACTTGTCCGTGCCGTCCTCTTTCCGACTGTCCGCTCCCTCTGGACAATTCTGGGCATCCAGCCATTCTGTTGCATCTTCTGGAGTCTCAAAGAACAGAGCTTTGTTTTTGTGGAACACTTTCAGCTTTACTGGGTACATCAGCATATACCGGAAGCCCGCATCTCGCAATCTCCTCTTCACTGTCCCGTAATTCTGTCGCCTTCTCTGCATTTGAAGTGTGCAGTCAGGATATGCCGAGATGTTCGCAGATGCCCTCTGTATGGTGCCCCCTTTCCGGAAATATTCCAATATCTTCTCTCTGTCTTGGTTGTTCAATATCTTGGCAATGATTGGCCTTGGGGAGGACTCCTGGGGGAGGTCTTCTTGTGAGCACTCTATGTGCTCTCTCCACCACAAATCCTTGCGTAAGGGCCCTGCTTCCTATTTCCTGCAGCAACATGTTTTCAACGTAGTCCGTCGTGTTAGGGCCTTCTCCTTCCGGAAGTCCTATTATGCGTACATTGTTCCTCCGGGCATGCCCTTCGGCCTTCTCCGCTCTGTTCTCTAGGTTGCTGACCTGTTGCTTCAGAATGTGGATCTCTGAGGCATGAGATGTTCGGGCTGTCGTGTTTGTTGTCATTTTCCAGCTTATCTGTGCGTTCTGCTATTTTCCGTACATCCTGTCTAAGTAGATTGACTTCCTCCTGTACTGCTCCCACTTTGAGCTCCAGCGCTGCTTTAAGTTCAGCTGTGGCTGCCTCCAGCTTGCTCTCCCACATAGCCTTTAGGTCCGCAATTGCTTCCAGGATCTGCCGGTCATCGCGAGTTGGTGTCATTTCCACCTGTGGGTTTTTGTCTTTAGGTCTCGCCCCCTCTGTCTGTTGTGGGGTTTTGGTGAAGTCCTCCAATGTGGACTGCTTCCCCCTGGACTTGGGAAGTTTGGATGTCATCCTGGTTCCTGGATTCGCACGAGCTCTAAACACCTGCAGCACCCGCTCCCCCAAGTGCACGACAGATGTTTGCCAGCCACTTGTATCGGTGTCATAGACCGCCAGGGTAGTCGCGTGCACACCTGGGGTTTGGCCACTCTGGTGTTATGCCACGGCTGAGTGTCTCATTCCTGGGGCTGTGGTGCTTCTGGATCCATTCTCCAGGGGGTTGGGAATCCCCCGTTTTTGTCCAATCGGGAAAAGCTGCCTGTTACGCGAGTGGGTTGCGTCCTCCCACGTCTTTGGCCACCGCTCTTTCTTTTCGTCTTGTTGTCCCGGCTCTGGTTAGGTCACCCTACTCATCTGCGCATCTCAGTGCCTGTGGGTCCCACGTGAATCTATAGCGGGTCGCTTCACAGCCTGTTGTGTGGAGGCATGATATGTAGATGCCAGTGTGCAGTGGCGTGCGCTTGTGTGTCTTGGCCTGGGGTATTGTTTTTCCTGGCAAGATCTGGTAGTGTGTTCCCGCTTCCTCTGTCAGCCTCCTGGCATTTATTTGATGATTTGGTATCATGGACCCCAGCGCTTTTCAAGTGTCATTCACTATGGGTGCTATGGGTCCTATCTTGTCTGGCCGTCCGGGGCTGTTTGTGTATGAGTCTTTATTCTACTGGCAGGGATCTTGTTTCCTGTGGCACAGGGTCTGCCACTGCCCTGTCCAGTGCAGTCCTTTTCCTTGTACTCCCTTCCACAAGCTCTGTTATACCTGGCTGGCTCTCCACTGATGTTGGCAGGGCGCCTGCCTTCTTCTGCCTGCAGTGTCACAGGCTTTGGCACATTCCCCTGGCCCTCCTTAATGTTGGCACTATGCGGTGTCCTTTGTGTGATTTTTCGCCTGGCCTATGCGCTCCTACTAGTATCTTGAAGAAGGCGTGGTGCGCTGTAATATTCTGGGCCCCTTTGCGGCCCCAACAGCACTGCTGTGATGCCGGTGTGCAGGCGAGGTGTCCTCACTGCTCACCTGCTTGCTTGCCAGGCTTTGTGCCTTCCGCCATTTTGTGGGCAGCCTCGATTTAATGTGTGTAATGGGGTTCAGCCTTATCCTGCCCCTGTAAGCTTGTATCATGCAGCCGTGCGCGCCTTTGTTTTCTTTGCGGTTGCTTCGTCCTCAGCCCCTCCGCTGTTCTGGGATGCACATCCCACGCATGCACCCTGAGGGCCCAGCTGTGCGGTTGGGTTTGCACGCCTCCTCCACCCTCTCGCGTGTAGCTGAGGTCGCGCCGGGGGCTTATCGCTTCCGCAGCGCCCCTTGTGCCCACTCAGGGGCAAAGCGCGGTCGCCAGCGTCAGGTCGCTTACCCACTAGCATTGCCAGGTTTATGGGTTCGTCGGCAGCAACAATCTTGCTGCTCCCTGCTGTTCGCCCGCACTTCCACCGGCGTCACATGCCAGGTCTGCTCAGCGATCTTCTCCTCCACACTCAGTTTGCTTGCAGCGCTTGTGGGCACACTGGTCTAGTCGGACCTCTGCCACCTTGTTTCGTTTCTTTGTTCTCGCCCGCCCGCCATCTTGGATATTCCTGCGGTGGACCCCCTCGTTCTTTTAGGGCTCAGATCTTCCAAAGCAGGCAGGTCAGATGGTCCATAACCCGCTACAAGTCTGCCTCACTCATTCATACGTGCGTCCCAGCATTTCCACACGCTCCCAATGGTTTTTGGTGCACTTATGTGCCGGATCAATGAAGGATCTGCAGGAGCTCCTCCGGGATCACATCCTTCTACATGGCCCTGTAGCCACGCCCCCTCACCCCTTCCTCCATAGTTATACAACTTGACAGATCTCTGTCCGTATTTAGCTTGACTCTGGCTACAATGTTCGAATATAATAACTGTAGCATTTGTAACCGAACTTGGGCCTCATTACGAGGTTGGAGGTAACCATGGCGCTATAAGTGCCATGGCTGCCTCCAAAACCTTACCGACTCCGCCCTGGTGAATGGAGCAATTATCTGTCCATTCCAAGGTTGGTGGGTCCGGTAATTCCTCATTCACCAGGGCCCTTCCCCATTCCCATTTGAGCCCCCATAGGGCTCAATGGGAATGGGGAAGGCGCTAATAACTTTACCGCAAATTGCGGTACCGCTATTAGCTCTAAAGTCCCTTTGCGGGTCCTGTCCTTAACGCCTGGAAAAACCAGGCGTTAAGGGAGGACCTGCAAAGGGAACTCGTAGTAGGGCGGTAAGGGATTACCGCACCGGTGCCGGTAATCCCTTACCGCCCACCTCATAATGAGGCCCCTTGATCTATTACCCACCCTATAAGCTTACTCCACAGCTTCGTTATATCCACGTTATCGAACGTGGAGGAAAGATCAAGGACTGCCACATATAATGTTCTTCCTGTATTCCCCCTGCTAGTGACATGCACCCAGACACAGCTAGACCACTAAGTACTGTTCCGATACCTTTTCTAAAGTCGGTCTGGAAGGAACTGAATCTCTGGGTACTCTCTGTCCACTTTGTAAGATTGTTTAATACCAAGGTCGCTAATATTTTTGATGAGGAATCAATCAATGCTATAGGGCGATAACTGGAAAGTTCTTCTCTACTTCCTTTTTTTTTAATGGGAACAAGAATTGCCTGGTTCTAAGAAGCAGGGCACCTCCATGATATGACTTCTTGCTTGAATAACAAATGTAGAATGTCAGCCCACATTTCTAGGTTATTGTACGTTATTCTTCAGGAACTAATTAGTTTGTCATACCATCTTGACCGCATGATCTCGAGTTCTTTAATGCTCCTATTATGTTCTCAATATCGCATCTATCGAACTCAAACACCCACTTAGGCATATCCCTATTGTTTTCTGATACAATTCTAACAACATAACTTTTTTAAAAAACTTTGTTGTAAAGTAGTCGACCCACACCCTTTCTACAACACAGGATGATTGATGTTTTAGCTGCGCTTCATGTTTTTGATTTAATCGCCACATATAGATCTGGCATCTTTTTTATCATTTTAACTAGAAGATCTTGGTTCTCGATTATATATTTATGAATTTTATACTGCTTCAACCATTTCTTAAACTTCTGCTTTGTTTGACGTTTTGTCCGCTTTTTCTCACTCCACTCTAGATGGTTTAATTTATGAATCCTCTGATGCTGTTGTTAATCTCTCGCTTTTTTTGTCTAATAACTAGGTCATGCTCATTGCCTTTCTTCTCCACAAAAATCTGTTTTTCCAACTTGATTGGGACTTGTTAGGAGTTTTTAACATAATTAGTGTATTTTGTAACTCAGAATGGGAGCAATGGGGGTGTTTATCTCTATCACTAAGTGTGTCCCACCATTTAACCAAATAATAGTTAATCTTATCCAGATTTTTACCAAATTGGGATACTATTTGTGGATGCATTCAGAACTAAATTAGTGCATCCAGATTTGTCCTTGTCCTCTCCACTCACAGGCCCTCATTAGGACTCCGTCGGAAAACCATGGTGCTATTAGCACCATGGTTGATGCCGGAGTCCACCATGGCGGAATGGGGAATTACCACCCCATTCCAAGGTTGGCGGGGCGGTAATTCCCCATGCCACCATTGCCCTTCCCCATTCCCATTTCTGCCCCATAGGGCATAATGGGAATGGGGAAGGCGGTAAGTATGATACCGCAAATTGCGGTACCGTACTTACCTCGAGAGTCCCTTTGCAGTCCGCAAAGGGACCTCGTAGTAAGGCGTTAAGGGTTTAACGGTGCCGACACCTTTTACAGGGCCGTTAACCCCTTAACGCCAGGGTCCTAATGAGGGCCACAGACATAAAAAAAAAGAAGCCTTTAAATTTGCATGATTGCTCGTGGACATTTTGATAACCTCAAAATGTATAAGATCGCCATGTTCTAGGTTTGTTAAGTAATCAATCAATGGAGTTGATGACATTCCAAACCAAGTGGGGTCAGGAGGGACTTCTGTTTTAAATGTCAAGTTCATTTGGCAGAACCCCCACATGGCTTGTAATCTCGCCCGGACTGCACCATTCTTCTCCCTCTCACCAGAAGTACTGCCTACTATTCCCAGTTTATGGCGCAGGGCTGTACTCAACTCGTCAAACGCCATATCAATCTTTTTGCATTTGCAATCAAAGTCACCTCCCAGGATTATTGCACCAGGGTTGGTCCCACTCGACCACTCAGTCAGCACATTTTCTATTTCGTTAATAATATCAGCTAAATTAACCCACACTGGATTAAAGTAAATGTTGCCAAGTATATTTTTTCCTTTTCTTTCTATTTTGTCAACTACTACTGTTGCCAACACTGCTTCTGACACCAGTTTGATTCTCTGAATGGAACAACCTTGTTTATTTTTTATCGTTGTGAGAATCCCCACAAATGGTCTTCACTTAGTTCCTTTCTTTGTGATTTCTGTGTATAATATGAATCCATCAATAACTGGTACCACTTTTAGCCATGTCTCTTGAAGGAATATGAAATCATATCTAGCAAAGTCTTAATTCATACTTGCATTCAAAAAGCTGTTATGCCCTCACGAGTTCCAACTTGTGAATTTACATTCAGTATTTCTAAAATCCTGGTCCAGTGCTGGTTGATGTGGAGATAGTGGTCGCAAGCCATGCTCAACTCGCAGGTTCTGTGTCAAAGAAAACTTGTCTACGCCCATCATTTGTAACAGAACATGTTATGTTCTTGTTCCCATTTGTGGTTACACTCTGATCGGTCAGATTATCAAATTTATCTTGATTACGAGGATAATAGCTTCTAAACCCATTTATCAACGGTTCTTATTGTTTGTCACACACAGGATTCTCAATCAATCTTGAACAGAAGGGAAGATCACATTTCTCTACATAACAATAATCAAACATATGAACAAACTTGATATCAGGGGAAGAAATTGACCTTAACTCTGGAGTAGAGTAAAAGATAGACTTTACTCTTGCTCTATTAAGGGGAACATCCCATTCATCAGCGAACACAGATTCACAGATTAACAGTTGACTAGGTTCAAAGTCCCTACCGCTTCTGCCTTTCAGTATATGTTTCTCCTTAGTCACTCCATTGTGCAGAGGACTAATTGATCTCTTTCCTGGAGACCTACTGGCATCGTTAGTCAATGCTAACATGTTGTCATCCTCACCTTGGTCACTGGTCAATCGATGCACAGTGCTGTCACATCTTTTGGTTGTCAGTTCTAAGGCTATGGCTCCCTTCTTCACGTCCCTTGACCCGTATACTGAATTTGCTATGATCATCCATTCCTGTTCTTAGGATTCATCTGATCCCCCTCTTTTTTAGCGCACCTTTGTTCTTTTTTGTAAGACTGGATTGGACTTTTGAGACAGACCCGACTTTATTCGAGATGCTTCATTTGATGTCACTTGTCTAATTCCAATGTCATCCTTCTTCTGTATATTACTTGTCATCTTTACAATCGGGGTATCTTTTATAACAATAATTTCCTGAGAGTCAACCTCTACATTTTGCCCAGTCCGCTCTCTTTGTTCTCTCCTCTTGGTAGGCCCTAAAATGTTCCGGAGGAATCTTTGAGCTCCTTTATTCGTAGATTTAAGTCAGCCTTTTATATTTTTAGATTTCTTTCAAGTGTCACCGTTGGTTTTCCTGTCAGCCTCAATGATTTCACAGATTATACTCTGTTGTTCTTTCCTCAGAATACATATTTATTTATTTAGTTATTTCATTTGTAAAGCGCACATACAACTCAGAGGCATTGAGGCACTGTTGTACGTACCTGTCAGGTACAGGTAGGGGAGACACAATTAGTCAGACAGTAAGGTATAGGTGGAAAGAAAGGCAGCATAAGTAAGGTTACATTGGTTACAAAGTGGCAGTGTTACATACATACTGGCCAGGCTGAGCATACTGAGGTAAGGTGTCATGGAATAGCTGACAAGGTGGTCAGGGAGGGGAGTTAGGAGAAGAGCTGGGTTTTGAGGGCTTTTTGCGAAAGACCGAGATGGATTTCTCAGCCCTCAGGGATGGGGGAAGTCATTCTAGAGTTTGGCAGCAGGGTAGGGGAAGCTAGAGCCTTCCGCTTTACATCTTCTCACGTTTGGCACGAGGAGTCTGTCTGATGGGTCTCAGGAAATGGGCTTTAGTGATTCTTTGTCTGAGGTACAGAGGTGCTGTACTAGCGAGGCACTTGTGGGCAATGGACAAAGCTTTGAAGTGGATATGTTCCTGGATGGGCAGCCAGTGAGATTCCCTTATGGCATTGGAGATGTGTTCTTGTTTTGGGATATTCAGTGCTGCTCTCAAGGCATTATTTTGAATAATTTGTAGTTTTTTTATATTACCAGCAGAAGTGCCTGTAAAGAGGATGTTACAATAGTCTAACTTTGAACCAATGACTGCTGGGCGATAGTGGGACATTTGTTTTTTTGCGAGGAAGGGATGGCTGCATTGAGGACTTTGGTTGCGTAAGCTGCTGAGGATGCAGTGCTGCTCACTTGTCTGGACAAGGTTAGAGAGGCGTTAAGGTAGACACTGAGTTTCTTTACTTTAGTTGAGACTGGTATCACACACTGGTCGATCTAGAAAGAAGTATATTGAGAGTTGAGAGACTTACAGGCATAGGGAGTGTCGACAATTAGGATTTCTGTCTTGTCGCTGTTTACGCAGAGGTGGTTCGCTGGCATCCATACCTCGATAGTATAGTATATGTTGAGGTTATTGGAATCCTCTGAGTAATTACCTGAGGGTGGGGGTCAGAATTTGTGTGTCATCAGCATAGTTGGTGTACGCCATGCTGAGTGAGTCTAAAATGTTGAAGAGGGGCCTGGTGAATATGTTGTAGAGGGTTGGGGGCGATACAGGGCCCTTGGGGGACACCACAGGTGATGGGGGAGAGAGAGACATTGGCTGTGTCTGAGAAGACTCTTATGACTCTGCCTTCCAAAAAGGAGGCAATCCAGGCAATGGCAGGTGGGGAAGAGTTGGCATGGGGACTAAGGTGTTGGCAGAGGATTTGATGGTTGACCAGATCGAACACTGTGGATAGATCTAGGTGGAGGAGCAGGGCGCAATTTCCTTTATCCCTGATCTCATCAAGCTGGTCGTTGAGGTTTAGAAGTGCATGGCGGAAACCAGATTGGCTCATCCCTAGGATTTTATTGTTCTCCAAGAATTGCTGAACCTTAAGATAGGCTGCACAATCTAGAATTTTAAGTAGGAAGGGGACTGTTGTAAGTGGCTTGTAGTTGGATGGTATGGTTAGGTCTAGTGAGTTTTTTTAGGAAGGGGCAAGCTTCTTTAAGCCCGCCTGTGTCAATCGGGTCAGATATGTCCTTCTCTTCCTCTGAGGACTCCGTCTCCCTTTCCTTCCCTTCCTCCTCACCTGTTGTTTTCCACTTGGGGTCTGGCTTCTTCTTTCGTCTTTGTACCGGTCTGTCCTTTTTTTTATGAAGATATGGCCTGCCCCGGAAGTAAGCCACAGTGACCACTTGCAAGCAGGGGATCTGTGACTCCTCTCCCGGGACTGCCTGGGAAATGGGGGAAAAGCCTTAGGCACAAAACAAAAAAACGGGTGAGTAGCAGGAAGAGTTGTTTAATGGATCGGCAACACTTCCGGAGGAGAGTGCACAACTGGAGTATAGCCGGGAGAGGGAAGGACTCAGACCCAAGGACTCCGACTCAAAAAATAGCAGAAACACCAATGGACAAACAGAGGGAGGGGGGTAAATGATATGGAGCATGCAGCGGTAAGTAAGCTGGCCGAAAATGTCAGCGAAAGGGTAGGAGACTGGAAACAGACAGGAGAGAGCAGACAGGAGGAGCGAGCAAACGAACGAGGGAGGAGCTATAACTCAGAGCCGCGGGCAGACCAAAGGAAAAGGTAGCATGAGAGGAAGAACAGGAGCAAGTAAACAAAGAGGGAAAACGGAGAAGGAAAGCGAGCGGAGCACCGCCAAAGAGAAATTACCAAGGAGCATACACAACACAGGAGGAAATCCAGGACGTTGCAACGCGTCCGCCGTCGGGAAGGAACTGGAGAAATACTTCTGGCGGCGGTCGTGTAGCAGAAAAAAAAATATAACAACTAGACCGGGAACAGACGCTAGTGAAAACGTGATGGGTGATTCAATGGAAGCACCTTCTGCATTTGTTCCAAACACACCACCTCCATGAGGGCATGACAGCCTGGCACGGTACTGCAGGCTGAATGAGGCGTTAATGAATGCATTGATGATAGGGGCTAGCACATCAGCACAGTCTTTGATGAGGGAAGCTGGGCAAATATTGCCTTTGCATTTAGAGGGTTTCAGGCTCTGGATTAGCTTTACGACTTCACTTTCGGCAAGGTCTCTGAAGGTGTAAGGTTTGGTGGAAGGAGTTGGGAGGGGAGGAATTGAGTTGGAGTTGTAGTTGCTTGATCGTTCTTGACTGTGGCTTGTTGAGAGACTATGATTTTTTGATTTAAGGTGTCAATTTTTCCTAAGAGATCATCTTGGATATCCAAGTACCATGATGCTTCTTTGGTGATGATGGCGGGTGGTGAAGTGGGGGATTCTAATTCCCTGTATATGGTGAATATTTCTTCGGTGTTGGAGGAGGCGTTGTTAATTCTAGAGTTAAAGGAGTTGGATTTTGCTGTGATAGTGGCTGCCTTGTATTGTTTGGATATTGGGCCTGATTACGACCCAGGCGGTAAGGGGTTAACAGCGCCGTAAAAGGTGTCGGCGCTGTTAAACCCTTACCGCCTAATTACGAGGTCCCTTTGTGGGTCCCGACCTTAACAGCTGGTTTTACCAGCCGTTAAGGAAGGAACCCGCAAAGGGACTTTCGAGGTAATTACGGTACCACAATTTGTGGTACCGTAATTACCGCCTTCCCCATTCCCATTGAGCCCTATGGGGCAAAAATGGGAATGGGGAAGGGCCAATGGTGAATGGGGAATTACTGCCCCGCCAACCTTGGAATGGGGCAGTAATTCCACCATTCACCATGGCGGAGTTGGTAAAATACCGCCATCAACCATGGCGATAATAGCGCCATGGTTAACGCCAGGGTTGTAATGAGGCCCATTGTCTTCAACTCACTTTTCAGAAAAAGTGGCAGGGGTCCTTCCGCCAAGCGAGTTGGGCTTGATGTTTCATTGTACGGAGTTCCATGAGGTCTGGTGGGAACCAGGGGTTTGTATTTCTTACTGTCTTGGATTTGTGAGGGCTAAGGAAGTTAGGATATTCACTGCTTTAGAGAAGGTTGAGGTGTATGTTGCCACAAGTATGTCAGGCTTAGGTGTGAAAGGGGGCTGGAGCTCTGGGGTGTTAAGCAGGTGAAAGATGTGGTCTCTAGTGAGTTACTGCAGGAGGTAGAGGGTTGGAAGTCGTATTGACTATGGCGGGCTGTGGGATTGAGAAGAAGAAGATGTTATGGTCAGACCAAGGACAGGGAATGATGGCATTGGTTGTTTCACTATCTGTGTGAGGATGACTAGAAATATTTTCTGTTGTGGATTTTTACTCCAGGGTTTGGACATGGTCAACGTCCAAGAGCCGTGCCCTTATTTCTTTAAAAATAGAGTTAGCTCTCACTTGCAGAACTACTGTGCCATAGTGACCTATAAATGACTGTAGTGCCAAATTTAGAGCTGCCAGTGAGCTTGTTCCACACTCAGAGGTGGCTCTAGAAAACATATAGTCTCCATGAAATGGAAGTGAGGATCGCTCTCCAATACTCAGATGTTTGTTCATGTTCACATCACCTATAGGATGATTTACTTTAGTCTCTGCTCCCTCCGGAGAATCAAACAGTCTATGTTAGATACTCAGCCTATCTACAAGGGCATCAAGCGCATGTATTTCTTCTTCCAGACTGATACATCCATTGAGTAGTGAGGTACTTACTTGTTTTCCACGTCTCTTAATACAGGCCCCGAAATGTCAATTCACTCATTATATTCTGTTCCTAATCCTACCATCAGTGAGTCAGGAATCAACTGTACTAATGCCACCGCCTAACTATATGTTTTAGACTGAACTTGGGGGGGTAGAAGCTGTAATTTTTCCTTGATCTGTTTGTATGGGTTTTTTCCCTTGCATCCGTAATTTGCATTCCATTTCTTTATCCAGAGGGGTGGGATCACTGCTTCTTAGATTTTATCTTCTGTTCTTACCTCTCATCCCTTTTAAACCTTGATGTCTCTAAGTATTAGATGTATACCTTAAAATAACTCTTAAAGGAATAATGCGCTCTGAAATATTATTGTCCCGAGGGTTCGGGCATGTGTTTTTAAGTATATGTTGATCGATCGCAAAAACATTTCTAATGCACCTTACCATAGTTTTCCTTTTTTGTACGCATGCAAAATCAGGCAGCAGGGCACGGTCATCTTGTGATTATCTGATCTGTTGCTGCATCGCCCAAGGTCGACTGCTCTGGTGGCATTAAATCATATCCCCGCCCCTCAGGCTGAGATCACTATATTCGTACCACCCATTTCACAATGCCAATGCACGTCTCGTGTCAACGTTCTCTGCGCTTCAGCTAATGACGTGTCTCCATGGAAATGGCAGGACGCCTCTTTCCTCAATAAGTATAAACAGACTGCTTCTCAACAGACAACATCAAATCTGCTTTTCCATTCCTTTCACTGTATTTTTTTGGCTATTCTGTGCCTTGTTTCTGTGCTCTGGTCAGCTACCTTTGTTGCTTGTAGCCTGTGCGAACAGACACTAGTACCATTCCTATCGATTTTTTTCTCTCCACATAATGGCAACAATACAGCCCTACTAGTACGAGCTGCAGTATTCTGAGGAGGAATTACTAGTAGGAGAAAGATGCGGAAATGATGGGGCTTTGGACGACAGTTGGGAGGACGATTCAACAGATCAAGAGCTGAGCCTAGTCCCATAGACAGTGTTTCACCTGGTGTACCTGCAATCGGTGCGCGCTAATGCCAACCGAGGAGGAGAACTGCTGCTGCCGAGAAAACTCTGGATGCTTGTCCTACATATCGGAAAGCAAGACACGGCCGCAATGCGTTACGAGCTGCCAGACTTCAGGGCAGCCTGCCTCACACGGACCGTATTGAGGATTATGATGGTGCTTAAGCATGAACTTCGAGCAACAATTCGCCCTCGCAATACAAGTAACGAGTAAGTGTACTCTAGTTGTGATGTCACTTAGGCCACTACCATTTCATGGTTGTCTCCTATATTGTCGTAACTTTGATCTATCAATGCCAAACAAATGTAGTCTTGCAATTCTATACATCACTCACAATTTGGGGAAATCATAGTGGGCTCCTTATATTAATTTCATGTACATCCATGAAGCAATATTTCTTTGTGTCCCAAATGGAATGGAATGCATAGACGTTCAGTATTGTACAGTGTCTAGGTAACATTTGTACTGGCAACAATGCCATTGGATCCAAGAATTGTCATTCGCAACTAAGGTTTATCTTGTTCATTTAAAAACAGTTTGTATCTTTCTCTTTCACAGGTGGTACCGGCTGGTGGCCTATCGTTCGTTTACATGGTGGCTTCATGGGAGGCTTGGACACCGCGTTCGACGAGTAATACCCGCCTGTGTCGTTGGTGCCATTAGAGAAACTTTCCCGAGTGACGGCGGTCAGTACAGGGGATTTTACCTCACTGTGCTACAACCAGAACTTTATAATGTGTAGTACATTTGTTCCATCAAAATCAGCAACAAAATAAAACACAACAGAACTATCATCAATGGTTGTTTCAATTTTTCAGTGATTCAAGTGTGTCTCCATTCAGCACTGTTCTGGCCCTTTCCCGCACGCCTCATGCCCATCCATCCTCCCTCCCCACTCCATTATCAAAGGCAGTTTGCACCAGTGGATGTGCGCTGCCAAAGGGGGCTGGCAGGGGTGGGAACGGCCAAGGTGCCAAACACCATGTACACTTCAAAGGTATCTTACGCCCAGGGCCCATTGTACACATGGCCTAGCCAGACCCGTGTTTCTCCAGGCATTCTCCCCTGAAGCAGGCCGTGCCCCTGCAATCGACATAAATGTGTCTACATTCAGCAGTGTTCCGGGCCTTGTCTACATGCCTCAGGCCCATCCACCCCCCCGCCCCATTATCAAAGGCAGTTCACACCAGTGGATGTGCGTTGCCAAAGGGGGCTGGCAGGGGTGGGAAAGGCCAAGGTGCCAAACGCCATGTACACTTCAAAGGTATCTTACGCCCAGGGCCCATTGTACACATGGCCTAGCCAGACCCCATGTTTCCAGGCATGCTCCCCTGAAGCAGGCCGTGCCCCTGCAATCCAAATAAATGTGTCTCCATTCAGCAGTGTTCCGGGCCTTGCCTGCATGCCTCAGGCCCATCCACCCCCCATCCCCATTATCAAAGGC
The DNA here is from genome assembly GCF_040938575.1 of Ambystoma mexicanum. Lineage (NCBI taxonomy): Eukaryota > Metazoa > Chordata > Amphibia > Caudata > Ambystomatidae > Ambystoma > Ambystoma mexicanum. Next base: position 745,525,504 of record NC_090927.1, on the reverse strand, counting down.
AGTTCGCACCAGTGGATGTGCGCTGCCAAAGGGGGCTGGCAGGGGTGGGAACGGCCAAGGTGCCAAACACCATGTACACTTCAAAGGTATCTTACCCCCAGGGCCCATTGTACACATGGCCTAGCCAGACCCCGTGTCTCCAGGCATGCTCCCCTGAAGCAGGCCACGCCCCTGCTATCCACATAAAACCACGCCATATACACGTCATTCATACACACCCTCTTTTCTAATTCTTTATAAACCACTTGATATTTAACATGAGAACATCTTTGAGCACTGCAAGTCAACTCGTGAACATGCTGCCTGAGAGCCTCTGCGACCACTGCGAGTCAGCTCGTCGTCGTGCTACCTGTGGACATCTCCCTGTTCTCCTGCCACTAAGTACCCTGCTTGCAGAATCTGTTTGTTGGTCAAGGTAAAGACAGGTCACCTTATCATATCTCCTTGATCTCTAAATTTCTATCTATTTCGAACAAACGTACACAGTAGTGTAATGTTCATTAATCTCATTGCCATTGACTTGATATTCATTTGTTATGTTATCGATATATATATATCAATTGTCATCAGTGTCAATTGGGATCGAATTGCATCCTTCACGGACTGTGTCTATAAGCATGTTTCCTTTTGATGCTCGATAGTACATTAAAGGGACAAGTAACATGTTATGATTTTTGTCACATCAATGAATTGTTTATGAAAGTTATCCTATAATACAGCCGGCTAGGCCACACTAGTTTTGCGTTGTAGACCAAAACATAGCTTGCATAGAAAAAATGTATGGTATAATTCTGTCTTTCTCACGCTTTTATGCAAAGTAATTTTTGAATATTGTTGACCTTTTCTTTTTTTTTACAGAATTTCCAACAATGCCTGCATGTACGGTTTTCGGATGCCCTGCCAAGACCCATAACAAATCTAAAGGCACTACAATGCATGTATTCCAGAGGAATATAGAGCAAATAAGAGAATGGGTCAAATATTGTGGATTTGCACCAGAAGAGCTTGAAAGTAGAGCCCATAAAGTCTTGGATCACACGAGGGGTGATCGATACCGCATCTGCAGCCTGCACTTTGCCACGAATATGTATGACCAATCCAAGTACACAAAGAAGAATTGACTCAGAACGACTTGTAAATTGCTCCCAAATGCAATTCCGACTCTATTCATGCACAGGCTGCCTCAGGTGAGTCACGGTTCCCGAATTAGCTGTAGCCCTTTGGTTAGTGAACAGGTAACTAAATGGACGGATTGGTGTTTTAAGTGTAAATGTCCCTTATAATACTCATTCACAAGATTGTATTGCTTTATAACTAAACCCCATTTTGCTAAACATCTGTCCTTGCTTTTAGGAGCATCATAGAAAACTATTTATGGGCACAGATAACTATGCTATAGTGCCCTTTGAAATAAGCATATTGTTTTCATAATCTGTCTCTTTACATGCCAATTTTTAAGATTAGCATTTCTAAATCTTAAAATAAATGTTCCCTTTACAACTCCATGACTATGCACTGAATATGAAGGACCAAGATTCTGCATCCATCTCATGCCTGGAGCCAACAACAACCTCAAGCGCGTATCAGGTAGTCTTATTTAGCTATTCAGTTCCGGAATTGTTTTATGCATGGAATTTGAGATAATATGATCATAGTTATGTATCGTGTCATTCGTTTACACAATGTTTCATTCATGGTTTTTTATTGATATGTACCATTGTCATCATCAAATTGTGTGTGTTCAATTAATTTTTTTTCATCCATACAAAAAAAAGTACTGTGTTACAGGGCGATGCTGATATTTCTACTACAATTACATCATCCCTCTTGGTTGATCAGGAGCAAGAGGTATGCGTACTGACAGTTCCCTTGAATGAAAGAAAGTAAGTCTTAGATCTAATACGTTTAGACAGTGACATTACTATAAACAAGCAGCTTTTGCAAATTGCTTGAGTGCAACATTTCAATCAGTGTGTTTCGCAGTCATCTTTGATTTAGTAAACTATCCATCAATCACGTGAAATTCTAAATTTATATTTTGACTAAATGATGTACACGGTGTACGAGGGTATCTGGGTAAGGCATGTGTGCAATGGAACCATTTGATTTCTAATACAAATTACTTATTTTTAATGGATACTCTTTTCTAGGGATATACAAGATCTGGATATAGAAGAGGAGGCATGTGGATCCTAGTCGGTGGACCAGCTTGCTGGCGCTGTCGTTATAGCAAAGAAGAATGTTTCACAGAAAGAAAGATACGGTAAGTTACAAACAATTTCATTTTCAAACAGTGTTTTTTTGCTGGTGCCTTCAAAACATGCTTTTTTTTTTTTAAATCTAAGTTGTCCAACACTGTATGTTGGATTTACATTGAACATGTTTTTCAAACCTGTCTTCTAGTTGCCCGATGGCGTAAGAACTATGCAGACACAGACAGTGACAGAAATCAGAGATGCTGCCAAACTTATTTCACCAAGGAGCAACTATTATTTGAGGCACAGCGTTTTCAAATCAATAAGCAGACTTGAGTTGCTTTTGCCCAATGGCCAGAAAATGAATTTAATGTGACCGGCGAAGCCAGCAAAGTGTTGTTGGACCATTGCTACACTGCGACTGCTCCACCAGATGAAGATGAAACTGAATGTAATGAAGGTGCTTTTGAATTAGTCGCAGACCACATGACACAATCGACACCCGCCAAACAAAGGCCAGCCAAAAACCTATCGACATTAATGAATGTTTTCTCTGATTCATGTTCAAGTACCAGATGCTGAAATGACAGAGACTGAAGCATCAATACAATTGACCGAGAAACTAGACCAAGATCTCGACTACAATATGTCCAGTTTGGCTGATATGTCAACCGCAGTTCAGTCAGAAACAACATTAAAACAGGATAGTCTAATAAAGGAGCCCAAATACATTGGCCCTCATTACGACCCTGGCGGAGGTCCATGGTGCAATTTGCACCATGGACCATGGCGCAGAGCTGCCAACTCCGCCATGGGGGTTGGCGGACTTACCGCCCCATTCCGACCTTGGCGGGGCGGTAAGTCCCCAATCCCCATTTACCCTTCCCCATTCCCATTTTTGCCCCATAGGGTATAATGGGAGTGGGGAAGGAGTTAATTACGCCACCGTAGAATACGGTGGCGTAATTAACGAGGGGACCCGTAGCGCCATGGATTTTTCCGCCCGGAAAATCCGGGCGTAAAAATCGCCATGGCGCTACGGAAAGTCCTAATCTGGCGGAGAGGTACGCCATGCATTACGCTGGCGTAAACCCCTCTCCGCCAGGGTCGTAATGAGGGCCATTGTATTCAACAGCTGCTTGATGGAGATTATAATGATGCTGAAATGTGTGCATTCAGTGAGAGGGGAAGTATGTGGGAAGCTATTGGTGAATGTGACTCGTGTATCACAAGGCAGTAACCTCAAAATATATGCCACATGTGAAATGCTCCATGAAAAATGTTCATGGTCCGCTCGACCAATACTGGGGAAACTGCCAGCTGGGAATCTACTGTGTGCAGCTGCTTTACTTTTCAGTGGGTCTAGTTTCAGTAAGTTGTCAAGTTTCTGTGAATTGGTGGGACTCCATTTCATTTCTAAAATGCAGTAATATAAATATTAACATCAATATCTATTCCCTGCCATTAATGAAGCTTGGAAAATTGAACAAATGTCTATTCAAAGTACATTCTGTGAAACATGGTTCAGGCTAGCTGGCGATGGACAGTGTGACAGCCCCGAATTTTCAGCAAAGTACTGCACATACCACTTTCAGGACATGGAAAGTAAAAAGATTATGAATTTGGTGGTCGTGCAGGTGTCCGGATGTAAATCCTTAGTGCCCATGAAGAAACTTGGTTTTATAAAATCACTGGAAGATCTCCAATCGAGGGAAATGCAAATCGACCTCATAGCCATGGACAGACACGTTTCAATAGCCAAGACAATGTGAGAGCAGTTCCCAAGTATTCGCCATCAATTTGATTTATGACACGCTGCCAAATCCATCAATAAAAAATATCAGCAGCAGGGGAAAAAAGGTTCCAAAAATATTTATAGTGGTCCCAGTCTTTCAGCAACCAAAACTTGTGATGGGTCTGTGGAAATTGTACTAGAGAAATGGCGGTCACTAATTTTTTTTTAAATTTATTTCCACCAATACACATGGCCCTTTGTCACCCTTCAGAATATTGTGTTTGATAAAACTCTATCAAGAGATCTGAAGGGACTCACAGAATTCTGTCACACGGGAGATTTGGAGGTGTTCCACAATATGTGCCTAAAGTAAAGGCCAAAGAGATTGCATTTCGGCATAGACGGTATGAAATATAGGACATTACTAGCAGTATTAGCGCATAACGAGAATGTAGGGTGTGAACAATCGAGGACTGCGGGAAACATTGGGATGCTTCGCTACACAATGGCCTTCACGAAAAGAAGCAAAAAATGGATGGTCAAGCCAGTATGTGAGGAAATGGAATTCGATGTTGTGAAAGATCTTATTATGACTGTCTTGGAGATATATACTCACAGAATTGCACACAATTTTGTTCCGAGTACACATACATTGCCACAAAACATTGCCATTGTACCCTGTCCACCTACAGCATAGCTTGTGGAACAGTTCACTTCCAGGTTCAAATGATTACCATCTCTTTTTTTGATGAACAATGTTTTTATGAAGTGTCCAACTAAAGCATCCAATTTGTCTTTTGAAATCTATCCTCTTGGTCAATTTTCTTTTCAACAAGTTCCATTTTTACGAATGCCATACAATGTAACGCTGTGCTTTCACACTTTCCAGTTTCGTCGACCTACTGTGGGACATTCACTGATCAAAGTGGGTTGTTAGTGAGAAATAGCTGCACTCTGACCAACATATTCATGGGGGCATGTGTTGGGGGTCGTTGCCAATGTAAGGAAGGATAGCGTCGGTTGAGCCCCCTACCCCCATACATTATACGCGAAAGTAACACCCTGCTCTTGCACTTGTGGGGGCACATCCTTTGCCCTTCTGCTGCCATGGGGAAGAAGGCCCTGACATAAGCAGAGGTGGGGCTATTGCTAGACACACTTGGACTCCATTTTCTGTACCCTCGATTACAACTTTGGACTAGGCCGCATTCTGTCATTGCGAAGTTTCCCCTACCCCTCAGCAGCGCCAAGAACAGCGAGCACTGACAGCCCCCACATTTTCCCTCCTGTGCCTATGCCACACAAGTCCCTTCATCATGGATGGGCCGAGACAAGATGTTGCAAACTAAGAATGTATCTTCATTCTGAGTGAAACTCAGCAGCTTTGATTTTTTGCTTGCGTGCTCAGCAAGCCCACGCATCGCACACAGTATAAGGTTCAATTGTTTTTCGATCTTGAGAGAAAGGCATGATCGCCAAAGGAATGAATTAAGGGAGGGGTGTAATAACGTCAAATATGATAAGGTTCACCATTCCAAAACTGGACAAAGGATCATGCAATTTAATTTTATGAAAAGGTGTTGATCTGAACAGTGTCTCTGCGTTACGCTAAGAGAATGGAAATGCCGAATATAATGTAAGTTTTACTTTCAACCATTTATATAGACCAACGACTCAATTTATCATAAGCCCACCATTATTGCTAGGTTACAATGAACTGGGTTGTTCTTTGTGGCATATTGCAATGACAGGCAAGTACAACCTGTGTGTGTACTTGTCTTTGTTCCTGGGCACATGGTGAGTTCAGCAGCGAGATGCATGTAGACCACCACTCGGTTCCCCCAGGTTCAATGCTAATATTTAATTAAAATGCCGTCTATGTGTTATTCGAATTGTAGCGTCAGCTTCCGCATCCCGTTTCGAGCTGAACATACTCCGTAGGACTATCCTCTGAATATAATTGTGGACTAGTTTTAATGTTGTTTTTCTGTGTTGCCATTGTTTCACGTCTGTGTTCATGATTAGTTTTAACGTGGGGCTGAATTAATCGGTAAAATGATAAATTGTAATAAATATCGGCTATTGAGACACATTTTGGTTATGTTTTCCAAACAGCTAAATCGTGCCTTTCTGCGATTGTCATTGTCATTGATTCCAGATTCCAACAGACGGGTTTTTCAGCCGCCAGCTGCAGATACTTTTGTATGGCTGGGTCCCTTTTTTGGGATGATCGACACGGGCCCATATGCCCTTACACGGTACCAGCAATAAGGAGCAACCTGACATCGTTTACGGTGGACTAGCGCCAAGCTGATGCCCAAGCCTTGAGATTCACGGTGCGTCTGATGCGCTTCTTATACCTACCAAAAAGGAACACCGCGTGACTCACGATAAACATTTGTGGACCAAGAAAAAAGAAAAAAATCACCCATTTCATTGAATATGGCAATCGCCAGATGTTCTCAGAGCGTTGATTGTGAAATAAAAGTACTTTAAAAATTGTACTGTTTTGCTATTTCCTTTTAAAGTATAGTTTTGTATTCTGAATTGTGACGCGCTGTGTTGTGGGTTGATGTGTGTTGATTTCCGGGTTCTGCGTCACGTAGGTTATGACTGGGCGCATTTGGATACGCTGCCCAGTAACGTCATGGAGATAGGCAGAGAATATCACTAGGTTTGGTGATGTCAGCCTCAGGGTCGGGGGATTTAGTGCCGCCAGGGCAGTCAACCTTGGGCGATGCGGCAACTGATCAGATTATCACAAGATGGCCATGCCCTGCTGCCTGATTTCGCATGTGTACAAAAGAGGAAAACTACGGTAAGGTGCATTGGAAATGTTTGTGCGATCGATCAACGTATACTTAAAAACACATGCCCAAACCCTTGGGACAATAATATTTCAGAGTGCACTATTCCTTTAATGTCAGAACATACTCTTTCTTAAATGATTTCAAAATGGTCCTTTTGCCCACAGGCAGATGGGGAGCAGGTGAAAGTGGATCTTGGTCACCTGGCCTAAGACCCACCCACCTGGCGCCTTCCTGGTTGGCGCTCTTTTTCCCCACTTAGTAAGCCTCGCCCACGTGGTGCCTTCCTGGTTGCCGTCCTTTTTCCCTACTTAAGGAGCACTCCAGCCTCTTTTCTTTTGCATATGGGGAGCAGGTAAAAGTGGATCTTGGCCACCTGGCCTAAGACACGCCCACCTGGCGCCTTCCTGGTTGGCACTCTTTTTCTCCACTTAGCAAGCCCGCCCACCTGGTGCCTTCCTGGTTGCCGGTCTTTTTCCCTACTTAAGGAGCCCTCCAGCCTGTTTTCCTTTGCAGATGGGGAGCAGGTGAAAGTGGATCTAGGTCACATGGCCTAAGCAACGCCCACCTTCTTAACCCTGCCTCTTCCTTCCTGCTCTTAACTCTTAGATCAAGGGCGTCTCTCACCCGGGTGTCTGAAGCAAAGGGCAGTCGAAGAAAAGGGCAATTTCTGTTTGGACCTGTTTGGACCAGGAGGATCCAGGGCCCGAACCCCTGCTGCTCAGACAGCAGTTAAGCGTGCACCAACATGTGTTTACTCCCTCTGTCCCCACAGGTCATCCCCACCCCTCGGGTCCACCTGTGATGTTCCTTTGTGCCCCCCCTTCTCCCCTCCCACGCAGGTGATGCCTGCTTTGCTTGATTCTTCTACCCTGCTCACCCCCGCCCCCCAGCCTATTTCTGCAGGAGTCTGTCTTGATACATTCTGGTTTCACCATCACCGTCTTGTTTGCCAATGCTGGATTTGACTTTTATGGACTTCGTTGATTCATGGTGCATCACCTTTTCTCATGGTGACCCTGAATCATGCTGTCCCCATCTTCATTTTGTATCCAGGTTTGCAACATTGTGTGTTACTACTGACTTCTGCAATTGTATTCGCTCTCCCCTCTTGCTTCTCCACTCTTTTTGACTGATTACTCTCTGTTCTCTCCTCCTCTTCCTTTCTCCCTTTTCCTATCTCCTCCCCTCCTCTCCTTACATTCTTCTATGCACTTACTGTATAAGAATTGTCCCTGGACCTAGTATGATAGCAACCGTGTCTGTCTCCTCCCTCTTCCCCTTACTTATCCCTCACCCACCTCCAGCATTATCTGAAATGTCATCAAGTCTAGTACGATAGTCGCTTGTTTTGTTCCTCCGCTCCCTTTCTGCACTCCTTTGCCTCACCTTTTGTTTTCTCCGGCTCTACCAGAAATATTGTCAGGCCTAGTACGGTAGTCCCCTGTCTGTTTCCATTTCCTTCCCGCTTTCCCCTTCCCTTCCTTATCTATGTCTTAGCTCTTGCACTATCTGAAATGTCATCAGGCCGAGTACGATAGTTAATTTCACATCCTTACTTTTCATGGCCTGTAAGAATGTCATTGGCCCTCATTCCGAGGTTGGTGCTAGTCATGGCGCTATTAGCGCCATGACTAGCACCAATACCGGTACCGCCACCGACTTGGTGGTATGGGGACTTACCGGTCCAGTCCGACCTTGGCGGGACCGGAAAGTCCCCATTTGTAAAGCCATTCCCCATTCCCATTTGAGCCCCCATAGGGGCATAGTAAATTGCGGTACCGTTATTGACCCCGGTATTCCTTTGCGGGTCCTGTCCTTAACGCCTGGTAAAACCAGGCGTTAACAGAAGGACCCGCAAAGGGACCTCAGAATAGGGCGCAAAGGGATTACCGGCACCGGTGTCATTACCGGCGCCCGGTATCCCTTTGCGCCCACCTTGAGGGCCACTGTATATTTCCTTGTTCCCTCCCTTGCCTTGAAGTGCTTTGAAACACATTGTGTATAGGCGTTATAAAAATAAACTATCATATCAAAAGCAGCATGAGAGAAGTCAGACCAGGCCTACGCTCTCTGTATATCACAGAGAATGGATGCTCAAATCACATATTACAAGTGAACCATGTTGGTTAGATAAGCACAACTGATATATCCAAGAGCTCTTCACGGCCATCACTAATGAAAGTGACTGTTACACTGAATGGCCTGAGCAGCTCAAAGGGAACATTCCCTGCAGTCACTGCTCATAGCCAGAGTCAAACAGTGCACACCTCACGCTTTTGAAGATAAAATGAAGGAAGAGCGTGTCTCAAACAATGTTCCTTGGTGGTTTTTAAATTATTTAGAATTCAGTCCCACCTGACAGTTTAGTTTCATGTCGGTGTCGATCTTCTTTGTTGCTCCGTCTGTCAGGAAGCTGACAGCCTACAGCAGTCTGCAGACTGCCTCCACACTTTGCCCCCACACTTTGCGTACACCACGTTATTTACACATTTCGGAGGCAGAGTCTCACTGCTACATTCGCCTGGCACAGCGCACTGCCTGGTCAGACCTTGAGTCTCCTGCAGACGGCCACCACACTTTGTCCCCACACTTCACAGTCGGCTTTGCGGACATCGCGATATTTACAAATTTCAGAGGTAGAGCCTCACTGATGCGTTCAATGCAACGTTTGCCTAGTACAGCACACTGCCTGGTTGGACTTCGAATCTCCGGCAGACTGCCTCCACACTTCACCACCACACTTCGCCTCCACGCTCACAGAGAAATGGAAGAAGGCAGATTGATCAAAAATTAGCAGGAATGGAAGGGTCCCAAGACAGTTTCTTCAGAATCAGAGAATAACTGCATGCTTAAAGAGAATGAAAACAAGAGAGAGAGAACAAATAATTAATGAGAGAGGTAAGATGAGGAAGAAGATGAGAATAAACTTGAGGAATGAGGATAGAAGGAAGAGGATCAGAAGGAGAGGCAATGGGATGAGCACAAGCAATAATAACAAAGGTGAGAGATGAGAGACAGAAGATAGTGAACAAAGAGATGGGGCCACTGACGGAGAAGAAGATAAAGTAAGAGGTGTGGGAAAAGAAGGGCGAAGAGTAGCTACTTTAGATGTAAAGTAGTTAGCAAAATCAGAAGATGAAAGAGGTGAAAAGAGAGAAGGATCAGATGGTTTAGGAGACAGAATATTATGAAGACGCTTGAAAAGACACAGAGGATGATGAGAAAGAGAAAAAGCGAGTGCAGAAAAATACGATTTATTAGCAGCAAGTAAAGAAGAATCATAAGAGGAATGTAAGGAAGAAAGTGTAGAAAGTTCACAGGAGGAACAAGACTTTTTCCATTGCCGTACAGCTTTGCGCAGCTGGCAATGCAGTATAATGAGAGCAGGAGTAAGCTACGTTGGGGAGATTTATGAGTGGGTAAAAAGGAACAGGCAAGGTGAGCACAATCAAGAGTGGGTGACAAAGTCGAATGAAGAGTGCTTGCAGACCATCAGGGGAGAGAGAAGAAAATTAGGAAATAGATGGGAGAAAAGAATAAAGTCAAGGGAGAAATGAGGCAGAACTAAAGGAATGAAAATTGCGACGAGTGAAGGTGGGTGTAGAAAAAGGAGGAGGGTTGCAGAAGGAGGAGAAAGAGAAAAGGGCAGCAGAAGCTGGTCCAAGAATAAAATGGATGAGCAGGGACAGAAACAGAGGAAGAAAGTGATGAAAAAAATGAGATCAAGACAAGAACCAGATTGATGAGAAGGCAGTGAGTGAAGAAGATGTAAATTGTAAGATTCAATCAGTGATAACAATGGAGAATGAGTGGAAGTTAAAAGAACAGGGAGATTGAAGGCGCCAAGAAGAAAGAAAGGTGAGGACGGTGGGAGAAGGGAAGAAAGAAGAAGGTTGAGATGATCAGTAATATCAGCAGATGGCACAGGAGGCCGATAAATGATAAGGAATTAATCAGGAAGAGAAAAAGAAGTATAGTTAAAAGAGGTAATGGTCAGAAGACCAAAAAGGGGTGGAAGGGTGGGTTAAAAGAGTCCAAAAAGAATTAAAAATAATTCCTGGACCACAAGCACACCACTGAAATGCGCTCATCAGGTTCCTTATGTTCCTGCTCTATTGGGTTGTAGGATCTCATTACTGCTGATGCAGGGCTGCAAGCCGTTCCTTGGTGACTTGGTTCAATCGTGCCGGTTCTGTGGGTTGCATTTGGGTGTGGTGACATGCTGCTTCAAAATGTGCTGATTATTGCCTGTGAACACACCATGAAGCACCACCCTGAAGAGTACTGGGCTATGAGGAATGAGGAGCAACAAATCAAGCAGAAGTGTGCCCCACTCCTGGTCGACACTCAGCAGAGCAGAAGAGAAGTACAGGGCCAGTAGGAGCCGGATGATCGAGGAGCGTCTTAGAAAGCAGATGAGTGCTCCACCCCAGGTTGACACTCAGCAGAGCAGAGGAGAAGGATAGGACCAGTAGGAGCTGGATGATGCCTAGGCACATATACACACAAACACACTTTCCCAACTACCACCACTTTTCTTTTGTTTTCACCTCAGGACCGTTATAAGGGAGCAGTGGTGCAGGCAGGGGCAAGAGGACGTGATGGGGCTCAGCCGGAGGACAAGGAAGTTGGCAGAGCATCACTTCAGGAAAGGATAAGTACCTAGTTTCGATTGTTTATTGATTCTATCTCTCTTTGTCTTTTACACACGCACACACGCTTTCCCAACTAACCATCACTTTGTCTTTTGTTTTCTCCTCAGGACAATTATCTGTGAGCGATAGCGTTGGCAAGGCAAAGGGACATGATGGGGCCCCGCCAGAAGACAGGAAGCTGGCATAGCTACACTCCAGAAAAGGACAGGTAACTCTCTCTCTTTGTCTTTTACACACACACACGTGTGCGTTTTCCCACCTACCCACCACTTTGTCTTTTATTTTCTCCTCAGGACTGTTATCAGGGAGCGGTGGCATTGGAGAGACAAGGGGAGGAGATGAGGCTCCGCCAGAAGACAAGGAAGCTGGCAGAGCAGCACTCCAGGAACAGATAAGTGCCACACGCTTTCATACTAAGCACCACTTTGTCATTTGTTTTCTCTTCAGCGCCATTATGAGGGAGCAGTGTTGTTGGCAGGGCAAGGAGAGGTGATGGAGCCCCGCCAAAAGATAAGGAAGCTGGCAGAGCAGCACTGCAGGAAAGGATAAGTACCTAGTCTTGCCTTTTTTAGACTCTCTCTCTTTGTCTTTAACACCCACAAACACACTTGCGATTTCCCAACTAGCCACCACTTTGTCTTTTGTTTCCTCCTCAGGACCATTATGAGCAAGCATTGGCGGGGCAAGGGAGGTAATGGGGCTCAGCCAAAAGACAAGGAGGCTGGAAGAGCATCACTCCAGGAAAGGATAAGTATCTAGTCTTGATTGTTTTTGACTCTCTCTCTCTCTTTGTCTTTTACACCCACACATGCTTTCCCAATTAACCACCACTTTGTCTTTTGTCTTCTCCTCAGGACCATTTTCTGGGAGCGGTAGTGTTGGCGGGGCAAAAGGACGTGATGGGGCCCCATCAGAAGACAAGGAAGCTGGCAGAGCTGCACTCCAGGAAATGATAAGTACCTAGTCTTGACTGTTTTTTTACTCTTTCTTTGTCTTTTACAAACACACACCCACACGTTTTACATACGAATCACCTCTTTGTCTTTTGTTTCCTCCTCAGGACCATTTTGAGGGAGCAGTGGTGTTGGCAGGACAAGGGGAGGTGATGGGGCCTCGCCAGAAGACAAGGGAGCTGGCAGAGCTGCACTCCAGTAAAGGATAAGTACATACTCTTGACTGCTTTTTGTTTTTTGACTCTCTCTCTTTGTCTTTTACACACACAAACACAAACACACACGCACAAACACACACACACACTTTCTCTACTTACCACCAATTGCCTTTTGTTTTCACCTCATGACCGGTTATCAGGGAGCAGTGGCATTGGCCCAGCAAGGGAACGTGATGGGGCCCTGCCAGAAGACAAGGAAGCTGGCAGAGCAGCACTCCAAGAAAGAATAAGTGCCTAGTCTTGACTGTGTTTTGATTGATTTTTGACTCTTTCTCTCTGTCTTTTACACACACACACGCTTTCCCAACTAACCAACACTTTGGGCCTCATTACGAGGTAGGTGGTAATGGATTACCGGCACCAGTAAGGACACCGGTGCTGGTAATCTCTTAGCACCCTATTCCGAGGTCCCTTAGCGGGTCCCTTCCTTAACGCCTGGTTTTACTATTTCGGGAACACGGACCCAGAATGCGGTAAGGGGGTAGCCATGGTGCTAATAGCTACCTCCTACCTCGTAATGAGGCCCTGGGGGTCATTACGAGTTAGGAGGTAAGTAACTGCCCTTTCCGGCATGGAGCAAATACTGTGTCCGTGTTGCTCCAAGCCCGCTATCAGAGGTCGATTACGAGTACGTGGGCACGAGCATAGCGCCTTGCCGGTAACGACCTTACCGCCTTGCCATTAAAGGCCGAAAAATCGCTCTTACCGGCATCGTGCGAAGCGCAGATAGCTCCACCGCCATCCATGCCTCCGGCATTAGCGGTTAGCGCTATCAGCGGTGACCGCTAGTAGCGGTCACCGCTAATAGCGGTCACCTCAAATAAGCAGAACCGGAAGTAGAGTCACCGCACAGGAACGGGAAAGAGCACGGCGGCCATCTTTAAAAACACAATCCATCGCCATCCTCTGTAACCAGGACCCATAGCACCACCACACCTGTTCCAACATATACTTGCAGCATATTACAATGCCCAAGGCACTAAAAAAAAGGTGATGCGCGCTTGCGCAAGGAGCGCTTCTCAGAAGAAGAGCTCAACATGCTGGCAGATACCTTGCTAGAAAATGGGGATGTTGTCTTCTCCAATGACATGCGGCGACCTGCACTGATGCAGAAAAAAAGAGATATGGGCTGAGGTGGCGCGGAAAGTGAGTGCCGTTTGCACCACCTCGTGCACAGTGAAAGATGTCCGGAAGCGCTGGGACGACCTGCGCTTACGCGTCTGTAACATTATCTCTGCTAACTGTAGCCAGGGGATAGCAACAGGTGGTGGTGCTGCCTCCCCCATAAAGATGACTCGCTGGGAGGAGACCTGTGCGAGCACCATCGGGATGGAGGCAATCGAGGGAGTGGGAGATATGGAGCGTGGAGCCCCGTCATCGGCTGATGCAGGTAGGTGTCCCAAATGAACCACTGTAAAGAATAACACGATGATGTCCCCCTGAACTGACAGTGCAATGATGCAAAACAGGGTCCACCAGACACTTGTTCGCAAGACTGCATACAGGCAGTGCACAGCACCATCTTGTCCACATGCACCCCATATATGTTTCATCCCAGACACATCCCTGCATGACCCACCCAAAAGGCAAGCAACCCGTATGTCACTACCCCAACGCCAATTACCTGCCATTCCATAGAAATGCAGCTACCCCAATGCATGCCTGATGCATGTAGACCCATCACAAATGCTCCCCCTCTCTTGGTCCCCCACAGGCATACAATCTGAAAGTGAAGATCAGGACCCCAGGGAGGATGCTGCAACACCATCCAAGAAGTCCAGGGGCATGGAGGGAGCTAACCGTCCCTCAACATCCAGGGGAAGAGGGCAACCTGGACTACTGCGCAAGCCCAACACAACCCAGGAACCTACAGCACAATTGTGCATTAGGGACACCACCACAGCACCCACACCAGCCACATCCACACAGGAACCAGTGGCTGAAGGCACGGTATCCAATGCAAGCAGTACTGTCGGGGAGACAGCTGCCACGGCAGCTGTGTCCGATGATGAACAACGCACTCCGACACCCGGAACACCTACTGATACAGGCCCCCAGCAGTCACCCCAACTTTCCCCACCCAGCAATCTGTATGCCAGCAGCCATGAGCTGTCTGCGGTGGAGTCATGGCCAGGGAGCTTCAGCCCCACGGGGAGCATGCATGAGGCCCCAACCATTCCGCATGCACCATCAACATCCGCCAGTGTCCGGGACAGGCAGGAGGGGATCAGGGCAATACAACAGTGCCAGGAGGAGCTGACAGAGCTGGTGACCCAGCACATCACTGAATGTGGCCAGGCAAGGGAGGAAATCAGGGAATGCGCAGCATCCCTGAAATCTGCCATTGAGTCCACTTCCAAAGACATATGTGGCGAATTGGTGGCTGTGAGGCAGGTCCTCACCCAAATGGTGGTAGCATTGGAGGCCCTGCATCCCACAAAGGTGCAGCCTGCCATTCCGAACTCCTGAAGACTAATGGTGCATGCAAGTGCACACCATGTGTGGGGAAGTTGAGGGGGGAGGGGGAGAGGGTGTGTGGGGAAGTTGAGGGGGGAGGGGGAAGGGGGAGAGGGTGTGTGGGGAAGTTGAGGGGGGAGCAGGAGGGGGAGAGGGTGTGTGGGGAAGTTGAGGGGGGAGGCGGAGGGGGCAGAGGGTGTGTGGGGATTTTGAGGAGGGAGGGGGGAGAGGGTGTGTGGGGATTTTGAGGGGGGAGGGGAGAGGGTGTGTGGGGTGGAGGGCTTGTGCACTTAATATGTTATATTTCTTCAATACACCTGTTGTGAAATCAGAATTCACATGAGCGGACATTGCTTATTGTGTACGTGTGCTTTATTGGTGAACAGTCTACAGTGTCCATGTCCCTGACACACCCAGTCCCACCTCCATGTCACACTCCGCATCCATGTGTGCTAGAAACATTGGTTAATTAAAGTCTGACGCATGGCAGGTCCCTCCTGTGCATCGCTGCCTCCCTGAAGTGCAACCCCATCTCCGCCCTCCTCATCATCATCGTCAGGTGGTTGCAGTTCAGCGTCAGGGGGCAGAGGCACATTCCGTATGATGCACATATTGTGTAGCATGACACATGCCATGACGATCTTGCCCACCTTCTCATGCCCGTACAGGAGTGCCCCACCAGACCTGATGAGGCAGCGAAACCGTGCCTTCAAAAGGCCAAATGTCTGCTCAATCACCACACGGGTACGTGCATGCGCACAATTCTAGTCCTCTTCGTGCCTGTTCTGCGGGTTCCGGACTGGGCTAAGGAGCCACCACTTCAAGGGAAAGCCTGCATCACCTGCATGTGTGCAACAATGTTTATGTGTAAGTGATCACATCATATGGGACCTGAATCAATGACACCATAGCATGCATTTATTTCCTATTTGCACCCACATATCCATGCATGAATAGAGCCTCATGATGTAACTGCAATGTGTGAATTCTTCTGATCGACAGGTGTGCGTGGCATCGTCTAATGGGCACAGGGGTGTCCTATTCCTTGTGAGTGCTCATGCACTGTGGTAGTCCGCGCCGGTTGTTCCCATGATCTGGGTGATGTGTAGTGAATTGTATGCTTTCATAGTGTCACCGTTGATGGCAGACTCATGATGATCTCACTCTGCACGACAGACATTGACATGCTGTTTTGGTGGACCTCTGTGTTGGTGTAGGGCTGTGTTCATGAATTTTGCCCTCATGTGACTCCTTTGTACGCAGTAATGGACAACTGTCCTTTTTACTGATGGTATTTGGTGCTATGCATTGACCATACTAATTGCTTGTTGCTGCATTGTCTTGCGGGGGCTACGGTCTGATTATGTGCAGTGTACATGTTGCTGGCTATGGAATGGTTGTAGCACTGCATCAGTTTCATGGTAGGGCAGTTTACGTCTTGCATTTTGGGGTCAGGTGTCAGGTCCAGTCTGGCCTGCTTTGGGGTATGAGTATGGTCCATCCTCTCAGGTACTCTCAGCCAGGTGAAGTATGCATCTCTCCCCCCCATCTCAGCCAGGTGAAGTATGCATCTCTCCCCCCAATCACCTACCCACATCGCGATGCCATGAGCCAGGATCTGTGCCCTGCATGTCGCTCCATGTAGCGTGGTATCGTGGAGTTCCGCATGACCATTGAATCATGGGTTGATCCGGGAAATCGGGCACAACAATGTGTGATGATCTTGTTTGAGTCACATACCATTTGCCATGGAGTGGCAGACCATGGAGTGGTATAACTTACGGTTGCGGTACATTGCCTCCATGGCATGTGGGACCACCAATTCGACATGGGTGCGATGGCGCCAATGCAACCAGGGATGCCGGCCAGTGAATGGAAACCAACTTTGGTGTTGGAGACCTCTTGGGCTGTCTGTGGTAGGAAAATGTGGTCGCCTGTGTGCTTCAGGAGGGCATTGAGCACTTGGTTCAGCGTACGTGAGAATAATGGTTGTGATATGCCATGCATCTGTCCTACTGTGTGTTGGTAGGTGCCTGTGGCCAGGAAGTGGAGCACAGACACCACCTTCAGTAGAGGTGGGATGGCGGTATGGATGTCTATGGGGCTGGCAATGTCTTTATGTATCATGTCCGCAATGGTGGTGATGGCGTCCCGGTCCAGACGGTACAGGGTGTGGATCTGCTGAAGGGTTAGGCTGAATGGATGGACTCTGATTCGAGGGATTGGGGGCTGCCTGTGTGGTACAACTGCTTGCAATGGTGGTGCAGGCTGTGCCTGCCTCACCCTCCTTCTCCTCCTGCGTCTCCTCTTTGCTGCCTGTTGTTGTTGTTGCTGGAGTTCCACTGCAATCATGTCATCCAGCCCCAGCATTGCTACTAGTATTGGAATAATTTTTGTGTGTGACTGGGTGTGGGAAGGGGTGGGGTGTGCTCCTTTTGTGCTGGCCCATTCTATATTGCCTCCACCTGTGATGATTGTGTGCACCTGTGGCAGTTGGGAACACTGCACATGGCCGTTTACGGGTGGTCTGCGATGCCGGTATTTGCTCCATGCCGGTAAGGTACTTTTCTGTCTTCTGTAGGCCGTTATTAGCTTGTCCGCATTACTTGTGTTCAGCTCCTGTTTACGCCATGCCGCTATTGCCGGCATGTGAGGTCCCGTGCCTGCGCCCATGGTGCTTTTAGAGGCACCGTTATTTACAGTGCCGCTAATAGCGGGTTGGTGGGTCGTAATGGACCGGAGCGGTAAACGATGCCGGTAATCCTTTACCGGCATCCTTCTTCCCTTACTTCCAACCTCATAATGAGGCCCTTTGTCTTTTACGCACACACACACTTTCCCAACCAACAACTCATTTGGCCACGCAACTCCAACACGAATCGATAGATCCATGCAAAGTTTTTCATGCTGTGACACAAAACCACCATGAAACTAGTTGGGAAAACGCACGCAAAGTTTCATGTGATGCTTGAAATCAACTCGCACTGGAAAAAGAACCATGCAAAGTTTCTCGTTTCTCAAACCGTTGTGTTGAACTAGCACTGATTGAAATACTCACACAAAGCTTCTCATTTCACTATGTGAAACCAACATGGAAACAAAACAATGCACCATTTCGACACACAAAACGAAACAAAACATGCCAGTGTGGGCAGTGACCAGTTCGCTCAAGTGAAATCGGTCAGTAACGGTTAAAAGTCCAAAAGCTGCCCACAAAACTGCAGATGGGCTGACAGAAATATTTCGGTTATAGCAGGAATTTTCCAAGGTGGTGAAATTTCAGTGGCGGAGGACCTTAACGCTAATTTAGGCTGTGAGAGCGAGGAATATAGGGGTGATTGGTAGAGAACATAAGTGCAGGTACTGGTTTGGGGTTGGGGTGAGTGGTTCAAAAGTGGCTGGAGAAGGGGCAGGGGGAGGTGCGACAGGAGGGAGGCCGTGAAGAAAAGTGGCCCTCGTAGCACAGGGAGACGGCAGCTCCTGCTGAAGGCAGGCTTCAAATGAAGCTGCTTGGCTGGCTCTCCACTCCGGGGGCTATTATAGTTTGGCCATTTTGTTTCAATTGTGGAGAATGAGAATGTTCTAGCCTTGTATAATGTGTGTGACACGTGTTTTCTGTAAGAGGGAATGCACACAGGTGCATCTGTGCTTAACATACCAGATATCACAGTGATGTGTTTAAACTACACAACGTACCTTCATAGTAATCGCGTCTGTTGCAAAGAATGCGTGTGTGCTCCTAATGTGACTCGTGACAACAGTCTTCTTTCAAAACGACAGGTCTTACATTTGGTAACAATAAGCACATGTCTCTTCAATCATAAATTCCATTCCTGACCATTACTATCTATTGAGGCACTAAAAGAAAATATGTTTATTTTTTGTTGTGTTGTTGCAACTGTACGTGCCCCGCATTCAGACACCGCAAGCATTTTTCCAGCACAATAAAAAAAGAACGTCTATTGAAAACCTGAAAGACAGCAGATCACGCCAGTAACTCATTTTCTAAAATGCATCGCCATGTGATGGGGGCACATGGAGTGTGGAAGTCTAACTGTCAAGGCTCCGCCATTTTCTATCTCAGTGAGGATTATGGTGCTGTAAAATGGATGACACCATCTGCACACAAACCATAAAGAGCATCCGCCTTTGATAGCAGTCTTTCCTGCTTTCAAAATGGGAGTTCACTTGCCTAGAGCAAGAGCCTCCTGAAAAGGGGACGCACAAGACTTCCCCTCAAATCGATTCACACCCCTGTGGAAAGTTCCTTTATGCCTGTGAATGAAAGTTAGGTGTTTGGCCCTCCTTGGAGCTCTGATTGACTTCCAGTATCAAGCTGGAACATATCCCAAAGGTGGTAGGGAGTGGCAGGATCTAATGCCTCTTGGTATCAGGTTGCCAGGCAGACATTTACTGGTTTCTGTTGAAGCATGATGCCAGTTTATAGGGAGCGCTGCCACCTTATCTTATCCCCATATCAGTTGTTTCCTAACTGACACTTTCATTGCTGTAATTGTGTAGTGCTGCATATCGCTAAACATGGCACACATCATTTCCCGACCTTGAAGGTTATGATTGTGAAGCAGGGTTACTAGAGGTGCTTCTACCCTCTTTTCTGCCATCAAAATAAGAATCATGTCTTCATGCGAATTAAACCTGTAGGCATTGGAGGCTGTGACTGGGATACAGCACTGTGGTTACAGGGGATGTGTTACAGGGGATGTGTTCATACGAATTGAACCTGTAAGCATTGGAGGCTTTGTCTGGGATACAGCGCTGTGGTTACAGGGGATGTGTTCATACGAATTGAACCATTGGAGGCTGTATGTGGGATACAGCGCTGTGGTTACAGGGGATGTGTTCATACAAATTAAACCTGTAAGCATTGGAGGCTGTGTCTGGGATACAGCGCTGTGGTTACAGGGGATGTGTTCATACGAATTGAACCTGTAACCATTGGAGGCTGTATGTGGGATACAGCGCTGTGGTTACAGGGGATGTGTTCATACAAATTAAACCTGTAAGCATTGGAGGCTGTGTCTGGGATACAGTGCTGTGGTTACAGGGGATGTGTTCATACGAATTGAACCTGTAACCATTGGAGGCTGTATGTGGGATACAGCGCTTTGGTTACAGGGGATGTGTTCATACAAATTAAACCTGTAAGCATTGGAGGCTGTGTCTGGCATACAGCGCTGTGGTTACAGGGGATGTGTTCATGCGAATTGAACCTGTAACCATTGGAGGCTGTATGTGGGATACAGCGCTGTGGTTACAGGGGATGTGTTCATACAAATTAAACCTGTAAGCATTGGAGGCTGTGTCTGGGATACAGTGCTGTGGTTACAGGGGATGTTTTCATACGAATTGAACCTGTAACCATTGGAGGCTGTATGTGGGATACAGCGCTGTGGTTACAGGGGATGTGTTCATACAAATTAAACCTGTAAGCATTGGAGGCTGTGTCTGGGATACAGCGCTGTGGTTACAGGGGATGTGTTCATACGAATTAAACCTGTAAGCATTGGAGGCTGTGTCTGGGATACAGCGCTGTGGTTACAGGGGATGTGTTCATATGAATTGACCCTGTAAGCATTGGAGGCTGTGTCTGGGATACAGCGCTGTGGTTACAGGGGATGCGTTCATACGAATTAAACCTGTAAGCATTGGAGGCTGTGTCGGTGATACAGCGCTGTGGTTACAGTGGATGCGTTCATACGAATTAAACCTGTAAGCATTGGAGGCTGTGTCTGGGATACAGCGCTGTGGTTACAGGGGAGAATTGGAAGGCCCTGGTCCCTGCAAGATTGTGTTGGCCCTCCCCCCAAATAGGATGACTAGACAACTTTTCCAATTTGTGGCGACTTCTCATTCACATCCCACAGACCCACATTGGCCCTCATTATAGGTTTGCTGGTATCCTGGCGGTAATACCGTTACTGGTGCCTGATCTTCTGGTATTACCAGCAGATTACAGGTGTCACCAACAGTAGGTTATTCCCCTCTTGGCTGGAGGTAAATCAGGCCACCCCTCCGGCAAACCTAACGTGCCTGTTACTGGCACGTTAATTCCTGACCGGCAAAACTATAATGTGCAGGTGAGAGGGTCCCAGCGATATTTGGCTGATAAATCTTGTGGGATGTTTTTACCCATGCATCCAAGCCCTACCATAAAACTGTGCATTACTGGCATGGAACACATCATGATGGCCAGAACTCCCCAGAGAGTGCACAGGGAAAACATGAAGAATAGGCTGCGACCCATTTTTGCCTATGTTGTGAGCACAGGAGGGCACTGCCTAAAACCACCATTGGGCTACACACGCAGTAGCCTGAAACCATTGGGAATGGCAATGCTGATTGACAAAAAGCAACTCAAAACTGTGGGGAATTAATTTTCTTAATCCCAAAAATGGTTGCAATACCGGTACTCACCACTATCAGAAAGCCGGTGTTTTAAAACCACCAGACTTTTGCGTAAAACTGAACAAATGAAACAAAACCAGGCCAAGGAAAGACTTGTTAAGAGGTGGATACAATGTAAAACTATATTCTGAAAGGACTTGAAGGAAGTAATTATTTAATGTATAGGTAAAAATTGCCAGTTTGATTTGAATGTAGAAAACAGGGAACAAAAAGTGACATTTAGCTGAAACCTGGCTTAATGAAACCGGATTCTGCCTGACAACTACCCCCGACAGGAGTTGAAACCTGCTCAGCCACTCTTCCCTGGCCAAGCTGCATCCTGCTGCCCCTTGCCAAAAGGAGTTGACACCTCTCTGATTAGATTTGGGGAGGGGCACTGCAGGAGGCAGAACAATGCAACTTCCTTGACTCAGGCAAATGTTATATTGGGGGCGTCGTAAAATAGCTTCCTCTTGGGAGAAACTGGGGGGCAGCTGTGCCTCTGTGAACAAGCTGGCTTGGAGGAAGTGGATAAACCAGTTATTCCACCATGTGATGTGGGAAGCCACACCCCTTTTTGACCAGAGCATAATTTTAAAAAGATAGATAACGCATAGTGCGGACTGGTCAAAATTATATAATTAATACCATTATTCATGTGATTTTTCTGTGCACGTTTTAAGAGGCGTTAGGACCCTGTGGTGTATTCTGGGGGTTGCTAGCGGAAAATAGGGTCTCACTCCAAATGTCTGCATGTTAAAAATCTGACACTTCATCAATTAATGTCCATACTCCTTGCGCACAGGTGTGTAATTTTTGGTAAATGTCCGATATTGGTAAACCAGTCAAAAAGCGCAAAATGTTGTCATTTTTTAATGCAAGCCCCTAGGAAGATCAGAGGCGGACAAGCATGGACCATTAGGAATATATAATATGTACATGTAATGTCAACCACTTGTGTACCGGGGAAATATGTATTTGAATCAAATATAGATTTGTGGGCAAATTGACCAAGGGAGGATCCTCTGACCCATAAACAGACAGCATCACTCTGACACTCCATTTCCTTCCCCCAATCATGGGAGAGGGGAGAATTGGGCCAATGACAAGTAGAGAGGGGCAGGCTTAGCTAGGCCCAGGCACACACCCATTTTCAAAACACATAAAAAGAGACTGCTGGGACAGGTAGAAA
This sequence comes from Ambystoma mexicanum, assembly GCF_040938575.1. Classification (NCBI taxonomy): domain Eukaryota; kingdom Metazoa; phylum Chordata; class Amphibia; order Caudata; family Ambystomatidae; genus Ambystoma; species Ambystoma mexicanum. Next base: position 745,502,884 of record NC_090927.1, on the reverse strand, counting down.
CATTCAATTCCATTTGCTGTGGAGCATGCTGACCGACGACTTCACATCCAGAGATCCAGACTTCAAATCCATCAATCTCCAGAACCTGTAGCAGAAATTAACTCCAGAATTTGTAGCAGAGAGGCCTGAATCCACCAGCTGTATCCTCTTCAGCAGGCCTCAAAACCAACCAAACTATTCAAAAGCCGGGCGAGCTGTTTGAATTTTTGCCAAGAATTTTTGCAAGAACCTGTAGCAGTATCCAGAAAGCAGTGCTGTATCCAGAGAGCTGAGCCAGATCGCTGTGAAGTGCCGAGACCAGAACCGGAGTCCAGTCCAAAATCTGACCAGATCCGTGGCGAGGCCCATTCCTGCCCAAAATATATTGTGAGTACCGCCAGAACTGTGCAGAACCCAATCTCTTAGTTAAAATAATCTAATTCAAGCTATTTTAACCTAATTAGAACAGCCTCCTAGAAATCGTGTCATCTGTCATTTTTAAAGCTGCACAACTGTCACCTGTCAATTCTGCAGCTGCAAGATGTCACCTGTCATTTTGAGTTTTACTTTAAATCCGAAAATCTACCTTTATTAAATCTTTACTTTTTCCGCAATCACGATTGACGCACTCGCGAAATTTACCGCGATTTGCGATTTTGGCTCAATTTCTCCACTTGTCAAAATAGCAGCTCCATTCTTTCCTTTGTTAAAATCCGTTTGCAACCTGGTAATAACTCATAGAGCATTGCTAAACTGAGCCTGAACTAATACCAACACGCATCTCCCACTCACCCTGAATCTCTAGAGGGAATTAAAATCAGTTGGCACATTTTCCCATCACATTTAAAAAGCATTTTGGGCCTGTGTTTCAAACTCCTACTGTTTCCTCTAAGCTTGCTGGGGGGGAACTGAATTTCGTATTGTATTTGATTGCATTCCTGAGAACTGTGTGCTCCTCTTTCCATCTCCTTCCATTTCTTACATTGCATAGGGGAGGGGGTGAATTGCCAGAGAAAAAGTGATTATCTTATCTTTTGCTAAAATCATATCAAGTATTTCTGTACTGCATTTTATTCCTCATTGCTTTTCCCTTGAAACCATAAAAGTATTTTTGCTACTTTATCCATCCTATACTAACTCCTCATTGATTGTAAAGAAGTGTGCTAGTGCCAGATTACCCATTGTTGATCAACATCATATTCACAAGTGTAATATCCAGTATCAATGTATTTATAAAAGTGTGATATATATATATATTGTTTCAATTTTCAAATAAACCTTTTAATTTGTAAAACAAACCTACTTCTTGGCTCAGTGGGGTCAGGGGGATTCTAAGAGGGGGTGTTATACAAGGGTTGTCATCCAGAGTACTGAACTGGATATAAAAATACATCAATAAGGGTTTTCCTCAGCATCCCAGACTAGGCATTGACTTAGCTGTAGTGTTGATTGAATATCGCTTACAATCTGCAGCATGAGAGTTGGAGAGAGTAAGAGAGAGTGAATGTGAGGGAGCCAAAAGTGCACAGAGTGTAAAAGCTAGTACAGAGATAGATTTCTTGGGTAGAGTTAGAAAGGGGGGCAGGGCACACAGAGAGAAGGGCATGCATATGGAGAACCAAAGAAACTGAAAGAGAGGGAGCATAGCTCCAGATCAGTAGAGAAGGACAGATGTGTACAGGTACTAAGTAGTAGAGAAAGGGATGAGATTAGCGGGGGGATAGCTCAAGCGTAACATGCTCGCTTTCATACCATGTGTCATGGGTTCAATACCCGGGCAAACTCTTCCCTCCTGCCCCCTTCAGCCTTTCACGCCCCCACCCCCCCTGTAATAAACTGAGTACCATATTGTGGTTAATAATGATGGCCCTAAGTACCATCAATTACCTGGATTTCTGGTGATAGCGGCGTTATATAAAACACCAGAAAAAAGACAGAAAGGATGGCAACATTTGAGAGGAGGGAACAGATGAAAACGTGTGGCAGCGAGTGAAAGAGAAACGGGGAAGCAGAATGGTGGGAAGAGAAGGGTTGGAAGTCAGGGGAAAACATGGCATGCAAGGGCGAGGCACTGATATGGAACTGCAGGCAGAAGTAGTGGGCAGGGGGGAGTGAGAAGGACGGGCCAGGGACTTAACACGCGCAGAGAACGGGAACAAGAAGAGACAGCAAGGGAGCTGGAGAAGGCAAAAGGAGAGAAGGCAGACGTGCAGATATGCAGTGGCGCAGTTTAACAAGTATGTTTGGTGCCAATAGACTTGTGCTTTTTACATTGCGTGAGGAGCTCTTTCGTGTGTGTCTTCATTTTAAATATGTGTGTGAAGAGAGCGTTGACACTCGCAGCAGAAAGGGCAATGATGGACTTGGAATGCAGTCTGATCTCACCTCTGACCTTCCTAATCAAGCATAATGCACACTGGCGTGAAAATATCAGCAGTTTTAAGTAGAGCCATAATACAATGCATGGGACAGTACTATCACTTTGCAGTACTATTACACCTTCAATGGTAAACCGATCAGTGCTTCTAATCTTTTACCGGGGCAGTACCGGTCCATCTAAATAGGCTTGCTGTACTAGTAGAACAGTACTAGCACTTCCCAGCAGGCCAAGTAAACATTTACTGACACAGTGGCAACAATTCTGAGCAGAGCTGGTTTATGTTTAGCAGGCAATGGAGGTATTTATTGCAGTGATTGGATTCTTGAGGAGAACCATATTGTAACGTTTTATGTGGGGCATTTGTGGGGCTGCTAGGCTAGGTCAAGGATTTTTTAATATGCGTTTTTTAATCATGGTATATTTCTGTTTTTCCTTTTTCTTTGTCTTTTTCTTTCTATTCTCTGATATATTTTAGTGAAGAATTGGATAAAGAAGGAACGCAAGGACTATATACATACATAGAAGAAGAATCTGGCCATGGAAGGACACAAGGATCAATTTCAAGATGTCTTTCCGTTGACCATATAAATCCATTGCTGTTCCTATATTTTACAACCATTTTCGTCCTGTCCTGAGGATGACGACTGTCAAGCCATCCCTCTCTTTTTTCTAAAAGAGACGGATGCCCTAGACAATCTTTGAGGTTGTCGAAACTACCCAATCATGACACCAGTGTGACACATGACAATGGTGGAAGTCACACTAGGTGCCGGTGGTTGACTGTTTAGGTCGAAATGGTGACAAGCCTTGCAGGTGGCACCTTTTACAAATCTTGCACTGCAAGCTTGTTCATTAAGCTGTATAAATAATTTATGTCACTTTAGAATATGATACTGGAGAGGTGTCGTCATTTTGTAATCTTTGCATTTCTCTAATTTTTCTTATTTTCTATTCTTAATTGTTGGAATAGTTGCAACCAGACTCAGAATTGTTTTTTGGACTGTGCATGCAATTTGAGATTGGAGTTAGTATTAGGACCTTACTAAGGTATCCTTTTCTTTATTCTTATGCTCCCCTTCTCACTCTTTGCCCCTTTTCAATCTGCTCTGATCCTCCCCGGTAGATTGGTTTCCCTTTTCTCCCTGTGAGGCTATTGCACTTTGCACTTTGTATTCATCCTGCATTGCAGGGAGCTTAGGTGGTTGTCATGCACTTTATCTATATATATTCTATATTGATTGTCTGTTTATATATATTCTATATTGATTGTCTGTTTTTATGTTGTTTTATGATGGATTCAGTACCATATGTTATGTGACTTGATATGTAAACAATAAAGATTAATTGATTTTATTATCCTTGACCTGGCCTATCCCCTCATTTGGGCTCCCATACGATGGTTACATATTTTGCTTGAGTGTTTCAGCAATTTGCCTTGCGTTACCCACATCTTCTTGTTTTCTTGTTTTAGTTACTCCCCAGGGTTTACACGGTAGGGGATGCATATCCTTGATCAAATGTTGTTACTAGAGCCATACAAGCACTAATAATTAACTCTGTTTTGATGACAAAGTACTGGCAATTCTTGTTTGTTTCTTTTAAATTGGACTGGACAATACTTTTCAGGTGCCCACTAGACTTAAATGAGTCAGTACTGGCCCTTTTTGGTAACTGGGCTGCTGCACTTAACCTAGGATAGCACCAGATCTCACTAGAACTCGTAGAATTGTGGCTACATCACTACTCCTGATTGAAATTCTAAACTTTTCCAAATGAATGATTTTACGTTGTTTTGAAAGTCTGCAATTTGGTCGATTCGTTATGGTCAAGCCGAATTTGTCATTTATTGTGTTATCCCCCCATGTACTCCTTCCCTAGCTAACACCCGCAATCCCCTCACCCCACCACTTAGTCCCATACTCCTACATACACATATACATGCATTTGTATATGTATTTGGTCGAATCGACCAAAGGTGTTCCTCCAAACTACAGACTTTCAAAAGAAAGTCTATGTAGCAATGGGATACCATCCCAAGCACAAGGTTGCCCCTCCCCGGATAAACTCTCACTAGCTCAAGTACAGATCTAAAGATCACAGCGTTCTCAAGAGTGATGTTGCAGAGTGCTTGAGAAGACTGTTATGTTTCCACAAAATAGTTATGTTTTCCAGTTTGAGACTGACTCAATGAATGTAAATGAGACTAGTGTAAATTGCCAAACTCAAACTGTTCTTTCATAAAGTGGATTACCACCTAGTGAGTAAGTCATGGTGTCAAGCTCACAGCCAAAGGACACATTTTCAAAGTGTCACTCACCCAAAGAGTGAGACTGTTCCAGTGAGTAAGATTCTTTATTGGTGCCTATGTGTTGGCGGATCATGCTGATCTTGTTGATGAGGAAAGAGTTGATGGCAGTGTATTTTTCAATGGTGTGCGGTACAGGAGGGGCAGCCAAGTGGTAATGGAGTGCTTGATGGCTTTTAAGGGGGCTCTGCTTTCATTGTTAGCCTTGGTATTGGTGTTTTGGTAATAGTTGGCTCTGGGAGTGGTGATCAGTGGTATGCGTTTCGCATGGAGTTCCTTGAGCGGGGCGAGGTCGGGTGCACTGCAAGATTTACGCCAAGTCTAATTGTGTTTTCTGATGTCCACTGGGAAGTCCTTGAATGATCTGAAGGTTTGTTTGCTGGGTTTCTGATGGGTTTGCTTGACTGGTGTGGTTTGCCTAATGTCAAAGGGGACTGCCAGATGGTTTGACCAGTCAAACTGGATTGGAGCGCTGTAATGGAAGGTGGGCAGGGCATATTAAGTATGGCATCCCTATCAAAAAACAAGGTGGGTCCTGGGAGTCTCTCTGCCGGACATTAGTCCCAGTTAGGAGAGACTTAACCAGAGTCTTTAGCTCACTATCTTTCACAGAGGAGAAATATCTGAAACATATCAGTCTTTGTCCTGCCCTAGCGCAGTCAAGCACCAAAATGCTGAGCAATTCTCCTCTGAACAAGAGTACCAACAGCATCCCCAGACACGTGTTTCGGTCTGGTTGGACCTCATCCGTAGGGTGGAGCTGTACCTCTCTAAGAATAGTGTGCAAGGGGTCCACGTCTGGATTCCCCTAGTAACTTAGGGTGAGAACCAAAGTAACTTAGATATGCAAAAAACAAGGGGGGTCCTGGGAGTCTCTCTGCCGGACATTAGTCCCGGTTACAAGATACTTACCAAGAGTCTTTAGCTCACTATCTTTCACAGAGGAGAAATATCTGAAACATATCAATCTTTGTCCTGCCCTAGGGCAGTCCAGTCTGATTTTCATATTGTCTTTCCCCTTTTGTAATGGCTTGGCAGGTGAAGAACGATGGTCTGGAGGGTTGCCCAGAGCAATGCCAGAGGTTAAGAATCATTCTAAACCTTCCAGCCATCACCTCTTTTGTTTTGCTATTGTCACCATTATTGGCATCCATATCGGCCAGAGACAATGGCAACCTAATTATTTATCTACTTCAGTTTTCAAATATGTTGTGATGGGGATATAGTTGAATGTAGAAATGGTTTTAGGGTTGGTACTTTGTCTCCAAGATATTTTACCGTTACACTTCATCACTTAATCTTTTATGTATTGAAGAATCTACCACAGTGGAACTCAGTGTTAAGAGTTTAGATTTACTCCAGCCAATAGAGAGCCCAGTAAACGACTTTACATGGTGTTTTCTGCTGTAACAGGGTGTAGATTGTTATGCAGATCTGTCATCTGGAGAACCATATGTTTTTTGCTTTTTGGACACGTGTAATGACCTCAGAACTACTCACCCTATTACACGGGCCAAAAGTTCTTGGACTCAGGAAGGCAATAATACACACTTAGACCAATGATTGGAATATCATTGGCTGTTTACAGGCCCTTTATTCACACACATAATAAGTTACAAAAGGGTCTACATCACCTTTAGTGTAGTTAGGAGAAAACATCATCTCAGCCACAACGACACTACGCAGTCCTGAGGCAGGTAGGCAGAGAGATCCCAAGTATTAACTGGGTCTGGAGTGGAGCATCCTCCCTCCCAGCGAGACTTTATCACCCAGAGGTTCCAATTGTCTGTCATCAGGATACCTATCTTCTTGTGGGGGACAAATCCCTGCTCCTCCTAGGTTGCAAACTGTCCCCGGCCAAAGGACAGACAGCAAGCATGGGAGGCAAAGAGTGGAAAAATCCAGACAGTAGTGGAAAAAGCCAGCTTGACTCCTGCATGCTCGTTCCCATCACACCTTACGAATGTACCTGCACATATCTGACTCCCTTCTCGGCCCGTTCTTGAGCAAACAATACAACAACTAACCTTCATAGTGAGCGCCTCTGTTTCATAATATAATATTGCAATTGTTGCAGAATTCATGTCTGCCTTCTAACTGAGCTCACAGAAACATAGACTTTCATTGCGGTTTGGAAGTGAATGTCCAAAATGGCTTCGCACCAACGCCATGTTTTAGCTCATTTTCACACACGCATTACAATCCACCCTTTGGATAATCAACTGCCATATCCTAATGAAAGAAAAGACAGTTTCTGAAACTGATGAAACATCTTCAACAAATTGGGAATGCAAGAAATACAACAACAACAAATTACTAAAACAAAAATAACTGCAAAAACACAAATAAGAAAATAGTGCAACACCTCAGGAATCCAAGAAAACAGTAGATCCCACTAGTTCCCGATCTGGTCCTGACTGACTTGGGAAATCAGGTCCTTTAAACCGCCAATGTGCTTTTCAATAGAATGGGAACGATCGTCCAAATCAAAACAACACATTCCTTCAACGCCATTGCAACCCAAATGATGCTTCAAAAAGAAATAATAGCAGCAATGTTCTGCAAAATAGCTTTTTTAACATTCCTGTTGTCTAACAGCAGCTCAGTCAAAGCTTGAGAGGTCTTATTAAATCCTTCAACTACCACACAAGCCAATCTAATTAAGGATTTATAGCCCCCAGCAGCTAAACCCCAAACACCCACTAAGGAAAATGAGAGCGCCAAAACCTCAGGTTCAGACAATCGATGAACATTAGAATCACAGTAGGGGACAGGCCAATATGATGAACAGAACGTGTAGGGCGACGAATGGCAGGTTGCAAGAGAAACATCATCAAACTAAGGTGTGTCAAAACACAAGGGCCACCAGAAATGTTAGCAGGAATATAAGAGTAAGTAAAGTTACAGCAGGAAAACAGCCAACCAGTAGGAGGTTTCTCATGGCGAATATGACTGGCAGCTAAAACAGTAAAATTACAGAATATATTATTAGACAAATCAGTACAAACAGACATAGGGCCTCATTACACGGTAGGCGGTGAGCCATGGCGCTATTAGCGCCATGGCTCATGCCGGTAAAATACCGGCACCTCCTTGGCGGAAAGGGGATTTAACGCCCCATTCCAAGGTTGGAGGGGCGGTAAATCCCCCTTCCACCATTGCCCTTCCCCATTCCCATTTTCCCCCATAGGGCTCTATGGGAATGGGGAAGGCGCTAATTACGGCACCGCAATTTTGCGGTGCCGTAATTAGCTCCGAGGTCCCTTAGCGGGTTGGATTTTAACGCCTGCAAAAAGCAAGCGTTAAATCCCCCAACCCGCAAAGGGACCTCGTAGTAAGGCGGTAAGGATTTACCGGTACCAGTATTTTACCGTTACCGGTAAATCCCTACCGTCATCCGTGTAATGAGGCCCATAGACCAGGCATGCAAGTGATTTTCAAAGTCAGTGCCACTCTGATCATTAGTCAAGTCCAATTGCTGACATTTGCTACTGCGCTGAGGATCACAAGTCATTATGTAACAAACATCACCAGGAGCAACATTGTCAGTGACAATACGGGTCATATTCCTCCATTGGCAATCAGTGTCGGCACAAAATTTGCGGTACTCATAGACAGAAAAAGATCCTCCGATATCTGAATCCTCCACAAGAGAATCATTATGCAGTACTCCAAAAATGTGCCGCATTATAGGGGCCGGCATTGGTACGGCCACAAATCACATCGAAATTAGGTTTGCAGCATCATGAACAGCAATCAGCCAAGCAGAAGTGCGAGATGTTCAATACATGACAGGGCAAGATGACCCATACATTCTCAGGCTGCCAGACAATTGCAGAATAGCCATGCCGCACAAAAAACATGGAAGTCGCGGAAGGGGGCAAAACATCACGCCCATGTCCACAACATTTCCTCAAGGAGTTACGATACAACGCAGTTGATCCAGCATCAGGCAACGCAGTAACATCAAAGCCGTTAGGTGTCACCCAGATCATCAGATTTAGTTGCGCGATGGAGACATTCGCCACTTTTTCCAGCATGTCCCCGGTGCTCCCCCTACCCCCGGATGGACTCCACACAACTCTGTAAGTGCAAACATCACACATAGGGTCTGGAGAAAAAAACATCTATAAAAAACAAGATATCAGTGAAGATTATTACACCATTGCAGGCTATTACAAGTGAAGATAAGGAAAAATCACGAGGAAAGGAAACAAGAGGAAACTAAGCTAGTGCAAAGGAAATTGTCCAAGTATGCCTTGGAAGGGGCGGTACTGACAAGCGCAGGGGACACCACATCAACAGTATGCACCGCCACTAGCGGGGGGAGGATAAATGGGGCGGGGAAGCATGCAGTCTGGGTTTCGAGGAAGAGGGGGGACCAACCAGGGGACGCGGGTATGGGCCACAGATACATCACAACCAAGGGGGGTTTCCATGAGGGTTTCGAGTATATGGGCAGCAGGTGCAGCAGGGCCCATAGGAATATACGGGGGGGTTCCAAGGGCAAGGGAGGGAGCCACCAAAGTGCTGGTTGTGAGGACAGACGGGGCACATCTTGAGAGTGAGTAGAAGCAGGGGCGTGCAACAGAAGGGGGGGTTGCAATACCAGCCAGCATACCAAGGGAACAAGATGAGTATCACACACAAGGCCAAGCACAACAACGAGGACCGACACCGAGCGCATACCTGCAGCCACACCAACCCACAACACACATAGCACAGATGCACGTACCTAAGTCCTGCATTTGGGAGGGGATCTATAGGCTGTCAGGTGATGCCATGAATACTCAAGAATTCTCTGGGGCTACGGAAGAAGTCCCTTTCACAGACAATATTTCCCTTTCCATAGTGGAACTTGATTTATCTTTGCTTTTACTTTCCTCTCGACAGACACCTATAAACATACTGGGGAGAGACATCATGAGCAGACTCAACATGATGATTTCATTCACATACAGGGGGATAGTGTGCTTCATACCAGGGATACACTTTCTCAATGTCAGGGAAATCATTCAAGCATATTGTGGACGGAAGGTACAGAGGGGCATGCCAGTGGACGAGGAGCTGTTCCGATATGGGACTGAGATTGCAATTGCATGGCTCCCAGGGGCTCAAGGAAATATGTGGCGCATTCCCAATGAGTATTTGTTCAGACCAGAGATACCATTGGATGAGGCAAAAGGGACAAAAGAAAAGGGATAGCAATACACGGGATGGACAACACAGGACGATCATGGTGAGCAGTGATCGCCGTAGCTGAGGGGTATAGATTGACCACAGTGACAGATGAAAAACTATTCAGAGATAACAGGTCAGACCATTAGATGGTGTTTGACATGAGTGTGAAAGACTGGATAAAGATACTTTACAGAGAGTTACCTCAGAAGATGGCGATGGCGCTGAAAGCACCACCATCCTAATGCAAGGAGGATCTGGACAAGATATCCAGCATCTTATGCACCACTAGTCTCTATGATGTGGGGCTTTTGAAGGGGTGAGAGGAGTGAAAATAGAACTGAAACCAGGAGCTATTTTGCCACGAGTAAAACAATATCCACTCTCAAGGGAAGCAAACAAGGGTATTTATGAGACAATTGCAGCACTAGTGAAACAGGGCATCCTAGAACCATCAGAATCACCATGCAATAATGTTGTGTACCCAGTCAAGAAAGCAAAAGGGGGGTCATGGTGTTTCATACAGGATTTGCGCTCTCTTAATCATATTGTAGATGCAGAATATCCTTTGGTCCCGAATCCCGCAACAATTCTGTGCAGCATTGCAGTAGAAGCTGCCTGTTTCTCAGTCATAGGGCCTCATTCTGAGTATGGAGGTAATCATGGCGCTATTTGCGCCATGACTACCTCCCATACCGGTACCGAGCTGCCCTGGTTCAATAGGGATTTACCAGTCCATTCTGACCTTGGAGGGATCGGTAAGTCCCCATTGAAAAAACCATTCCCCATTCCCATTTCAGCCCCCATAGGGCTCAATGGGAATGGGGAAGTAGCTAATAACGGTACCACAATTTGCGGTACCTTTATTAGTTCTAAAGTCCCATAACAGGTCCCGTCCTTAACACCTGGTCAGACCAGCCGTTAAGGAAGGGACCGCTAAGGGAACTCGAAATAGGGCGCAAAGGGATTACCGGCACTGGTGTCCTTACCGGTGCTGGTAATCCCTTTGCGCCCAACTCGTATTGAGGCCCATAGACTTGAAGAATGCCTTCTCTTTACCACTACACCCAGACTCACAAGATTTAACTTCTTTTATGTATAGAAACAAGAAGTGAAAACATACAAGACTTCCTCAAGGGTACTGTGAGTCGCCCTCCATATCCAATAGGGTCCTCCAGATGGACCTAGGCAACATACAGATGGAGAGCACAGTCACACAGTACGTAGACAACATTTTGATTCGCAGCACGACAGAGGAACAGTTGTTACGCTCACCTGGTCTCTGCAGGGATGTTGGGGCACAGTTGGAGCCCTCTCAGGACTTGGCTCCCTTGGATCGACTCTCTCCCCCAGCTGCTGCAAAACAGAGACTCAGGATGCTGGTACTGCCCCTGAGAGGCAGTGAGAGTGGCGTAGTGGTGTCGTGATCCCCCTCAACTCTTTTGTGCCAGAATGAAGTGAGCAAGAGTTTGCCCATGCAAGCTCACCTGTTTTAATGTAAGGATGAGCTCTCCCTCCTGCTTTCTCTCAGCAGGGGTGCCGTGGATGGACCTAGTTGCATCACTGGTCATTAGCGTGGAGGTCCAGACCGGCTGCGACCTATTCCGTCTTGAAGGTAGATGTTTATAACAATGATTATTGTCCGTATCCTTTGTGGTGACTTTCCCCAATGATTACTGTCCTTAATGTTTTATTGTCCTTTCCTCTCTCCCTAGGTATGAAGATGGCCCACAGGTGTGTGATGATGGATGAGAGTCCAATCTGGAAAACCTACATGTGGTAAGTTGACTTGACGTGGTAAGGATGATGCGCCAAGTTCGCGAGTGGCGCTGCCCAGCGTTTAAAGTTTATGCAATTGCTAACCTTGTGCTCTCTGTCTCCTTTACAGGTGATGGCAAGCGGTTCTCCGAACTCCTGCCACCTGCCAAATGAGAAGATCTGCGAGGATGCTGCGCTGGAAGATGACGCCGTGTTGATGTGGAGTTCGGGACAGGTAAGTGCAAAGTGCCGCCCGAAGTGGATTCGTGGAGACAGGTAAGAGGCATGCGGCCGCTGCTGGGTTGGAAGCGAGTAGAAGTGCTCCAAGCGATGGCGAGGCTGATCTCAGGTAAGATGCGTGCGGTAGCTGTAGGGTTGAAAGCAGGTAGCAGAGCTTCCAGCGATGGTGTGGCTGACCTCAAGGTAAGATGCGCGCAGCATCTTGAGAGTGGGAAGCGGACAGCGGTGCTTCCAGCGATAGCGTGGCTGATTACAGGTAAGATGCGCACAGCAGCTGCAGACTAGGAAGCGGACAGCGGTGCTTCCAGCGATGGTGTGGCTGATCCCAGGTAAAATGCTGGATGGGTTTTATAGACTGAAGATGCTCATGCTGAACAGGTAAGGGTCTGTAGACGGCAGTAAGCATTACGCTGCACAAGTAGACTAACGCAAAGCACCAGCATGCGGTGGGGCTGGTTTATGTAGCCTGGCCTCAGCCACTCCCTTTAGGCCCCGCCTTGTGGCCCCACCTTGCCACTCCCCCTGCCTTCTGCATGTGCCTTCCATGCATTTGTATGGCCCCGCCCGGCCCAGATGCACATGCCCTGAGCATACTGTGTGCAGAGCACACTTTGAAATCTGCTTGGTGCCAGAGGCGCCACGACTGGGTCCATTGGGACCCTGCAGGATATAAAGTGGATGGCCCTTGACCAGTGGCCATGACAACAGTGTATAAAGGAGTCAGTACACATGCTGACAGTGTTAGCTGACAAGGGTTATAAACAGTACTGTCAGAAAGAAGTGCTATACATTGGACAGATGATCTCCCAAAATGGCCAACATGTGACTCCAGAAAGGGCAGAGGCAATACGCAGGACAGGAACACCCACAACAGTGAGAGGGATGCAGCAAATTCTTGGGGTTATGCAATAACTGTAGGGAATGGGTCTTAGACTACAGCACACACCAGACCTCTACTGAGTGCACTGAAGGAAGCACAAAAGGGTCCAAGATAATACGATGGACAACAGAAATGACAGAGGCATTCGATGAGCTGAAGGAAGCGATATGCACAGCTCCAGTGTTAGGGATCCCAGACTACAAAAAGGAATTATTTTTGTTCTCACGCTCCGATGGGGTGGTGATGACAGCAGTACTGACACAAAAGACAAGCTTGGGCACAAGCCACTAGTTTACTACAGTGGGAAGCTAAACCCAGTAATGAGAGGATAGTATCCTTGCGAACAAGCTTCGGCTGCTGCCGCATTCGCAGTGGACAAATCAGCAAGCATTACCATGGGGTGCAGCACCACACTTTATGTGGACCATGCCGTCTTCACAATAGTGGAGAGATCAAATAGCACACTGACAACGCAGAGAGCATCAGGGTACAAGGTGTTACTATCAAACCCCTCACTTAAGGTAGTTAGGTGCAGACTTGTCAATCCGGTGACTTTTCTTGCTGACGTGCTACAGGAAGGTGACTACGTACATGACTGGACAGAGAACATGCAAGAATTCAGTGCTACTCTCAAGGTACAGGAGGACGCACTTCAGGGGGGAGACATGCTTTAAATTGACAGTTCATCATTAATTGACCAGACAGATGGGGTCAGACATAGAGAAACACCAGTGGTGAGGCTAAGAGAGGATGGAACCAGTGAGGTAGTGGTCAGTGAGTGATTGCCATCGCATTATTCAGCACCGGCAGCAGAATCAGTGCCTTTAATATTGGCATTGGAGCACAGCAGAAAAAAAGGACGTGACAATTTACTCAGACTCAGTTGACATCCACAGTACACTCAGGACTATCACGGTGAATGAGGAGGGGGTTCAGGAGGGCTGACTGGACACCAGTACAGCATACACTCTTATTGTGCAGGCTAGTAGAAGTCATACATTACCCCAAACAACTAGCCATAGTGAAATGCCAAGCCCACACACAAGGGGAGAACCCTGTCTCAAGGGGAAATGAAGCAGCAGACACATAAATAAAGTGCACCACATATTTTGGAGAGCTCCTGGAAATCGAGGCCCTGTTACCTGCCTGTGACTCTGCAAGAACAATGATACTAAAAGAGGGACACAATGTATTGCCGGCTACTTAAATAATGGAGCTGCAGGGAGCTGTACCCAGGGAGGAAAAGAACCTGTGGACTGACAGGGGATGTACAGTATCTCCAACAGATGCCTGATGGTGGCAGAATAACACAGGGAAAGTGGTCATGCTACTCGCATTGTTGCATACCGCACTGACACAGTTACATTATCCAACCATTACAGGGAAAGAGGTGCTTGCCACCCATATTGGGGAAACATGGTTCTGTCCTAATTTGGCATAACAAGTGGCTGCATTTATGACCAACTGCCTAGTTTACAATCATTTACTGCAGGACATACATTGAGAGTTATGAGAGGAGCCATACCTCGCCTGGTTGGTCCATTTCAGCACCTCCACGTCGACTATGTCGTCATGATCCAAGTCTGCCAAGGATACTGCTACATGATAGTGGTTGTGTGCCCATTTTCTCGGTGGATTGAGGCAGGCCCCTATTCTCATCCTGATGCCCTCAGGGCAGTGAAATATATGGTCCAGGAAGTGTTCCCACAATGGGGCGTGTGTGAGGTCTTGCGGTCTTACAATGGCCCTCGCTTCGCCAATGAAATGTTCTAGCACATCACAACATTGCTGGCCATTCAACACACATTTTCCTGTGCTGATCACCCAGAAGCAAATGGGGTGTGTGAATGCCTCAACACCCTTCTGAAGGAGTGCATTGCAAGAACAAAAAACGAGTACCAACAAAAACTGGCTCCAGTGCTTACCCTTAGCATTTTTTGCATTGCGCAATAAGCCCGGTCCACCATCATTGCACTCCACATGAGGTGGTCACAGGACGGCGCATGCAACTTCCCCTGGCTCCTCCCACTAGGGCACTAAAATATGCAGAGATTAGTGTGAATGTTTTAGGCCAGGAAATGCATGATTATGTTACTTCTTTGATTGCTAGTGCCTCTTTTATCTATTGCCAGATACAACGACACCAGGAAGGCCCTGAAGCCAACAGAGAAAACAGCAGTGTCAATGGGCCTCATTACACGGATGGCGGTAAGGGTTTACCGGTACCGGTATTTTACCGGTACCGGTAAATCCTTACCGCCTTACTACGAGGTCCCTTTGTGGGTTGGGGAATTTAACGCCTGCTTTTTGCAGGTGTTAAAAACCCAACCCGCAAAGGGACCAGGGAGCTAATTACGGTACCGCAATTTGCGGTACCGTAATTAGCGCCTTGCCCATTCCCATAGAGCCCTATGGGGCAAAAATGGAAATGGGGAAGGGCAATGGTGGAAGGGGGAATCACCGCCCCGCCAACCTTGAAATAGGACGGTAATTCCCCTTTCCACCAAGGCGGTGCCGGTATTTTACCGGCATGAACCATGGCGCTAATAGCACCATGGTTCACCGCCATCCGTGTAATGAGGCCCAATGACCCAGAGGACTTGTTAAGGCAACTATTAAAGCAACTACCTGTTTTTCCTGGAGACCAAGTCCTCTTACGCAATTGAGTCTGCCGCTGGTATGCACTCAGATTCACCGGCCCTTATACCGTCAAAGTTGTGACTGAGAGAGTAGTGAGAGTAGAGGGAAGGTTGGTCTGGAATCACCTCACAGACATTACGCCCTACAAAGCTGTTGCCGCACCTGGCAATGAGATTGACAGGGCCAACGATCATCAGCAAGAGGAACAGCGAGAGAATTCGGAATCAGCACTGCCGAGTGGAGGACACCCAATGGTTACTAGCTGACGGGCAGAAGAGTTAGGGCAAGGAATTTCTACACATCCAGAGTGATACACTCTCTGTTAGTTATTTTATTCTCTACATACATTCTTCGAGAAAGTGCAACTGTGATATTTCATGACTATTCATGTTGCCCAATGATTTACAACCTGATACTTTTTCGGGCCAATTTGTCCACTTTATTAGAAGGTCCAACAGATTTCGAGCACGTCGTCCTGGTATATATCACCATGTTTTCTTAGAATATTTAGCCAAAGCTTAACCACAACTTGAACGAGAAAACCCATCAGTTCTCACAGTGCTACGAGACCCTAGAATTAGAACTGTGTGGGAACAGCTATTTGTATTTGCTATTATTAAACTAACACAACTTTAATACACGATCTAGGATCCAACAGCACAGGTAAATGGGTGTAATAATAAAAAATGTCCTTATTTTGTCATGTGTCTTATTCCCAAGTGGGGTCTGTCTTGCATTTAATCTTTTGGCAAATATTGCCTGTGTCTATTGAAACCGCTGTATCCTCTACTAACATAACCCCAATGGCAGCAGGTCTAACGACCATGTCAACTGGACACACAAGCACTGAAAGCACAGTAAGGAGAGGTAAGCGCAGTGCTGATGCAGACATGCGGGAAGTGGACCTATATCTCACTGACACTGCTCGAGTGTCTAATAACATGTGGTACAAACACATGTCCAAAGTAGGTAAGGAAGCCACTGGGGAGAGCTCTTATGTATGCTCACTAATCCCATATGCCATGAGTGCCTCCAGAATGTTTTCAGAAACTGAAATACCAGCAACAAGAGCTCAATGCCTCACGTACCTTTCCATGGTTACAACTCGAGGAAGGTTCCAAGGGAAAACAGCAACATTGGGATGGATGTCTCAAGCAACATTCCCATATGAAGACAGTTACATAAAGACTCTTGATATGATGAACAATTATTGCCAGTTAGACCAAGCCATATAATGTATTCGAGGGTGTGTTCGGGTGTGATGAGGTCCTCTCCAGTGAATGCGGTTCAGGTACTTGTGGGGGAGATGCCATTGGGGTTGAGGAGAGATGTGTTGAATATGAGGTGGTGGGTGAAGTGCAGTGCGAAGAGTGTCGCTCACCCGGTGCGTGAATGTTTGCTGTATAATTGGAGGTTTGACTATTATGGGGACCAGTGGAGGAGGAAAGGGGGCACTTTGGGGTTTCACATGTGGGAGAAGGGGGTAAAGTGGGGAGTGGGCGAGTTGATGGCTGTGACTGATATGGATTTGGTGAGATGTCCGATGTGGATGATGGGGTCTCCTAAGGTGTGTTTGGAGTTGGCGAGTGTGGTGTCAAAGAAGCGGGGATTGCGGGGTGAGATCAAAGCTTTGGGTCAGGTGTATGTGGCAGGGAAGGAAGGATGCAGGGTGTTCACAGATGGTTCAAAGGATCCGGTGTCTGGGAGAGTGGATATGGCGTATTATTTGGAAAGCACTGGGGAGTATAAAGTGGGGCATCTGACGAACGATGTATCAATTTGTACGGCTGAGCTGGTGGCGATTGCATTGGCGATTGATAGGGTGTCCCAGTTGAGGTTTGAGAAGGTAGTGGTGTTTTCAGATTCATTGAGTGGGTTGCAGGCGATAGTGGCAGGGGATGGTGATAGGAAGGATGTGATTTTGGATATCAGGAGAAAGATTGATCGGTGTGTGCGTGGGGGGATGAATCTGGAGTTGGCGTGAGTCCCCAGTCACAGCAGCATTTTGGGTAATGAGTTGGTGGATCGGGCGGCGGGTGAGGGTATGAGAAGGGAAGCGGTTGATGTGAGGTTGCCTTTGAGTGTGGGCGAGGTGAAGACTGTGATGGTGAAACGGGTCATGGATGAGTGGCAGGAGAGGTGGGTGAGTGGGGTGAGGGGCAGGTGGATGTTTGGTGTTCGTGGGAAAGTGTCGAAGAAGGTAGATGCGGGAAGTCTGGAATGGAGAAGGGGGGAGGAGGTGATGCTGAATCGATTGAGGATAGGGCATGTGGGGCTGAATGATTGTTTGTTCCGAGTGGGGAAGCGAGAGTCGAGGGACTGTGCGGTGTGTGGGGTGCCTGAGACAGTGGGACATTTTCTACTTAGATGTGAGAGACATGTTGCAGAAAGAGAATTGATGAGAGTTTGGATGTCTGCGCTGGGTGTGGCTGAGTTGAGTGGGAAGGCTTTGTTGGGAGGTGACGGGGTGAGTGGCAGGAAGAAGAGCAGTGTGTTGTTGGATTTTGTGAGGCAGACGGGGAGGTGGGAGGAACTGTGAGTTTATGTAAGTTAAATAATGATTGATGGGTTAGGTGCACATCATCCATTAGGATGGGGAAGCGCCTGCGCGTGTCCGCCCACGCTTTCGATAATTTAAAGAAAAAAGAAAAAAAAAGAATGTGTAACTGATGGGCCGGAGAAGGGCGACACAAAACAGTAACACTAAAGGAGCTGCCCTGCCAGAAGAGTGGGGGTGAAAGAAATAGGAGGAGAAACAGCATGCTGGGAAAGATCACAGATGCTTGTGTATAGCCAAGTATACACCGAAGGGGAATGAAAGATGAAGTAGTAGGAAGCAAAACACACCCTAGTACGATCATCAATGAATACAGTATAAGGAATGACAAGTGCCTGAAGGAATGGCATGCGAGTGCCAAGCTGCTCACTTGGGTAGACAATGAAGCTCGACCAATGCCTATCTTACCTCTGAAGAAGTCAGCATTGTGCTACAAGAATGAGTTAACAGTGAGAGTCATAGATAACGCCGAATGTCGGTACACAGAAAAGCATCCAGCAATGAAGGTAGGCACTGCAGTACTGGATGAACAATTATTGGCCCAGTGCGGGTCCAAGGCATACAAGAAGCTGCCACCCGACTGGGGAGGAGTTTGCTCACTGGTACACATCAATATGCCATCACTGGCAGTGCCCCAGAAGGATATAAAGCTTGATGACTTCCAGAAGATGGACACTAACACGAGAAAGAAATCTGAAACAGCACAAGATGACGTACCACCTGAACATAGGTTATTCAGCAGAACAGAAATGTTTTTCCAGCAGTTTAGACGTATGCCAATGCAAAATGGTTACAAATAACCAGGTGGGAGTTGATGCTGACAATAAACTCTACAGTGAATATTTACTGCAGTAAAAGAAGAGCTCTGAGCAGTAAGGTTGAGGGGGGCGTGGCTTGATGGCTACGTGAGAGGACGTTCCTTGGAGGAGCTCCTGATGACCGGATCCTGAGAAGAAGTGACGGTTTTTGGCGGACTTTCGAGCCCACAGTGCATCTAAAGGCGCATGAAAGTGGGGGGCACACGGTGCGTGCCCTCCCCAACGGCGAGACTGCATATTCACGGAACTAGACCCCGAAGAAGGTGGCGGTCGCGCAAAGGAAGGGGAGCACCCAAGATGGTCGCCTGAGGACAAATGGCCATAAAAGGTCCGACAAGTTGAGGAAGACAAGGTTGGTTGGAACGTGGGCGAGCCCAACCAGATAGACGGGCCGTATGCGCCTCGGGCTGAAAGCAAGAACATAAGGGCGAGCCCCCACTGCAGAGGCCATGGAACGTGGTGGGCTAGCAGAGTGAACCCAGGTTCAGCGACACCTCGCTGCGAAGGGGCCGGCGAGCGAACCCCACGAGGATACAGCTGGGCGCGTGGGCCCAACCGACGCAACAGGATATCCTCCAAGGTGGTGCGACCCCGGATCAAACAGCCCACGATGGAGACCTATGCTAGGTCGCCCTCGGGCGCGGAAGGGGGCAAGAGCAAGAAACCCCCGCGGCGGCGATGGACCCACCGGGTGCTATCCAGGAGGTGCTGGCAGCAATTGCCGACCTGAAGGTGGCCTGGGAGACGAAGCTGGGCCTGGCCATGAAAGAGTTGCAAGAGGGCCTAAACCTCAAGATAGGAGCGGTCCGAGAAGAAGTGAACCTGTTGCGCCAGGATGTGCGAACGATTGCGGAGCGCACAGGGGAACTGGAGAAGGAGTTGGCCCCGACCGTGGAGGCGTGCAATACACACGCCAAGGAACTTCATGCCCTCGTGCAACGAGTGGGTAATTTCGAGGACAGAGCAGAGCAGGCGGAGGGGCGCGCCAGGCGCAATAACATTCGCATAGTGGGGGTACCGGAGGGAATGGAAGGATCGAACCCCACAGATTTCGTTGAAACCATGCTTTTGCAGGAGATTACAGGCGGAGAGCTGACCCGGGGTTCACGGTCGAAAGGGCGCACAGGGCCCTGACCAGGAGACCGGCCCTAGGAGCCCGCCCGCGGCAGCTGATTGCATAGATCTTGAACTATCGTGACCGCGAGAAGATTCTCTAATTTTTCAGGAAAGGGGCCACGATAGAAAGGGGGTCCGCGAATATAAGAGCGTATCCGGATTACACGCTGCTCGTACAACGGAGTCGAATGAACTTTGGAACGGTGAAGAGGAGGCTCAGAGAAGCAGGCCACTGCTACATGTTGCTTTACCCCGCCAGGTTAAAGGTGTTTCATAAGAACAGGTCCCTCTTCTTTGAGACGCTGAGCGAAGCGATGGAATGGTTGGATATGCAAGGTCGACCTCAGGAATCGGATGCCCAGACAGAAGTGGATGGAGATAAGTAGCACGTTGCAGATGCACCCGTGAGGCCATAGCTATGACATTGGGACTGGAATATAGTTTGATATTGTGCTTGTGTGGGGGAAGTAACGGCATCTGCCGGCGGGTCCCGTTGAATTCACTTCTCCTAAATAGATGACTGGGAGCTCCTGGGGAGCAACCTCTGCACCTGATAGTAGTATATTTAGTTAGGTCACTGTTAGATTGGTGAACCCCGCGGGGTCCTTGTTCTTGGTCACGAGACGGGTCCAGACGTGGGTAGGCCTGAGATCCAGGGATGGAGCTGGGCTATTGTTGGGTGTTGGTGGGGAGGGGTGGGGAGTTGTGTGCAGTGGTGTGAGGTTGGGGAAGGGGGGAGGGGGGCATGGTTCGTCAACAGTAGGGAAAGAGCCAGGAAACGACCCTACATGGGGAATATTATGGGGAGGGATGGGATGGAGATAGACCGACCAGATGGCATCGGGTAATCTTAGAATTGTGACCTGGAATGTACGGGGCCTCAACAGCTACCTTAAACGTAACAAAGTGATGTATTTAAAGAGGATGCGCGTAGACATTGCCCTACTGCAAGAGACCCACCTCACTAGGGAAAGGCTGGAGGTGGTCAGGAGGAAATTGAAGGGCACTGTTGTGGGGGCGGCGTACTCGGCGTATGCCAGAGGGGTTGTCACCTGGGTGGCGCCCCATGTGCCGTTCCGAGTCCTTAATTCTACGGTGGACCCGGAGGGGTAAATGGTGGTGGTAACGGGTCTCTTGGAAAATAGAGAAGTACACATCATAAATTTGTACACCCCCAATAACGATACAGCGGCTTACTTTAGGACCCTCTACGGTAAACTTGGCCCCCTGGCGGGGGGCACGGTAGTGTGGGGGGGGACTTTAACTGTACCGTAGACCCCAGAATGGATAGGTACAAGGACAGGGCAGGAAAAACGGCACCGGCGGCTAAAGCGCTGAGTACCTTACTGAAAGACCTAGGCCTAGTGGATGCGTGGAGAAGGCTGCACCCCACGGATAGACAGTACTCACACTACACAGCACCACATGATTTGTACACAAGGTTAGACTACATGTTTGTAACAGCCGGGATAGTGAAAGAAATAGAAGGAGCGGAATACAAAGCCCGAGTGTTGTCGGACCAATCGCCCTTGGTGGTAAATCCCTACATGGAGACTTAGGACCGAGGCTCTGCAGGATGCGGGGTTTTGGGAGGGCCTGTGGGATGCCATTGAAGAATATTTTGATACAAATACGGGAAGCGTAAGCTCTGTGGGCACATTGTGGGAAGCGTTTAAGGTGGTGGTGCGGGGGGTAGCTATTTCCCAATGTAAGGGGCTACAGGGGGGGGGTGGAAAGGGAGCTCCGGGAGGCGGAAACGGAGCTAGAGGAGCTCACGCGTTGCGTGAGCACCGCTCATGATAACAGAACCAGAGTAGAGGAGCTACAGTTGTCCTGCAGCGCACTCTGGGACAGACTGTGCAGACTCAGCTACAGAAAATATACGGAGAGGATACATGCAGGGGGTGACAAGCCAGGCAGATTGCTGGCTTGGCTGTACAAGAGTGAGACCCCCCGCTCGGTGATTAGTGAGATTCAGGGCGAAGGAGGTAGCATATGCAACACCCAGAAAGAGGTAAATGAGGAATTCCTTAAGTTTTACAGACACTTGTATGAGGACACGGGGGAGGATATGGGTCAAGACATACTGGACACATTGGGGGACATTGAGCTGCCCACCTTAGATGTTCTAGAACGTTCTGAGTTGGACGCACCCGTCACCTCGGATGAGCTGGAGGTAGTGATTCGGAACTTGCCCACGTGCAAGGCGCCGGGTTTGGATGGGCTGCCCAGCGAGTTCTACAAAACATACCAGCAAGAGTTGCTCCAGCCACTGCTTGCCACTTTCAACGAGGCCTATGAGAAGGGCGAACTCCCGTTGTCCCTCCGTGAGGCTGTAATCATCCCACTCCTGAAACCAGGCAAAGCGGCCGTGGAGCGCAGGTCTTACAGACCGTTGTCCATGCTCAACCAGGACAGCAAAATACTCACGGCGGTGCTGGCTAATAGACTGAAGAGGGCGATTAAGAAATTGATACATCCAGATCAGACGGGATATGTTCCGGGTAGGAACATCACCGATAACCACAGGAGGCTACACCATGTCATAGACCAAACCGAGGAAGACACGGGCGAGCTGGCTATAGTGTCGCTAGACGCGGTCAAGGCCTTCGACTCGGTACGATGTCCCTGGCTGAAAGCGGTCCTGAAGGGGTACTGAGTGGGACCTGGATACCTCAGATGGGTCCAGCTGTTTTACAGCACCCCGATGGCGAGGGTCAAGGCAGGGTCCACAGTCTCAGATTCTTGGAAACTGGGCAGGGGGACCAGACAGGGATGTCCCTCGTCACCTATGCTATATATGCTGGCATTGGAGCCGCTGGCAATATGCCTTCGACAACAATATGGGGAGGTGGGCATAAACACGGCCAGTGGAGAGCATCTGATATCATTATATGCGGACGATATGCTCCTTTATTTGCGCTGCCCAGAAGAAAACCTCCAGTACGTCCTAGAGGTGATAGAACGGTACGCCATTCTCTCGGGGATATCGGTGAACCCTGGAAAGTCCAGCCTGTTCCCTTTGGGTAGATATAGGAATGTCCCAATGCAGAGGCTGCCTGTCTGCCAATACCATGGCAGCCCGTAACATTTAGGTATTCGGGAATGAACATTTACCACAAGATCGAGACAGAACACAAGCACAACACGGAAAAGGCGATAGAGGGGATTAAGAAAAGTATGGTATTTTGGTCCAGATTGCCCCTGACCATGATGGGGAGGGCGGTCTTACTCAAGATGGTGGTCCTGCCTAGACTCTTGCACTTCTTTATAAACGTCCCGTTTCTGATGCCCAGCATCCTATTCGCGAAACTTCACAGCGTGTGTAGGGGTTTTGTGTGGGGCAGCTCTAGGAATATGGTGGCTCTGTGGAAGCTCCAGAACCCGTGTGACAGGGGGGGATAGGCCTGCCTAACTTTGAACTCTATTATCTGGCGGGGCAGCTGCAGTACGTGGCCAGGTGGCTTTCGACTGAAGACTCGGCGGAAGCCAGGCTCCTGCGCGAGGATACAGCCCCATACTTTCTGATGGAAGTGGTGTGGTTGGGCAGAGATAAACTGGTGGGCAAGGGGCGGCTACTGAGGTTGGGCTGGGAGATCTGGCACAGGACATGGAAGATTGGGGGGACTCGGAACCATACTCCCAGCAGGCCCCTTTGGCAGCGCTGTGCGGGAGCGAATCTCAACTACTTGAATCGGTCCGCAGATACTGGGAACAGGTAGGCCTAGCCACCCTCGGGGACATATGGCAGGAAGAGGAGGCGGTGGACTTTCAGCGGCTGCAGGAAGAGACGGGAGTACATAGTGGCCAATATATAACCTACACTAGGCTGGTGAAAAAGACTAGAGAAAGATGGCCTGAGACAGTGCTCGCGGAGGATCCAGATGCCTCCCTGGAAACCATGTATGATGTATCGGAGGGCGGGCACAAAATATCGAGGATATATGAGCTCCTGCGAGTAAGGGCAGGGAAGGAGTTGCTCCAATTGAGACAAGATTGGGAGAAGGAGGTGGGAGGACCCATGACGGATGGGCAGTGGGAACGGGCCCAGAGGTACCATAAAAAGGTGTCCCGTAACGTGAGATTCCAACAGCTTCGATTGTATGTTACCCATAGGGCTTATTTAACCCCCGGGAAGATTGCAAAGTTCGGGGGATCAGCTATGCAGCAATGCCCCAGGTGTAGGGAGGTGAACGCGGGACTGCTACACATGTTTTGGGCTTGCCCGGAGGTGCATAGATTTTGGGATGAGGTCAAGATGAAACTGGCTTGCGGGGGGGTGGTGCTGGATGTGGAATCGGCCTGGTCATGCATGCTTGGACTGTTCCCTAGAACCCGGCATTTGAAACACATAAGCAAGATGAAGGACATGGCCTATGTCTTGGCCAAACGTAGGATTGCCATGGGCTGGAAGGCGGCCCACAGACCTAGGGTGGAGTTATGGTGGACAGACCTCTTGAGGTGGGCGGAAGCTGAATCCGTAGTCTGGTTTGAAGCGGTCACCAGGGGGGGGAGAAGAAGAAGTAGGGCCCTTGCTGGCCTGGCGGCAATTGGTGGCCTCGTTGACAAACCCTCACCAGGGTGACAACGAAACGGAGGACCCGGTTGATGGCTGTCTAGGTAGCGTGCCACCCAATGATGATCCCATAAACAACATGTGAGAACCGGCTCTAGTTTAAAGGGGGAGGGAGGAGTTGGGGAGTTTGAAAATGTTTTGGAATATGATGCTTTCCATGTTTTGAAACAGTTGTAATGTGTTTGTTTGACCTTAAAAAATAAAATAAAAATATTTTTTTTTAAAAAAAAGGTTGATGGCGCTCCAAAATAGATACATTCTGGACCTTCTCACTACAATGGAAGCAGGAGTTATCGCAAAAATTGGGAGTTCCTGTTGCACATTCGTACCTGCCATTGATAGAGAGAATGGCACACTGACAGAAACAGTGACACACTTGTCCAAGATGCATGCCACAATGGAGGAAGAAGCCAAGGGGACTGGAAAAGACCAAAGCTGGATAGCATACCTCTGGTTATGGATGCCTTCATGGCTGGCAGACGGACTGAAAGTATTACTAGGGGCACTAATATTGGTACTAGTGGGATTGTGTGTGGGGAAGATTTGCATTACACAATGCCGCGAAACTACTGCAAAATCAATAGGGATGAAGGTGATGATGGGTGTGAATATAGGGGGTGAGAAGGACAAGAAAGTGGAAGAAAGAGACAAGCTGAGAGCACGAATAAGGGACTTTGCACTATTCCCACATGAGACGATGAAGTTAGATAAACTATACGACAGCAAGAATTATGGAGAAAGATGAGTATGGTGCAACCCAGAAGGAGAGTGCAAATACATGACCTGGAATTTTGACGATCATGCAAACTACTACAGACACTTCGGCGGACTGACCAAGATATGGCTACCAAGGATACAGGTAGTAACATATAGTGGAGAGGTCGACCAGAGGGGGGACTGAAGAGAGGGTCCCAGGAATGCCCCCCTGACCCCAGGAACATGACAGGCTGACGGGCCAGAAATGCTCGAAGCTACTCATCCTTTTTCAGACAAGCCCCAAGTGTACCACTGGCTGACACGTACACCGAAAGGTACTCTCTCAGTCAGCCATTCAGACCTAATCCAGTACATATCCTTTCAGAAACAGGGGACTCAACAGAGATTTTGGATGGAAATACCCTGATGGACAGCCTCGATTAAGCACCAAGAAGCCACGATGCTGGCTTCATTAGTAACACCACGACATATCAGCATTAGTCATGAATCACACTCACAGCGTGGCACTGCATTATACAAACACACATTTGCATACACAAAGAACAAGAGATCCTGAGCAAGCTTGCAGATGCTTATGGCAAATAAATATATGGAACTAAAGGAGTATATATGGACCCTGGTAGGACCATGAGGACTGGCTCATAGGTTACTTAGCACAACAGGAGCATGTAGAAATTGTATTATAAGTCTAAGGAAAATTACAGAAAGCCTCAAGCCACAGAACACTAGGCGAGAGGAGCTGACTCGGCTGCACGAAGCGCAGATCGAGTCCCCAGCCAAGGTCAG
This sequence comes from Ambystoma mexicanum, assembly GCF_040938575.1. NCBI lineage: Eukaryota > Metazoa > Chordata > Amphibia > Caudata > Ambystomatidae > Ambystoma > Ambystoma mexicanum. The sequence continues at coordinate 745,476,954 of NC_090927.1, read as the reverse complement.
AGATAAACTGTCACATTCCAAACTCTAGACGACAAGGGGACCAGCTGCAGGAAAATTGAATACATCCTCATAAATTCAGACCCAAGAGCTTGATTTTGTAATCTGCAGCAGCGCTAGACAATGGGCATTCACCCGTGGAGGGAAGGAGAGCAGATCCCAGCAACCCAGATGAAGACTGAAACAAGTGTTGCAACATGGAGACGCGCTCTCAGAGGCAAAAGTGGTACACTACAAGACACAATCCACACACATAGATGTTTCACATCGCCTTGAAGAGGTACACAGAGAGCTGAGAAACAAGTCAGGTCCCAAGCCTGGGGAGACCAGCTACAGCTAATCACAAAATAGAAAATCAGGGGTGGATGGCAAGGGGCAAGAACCAATGGTAAGCCCACTACTCTGCAACAATGTAATAGATCGCTTCTTGGAGACGGGCAGGTCAGCCACCTGACATGTGAGGACCAGTAGAATAAACTTTATAGGGTATGTCTATATGGGTTACTACTCTCAGCACCCAATAAACAATGGGATAGGGTTTTTTGGAAGGGCCCAGGTGATGACGACAAATCATGACAAAACTAGGGAGCACGCATTGTAAAGTTGAGAAGTGCTGGAGAATCTTGATTGTCTTATATGATCCCTGTTGTTTTTTTGTAATAAACCACAGTTCTAACTTGCTGTTGGCTGAGTCCTCCATTTATTCTGGGGAAGGGTGTTGGGCCCTTGGGAGTCAGACGGACCACCAGACGACCTCTGGCATACCCGGGAACTACCCCAACAATTGCACCTATCATGATTGCTTTATCAGAGATGCCCAGTACAAAACGTCAAGCCACAGTAAAATGCTAGTCTAGACACATAACACGTAAAACGCTTACTTCTTTATAGATGCCCAGAAACATATTCCGTGATGCAGTAAGAAATAGCTACACTGACTGCACCCACATGCCAGTCTAGACAGGTAAGTACACTTATTATGCTTACTTTATTATGGATGACCTGTACATTTGTCATGCCACAGTCAGAAATTACTAGACTGGCTGAACCCAAATGTCAGTCTCAACATATAATAACACTTATCATGCTTACTTTAGCATAGATGCCCGGTACAAAATGTCAAGCCACAGTAAAATGCTAGTCTAGACACATAACACGTAAAATGCTTACTTCTTTATAGATGCCCAGAAACATATTCCGTGATGCAGTAAGAAATAGCTACACTGACTGCACCCACATGCCGGTCTAGACAGGCAAGTACACTTATCATGATTACTTTATTATGGATGACCTGTACATTTGTCATGCCACAGTAAGAAATGACTAGACTGGCTGTACCAAAATGCTAGTCTAGTTACTTATAATACATATCATGCCTGCTTTATCATGGATGCCCCTTATGTTATAGCGCACCCCCCTTCTGCCCCACCCTCCCGACACATCACCTCTCCCTCGCACTCTCTGTGTCCAATCCCCAAAACAATTACACAGCAGTACCTCCACATCCCTCTTCCTCATCCCAGTACTTACGTATGAGGCAAGGTGTGTCACAGGCAAAAACTGGGACGAGGAAGAGTAGGACTAGGAGTAATGAATATTGTCAGTAAGTACTCTAGGCATTGAACATACGCACACAGATTCACACACCATTCACGTGCACATTTATACAAGCGCCAATCCAGCATTCACTCACACATGCACACCTAGCCACTAATAAATCATTAACTCATTCACACACATTACAAACATACATGTATATACACACACACACACACCCTTGCATGCACGCATGCACACAAATTTACAAAAAGACATTGGGCCTTCATTACGAGTATGGAGGTAGCATTGCTGCTTTTAGCGGCATAGCTAACCCCATACCGGGTACCAGGTCCGGGTTCCTGGAATGGGGAAATACCGGGCCATTCCAACCTTGGAGGGCCCGGTATTTCCCCATTCCAGGAACCAAGACCCGGTACATCCCCATTCCCATTTGAGCCCCCTTAGGGCTCAATGGGAATGGGGAGGATGCTAACAACGGGCCCGTTAATGATGGGCCCATTGTTAGCATCCTGGTCTGCTAGCGGGTCCCACTAAGGACATCTGGTTTTACCAGACGTTCTTAGCGGCACCCGCCAGCATACCTCGTAATGGGGACGTAGAGGGATAACGGGGCCGGCAGCTCTACCGGCGCCATTATCCCTCTACCGTATTCCTCGTAATGAGGCCCATTATCTTACCTTTTCCCAAATCCATTGTTGCTCCAAGGAACTCCTCTGCAGGCCGTCCGCTCTTGCTCCCATTCTCCACGTGCTCAAGGAACTATCTCTGTTTCCTGTCATGCGCAGAGCAGATGAGACCGAGCCTTCCATGTCTTGTGGGGGTTGGGGGTGGTTCTTTTTGAAGTCATTCTGTAGCTACCTGTAAAAGAATTCACACGGTTTCACTGCCCCCAACCTGTTGTAGAACCATTTAAAAAGACCCATTTAAAAAGAAACAAAAGTTACTTTAGAGAGAGGAAAAGTTAACACAATGGGAGTCATTACAAGTTATGAGGTAACCATGCCGCTATCAGCGGCATGGCTTCCCCTTTACTGGGTACCGGGTCCGGGTTCCTTGAATGAGGAATTACCGGGCCATTCCGACCTTGGAGGACCCGGTAATTCCTCATTCAAGGAACCCATCCCCATTCCTATTCGAGCCCCCATAGGGCTCAATGGGAATGGGGAGGGTGCTAACAACGGGCCCGTTGTTAGCACTCTGGTGTGCTCGCGGGACAAGCTAAGGGCTCCTGGTAAAACCAGGCGTCCTTAGCGGGTTCCCGCAAGCAGACTTGTAATGAGGCGGTAAGGGGTGGACGGCTCTGGCACCTTTACTGGTGCCGTTAACCCCTTACCGCCTCACTCGTAATGACCCCCAAAGTTACCTGCAGCACTCCACCGAGGTGGCATTTGCTGCCATGTAAAAGCAAAAGTAAACGGTAAATAAGAGAACATTTCCCTGCATCGGTAGCCAGAAGCATTCACTCACACAGCACTCCAGAAAAACGGTTGAAGTGGTAGGGAAGTCCCCACAGACAGAAAAAGAACCACGAAAACTAGGGAAGCCGGCGAGGGAAAAAAACAAGTTTAGAGGATTCTCAAAGTGGCTCAGGAGGATCTCAAAAATGGGATTCAACCCGAACACATGCATACTGTTGCGCTCCCCACTCTATTTCTCCTTTGTTCATTTGGTTATTACACAAGTAATTGGAGACATCCGGACATGGATGATTGATTCGCATGAAGCCCCATCTTCCAGCTCTATGGCGGTCCTCTTACGTACGTTTTTTTGTATGAATGAATGTGACGCCGCAAGCGCGCCCCATTCATCCATACAAAATACATTGCTGTCGGCACCCCGGGTTTCCAGATTGGAAATCTAGGGTGCTAATAGCAATAACACCCAATGTGGCCTGCCGGATTGGGTGGTAACGGCGTTGGGGCACATCGTTAAGGCCCTTGCTTCACTCAGGCCTATATCTTGGGGCCCTGGCTGTTAACACCCGATGCAGCCCACCGGATCGGGTGTTATTGCTTACATTTTAAACAGTTGCAATATAAAAACATCTAATATACACTACTCTTAAAACTGAAAGACGGGGGCGAATTTTGTACTAAGTAGAATAAAGTCTATTGGTATAAGTAAAGATAAAAGCTAACTTGTTTCTCTTCTTTTCCTTTCCCTTGCTGTGCTAAGTTACTGATCCAAGATTTGAGTGGACCGCTCCTTTCGTATCCTCCCTTCTCTATACCTTGTCCCCCTCTTTGAGCACTATAAGCAACAGCGCTTTTGGTTACCACCTTGCAAAACATAAAAAAAATACATGTACTTTTTTGTATAAACTCCTTGCCAGCTAATGCTGTATCCTCTCCATACAACTGAGACTTTGGGCCTCATTACACGGAATGCGGTAACCATGGCGCTATTAGTATTTTACCGTGTCCGCCTTGGTGGATGGCGGAATTACCGCCCTACCCAAGGTGAGCGGGGGCGGTAATTCCCCATTCACCAAGGCACTTCCCCATTCCCATTTTTGCCCCCACAGGGCTCAATGGGAATGGGGAAGGAGATTATTACGGTACTGCAAATTGCGGTACCGTAATTAGCACCAAGGTCCCTTTGCGGGCCCGTTCCTTAACAGCTGGTAAAACCAGCCGTTGAGGTTGGGTCCCGCAAAGGGACCTCGTAGTAAGGCGGTAAGGGTTTACCGGTAGCGGTGCCCTTACCGGTACCAGTAAACCCTTACCGCATTCCGTGTAATGAGGCCCTTTGAGTACTCAGGAAATCATTATTCCCCTGATGAAGATTGGGTCAACATATAGGATTGCAGCTTGACCCAGCCGAAATTGGTTGAGGTTTTGTAAAGAAAGGAAACGGTTTTAATATTTCGGATAAAAAAATTGTGATTAACATCAGAGAGGTGTTATGAAATTGTTATAAATCTCTAGAATTGCACAGGGATAGGAAGATACCTGAGCGGAGCAAACCTCGGGCATTGTTTGCAGTTGTAGCAGAAGTGAATGGAATGTATTGTTATATCTAAAGATATAACTGGTGGATGTATGAAGGAGGATTATGAGGGTTGATGTGAAAAATTTATTTTTTGGCTAGATATTGATTGGAAAAATATTTGTGCCTCATTACGAGCTTGGTGGTATTTCATCGGTAAATCAATTGCATTACTACCAAACTTGATTATCATTACCGCCACTTGGTCCTCAAGATTTACCGTGGGATTGCAAGTGGTGGTAGGGTGGTGTAAATACCCATTTTCGAGTCCAAAGTACTCCATAAGGATTTTGGTGAAATGACTGCAAGCAGTGATTTCATAGAGGTAAATCTGACAATTTTTGGAGGTAAAGGGGAGGATTTACCACCAGCTTTTTGCTCCTCCACTTTTCAACCTATCTCGGAATTCGGCAATGTGGTAAAAATATTGGTAATTCAGTTACTGCTAAAAAAAAAAGGTAGCAGTAACACCGCTCAAGAATGAGTGATTCTTGAGTTTAGTGCCTGTCAGGTTTTTACATTTTCTGTGTCCTGACTCCTCTGCTTCTGCTCTAGACCGGCTTCTGCCCCCTCCCTTATTTTCAGGTTCCAGTATAATAGATACGTGTGCATCGACTGTGGCTTGCTCCCTTAATTGCCTCCTGTCTCTGCCCTCATTGGGGTGTGCTTTACTGTATTCTTGTGTGCCAACTCAGGCATTCCCCTGGAAATACTGCTGTAGAAGCAACTCCTGGTTCCCATCTCCATGCCTATCCTGACCACTCCTCCCCTCTTGCCGCGGCACGGGCTGCTTTGGATCTACAGACAAATGACCAGGATGAATCACTGCCCTTTTTTGAGGGTTTCTCTGTAGCTTCTACATGTTCTTGGTAAATTCTCTGTACTTGGGTGCCATGCGTGGAGGGTGCAGGGGGTTTCTTTATCATCTTATTAAACTTGAGGCCTGTTTTTTTCTCAGCATGCGAGTTGTTGCTGCAGGATACGAGGTATTTCTTGTGTGGACCTTCGTGTAGGGAAAATGGGAAGGGCTGTTGGACGCTCGAGCCAGGACACTAAAACCTTCTGTCCGCCTGCAGGAAAATTCCAAGTGGCACATGGCACACGTTTAGTCAGCATATCTCCGCCATTCTCAGCCTCGTTTTCATTCCTTGGCAAAGAGGAAGTAAACATAGCATGGACCAATGTTTGTATCTAGCAATTATACAGTCATTAAACAAACACATTTCTTTCAAAGGAGCTTTTAATTCATAAATTGCTATTGATACATTTGATCTGGTGACCCCAGTGTAACATTCGAGGGTTGCATCCACTCCTTTTGAATGGTCACTGTTTGTGGTAGTGGGTTCCTGGCTGTGGTGTCACACAGTTCCTGCATCTCACACTTGTCTGGTAGTAAGAGAGTCCATAAATTCAATGGCAACTCCGGTGGGTCCTCAAAGTTTAGTCACTGTGGGTTAAAAGTAGGAATCTTCTGTTGAACACCTGAAGCTTGTGTCATTGTGTCGGCTATATGGAGCAGAACTACCCTGATGCCAGTAAGAAGGTGTGCTGAGTAACATTAATGATGGCGCAACCTTGATGTATTTCACTCTTTGAAGCTTGTTGCTCACCATGGTGCTTCGGTCAAGTAGTCCTCCATCCAAGACTTCCATCACCAACCGACTGTGCTGGTGGCTTTCTGCCAGTCGTACCCATCTGTGCCCCATTTCAGTTGTTCTGGCTGGGATGGCGATTTGTCTGAAATTCAGGGTGGTCTGGCAGGTGGCTTTCTGGATTGCATGTCTTTCTTGAGATAGGCTTACAGGTGCACCAGGTTCATGCTCATACTGGATATTCCGGCCCATGAACGTGCCAGAATAAAGTACATTACAGAAGAGACACAGGTTGCCTTGCTGCTTTGGCTGGCAGTTCTTTCTTTCACTTTCACCTGTTACAGCGTCACTGCGCTCTTTTGGTCTTCTCAGGAACTGCTGTGCGCAATATGGCTTGATATATTGTGCGGCAACTGTTTTTCTTTAATGGGCCAGTTGTAGCAGCTGGTTGATGCAGGGGACACATGCGGAAGGATTCTCTATTTGTTCCAGACAGGTGTTTCCGAATGTCACTAAGGTATTTGAAACGGAGTCTGTGTTGTAACATGCTCCTTCTAGCATATCCAAGACATCTTCTGCGGTCAGGTCCGATTGTGTGGTGTTTATGGATTGTATAACTTGAAAAGCTGCTTCTCTTTAGCTCCCCGCAATACATCTTCCCTCCACTCTAAAGCCTTCCCATTTTTAAGGCGTTGAGTTTGCTTGATCACCTCACACCTGATATTCATCCTCCCCTTTTGGATCTGGCAGATCATCTTAGAATGGTCGTAGTCTGGCAAAGGCACTTGGCTCAGTAGGGCTGGAGATCGCTTCTTGTATCAGTTGCCAGAAAGCATTTGCCACTGCATTTAGTATTGCATCTTGATTGATTGGCAGAGGTTGGGACTCCACTCGCAGGCATCAATTGCAGTGGCTTACATAAATAGTTATTCCGGGCATTCCTCCGTTGATTTCATTTGGTCGTATGTCGTTTTTTGCCGTGGTAAATTTACGCTTTTGCTTTTTAAGAATCCAGTTTCCACTGCAGTCGTTTGCGTGGAATTAAAAAAAATACATATATATAGATATTCAATGAAAAAACCTTGTTAAAGGGACGTTATGGTGACAAGTTAAACCGAAAAAACCCTGAAATTCGCCAGTCATGGTAAGCTAAGCAACCATAACTCGCGCCACCACCGTGCACTGCTAAGAATAACACCCATGACATCAAAGATGACATCACAAATATGATTGATGACATCACTGATGACATCACATGTGCATTCAATTTTCATAGGAAGCCCCTACAAGGGGTTGTGAATGTAATGTTGGCAAAAAAGTGTCAGGGGTCACCTGGAGATGTGTTATGAACTACATACTTGATTATGCAATGTATTGCTCCAAAGAACATTCCATTGCAGTGTTGTTTCTAGAACAGGAAACTACTCATACAGAACTATTGGCTGCAGCATACACTATAGAGATGTAATATTTCTAATTTTCCCATGTTGGATAGTAAAACAGTGAATACTTCTGTATCACACTTTTGCATACTGTGAAACATATACTAAGTAGGTAATAATGCATCACTTACTACATGCTTGTACTACTACACACAAAACATTAAGGGACCACAATGTACACAAATATGGGGCTTATACAGAGAGAGTAAAGTAAGGAAACAAGTGGCAGTATCATGAGCCACTGTATATAACCAACATGATTATCTTTACGCATAGAAATGATTGCTGTGTTTCAGGCCTGCTTTTTCTCCTATGTATGTGCATCATAAGATGTGATTGAATTCTAAGGAAAGTACTGTAAGAGCATGTACGAATAGCAATGTCTACAAATGTAATACCTTTTGAAGTTTAAGTTTTTGACTATCAGTGAATAAACTCACCTGGCCTAGATATGTCAGTGAACACAAAAAGAAGGGGCTAGACATGTGATGTTATCAGTTATGTCATCAATCATATTTGTGGTGTCATCTTTGATGTCATGGGTGTTATTCTTAGCAGTGCACGGTGGTGGCGTGAGTTATGGCTGCTTAGCTTACCATAACTGGCGAATTTCAGGGGGTTTTCGGTTTTACTTGTAACCATAACGTCCATTTAACAAAGTTTTTTCACTGAATTTGATAGGTTTTTACTAGCGCAACTTAACCATAATGTCCCGTTAACAAAGTATTTTTCATTGAATTTCATAGGTTTTTATTAGTGCAACTTAACCATAACGTCCCCTTAACAAAGTTTTTTCATTGACTTTCATAGGTTTTTATTAGTGCAACTTAACCATAACGTCTACGAACATCTAACTTCATTGCAAACCTTCCGGAAAGTGCCACATGACCAAATGCTGGCGCGCGGCATGATGACGTGTCCGAGAACCCGTACGCACATCACGATAAGATCCGTGCTTCGCGGACAGTTCGGAACTGCATTTTCTACTGATCTAGGAACTTTCAACTTCAAAATTTCCCTTGCACAGCTCCAACACCTATTCCTACTTATCCATTAACAATCTAGTACACAGTACATACTTTTAGCAAAACTGCTATTTATCTTAAAATGGAATCAGCTAATGCCATCCCTCCTCCCCAAAAGACACCACCACTGCTGTAATCAAGGAGCACGAGAAACACTGCCCCCTACCTTAGAAATAACACATGCCCAACATTTTCCCCTGTCCACTTGACCCTCATATTAGTGTTTGGTGCCTCTTCCGTCATTTCCCTCCCCACGTTTCGTTCTAAGCTCTCCTGCCAAAAAAAGAAATGCATCCAAAAACAATAAAAGAAATGTTCCTTTAGAAACCACCTTTTACAGTTAAAAAATAGAACTAAAAAAAAAACTTATAGACTCCATCTACTTTATATTTCTCAGTAACGTACATAGACTCAATAAGATTTTCCAAAATTCCCATTTGCATTTTGTGTTATGCTAATGGCAATATTGCAGCGTTTATCCTCCGTTCCAGGGATGGAACGGTGGATACCGGCCTGGCAGCCAAAGTTATCAGCCTAAGCGAAGCGATAGTGGATAGAGAGGTCTCTGGACCATTATCCACCCATTCCAGCCCCTGTAATGGGGGATGAAGGCCATTAGCACCCTAGGTTCCCAAAGCGGCAACCCAGGGTGCTGGATTTTTGTCCATCATGGAAAGGGAAGGCGGGGTTCCATACAGGGCCCCTCTTCGCTTTCCATGGCAGCCTGCAAAAGGCAAAAAGAGAACTCTATGACCATATTACCACAAGCACATTTTTCTTCCTTTTCAAATCTATCCCAATTTCGAAAAACTTTACCACAAAGCCAGTCCCAGGTGGACATAGCCACTTTAACCCATGTTTTGTCCCTTGTGGTCATGGCCAGTAGCCACATTGTCCGGATCATGACCTTATTCCATGACCCGGACAATCTGGCCACTGCCCATGGCTGCAGGCTACACCTCAGTCACCAAAGGTATTTCTCTATTTGTATCTACATTATGACACTTGTCAAAAAATAAAACACAGGCACATTTGCAAAACCATGCTTTCATGTCCTTCTCAATGCTCCTTACACGAGTTTGCTGGAAATCCACCCATGTATTATTTTTTCAAAAGTGTCAAATGATGCACATACAATCGTCATATAACCTAGCCCCACTTGACAAAATCCATTCAAACATTACGAAAACATTTATATCTAGATCTATAATCTTGTTGCAAACCTATGTGTAGATTTGTCAAATGGCACCACACTTATAAGCCTTTACAATATTTTGGGACCCCCCCTCTAATTCTGCCCCCTCTGGACAAAATCCCACTGAACTTCGCAAAAACATTTGTATTTAGATCTATTATCAGTTTGCCAAATTAAGTGTATATTCGTCTAATGGCACCTCATTTATAAGCCTTTACATTGTTTTGGAACCCACCTCTAATTTTGCCCCCTCTCAACAAAATCCCACCAAACTTCAGAAAAACATTTATATCGATTTGTATTATCAATTTGCTAAATTAAGTGTATATTCATCAAATGGCACCTCATTTATAAGCCTTTACATTATTTTGGGACCCCCCCTCTAATTTTGCCCTCTCATGACAGAATCCCACCAAACGTTGCATGTTCGCTCAGAATCAGCTCAGAAATATACATGCAGAATTTCATGCAGTTCCATTAAGTGGCGCCAAAGTTATAAGCCATCCAAGAACTGCATTTCACCAACCCTGTAATGCTGAGGTGTCTGCAAACTTTTCTGGACTGTTCGCAAACATCCGAACTGTTTGCGGCCTTTTGCGGTAAAAACCACCCTTTTTTTGCTTCTTGCAGCCATATTCCATCCCATCCTCATCACCCCTCACCTCCCCAGAGATTATTTGATAAATTTGACAAGTGCAATGTTGTGTTTTTTAATATGTCCGCGGACACCGACCAATGTTCCAAAGATGGCAGGTGTTTCCAGAAATCTGACTCACCTCACGCTTCACGCCAACCAATCAGCGAACACGTCGGGTGTCCGCAGACATGACGCAAGTCAATTAGCCAATCGGTGTCCTGTCCGCGGAGCGAACAGGGAAGTGTGTCCGCGAAGCAGACATAGATATCACAATTTTTTTTGCTTTACGTTTTGGTCATTTAAAAAAAAACTACTGGACGGATTTACACCAAATTAACAAAAACACGCTTTCGAGAGAGAATCCGTCCAGCGGTTTGGGCTGTAGACATGAGCAAAGTTTTTTCCCATTATGTCTAAGGGAAAAAAATAAATTTTGGGACCCTCCCTATAACTTTGCCCCTCCTGGACCAAACCTCACCAAACTTTGCAAAAATATTCAGAGTGGGCCATATACTTTTTATGCAAGGTTTGGTGAGGATTCGTCTAGGGGGAGCAAAGTTATAAGCCGCCCAAAAAGTGCTCTTCCTATGGAATTAGCAACTTAACCATAACTACAGGGCCACTACTGTGGCCATGTAATATATATATATATATATATATATATATATATATATATATATATATATATATATATGTGTGTGTTGCGTGTTTGGGGTAGTGGATAAGGGGTAGTGGATAAGGGGGTGGTGGGTGGCAGGGTGGGGTGGTGGGGTAGATGGGGGTGGGTAAAGTGTCCGTAGGGATAACACGTGGAACCCTTTTGGTAAAAATCAGTGTTCTGAAAGTGCTGGCCTCCATAAGAGAGCACTTGGCCTCTTATGGAGACCAGTCCTCAAGTCTCCCAAAGGCTTAACTGGATCTACGAGTGGTATTTTGTAATCTGGTGGGCAATGTTAAAGGAACACCCTGCACCAAAAACACCTATCAGGGTGTATGCTTTCTGCTCTGGACCAGTGCAAGATATTCGATTTTCAATTGTGGCTGTATAATGAGGAAGAGTTTATCAAACAATTCTATCTATTTAGCTATCTATCTATCTAATCCGGGTTTCTGGTGACATATTAGCCCTGAGGTGTACAGTGATTTGACACGCCTGTAGTTTGTACACTTCACCCGCTCTGGGGGCAGAATGCGACAATTCCGTGTGGGATGGTTTTTCCAAGGGGGCCTTCCCAAACACTGTGCTGACCGAGGGGTTACAGCCCGGCAGCTTGGCTGGGTAGCTTGACGTAATGCGGTGTGAGTATGAGTGTTATACCCCCCAGTGGTAGTCTGCAGCTACCTTTGTGAAAGGGGAAGTTGGTCCGATCAAATCGAAGATTTATTCAACCCATGTGAATGCGCCCGTTCTCATGTGACCTACATGATATATTTGAATATTTATTGACTAAAAGTGAATGCGCACTTTCCCATGTGACTTACAATATATTTTAATTTTTTTTTTTTACCAAAGGTTAGTGTACACTTTCCCATGTGACTTACATGGTATAGTTGAATATTTATTTACTAAAAGTGAATGCGCACGTTCTCATGTGACCTGCATGATATATTTGAATATTTATTTATTAAAGGTGAATACGCACTTTCCCATGTGACTTACATGATATATTTCAATATTTATTTACTAAAGGTGAATGTGCACATTCCCATGTGACTTACATGAAATATTTTTATATCTATTTACTAAGGTGAATGTTCACTTTCCCATGTGACTTACAGGATATATTTGAATATTTATTTACCAAAGGTTAATGCACACTTTCCCTGGTGACCACTCTGGTGTATATGAAGATGTATTCAACCAAGGTGAATGTGCACTTTCCCATGTGGCTTATATGATATATTTAAATATTTATTTACCAAAGGTGAATGTGCACTTTTTCTCAGGTGACTTCAGTGTTAAATATGTGTATATTTAGTTAAACAAGGTGAAAACTTGCCACCCATTATAAAAAAGACATTGCAGCAGCAAAATCCACTTCTTATAACACTAGAATCTCCAATGCCAAATCCGAATCGAAAGAGCTATTTGCCATATTTAAGGAACTAGCCACACCAAACACTAGCCCCCATGATATCGTAAAAGATGAATCATGGTGTTCGAGCATCCAGGCAACTATGCTCAATACAATTGAACTTTTACAGACTAAAATCAAATCCCACCTTGCGGCTCTGCCCAAACTTGATCTACTCACCCCCCCATCAGCTAACCCTCAGGTCACGCATGGAAAAACACTTTTCACCTTCAGAGATGTGTCTGAACCAGAAATACTAGCCATCCTGACAAGCATAAAACCATCTAACTGTAAAGGTGATGTCTGCCTGGCCAAGCTCATCAAAGAATGCGCAGACAGACTAACACCTCTTCCTGACAGCATTTATTAATGCCTCTTTCGTTTCCAGCACTGTCCCTTCATGCCGGAACGAGGCCTGGGCTCTACCCTTGCTGAAGAAACCATCCTTAGACCCGGGTTTGCAAAACAACTACAGACCCATCACCACCATTCCCTTTTTGCAAATAATCCTGGACAAAGCTGCAGCCAATCAATTCCAACTCTTCCTACAATCTAAGAACATTGTAGGTAAGAGGCAATCAGGTTTCCCCCTGGGTCACGGGACAGAAACTGCACTACTAGACCTAAAGAACCACCAAGGTGAAATAATGGATGAAGGGAAGCCTGCTCTTGTCCTCCTTTCTTCACCTGTCTGCAGCGTTTGATCTGGTGGACCACTCGACACTCTGCAGACAACTCATCAACTCAGCCCAATTCTCCCAAGAAGCTACGGCCTGGATTACCTCATTCCTTGAAGGGAGAGCCATGAAGGTATTCTCAGAGCAAGCCTGCACAGCTCCTACCACCATACACTGCGGAGTCCCACAGGGCTCCTGTAATTCTCCTACACTGTATAATCTCTTTACCCTACCACTCTTCAACGATCTGGACAACCTCGGCATAGCATGCACAAACTATGCCGATGATACCCAAGTTCTCCTTCCCCTAACTGGCTAATATGAAACAGACGCAGAATCACTTTGCAAAATCGACACCACCATCCAAGCTTGGATGGCAGCCAATGGATTATGCCTCAATGGGGATAAAACTGAGCACCTTTTAGTAGGCTCCAAGGAAATTCTCAACAAACTTGACAAACAATACAATTCCTTTATCATTGATGACTCCCAAATTCCTGTCTCAGCAGCAGTCAAAACCCTTGGGGTTTACATTGACTCCACGCTCTTAATGACATGCCAAGTCAGCGCCATTGCGTCCTCAGCCTCCTTCACAACTAAACTAATAAATGCGGTCAAACCATACGTATCTGAGACAAATTGCCTCTCCATAGCTACAGCCATCGTTGGAGCCAAATTAGACTACTGTAACGTCTTATTTGCTGGCACCTCTTCCAAAAACTTGAACCGCCTTCAACTCATCCAAAATAATGCGCTAAGGGCTGCTCTTAGCATTCCCAAAGGAGAGCACATTGCCAGTGCCAGACAAAAATCTCATTGGCTTCCAGTCAAAGAAAGGATACTATTCAAAACCATGTCCATAGCCCATAAATGCCTCTCACTCACATCCCCCCCCATATCTGGCAGAAAGAATTACCAGAGTAACATCCTCCAGACCTATCAGGACTCACCACTCCAACCAGCTTAAAGCCCCACCATCAAAAGAGCCAAAGCCGGAAGTACTTGCTTCACGTTCCTCGCCCTCAAGCACTAGAACGCCTTCCTGGCTACCCTGCAAAACGAAACATCTTATCTAGAATTCCACAAATTGCTCAAAACCAAGCTTTTCAACTAGCTCACCTAGTACTCTCAGCCCACTCACCTTGCATCCTTGAGGAGGTCCCTGGCCGCCTCTATTGCGTTGTGTTATTACCTCTAGCTGTCTGCCTGTAGGGCGGAACTATCTCTTTTTGCCACCAATTTGTCCGTGAATTGCTCACCTGTCTGGCAAAAGGTTCAATGTATGGGTATCTGAAAGGCACAGGGAACCCCACTCTCTAGATTATGGTATTAGCATAACAGTTCATCTCGGAAAGAAAATCCAGAGGCTACAATTTGAAAATGCTGTATCAAGGGTTTTATTATACCTGATACATGTATTACTGTATGAGTTCAATCACAATTTAATCTGCACTCAGGCAATTTTTTATTTACCATAGCAGGACTAAATTTAAAAATACCATAATTCCATAAAAATCATACTATTAAATTATTCAAGCATTCATCCACATCCATACAGCATACATCATTCCACTCATACGAAACATCAATAGGTACAAGATAAAAACCTATAGCAAATATATAACAATTCATCAATAAATCAATTATTATACAAAAAGTTTTTTCTGCAAAACAAAGTGCATAACCACAATGGGTTTTGTAGGTGGTCAACAATTGGGATAGGCCAAGAAAGAGATCTTCACAAGCGGTCTTATCCTGAATTTCTCTACCGGTTTCGATGTATTAACGTTGTGTGTGTTACGTCTTCAAGGCTTGCCAACGTTTCAGCAGTGAAGGAAGATGGGAGGGGGTGCAAACGTTGGAGGGTGCGCCAGACGCCACCTTTCCTAAATTTAGGCGGGTCCAGGACCCTTAACCTACCCACGTAATATTTAACTATGATGCCTAGGGATGCTTTGTTTGCACTAGGAATTCTAAGTACCGTAGGTTTGTGATAACGGAGGATGGATCGGAGCAGTGTCAGAAGTGGGTGCAGGGAAGCGACTTCACAGGAATTAATTTAAGTTGTTGGGGAGGTGAGGGAACAGGGGCAGATACAGGGGTGTGCCTATTTTCAACATCATAACTGCTTCAATAGTATTGTAAGAAGCTATTGTCCACCTCTGCCATTCTCTGTTAAATGCCATTTGCTGCTCTATGCAGTAGAATGCACTACAGACAATTTGCTATGTTTTGGATATCCAGACAGAGTGATACATTCTGCCCTGTGTGACGATAGACCAACAGATCAAACAAGAGCCACAAATATTGTTCAACAACTTTATCCACAACCAACAGGAATGATGCATGGGGGGCACAGATGGGGTCTAGGGTTCCCAACTAAATAGCAAGAGGGGTAACTATTCTAATGATGCCAGGAGGGGTTTACTCAACTGGGCTACGGGCATATCTTCGGGATGTCCTAATCTTATGCTCCGTCTTACGGATAGCGTACCCGCTACCCAGCACGCTCCTTGGCACAAAACTCCTTCTCAGGGATATTACACCCAGCTCACTTCTTGAGTTTGCCTTATTCCATGTACTTATTCCCCGTTGCTTTAGGGTTCAGGTCTTTCCGCAGAGTGCCATTCTGGGCCACTGATGACATCATTTACACACTCCCATCAGCAAGTATCCCCTCCCCCCCTTGCTTAGGAACACATTTGGACAAATACATCATCCCCCTCTAGCTGTGGGTCACCCTCCCTTGCAAAGTATACCTTCAACACACTCCTACCGCAAATATGTCTTAACTCTGGGTTGGGGTTTTTGTCAGACTGTGATATCAGCCATACATCAACCACCAGGGTCAGCATCTGCTCAAGTTGCTCTTTCTCTGTCTCCTGCCAGGGTCTGAGATATAAACGTTGGTAGGCTTTCAGTGTGTTTCTCTTCCTCTAGACAAGATCTTTGCCATTGTCTGAGTTATAGCCCTTAGCAGGCAATTAGGACCGGGTGCTTCTACCTGTTAGTTAATGCAGGGTGATCTCAGAATAGGTCAAAGTGTGCAGTGCTTGCGGCACATTAACTTTGAAACATGAAGAGCCTGATATAACTTCTCAAGCAAAGCTGGAAGTGCGCACTTTGTTGCAGATTTTGCTCTCAAGTGGAAGTAAATCATATTTTTTCATGTAAAGTTAAAACGACTTCATGAATAAATACATTTTATTTTGGGTACACACAGTATTTGAAAGTTGAAATTCTTTGTATCTGGGTGAATTCACAGTGACTAATGCCTAATTAATTTGCAACTTTCTGTGCTGACTTTCAACACAATACTGGACCGTACTATTCAAGCCTTGCTTTCTTTGCCAGTATATTTATAGCCAGCACAGATTATGAATCCAAGATAAAAATGCTGACTGAGAATATGTGTATGTTGAGGGTAAATGCATAACACCCAACTGTCCATTTTTTATGTCGGTCTTCTAATGATAAAACATAAAACATTAAATTTACAGTGAAAAGTATTAAGCGAACTGGCCATTTTGGAAGGTCATACTAGCAATTTGATGATGGAAAAAAGGTCTAACCATCCAAATCGATGTGCCTGTAAAAAAGGGCCAGAGCAACTAATCATCCACTGGTGGTGCTAGTAAACATGGAGGATGCTGATGGCACTTTGCCTACAGTGCACTTGTGCTCCAATGAGCCACATATACTTCAGCCAATCTGCACTGCCCTGTTGTCTTAGACCTTGTTGTCTGGCTGTCCGCTTCCACCTGATTGGCTAGTGGACATACTGGGCAACTTGGGAGTGTAGGCTTTCTGAAACATGCAGTAGTTGTGCCTGGTGCAGGCCAGCAACAGCTGTACGTACCACCCCCTCTTACTCACCTGGCCCTTCTAACCCCACACAAGTACGTCTTATGAGCTATTAATGAGACAGAGTGCGGAAAACAAACAAGCACACACATTGCACCCCCACTGTCTGCCCCACTACCCAGCCAGACCATGGTCACTGCTAAGAGCTGCTGATTGGGTTAGAAGGTGATATGAAAGATGAGCTCTCCATATGTAATGGGAGCTAGCAGGCTACATGGATCTAGAGTTCATGCTGTACCTGTTCTTTGCAAGTCAAACTTACTGCCTATGCCGAGCAAGTTGACTGTTGAGGAAGCTTTCCCTGGCTCTGGCCATGCTGCGACTGAACTTTAGGAGCAAAACCAGCACTAGTCTTGCACATGCTGTACCATCGATGCTGTTTGGGCCGTACATGTAGCATTTAAGTGAAGTGTGCACAGCCTCTTGCAATCAGTTGATCTGCCAGTGCTGTTCTTGTGCATCTGTGGGTGGGAAATGTCCACTGGCCCTGCAATGCTTTGCCATTGGCTGTTTGCATGTGACTTGAACTGACCCTTCCCATGTTTCTGAGGGAAGCTTGACTCGCCTTACCCATGCTGTACCCCTTTGTTAGGGATACATGTAATAGACTTGTTTATGCTGTACTTCTACCCACTTGTGAGGTAAACATGCACTGGCCTGTCCACCCTATACATGTGCTTATTTGTGAGGGACGCTTGCATTAGCTTGTTTGTGAGGCAACTTCCACTTGACCATGCTGAATTGTTTGTGAGAGAAGTTTACTCTTTCATTAATGCTGCATCTGTTTGAGGTGGAATCATTCACTAGCCCTGCACATGCTGTATGTATACTTGGTTGTTAGAGAAGCTTATAGTGACCCTTCACATGCTGTACCTGTTTGTGGAAAGCGTCCATTGGCCCTAATCATGTAGTTACTCATGGATTTTCTGGAAAGCTTGCAACAGCCTGGTGTTTGTTGTACCTGTTTGATGAAAAGTCTGTTCCAGTGCCTGGTCTTTTTCGGGGGAAGCATGTGCTGGTCTTCTGCATATAGGACCATCATGATGGTACTTAACAGTTTATTTTCAATTATAAAAGCAGATCAGGCAGTGCTGGATGTGTGATTCACAAGTGAAAAGGGGCAACTTCAGATGATTGTAATCTCTTCACTGGGCAGTACCATCAAGGAAACGTCTCCTGCTTTCCTCACTATTTGAATCGCGTGTGCAGCTTGTCGTTAGGCATTATGTCAATAAAATGTGCAGAGCCGCAAAAAAAGTAAACTTTATTTTTTTGCTTGCGAATCAAGCAAAGAGCTTGTGCAGTTTGCCTTTTTTTCGCAATTTTATTAATTAACCCGTGGTGGGAATTTGGCTTTAAAAATCCCTTAACAACACACATACATGGAGCTTTCATGTAGATCTGGAACTTTTTATATATATATGATGATCTTGTGGCCCACTTACCAGTAATGCCGCAAAGCTGTAAGTTACAGCACAAACGGAATGTAAAGTTCATTGGGAGCAAAGCAGGACGCTTGGAGGAGGGCACTACAGTCACACTTCCGGACCCTGACAAGTCCTCTTCAGCTGACACCAACGTACACAGAGGGAGGGATAAAGGGACTGCTCATTACCATGAATAGCTCTAAAAAAGACAAAAAGAAAATGTCTACATGGTCCTGCTTCTGACAGTGCCAAGGCTTGCCAACGTTTCAGCAGTGAAGGAAGATGGGAGGGGGTGCAAACGTTGGAGGGTGCGCCAGACGCCACCTTTCCTAAATTTAGACGGGTCCAGGACCCTTTACCTACCCGCGTAATATTTAACTATGATGCCTAGGGATGCTTTGTTTGCACTAGGAATTCTAAGTACCGTAGGTTTGTGATAACAGAGGATGGATCGGAGCAGTGTCAGAAGTGGGTGCAGGGAAGCGACTTCGCAGGAATTAATTTAAGTTGTTGGGGAGGTGAGGGAACAGGGGCAGGTACAGGGGTGTGCCTATTTTCAACATCATAACTGCTTCAATAGTATTGTAAGAAGCTATTGTCCACCTCTGTCATTCTCTGTTAAATGCCATTTGCTGCTCTATGCAGTAGAATGCACTACAGACAATTTGCTATATTTTGGATATCCAGACAGAGTGATACATTCTGCCCTGTGTGACGATAGACCAACAGATCAAACAAGAGCCACAAATATTGTTCAATAACTTTATCCACAACCAACAGGAATGATGCATGGGGGGCACAGATGGGGTCTAGGGTTCCCAACTAAATAGCAAGAGGAGTAACTATTCTAATGATGCCAGGAGGGGTTTACTCAACTGGGCTACGGGCATATCTTCGGGATTTCCTAATCTTATGCTCGGTCTTACGGATAGCGTACCCGCTACCCAGCACGCTCCTTGGCACAAAACTCCTTCTCAGGGATATTACACCCAGCTCACTTCTTGAGTTTGCCTTATTCCATGTACTTATTCCCCGTTGCTTTAGGGTTCAGGTCTTTCCGCAGAGTGCCATTCTGGGCCACTGATGACATCATTTACACACTCCCATCAGCAAGTACACCCCCCCTTGCTTAGGAACACATTTGGACAAATACACCATCCCCTTCTAGCTGTGGGTCACCCTCCCTTGCAAAGTATACCTTCAACACTCTCCTACCGCAAATATGTCTTAACTCTGGGTTGGGGTTTTTGTCAGACTGTGATATCAGCCATACATCAACCACCAGGGTCAGCATCTGCTCAAGTTGCTCTTTCTCTGTCTCCTGCCAGGGTCTGAGATATAAACGTTGGTAGGCTTTCAGTGTGTTTCTCTTCCTCTAGACAAGATCTTTGCCATTGTCTGAGTTATAGCCCTTAGCAGGCAATTAGGACCGGGTGCTTCTACCTGCTAGTTAATGCAGGGTGATCTCAGAATAGGACAAAGTGTGCAGTGCTTGCGGCACATTAACTTTGAAACATGAAGAGCCTGATATAACTTCTCAAGCAAAGCTGGAAGTGCGCACTTTGTTGCAGATTTTGCTCTCAACTGGAAGTAAAGCATATTTATTCATGTAAAGTTAAAACGACTTCATGAATAAATACATTTTATTTTGGGTACACGCAGTATTTGAAAGTTGAAATTCTTTGTATCTGGGTGAATTCACAGTGACTAATGCCTAATTAATTTGCAACTTTCTGTGCTGACTTTCAACACAATACTGGACCGTACTATTCAAGCCTTGCTTTCTTTGCCAGTATATTTATAGCCAGCACAGATTATGAATCCAAGATAAAAATGCTGACTGAGAATATGTGTATGTTGAGGGTAAATGCATAACACTCAACTGTCCATTTTTTATGTCGGTCTTCTAATGATAAAACATAAAACATTAAATTTACAGTGAAAAGTATTAAGCGAACTGGCCATTTTGGAAGGTCATACTAGCAATTTGATGATGGAAAAAAGGTCTAACCATCCAAATCGATGTGTCTGTAAAAAAGGGCCAGAGCAACTAATCATCCACTGGTGGTGCTAGTAAACATGGAGGATGCTGATGGCACTTTGCCTACAGTGCACTTGTGCTCCAATGAGCCACATATACTTCAGCCAATCTGCACTGCCCTGTTGTCTTAGACCTTGTTGTCTGGCTGTCCGCTTCCACCTGATTGGCTAGTGGACATACTGGGCAAACTTGGGAGTGTAGGATTTCTGAAACAGGCAGTAGTTGTGCCTGGTGCAGGCCAGCAACAGCTGTACGTACAACCCACTCTTCCTCACCTGGCCCTTCTAACCCCACACAAGTACGTATTATGAGCTACTGATGAGACAGAGTGCAGAAAACAAACAAGCACACACATTGCACCCCCACTGCCTGCCCCACTACCCAGCCAGACCATGGTCACTGCTAAGAGCTGCTGATTGGGTTAGAAGGTGATATGAAAGATGAGCTCTCTATATGTAATGGGAGGTAGCAGGCTGCATGGATCTAGAGTTCATGCTGTACCTGTTCTTTGCAAGTCGAACTTACTGCCTATGCCGAGCAAGTTGACTGTTGAGGAAGCTTTCCCTGGCTCTGACCATGTTGCGACTGAACTTTAGGAGCAAAACCAGCACTAGTCTTGCACATGCTGTACCATCGATGCTGTTTGGGCTGTACATGTAGCATTTAAGTGAAGTGTGCACAGCCTCTTGCAATCAGTTGATCTGCCAGTGCTGTTCTTGTGCATCTGTGGGTGGGAAATGTCCACTGGCCCTGCAATGCTTTGCCATTGGCTGTTTGCATGTGACTTGAACTGACCCTTCCCATGTTTCTGAGGGAAGCTTGACTCGCCTTACCCATGCTGTACCCCTTTGTTAGGGATACATGTAATAGACTTGTTTATGCTGTACTTCTACCCACTTGTGAGGTAAACATGCACTGGCCTGTCCACCCTATACATGTGCTTATTTGTGAGGGACGCTTGCATTAGCTTGTTTGTGAGGCAACTTCCACTTGACCATGCTGAATTGTTTGTGAGAGAAGTTTACTCTTTCATTAATGCTGCAACTGTTTGAGGTGGAATCATTCACTAGCCCTGCACATGCTGTATGTATACTTGGTTGTTAGAGAAGCTTATAGTGACCCTTCATATGCTGTACCTGTTTGTGGAAAGCGTCCATTGGCCCTAATCATGTAGTTACTCATGGATTTTCTGGAAAGCTTGCAACAGCCTGGTGTTTGTTGTACCTGTTTGATGAAAAGTCTGTTCCAGTGCCTGGTCTTTTTCGGGGGAAGCATGTGCTGGTCTTCTGCATATAGGACCTGTACGTGCTCTATTTGTGAGGAAAGCTTGTACCTTTGGAAACGTGGCAGCACTGCTGTCTAGACTGTGACTTATAGGTGAGGTGAATGTGAAGTAATTTGGAAGTACTGCTTCCCATGCTGTACCTGTTTGGTGTGTGATAGTAGCTTGCAGTGTTGCTGACCATGATGTATCTGTGTGCGGTGGAAGCATTCACTGTTGATCCCTATAAGGCACTTGGTCTTTTCGTGAGGGTCGCTTGCTCTGATAACCATGTTTTTCTTTTTCTATATGTCAGTGAAGTTTCAACTCACAAGCTGTGTGTTGTCTTGTCTTTTCTGTGTGTGAATAAAGTTGGCACTGTTTGTGCCATTGCATTTAATTGTTCAGTGAGTTAAAGACGTATTGTGGCACACATTCATGAACAAACTAATCACTTTAAACAGCAAACTGACCATTACCAGAAGGACCCTTTTTGGTTAGTTTGTGAGAAATTGGATATTTAAAGAATGTTGGGTCAGTGGAATTGGTTATTATTATTATTTATTTATTGGTTTGTGGTTTGTTTAAACCTTTACAAAATAGTTCATCAGAAAAGGATAAAAAAACATTTCATACAATTATCTTCAATCACAAATTGTGCAAAAATATTAGGAACATTATAAAAGAGAATAACAATTTGAATAAAACAGAATAAAGAGATACATCAAGAAAAATCAGTAATTAAGATAGACAAGATCGATAACAATTAATTCGAACTTAATCTAAGCATTGTTAAAAGAAAAATTTCTTAATTTCATATTTTCTGTGGAAAAGGTAAAGAACAATATTTCTTGTAAATCTAAAAGGTTAGAAGACAGAACAAAATTCATTGCCATCATTTAGGATAAGTCACAAAACATTTTCAAAAATGCCATTATTCTCAGTTTCAAAACAGTCGAGCTATTATGCCTGATTTGATACCATAACAATTCAGTGTCAACAGCGTGCAGGTGTATTACAAATTGTTCAAAGTATAGAATCCTTTGCTTTACAAGAGCTGGGCATTGCAATAGTATATGCTTCAAAGTTTCTTCTATACCTTCTTTCTCACAGTGTCTACACCACCCCCATTCACTATTCTAGAGATTCCATCTTTTCAAGATGTAGTTTGTTTTCTAGGTGTCAAAATGGAACCTCATGAATGAGTTTCTGAAATTCCGTGAGGGGTATTTCTCTAAATAATTCTCCAAAACAGGGTAAAATTTCCAAACTGAATGTATCTGATTAACTGTTTTGGATTGTTGAACCGTATCAAGAGTCATTTGCCAGTCATTGGAGTATGGACTTCACTTTTAACGGATTGCTTATCAGCATCTACAATGTGAGACCTGCATTTAACAAAGTGTCTTCAATTACTGTTTTTAAACTCGAGCAATAGAAATTAGTTGGATCTTTTGCTGCAATCTTGTAGAAAGATGCAGAATTATTTATCAAGCATTTCCTCCACAACAACATTTTTCTCCATAAGATAATTGATTGTAAAGATTGCAGCCCGAATTTGTATCTGATTGCATAAATAGGAACACATTGAGGAATAAAAAGCAACACGCCTTTCCACATAACTCTTTCCAGTTTTTTCATAAAATCTGTACCCTCAAGCTCATAGAATTCTAATCCATATGTGAGTTTAGGGATACCAGAGATGGTATAAAAGCGTTTCAGGGGTGTAACCGTAAATCTGCCATACTTGGCATCAATTTTTGACATCTGTCTCCTTATCATCTCTACTTTAACTTCCAGCTGCCTTTTGATCATTGCCGTTGCACTATTAGCTGTGAAGTGGTATCCTAAATATTTCAGAGCAGTTTGACTTTTTAGGCGTTTACCCTCACAGAGCCAAGTTAGCGAAGATTGTTTTTTCTTTGGCTTTCCCATTCTTATGATAATTGTTTTAGCAGCATTAATTTTTAAATGTAAACCGGTAGTAAATACCACAAATGCATTTATCAATTTTTGCAAACCAATTTTTGTGCGATCTAACAGTAAGAAATCATCAGCATATGCT
Organism: Ambystoma mexicanum; assembly: GCF_040938575.1. Taxonomy (NCBI): domain Eukaryota; kingdom Metazoa; phylum Chordata; class Amphibia; order Caudata; family Ambystomatidae; genus Ambystoma; species Ambystoma mexicanum. Next base: position 745,453,108 of record NC_090927.1, on the reverse strand, counting down.
ATCCATTCAATTGCAGTTTCTCCTAGTTTGGGAGGAGCTAAACCCTTACCTGAAATCGCTTGAGCAGCTCTAGAGACATATAAGTTAAATAATATGGCAGCTAACTTGCAGCTTTGTCTTAGGCCATTAGGGATTGTTATTTCAGAAGATAGTCGCCCTGCTGAGTTAAGTCTGACCTTGATCTTTGTGTCAGAATATAAGTCCATGATCATCTCTAGTAGGTGTCTGGGGATCAATAAGTCTGTTAGAATTGACCATAACATATGTCTATCACTGAGATCAAAAGCTTTAGAGAGATCCATTGAAGCCACAAATATAACATAACCTGGCTTCTTTGATGTTTTCGATTGTAAACTTTTCAAGATTAGCCCTCCACAGTCTGTTCCTACATTTTTTTAAAATCCTATTTGTTTAACATCTAATATGTTATTATTAGTGACTCAAACTTCAAGTTCTTCGAGTATAATGGAGGTAACAATCTTGTATTCAGGGTCTGAAATCGCAATTGGCCTGTAGCTTTCTGGTGAGATTCTGGGCCCATGTTTATAAATTGGGATCAGAATCGCCAGTCTCCATGAATTCGGTATAAGCTTAGATGCAAGGATGTTTTTGAACAACACATGCAAAATATTCCCCCATAACTGCATATTTGTTTTTAAAATTTGGTTGGATAGGTTATTCGGTCCTGGTGCCGCAGATTTTTTAGATTTGGCAATGATTTTACTAATATTATTAGGAGATATGTCCAAAGTCCATCTGGATTTTTTCACCAGATGAGATGTATCATTATCAGTGTCATCACCGTACATTTTAACAAAATGGGCTTCCCAGCTTCGTTGGCTGATCGAAGTCAGCAGTATCTCTTTTTGCGTAAGCTGAATCCCATTAATCATCTGCCAAAAGTTACAGATATCTTTACCTTTGATTGCCACAAGCATTTTTTCACCATCAGTTTGGTCTCTGGCTATTCTATGAGAAATTAACCAATTCTTATATTGCTGCTTGGTACTTCTTAACTTCTTTTCTCTTTCTACGCCAATGCATGTTGTGTTTAGGATCACACGGATATCTCGTCTTAACTGTTTTTTGCGTTTTAAAATATCTATATTAAAGGCATGTGCATGGTAGCAGGGTTGTTTCCTAAATTTCTTCTCGTAACATGTATAAGTGGCAATTTCATTAATATAGTTCGTAAAAGAGGATGGTGCAAAATGGTATCGGCATTCTTTGTGTGTCATCTCCATATGATTTTTTAGTAAGACCGATGTAAATCTCTTTGTGTTGGAGTAAGACCAACGTATGCGAGTGCCATTCAAATTCACAATCAGGCCTGGATTATAAAAAACATTATGTTCTATTTCATTAGAATGTGTTATGTGAATCGACAGGAGATTGTGATCGCTGGATGACATTTCCTCAACCTTTAGGTTGGAAATATATTTGTCTAAACCGTTAGAGACAAAGATGTAGTCTAGTATTGAGCTACAGCCTCTAGCGTGCCAAGTATGAACATGGTTTGGTAATTTCACTAGCCTCATGACTTCAGCGAAATTCATCCAAATAGCTCCTCTCAATTTAGCATTATCGTTCGGCGCTTTAGGGAGCTTAATAGCCGCACTTAAACCACACATTAGGGAATCAATTTCCGTATTATCTATGTTGCAATCTGCATTTAAGTCCCCAGCTATCACAACCAAGCCATCGACTTTCATAGCACGCCAGGCATCAATTTTTGCAGTTACTTCGGCTGGTTCTTTAGTCAACTGTAAATCATTATGTTTCAGTGGATTCCAGTATATATTTATAATACATATATCGATGAGATTACTTCCAAATTTCAAAGTACATGTAACTGCCAGGAAGTATTTCAGGATTGACCATCTCTCGATGTTCTTTGCCTCCAAAGTATGTTTACATGCGATTAACAAACCTCCCATGGGCCTCCCTTTGGGCCCTTTGTTGGCAGGTAATTGCCAAATATCATGGTCTTCCCAGCTGAAATCCACTGTAGCCCATGTTTCTTGCAAAAGGATCAGATCAAAGGATGACAAGGTGTCTGTAACATCAGTGTTGCTTAGTAGATGTGCGTGGCCTCTAGAATTCCAGGATGCTATAGAGGTTTTGCTAGTAGTGCTAAAGGGGTTTGGCCAGCGCTTGCAGTGACGAGATAGCATCCTTAAGTGCCAATGTCAGCCCTCTCCACTCCTGTTTCTCAGTGCCAAAACCTTCCCTATCATTTACATTTGCCTTGAAGGGATCATTGCTACCATTAATCCCAGGTTTCGTTGATACCCCATACTTATCTTGTTTTGATTCAATATTAGAATATGGGTAAATGTCAAAGCCTTTGCATTGCAGGGTCTCAGCTTCTTTCAAAAGTAGATCTCTAACAAGTGGGGAGGGGATTACCAATCGAACATAATCCAGTCTTTGTTTGTGAAGAAAATCTACTAGAGCAATATCATGCGATGAAACCAGTGTTAAGGAAGGAATAGTGGCAAATAGAGAGAGAATGTAAGGACAATTCAGTGAAATATGTTTACCTTCAGTGAACAGTGTAGTCATTATTAAACTAGGTAGCTCACTCAAGGCTGGTTTCTTTAAATCTTGTCTATCATTCACCAAATCAACATTTTCATGTGCCTTTTGGGCTTGCCTTTCTGCCTCACTAGGTGCTTCTTGGCAGTGGGTAGGATATTCCCTATTGTTAAATTGATCATGTAATATTTTTTTCAGAATCATTGCGATTTCATCTTGTTTATCCAAGAATTCAGTCTCCTCACCTGTACCAGTCCCATGCATTCCAAGATCTTTTTTATAGAACCAAGTATTGGTGCCATGTTCTACATTAGTGGTCAGATCACAAATCTGGCCCTCAGCCATCTTCGCCTCGGACCTATGTCTGTTGGATGTGGAATCAAATATTTTGCTACCTTGCTCAACAGACAAATGACTGGCATTAGAGTTTTTATCATTATCATTCCACGCCGATTGCATGGCGTCATCCCGAGAAATGTTGGCGGGTGACTAAGCTGCTTTCATTTTCAAAGTGGGGAGAGGATTATCAAGTGGTTTTACCGCAATAATTATAGGATTAGTATTATTACGTGGATCACTTACATTCTGTTTTTTAGGCGTTGTTTCCACAATTTTTCTTTTTTTTTTCATTACACATGCCTGCGGCATTCATTTTAAAAATCTCAAAGATGTCAACTAAACCAGTTTTTAAGGAGGATAGCTGCGAAGCAATATCCGCAATTTCTAGTTTCTTTTTCATGGTATCCGAGATTGATTTTTCAGCTTCAATGTAGCCATCTTGCAGTCCAATTTGCATTGATTCTTTATCAATCTCTGATCCAAACGCTTCGTTTGCTCTGCAATTAGCCATCTCTTTACACATATTGCTGGTACAAGCCAAGTCTTGACAATCCTCAACAATTATATTTTTAAAGTTCACATCCCTTAAATACTTCCGCGATGTTTTGCATACGTTTTTCTTTTCATTTTGGTTTCTAAGTTGCGCTTGTTGTTTTTTTTAGTTATTTTTATATTAAGCGGTATACTTGAAGGTAGCGGAGATGATAAAATTCCCATTATGGTATCCGACATAATTTTGTGGAATTGGTTAACACTCAAGCTGCACAGTGCACTGAACTCCCTCTTAAGGTAGCCTGGTAGAAGCAGAGCGTTCACCACATCTCCACTGCACCACTGGGAGGCAGACCCACTTGCGCATTTTCGTATCTGACCCTAATTGCAGGTCGTTTGAGGTAATCAGCCTGGTCAAAGGCACGTGCTTTGGGTAGTGTACAACCTGCTTGTGGATGGCGGAGGCCGGCTGACTGCTATTCTCCTCGCCACCTATTGCACATCAAAGGAATTCCCTTCACTCACCTGCAAATGCAGTTGAGAAAAGGATATTCCTCTGCCATTTCCTGATACCTGGAAAGAGGGTGTGAGGGGGCTACCACCAAACACAACTAGTGGTGGTGGTAGCAAAGTTACTGACAGCAGCTAACATCCTCTCACTCTCAATGAATTGCGCAGAGGTTTCTGCCACTCTCTTTAGTGGAGGTTTAATAGATGTAGGTGGAGGCAGGGCAGGGCAGAGGCAAGGACAAGGCAAACAAAGACAGTGGTAGTTAGACCTCCAAATTTGGGGTGCTTGCAGAGAGCCAGTGGGGTTGGTGGAAGGAGGTGATAGCCCCCCTCCAACAACCTTTTAATAGACACCTACTGTGTGCAATTAAAGTGGCTCATAATACAGCAGAAAACTGCCTCACATAGGCACGCATGCACGCGCGTGTGTTTGTGTGTGTGTGTGTGTGTGTGTGTGTGTGTTGGGGGAATGTGAGAAGGATATGTATGAGGGTTATTATTGTCAATTCTACTAATAAAGTTTTTTCTTTATTCTGCCTATTTGTATTGCTAATCCTTCCTCATCTGGTAATAGTTTCCAATCCAGCCTGTATATTATACCTTGTTTGTGTAAAAGAGATTGATTTAATTTGACCGTGTTATGAAATGGTCGATAGCATGATGGAGAAACTGCAGCTTGTGAACGTGGTGGGCAAACATGCATGGGAAGTAGTAAGGAAACATCTGGGAACAGGACACATGCGCTTGCCTAGGGTGGAAAAAATCCTTGCACCAGCCCTCGGCATGCAGAGGATCCCAATTCCTGCCCGGCCATGCCCCGGTTAGTGGGCCGGGGCTTGTTACTGGAAGCAAGAACAGGCCACTGTTACTTTTAGGGAAGCTCCTAAGATCCCCGCCTGCCAAGAGAGCTTCTGGCAGATGGATCATACCCCTTAGCGCAATACCATTAAGACAACTAGAGAGGGCAGTTTCCAAAATCTTACCAGCAAAGCCAAACTAATTTCAGAGGCAATATGATCCATAAAACACAGCCAACTCTAGGAGGTGCCACACCCCACTTTCACACATGGATGATTTTATATTAAGGGAACCCCAGTTCTCCAGACCGTGGATCTAGTGGCATAATCATGAATGGGGTAGTGAGGAGTGGAGCACCGCCGCCACACTTGAGAAATGAAGCCGGAGGTCTGGAAAGGAGACTGGAAGAATAGGAGCGTAAGCAGGAGGGGAGAGTAGAAAGCTTGTGAAGATCATTCAGGTGGTAAAGAGTCAGAAGGAGGTGGAAAGAAAAAAGTAGTGAAAATCATGGAGGAGTGAAAGGGTAAGGTGGAAGTCAAGCAAAAGGGTAAAGTGTGGAACTGAAAAGAAAAGGAGGGACAACTCAGGGAGTCAAGTGGCTGGAGGAAAGGTAATAAGAGGTAAAGAGGGAAAAAGAACCACATAGGAGGTTTGAGGCAACAGCAAAAGAGGATAGTGTAAACTGGTGGGGCCTGCAAAAGATCATAGGTTAGGAGACGTAGGAAGTTGGAGTTTTGAGACTAAGAGAAGGAGGAGAGACAAGAAAGCCCAGGAGAGACTGAAGAGTTAGGGTGAAGGAGCAGGCAAGCCACAGACCTGAAAGGAGGCGACTGAGGAGGGGTGGATGAATGAGCAAGTGGAAGAGGGTTGAGGTGCAAGAGGAGTACAGACAAGAGGAGCTGAGGAGGAGGAGAGGTTCCCCTAGGCATGAGACTGTTCCTATCCTCATCTACCTCCTCATCATTTTGGGTGTGGAGGACTAAAGGTATGTAACACTAACCTTATTCACTGGTTTATTCGCCCTGAAAGCCCCCACCACTTCCCCACAAATGCCCACTGAGCTGGTACTCCAAGAGACAGCACAAGGGACATCCACATGAAAGGGACGGAGCGTATATACCAATTGTTGCTGTTTCTTTCTTTTCTATGCTTTGAAGTACATGGTGTGGTGCCTGCAGCAAGACATTAGGCAAAATGTGAGTTTGTGTGCCTAACCGCCCTGTAGTATAGTTATCCCCCACCCCGTTGTGTCATCCTTTGTGAAGAGGGACCTGGCGCAGAGTTGAAATGAACTTGAAGCTTTCTTGGGATAGTTACTTCACTAATCCCAACAATGTAGTCCTGCTGATGTTGGCTTCTTTTAGTTAGGCAGAGTAATATTGGTAAAATGGTTCTTGGTGCAGTCAACTGTTGCCTTAAATTCGGTATTGTAATTCCTTGAGGTGCTGATTGCGCCCTGGTTGTCTATCTCCTTGAAGTGATACGTGCAACCTTGTAGGCTATAGTCTGAAATGTCAGCCTTTATATGGTTCTTGATATCACTAACGCTTTCTTTTTTCTCTGCAGGGCGTCTGACAGATTTAAATGGCATGAGCATGAACGAAATGCGTGCTGTTGCACTAGAGTCAGTGTACTTATTAAGCCACTTGGAACTCCCGGTGAGGAAACCTACTAGAGTTGGTGCGGTGAATGCAGTGGATCAGGTAGGTGCAGCAGCCCCCATGCAGTGGTTATTCAGTGTTCAGAAGCTGGATGTAAATGTAGGGCGAATGCTTGCTTGAGTCTGCAGGTGCGGGAACCACAAAGTCAGAGAGGGACGCAGCTTCAGTGCAGGAAGCATTAATGATCAAATGTTAAGCATGCGTAAAAGGATGGGCGGGTTTTAAATAGCTTCACTATTCAAGATGGCCACCGCAATTACTGGTTCTGAGTTGGCAGTCTTGTGGGATTTGGGCTGATTGTACCCCCAAAGGTCTCTTCTCCAGCTCTGCACCAGGTGGGTCCAGCCCGGTGTGTGGAAGGCATGGTGTGTATAGGTGACTGCCATGACAAGCTAGGCCCTCCGAAAGGAAGGAAGAGTGCATATCCTAACTCAGCCTTTACACAAGCACATGTGTTGAGCCTCCTGGGCAATGCCTGGAATTACCTATCCCTACCTTCTGGTGCCCACATGCAAGAGGAAATAGGACCCAAAGCCCTAGGTGAAGGGGTCTCCCAGCAGTCCAGGATGAGAAGCAGAGGAACAACTCAGTGGAAAATGAGTCAACAAAGACGTTTGTGGACACTAAATCCCCTACTACTGTGAGTGACTGAGAAGTGGAAATATATCACGGGAAGGGATCTCCATAGTTAGGACTGTAAAGCCCAGAGAACTTGTATTTGAATTCACCAAAAAAAGCATCCTATTGTGGAGATACATTTTGGTTATGTTGCCCAACTGACAAACTCGAATTAATTGGCATCTTTTAAATTCTACTTCTTTGTCTGTCTCATATTGATGTTGCTCAGCTTAGTGAAACTGCCCAGTACTAAGCTTTACTGTACTACTGCTAATTAGTTTGGTAACTAATAAAATATATGGTTGGCCCATTCTCAACTTCCTACCTCCCTCTCTTGTATCCTGATTGGCTGTACCCCATTTGTATGTATTGTTTCTGCCACGGAAGGTGTCCAGCTGCTTTAATTATTTTTCTATATAATGGACATTGATCATTTCCTGCCTGGCGAACCTATCCACCATTTTGAAGTCAAGCAGAACTGTCATGGTGGCCATGTGGCACTGCAAGGCTTGGTGGCCTCTTTTTGCTGAAGTGGGGTCATCAGTGGTCCTAACATAAATAGTAGTTTGCTGCTCATATACCTCCTCTGGCACCGGCGGGATCCTTGCATAGTCTCTTTTCAGTCTGGAAGATCTGTACAGGTACGTAGGGTTGTGGAAATCGACAGTCAGACTCAGTGTCCGGACAATGTGAATGTGCATAGTTTGTTTTGCCTAAGACCACAAGGACAACAGGTGTGGGATATCAATACTGATGACCTGTCCCCCTTTCTGGCACTAGGGAACCAGATAAACCAGGACACGTGGAGGGGCTCGGGGGAATTCCCAGTAGCTTTTCATTACCACTAGAGGGCATCCCTGGCAGCAGGAGCCCCTCTGAGTCGCAAAGTCCGGCCATCCAATGTGTCACAACCTCCTGGATATTCAAACAGAGCGAGGCATTCTCCTCATATTGGTACATCACACATACCTTTTTTCATGTTCCTTCTCGTCAAAGCAATCAATGGTCTTGCTCCTCAGTACCTGTATGATTGTATCTCAGTTTACTCACCATCTTGTTCCCTCTGATCCTCCTTTGCACTCAGCTTCACCATCCCACACCCTCCCTGTGCCACCTCTCGCTTTCGCTCTTCCTCCCTGCTCGCCTGCTTCATTGGGACCCGCTGGCCATAACAATCAAGGCCAGCCCAACTGTGGATCTCTTCAAAGCTCCGCTTAAACTTCATTTACTTACTAAACTTCATTTACTTACTAAAGAGGGTGCTCTCCTTGTCCTCTCCACCATCATTCATACCTGATCCCACCACTGCCTCCAGCAGTGTTAACCTAAAGGGGCAAGTTAGTGATGTAAGTTGCCCCTTTAGGTTACTGTAATGTGTGTAAGTCACCAGCTTTATTTTGCACATTTAGTTTCCATATGTTTTGTTTTGTCCTTGGTATATGTCCTAATTTCCTTTTACATCCTCATAAACCGGCTCACTACTTCTTCTCATCTTTATGCTATTTGCACAAGCATCCTTTGTGGGGATGTTGTCTGTAAATATGGTATTGTGAGTCATTTCTAATCGAAATTGACATCCCTGTTCTCGAAATAAATACAAACACAAATACAAAAGCAGAGATCCTATTGTCATCACCAATGTTAAAGAGAGACGGTAACAGCGGGGGAATTTAATCATGCATTTAAAGTAATAGGAAAGAACCCATACACAGGCACCCTTCGACACATATGCGTGAAGTTATTCTACTGAAAATGTCTCATAATCTTTCAAATGTATACTAGGTTGCACGGTTCAGCTCTACATTCTAGAATAAAGTCGGCCCCCAAACAAACACAACATATAAACCTCACTTGGATTCTCAACCTTGAGATCTTTTTTGATCACTTTTAATGACACTCCAGTTACTAAAGAGTTATGTCAGCTTGTAGCAGCAAGGCCAAGTCCAACAACATATGCGGTGCCAGTGCTACCCTTGTATCTCACGAGCATTTTGTCACCTGGAGACAATATAGCAAACAACATAAGGATTTTTAATCAAAAGGCTTTCAAAATTGCCTTCAGCATTACAAGGTCGTAGTTGAAGTTAAACGGTTGGCTTTTTGTCTTTTACATTTTTCTCTCAGAATCATTTAACCTCTTGAAGGACAATCTCATTGTTGCTATTCCATTCTTTTTTACTAAACTGTGCCGTCTAACATTTCACATTTAACATTTCACAATGGCAAATGCCGTGAATAATCAGAGCATATTTTAAGAAGAAAACCAAGGACATCAGGAAATGTAATGACCACCCCTAATGCTTTATTGCAAACTGCTCCATCTCACATGTGCCTAGCCTCCTAGACCAATAGCTTCGCTCGTTAATTCTAACATTTTATTTTTATTTAAGTAAGGGTGGGTGAATCTCTGTCAGTCTAATCTTTTGAGACGAGATGATCATTGCCTTTAATTTAACAGTTTTTTCAAAATCTTTCAGCACCTCCAGCAGCCAAAATGGTGCCCAAATGCCTGCAAATGATTTGGCGTGCAAGGGCCAATCAAAACCACCAAACATCCCACAGAGTTTTGGCAGCGCCAATCAGTGCCTGCCATTTTCTGTGGCAGTTGATGAAAGGCCAAGCTCGTTTCCTGGTTCCTTCTAGCTTGTGTTAGAGGGGGGAACAGGGCTGGTCCACAAGGAGAGAGTAGAAGAGCTTGTGCTAAAGCCACTGAACTTTGTGAGCGTGTCATTTTGAGATTACCCTGTTTGGGATATTTTATTGTGCAGTGTGCTTATTAGTACCTTACTGCAAAGACTCTCTCTTTGAAAAATTCTTTGCGAATCCATTCGTCAGTGTTTCTTTTGCACTCCTTTCCCTTCTATTTCCACTCTTTAAAATAAAAAATAAACCCTTTGTAAAAACCCTTTGTGACACCTTTTGTGAGTTTGTTCTTTGAATGCCTTTCCCTTAACCTTCCTCCTCAAACCCTGTAAACAGAGACTCCCTTTATAAAATGTATTTGTAATTGTTGGATTTTGTAATCACGTTCTCTTAAAACAACCCAAAAATGAAAACAAAACCCTGTGAAACCTTATGTAGAACACTAGTGAAAATGGTTCCTTTAGTACCCCTGACAACTGTTATGGAACAAGTAGAGGTCTTTGGGAGCATATCATCTTTGGGTGAGGAGGAGGGTCTGCAGGAAGAGTACCTCAAGGCAGAGATGTACGGCCAAAAGGTGGTGCAACAAGGAAGCAGACATTGAGGGACAATAGTAGGGGGGACATGAAGAGATAGATGTTATGCAGTTGGAGGTTGAGCGGCAGCTCATGGTACAGCAGGCAGGGGCAGGAAGAGTGGGGAAGTAGGAGCTAGGGGAAAAGGAGGATGCAGGGCAAGAGGAGGATTTTATATGATGTAGAATGAAAGAGGCAGGAGGAGGAGAAGTGGCAACAGGAAAAGGAAGAAGAAGCTATCTGAGCTGATGCTGGTTGCTACCACCCTGGAGGGAGGAAGGTGGGCTTGAGGACATATGGTGGGGCAAGAAGCATTGTGAATTGCCCATAACTGCACTGAGCAAACACATTTTGTGTTGTTTATACCTCTAGGATTCATAGGGTATGTGATTTCCCAATATCTCTGGAAAGAGGACCTGGAAGTCATATTTCCTTGCATTGTGTGTTGTCTTTCAGCCGAGCTTCTAGTTGCTGCTGTCACTGGATCTGTAAAATCAATGTGTCTTCACTCTCAGGGTCAGAGGATGTAGTAGTATCTTCATTGGAAAACGGTTACTTCTAGTTGACCAATCTAGGTTCTAAGAGATAGTTCCCAAACGTATCTCTGGTCTAAATCTGATACGTAATTAGGGCTAGTGGTCACTATTCACATTCAATCAATGAATTGTTGATTGAGATGCAGAACCAATTTTCATTTGATAATGTAGTTTAATGGGGCCAGTTGAATTTGTAGGCAATCATGATGTGGCACCAGGGGAGAATGGTATTGTCATGCGCGGAAAGGGTACCAACCTGCACCCCATCATGCTTAATACTCAGGCCAATAGAGGTAGTGACACCAGCACTCCCACTCCCGGGGACTCCTCAACACATAGCACCGCTAGGCTTTCCAAGGTACACCCAGTTCATGGTCTTAGGTTACCTGTGGTGCGAGGGAGGCATGAGCGGTCCTTGTTTCGAGGCAGGCGCGGCGGTCGCCCTCATTGGGTTCCTCGTTTGCATTGGCAACTTCCCTGGAGGTTGCGAACAGGCAGGAGCAGCCGATTGCACTCACTTCCTGGTTACGGGACGCTTTCCCGATCACGTGCTTTGTCCTCCGCTCACGTGATCAGGAGCCGTGCATAAAAGCCGATCAATTCGAATCACTCGTTGCTGCACAGCTGTTTCTCACGCAACACTGTTCAGCATCTCGATTCAAGATTCAAGATTCATGGTTACTTGACCTCGGCTCACGGACTACGGATTGATATCTCTCATTCCTTGGTACTGTCATTTTGGTCTGCACGGATACTCAGATTTCTGACCTTTGGATAACGAATTCTGGACTGCCTCTGAACTACTCCCTGGTTTGTCCACTTTGTCACGGTTACCCGAAATCGACCCTTAGACTGCTTTTGGACCTGCCTTCATTTTTGCCCTGAACTGTTACAGTCGCTTTCAAGTGCTCCACGTCTTACCAAGTGCCACGAATCTTCCACAAATCATCGCAGGTGTTTGCAGCCGGTACTACTATCTGGTGCCAGGCTTCAGGGACTGTTTGTGTGCCCCTTGCATCACAACTCCCGATCCCAGGCCCCTCCTTATTGGGTTTAGGTAAGCACTTTTTGGTATTTGATTTCACTTGCGAGTTGACTTACTGTGCCTGTTTGTGCTAATACTCGGCTTCCTTCCAACAGCCTTGTGTCTTCGGCGGCGCCTGGTTCCTGTGAAACAACACCAACACCTGTGGCTACAAGGCTCGCACAGAGAATGTTCTTGTATCTCTCTGTGGGGAACTTGGGGACAGAGGCCCTAATACTCTTCACAACACAGCAAGACTGACAGGTATAGTGATTCTTTCCACACAAGACAGGTTTGCAGAGAGCTAAGAAGGACTTCTTCCAGTGAAACCTGTGCGAATAGGTTTGTGGCCCTCCAAGGGCACCTGTATAGGCAAATCCCTGTTGACACTGTGCAACACTGAGGCAGCAGGTTGTCAGCTTTGGCAACATAATCTGACATAAAGCATAGAGAATGATGGGGGTGAAAGTAGGATTGTTCCAGTACACATGTGGAAAACTGTCCAATGTATGGTTCAAGCAATCTTTTTAACAGATATCTTGCCTTGAGTCATGTGAACGTGGGGAACATAAAAGCATTGAGGAGGTGGGCCACATAACAGAGCATGCACTCTAACCAGACACTGCCATGTGTTGGAAAGAAGTTGGTTCTAAAATCTTATGCCTCAGCTAAAGACATCTCACAATACCATATAACCTCATGTAGAAGCTGGCCCTGATAATGTGATCAAATTACCCACATCAACCTCACAAAATGGTAGCAAAGGATCTCTTGGGTATGTGTTTGTGAGGGAGTGGGGCTGGCCATGATGTTGAAGGGGTATGGAGGCTCCAGTTGCGGGCTGCTCGGGCCAGGAAACTCCATTTCCCATGATATCTTTGGCGGTTGGTATGCGCGCTTGTGCACAAGGTACTTGCTCTAAAGCCCCTCCCCGGCCCCTGCTGCTTGTTGGTGAATTTGGCGTTTGCAGGCATGAGCCGGAGGAGAGCAGGGCGAAGAGCGTGAAATCAAGACTTGAAGGAGATCGGGTTGTGGAGTCGCTGCAAGGATTGAGGAACAGGAAGAGGCACCGGCTAATTTCCCTCGCGGAGCGAGGGACAAACGCTGCTCAGACCGCAGGTTCACCCGCTTCACTGCATGTTCAACAGGGCCTGGGGAGGAGCCAGCTGGCCCCACAGGCCTTAGTTAAGTGCTCCTAATTGTTTTACTGAGGATAAGCGAACGAGGGGGCAATGGGAGGAGTTGGAGTGCTGGGTTCATGTACGCCGCTGAGAAGGAATGTTTCTTCTAGCATACAAAATATTCCTAGGATTACTCTAATATAGGCGGATGGATGCTGCTGGAGGAGTTGTGCAAAAGGACATGGGTCATGAGGCACAAAATGTTTTGTTTGTTGCTGCTTGCTAAGGCACGCATACGTGGAACAGCCAGGCAGTGTGTTGTGTTGCCAGAGGGGTATTGCACACTGTAAATAACTACCCAGGCAAACGCTATTCTGAGGTTATGTGTTCATGTTGTTCAGCAAGCACCCACGTGCTAAGAGTTATGCTCATGTGTCTTGTACCTGTGTTGTGCTATTGCTTGTCCAGGTTTCCCAGGGTGCTATGTCCTTCTGTTAGTCACTCACATGCCAAGATACGATTTATTGAATGTATGCATTTCCATGAGGGCATAGTCCTAATTAAGAAGGAGTGTGCCCTGTTTAGTAGGAGTGTGTGTCTAGGAGCTAGAAAGTTTTTTTTTTTTCATGATTAATGTTGTATGTGCCTTTCCTTACTCCCCACTATCCATCCATTATGCAACCTTCAACCTCTGTCTGTTTACCCTAACACACCCTTCCCTATCCACAACGTCTCCCTAACCCTCTTCCCCCATTGGCTGCCTTGAGGTTACCTATTAACTAGTATCAGGAGCCTGTGCCCACTAAGGTGGGAGGGGTCAACTACATTTGGCTTCCGTGGTCAGGAAGGAGTTGTGAGATACTGCAGGTGTGTGACATAATCACCAACCTCCAAATTGGTAAGATAACACCACCTAAACCATATGGAGTCCCCTCCACCCTTAACAGAGGTGCTCAAGGCACTACAGGATATTCAGACCAAATTGGTGAAGTCTTGGCAGGAGACAAACTCATTAAAGCTGCAGGTTAGCGGTTTGATTGCTCATGGAACTCCACTTCAAGGAGAGGTGGCCACGGCATTCACTTCAGGATCCCCTGGGCGCTCAAATACAGAAGTGGTGCAGCAACATTTAGGGGTACCACTGGCATCACCAGAGAGGTTTTGGGGGGATTCAAGGACATTTTCCACCTTTTTGACTCTGTGTATGTTAGATTTTTTGTGTAAGCCAACAACCTTTGAGTCCGCCCAAGCACACACCGCATTTCCCATATCATTCTTGTGAGGGGATGCAGCGGCCTGGGCCATTCCGTTGGTGCAGAAGGATGACCCAATCCTTGGGCTACAAGGAGGTTCCTTGACATATCATTAGCAGTCAAGTTGGGAATACCCACTGTGTTGAAGGAACAAAGTGAGCCTGTACAAGCAGTTGATGGGTCATGTTTGACATCCGGTCCTATTACCACACAGACCCAGAGTATGACGATGACGCGTGAGGCAGGACATGAAGAGACTATTCCATTTGATCTCATTACAGTTTTGGGAATGCTGTGGTTAGTGACACATAATCCAAGCATTTACCGGGGTGAAAGGACATTGACATTTGAGGCTGAGCAATGTGGATCCAACTTAACTAATGTAGGGGGTCCCGAAAACTTCCTGGTGGAAAGGGTATGTCCTCAGATTAATATTGGGGCGGTGGGTACCAGCTGCCTGAGGAGTATCGAGAGTTTGCATGGGGTGTTTGACAAGGGAAGAGCATCACAGCTACCCTCTCACAGACAGTTTGACTGTGTGATCGATTTGGAAGCTAATGCTAGACTTAAAGCAGCCTTTCAACATTTCATGCAGGAGATGTTGCACGAGTATTTGGATTTATTTGCTATAGTTTATATTGATGACATTTTGATTATTCAGAGTCCGTCAGACATCATGTTCAACATGTAAAGGCGGTGTTGAGACGTTTGCAGGAATATCAGTTGTTTGCAAAGTTGGAGAAGTGTGAATTTCCTACTAATGGTGTGGAATTTCTAGGATTCATTTTGGCGCCTACTAGTGTAGTCATGGATGACAAGATGGTTCAAGTGATAACCAAATGGCCATCCCCTCAGTGCGTGAAGGACATTCAATCATTCCTGGGGTTTGCTAACTTCTACCACAGGTTTATGGAAGACTTCTCAACCACTATTACACCCATTTCATGACTGTTAAGGAAGGCACGTAGATTCAATTGGGACACAGAGGCAGAGGAAGCTTTTGAGAGGTTAAACCTAGCATTCACTAAGGCACCAATTCTGCAACATCCAGATTCTTAAAGACCATTTCAAGTTGAAACGGACACCTCCAACCTGGATATTGGGGCGGTCTTGTCACAGGCAGAGGAGGAAGGAATCCTACATTCAGTGGCTTATTTTTCACGCAGATTGACAAGTTGTGAACAGAAATATGCAATTACAGATAAGGAACTCTTAGCCATCGGAGTTGCCCTGCAGGAATGGCGACACTACTTGATGGTGGCAAGACATTCTGTGGTGGTTATCACTAACCACAAGAGTTTACAATACCTAAGATCGGCCAAGGCCATGAGTCCCCGGCAATTACAATGGTCACAATTCTTTGAGGAGTTTGACTTTTTGGCCACATACTGCCCTGGCAGGAGCAATGGAAAGGCATAACCACTGTCCAGGCAGGAGAATACCAGAGGTCAGTGTCAGGTGGAGCGAAGTATCATACCAGTGGAAATGTTTGTATGGGCAGTAACAAAGGATATGCTCTATGAAGTGCGCAAGAGGTTCCCTAGGAAGAAATGGCAGGGATGGGTGAGGGGAAACAAGATGAGGAGCATTCGGGAGGGATTGCCCTATCAGGAGGGGAAATTGTTTCTCCCCACAGAGACCTTGCAACGGAAAGCCTTATTTTGGTGCCACAAGTCCCCACTGGCAGGCCATGCAGGCATAAGAAAGACTCAAGAGATGGTGCAGCGTTATTTTTGGTGGGATGGATTAGCTGCTGATGTCCATGATTATGTAACACAGTGTGAAACCTGTGTGAGATCCAATTCAGATCACTTGAAAAAGGCAGGATTATTGCAACCTTTGCCCACTCGAGAAGAACCTTGGACATATGTGTCTATGGATTTTGTTACGGAACTGCCGAAGGACGGGAGGTTTGATACCATCTTGGTGGTTGTAGATTACTTAACTAAGCAGGCACATTTTATTCCCTGTGAAGGAATTCCAAGTGCTGGGATGTTGGCAGAGTTATTTTTACAACATGTGGTGAGGTTGCATGGGTTACCTAGCACCATAGTGTCTGATCGCGGCTCCCAGTTTGCGTCCAGGTTTTGGCGTGTCTTCTGCAATATGCTCGGAATCTCTTGTGCCTTGTCCACAAGTTACCATCCTCAGATGGAAGGGCATACTGAGAGAGTTAATCAAACTATGGAGCAGTACTTGAGGTGCTTCATGGCAGAGGGCAGGTCATCATGGGTTCGGGCCTTGTGGCTGGCAGAGTTCTGCTACAACAATACTAAGCATGACTCTTTAGGAATGCCAAATTGGCAGATAACCTAATGGAACCACTGGGCTTACCAGGCACTCTGAGTCTGCTCTTCCAAGGAAGCTGCTGTATTTATATCTATATCATTTGGTCTTTATCCATAGGTAAATGAAGACATTAATCAATTAGTATATTCAGTAAAGTGCCCAAATAAGATATTTTTAATCATTGTTCATGGAGGCAAGAAGATAAGCAATCTTAGCCTAATGAGCTGGCATGCCAATGCATTTCGGAACCATGTTCCATCTTCAGGGCTGAGCTCTACATCATATAGATGTATCAACATGCACATATACATATTAATAAACATAAACAGTATGCACATAAATGCAAGACAAATATACATATCAAAATGTGCAAAATTGTGGAGCAAAGTATACAAATGCACACAAGGTAGGATATTATTAGTGAAAGAGTAAATACCCTCAAAGTAGTTAATAAAGATGGCAAATAAATTATAGAATTACCTTGAAATTATATTTCTTTATGTCTGCAAATATAAGATTGTGAGTCAAAACAAGGATAGTGAGGGATTATCTGGACTGACAAGGGATTTGGTGTCCCTTACCTGGGCTGTAGTGAAGGCTGTCCTCTAGTGGTTTTTCGGTATCCTATATCTGTGGAAGGATAGGATCTAATGTGAAAGCTTTGCTATGCATGCAGCGTTTGCTAGGTGTATGGAAACTTTCAGGTCATCAGGTAAGCCGTATGGCCTTGTCCTCTTCTCCCTCCTTACCCATGTGAAGGGTGGATTAAGGTCCTGAGCGATTTATCGAGTAAACATGCCCAACGGGACATGTTTACCTAACAGCCAGACTAGATTAATATTAAAATACTAACAACACGTGTTATGCGTGGTATCTGTATTTCCTCTTTAGTTCCCTAGAAACTGACAGAACTGTATGTGTTATTCTAAGATGTATCGGAATGCAAGATCATACATGCATCCGTGAAAACTATCAGTCATCTGATCCATTCTTTCAGTCTGATACTAGCAAAATAAGGGTAAGAAATACTACCTCTGCACAGTGTAGAAGTCACAAAAAAGAGAATGTTTTGAAAGAACATAAGAATAAAATGAGCACATGTCTCATCTCTTTTTCCCCCCCACCCCGTTTATGCATCATCTACAGGTGGGATGATTTATGTTCGGAGACAATTGCATCTCTCTCCTTTTTTGGCAGCATGCTAATCCATGCTGTGGTCCTGAAGAAAGTGGGAGAATAATAGACACCACTGAAACCGGTAGGCCCGATCTGACCCATTTGAGAAAAGGAACACACCATTGGCATGGTAGAAGGGTCGAAAAGCAAAGGAATTGTTTTTTAGTGTTTTAGCTTTTCACCCAGAGGGTTGAAAGCTTTTTTTGAGAACAACATTGCACAAGAATGAATATGGTCGCATTGTATATTCTGGAACACTGATGAACAGTGATTTTTTACAATTAATCAGAGCAGACTTCTGTTTTGCGTGATGTTTTAGTTTTATGGTGTGTGAATGCAGAGCAAAGAAAAAGAATAAAAGTGAAGACTTTCATTTGCGAGTCAAAGAACACATATGTAGAAGAAGTATTTTCTAGAATTGATGGTGACTAGAATTAGATAGGGCCAGTCTTTCTTCCGATCCCCTCACCCTAGATAAGCGGCCTATCAGCGCAACCTATGGATAGCTATTTCATGAGGGCTTAGTCAGATTTGTTGAAGGGCAAGTCAGATGAATGGTACACGTTTGGTAAAAAATGTTGAATAACTGTGAAATTATAAACCTGGGATCCTATCTTATTGGCTAACATCCTTCAGAGGTTGGTTAACTGAGTATCGACTGAGGAATAATAATCACAGTACCTAGATGATGGACGCACCATTTATGAAGTGCTACATAAAGTTAAATACCTATCAGGATTATCACATGGACAGGTTTTGCTGAGTTTCTATTTCAATTACTAATACAACTTTCCTTTGTTTTCTTTTTTTAACAGCGCTTGCACTTCCTGGAGAGTCAGGTTTTGGATGTTTTAATAGTAGTCTTGAAGATTTGAGAGGATAGAACACCTGTGATTGGTGTAATGTCAATCACTCACCCTTGAGTAAAGACTCTACTGCCACTAACCATTCATAGTAATGTACCCCATTGACTGCAAGGTTGAATGGATGTAAACTAGACTGTGCATAGTCATCATTTTACACACTGTTTTTATAATTAGAGTGTCAATTAAATTATAAGTGTACAGATGATGTTCCTCCGCATGATTATGCACACAGTACCGTAACTCTGCTAAATACAATTGTGCAATACTGGTTTGCTTTCACTAGGAAAAAAAGCATAATTTGTTACAAAATATGAATTCTCAATTGCAACTTAGTTTTCCATCTTATTAATTATACAATCCTAAAATTCTAGGATAATAAATATGCACAGTGCTTCTGTTTGCTCCATGAACAGTAAAACAGCAGAAGCTGAGTGGAAATACACCATTCCTTTTATCACAGTGTGCAGATTCTTTTTTTTAAAGGCTTCAGAAAAATACATTCTGTTTCAGAGGCTTCTGTCCATGCCTTGCAATTACATCCATGTAGATAAAAATCAAAATACTGTTTTTTGTCAAGTAAGACAACCTATGCACTGCCCTCTGCTCTAAACCTGTGTGTAAATGTACACAGGAAAATAATAAAGCTGTCGTATTTACAAGATTTTGATGCGTAAAAAGTCCTAGTACGCACCTTATCTGGAGGCCTGGGAGTACCCAAAAAACAGATGCTGGTATCATCTTGGGAAGGGTATTAGAGCCTGTGCAGCCCTATGGTGAATCCACCCAGCTGTCAGAAGTCAATCAAGCCTAACACCAACTGTGAGGTCCTGCAGCATGAATTCCCCCATGTTAAATCTCATTCACTGTGTGGGATGCACTTCTGGGATTAGGACTAGATTACAATGTACAAGATAGAAAGAGAAACTGCCTGTACAACATTTTAACATAAAGCAGCATATTCTTGCTACTATGTGAACAGGTCCATAACAGTCCAATTGAGATTGTTACCATCTTTTAGCTAAGGGCTTCCTGCCTTAAAGTTTCGAGGGACCCTTTGATAATAATTCACATTGCACTACAAACTGTGCTCCTTTATTGTGCTCGGAAGGAAGACAGGCTGAGTTTAACCCTGTCGGGATTCGAACCTGCGTTGGCAGGCTCAGCACAAATGTCAAAGCGAGCGCTCTACTGGCTGTGCTATCTGACCGGCTAATGTAACCCCAGTGCTCTTATCGAAGGCCATAACATAATAGCATAATACACCAGCACAAGAGGCCATCCAACATGGCATACCAGACCAGACACCATCAGCCTCATTCTAAAAATCGGAAATTTCATGCAGGTGACAACCAACCTTAGCACTTACATTATATGATACTTTATTTATATAGCGCCTATACACAATGTGTTTCAAACTGCTTCATGACAAGAGAGGGAACAAGGGAAAATACAAGACATTCTTACAGGCCATGAACAACAAGAATGTGAAATTAACTATCGTACTCGGCCTAGCGACATTTCAGATAGTGCAAGTGCCAAGACACAGATAGGAAGGAAATGGGACCAGACAGGTGACTAGTGTACCAGGCCTGATGACATTTCTGGTAGAGCCGGAGAACTACACGAGGAGAGGGAGAGGGGAGGAGAAAGAAGGGAGAGGAACTAAACAAGTGGCTATCGTACTAGCCCTGAAGACATTTCAGCTAGTGCTGGAGGGGGAGGGGTGGAATAACAAGTAAGGGGGTGGGAGGAGACAAAAATTTGCTGTGAGGTCCCCTGCATGCAATTATAAGCGTCCACGAGGCAGAGCAGGCAACGTTTACTCTGAATGTTTCCATTTTTCTTGCGGAAATGTAGACACTACCTTTAAGTGGGATTTGCAGGCAAGGTTTACTGCCTGGTTTTGACCAGTTGCAAAACCGAGAAGTATTTCTCAAAAATCCATTAATTATACATATGCCTGCATGAAAATCTTATGCAGATGTACAATGAAGTGCACCCACGAGAGGAGGAGGTGGCAAGGCAGAGGTTTAACCTCCGTTCCGTGCCCCTCCTCCATCTCGTCAGTGTTGCGGTTTGAGGCGGCTCATTAAACAGAGACGTAAAAGCACTTTTATGCCTTTATTTCATGCGCTGCTTCATTGAAAACGAGGCTTAATATGGCTATAGAAAAAGAATTGTTCACTGTACATTAATATTGAATCAGAACTGGGACCAGAGTTATACATTCAATCTCCTTGGTGAACACTTTTACCTTTTAGGAATTAAATTGCACAATTCGAAATGGTGCTCATCTCATACATCACCCTGGCATGGCGAGAAGAGCAACACAGAGAAAGATGTGTGCTACCTTCACACACTGACTGGTGGTGCACACACAACGGGGAATCCTTTATATTATATGTAAGATCATTCTTCACAATTTAAACTCCTAATTCATGACAACAGTCAGTAATATGCATTGTTCCCAAACACTTCCTTTAGCTCTTGTAATGTGATAGAGATGTGTTCAAAAATGTATCCAGCCATATTGGTGTACATTTGCAGCCTGTGTTTACGAACCAAGGTTCAAATTGCTATGACATAAATCAGTGCAATAATTCAGTATGTCAGTGTGTTTCGGGACATGCCCTTCACCAGGAACGTATCATGACTTTTAGAATATGAGTCATTCAATTGGAGACCACGAAACAAATGGCAGATCACTTTTCCTTTGGTATTAGTTACCAACACTTCAAAACACAGTGGGATTGCCCATACGTGAAATGTTATGTCATGTCATCTTGTATTTCTGTAGCGCCTTCTTCCTTTTATTATGGCAAAGCACTGGAGATAGAATGGCCCTTAGGCAGACCACAGTCTGAAGAGTCACGAAAAGGAGCAGAGGAGTGCAGGCAGCAGTGCATTGCAGAAAGGCCGGAAGTCACTCCCTACTTCACCATGTTAATGAAACTAAATGATGACGTTGTGAGTTCCAGTCACTCTCAACATCAATTCAATTGAAACAAATTCCTAGCAAACGCACCAATAAATGCAATAAAAATGTTATTGAAAATTAGAATTTTTATGAAACAAATATATTGAATCCGATCAATTATAAATATGAAGGAAAGCAAAAAAAATCTAATGTACTCAAAAAAATACCTTGCCACTCCTTCATTGCCCCTATGTGCGTCCCACATTACATATGTGATAAGTCCTAAACTAATAAGTGAGAACATACTTTCAAATCTATACAATCCAAGAAAAACTAACAAAAACATATTTGATCTACATCTCAAAACCCAGGGTTTACTGTCCGAAAGAACAGTCAATGGAACTTGCAATGTCTTTCACATGTATATTTAAGCAAAGGAAGTGAGAAA
Source organism: Ambystoma mexicanum (assembly GCF_040938575.1). Classification (NCBI taxonomy): domain Eukaryota; kingdom Metazoa; phylum Chordata; class Amphibia; order Caudata; family Ambystomatidae; genus Ambystoma; species Ambystoma mexicanum. The sequence goes on along the minus strand of NC_090927.1, from coordinate 745,431,304 downwards.
CATTTCAACATACAGTTTACCCTGATGCTAAGAATGCTACTATAGAGATACAAACGGATTGAAAGATGAACTTTGCATTAAACAAATGGAATTTCAAAGAGAAATGGCGACACATACGTCTGACTGTATCGGCTATTGTAGCAATGGCATCCACCCCCCCTACGACTATGCCTCCCCCTATTACAGGTGGACTAATCAACGCTAGATCCATAACCGCACATGCCACAAATATTCACGATTTGATCTTAGCCAAGAACCTGGATTTTCTCGCCATCACAGAGTCCTGGTTGCATGACACTGCAGGACCCCTACTATCCCTAGCAATCCCAGTTGGTTATACCATATTGAGACAGGATAGAACCAACATACGTGGCGGCGGCATTGCCATCATTACTAAGACTAGCCTAGATATGAGAACCACACCTACAATAGGATCTGACTCATGTGAAGTGCTTTACATCAAAGTTCCTCTAGTGAACTCTCAGACACTGTCCATCCACCTCATCTATAGACCACCTGGACCCAAAGGGGCATTCAAGGAGGATATCCATAATCTACTTGCAAACAACCTGAAAACAACATCACAACTACTTGTCCTGGGCAATTGTAACCTGGGCTACAATGACCCCCTAGATAAAAATTCTCTTTCCGACCTGGGTCTAGCACAAAGAACGCTCGAACCTACCCATAATAAAGGCAGAACCCTGACTGGCTAGCAGACTACAACTGCATCGCTAACATTAAATCCATCCTCCAACAACCTTGGAGAGACCACTTCCTAGTATCCTTCGAATTATCCACCTCCAGACCAATCCTGCCAGCTCCCATCATGGCCCTGCCCTGTCCTACAAGAAGCAAAAAGAGTATCACGAAGGGGAAAGTGATTCCTGCAATCTTACCCACTCTCAACCAACTAGCGGATCAATTAGACCCAGAAACGTTGGTTGACGAATACAATAAAATCATGTTAACCACGCTCGACAACATCACCCCTTTAAAACTTAGACCAAGTAAACCCAAAGCCCATCTACATAAATGGTTCACCCCGGAATTAAAAGATCTACGACTCCTCAAAAGGAGCTGTGAAACAGCATGGAGGCTATCCCCCTCTAAAGACCAAAAAAACAAACTCATGGAAATCTCCTCCTGGTACGAAAAAGAAATGTATCTGGCTAAACAAAACTCGTATAATACGCGCATAGCGAATGCCAAATCAAACATGAAAGAACTGTTCACCATCCTCAAGGAATTAGAGTCCCGTATTCCCATCCCAGACATATGCTCTAAAGATAAAACCTGGTGTTCTAATATCCAACAAGCACTCTCTAACAAAATAACGATGCTCCAAAAGAAAATATCCAAGAAAAAAGCCACCCTTAGCCAACCATCCCAGTCCATCAACATCAATACAGTCCTACCTCCTAAGGAAAAGGATCACATTGCACGCTTCATGTTTTCAAAAACCACTACCCTTGAGGTTGACAAAGTCATCCTCTCCCTTAAGCCATCTAATTGCCAGGGCGACCCTTGCCCTGCAAAGCTTATAAAAGAGGCCGCCAGAGACCTTTCCCCTTTTATCTCAAAACTCGTCAACTCCTCTTTTGCGACAGGTATTGTACCGACAAATCTAAAATAATCCTGGTTACTCCCTTTGCTCAAGAAGCAACCTTAGACCCACTTATTCCTACGAACTATTGTCCCATCACGACAGTTCCATTCTTGCTAAAAATACTGGACAAGATTGCTTATAACCAGATTCAGAAATTCTTGGAGCAACATAAGCTCCTAGGAGTACGCCAATCAGGATTCCGGCCACAACACGGTACAGAGACTGCCCTTATCATCTTAAAGGCACAGATTGATGTTTTGCTAGATAAAGGCAAAATGGCTCTCCTCCTGTTGTTGGACCTTTCGGCTGCATTCGACCTCGTGGACCACGGGGTCCTTTGCAGCCACCTAGATTCGGATGCACACTTCTCTAAAGAGGCCATAACTTGGATCAAGTCCTTCCTCAGTGACAGGACAATGAGAGTGTTCTCCCCATCGGCAGCAGCCGACCCGATCCCCATATTATGTGGGGTCCCGCAGGGTTCTTGTGTCTCCCCTACCCTATACAACATATTTAAGCCCCTTTTTGATGATATGGACCATCTTGGTATCACCTACACAAACTACGCAGACGATACCCAGATTCTCCTCCCTCTTTCTGGGGATTACAACAAGAATTTGGCCTTGGTGAATAGGGTGTATATCATCATCCAGGCATGGATGGCATCACACAGACTATGCCTGAATGATGATAAAACAGAACTTATCATCCTGGGCACCCATTCCAACCTAAAAAAATTAGGCCATGACTATGCCTCATTCCTGATCGATGGAAACACCATCAAGGTGTCCAAGGAAGTGAAGACACTTGGCTTCTACCTGGATTCCACCCTCTCATTTGACAAACAGGTGAAGTCCCTGGCTTCGGTCACTGCCTACATCTGTAAACTCATTAGAGCTGGCAAACACTTCCTATCCAACAACAACTGCATTATCCTAGCCAGAGCCCTAATCTTATCTCGGCTTGTTTATTGCAATGCCCTTTACATTGGTGCCAATAAGTCTATCATCCATAGATTATAAACCCTTCAAAATAACACACTGCGAGCTGCTCTTGGCGTGCCCAAAAGATCACACATATCATATATTAGGCGCCAAAATAACTGGCTTTCCACTCTAAACAAAATCCACCTAAAATCGGCATCTCTTCTTCACAAAGCCCTGAACAATACTGCACCTAGCTATTTCATGGATGAATTCACTAGAAGGTGTTCTACCAGACTAGCAATAACCCCCAATGCCAATAGCCTCATCACACGGAGATTAAAATTATCCAAGGCTGGGGGAAGCAGCTTCCAGGTCCGTGCAGCCCAACTCTGGAACTCACTGCCACATCCCCTACGTGAAGACCAGCCCTTTCTCAAATTCAGATCTAAATATATCAATCTCCTGAAAGCCTCTGACATCTAGCTGATCAGCACCTATTTAGTTTCGAAACCTCCTAGTTCAGATATGCTACACACTACGAGCATACATGTATATAACTGTATATGTATGCACATCACTGTATATTATCTGTAACTTGTAACCTAAGCTTCGCATTTTCACATTTTCTGTACTGTTGCGCCCGGTAACCCCCGGGTCTGGTGCACATTACAAGTGATTAAAATAAACAAACAAACAAACGTTGGGCAAACCCTAGGCTCCAATACTTACTTCACGAGTCAGACCCTGGCGGGTGTTGTGAGCTCTTTGAACAGATTGGGATTTAAAAGAACATGAATTGGACAGAGGTGTCTCAAAGTCATTATCGTAAAGATTTCAGTTTTATGTATTGGCAAAAATGGAGGGCTTTCATCTGCGCTAACGCTGCATCTGCAAAACATTATATAAACTGATATTTTGTAGAGGTGCATTTAGGATCAGAAAGGGAGCAAACTGTCATTCTCTATTTGAGAAAAATGTTCATACAAACCCTGGATAGTTTGTAAAATGTGTTGAGTTCAAATTAAACCAATAGCTTGATTCCTTCCTGAATTTATTAAATACAGGATCTAAACATTGTGCCTCCACCTACACTTTCCTGTAATTTAGCAAGAACCGTGCAATCCCATGTGAAGGTAAGGTACACATTCAAGGATGTATTTCAGCAGATGGGTGCACACTATGCACAGCTGACTAGGAGAGAATTGGAGGAGAGGACTGCTGTGACCCAAAGGAGGATGAAGACACAGACTGGAGCAGGCAGTTGAATCCAAGGAAAACATGACACGTTTCTGGACCAAGGCCAGCTTTTAACTGGTTCTAGAATTTGGGAGCACAAGACAACATAGAACATGGAACAGTCAAAAGATGGCAGCCAGAATCGAAAGAATGCTACATAATACCCCAATGCAATGGTTAAATCTTCTGGACCAAGAAGACTACCTTATTGCCTTAGTTTAGTTTATAGGGTAAGGGCCAGAAATAGGTTTGGACACAGGACGATGGACTCTTTTGCTTAAGACTGACATCCTGACAGACTCCTTGTATTTAGTTGAGGCAGGGAAACCTCTCTTTGAACTAGAGTCAGCTAGGGTTTTCTTTCATGTTCTTAATAAGTCTATAGCTAAAAGCATGCCACCTGTGTGTCGGTCTCCTACTTTTGTACCCTTACAACACATATAAAAGTAACCAAAAATCCCAAGTCTAAAAGTCTAGCGTGATACAAAAGTACCCCCATTGCACTGCATTGCAATTGCTGTGTGCAGTGCTAACCAGTTAAGGACTGATCAGCTTCCCCATAACAAATTAGCAACGACAGGGAAGTGAAGCTGAAGGCTTTGCTTCCCCTCAAAAAGTCAGTACAGGTTAAAAAACTAAGCAAAAAGATTGGGGGTCCATAGAAACTATTGCGGGAAAGTTGCCAAAATTAAAATCTTTCCGAACACTCTCCAGAAGCATCGCCGTTCTGCATTTCAGTCTGGAACTTCGGTGGTGCCACTAGTAGCCTTCTCCCCAAATTTCAGCTTTGCACCTCCAGGGCAATCGGTCCTGGAGCAGCTGCTGTGACAGTGACTGGGGGACTCCTGTCATCGCATGTGTGGGTATACCATAGCTGGAGCTCTCCTCCTTCCGGCCTGTGGAGTGTCCTGAAGGGGTCTGATTGGTGGATTCAGCGTTTCTTCTCCGTGAAGGGTTGCATCTTGCTTTTCCATTCAACTGGAGGAGTTCTTGGCCGTGCAGCTCCTGGGCACCTCTCACTCGAGCACATGTCGGAGGACCAAGCCCCCAGCACCCCGAGACTATGCACAGTGGTCTGGCAAAATCTGGGTTGGCTTGGTGGGTAGGCGCGGTGTACCTCTCCTCCCCCTGTCCTCCATGGGATGGCATTGGGAACGGGTCCCTTTTCCTCTTTCATCCGTTCCACTCGCCTTTTGATCATCGAACCTGGATAGAGTGTTAGGCCGCATGGGCTATCTTTGGGTCTGGAAAAGAGGAACACTTGTTTGCATTTAGTGTAATTGTTGAAGAACTTTTGAGCATCACCAGCACAGACCTATTGAAGCTTGACTATAGAGACTTCATTCTGCTGACAAGTATTGCGGCTCCTGTGACATTTGGGCACAAGGCCCCAGTCATCTTGAAGATTGGGCTTCTTAAATTGGGATATTGTCTTTGTTACGCTCAACTGATATCCTCGGGGGCGTCTGGAAGGCTCTGAGATCTGGAACCCTGGATGCGTAATTGCCCAGTGCTGAATAATGAATCTGCAATTACAGAAGGGAGGATTTGTGACAACTGTCTCTAATGGGTGAATCTCCCACCTCCCTCTGACCGATTCCCTTCCCACTGGGTTCTTTTCTCACCTTAGTTATTTGTAGGGTGAGCTATCCATCCTGCGTTTCTTGTGCAGGGACGCTTGAAGTTTGTTGGCGAGCTGTCTGAGTTGCTTCACTGGTGCAGTTTGCCTTGCTTGGGCCCAGGCCTGCTGTGACCCCGAATCTGCTGGTAGGCAGGTAGGTTTGTTAATTGTAAGTCTTTGTTCTGTTTATGGTGGGAATTCGTTAATGTCTTTATCTCCTTCTTTTCAGGTGCGAAGGTCTTGATGCTGACGTGCCGGATGGAGAGGCACGTTTTCTAGGTAAGAGAAAGCGCGAAGCGCAGCGCCTTTATTGTCTCTTAAAGCTAACCTGTGTTTTCTTCTTCTTCTCCTCACAGGCCCCTGTGGTGCTGCGAATGGATGAGAGCGCAATGGAAAACAGGCCCCCGGAATCCGTTAAGGTAAGTACAGCGCTGTGCGGTTAATATTGAAAGCAAACCTGAATATGTCTCTTTTCCTTCGCAGATGTTGCTGTGGTGCTCCGGATGGAAGCGTGGAGTAGCGCGATGGAATTCAGGTAAGACTGATGGAATTTGATGTTTTGGAAGCATGTGTTCTAATATTGTTTTTCCCTTTCTCGTTATTGCAGGTCGCAATGTTCGAACAGCAGCTGTGGTAGTGGTTCGTCTGAAGTCCTTATGCTAGTACTCACAGGTGAGGGATGTTTCTTCTTCTCTCGGTTTCCACAGATTGCAGCCCAGTTGAGATGCTGAGTGCTCGATGGTGTTTTCTCAGGTAAAACAGAATAATCTTGTTCTTGTTCTTGGAGGAATACAGGAAGATGCTGAAGACCAGGAGCTGGACACGGTGAGCGTCACGCTGCGGGTTGCAGAATAACTCGAAGCGTGTTCTGCAGTCAGGGTGTGGTTTATATAGCCCAGGTAAAGTAGTACCAGGGAAAGTAGTTCCAGGCCTGCCACACCCAAAACACTAGACCGCATGGCTTGGTTCTTAGAACTAGACTGTGTGGGTGCTTCCATGTTGGATTTAAAGTCCCATGTACATAAATGGGACTAGTTTGAACAGCCCTTCCTTCCAGGAGCCCTTTTGCAGTGGTTTTAAGGCTCTCAGGGTTCTGGCGGGAGCCTGCTTGTGGCATAACGTGTGCCCCCTCACAGTGGTCATGACAGTCTGATCTGGTTCCATCACTGACTGCATCTGAAATACTTGCCTGTGTAGTTGCTTAATTTATTTGATGTATGTTTGAACCTGTGGGGAATGTATTTATTTGTATCATATAGTTTTGTGTGCTAGTACTACCTGTTGGATTCATTTTCCAATGTGTTCATAAAACCTATAATAAATAGTTGTATTTGTATACCCGACTGTCTAAATTCACTAATTTTGTGCCATACTGCGTGGACTCATTGACTGTTCCGGAGCCCACTCGCACTCTCCCGAGAATGAGCCTTGACTGCGGTCCTTTGGTTCCTTGATTGGGTTTTGGCTGGCTTCTCGGAGTCCCTCTGTTCACTGTGACTGGGGTGGCCTCCTGGACTCTGTCCACCAGGCCAGATTCTAGAAATCCATCTTTACAGCACAGACAATGGTGGTCTTGAGATCAGCAGAGATGAGCATGGTTTCACCGTGGGATTTGCATCTGTTTGGCAAACACACACTTAGATAAATAAGAATTTGAATAAAGGTTACATCACCGTCATGCATGAGGCAGAAGAAAACTTCATCTTGGCCACCAGCAACACTGCTTAGTCCCTTAGCCAAAGAGATCACTGCATCTAACGGGGTCTGAAGATGGAGCGTCCTCCCTTTCAGCGAGACTGCATTACCCGTGGTTCAAGTTCCAACTAACTTTCTCCATACAATGCTCTCTCCTTTATAGGGGCAATTCCCCGCCCTTTTCAATTGTGGTCTGCTCTCGGCTGAAGAGTTGATCACAAGTCGAAGGGACAGAGGGTGGAAAAACCCAGCACCCCTCTCTCTCGCATTCATTCCCAGACCCCTTATCATGCACCTGCAGTGTGCTCTGACTCACTTTCTGTATTCGTCCTTCAATTGACAATACAATAACTATTCTCCGCAGTCGTTTCACTCTGATAATATTTACGTGACCTTGCCCTGTTTTCGCTGCTACTTGCTCATTCTGTGAGGCCCGCGGAAAAGCAGACTTTATTACTGTGATGGAAGATGAGTGTTCAAAATGGATGCGCATCAACGCCATGTTATTCTGGCTCACATTTTTCACACTAGCATTACACCGGGGCAGCACTGGAGCCGATGCTGGTCTGCTTCAGGGTTCGTCCTTGGGTTTTAAGCGGGCTGCACTTCTACGTAGAGGTCTTGGCTCCAACGATCTGCTAAGTGGCTTTGGCAGCTTATCCAAGATATGGACTGCGAGCATGCCCAATCCCCCAATGGTAATGAACTGCATCATTCAAACATGCAGTTGGTATCATCCATGGATAGCCACAAAATCTGCAGCACGGACCTTCAGGCACCAGGGATGTGGATTGGGACTAGACCAGCGGTCCCCAACCTTTTGTGCACAATGAGCTAAATGTGCAAATCAAATGAAATGGTGAGAAACATCTATTTTTCGACTGATCATATCAGCGCTCAGTTGGTGGACAAATGGATTGCAACAAATTACAAATGTAATAAACTTAAGACTGCTTATAGAACATTTTAATTTGCAGTACTTAAGTTATCTAGACCACGTGTTGTTATAATAAAGGACATTTGCAAGGCTTTTAACTTCATTTGGTATTAATTGTGACATGGAATTGTGAAGATTACCACATGCAACATTTAAGTGGAACTGGGAATGTTAGCATGTCCCAAACTTGTACACATTAGCCTCTAGATGGGATGGTGAAGGTTAGCAAGTGCCAAATTAAATGCAATTGTGAATGTTAGCATGTGCCACACTTTGATGGAACTTTGAAGATTAGCAAGTGCCACGCTTAAACAGAATGGTGAACATTATCCTGCGTCGCACCTGGATGGGATTGTGAAGATTGGCAAGTGCCACAAGTAGATAAAATTATGAAGATTACCAAGTGCCACACTTAGACAGAACTGTCAAAGTTAACTTGTTCAATGTCATATAACCCACTAACCAAAAAAGCTCAAACTTTCAGCATACCTGAAGACTGAAGCAACTCTAAGTTAAGTACCTTTAAGTACTTTAAGTACGTTTATTTTGATTGCAAAACGGGAAGCACAGTCAGGAACTACAGTTCCCAGAGTGCCTTCACGTCCATTTCAAGAAACGTCAGGCGCTTCAGCGCCGGCGCTTCTGCAACGAAGCCGGTCTACGCCGGTCCACGGCGTCCAACGGCATACGGCCCAAAACTCTGCTCGAATTCTTCCAGGGAAGATTTGATCCGGTTAAGCAGGTATGGGCTCCCCAGTCCTATGCGACTTACTAGTCAAATCTACCAAATTACAAAACCAAAACCTAGTGCAAACATATGTGAACACTAGATTAGAATCTATTCACACCCAGCTAAGGGCCTGTACCAATCACTCTAAAGCCCCACTTAAAAACTCTGACAAGAAAGAACTTACCCCAAACGAAACCGCAATTCGTGCCATCAAAATAGCACTCTTGAACACTAGATCCCTAAACAAACACGCACAGGATATTCATGATTATATCCTGGAAGATGACATTGATATCCTGTGTCTCACTGAGACCTGGCTCCAGGAACCAATGGGGCCCACGGTTGACATTGCCGTGCCCAAGAATTACTCCATCTACACTAACAATAGAGTGTCAGGGAAGGGTGGTGGAGTAGCCATAATTGCCAAACAAGACCTCAACCTCTTCCCTACTCCCATACAGTGTACAGGTTGTGAGATCTTACACCTTAAACTGACACACACTCCAAATGATTGTATCAATCTGATAGTCATTTACAGACCCCCCTCCCTGGCATCAGACTTCAATGAAGAGTTAACCCAACTATTGAACAACCTGAAAACATCTAATTCAGGGACAATACTGTTGGGAGACTTAAACCGCTGGAGGGGTAATCCCAAAGATCCAGATGCTATAAGCCTAGAGGAAGATTTATCGAATTGTTCATACACTATAATAAACAAAGATCCTACAGCCGTCACAGGTAACCAGCTAGACTGGATAATTACCAATAACACAGACATGACGATGCTAGGTACACATCCCTGCATATGGTCAGACCATCATAAAATTGAATCCAAGTTAGTGCTCAAACCAAAAGCAGCCAAACCTGACAATTCCCCAAAAATGGTATTAGATAGAAATCTAAAAAAAATCACGCCAAACATCCTTCAGGAAGGCACTACGCAAATCATGCTCGATACTAAAGACACAGATTCATGCGAGGATATCATCTCCGCGTATAACAAACACATGAACGACATACTAAACAAACATGCCCCCCTTAAAAACAAGCAAGTCCGACCTAATACTAACCACCAGAAATGGTTCAATTCTGAAGCTTTGACCCTCAAAAAGGAAAAACGGAAACTTGAAAGAATATGGCTAAAAGACCCTACAGACAACAACAAAAAAAACTGGAAAACTGCCGACATAACATACAGGGCAATAATAACTAAATTGAAGAAAAATCACTATAATGAACAAATCAACACTGCATCTAATTCTACTGGGAAACTTTTTCAAATACTTAAAAATATTGAAAAACCAGTAGCACTATCTCCCCCTTTTCAACCCACCCAAAAAGATTGCGAAGCAGTTTAAACTGCATTTCACAATAAAATTACCAAGGCGAGAGAAGCAATCTCTAATTGTAAGGTAACCAATATCACTATTCCAGATAACATAGGGACAGATAAGATTGACTCACAAAGTCCAAAATTCTATTTTAAACCCATATCACTGGAAGGTATGAACAAAACCCTCTCAAGTATCAAATGCACTTCATGCACGGAAAATGTACTGCCCCCAAAACTAATCCTTGATAACGCTACCATTTTTGCACCATTTCTGACAAGAATGGTAAATGCGTCATTTAGAGATGGTAACGTCCCAGCCGCTATCAAAATGGTCACAGTAACACCATTACCTAAAAAACCTGAACTTAACCAACAGGACCCTGCTAATCTAAGGCCAATTACCAACTGCAACTTTTTACTAAAAATACTTGACAGGATTGCTACAGAACAACTCCAAGAATTTGTGGATGACAACAACCTACTTCACCCACAACAATCGGGCTTTAGGACGGCCCATAGCACAGAATCAGCGCTTTTAGATCTGCAGACAGAAATGCTAAGTATCCTAGATCAGGGTAAATCTGGTTTACTGATCCTACTGGACCTCTCAGCAGTTTTCGATCTATTGGATCACCGGAGGCTCCGAGAGGCCCTAGATCAATCGGGAAACTGCTCTGATGAGGCCATAGACTGGGTGTCATCATTTCTGCAGGATAGGCAATCTAAAATCGTCTGGGGCAAACACTCTTCAAAATCTAAACCAGTAAACTGTGGAGTTCCACAGGGCGCTAGCTTCTCCCCTCTACTATTTAATTTATACATGCGATGCCTATGCTCACTTCTGTCCCATCTCGGTATATTCTTTACCAACTTTGCCGATGACACCCAACTGGTGTTTGAACTTACCGGTAACTACAAACAGGACAGCGAAAAACTCTCGAGAATCTACAACATCATTGAGAGTTGGATGAAAGATAATTGGATGTGCTTAAATGCCTCCAAGACGGAACTTATGATCTTCGGTTCCCCTCATGCTAGAAAAAAACTTAGTCCACAATACACCGAATTTAAGATCAAAGAGACACAGATAGTTATAGCAGAAAAAGTTAAAACACTAGGCGTCTATCTTCAGGCATCCTTGGGAGCAGAAGCCCACACTGCCTACCTCAAAAGGAATTGTCGCTATTACTTGAAACTATTGAAAAAAATCAGACCCTTACTGAGCCCACAAAATAGTGCGACAATAGCAAGAGCCACAATTCTCTCCCGGTTGGATTACGGAAACTCTTTACTCCTTGGCGCAAGCAATAAATGCTTAAAACAATTTCAAGTGGTGCAGAACAACATTGTCAGAATAATCACCAATACATCTAAGAGAGATCATATCACAAAAGACAGAAAGGAGCTACATTGGCTTGCGATCGAGGATCGCATCACATTCAAAGCCATTACCCTAGTACACTGATGCTTATATGGAAAAGCACCAACTTACCTAAAAAAGCAATTTGTGTGGTATGAATCACATTGCAACCTGAGGTCCAATAAATCTGGCTTCCTGCGAGTTTTCCCTACCAAAAAAGCTAAAGGATTAGGTAGGGCTTTCACGACCAAGGCAATCCTCACATGGAATAAACTCCCCCCTGGGCTGAGATTGGAAACTAATCATCTAATCTTCAGAAAGCAACTCAAGACATTTCTCTTTAAATAAAATTCCTATTCCCGCCAGCCAGCTAGCCCTTCTCCGTTCCAATGTCTGCTATATGTGATTTTGACTGTCCCGTCTTTATACTCCAGTCTGTCTATATGTGAAGCGCTCTGATGCCTGCGGGCTGCAGCGCTATATAAACATATAAATAAAATAAATACCCAACTCACTCAAAAAAGCACACAACCACTTCTCGCACAACAGACCGCACGCACTTCACCACACCGCAACAACACATAAACCACACCAACAGCACACGAGGACTGACACCGATCCGATACTCGCACCTAAACTCAGCACCCGTTGTACACCGAGTTGAAGTGCCAACAGAACACCACCCCTCTCACTATCCTCCTCCATCTTCACCTCACTAACCCATCCCATCTTCTTGTTTACAGATCCGCCAGAGCACCTGGGGACCAATTCCGTTGGTGATGGTGCACTATATAAGTACCTTTAACTTAACTTAACTATAGAAGTCATATTGAATAATAGTACAAAACGTATGTCCTAAAAAGGGCTAAAAAAACCAAAACAGGAACAATCTTTCAGCCACCCTCGTTTCGTTTCTCCTATTTCTGAATCTTCACTGACACCAGTGGCTCTCTCATTAACCTGTATCCTTTTAGTTTGCACTATTAGGTGGTGCTTAAGCGCTATCAGTAAGCTGAAACGAACGCATTGGACTACAAGTAGGAGAGAGGAGGCACGTAAGGAGGGACACAGCTTGTGGGTGTTTATTTAGTTACTTACGCACCCATTGACTGCCATGGTCATGCTAATCCCTACAGCCATTTGTACCCACTCCCTGCCCCGGCCCCACAAAACACATCCTCTTTGAGCTTGTTCTATCAGGCAGCAGCATCAAACGTTATTCTGCCAGTGTCCTTTCTGTGCAGTCGGCTGAGAGTTAATTACCTAATTGGAGCTATACATTAGCGTAACCAAAATGCCTCAACTAAGAGTGGCTTCAGCCACTGTATCTCTCTTCCATGCAATGAAGTCCTCTTAAAAACAAGCAATGACAAAGCCAACCAGTTCTGGTTTGAGGTATTAGATGGGCATTTGACAGTTACTGCCATCATTGGGCCTAGTCATCACTTAATTTTTCAGCTGTTCAGATCTTATGGCCAGGTAGTACCACTATATCAGGGCCTAGCAAATGCCTAGTCCATTCCCTATGCAAAAGCCCACACTGTTGGGTTTGCCAATGCTTGTTTTTCCATGCGTATCAGTTCTGTCAGCTATTCTGGGCAGCACCCCCATAAATTATGGAGTCCACTGCTGAGAGCCAACTGGGATAAGGCAAGCTCTGTTTATTCAACCCTTTCCTTTGTTGGTAATTCTATTTAGCTAATATATAATATAATAATTGGTTATTTATAACATGCTTAATACCCAGAGGTTTCTAAACGCAGACCCAGGTATAGAACCTGTGTTACTCCGCATAGTCTTGCTTCCAAGGAAAGCGTGTTGCCCCTGAGCTATCCTCCCTAATACTTTTGTTAGAGTTAGTAAAAGGTAACATTTGGAAATTCATTAGTATGTTTTCTTCCCTTTGTTCAAGTGTTTTGATTTTCAGTGTAACAATGTTATTCAAGCATTTTGCACCACTAATGTGCTTTGCACATTGCTTTATGACCCTTTAAGTGATATCATTAGAATTGGTATTCTTATTGAGCCTGATTTGGAAGATTGGTGTAGTACTGTGTAAAAGTGTGTTCTAGGCAAGGGATGGATTTTAGTTTGAATTGGTTTTAATAGAGGTATCTCTGCAAGTTGGGCAGTTATTTGCAAGGGCATTTCATACTGTGTTTTCCCTTTACATCATTCCAGCAATCTGCACCGTGAGCCTTGTGAGAGCAGGAGCTCTCTTACACCTCCCTCACTGAAGGACCAACGTGGACACTCCACCACAATGAATGGTAAGCCCTCTGTGCTTCTTGGGGATAATCCAACATAAAATAAATATTTCTGCAAAAAACATGCAGATCGATCGCACACACCGAAAATCACTGAGGAGGCATTTTTCTCCATATTTCACATTGCATTGAATTGGGGTGATGTCCCTAAAATGTGTGCACCCACATTGAGGGAACATGGCTGTAATTGCTTTTGTTCTAAAAAGCCATTTTCAAAATGTCCAATGTTTTCCTTGCATCGGCGAGCATCCCAGAACCTTGCTGCTGGCTGCCCTTCTGTGATTGGCTGACTGTAGCTCAGAAGAGCCAATCTGGTTCGCGGCCCCTCCAACGCAAGACCCTGTTACCAAGGCTCCTGTCTTTGCCTGTCCGGGCCTAGGAGGACTAAGAGGGCTCCCTACTCTTCCACCTTTGAATCATGAAGAAGCCTCCTGATGCATCCGGTGCCCACACAAACTTGTGCCACTGCCCCTCCACGCTCTGCAGATCGTCAAGTGAGTGTGGCTGAAATTTTCCACTGCCTCGTTCACTAACAAATCTGAGCTATAATTGTGCATTTTCTCACACTGCCTTCCTGTCTCACCTAATCTACCTCTTCTCCACTGTATTTTGTGCCCTTGTTTGATTTTCGAACCTAGGTGTGTGTATTTTTGACATCTTGCACCCCATATTTTGCATTGCATGGTGTGCACTGTTTGATTTTCGAAACTAGGTGGGTGTGTTTCTAAGATCTTGTACCCCATATTTTGCATTGCATTTTGTGCCCTTTCTGTATCTACTAGGCCGCCTGGTGAGTTTGGGCTAGGATAACCCCCCTCTTTCCTTCAACTATCCTCTGCCACTTTGATGTCATCCTATCTTCTCTAACTGCTGCACTATCAACCAGCATCCCTCTCTCATCACGAAGTCTGGAACAAAAAAGACATGCTGAGTGCCAACGCTGGCCTACCCAACGCAGAGACCTATGTCGGCGCATCTTCTGAACAGGTCTTCACCGATATCCTCTTCTCTGTCCCCTCACCAGATCTATGGACTCCTCATCTCATCTCTACTCTCCCCCGTTTCACATCTTCTCACATTAATGGTGGACCCAAGTGGGAATTCCTCTCGGTGGGCTTCTCATCAATCCGGTCTATCATTAATATCTATCATACTGCCACTATCTTGTTTCAGGGTCCTCAACCCAAACTCCTTCTCTTTGACCGGCGCAAGCGCCTCTCATTAACTTCTTCCCTCTCCTGCGTCTCCCCCAACCACTCTCTCTGTCCCTCCCACTCTCTCTGCCCCTCCCCTCGAATGGTGTTCCATGCCCCTGTACCCCTCCTCAGAAAACCTTCAAAGGCAGTGATTTCCGTCATCTAGTCACAGTTAGCGCACGTTCAACCAACAAACACTCTGCTGACATCGGCCTACTTCTTGAACAAATTGACCGCAACATTAGTGCTCTTACTGCGATTTGGTTCAATGCCAGCTCAGTCGCTGCTTTTGACTCCCTTCTCCCAGGTGGTTACAAGACCATTTCCGAGCCACGATCCACCGTGCTGGTGGTGGGGTTGCCTTAATCCTCCCTGAGTGGGTCCCTTCCTCCCTCATACCCAGCCAGCCTTACTCTTCCTTTGAGAGCCTGGTCTGGTCTGCAAGTTGGTCATCTTTCCCTCCTCCTCTCTGACCATTGCCACTATCTGCAGGCCGCCTGGCGCTACCACACTGTTCCTCTCTGAATTGGCTGATTTCTGCTCCTCTCTCCTCTCAACCACCTCTAAACTCCTTCTCTTGGGTGACTTCAACATCAGTTTGTACTCCTTTATGACAGCATCCACTTTCTCCGATGACCTCTGAACCTCACTCTTCCTCTCCATTCTCCCTTCTGGTCCAACCCACTCGGCAGGACACACTCTTGGCACCCTCATTCACTCTGAACTATCACTCTCCCCGCTACTGATCACTCCTCTCTCCTGGTCAGACCCCTCTCTCCTCTCCTCTTACCCTGGTCCCCTAGGCCTGCTGACTGCACCTCCTCTAGCCCTGCCAACCTCATTCACGAACATCCGTCCGATGAAACGAGTGTCAGCTGCTGCCTTCACATCCACCTTCAACCCACTCTCTCCCCCCACCCCAGACTCTACCTCTGACTCTGCGCTCAGCAACCTCCATCTGGTGATTACTAACACTCTGGACATTCCTGCCCCAGTCATAAGGATCCACCTGAACACCTGCCTCTAAGCATAATACCCGGTACGACTCTGAACCTGCAGCCTTGAAATGCATGTGCAGAGCTGATGAACGGAAGTGGCAGACCTCTAGCTCACCCTCTGATAAATTGGCCTGTCACCTGCTCTAAAGGCAATACCGACACTCCATTCACTCCAAGAAAAGGGCCCACACCCAGGAGCGTGTCTCTGGTCATCCAACAACATGGCTGAACCCTTTAAAATCTGCAGGGTACTAGCCAACCCTCCCACAGTCTCCACCTCCCCTCTTCCATCCCATGCCCTCTGCAACGCACTGGCCATACACTCTACCACTAAAGCTCTGGACATCCTAAGCACCCTTGCTTCTCTTTCCCCATCCCCTTGCCCCACCCCCTTGCCTCCTATGGCCTCAAGCCCTCCTTCTTCCTCTCTCTCATCCCTTCTCCCCTGTCACACCTGATGAGGTCACCAGAGTTGTCCGCTCCATGAAGGTCTCCTCCAAACAGGTTTCCCTTTGCTCCTCCAGATCCGTTAAGGACAACATTGGCTCTCTTGCCCCTGCACTTGCTGATTTCTGCAACCACTCTGTTGCCACTGGATCTTTCCCTCTTCCCTAAAGCATTTCCTTGTGCACCCCCTCCTGAAAAAACATTCAGTAGACCCTACTTGTCCATCCAACTACTACCCTTTCTCTATCACCCCCTTCCTCTGCAAACTCTTGGAGAAGCTGGCCTTCCCCCAACTTACCGCACACACTGAACTTGTTGGCAGTTTCCACGACCATCAATCCGGATTCTGAGCATCCAGATGCACGGAACTAATTTTCTGAACACCCGTGAAAACTGCTTGCATCTCTTGATTCTAACTCTCCCGCTGTCGTCATTCTACTCGATCTCTCCCCTGCCTTCGACATGGTCAACCACTCCATCCTCATAAAATGATACCCTGTGTATCTCGCAGCAGGGACTGGACTGGCTGACCTCCTTCCTAACTGGCCATCGGTCCCAGGTTATTCTTGGCACCTACTCCTCCCCTATTTCCTTCTCCATTTGTGGTGTCCCCCAGGGCTCCAACCTCTCCCCCTAGATCTTTAACACTTACTTGCTCCACTGGCACTCCTCATTTCCACCTTCTCCCCTAACTTCCTCTGCTACGCAAACGACACACAACTCTTCTCCAAACTTCCTGCTGACCCTCTTACTTCTTCCATCACCCTGGACTGCCTAACTGCCATTCAGTCCTGGTGCACTTCCAACGATCTGTGCCTGAATGCCAGCGGGACTGAGATCCTTCCTATTGGGGCACCTGCTGCCTCTTTCTCCCCTATGCTCTGGCCATCCTCTATGGGCTCTCCACCTTCTCCTTCATCTGAAGCCAGACACCTTGGAGTCATCTTCAACTCCTCTCTCTCTTTCCTCCCTCGCATTCAGAACATTAACAAGAAGTCCCACTGTCAACTCTTCCTTCTCTAAGGAATTCTCCCATATCTCACTTTCCCCCAGAAGCCCAATGTTACAAGAGCTCCGGTTGTCTCCAGGCTAGACTACTGCAATAGCCTTCTCATAAATCTACCTTCTCCCTCCCTACGACTCCTTCAGCTAATCCAGAATAGGGCAGCAAGACTTATCCTTGGCTTCTAGCCCAGGGGCTGCTCTCCTGCCCTAAAAACTCTTCACTGGTTCCTGGTTACTGCAAGGATCAAGTTACAATCCCTCTGCATCATCCATAAGGCTTACTAAATACTCACCTTTTAGACCTCTACGCTCCTCTGGCACCAACTCTCTGTGTGTCAAGCGATTCGCTAAACAGATGGCCGGTGGCCAATATCTTGCCTCAGTTGGCTCCCTCTTTTGGAACAGCCTCCCCGTCCATCTTTGTCTTGAGCTGGATCTCCTCAAATTCCACAAGATGCTCAAGTCTTTCCTTTTTACCTCCTCCTTCCCTTCTTCCCTCCTCTGCTAATTGCACAGCTGCTGAGATTGGTGACCAGGTATCTTATGTGTCCAGCAGGGCACTGGCCTCCCACACCCAATCACCTTCAGCCTCCGCTCGCCCACAGCATTTGCCTTGGCACTCACTGGCCTTCGCCACGGTAGGCCTGCACTTACCATATTTATACAGCTCAAAGCTCCTCAGCACTCCCTACACTGGGCACTTACACCTGCTGTTCTCTCACCAGAATAGGCACTCCAGTACTTACCCCTCTCTCCCTCTTCCACTTCCATTCTCTGCACTTGCATGCTCTGAATGCTCACAAGGCCTAGTAGGTTGGTCCTTACCCTCCAGTGTATCAATTGTTTTTTATCCCATGTTCCCTCCCTGTTGTCCTGTGGGTGCTCTGAAACATAATTTACTTGTATAAGTGGCTAACAAATGCACAATAAATAAAATACAAATATAAATGGCATTTAATGGTTCGAGGCTTTCAATGTGTTTTACTTTTGAGAGCCTCACAGCAAGCAGTTATGTTTGGCATTTGTGATTAGGAAATATTTTCGATGTTAAATTTGAAGATGTGTTTTGCATAACTTTAAAGCATTGCAAGTGTGTGTATGTTTGTGTGTGTGCGCCTGTGTACATGAAAGGGCACAATCAGGTGTTAGTCACAGCAGAGAGAACAAGGAATGGCTGGGCATATGGTCTTAACCTTAACTCCTCCCTCCCCCGACCACAGCCGGCACCCCCACCCAGAGCAGGTAAAAGGAAAACAGGTTGACAGGGTAAATATCTACGAGCACTTCTTTGATGGTTTTTTATAATGTTAATGGAACATTAGCAGCCCTTGCTATCAGCATCAGAATTTGCTATTATTTTTAAAATGAGGCAGGGTCAGCGCTTCTCCACAGTGCTGTATAGATTTTTAGTGGAGCTGACTTCATCAGTACTTCTCAACAGCTCCGCTATATATTTAGGCACAGTAGCTTAATTGCTCAGAGTAGCTGCCAGCACCTTTTAATGGGACAATGTTAACAATTCACAGCAAGGCTAATGGACTTTTTGTGAATCATACCCAGAACTCTTATCAAGACTGCTCTGTTTTTCGACAGGACTTGAATTTCTCAAGAGTGGTGTTGTAATGACAAAGTACTATCATATTCTGGTCGTTACAGGAGGGAAGGGGCTAAAGAAAAGAGTCTACGCTCTTCTCTATTCTCCTCAGCTGGTGTGATGCACACTGCTGGGCAGGCTGTGGTGGGCTCCAAACCATCCTACTCTCAGTATTGCACACTTCATGACTGCTGGTTCTCCCATGTCTGACCGTTGAGTGGCACAGTCAAAGATCTAGCACCTTTCAGAGGCAAGTCTCAAATCTCCTGATTAGCATGTAGAATACTTCATTCAGAGGTGTGGAGGTTGGGATATGCTAGTCATGTCATGGAAGGCATGCAGGGGGCTACCTGTGCCCTAACCCTACTGGCCTTTCATAGGCAACAGCCTGTCAGGAAATGTAGCTCTATGGCTGAATATGCCTGCTGCCTAGATCAAAGATTAGAATGCTAGTTCCAATCCTGCGAGCAGCTCAGCGCGTTAATGCATGCGGCGATATGTGTTTAAGATGGAGATATCAGGTTTGAATTATGGCAGAACTGATTTAGCCTGCCAGAGGCCAGATTACAGAAACTTTGCACTGGTGCAAAGTCGAATGGTATTAGCACTAGAGCAATTTTTGCCCTATTTCTAAAAACACTGGGACATATTAGGAAACCATTGCACCATGACAAGTGCAGTTTGGAATGGTATAAGCACCAGGGCAAAAATGTCCCTAGTGCAATAAAAGTAAATATTTCCGATACATTTTGCACCGGGGCAAAGTTTGCCCATTAGCACTAAGGCAAACATTTCCCTGGTTCAAAAATGCATCTAAAAGGTATCTTTTTTGCATAAGGACAATCTTTGCTCTGCTGCTTATACAATGCCAAACTCCACTTGACATATTGCAGTGGTCTTTTAATATATCCCAGTGTTTTTAGAAATAGGGCAAGCTTTGCCCTAGCGCTAATACCATTCAACTTTGCACTTGCATTGGTGCAGTTTCTGCAGTCTGGCCCCATATGGGTAAATGTTACATTCTTCAGAGCACGCACCTCTCATCAGTGCTGACATATATATAATGGCATACAGTGCAGGAAAAGCATGTGCATGGAAGCATGTGCAGCATCCACCTCTACAAACCTCTAAATCAGCAATTTCCAGCTTCATTCCTGAAAGGATTGGTACATTTATAAGGATCCAACTCCTCAATTTTCAAGCTGAACTAGATTTGCAGGCGGACAATGTATTTTATTATTGCTATGCCAATATCTAAATAAAAACAAGGGAAGAAGAGGAATTCTGAAGCTAAGAAATACAGGACAACTAAGTGCTGAAGCTGGGGCAGACAGAACAGAAAACTTAATAGACATGCCAAAATAGGGGTTTGAGCAAGAGCAACAGGAAGAGAGACCAAGGAGTTACAGGAGGTAGTGCAGCAAAGAAACGGAATGTAAGGAACTGGAAGTAAATAATAGGAGAGGGACACAAACCCAGGCGATAGGAGTGAGGGATAGAATCAGAACAAAAGAAACATTCAGAGACAGGAGAAAAAGGGAATACAGATCAGTAGCAGGTTAGAGAGAAAGGCCACATACATAAGAGGTAGTGGAAGAAATAGATGAACAGGAGGAGAGACTGCAAGAGAGACAATGAGAAAGGAGAGAGAGTCAGAGTAATGCAAAATGAGAGAGAAAAGAGAGATTAACAAGAGTTACAGCAACCGATGCAGCAAGACAGAGACGAGAAACAGCAATGATAGTATTCAGAGACATTGTGAAGTGCCATCAGAAGTGGCTGTTTGGGCTGGAAAGACTGAGCGTCTTGATCTCCTACTACCTATTACTTGGATTGTTGCAGAAAGGCTCCGTCGGCAAGAGGAAGCTCGCATGTCCCTTTCAGCCGTAACTTGGACAATTCAACAAGTAATAACTTTCATCTCATTGGACTTTTCTCTCAATTGACATTTAATCACTAGTGCCGCGGCTTTGCCGCGGCTGTTCTATCTTCTACTATTACTTCTGATTATTCACTTAAACACGTACTTGTTTTCCTTGCAGCTCCTCCCCTCCACTTCCTCTGTATGCCGCGCATGCAGCCCGCCCTCTCCCTCACGTCACAGCCTGTAATTGTGGGGTGTGCGCGCATCGCGCGCGCACATAGTGAAGTGCCATCAGAAGTGGCTGTTTGGGCTGGAAAGACTGAGTGTCTTGATCTCCTGCTACCTATTACTTGGATTGTTGCAGAAAGGCTCCGTCGGCAAGAGGAATCTCGCGTGTCCCTTTCAGCCGTAACTTGGACAATTCAACAAGTAATAACTTTCATCTCATTGGACTTTTCTCTCAATTGACATTTAATCACTAGTGCCGCGGCTTTGCCGCAGCTGTTCTATCTTCTGC
Organism: Ambystoma mexicanum; assembly: GCF_040938575.1. Classification (NCBI taxonomy): domain Eukaryota; kingdom Metazoa; phylum Chordata; class Amphibia; order Caudata; family Ambystomatidae; genus Ambystoma; species Ambystoma mexicanum. The sequence continues at coordinate 745,409,966 of NC_090927.1, read as the reverse complement.
TATTACTTCTGATTATTCACTTAAATACGTACTTGTTTCCCTTGCAGCTCCTCCCCTCCACTTCCTCTGAACGCTGCGCACGTAGCCCGCCCTCTCCCTCACGTCACAGCCTATAATTTTGGGGTGCGTGCGCATCATGAAGTGCCATCAGAAGTGGCTGTTTGGGCTGTTTGGCGGTGCAGGCGAACGGTGAGGAGGGGGGAAACCAAAAATATCTATTTGTTTAAAAGAGCTTGTTAAGTGGTATCAAAGACTCTCTATAGGGGGGCCACTATACTTCTTAGTGCACGTGGAAACGTATGTAAACTAATCTTAAATGCACTGTGTTGTACCTCATGAATGTAAATTGGAAAAACTTAGCATTAAAAGCGAGAGAGACTTGACATAGCACAAATAATAAATGCCCACAGATTATGATAGCCCGGCTGCGCAGCGGGCATAGAGAGGGGCAACCCTCATTGAAGCAGCAACAAGGGTCCTCGCATGGTGTGAGTGGTTTAGGTAATTCCAAAAACACCTCACTGGCTATGGCAAGCATGCAAAAAAACCGACCAAAACCAGTGTGTTTAGAGAGTAACCTTCAAACTGAAAAACTCACCAATGAGCAAACAATATGCCATGAGGTTGCATTTTCATATTTGAAAGCCTCTCTGAAAGCTACCCCTCCGCCCACTACGGATTATCTGTTATTTAACATCGAGAAGGGGCGTATGGGAAACTCTAGAAAAAGCTTTTTGAGTATGAGGGAGCTGGATGAGATAGCTCACTCAACCAACCCAGAGGACAATCCCCCAGCTGATATCTCTATGCTGGCACCAGTGGTGCTTAACAAATTAGAAAAAAGGATAGAGTTATCAGGTGGACCCTCCATGCCTGTGACTGCGTCTTTAGGGCGTATTGCTAAAGTTCATTTACACATGACTGTCCCAAGTCAACTTTTTCCCACATCAAAAAACGATAAGGATGATGGTGAGTACTCACCAATCCAATCATTGGATTTAAGTGAGACTCCACCAAAATCATCACAGAACCCCCATATTCACGAGGAGGCACTCACAGAAGAGGGTTTTATGATGCCCCAAATTCCTCCACATCAAGAGTCCACTTCTCCTATAGAAATTCCTCCACTGTCTCCAGAGCAAGAGATGCATGTGCTGGAATCCAATTACCCGGTTATCTCCAGAATTTTAAATTTATTGGATGAAGGCCATGATTACACAGACTATGAACTAAGGGATACTAAAACCGCCCTGGCCCAGATCCTAGCAAAATTAAACAAACTGGAGGGTTTCATCTTTGCCGAAAACTACAAACAGGTAGGGGGGTGTAAATCTCCTCAGTGTAACACCACAGTTAAAAAATCAACTGCCACACAAACAATGTTACCAACTGATTTTGAATCACTTCCTATTGAAAAACAGTTAGGGGGTCCTCCAACTTATATTTTTCCCCAAACTTTTGCACAAACTGTCAATTTAATCAAACCTGATGATGCAATTCAAATATACACACATGCCCAACTATGTCAGATGGTAACAGCGCACTCTGAGAAAATCGACCAACTGCTATTTTTCAATCAGCCGAATGAAGGAGAATTAGCAGTGGACGACAGCAATGAGGTCATAATTCCCAATGCAGGGAGTATTGATCATCCAGATAGCCCTTCTTCTCTAATAGCAGCGATGGATGAGGAAAAAAAGTCAAAGGAGATTCCAGTTGACTCTGATTCCACTGGAGACACCTCGCCCAAGAACCCACATGTCAAACACTTTGCCTCCAGAAAAGAAAAACGGTCCTATATCAGGGCACTGAAAAGACTCCAACTACGTAAGGTTGGCCAAAGTGAGGCAAATAAAAAGGCACCAATAATTACCAAGAACAAAAAAGATTTAAAAAAAACAAAAAAAAAAAAACTGTGAGAAAAGGGAAGAAAAGAAAAACGAGACAAGTAACGTGATTAACTCGCAGGAAATATCGGTTCTGGGAATTAACGTGCAGGAACTCTCGATGGAAAGCATAGTAGCCCTCCAGTTAAACACAAAGGGATGCACTAAGCCCACCACCACCCCTACTTCAGCACAAAGGGTGACGGTGGACAGTATCCCTACAAAAGACAGGGCTGAACTAATTCTCGCAAAGCAAATTGAATTTGCTTCTTCTCTAACGGTCCCCCAACAAACTCTATTATCCACCTATTACAAACCTATTCCCAAAAAAAAAACAAATATGGGGAAGACTATGGTGGAGAATGAGCGTATAAGAAGTCCCCCACGGAATAGTCATGAAAAACAAATAGCTACTAATGGTGAGCTGCAGAGAATGAAGAACTACAGAGTGACCTAGTAGAACAAAAAATGACGGAACCAAAATCAAATGATGAAACTATTGGCTTAGAAAAACCTTATTTTGCAGGTGAACTTCATGCTGCCCCAATTACTAGAGGGCCACACGAGCAATCTATGGGACACATCGAGGACCTAGTAGATGACAACGAATCCACAAACAAAAAAAAACAGGACTGCGGTGCGAGACAAGAGGAGATCTCCCCATCCACACCACGGGTGTCGTGCATAATTGGATGGATTAGCTCTCCTGAGATCAACTCAGAAAAGAGCCTAAATCACTCTTTTATGATTCAAGCATTCCAAAAAATTCCAGCTCTTAGAACGCTTTCTTCCAGAGACATCGAATGGATTACCCTACCACCTATTAATAACTATAGGATGGTCTTTCAAGTGCAATCCACAATAATCGCTGAATTGTTGTGGATGCACAGAAGGGAACTTAATATGATAGCACTTATTCCGTATTTTCTACAATCCATTGAGGAAGTGATAGTGTTTAATGAGAAGCCTGTGACCATCCACACAACTCACCCAAATCCCACTTTCGAACATCAATCGGCAAAACTGTCCGAAGCGGCGGTCATAGCGCAACTAGCGGCCATGTCTGCTACCAGCAGAGATTGGTCCTGGTTGTCTGCGATTATGGCCGCTTCGAAGGAAGTGAAAAATGTAACAACTACATAGCAGTAAATACCTCACTTAGGCTGATCTCGTGGAACTCATGTGGGAGCAAAAACCTTTTACTCTGGGCAAGTACAACTAACCCCCAGGAAAGGGTGGTTATCATCCTTTGTCAGGAAACTATGAATCCTGTATCATTTCAGGTAAAGGGCTTTAATGCTACACATATGGAGGCAACTCATGGAGATATCAAGGAAGGCATGCGGGGGAAATTGCAATTTTTCTGAATAATGACCTATGTTATGTGTTACTCAAAACTTATAAAGAACACTCATTTGTGGCAATTGTGATAGAACTTGGGACAAAGACAAAATGAATGCTATTTGTGGTATCATTTTACCATAATCCCAGTAATGTCACTATTCAAAACATCATGGAGAAACTGCTGATGATGTTTGAGGAGGTATTCTTGCAAGGGCCACAATGTAATGTGATCATGGGGGCGATTTTTAATGCATACATTATGAGGCAATTACATCCAAAGGTAATGATGAATAATGCCCCTAAAAATACACCAGCTATTGGGCGTGGGGAGCTACGGTAATCATTTTTAATAAACTGGGAGATTTTTATGGTGTCCTATAAGAAAAAACAAGCAGCGTTCACCTGGGGATGCAAGCTAATGAAATCCTCTATTGATTACTTTGCTGTTTCTGCAGGAGTGAGTGGTAACTGTAACAATGTGGACATTTTTGACCCGGGACACAGTGACCACAAGATCTTATAATTAACGATGGAGCTTGAATCTGCAAATCTCGGGAAGGACCCTTTGTATGTTTTATTAGTGAATGATCGGCCTGGGGCATCCTTAAGGTGGAGTGCATATACTTGTGACATATTAAACACCATGATCGGGGACGACATGGTAAGATACGTATCAATGCAATTGTATTCCAAATCCATAATGGGAGAAATCAAAAAACGTATTATTAGGCAAAAAACGAATAGCGAAAGAATAACTGAAATTCAGATGGCAAAAAGAACAAAAAATGTGGAGATCAAATATCTGAAATCACTGTATTTAAGTAATGATGAATTCAAAGTTACCAAGGGACGGATCTGCAATCATTACAGAAATAGGTGTAAAAACTATAGAGTGTACCACCACCATTTCGTCAACCAGTCGGTGATGTTGAGTTTGTGCCGCAATGATAGGCGCTCCACCTGGGCAATTCTGCAGGATCATAAAATGAAAACTAAGTAGCAACAAACGTCCAACATCTCTGAAAAGGAATAGACTCAATTTTACAAACAAAAATTTCATTTGCCAGATAGATTTGTTAAGACAAGTCTATACGATCTGCCCAGTACATCGGGATCTTGGATAGGTTGGAACCTGGTAGAAATTACATCAGCAATTAGTAAACTCAATAATTCTAGAGCCCTTGGGCCTGACTGCATTCCACTTTGTGCGATAAAAAGACATCCAACCCTGTGGGCAAATATAATACACTCCCAAATTCAAGAAGTAATCAGAACTCAGGTAATCTCACAATCATGGCTTAAAGCTATAATCGTACCTATTCATAAGAAAGGAAATACAACAGACCCACTAAATTTCAGAACCATTGCCCTCATTGATGCGGGCGCAAAAGTGTTTGCAATACTACTGTTACAAGAACTTCAAACATTCATACGTGAATTCAAAGTATTTTCGCGCTTTCAAATTGGTTTTCGCGCCCACATGGGCACTGCCCTAAATGCATCCATTCTGGCACACCAGCTAGCTAAGACCAAAACACCTAACTCAGGACCGCTATATATGGCCTTGGTTGATTTATCGGCCATGTTTGATTGCGTAGTAAGATCAATGCTCTGGTAAAAAAAATGGCACAGAAAGAATTCCCTTGCACCTTATAAACTTAATTGCCAAACTTCATCTGGGCACCTCTAACTTAGTGAGGATTAGTAGTACGAGCGCAACCATGATGCCGATACCGACGGAGGTGGGGGTTAAGCATGGTTGTAATTTCGCAGAAACCCTGTTTAACCTCTACCTTTGTGATATTGGCGAAATTTGGATGAAGGAGATTTCGTATCCTGCAAGGCTTGGTCACTTAAAACTCCAATGGCTGGCCTTTGCCGACGACATCCTAATATTCGACAGAACTCCCCACGGCCTACAACTGAAGCGGAATACATTTGCAGATTATCTATACAGACATAATCTGCAATGCAACACACACAAATCAAAAATCCTTATATTTAAAAACTTGAAAAGGAAAGCAAAGACCATGAAATGGACAATAGACCCAATGACAATTTCCTTAGAGTTATCATTAAAATATCTTGGTTATAGCACAACTGATACTAATTCCAAAACAAGATGGAAGGAGGGGCTGAACGCTAAGATTGTAGCTCTAGGGACGCAAATGCAGAGGATATATTAAAAAGATTTTGTAAATTTTCGGTGTGTCCTCTCATAGAGTTTTATATGCTCAAAGTAGAACCATCACTACTGTATGGGATGGATATGTGTTTATTGAATATTCATGGGATCCTTGATCAGATTCAGGGAACAATGTGGAAGAGCACTCTACGAATTGCACAATCTCTTACAAATTGTGTGCTGTGGCAGGAATTAGGTCTAACCGCTTTATCTGCAAGGTTTCAATGGCAGCAACTGCTGAATTTATCAAGAATGCTGTATCCCCCGAACAACTCATTGTACGAGGACTTTAGAATAATGATCTCTGAGTCCAATCCCCCATCTCTAATGATATTCTACAAAGAAATGTACAATCTAAGTCAGGAAATGGCCTTAAGCCCGGAGGATCTGGAATTTAGGATCCTTTATGTAAAAAAAGTCTCTTTGAGCTAGATTGGACTAAAACGTTAAATACAATGAATTCCAAGTCTTACTATTATGAGGCTTCTCGGTTTGCTACTGCAAGAACCCCACGCAAAATGTATTTACTGCAATTTCCTTGCTGCAAGCTGAGAGACCTATATATGAGGTTCAAGTTAAACCAGATATACACTCTGCAGAATACCTCAAGGTGGGATAAAAGAACAGGGATCATTACAGAGTCCTCATGTCGTTTTTGCAATGATCAGTCACAAACTGAGTCATTGAAACATCTGGCTATTTACTGTAACCACTTTGAACTAGCACAGTGCGATCTAATAGGAGTGTTAAAAATGGGTAATTCTCTAAACGCCAGTGAATGGTGATGGATGGACATGATGTGGAGAATATCTGTTAAAACCATAGTGACATTAACTAAATATCTTTCAATGTTGGTAAATGAATTGGAAAAAAGAGATGCTTTGAATTCAGAATAACAACAGTCACCCAAGAATTTTAGCTGTAACATATCTATATTCTTTCTTCTTTATATTAGTAAAATAAATTGAAATTGGAAGATATGATGTTTCTCATTTTGCTCTAAGTTCTAATGGAAAAATATTGTTACGGAAATTTGTTTAATATTTATTTGCAAATGTTTTATATTCAACTGTATGTAATGATAAATGGAACTGTTTATATGTTGTAAAAGTTTGTTAATCAAACGAATAAACAACTTTTATGAAAAAAAAAGATAGTATTCAGAGACAGGGAACGTGGAGGGACACAGAGCAATAGACCACATCAACAGGCATAGCAACACTCAAAAGTTAGAGGCAGGTGACAAAGTGAGAGACCGGGGGACAGAATAGCGAGGGGCAGGGTAGAGAGGAAACACATGACAGAGGTAGTGTCAGGCAGCAACAGTAGCAGTGAGAGGTGGGGAAGTGATGCTACTCGAGAAAGTGAGTTGATTTAGGAATACCCCATGTAACGAGCTGGTATCTGATTCTGGATCTGTGGTAATTCTTAACAGAGCTCCTGTGTCCAAGTGTCATGAAGATGCAGCTGGATAGCATGCACCTACAATTTGTTTGGGAAAGCTTTTTCCACAAGGAAAGCCAGCTAACTTTGATATGCAACTGTTTCTTTCTAATGTTTTCAAATCTTTATGCGCACATTGGATGGATGCCCGATATCGTTTGCTCCCTTTCCAAGGAGAATACTTGTTTTGACTCTCTTGAATTTGGATTTACTCTCTCATTCTAAAAATATGGTGTAAAATACTCCCACCTCAAAATGCAATCTGGAGCACTGGATGTACTATTAAACTACATGTACAGAACACGTCATACTATAAAAATACATGTGCTTACCATGTCTTTCAACGATTAGGATAGGGCTATTGGGGCATTCTATTTCATTATCTGGGCTACAAGCCTGCTTCCTTTATGTAATTAATTCATCTTTTATAATGCCCCTAATACTAGGACCTGTCTCTAAGAGCAGGACCAGGATTCAAACCTGGGTTGCTCTGTGTTTTGCTTTCAAGACAAGCACGCTGCCCCTGAGCTATTCTCCAAGCCCTTAATCTTCATTAGGGCTGATTATCTCTCTTTCAATCATTCATGGTGTGCGTAAAAGCATGTATATACATAAAACTCACTGGCCCTCATTACGAGTTCGGCGGTAACCATGCCGCTATTGGCGGCATGGCTGCTGCTGAAATTGCTTTGGGGTCCGGGTCCTCGGAAAGAGGACTTACCGGGCCATTCCGAGTTTGGAAGGCCCGGTAATTCCTCCCTCCAAGGACCCGGACACGGTCCTTCCCCATTCCCATTTCAGCCCCCATAGGGCTGAATGGGAATGGGAGAGGGAGCAAACAACGGGCCATTACGAGATGGCCCGTTGTTTACTCCCTCTTCCCCTCACGGGACCCAGTAAGCACGCCTGGTTTTCCCAAGCGTGCTAACCGTGTCCCAAGAGGGGAACTCATAATGCGGCGGTACGGAGTGAACGGCGCCGGCACCTTTTACGGCGCCGTTCACTCCGTACCGCCAGGGTCGTAATGAGGTCCACTGAACTTTAATTTAATTAATAATCTTAAATAGGTGCATAAAATATAAGCATTCATCATGTACAATAATGTCAAAACTGTTCTCAATTCAGAAATGCAGGGATTAAAAAAACGTGATTTATTAAACCCGTAAGACTACTATCCCATCTAGGGAATGACTGCTGTGTGAAACCAAAGGGGGCCACACCCGCTAGTCCTCGGGAACTTGTCATCAGGGTGGCCTGGACTGTTCCTGGCAGTGCACCACTGCGGGAGGATCACTTGGCTGAGGGGTTTTCGGGGTCGGTGGGTAAGGCAGCCAGTTGCGAGATGCGGTATTCCACCCTTTCCCGTACCCATGATGCCTCCTATTACATAGGATTCTCCGGTGTCCCAACTCCTCCACCCCCTTTCCACACAAACACCAGAACGAGGAAAAGGGCGGCTGAGAGTACCAATGCTAACTCTTATGCATTGCACTGGACATTTCATGCTAATTGGGTCAACCAAATTCAGACACTTGACCCATACATCTGATACCAATTAGCTCTTCTCACACGGATAAAAGGCAGAACATAGAGACACACTCTGAGCAAGGTGGACCACGAGCACGAGCAGAACTTCTGGGGTGAAGGCAAGCCTACTGGAGCAGAGCAACGGACAGAGGGACGAGAGCCATGGGTGGAGGAGGTTGTTGCCTCTAAAAGGCTGCAAAAGACGGGTGGAGAAGGCCGAATCCCAAACTAAGAAGGCTGAATTGTGTTTCTAGGACGTCAGTGTCCCTCCTGTGTGAGCGGCAGTGTTGGGGAGGTTAGGCCAAGCCTGTGATACTAACCTTAACTCGTAAACTGGAAGACAGATTGAAGCAAGAAAAAAAACGCACACAGCCGGTGAGTTGGCAAGCGACGTGAGAGACCAGTGTGTGCCAGAGGAAGATCGAAGTGGCAAAATAATATTGCATAATTGAAGGCTGCATGAGAAAAGAGAAAGCGCCCATTTCTAATATGTTTAATTTCACAATGCTTGTGGGTATAGAATATTTGTTGTTGCTCCATTGTCTGTGCAGATATGCCGACTGTAGAACACGCAACATATAATTGTCCATGTGAGAAGCAATCCGTGTCTAGATCAAAACCGCACATTTCTAACAATTGGCCTTGAGCTTTGTTGATGGTGATTGCAAACACAAGTTGGCATGAATTGAGCTGTTACGATTTCTGCGCCGAATGACGTCATTTGGAAGCATGAGTTGTATTTCCTGATGTTAGATACGAAATGCTTTGATTCAGCGGTATATCCGGCAAGCAAAGTTTTTAATGGCTCTGGCGGTTCTCCAAGTTGAGGCAGTTTAATTTTCCCAGCGACGCAACACATTCCTTTCGTTTCTCCATTACATTTCCGAGCCTTGCAATACGGACACACTTCAGTCATGGTGCCGATGAGAACATGCCGACTCAAACTATAATCATCAGCTGGGTTGTACCGGAATGCAAGGCGATTGTAATCGCGTGATGGCTGAGCACGGAGTCGTGTTAGATGCTGATCTGTTGTTTCTCGTTGACATCTTTCAGCCACTCTCAGCCTGTCGCATTAATTCTGTTGAGAACAAAGCAGATCTGAAGCTGCTTTTACGTCCAACAGATGGCGCTGTTTTTCAGTAAAATATTTAGTATAGCATGTGTTGCTTTTACGTCCAACAGATGGCGCTGTTTTTCAGAAAAAGCATGTTTTTACCTGTCACAGGTATGACATCTATGTATAGTAGGTATATAAAAACACGCACCTATTCAAATGCAACATTGTGTCAAAATTTCAAAGCAATCGGTGAAGAACTTTCAGAGATTTAAGATTTTGAACAAACAAACATTTACATTTTTATTTATATAGATTGTATTAATTGTTTATTGACTGAAGCACATTCAACCGTAACAATATAAACACAGGACAATATTTCAATTCATTATCCAATACCACAATTTTAAAAATAATAAAAAAAACGGCACTTAAAAAACCCACAGTGCAAAAAGAAAATTTCAGAATATACAGCACTGTACAATAATCAGATTACAACTTTTCTATTTAACTCCTGAAAAACACAGTAAAACAGACTTACGAAAATGACTAAAATCAAAAAATCCGATATAAAACATGATATATATCTCAATTACAGTACTTTGATTTAGTTAAAACTCATTATTATTATCCCCAAGGTTTAAACTGTTTAGAAAGCTAGGTAAAACAAGAACCACAGATGTTTTACGACCTCCAAGACATTTTAACTACAGCTCCCCACCATTTAAGTTATACATGGTTTTCCAAACTCATTAAAAGTGCAGTGCGAATCCATACCAACTTGGGACAGTAAATCAACAGATGCTTCAATGACTCTGGGCCTCATTACGGGCTTGGCGGTAACCGTGTAAAAGTGTAAAAAAAGCCAAGAAGTCAAGCACCAGTACATTTGTAAATCCCCATTCCCATTCTGTGGGTATGGGGACACAGAAGCTTTGCTTACCGTAACCGCTGCACCCGGCAGGGTCAGCCCTGTCAGGCACAGTGGCTCCGGCAGGCAAACCCATAGTTTGCCAGTCCAGAAATAAGGGTGCTGGTGTGCTCACCGGCACCCATATTTCCGGACCGGCAAACTTGACATGAGGCCCTCTATATCTGTTTCATCTTTACAGAATCTACAGCATGCTTGCTCTGGTGAAATAAGCAATCGTGTACTCTGTATCTCCCAAATCAAAAGCAGGTTACATCTGATACGAAGAAACTCTGACTGAACAGAGAGGCTGGGAAATAAAGCCAAATACAAAGGGAGTACACACAGACATTTATGTTTGTGTTTAAGATACACCAACTAATTATACCCATGTAGCTTGTCCACAGTATATCACCAATCCAGCTGGTACAGATGTGTTTTAACATCCCCAAATCCTCTAATAGATCTCCAGATTGAAGGTTGAGTTCAGTCATAATATCCCCATACACCTTTGAAAAATGATTTAATGCCGGTTCTTTACCTAATTGAATTATTGCGCCGATATCCTCATAAAGTATTGTCTTGAGGCTGCAGTACCTCCATTTAACTCGCACACCGATTGAACGCAGACCCAACTCATATCAAATTGCTGACGTTGGTACAACAATTGGAATGTGCAATACCCTACTCCAAATAAAACCTTCTAGTTTCGGCAGGAGCTTGAAAACCCAAGGTTGCAAGATTTCAGTACCACGGGTTAATTTTGGTATAACCTTACTTTCATGGAATTTCAAAAGAGGTGTGAAAGAAAACCGGCAATTCTTCTGACTCACACGGGACGTCTGTGCCTGTAATGCCTTAGCTTTACATTGGAGATGTTCCTCAATCAGCTTTTTTCCCGGTTTACCAATAATAGGGAATCCTAGATATAACATATTGGCCCTCATTACGACCCTGGCGGATTTTTTCCGCCATCGACGGACTTTCCGGCCATGGCGCAAAGTCCCTTTACGCCATGGCGGATGGCGGACTTACCGCCCCATTCCGAGGTCGGCGGGGCGGTAAGTCCCCATTGACCCATTTACCCTTCCCCATTCCCATTTCGGCCCCATAGGGCTCAATGGGAGTGGGGAAGGAGTTAATTACGCCACCGTAAAATACGGTGGCGTAATTAACACCAAGGTCCCAGAGCGCCATGGATTTTTCCGCCCGCAAAAAGCAGGCGGAAAAATGACCATGGCGCTCCAGGAACTCGTAGTTGGCGGTAAGGGGTCCGCGCAGCTAACGCTGGCGCAGACCCCTTAGCGCCAGGGTCGTAATGAGGCCCCTTATCTACTGTTTCCAAAATGGCATGATTCAAATTCCACTTAAATGAGGATGACTTCTTGCTTTTGGAAAATGTAAAACCATGGTTTGGCTTGGGCATAAGTGGCAAACGTAGTAATTAGGTAGTAATCAGGTGCTGCAGACCAACTGGGGTATGGTCAAACAACAGAAAGTCATTAAGCCATTTAAACCTATGCGGACCCAAAATTGGGCTCAATGCTTTCCTCCACGTGGAAGCCTCTCTGTGGGAACTTTCTTTGAGAGGGAGCCCTCCTGATAAAGCCGAATCTGAATGTTGGAGTGTTCACACAATCCCACAATCAACCTCAAGAGACCTGCCGGCACACCCCACTTACTGACTTTTTACCCAGTGCCCCCCTCCCCCCCTGATTGATAAGGTCGTTTGCAGACGTTAAATTAATCAATGCTATGTATATGTCATCACACTAGCCTGACCAAACCTTCTCCTGTAATGTAATTGCAATGGGTTATTTATAACGCGCTTAATACTCAGAGGTTTCTAATTGCGTATTGAACCTGTGTTTTTCTGCCTCGTCTTGCATTCAAGACGAGCATGTTGTCCCTGAGCTATCCTCCCGAGACCTGCGCTATCCTCCCGCATCCTGCAGCCATCTCAGGGCAAAACTATTCAGATTATTGCTGTGTCCCTTCGTGAAGCCGGACTGGGCTTTTTAAAAAATCAGCACTCACTCTTTGCCCAACACTCTACATATGATAAGTTAAGGTATGGCATTTATAACACGCCTATACACAAGTGTTTCAAGGCGCGACAAGATGCATTAACAATATTGAAGCAAGGACTTCTAGTAGGTGGTGCACGGATGTGAACGTGATGCTCCTCCACTTCACCTAGCCACTACTATCCTGCTCATTTATCCTGCTCCGGGGGTGGGGGGGATATTTTGCCAATATTCTGACATCAATGAAGGGAGAACACAGACGGCTTCACCCGGCCTTAACCGGCTCTAAAAAGTTGACTCTCTGCGGTCCCGATCTGCCGGTCGGAGACGGCCTGTCCCAAGCACCGCCATTTTGTGAACTGACAGCAGCTCTGTCCTAGGCCTGCAGGGAGCAACTGCAATGGGGGAAGGGATGTTCCGCACAGGAGAGGGCCTTATGTATCCCAGTCACGTCTGCAGGGAGGCAAAGGAACCGCAGCACCATCCAGCTGGAAATACAGGCTGTGGGTACGCAGAGTGATCGACCCTGACTGCAGCACACCGGATGCAGCAGCGGGCTGGGAGGCTCGCATCTGCCATCCTGACAGTAGTGTAGGGCAGTGCGGGACCGGCTGGGAGCTGGGTCGGGAGCACTGAAGGAGCAGGAGGCAAGCTGAGGGTCACAGTGAGCCTGGAACATTTTACACAGACCAAGTGGGCTGCGGGCTGCAACCAAGCCAAGCAGTTTCCTGCACACAACATGTAACAGGCGGTAGCTTCTGGAATACAGAAGGCGGCCCTGACCGGAGGCGGATTACTGTGCTGGGAACAAGGGACCAAGCCAGGAATTGAAACAGAGATCGAACTGAACTGTGTGAGTGATCCGGATCGACGGCACACTGTGATGCAACTAGGTAGGCAGGTAGTGCATTAGATCGGCAGGGTGGCCCACGCCCCACACTGCAGGACTGAGACTTACCCACCTGGACCCAGGAACGGCTGAGGTCACAGAGAGCCCAGGAGACCACTGGGCGGGTGTGAGAAATGGGAGGTGGGTCCGCATAATACTGACAATCCTCCTCCCGGCATTATCCAGAGAAATTCTGATGAGATCCGTAGCACCCATTTGTGCCCCCGATTGAGACCCTTTCTGTTATCCAGTGGGGGAGATCACCAGCGACGGCGGGACTGGGAGTACAGCCTCTGGGCTCTGCTACACAGTGAGGATGGTCCCAGACCTGCAGGTCCTGGAAGTGATAATTTGATGCAGCGGGGGCTGAGGGTGATGTGCTGGGCAAGGACCAGGGCTAAGAACACTTTGTGGATAGAGCAGACCGGACCCACTCTGGCTCCTAAAGGGCAAGATGGTCAAGGGCAAGCCCAGGAAATCAATGACACAGTGTAAAATGGACCAATTTGCCACCAGTAGCCTTGGCAATGCCGCTGTTTCCACCACACAGAATGCACAGGATGGGGGAATCTCCGGCAAGGAAGATATTTCCCTACAGGATGTAAGTGGCACCATAGAGACCTCCCGGTCCTCAATGGAAGATAAAATAGATGGGCTTAGTTCAGAAGTGTCCTTACTATGTCATGACTTACACAAGCTAATGTCAGGCATGGGGGGGGGGACCAGAAGCACATCTCAGATACTGAGGACATTGTAGCTGGGATGGAAACCCAACTAACAACGGTTTTACAAAAGATCTGGGTGATGGAGAGCCAGATAGATGAAAGTGAAGGACGATCTGAGCGAAACAATATACGCATACGTGGCCTCCTCGAAAAGTCTGAAGGACTTGGTATGGACATATTTCTGGAGCAGTGGCTACTGGGCTTAGTAGCACCTAAGTAGCTCTCAAAATCCTTTGTGGTTGAAAGGGCTAATCGCATGCCCACCAGGAGACCCATACCGTGAGCTAACCCCTGCACAGTGATTGCTAAACTATTAAATTACAGGGACCACAAAGCGCTACTCCAAATGACCAGTGCCATGGGACCACTTACTTACAACAGGTCTAGAATTGCACTGTTCCCTGATTACACCAGAGAAGTACAATGGGCTAGACAGTCCTTCGATCCACTCAAAAGAAGGCTACAAACTCTTGGTAGCAAATATGGGCTACTGTTTCCAGCCCAGCTAAAAATATACCATGATGGAGCAACCCGTCAGTTCACTGATCCCATCGAGACCAGGAAATGGGCCAGAAAAGGGATGGAACCTCCGGTGTCGAAGAGATAATGCCCTTGGGCAGAAGAAACATCAGAGTGTGCCTTCTTCCTACCCACCAGACGAAATGGTCGAATTTTTTTATTTTTTTATTTTCACCCCTTTTTTGGTTTTTTTTTGGGGGGGTCCCCCCCGACCCCCTTTTTTTTCCTTTTTTTTTTTTTTGTACACAAAAACCCACAAAACACATATATAAATAAAAAAATAAAAAATTCGACCATTTGGTTTTCGACCAAATGGCGTCGACCGAATTGCAGTCGACCAGTTTGTAGTCGACCAAATGACTGGACACCCATTCCTGCAGATCACACTATAAGGCTGTGGTACACTCTGGCTTTTCCAGGGAATCTAGGGAGCACTAATCCTGACCCATTAACGCCTTCCCCTTAAACTGCTGGTGGTACAACAGGACCCATTGGGGAGATTCGCTTACTGACAGGTGAAGTGTGGGGTGAGACTATAGGAGTCATTGTGGCATATGCTCCCCCCTCTCAGCAGAACTACTCATGGAAATACAGTCCATGCTCACAGACCATCAGGTTGATTTATGTATAATGGGAGGAGACTTTAACAATGTCGTGAATACTAGACTAGACTGCACGCATCTGCATGGTAGAAACCTGAACTTGCCCACGAGATTGGCTACCTTCTCGACGGCGATGGGTCTTTGTGATGTCTGGCGAGAATTACATCCTCGGGGCGAGGCTATTCTTTTCACTCTGAGGCTCATGTGTCTCTCTCCCAACTAGATTATTATTTTCTTCCAGGAGTTGAGGGTACAGACTGCATCCTACCTGTCCCGGGGATTCTCAGACCACTCACGACTACTGATTGAGTTACCCTGTAAAGCATTGCCGCTGACTCCAAACTTGCAGTTGAATAGCTACCACCTGGGTTTCCCGGACATTGTAGACTGTATTCAGACTAAATCTACTGAATATTTTGAAATTAACACTATCTCGGTAGAGAGCCATGTGACACATTGGGAAGGGTACAAAATGTTCCTCTGGGGGGAAATGATTTCCTGGGTGGCGGCCCACAGAAGAACCCGGCTACAAAGGGTGTGAGATGCCGAAGAAGAGGTGTTAAGATGCAAGTCTGACTTTCTTGTTTCAAACACTCCACAGGCCCACCAGTCACTTATAGCAGGCAGGGAGATTCTCCGTAATGTCTCACTGGACAATGCCAGACAGGCCCAGTGGACGTCTCAGAGTCGCATCTATGTAGAAGGTGACAAAGCGGGCAAAATGCTTGCTTGGCTCGAGAAACAGGATGAAGGGCATAGACAAGTTCGGGAGATCAGATATGGGCGGGAGGAGAGGTTAGGACCGACAATGAAATAGCAGAAGCCTTCACCAACTACTACCCTAGACTCTATCAAAACACATATGAGGAAAAGGAACCAACTGTTCTAGATGCCCTGACACTTCCACGCCACTCGGAGGCCCAGTCCCTCAGTCTGGGGTCAGACATTACTCAGGTAGAGATTGCAATTGCGATTGCCCAACTCAACTCAGGGAAAACTCCTGGTCCTAACAGGTTTCCCATAGAAGCTTGGAAGAGGCTCAGTGAGACTATCCTTACCCCACTGTATAATATATTTCAACAAAGCAAAAATCAGGGCATTCTCCCTCCGGACCTTTGGAAGGCGAGGATTGTGCTTCTCCCCAAACAGTCGAAGCCTCCGGACTTGTGTGAGTCTTGATCTTGCTGATAAACAGAGAGGCAAAAGTACTTGCTAAAGGGTTAGCGAACCGCTTGCTACCGGTTATGTCAACCCTTATCCACCCAGACCAGTGTGGATTCATGCCTAAAAAATGGACCCACATGAATATTCGATGGCTACAATTAGCAGTGGACCACGCCCCAATAATAGATGAACCACTGGTGCTCTTAGTAATAGATTTCAAAAAAGCATTTGACTCAGTGAGGTGGCATAGTATTTGGGAAATCATGGACAGGATGGGCTTCATGGCCTGGGTGTGTCTCTTGTATGAGTCACCAATGGTCAAAATCAGAGTAACAACAGGGTTTCTAGGATCTTTCCACTTGAACGGGGAACACGCCAGGGGTGTCCACTGTCCCCATTACTGTTTACCATCACCATTGAACCACTGGCTGTGGGGCTCCGTCAGGATATTACATGGAAAGGTTTCTGCTGGCCACAAGGATGGGAAGAAAAGATCTCGGTATACGCAGACGACCTACTAATATTGAAGAGAGGGTCTCTGGAATGCCCCTTGTGACCCCTATGCGCATGACAGCCTGATGACTGAGGAACTAGAGATGCCAGTCACTGTTTGGCCAGCCCCCAGGAGGGCCAGTAAATTCTACATATGTGAACAGATATTCTCTAAGACAACCATTCAAACCCTATCCAGCTGACGTCTTCGCGGATACAAGTGCCTCAACACTGGACCAGATTCATTAACAACAAATATCCAGCTGTGCTGGCCTCATTAGAGACACCACGACATAGTAACATTAGCCACAAAGCAGACTTGCATCCATGCACGAAGCTACACGGACGCGCACATGCACACACGAAGGACATGCATACCCATCTCTATAGATCGAGGACAGATACATGCACATACGGTTGAAAGTCTTTCTTATTTTCTTTCATTAGCTAAATGCAGAAATGTAAGAGAACAAGAGTCACACAAAACAAGCTTGCAGTCACTTATTGCAACTAATCATATGGAACTTTAGGGACATATATGGGATCTGGAAGAACAAAATACTGCTAACCTCAAGAGAAAGCAATACAATAATACATATATAGACATAGAGAAACTATAGAACAACTGTAGTGAAAATGCACAAAGCCGCAGGCTTCATAACAAGGAAAAGGACATGCAGACTCTGCAGCATGAAGCAAAGGGCCAGTACTCGCAGCCAATGACAAAGGCAGGTGGAATATTCCGCACTCTAGCGGTTAGGAGCCACCTGCAAAATAGCAGAATGAATCCTCACTAATTGCAACCCAAAAGGCTCTGTTTTGCGGTCCTCACCCACGTGATGTGGCCGAGCCGAACAATAGCCATTTATCTGCAGTGGGAAGAGGAGCAGTTCCCAGTGAAGCAGATAAGAACTGATACATCTGTTGTCTAACAAAGTTGCAACCTGCAGGCACTTTCTCAGGGTAGGTAGATATACCAGTTGCACCAGTGGCAACAATGGGAACACCCATTCTTTCTGATCTTCTTGAGAGGGTACACTAAGCGCTAAGAACATAGTGGGGGCACAGGCCTGATAAGACCGGCTACAGACAATCAGGGAGCACAAATCCTAGGGTCGAAGATAATGGGCAAGGGCCAATGGTAGTCCTGCGACCCAGCAAGAATGTAAGCAACAATGTAATAGATAGTTTTTGGGGAAGGCGAGAACTCCTGACATGCAAGGACCAGTTCGCTAACGTCTAGAGGTGCCTTCTATAGGCACTACCACCCGAGCCACCCAATAGTATGGGCGCATAGGTTTTTGGGGAATGATTCTAAGTTGTGACTACATTTGCTAACAAAAACTTCTGACACAGGCTCAGGAGCTATGATTGCTGGAAATGCGTTTTCTTGTATGATCCCTGTCTGTTAGGGAAAATAAAGGACAGTTCTAACTTGCCCTTGGCTAAGTCCTCCATCATTTCCGGGGGATGATTTGTTGGGCCTGAGCACTCTGATGAATAGTGACTGTGTAGCATGAACCTTGGTCCTCTGGTATACTGGTTTACAAATTGGTACCAAAGGACGGTTCACTATGCCCGTTCGGCATAGAGCCACCATTTCTGTCGCAATGCCTGGAGGACTGTGAGGTGACCCACGGAGCACGAGTCACCTGGAGGTGCACCCCGTGCAGAGGCTGTCAGGAGACGCCTTGGAGAATATCCTGCTCATGGTCCGTGAGGAGCCCAGCAGACCAGAAGGTGGTGGCGCAGTTTGGGGTAGAGCCAGTGGCCGAGCAACGTCAGTGGATCACAGAGTGTAAGTATTGACTCAGCCAGGCGTGGGAAATGTTAAGTATTGTTGAGTATTGTTGAGTAACATTGAGTAGCATAGAAGGGGTTGTTTGTGGATGGTTAGGGAACATTCAATCTTGAGGTAAAAGGTTCCTGCGCTCAGCCTAGACTATTGACTTGAGGGTACGGATGACAGAAGTTATGTAAATAGAGAATTTCCTGTGGATTGGGCATTTTAGCTTGGGCCATGGATGATGGTATCCCCGTGTATAGGGCTTAGCAACTGATGCTAGCTTGAACCACGGAAAGTGTTCTTCTGGTTAAGTCTTGAAGAGGCATTTTATCCACAAGGCGACGCTGTAGGTACAGATTGAGCCCATGAAATATTGGTATCCCCTGTTAGGAGGCAGGACGACGGCCGTGGGTATATGTTGTCTGTATTCGTGAAAATAATGGTTTAAGTGGGAAATGGTATTGTGAGCACTATCAGTGGTTTCTTTCCTTCACTTATGCATTTTAGAGGTGACATCACCATTGAGGTTTCTGTGTAGGACTTGAAAAGAACGAGGAAGTGAGACCGAGTTGGGGTGTTTTGAGGCGGGAGAATATTGGGTGTGGTCAAGGAGAAAGAAGGTTGTAAAGAGGAGGTGCGTGGAGCACTCCCAAGGTATTTATTGAGAGCCGCAGAGGCTCACCAATGTATGAATAGCACTGTCAATTGAAAATGTGAAGAAAGTATATCTATTAAGTGACTGTGGAAGTGTGGAAAGCCCTGACTTGGAGTCAAGTAAGTATAAAGAATAATGTATTGTGTAGTTAATGTGGGGGAAACACAAGCCATGGCCAAAGTGCGGAAGCTTCTCCAAATATGTGCAGCAACCGTTACACACACACATTCAAGAGGAAGAAATAGAGCACCCATATGGAAATATTCAAGCTCTGGAAAATGTTCCAGGACGACGGAGGGGATGTGGCACGGTATCAATGGATACTGAGCAAACAGGAGACGCTGTGCGAAAAATCCTCTCCCCCCATTTCCCCTCCTCCTGAACATGGGAACGAAGGGGCAGCAGCAGGACTACAGGGTTTATATCCAATATGGAAATTGACAGCAGCAGCGGGGTACACAAAGCCTACATTCGCACCTCCACCATACACCAAGGAGAAAGGGGTCGCACAAGCAGGAGGGGGAACAACAGGTGCCTAAGGTGGAAAAGAGGGATGCAGCAAGACCCAGATAAGGGTAAAGGACACTCACCCGGGAACTGAGGGGAGAAGAGAGGGGCTGGAGAATATAGTATCGAATGAGTGGTTGGACAAATACTACTTAAATTAGATGTGAAGACAGCATGAGAATCCGTAGGGGTGAGTATGGAAGTAACGGGGTGTAAGGAGAATAGTGAGGCATGAGAATGGGCAGAGATAATGGAAGAAGTTGAGAGACAAGAAAAACAGGAAAGGGAAGAACGCAAGAGTGTGCGAAGAGAAAAGCAAGAAGGCAGAAGAACTAGAGTGAGAACAGCGAGAGATGAGGAGAAGGAGAGAGCTTGAGGAGATAGCGAGGAAAAGGGAAGAGGAAGAGAGGGAAAAGCAAGTACAGATAAAAAGGGAGAGGAGAAAGTTAGAAATAGAGTTGCTCATAAAATAGTGACGGCACAAAGAGGAGAAGTGCACAGAGAAAGAAGTAAGGATAAAGTTTGGTTTAGCATGTTTTGAGGATAACATGGAGATAACATGGAGAGGGAAGAGAAAGTAGACAGAGAACAGAACCAGAGGTGTGACAGGGCTACCGCAAAAGCAATGCTGGGTCCTCCATGAGGGGGGACTGTGGAGGCATCATTGACATGGAGGAAGGGCAAGGGGGAGGCACCATGTTGAGAAGGCTAAGCTCCAAGATGTTATTGACAGAGACGCTGAGTTGGACAACGACTTGATAGGAAGTGAGGACAAGGGACTAGGACAGCCTGCCCGACGAAACGTAGGGAAGGGCACGGGCCGAGATACGATAGGGGGATCAGGCAAGGACGGGAGTGGATTGCGGGGTGACAAAGATGAAAGGGTACATCGTTCTAGGTCTATATCATGCAGCATCGACAGTGCTACCCCGTATACACTGAGACTAAGGGACCAAACAGCGCGCAGGAGGGGAGAATTAGCAAGGGTGTTCACCACCACCACCAAAGACACAGGGAGACTGGAGGGGGAGATCCGGCTGACCAGTTCCCATTACTGGAGAAGGGAGAGGGGCAACCTCAATATATACCATGGTAAAAGATTGACAAGGAAAACTTGAGGTGTAAGCTACCCTCATTGACCGCGGGTGGGAGTAAATGGATATACGAAATGGAAAGAATAACAGCAGGACAGACACTAACAGTAGGGGACATTAAGGTTTTATAAGCGGTAATCCTCGGAGAGGCTGCTGGTGACGCATGGAAACAGGCTGGATACCCAGGAGTAACCACCCAGAACATGGCGCAGAATGGTTCACTGTTTAACAAATGCAGAGCGGAAATATGGCAAGCTCTACAGGTGCAGTACCCAGCCACATCCAATATTAGCATGATCATGGCATGCAAAATGGGGGAAGATGAAGATGCCCTACAATATATTCAGTCTATTCAAGAGTTATGGAGACTTGAAATGCGGGAACCGTGGAACAAAACAGTCACCTTATTTTATCATATACTATGTCAAGGGTTACCAGAGCAGGTGCAAAAGCAACTAAAAAAGCTGGTGGGGATGGAGGCAAAACTGTGATCGGAAATTCAACTTTCAATCGTACACTACTGCAAGTTAATGCAAGAAAGCGTGAGGAAAGAAAGGAGGAGGCAAAGTTAGTGCAGAAGAAACTATCAAAATACGCCATGGAAGGGGCAGTGTTAACGAGCACAGGAGGACAAAGCATACCACAGACACAGTATGCACCGCTGCCCGTGGGAGTAGGGTTCATGGGTCAGGGGTGCAAATTACTACACAAAACATGGCAGGACAAGTGAAAGCAAAATCTGTACTTGGCCTCCTCCTGCACCATTTTCAAAGTACAGGCCAGGGAGCATGCACATGTCAGACTTACCTGCATGGAGAAGCAGTAGTACACATCCCGTAGCAACCATTTACATCAACATGATTGCAGGCACCACAATGCAACATGTACTCACCAAATAAATGCTGACAAATGGCTACATTGCTTCACACAACAACCCTGCCAGTACCACATCCATGCACCCATGTGCAGCCAGCCCATGACACTCATCTGTTAGCACCAGCATGCCACATGCACGGTGGAAATACACTGCCACATGACAGCCACCATGTCTGCTGCCCATGTAACCTACAGACACCTAATGCAACATATGCTGCAAGGGAACAGGGTGCATGTGAAGCACCAACAATGCATGACATGAGTGACACTGCATGCACAGATATAGAATAGTCACATGCCATTGAATGAAGGTCCATGTGCATGCACAAGTACTCCATTAACCTGATATTGTGCAGGTACACCACCCCCGCCCCTTGTACCTTGTCTAATGCCAGTGCCTCCCCCTCATGCAGGTGACTCCAGATACCCACAGCTGCCCTGGCTAATGAACCCTGTGCGGAATCCACAAACACTGCAAGATATTGCCTAACACCATGCTCACAGCAGGACTCGCATGTGCATCGAGCAATCATTTGGCCTCCTGAAGGCATGTTTCCACTGCCTCGACTGTACCAGTGGAGCCCTGATGTACGCTCCAGGGAAAGTGGGTAAAATTGTGCTTCTGTGTGCCATGCTGCACAATATCTGCCTGAGGAGAAATGTTCCACTAGTCCCTGACGTGGACATGCCACCCTCAGAGGATGAGGAAGCAGTGCCTGTGGCAAATGCTACATTGCCAGAGATGACATGAAGGATGGGAGAATGGCATGCCAGGAAATGATAGACAATTTCTTTTGACACTTTCACGTGGCAGAAGCCATGCACGACTGTGTGACACCACTTCAATCAATAAAAACAACAATAACACAATCAGGCATGTCCTTGCATTGAGGTTCAATGGTTTTTATGTTATGAAGTGCCCAAAATATCCTCCCTCCCCCTCCCACCACCAACTCCCCATCACACTGTCACCGATCCCCCCCTCCCACCACTAACTCACCATCACACTATCCTTCCTGCCCCCTCCCACCACCAACTCCCCATAACACTAACCCCCTCCCACTGCCAACTCCCCATCACACTATCCCCCCTCTCCCTCCCGCCACC
This sequence comes from Ambystoma mexicanum, assembly GCF_040938575.1. Taxonomy (NCBI): domain Eukaryota; kingdom Metazoa; phylum Chordata; class Amphibia; order Caudata; family Ambystomatidae; genus Ambystoma; species Ambystoma mexicanum. The sequence continues at coordinate 745,387,171 of NC_090927.1, read as the reverse complement.
AACTCCCCATCACACTACCCCCCACTCCCCAGCATCGCCACTCATGACAATCAGTATCTCAGAGTCCCTCACAACCATGGCTCCTTCCCCCCCTGCCAGCCACTTATGATTATGGGTGCAGAAGGCGCTATGACTGACACATGGGCATGTCCTGCTTTGACCCCTCTGTGGGTGTGACTGAAGTGGAAGGGACGGAGCCTCTCCCCGGGTTTTGTTGGCGTCTGACAGATGGCTTCTGACAGTGCAGAGACGCCTTCTGTCATCTCCATGACCCTCTGGGTGGCTGTGTTGGCTGTTGTCTCGGCCCTGTTACACGCAATGGCCTGCACTATCCTGCGGGTAGCCCCTTGGATGGTGTCCCTAATGGCTTGCAGATGTTCAGAGTGCATGTGGCCAATTGCCTCCATCTCCCACTGTCTGCGTTCCATGTCCTCAAGCCTCTGCAACAGCATGCTGCGTGCTGGTTTGTGATGTGTGGGTGAGGGACTCTGCACTGGCTCTAGGCTGTATTCAGGGGAGCCATATGAGGGTGTATCAACATCCACCGCAGGTGTCCGTGCACGCTGGCAGCATGGTGGGCTCTCTGGGAAGTGTTAAAGCTGGTGGCGTGCTGGGCTTTCGAGGGTCTGTGGGCTACCGGCAGGTGGTGACACGATGCCGGTGTCCCCCTGTGCCTTTTCAGACTCCGTGCCAGCAGGTGTGACCTTGGTGTCTGTGACGCTGGCTGGAGGTGCGGGTGCAGTGTGCCTTGCACTGCTCCTGGTGGCATGTGGTGTGGGCATTGGCTTAGCCCTGCTCTGTTGCGGTGTTTTGTGGCAGGACATCCGCCTCAGTGTGGCCTGATCTTTGCAGGGTGGTGATGGCAGACCTTGAGGGCATGGATGCACCGCTCCCAGATGACCCTGCAACATCCTCCTCCTCTGATGCCTCTGGTGATGCTTGAGTGCCTGTAGGGGACATAGGAAATGTAGTCAGGCATGGTACCCCCACATTCTCCAATGCATGTCACAATTGCTATGGTACAGATTGGGATCCCACACATATGGGCATGGTTGGTCTGGGAAGATTGCATGTGGGCCCAGCATCCTGGGGCTGCATGTAGCGATGAGTGTGTGACACATGGCCAGTTGGTCTTTGGCCTGTGTATGGGAAGGCAGGGTATTCATGCTGGGGCAGCTTACGTCTGGCATGCATGCTTGTGGTCCTTCATGCCCCCACATTCCCTTTGCTAGTGGCACTCACATTGTGGGGGTGGTGGTGATGGTGGCTTAGTCCATGGCACTGTTATGGCTGTATGGGTCACTGCTGTGCAGCCAGCAAGGCTGCACTGTGGTGCACATTGACAGACTGGGTACATGTCAGTGTGGGGGATGTGTACTTCTCTGTGGCTTGTCTGCCATTCCAACATGGGACAGGCCAACTGGGCCCGCAACATGCTGCTGTGACTGGTGCATAGTGTTGTGGTCACTCACGCACCACAATCCCGCTGGCAAAGGGTGGAGCAGTAGGGGTGTGGTGCGCATGGCATTTGTTTGGTTCACTTGCAACCCCTTCCCGCTGCTGTAACTCTTAGGGGTGCCCTCGGTGCCCTGCCCCATGGCTGCTGTGGAGGGTAGCTGATGTGCCACCCCACACTCTGCCCTGCTGGCATTCCCAGCTTCTGGGTCTGCTAACATGTGTCCATGTCCACTGGCGCATCTTGTGCTGGGCTGTCATTTGTGCGTGCACTAGTGTTGGGGGGATGATTCAACTGCTGCTTCCTGACTGCTGGCACCCGCCTCCGCACTGCCAACCCCCTCTATCCCTTCGATGTACAGCACTGTACTGCATTTCTCCTCCTAGGCGGTAGGGACCAGTGGCTCCACAGTGCCTCCTCTTGTCACCAGGGACTGCTGGCGGTGTTGGAACAGCAGTCCCCGCACCCTGACCCTCAGGTCGTTCCACTGCTTACGGCAGTCCTCTCCATCACAGGGTACTCTTGCCACTGCTGTCATCTTCTGGCAGATGGCACTGCAGATGGCTGTCCTGCACTGCCCAGTGGTCTTCCAGTGCTGACTGCCATAAAGTTCCTCTCAGTGTGCAATGACCACAATATGTGAGTACCACCAGCTCCCCCTGACTAAATGTGGGTTTGCGCAGTCGATGTTCAGCCACCTTGCATCTTATCCTCTCCCAGGACATTCTTGACTCTTTCCAGGGCCTGGTGGCTGCAGGAAGTGGGGATATTTAATGGATTGTGTTTTTCAAATGTGCCCACAATGCTTCCCGTTCCGGGGGTGATGCAATTTCTGGTGGCGCTAATAGTGCCCGTTTGTCGGCGGTAACCCTTATTCCGGCACAGTTTCTACCGGGCGTTAATAGCGTTTCCGCCAGAGTCAGGGGCGCGTTCATGCCAGGTTGTGATGCAGCACTAATTCCACCGCACAACCCAGCGGTAACGCTATTTCCGCTTAGGGGAAATTGCGCCGGATTACCGCCAGACTTGTGATGAGGCCCCTTGTATCTAAAGTGTGCACCTCTACATCAATAGACTCCTGTTGGGAGTATATTATTTTATTTATTTATTACATTTATTACACACCAAGACCCAGGGGTATCACAGCGAGGTTACAGACAGCTTGGTAGTAATTGGTTAGGAGAAATTAAACATATATACAGTAAATACAGAAGATTTACAATGAGCATTTATACAGCACATATGCAGCAATATTTACAAGTTCTGCAGATTTATTGGTATTGGTTAAATAACCATGTTTTTAGCAGTTTTTTGAAGCTAAAGAAGGACTCCTCTTTTTTGATGCTGAGCGGGAGGGAGTTCCAATGTTTAGGGGCCAGACATTGGAAGCTACTACCCCTGGCTCTAGTATTTCTATAACGGGGAGTTGCCATGAGTAGGTGGTTGTTAGATCTTAGGGATCTAGTAGTTTCTTTTTTAGCTATAGCATTGTTCGGGTAGATGGGTGCTTTTTTGTAGTGGCATTTGAAGGCGATGCATAGTGTTTTAAAAATGATTCTGGCTTTGATGGGCAGAAAGTGGGAATCTCTCCTTATCTTGGAGATATGATCACAGTTTTTATTCCTAATGCGGCCCGTAAAGCTTTATTTTGTATTAGTTGTAGTTTGATGATGTTGGAGGTTCCGAGTAAAAACACATTGCACTAGTCAACCTTTGACAAAATCAAAGCCCTGGTCAAGGTGATGCAGTTGGTCGGCGTCAGGAATTAGCAGCTTAGGGCAATTCATTTAGCGGTGTAGGAGGTGGATGATTATACTAAATATATTACAATGATACTATCTATCAAATGAGTGTGAGTTGTTTCTACAAATGGTCTTAAAAAAATCAACAAAAGTGGACTAAGTTTCAAAATACCAAACCTATATTTGAAAATATGGGGTAACCTTGTGGTTTTTCCTCATTTTTATGATTTTTTTGTAGTGAGAATTCAATCATTTCATTTTGCTAAACATAGTTCTTGGATATTTTGCTTGAGGGTGTTAGTAAGATCAGTTGTAAAAGGTTTATGGCGTGTATTGCTAATTAGTAGTCTATTCATTTCATCATCATACTGTGGAATACTCCTGATGTCACCACCCTTATCGGCCAATTTAATGAGGAGCGATTCATCAGATTTATGGTCATAAATCACTTCTCTTTCAGCTTCAGAGATGTTATGTTTAACAGATGCATTCAAGTTTATCAAATTGTCACCTTTTTTAAAGGCAATGGCCCTCATTACGACCCTGGCGGAGTGGGTTACCGCCAGCGGTAATCGTGGCGGACCCGTCCGCCCTACTACGAGTTCCCGTAGCGCCATGGAGCCTTTCTCCGCCTGGTTTTACCGGGCGGAGAAATCCATGGCGCTAAGGGACCTCGTTGTTAATTACGCCACCGTACTTTACGGTGGCGTAATTAACGCCTTCCCCACTCCCATTATACCCTATGGGGCAAGAATGGGAATGGGGAAGGGCAAAATGGGGATTGGGGATTTACCGCTCCGCCAAGGTCGGCATGGGGTGGAAAATCCGCCAACCCCCATGGCGCTATCGGCAGCTTTCCGCCGTGCTCCGCGGTGCATTTAGCACCGCGAATTCCGCCAGGGTCGTAATGAGGGCCAATGTCATGCCCTGGGTAGATGGTGTAAAGTCATTTGCTTTATGTAGCTCTGTGTCCTCTTCCACACTCTCATAGGATTAATGACTGAAGAAATAATATAGTATATTTTTGCAAAGAAAGTTAAAAGGTTTCTGTGTGGTCACCTAAAGGAAAATGAAAGCCTACTTACATGACTGCATTGCGCAAGCCAACAATCCTCCTTCTGAACCTTGTAGGATAGATTTCAGACTAAGATCACCCTTGGCATGCCCACCCATCCCGTCACACCCCAAGATCTGTTAGATAGCTCTCTTCCTTTTTTGTGAGATCCTCAGCACACGCAGCTGGGACAAACAAGTGGATGTCACCTTCTCCTCTGTAAAGCCTGTCTCGCAAACAGATCTCACTCTCATGGTCATAAAAGTGAAACCTTCGTCCAAACAGGATTTTGCCAACTCTAAGAATAGAATTGCCTCCGTAGTCCCTTTCCTAACTGCCTTGATTACGTTTTCCTCTGAATTAAGCCTCTTCAACAAAACCAACATTTTTCACTCCTAAAAAAAGCCGACAACACCACTGCTGTCAATGCAAATTATCATTGTATTCCCAGTACACTGTTCATATTGAAAGAGTAGAGACTCTCCAGCTTCAGGACTGCAGTGAAGGCCACAGCCTCCTTCACAATCAGCAGTACGGATTCAGACCTAAAAGGGGTACAGAATTGTCCATCCTCCACATGAGATATGAGCATCTTATGTTTTTAGATACCAATACACCTGCCATCCTTATTCGTCTAGACTACTCATCAGTGTTCAGTGCTGTAAATCATGCAATCAAGATCAAATGGCTCCATCCTCATCCAGCATTGAAGACACTGCACTCAAGTGGATCTCTTCATTTATGACTGAAGAGATCTGCAGGTCAGATCTGTGCCTTGCCGCTCTAGTTCTACCACTGTCAACTGTGGTGTTCCTCAAGCACCCATCCTGGTACTTTGACTTTTTGACATCTTTGTTAAATTCCTGCCAGACGACTTCACACCTTTTTTGGTGGCCTTCTAAACATATGCGAATGATACACAGATGCCATTCTGAATCAATAATTCTCCCATGAATGAGCAGCTTATATCCTCCTGCCTAATGCAGATGGATGAGAGAATGGTTACTATCTGTCTATGCCTCAACACCTCAAAAGAAGACATCATTTGTTTTGACAACTGTGACAGGGTTATTAATCCGACAATATCAAGAAGGGAAGAAGGGATTAGGCACCCGCTGCCCCTTTCCAGCCTGGTAGAAAAAGGTGAGGTATCGGTTGGTGAAAGTGGTACTTTGTTGTGAATGTGCGTGCAATTGGTGTGAGGGTAGTAGTATGAAGGTAGGCAATGAGTGAAAGGGTGACCGAGGAAAGGAAAGGAGGATGACTGAATAGCAGTATGAAGGGTGTAGTGGTAGTAATGTGGAGGGAGGAGTGGTAGTAGTGTGGCGGGATGATGGGTAGTTGTGTGGAGGGGTGTAGTAGTGGAGTGGAGAGGGGAGAATAGTATTGGTGGGAGGAAATAGCAGAGGCAAGATGGAAGGGTGGAGGAAGACTGTAGAGAGGCGAAATTGGAGGGACAGAAGGAGTAGAAGCAGGGAGAGAGAGGGGGACAGCGAGTGAAGTAGGAAGGAGGAGAGTAGGAGAAGAAAGTGAATGTGACAGAGAGGTCTAGGGAGAGAAAAGTCAGAGCGAAAACCATTTCAAAGGAAAATCCTGGATTTGAACCCTAGATTGTTCCCCGAGGGAGGCTAGACACGTAAGGCATTTGTCCTTAGGTCATCACAAGAAGATAAGACTGATTTTAGATGGCAGAGGTTACCAATCAATAGAACCAATCGGGGAATTGAGCTTAGGGTGGGATTGCTCATTCCCAGGTTAGAGAGAGAGGAACCCTGAGGCTACCTGTGACACAACATTATTCTTCCTTCTCTTCCATTGTTCTTGCATTTCATTGTGAAATTATTACCCAAGAATAACCATTTGTGTTTAGGGAAGCAATCTTCCCTTGCTTTCATACAATGAATGTTAGTTGACCTACGGAATTGATTGAACCGCACTAATAGTTCTTTTTGCTTCTTTTAACTTGTAAAGCTAATGATGACTGGTGCATTTTAGTATTTAATTGTTTTAAAGATTTTATGGAACATGTACAATGATTCACATTTAATATGCTGTATCTTTCTCTGTGGACGTCAAACTTGACAGAGCCATTAATTGTTTGCACACCTTTGAATGAGATACAACTGGCAGGTGAATTCCTTAATAGATTTAATATGCAAAATGTCTTTTATGGAGAAAATATTTTGTATTGTGGAGTTTGAGTATCTAAGACTTCTGATTCTATGCGATGTTAATATGTTTTAAGTTTGTAAAAGGTTTTGAACTAAATCCAAATAAATACATACATAAAATGTTATTGGTAATATTCAATTTTGAACTAGTTGGAGTCACAGTACTAATAAATGCACAAGGGATTGATTTGTGGTAATTATAGACACAGCAAGAGAGATCACAAAGGAAATCTTAGAAGACTTAAGTAAAAAAGAGGATTAGAAAAAATAGTAAAAGAGATGTAATACATTTTATAAACTAATAGTAATTACAAAATCAGAATATTGAGCAAAGAGATATAGTCGTGAAGGAGCTTTTCTTTACACTTTAGAGAATTATTATTCAACTGCACAATCTAATTACCAATCCAACACATTTTCTAATAAAGACAACAGGAAAGTCAGATTCAGGAACACTTCATTTAGTTCTAGCAGTGAAGACAGAGGAGAAGAAACTGGAGAGCATACAGAAGTCCCATCTCATTCTGGAAATCATCAAAACACTGATTGGCAAAGAGACAATACTTATAAAAGAGGAAATACAGGATTGCACACCAACAGATCAAAATATTTTTTAGGGATAGGGCAAGATTGAGACCGAGACTAGATAGGTGAGGATCAAAAATGCATGACCAGGGGTGCCAGAAGCTGGTAGTGAATTTATCGGACCGCTCTCTAAAGGCACATGAACAATCCGTATTAGAAAAAGGTTTAGTGTTTATCACTAAGAGACATGACGCCATTAGATTTTGTAATGGGTTTTATCATTTCCTGCATAAACTAAGACTCAAAGAATTCTTTGCATAAAAACCTCAGACAAGCACAGATAAATCTACGGGTTTATGATCTAAATCTGCATTTCTACCCTGAGTTTCTAAAATGTCCCCTGAACTAAAAGTATTCGAAAGAAGAGTCTTACAAGATTTGACTTAATGGAACAAAACCATCCTGATCATTTCAAACTCTGACTAGACTAGAAAACAAGTACTTCAGGCTTTGAAAAACATTGAAAACATAATCTACAAACCAGCTGATAAGGACAGAGGAATGATTGTGCTTTATAAAGAAGCCAATGTTACCTGGACACAGTTGTGGAGTCAAGAACAGCAACAAGGTAGTCCTGACACATCCCACAGAGTGGCTAGGACCAATTATGAAGTCTAACATGGCATGCTACGTACATAACAAATGGGTTCTCTGTAAACAAGAAAAACTATTTCTGACTCCAACATCGTATAGAGTGCCCATATTTTACATTCTCCCTCAAATACCCAAAAGTCATTCTAACCCTCTTGGACGACCTATCATCTCCAGGATTAATTCCATCATGGAACCATTATCACAATATGCTGATTATTATTTGAAATGCTTTATTCGTGAAATGCAATCATTCGTTAAGGACACTACACATATTATTAAAACAGTGGAAGTAATGCCTTTTAACTACACCAAACACCATCTTATACGTTTAGATGTAGACTCACGCTAAAAAGAAAATCCTCAAAGAAGTGCACTCTCCATTGTTCATGATCCCCTTGAAACTAATTATCCTGAACTAAATGAACTAAATATGGAGAAGAAATAATTCATTGAATGGTGTACTAAAATCACCCTTACAGAAAACCTTTTATATTTTGGAGACACCTACTACCAATAAATAGAGAGGCAGCCATGGGATCTACAGTAGCCCCTGATCTTGCAAATCTTTAATTGGAACATTTTGAAGAATTACACATTTATATTCTTGATAATGGCTTCCATAGAGGTATAATTCTATGGGGCATAGATTGATGACATTTTATTGATATGCGAAGGATCAGAGGACACAGTCATACAGTTTGTTAATTGGATTAACACACTGGAGCCACGCCTACATTTTGTCCCATAAAATAAGTCAACATGAAATGATCTTTTTGGACATCTTCATTTTTGAATATATTGGTCAGTTACAAGTTAAACCATTCAACCAACCTACAGGAAAGAATTCCTTACTAAGATTTGACTCTTCCCATCCAAAATCTTTAAGAGATAATTTCTCAGTGGGTCGATTCTTTTGCCTAAAAATAAACCGCACTTGTAAAGCTGGTTTTGTAAAAGATGCATTCATGTTATCAGACAAATTACAAAGCACATTATCAAAAAGCTCTAAAAAGACTTCGGAATAACCACAAAGATGCCCTTTTAGAACAAAGCACCCACACAGTAGTCATGTACAAAATAATTTTGGGCAGCACATTCTCTACCCTTCTGTTCAAGAGGAAAAATGCTTCTAAATCATTGAAACATACAACAGGAAGTCCCAGACTTCCATTCAGGATTTACAAAACAAAATCTGTTCATTTATCTGCAAGGATAAAAAGGCCAGAATTCACAAAAAGAGTGCTGTTGAGAAGCATGAAGTACAAGGGAATGGGAGTACCTGACATCTACAATTATAACCTTGCAGCAACCCTTTCACATGTCGTAACTTGGTGACAACCTTTTTCATTGACTAAATGACAGTAGCTAGAACATGTGTCATCCCAGGTTCCCCTCTTTCAGCTTCCATTCATGAATCTAAAGTCATCCTATAGGGAGTTCCCACTTCTTACAGCCTCTAAAAACACACTATATTACTGGAATAAGGCATTTAGGAGCTGGAGTAGTCCCCGCCCCTGTGTCTGGGCCCCCTATCATTGGTGCTGAACAATCCTGAGTTTCAACCGGGCATGTCCAATATGAAATTTAGGGAGTGGAGCCTTGGGGGTCTAGAGTCCCTTCAACAACTGTACCCAGAGGGTGTCGCGTTGATGTGTATTTTATTGAATGTAAAGCTAAATTCCACTTAGAGGAAAAGGATAGGTTCCAGTACGCACTGGATTTCCAATCCATGGGTCAGAACTGGAGGCATATGGCCCCTTAATATGTTCAAACTCGCCTGCCAAGTAAGACTTACTAGGGGAAAAATATCCACCCTATGTAAATTACTGGACAGCGCCGTTCCTGATAAGAAACTCGCTTATATGTTGAAGTGGGAAGAGGACTTTGTAATAGACATGGCGGTGGAATCATGGGGCCGAATTTGGAAGCACATGCAAAAATCATGGAAATGTGCCACCAATAAGGAGTGCCTGCTTAAACTGTACCATTGATGGTACCGTCCCCCTAGACGCCATAAAATGAAACCACATATCCTCCCACATGCTAGAGAGGATGTGGGTAGAATGGCACCCTATACCACATGTGGTGGACCTGCCCTGAAAGGAAGTTTGAGTACAAATGAAAGCTATCATAGGTATACAGTTACCAGCAGAGATGTGAATTGTGCTTCTGTGGGCCCTGTGAGAAGATATCTACCCAATGTCTGGTCATCTGACTGCTCTCATTACTCATTTACTAGTCACAGGCAGGATTACATTAGCACACAACTGGAACAATCATGACGGTCCAGGTGTGAAGATGTGGTGGTGTAAATAAAAGTTGGGCCATTTTAGCATCAGAAAGGATTTGTGCGATGACCATAAACAGATATTCAAATTATGTGAGTGTGTGGCTTCCTGTTATGATGTAAGTGTAAGTTAAAACAAGCTCATAAAAATGTATTACCAGATCCTAGTTAAGCATTGAGCTGCACTATGAGCTCATTAAGTTCTAAGAACGTTATTCTAAGAATGTTGATGGGTTACAGTTCAGACTGCAGGGAGAGAGCCATGTTGGCACTCGGCTCTCATAGGCCGCTGTCGCTGTAATGAAATAAATCACTGTTTCTTCATCACTGCTGCCTGGAGCCCTTATTTCCTCATTGGCGACGAGGATGGCTCTCAGCAGTGTCTCCCTACTCCTTTGAAGTCTCGTCATAGCGCGGCCTGCATTATTCCACACTCCCGTGCGACAGCGGACGCTGCAGGAAGGTCAGGAGGAGCGGAACAACAGGTCAGCAGGCGCGTCCCCTGGGGGTGTAATCTTGCCTTCCCCATTACTGTATTGACTCTGTCTCAAAGCAACAATGTTTACTTTCAAAGATCCCCGGCTCGAGCACTAGTCACTGAGCAAGGAAGTGGGCGTGGCCTCCCTAGCATTGACATTATCGTTGCTGAGCAACCTGCCCATGCAGTTCTGGCAAGTTTCAGGAGCAAGCCATTATGACATGTATCCATTCTGTGGATGAGCAGCCATCACGTTCCAATTCAGACTGATGTAAGGAGAATTGTGACATCATACACAAGGGATTGTACTCATACAAGACTGATCCCTTTGTCTGCATAGCACAGCACTGTCACTGCTCAGTCTGTGCATCCACTGGGCATACTTGAACTGATCCAGAGTCTATTGGTTGCATCTAGCAAGCCCACTCTTTACCACCTTTTTTTACCGCTTAAAACATGGCAGCTTCAGTACCTCCGCCAATGTCATTTTTGAATGAACCTGGACGCCCCTAAGTTAGGTGGGACAGGTGGAAAGACATGTTTGAAAACTACCTGGTGGCAATGGGAGGAGAGAGATTCAGCTCAACTCGCAAAAAGGCATTATTACTTCACAATCTTGGTGTGGAAGGCTGTGCAGTGTTTGATGGGTTAGGCAGTGCACAAGCTGGTGAAGCGGAGGACACAGATGAATATGCCCTTGCGATTAAACAACTCAAGGATTACATTCGAGAGGCACAAGTTCTTTCAGCGTACGCAGGAGTCCTCAGAATCCGTGGAATCGTACATAGCCTCATTAAGAACATTAAGCCACTCCTGTAAATTCGAACATCTATCTGACTCGTTTATTAGAGATCAGTTAGTGAGGTGCACAAATAATATTAGGATACAGGAGAAATTGTTGGCAAAAGACATGAAGTTGGATGAAGCAGTGGACCTAGCCAGAAGCATAGAACAAACCTCACAATATGTCAAAGAACTGAAGTCTGACAAACAGAGTACCCAAGCTGTGTGCACAGTTGATCACAGGAAGAGACTTAATGTCAATACAAGCAGGAAAGGAACATGGGGTGCGAAGTGTACCAGATGTGGCAGTGTCAAGCATGGTCCGAATTACCCTTCGTGCCCAGCAAGGAATGCTGAATGTTTCAAGTGTAGGACCAGAGGACATTTCACTAATGTATGCAAGAGGTCATCAATAAATCTCTTAGAAACCAGAGACAACCAAGAAGAAGGTGCTCACTCAGCTTACAACATACAGGAGGTATACTCCTCGCCAGACAACCCCAGACATGATTTCGAGATTTCGACCATTGGAGGAGGAGACAGCAAAGGTCCAACAGATGTTTTTGTAATTGATGGTCAAGAAATACTCATGAAAGTTGACACATGTTCCCCATGGACCATCATTTCTAAAGAGACATTTAAAGATGTTCTAAAAAAGGATGAATCGATGCTGGATCCACCAAGAATTCGGCCCTGCGGCTATGCGGAATCCCCTATTGAGATGCTGTGACAGTTTACTGCAAGTGTGCAATACAGAGGTGGAGAATGCATAGCTGACATTTTAGTTGCAAGAAAGGGAGCCTCCCTTTTAGGTTGGGAGGAACAAAGGAAGTTGAGAGTCAGGGTGCAAGCTAGTGCCACTGAGCCTGTCACCATTGCCGAGATCGATGATATGTGGTCAAGAGAGTTCCCAGAGGTCTTCACCAAAGGTCTGGGCAGACTCAAGAACTTCGAACATCATATTAGACTAAAGAAAGAATCTCAGCCTATTGTTCATAAAGTGAGACATGTGCCATTAAACATGAGAGCGCAACTACTCAGTGAACTCGATAACTTAGTAGATAAGGGTGTCATTGAACCTGTTGAGGCCACAGAGTGGTTGTCCCCCATTGTCTTAGTGGCCAAAAATAATGGTAAATTAAGACTCTGTAGATTTGCGCAGTCTTAATCACAATATTCTGGTGGAGAGACATCCCCTACCCAACATTTCCGAGACACTCTCCACTCTTGGCGAACCCAAATTGTTCTCTGTCATTGATCTCCCTGCTGCCTATCACCAAGTTCCCCTTTCCCGAGAATCGCAACATCTCACTGCCTTTATCACACCTGAAGGCACTTATAAATACAATCGCATGCCATTTGGGTTGGCCTCGGCCGCATCTGTGTTCCAAAAGGTGATGGAGGAAGTGTTAAAAGGGTTGGAAAATGTTAAGGTGTTTCAAGATGACATTCTGATTTTTGCAAGTAATGAGCATGAGCATGACAGAGTACTTAGGGCAGTACTATGCAGACTGAAAGAGGCTGGGTTAACGGTCCAAAGAAGCAAATGTAAAATAAGTGTTGAAGAAGGTATTTCTCCCAAAAAGAAATAAATTACTGTTTCTTCATCACTGCTGCCTGGAGCCCTTATTTCCTCACTTCCCTTCATAGAATTTACACAGGCCTTCCCTTTGATTACAGGTAGGCCTAGGCTGGCAATGTCATAAAGAAACATTGAAAGCTACTCTTGATATGAAGTACAGCATGTAGAGACACATGGACTTTAACTTCAACTTTAACTTTGAAGTAGATATTAGAAATAGGCGGATGGTGGTATTATAAAACACATATGTAATAATTTTTCAATCCAGACAGAATGTAAATAATAAACATTCTTTTTTAATGTTATGTGAAAAAACAAACATTTTTATCATAAAAATATCCCTTAAGAAATATATACATTATATATATTGCTCTTGTTTGTAAATTGTTAGTTTCCGGAATACCTCTATCTGATAATCTGGGTTCATCTTTGGTGTAATGATTGATTGAAGATTAAAATTAGATGGGAGAGGGAAAAGGGGGGCTCTTGGGGTACTCAACAGCCCACTCTTCAAGTAGAGGCACAGAAGTAGCCCCGCAGGACCACCTGTTGATAATTATGAAGGAAAGGGGGATACCAATCCAGGATTTCAGCCACAGTAACAAGATGTGCAGCAGGATATCATGTTCGACCGTATCAAATGCTGCTGACAGATCCAGCATGACCAGTACATTAACACCCCCTCAAGTGCCTCGGACAAAACCTTGTCCCAAAACATAACCAAGGCCTTTTCCATGCTAGGGCCAGGGAAAAGCCTAATCGAAAGACGTCAAAGACAGTTTTCCAGATGGGTTTTTAGTTGGTTCACAACTATCTTCAACTGAATCTTTGACATCCATGGTAGGAAGCAATAGGCTAATAATTGTGGAGGACAGATAGGTCAAGTGATTTTTTGTTTTTCAATTTTCCTGAGAGTGGCATATTTCAGCATATCCTAGACAAATCCTGATGACGAAGAAAGATGGATAAAAGGTTTGAGCCATGATGCCAAAGCGATATTGTGTTCCCACACTGCAATGGCTAGGTAGAATTGCCAGGGCTGTGAGTATGGGTAGCAATGCCTGAGCTGTCAGTGGGTCAAAATGGCCTATAAAGTGTTAAAATAGTGTCAATAAAGATAATACTAAAAGATAGAAACTGAGGGGTAATATCTGCCAGCAGAGTTGTCTTTTTATGAAGGAGAAGAGCATGTTTAACAAAGGATTTACCACATCAGATGTGGACTTTCTCCATTTTGTTTCGCAGCATCGGCAATGTTTTTTTTTAATGCAAACAACTCTACGTTGCACCACAAACTGAGTACTTCTTTCCAATAAACCTGTGGATAGGGGCAGTTGGAATTGTTGGCTCCTCTGATGCAGATTGTAGTGTTATGAAGGAATCAACACATGAGAGCGGTATCTGGTCTATTCATCGAATGGTATAGCATCTAATACCATTCCATCGAATTATAAGCAACGAAAAGCCATTGCATCGAATTACTATTTTGTTGTCTATAAATCGATGGCTTTATCGAAATTAATGTTAGGGTTAGGGGTGAGGGTTAAGGGTTAGGGGTTAGGGTTGGGGCTAGGGATAGATTAAGGGTTACATTGGGGATAGGGTTAGGGGTTAGGGTTAGGTGTTAGGGTTAGATTAAGGATTACATTAGGGTTATGGGTTAGGGTTGGAGATAGGGTTAGATTAAGGGTTACATTAGGGTTAGGGTTGGGGCTAGGGTTAGATTAAGGGTTAGGTTAGGGTTAGGGTTGGGGTTGGGGCAGGCAGGGGGGGACCACCCACCCTCAATATACAAAAAAACATTAAAACGTTACACAGAGCTGGCCAGTGTCGAAATTTCGAATGGTTTGTAGTGAACGTGCACCACCAAACTGTTGTGTAATTCTTTCGGTTGATCTAATCCCAAAGAGATTCAGAGAGGGGTGCAAACCCGCTGGAGAGGTGCCTATGTGAAATGGCACACTAAGTAGAACAAGGGTAAAGACCAAGGCTACACTCCCAAACACCACGTGGTGGTGTGGCTATTTAATGTTGGTTAATCAAGAGTGATAAAGCTTCAAATACTCAGTTTATGCTTATTGAAAAAAGTGTTGCTGTTTATTCATATTTTAATACCTGGCAGCTATACATCTTTATCAGAGCACGATGCATTGGGTGAGCTCATAATGGCCTATGCATTTCGGAATCAAAAGTCCTTCATCAGGGCCAGCTCTTTTAGTGTGCTCATGTGATCCGAATAAATAAATAAATAGATAAACGGATCTATGACCCTCAATTCACAATATATTAGTTGTATATTGACAGCAGCGGTTATGTGCAAAGGGTGCAAATACGATATTCATCAAGTTAATTAAAAAAACAGCAAAAAACAGCAGAGTACCATCAACACAGTGCGTTACCATAGTGTCAAATTGACATATCAAATATACAGAATATATGTCCCCCACATTCGTGTTGTACATTCAAATAAGGTCAAACAATATAAATGAAACGTAAATTACGTTCAGGTATGAATATCAAAAATCGATAGGACAGCAGGTGATTGAATATATGTAGATTGGTGCCAACGCACATCAAAAATCAAGTATGTTGTTAAATGAATCCCAACATGTGTAAAGATAAGGCATAGATACATACGTGCCGAACCGTGAAAGATATGCAGGTGAATCAGTATATCCGTAAGTCAACGGTATAGCAAAGCAGGAGAAAAGAAAAGGGAGAAAGGGAGAACAGTTTAGCTAGTTTGGATGATAGTGCTTCGTATGGTGTAATCATAGATAATGAAAATGATGCACTAACCTGGAAGTGCGATCGACGTTAGTTAAAGCGGCGATGCAGCCACCTGGAGAATGTAGTCAAAAATGGGTTGCTAGCCGCATTAGAGCTCTGTGAAAGACATGCGTGTCTTGTTGTTATTAGATTGTTATAGTATGATATTGCAATACTAGAGATCGTGATGCAGCGAGTGGATATTGTGTAATGTGTGGGAGGAAAGTTCCTTACCTAGCAACGACATACGATGGATCCTCGAAGGACGCTGCGAGAGCGCGCGCTTCATGTTACTAGTCTTAAGGGTTGTTTGCATGGCGTTGCCATAGGGACAACCCGAGCCGCGTTGAAAGCGGCGGCCATGTTGTAATGTCTGCCTTGATGGGTTACAGTATCCGTAACGTCAGACAATATTTATTCGTGCGGCTCATGTCAGATATGTGAGCCTAAAGAATGAAGTTGGTATACACCAGAATGGCATGATAAAATAATTTTCAACTACGAAGTAGAAGGATAAATTATTGGAAAAATATTAGAAAAATAGTGTTTGAATACTAAAATGTTTGTGATATTGACACGTAACTGCGTAAGTGATATCATCGTTATCTGATCACTCCTTCATCTAAATGAAAAAATCTAATGTTCTTCTGTTACGAGGACATAATCGGATAGCGCCAATTTGCTGCCGTGTTCTAGAATGTTGGACACCAGTAATGTGTGTACTGTGTTGGCTATACTGTTAATCACCAAAATAGATGTTAGGAGACCAGTTATAGTAAAAATATATATCGCATGCCTTATTGTATGGGCAAATTACATTGTGCTTTCAAATTAGGAGAAGGTACACATTACAGTATAACAACTGCATATATGGCTGTTCATGGATCAAAGGAAACAGCTTAGGTCAAGCTCTTCCTTCATCCCGTTCGGTGATAATGAGTCCAATCTGTCGATCCAGAATGCTTCTTTCTGTGCTCGCCATTTTTTAATGTCACGTGCTTGGCTTTTCGTGGGCATCACTTCAAGTATTAGGAACCTTAATTGGCTTACTGAATGTCCATTGTCGTTAAAATGTCTTGCAACAGCTGACGTTCTGTTCCTGTTCCTGATGTTTGATTTGTGTTCATTCATCCTGATGCAAATTTTGCGTGAGGTTTCTCCTACATAATATTTCCCACAGGGACATCCGATTGCATAAATAACATTCTCCGAAAGACAGGTTGCGTGTCGTTTCAATGCAAATTTCTTACCTGTTCGTGGATGTGTAACTGTGTTGCCTTTGATGATGTTATTACAATTACCACAGCTCATGCATGGATGTGTTCCAGGGAATTTGGCCGGTCTAGTTGGTGGTATTTTGTCTTTGGTGTTCACTAGCATATTCCGTAGATTGCTACTCTTCTGATATGCAAATACCGGTGGTGTGGGAAAAAGTCTTGCGGTTCTTTCATCACTGGTGAGCACATTCCATCTATTGTGTATAATTGCTTTGATCCGCTTGCTTTGGATTGAATGTTTGGTTACAAACACCAGTTCTGGGCTGTCTTTTACAGACTTTTTCACAAGTAATTGTTTGCATTCTTGTGCATCAGTTTTGTTTCAAGCAGTTATTAAATCTGTTTCTGGATAGCCTCTTCATTGTAATTTTTCTTGTAACTTCTGCAGCTGTATATAACATTCTTCAGGGTCACTGACTATCCTTTTGATCTGCAATATTTGTCCGTACGGTAAGTTTTGAAGAGTCTTGGGAGGATGAAAACTCATACGGTGGAACAAATTGTTGCGATCTGTACGTTTGGTGCAGAGCATGGTGGTTATTCTGTTATTATGAATGACTGTTTGCATGTCAAGATAATGGATGTTCGGATCGCCTATTTCGAGTGTGAATTGGATGCGTTGGTCGATTCCATTGAGGAATACAAGGAATTCTTGAAGCTCATTCTGGCTCCATGTCCATACGCCAAAAATATCGTCTATGTATCAAACCCATTTTTAAGGTGCTGTTTCCATCTCAGGTTGTTCAACACATGTGTGGTTTCGAACTGATGCATAAAGCAATTGGCGTATTCTGGTGCCATCGTGCCACCCATTGCTGTTCCTGATATTTGGGTATAATATTTGCCATCATATTTGAAGCAAGAATTCTTTGAGATGAAATCCAGAAGGGTAATGAAAAATTCTTTATTGGCTCCAATTTCTGTTGTTTGAAGTAGTACGGCTTCGACAGCTTGTTGTCCAAGGTCATGTGGAATACTGGTGCATAGGCTAACCACATCAATCGTGAATAGTATATCTTCTGTAGTGAGAGAGATGGTGTCCAATATTTGGAGAAAATGGGTGGTATCTTTGACGTACGTGCTTGTGGCTTGAATGATGGGTTGAGGAAGAAGTCTATGCACGTCCCAAGTGGTTGCAAGAGGCTTTTAGTGGCTGCCACGATCAGTCTCCCGGGTGGGTTGATCAAACATTTATGTATTTTTGGCAAAGTGTATAAATGAGGCATTACTGGATATGGGGTAGATAAATACGCTTTAGTTTTTGTGCTGATCCATTCATCCTCGACTGCCCTGTCAAGAATTTCTTCTAATTTTCTTTTGATCTCTGGTGTTGGGTCGTGCGTTAGTAGCTTGTACGTGTTGGTATCTGATAATTGTCAAAGGATTCTTGATGATTTCAGCACTGGACAGCTCCATGTAACATTTTAACGTTACAAAAAAAATGCTATTTTTTACATGTAAAAGTGCATTTCCATTGAAACTAGTCCATTTATATTTTCGATGGACTGGTTTTGATGGAAACGCACCTTTACTTGTAAAAGATGACCTGTCGACGCTTTTATAGTCGATGCATCTTTTTCGATGCGTTGGTATTTCGATGCATCGATTTTGATGCATTGTCTATAAACCCATGAGAGGTGATCCTTAAGGTCGATATGCATCCAGATTTGGAAAGAGATCCTTCAAATTGGCTGATTTTAACAATGTATTGTCCCTGGCAGGTCTAGCTAGAAGAGAAGAGATTTTTAATATGACCGAGGTACAGAGTGAAGCTTAAAAGAGTGAATGGCATCAGCAAACCAAAAAACTTCCCAGGTGTCAGTGGAAGACAGATTTACATTTATAGACATTTTAATGCCTAGGCAGTGTGCTTTCATGTGTGAGGGAGAAGAGGTCAGAAGTGACATCGGATTGTTGTGATAAATCCACTCAAAGATTAAAATCGGCAAAAAACATGAGTTGTGAAATGGCTTAACCCCATGACCAAAGCATTTGGGAAATAATTAATAAAAAATACTGAATATGGACCGGGGTGTTGGAAGCAGAGTAATCTATATTTATAAAAGTGAAAATGTGTGGGTTTGTGGCTGGGTTTGTGGCTTGGCGAAGCTTTGCTCTTTATACAATTCCACACTGTTTCACCAATCTGCATCACATTTTGCATAGTTACCTATTAGGACCCTCCAGACAATTCTGGCTATGTGACATTTGGGCACCCCACCCCATTCCCCAGATTTCATCACCTTCACACATGAGACAGTTGCCTGAAATCAGCGAAACATCAATGTGGTCATAGAAGGACTTGTCCTCAACCCTAGAACGCATGGTTCTGGAATATTTGCACCGCAATGCACTGCAACAAACTGCACCACGCCACAGTGAGGCAACAGGTGGGGAGAGAGCAAATTAGGTCCCAGTATGCAGCAGCACACAAACACTTGCCTCCCTCCAACGTCTGCTCCAGGGTATGTCAGCCAGCCACACACGCCCATTCTCAGTGCAGTTTACTTCAGAGTGCAAGGCACTTCAGTTTACTTCAGAGTGCAAGGCACATCAAGCGATAAGTGAATCGGGAAACAGTGACCTACAGGATAACTGATTTTCATCAATTGATAGATAGAACGCGTACGTATTGCTAGTATTAAATACTGGAGATGTTGGTCAAAGGAGGGGTACATCAAACAATTCCAAGATGTTGTTCAAAAAACCGTTGCTGTGTTTATGCTTTCTATTGGCCATAAGAATCCATACCTGCCAGGCACTAAAGTCGGAAGCACCAGGGTACAGTTATCCAAGAACAAAGCCTTGGTGATCAATATAATGTATAGAGACTGGTCTTGGATGAGATCTGCTATAAGAGAGCACATAAGAATTGACAGAAAAAGACGTGCATCAGCCTCATAGATGGGAGGAGATGGACCCATTAGGCCATAGCCAATCACTAGGGAGGAAACATATTGGGAAGTAGTCCAGTAAATTAGATCACCCACTGACGCAATCACTTAAATAGCACCTGTGTAAAAAGGGGCATAGGCCTCCAGAATTGTTGGGCGATATGATATTGTTGCAGCAAGAGAGTAGCAGTCTACGGAGCAGAGAGAAAGAAGGGGAGAGAGCAGAGTCTGAACAACACTGCAATAGCTAAGAAGGTCAAGGAGCGCCGGAGGTACAGTAAAGCATGACTTGTGTTGGTCTAGCCAAAAGGGCCAAGCAGCTGTAAGGTGAGAGAGAAGGTGGTGGATGGACCAGTTAGGCCAGACCTTGAAGAAGGCCAGGTTGAGGAAAAGAGTCGAGCTACCAAACGGGTCCCAAAGGCTGGCAGGTCATGAACACTTTAAGAAGCATTTGGAGTAGAGCCAGCTTGCCCAAATAAAGAAAAATAAATTAGCTCTCAGTTCCTCCAGAAGAGAAATTGTGCAGGATATGTTCACCTCAGTTGATGTGCTCAGCTCAATTTGACCTTGCTGAACCTGCATTGAATTCAGCAACAATTGCATTTGCGAGTTCCAACCTGATAACTGACGTGGGGTCTCCACCACATGACTACTGGCTTATTTATCCTCACATTAAAAAAAAACATGTGGTAAAGACATTGCAACTCTGTGTTTTTATGGCTGAATGAGGGCAGGACTATTCCCGGCCGTGACAGATGGTGTTTATTTAAAGAACGTCCGAATGTAGCATTTCAACAGTGTTTGTCAGCATGAATAAGGTTTAGAAGGTAACTGTTGACAAAAACTGCACAATGTGTTAGTGCTCAAAGTCTGAAAGACAAGGGACATGGCGTATGTTTAGCTTCTCTTGCCGTGGAGGCCGGGGGCGGAATGGGGCAGTTCTGTGCACAATACTGGCTGCCCTCCACATTCAACCTCCCCTTTCTCACCTGGAAGTGCTGAGAGATGTACTGCGACCCGACGCATGAAGTCGGACTTGAAATTAAACCTCACAATTGAATAGAGTAAATGTTCTTCCAAGTGAGGCCCTCTTTGTGCAGAGAGAAAGCCTGTATTTGTATGTATTGTATTATTCTGTTTGCATTTATTGAATAAAGGATGAGCGCTTTGAACAGAAACTGTGCTCAGGAGAATGCAGCATTGAGCGGAGCAGTCTATTACCGGACCGGGCTGCTTTGTGTGAGAGCGAAGTGGCACCAGAGCAGGTTTAAGTCCAGATGTGTCATGGAACATGAACCGGGTACACTCCTGATGAAAGGCATACTAAGGCACAGTACATATGAACATTTGCAGCGATTATGATGCAGTTTACATACACACACCAATATTTACACTAACTACATTAGGGAAAGGGGCGCGAACACGGTGGTGGTGGTGCGATGAGGCGGATGCGGGTGTTAACCGCGTCAAGGCAGATGGAATTTAAGAAAACATTTGAAGGTGAAGATATTGGTGGAAACGAGTTCAGGTGAAGGGGGCTAAGAAAAGCCATCTTTTCTCCAGCTGAGCGTGGAGAGCGGTCGAAGGTGGCCTGAGGGGATCAGCAGGCCTGGATAGCCCTGCCTGGGCCTCCGTGAGTTTTGTGTTCTTTGTGCTTTAAAAGAAAAGGAAAAAGAAAGTGAATTGTTTCCACGCGCTCCCAGCGCGGTGTTTGGCCTGCTTCTGCTCCCCCCTCCCACTTCCTGGTCTTTCCCTCCCTCCCCGCCTCCCTGCCCGCCCACCCCCCCCTCTGATTGGCTGTGTGCCTGCCTCCCCTCTGGCCTACTCGACGGCCGTTCCCCACGCTCGCTTCTTTTCTCCAGCTGAGCGTGGAGAGCGGTCGCCGGTGGCCTGAGGGGATCAGCAGGCCTGGATAGCCCTGCCTGGGCCTCCGTGAGTTTTGTGTTCTTTGTGCTTTAAAAGAAAAGGAAAAAGAAAGTGAATTGTTTCCACGCGCTCCCAGCGCGGTGTTTGGCCTGCTTCTGCTCCCCCCTCCCACTTCCTGGTCTTCCCCTCCCTCCCCGCCTCCCTGCCCGCCCACACCCCCCCCTTCCTCTCCCTCTGCCTATAACCTCCCCCCTCCTGGGCAGCCCTCTGCCCGGCAGCCCCCGCGGCTAAGGGCCCCAGGCCAAGGGCGACTCCTACAGTGCGGCTCCCTGTATGTCTGCAGGTGTCCGCAGGGGACGCCAGGCGCCAGCTCCTCCACTCTCCGGCCCACCCCTCCTCACCTTGCTCACCTCATCCGCATGATGCCTCGCCCCCCCTATTCCAATTTTTTGGTAAACTAGAGTGCTTTTTCTCCCCTCGCAGGATTCTCAAACTTAGGTGGCCCTGACCTACTACGCATTACTGTTTGCTCTGCATTGTGTTAAACTAGGGTGTTTTTCTCCCCTCGCAGGATTCTCAAACTTAGGTGGCCCTGACCTACTACGCATTACTGTTTGCTCTGCATTGTGTTAAACTAGGGTGTTTTTCTCCCCTCGCAGGATTCTCAAACTTAGGTGGCCCTGACCTACTACGCATTACTGTTTGCTCTGCATTGTGTTAAACTAGGGTGTTTTTCTCCCCTCGCAGGATTCTCAAACTTAGGTGGCCCTGACCTACTACGCATTACTGTTTGGCTCTGCATTGTGTTAAACTAGTGCCCTCCACTCACTTCCTGTCTGCATACTCGTGGCGTCCGCTTCCCCTCCTACTCCATGGTGCTCTCTATCTCGCCTATCTACTCTAACTGCTTCTCCATTGACTATCCTGCTCTCCTCACTAAATCCTGTAGGAAAAAGTTTAAAAAGGACATCCTGGTCTCCAACCCAGGCCTCCCTATCGCTGACACCTACACGAGCGCCTGCTCCAAGGAAACTCTCACTGACATTCTCTTTTTCGTGCCTTCACCTGACCTATGGACCCCTCACATGGTCGCTGTGCTCTCTCCTTTCTCCACCTCCCCCATTAATGGTGGCACCCGTTGGGATGTCCTCTTGGCCCCTTTCCACTCCTCTAAAGCCATCATTAATGTCTATGCTAACGGGACCGTCTTGGTCCAAGGCCCTCAGGCCAACCTTCACCTCTTTGATAGACGCTTCCCATGCCTCATCAACTTCCTCTCCGCTCCCGCTGTCCCCCCTCCTCTGTCCTCGGCTACCTTGCCTCTCCCCTCCCTCCCTGCCCCTTCTCTTGCTCCCTCTTCAACTCCTTCTCTAACACCTCCGCAGGGCGTACCTCTGATCTGTACCCCTCCCCGGAAGTTTTTCAAGGGTGGCAACCTTCTCCACATTGCCACTCTAAATTCTCGCTCTGCCATCAAGCACTCCTCTGATATCTGTCGCCTTCTTGAGGAACTGGACCTCGACGTCCTCGGTCTCACTGAGACTTGGTTCACTGCCAGCTCTGCCACCAGCTTCGACACACTCCTACCTGACGGCTACAAGATCCTCTCCGTGCCCAGGCCCAACCGTTCAGGGGGTGGTGTTGCCCTTATCTTCCCTGAGTGGATTCCTGCCACTGTCATTCCTACGCAGACCTACTCCTCTTTTGAATGTCTTGTCTGCCGACTCTCTCTCTCTCCTAGCCATTCCCTTACCGTGGCTACTATCTATCGGCCACCTGGTCAAATTTCCTTCTTCCTCTCTGAGTGGGCTGACCTCTCCTCCTCACTCCTGTCCTCAACCACCCAACTCCTCTTTCTCGGTGACTTCAACATCCACCTCGATGCCTCCTGTCCCCCCACTGGTCTCTTTCGCGAACTCTGCAACTCTCTCTCACTCTCTATTCTCCCGTCTGGGCCTACTCACTCTGCAGGGCACACTCTTGATGCTCTGATCTCTTCTGACCTTCCCCTCTCCCTCCCTCTCTCCACTCCTCTCTCCTGGAGCGATCACTTTCTCCTATCCTCCCACCTCTCCCTCCCTACCCCACAGGCAAAGCCACCCTCTTCACTGCCACCCACCTTCTCGGTCATCCGGCCCATGAAGCGCGTGTCAGTTGAGGCTTTCGCTGCTACCTTCTCGCCCCCTCCTCCCCCCCGGCTGACTCCCACCCTGACACAGCCCTCTCCATGCTCTATTCCTCTATATCTGATACTCTCGATATCCTTGCCCCCGTCATGAGAATCCGCCTGAAGCCCAAAGCCAAATGTAACTCCTGGTATGACTCGGATCTCGTCACCCTAAAACGCAAGTGCAGGGTGGCAGAGAGGAAATGGCGTGCTTCATGTTCATCCTCTGACAAACTGGCCTGCCGCCTGCTCCAAAGGCAATACCGGCTCTCCGTTCTCACCAAGAAGAGAGCCCTTATCCAAGCCCGCATCTCTGAGGCATCTAACAACTCGGCCGAACTCTTTAAAATCTGCAAGGAGCTGGCCAACCCTGCTGCAGTCTCTACCTCTCCTGTCCCCTCCCAGGCCCTCTGCACTGCACTGGCCTCGCACTTCATCTCAAAAACTCAGGACATCCTGTCCTCGCTCTCCTCCGCTCTCCTCCCTCCCTCTCTTCCCGGCTCTTCCTCTTGCTCTCTTGCAGCAGCCCCTCCGCCCTCCTTCTCTGCTTTTCCACCTTTTTCTGCTGATGAGGTTTCCAGACAAGTCCGATCTATGAAAGCCTCGTCTAAACAGGTTCACCCCTGTTCCTCCAAAACCATCAAGGACCACATCGACTCCCTGGCTCCTGCCCTGGCTGACTTTTGCAACCACTCATTCGCCTCTGGAGTCTTCCCATCCCCCCTCAAGCACTCCCTTGTGCACCCCCTCCTCAAGAAACCCTCTTCCGACCCCTCCTGCCCGGCCAACTATCGCCCAATCTCCATTACTCCCTTCCTGGGCAAACTCCTGGAGAAACTGGCCATCTCCCAGCTTAACCTCCATGCTGAATCTGTTGGTAATCTTCATGACCATCAATCCGGCTTCAGAGCGGCCAGAAGCACGGAAACTGCTCTCCTGAACATCCGCGAGGACCTGCTCCTTAACCTCGATTCCAACACTCCCTGTGTTCTCATTCTGCTCGATCTCTCCTCTGCCTTTGACACTGTCAACCATGCCATCCTGCTCAACCGTCTCCGTGATAACCTGGGTATCACTGGTCAGGCTCTGGCATGGCTGACCTCTTTCCTTTCCGGTCGACCCTCCCAGGTCCAAATGGGCTCCTTCCTCTCTGACATCTTTTTCTCCACCTGTGGTGTCCCCCAGGGATCCAACCTCTCTCCCTGGCTTTTCAACCAGTATCTGGCACTCCTTGCCCACCGCATCGCCGCTCTCTGCCCCCACTTCCAGTGCTATGCGGACGATACCCAGCTCATTTTCAGGCTACCCTCGGCCTCCTCCTCTCCTTCCCTCATCTCCGACTGTCTGTCTGCTATCCAGGAATGGTGTGCTGCCAATGACCTCTGCCTTAACGCCAGTAAGACTGAGATTCTACTCATCGGCACACCCACTCCCTCCTTCCCTGCAGCTCTCTGGCCGGCCTCCCTTGGCCCCCTTCCCGCCCCTACCTGCAAGGCTAAAAACCTCGGGGTCATCTTCGACTTCACACTCTCCTTCTCTCCTCATATATCTGACGTCTCTAAGAAGTCACACTACCAGCTGCACCTCCTCAGAGGTATTCTTCCCTTCCTCTCCTTCCCCCAGAAGCTCACTGTCTCCCGAGCCCTGGTTCTCTCAAGGCTGGACTACTGTAACAGCCTCTATCTTAATCTGCCTGCCTCCACTCTCCGCCCTCTGCAACTTATCCAGAACAGAACTGCGAGACTTGTCCTTGGCCTCAAGCCCAGGGACCGTATCTCTCCAGGACTGAAATCTCTTCACTGGCTCCCAGTGGCTGCGAGGATTAAGTTCAAAACCCTCTGCATTGTCCACAAGGCCTTCTGGGGCCTGGGGCCTAAATACCTTCAACTCTCTCTTCCTAAATATCTTCCTTCACGAGCCCTTCGCTCATCCGTCTCCAACTCCCTCATGGTCAGCCGCTTCTCGAAGCAACGAGCTGGGGGTAGATCTCTCTCCGCAGCAGGGGCCTCCCTCTGGAACAGCCTTCCTGCCTCCCTGAAACTTGAGGAGAACCCTCTCCGGTTCCGGAAGTACCTCAAAACCTTCCTCTTCGCTTCTGCCTTCTCTCTCCCTCTCCCCTGCTAAACCTGCTTAACTCCCCACTGAATTCTGCACTAAACCTGCATCTGGGCCACTCTCAGCGACCTCGGTCCAGGGCCCAGCCACTCTCCACTTTCACTGCCTCCCTAGCTCCCCCTGCACTGTGGGACTGTCACTGTATCCCTACAGCCCCCCTTCCCAGCACTTCTCAGCACTTGTTCTGCACTTACCTTGCACTTGCCACCAGCTGGCCCTTTTTATTTATTATTTATTATTTTATTACGCTACTTACCTTGTACTGCACTTCCCCCCCACCTCCTCCCCCTGCACTTTCTCCTTTTCCCCTTACCTCTGCACTTGCGCGATCTGAATGACACCTGGCCTAGTAGGATCGTTTGTCTGTCTTCCCCTTGTTTCCCTCCCTCCCTGCCTCGTCGCGCCTTGAAACACTTGTGTATAGGCGCGTTACAAATACCATATCATATCATATCATATCATATCATATCAAGCCAACTGAAGCGGAGTGCAGCAGAGGTAGTGATTTCCTCCTCCGCATCCTCCGGCTGCGCTGCATGGTGCAGCTTGCCTCCGTCTCCTCGTGGTGCTGTCCCTTACTGCTTCTGCTTTCAAGTCTCTGTCAGCGTGCCTTGTGTTTACCTCTGGCTTCACCTGCAGCCTCTGGCTACCACCATTCTTTTTGTCAATCGGGGGAGACGGAAGGGGTTGGCCGCCACCTAGGCCCTGACCTATACTTCCCAACCGTGCCTGGGTAGTGTTGGATCCGACTATGCACTTGTCTTAGAACTCTTGTTGCTTAATCTCAAATGGTAGCACTTCTGGTGTTGGCAAGGGGTGCCACTCTGCAATACCGCACCCCTTGCCAACACTTGCTAAAATACCATATCAAAACTGCTCAGTCATCATGGAATTGTGTTTCAAAGAATATTTTTCTCTTACAGATGTTAGTACTAGTCATTCATTGGATAGATATTTAAGGGTGTCCATTACTCCATTTGTGCTACAAAATCGGCACTTTGAGAAAAGGCAGCCACTTATATCTAGCTCCCAATATTTCTCTGGTAGACAACAGGTTAAGGCCCTGATTCATGGATTATGTGCGCCAAAAAAAACGGGATTTGTGTGCCGTTCTGCCCGCAAATCCCCATTTGTTAAACAGGGATTTGCGGGCAGAATGGCGCACATATCCCGTTTTTTCAGCGTAAATAATCCATGAACCAGGGTCTAAATCTCAATCAAAAAAAGAACCCTCTACGGTACCTATGTGGGAACGTTGTCTAGTAAGTCAATTTAGAGTAAACGTTATGCTTGTTCTTCTCTTCAGTAGTATTTATCCAGTGCTGTTGCCACGACCATGTTTTTACTTGCTGTGGGCATAAGATTAACTCCTCCTCAGATGCATTTATTTTCCACAAAAGTGCCAAACACAGAGAGGTCCATTTGTTCATTAGAGCACAATTCCCTTTTCTTACCAATAGAGACACATCTATGTACAGAGAATTTGGGGCTGGCTGTAGAGTTTTTCTGTATAGTGATAAAATCATCCATTCCACAAAGGTCTCAATTGAGGTGAGGGCAAGTGTGTATCTAAAAATAGATACCGGATCACACACCAGTAATGACAAGAGGCATCTCCACAATTTAGCCTCCACAATCGACCTGGCAACATTTTCGGGTGAGGGTCTCTCTCCCCAAACTAAGGGAAGATAGTTCCATCCAGGATTTTGCAAAGGAAAACCCCCTAGGTTGGCACAGTTGATGTGCTCCTCTTACCAGCATGCCTGTAACCCATCAGCTTCAACCATCGACACCTCTCTTCCCTGACAGACACCGCTCTCAGCTCATCTGTATCAAATGCTCCTTTGCAAAGGTTCCCTTAGGGACCCCGCAAGCTACATACTTCCCATCGGGCAGCATTGCCCCATGCACAGAATACAGCATCACAGGTCCATCAGTCATGCAATGGCATTGGCAATACAATGTTATCACTGCTCAACCAGGAGAAATTAACCCTATGCTCACCATCAGAAGATACCTGCATGAATAAAACACAGACCGAAACCAACACAAAAGCTACTACCAGCCCCAGTAGGTGGCTAGATACACGAATCTAGAGACATTATGGCTGCAGAGTGAGAGGAAGTGGCATGGTAACAGGCTGTATGTATGTTGATGTACGTACATACATACATACAGTAAGGAACAATTTTATAATAACCTGTTATTGTTTTATTTTATGTTTCTTTATGACCATTTTTGTTGAAATAAAGCAATGTTGATTGAATAGGCTCTCATGTCATCACCAAGTCAATGCAGTATCAAAGAACGGCCCCTATCAGCGTCGCGTTCTATTAAAGATCAGCCCACACCTTGATGTTTGCTGCAAAGTGGAAATCATTAGAAGCTTAGTACTTAGGCATCAGTTTACATGCTGGGCTCAAGAGAAAAAAAAATGAAAACCTTTCCAACTTGTAAGCAAACTGCCAGCATGCCTGATACCCTCTCAAGATACAGGACCATATCACCCTATGTCTTAAATTCCTCTACTTGCTCCTCATATAATACGGAGATAGTGTGAGTGGATATCCTACCGTGATGTTCATGAGCGTTGTGACCCAGCTACTCCCTGCTTCTCTGAATCAAGCCTGCTAGGCAGGGTCAAACCTCTCAAGACTCAGACTGGAGGAAGGAGGATGACACAGTATCAAACGAAAACACAGTATGTAAAAAAACAAATGGTTGAAATGATCGGATTTCCAAAATGACATACCGCCGAAAATGCCAAACATTTCAACCATTCGGTTTTCATTATCGCTAACAAGGAAAACAGAGGTTGGGGGTGTCCCCTGCGCCCTTTTTTCGCTATAATGGAATTGGGGGCGGCGTGAGTGTCCCCTGCATCCCAAACAAAGTTTTGAAAAAAAGAAAAGAAAAAGACCCTGCAGTGCCGGAAGGGAACTGACGCTGCTGGGACTCGGCGGCACACAGCGAAGTGTGCCGCGAAAAGATAAGTAGGGGCTTGGGGCAAGCGGGTGTACAAAGTGGATTCAGCTGTGGGGTGCTTATTTCGAATACGAACATTTCGAATACAACCTTTTCGTCTTCAAAATGTATATATTCGAAATAATCACGTACATCCAATGACACATATAGGTCCTAAGCAAGAAACTACCTCTCTGAGAAACTAACAGGCCCCCCCATTAGGAAAAATGCACAACATAGACTACACACATGACCTCCCTCAGAGCAATATATGGGAAAATGCGGCCCCTAGCAGCTATGTCTTGAGAGAATATGTTTAAATGTAAATGTAATGCATGCCGGTCAAGCTTATCTGGCTTCAAAAAGTCTAATTTTGAGGATGTTGCCTCCATCAACCTCTGCATACCTTTTCCACTTTACACACCTTTCACCCCATGCCTTTTTGCTTGTTCCGCTCTGAAACAAAAATGTTTATGTAAGTGGCAAGTTAATAATATACTTTTTACATTTAAAACGTCCCAGAACTGACGGTATCCCTACAAAATATCCCCACCAAAAATATGCCGTTCATTCGGCTGTTTGTCTCGCCATAGGCAATATTTTTTAGGGGGATAATTTGTGGGAGCAGGGTTGCGGGGGTGTCCCCCACACATTTTAAGATAATGCAGGCGTTGCAGGGGTGTCCCCCACAGGGTCCATGGGTCAATATCACCGCAAAAATATGGCGATATTTTTGTCTCGCGATATTTGTGCGGGGATATTAACACATGGAACCGAACGGACTCACAACAGATAAAAAAAACATCATGATGCATTACAGAATTATCCTCTTATCTTTCCGAAAATACAGTGTTAAGTATCTGTAAATCAGCAAGGTCCCCACCCACTCACCAAGTCTCACTTTTTTCACAACAATTATATACAGTACCTCACATGGTTTTGTGCAAACATACTCTAGTGGGTAATTTACCATTTACCATTTCTGTAAAAATGGTCCATGCAGCACTCTGAGTGCGCTTTTGCAAAGCAAGACGCTATCCAATCTGGGAAAGGATGGGCACATGTTTACAGCTGAGATCTGTTTTCATGATATTCATCTATCACTTTAAGAATCCAGACCTGTAAACATATAGCCATCATTTTGATGGCAACACAGTATTTTATTGACCACGGTGGAAACGGACACCACCTCTTCATTATGACAAGATTGTGGAGTTAGTAGGTAAAGTATTTGGACCAGACAGTCAGCACTGTCAAAGACAGTGCAAACTAAATCTGTACAACTGGGACCAAGGGGAAAACCTCTTAGTGCTGTCTGCCCCTTGCGAGAAAACTGCCAAACAATTCAAGTTAAATGGATAAAGTAATTTCATATCAAACTTGAAGACCAATAATTATCTAGAAAAATACACACCATAATACAGTAAAACCATATATTTTAATCAGGAGACGATATGCAAGAAAATATGTGTGTCCAGAGCATTTCAGACTTAAAGGTGTCTCTTGTCTAAGAGCATATCTGTATAAACATAACAACATATAGTAAAAACAAAAGACAAACACAAAAGGAGAACAATGAAGAAATAAAGTCAGTCTTACAATAAATTGTGTTCAGAATGGAAAGTCCCTTACATTATTTATATTAAAGATACCACACACATTCTCAGCAAACTCCAAGAGATCAACATCACATACTCAGACAGTCTCTTCAACATTGATGTAAAAAATTGGTATACTTCCATACCACACTCTTTAGGAGTTGAGGCCATTGAGTGGCTGTTATTATAACAGGAAGAAATTGGTGCCTCAAAAGAATTCATAATGCTTTTACTACTGTTCATAACAGAGAATTCATACTTCAGGTACAAGGAATTGTTTTATCTGCATATCTGTGGTACATCAATGGGAGCCATCATGGCTCCATCATATGCCAATGGCTTTATGTACAAAATTGAAATGGACCATATTTTATCCAATCCAATTTGGCAAAAATCTATTTTATTCTGGGGAAGATATATGGACGATGTGTTCAATGTCTGGAGAGGCATGAAGGACACACTAACAAATGTTTTGGAGTACCTTGATCAGATTGATGAATGCATCCAGTTATCCAGTTCACCATCACTATAGGAGATCCTGGAACTCATTTTTTCGATGTGCACATAATGCCCTTGCAAGAGAGCTTTGTCTCCAACGTCTTTAGGAAGAAGACAGACAGGAACAACATATTACATAGAATGAGTTTCCACCCCTTCCTCCTGCCACAATAAAGGGTTTACCTTTCAGTCAACTCCTCAGAGTAGAATGCATCATCAGTGACACAGACAAAAGCAAGATATAGAGATGGTCCTAGATAGATTTACTGCCAGAGGCTACTCCCAAGAAGAGCTCAATCAGGCTATCACCAGAACACATGGCGAGTGGCGTTGCTAGGGGAGGGTCTGGGGGAGGCGGGCCCCCCTGTGAAACCCTGTGCCCCCCTTTTCTCCCCCCTACCTAAGACGAGCAGTGACCATGTTCTCCCCCTACTTTTGTCTGTGCCCCCCTACTTTTGTCTTTGGCCCCCTCTGTGCCCCTCCTAAATTTGATTCCTGGCGACGCCACTGCACATGGCAAAGATAGAGAAGGGTTATTAGTACCAGCTCTGAAAAATGCATCAACCCCTCTGGTATTCATCTCTAAATACTCAATACAGAGCAATAACTTCAAAAGATTGGTACGAAATCATCAGGACATTCTGAAGAATGTTAATAAACTGGGGGAAATCTTTGAAAAACAACCTGTCTTTGCATACCAATGGAGCCAAAATCTCAGAGACTTACTTGTACACAAAGAAGTGAGACAAATAAGCAACATTGGCACCAGACACCCTACAGGTACTTTTCCCTGCTTGAATTGTGTCTGTTTTAGCAAGGGTGAATATCATCCTTCACCATAGAATAGGCATACACATTTTATTAAGGTGCTATGCTACTTGTGGCACTAGGAATGTTGTGTACAGCATCAAATGCAAGTGTGGAATCTTCTATGTTGGGTACACTACAAGAAAGGCAAAGATCAGATGGAATGAACATTGTTCAAATGTAAAAACCAACAACCCACGCTCCCCGGTGGCAAGACATTTTCATGAAGCAAAACATAATATTATGCAAATGCATTTCCATGTTTTGGAGATCATAGAGGACAGGAAAAATAATATAGAGATGGAATGTGCCTTGCGGCAGATATAAACACTTTGGATTGATTGCTTGAACTCTTTACACCCTCATGGCATGAATGAGGAATACGACTTTGCCTGCTTTATTTAAATGTTTCACAGTACTATGAATGTCATTCATCTATTTATTATAGATTTCATATATCTGGCAGAATTAATGCAGTTTTTGTTTATAACAGTCATGTTTTACGTTCAGCACATGCCTTGCATGTACTCTGTACAAAGAATGTATGTTTTATAATTGATTACATTGTTTTCCTTGATTCTAGATAACCTCACAGTGGAAATCAGATACAAAAATTGTTTGCTGTATTAGAATGTTTTACAGCATGTGTAATGTCATTTATATGTGGATTTAAGATTTTGCACACCTATTTAGAATGCATGCAGCACCTATTTGTAATCGCCATATTTCAAATTCAGCACAGATTTTGCGTGACCCTTGGACACAAAATGAATGTCTTGTCGTTGATCATTTTATATTCAGTTAATTCCCATTGAGTTTTTCTAACTTTATTTATAGACACTCTGAGAACCAGATTCCTCAGTTCTCAGACTCCCACATGCACCACCTCGTACAATAGAATTGTATCCTGAGAGGCTAGGGCCTTTACACTTTAGGAAATAATCTTAACAATAGTATTGGATTAGGTTTAAATATTAAAATTATCAAGCGTAATCATAGTGGTTTACTCTTCCTTTTAACATTGAACTCATCACTTCTATGGTAATAGATATTGAAGTTACTGTTAGGGTTCACACCCTTTCCGGTTGCCACAACAATAGATTTACCCTACATTACATATTACAAGGTCACCTAACTCTATGGGTGGATGGCGGTCTTCGATGCATCATCAGAACGTCACTATGACGTCATTGCGCACCTAGCGATGATGTCACAGCATCCACATACACCCAAACACTGGTACAGTAAACATAAAATAACATCTCTGGAAATCCCAGGCAAGACTGCATCCAGTAAACATGTTTCGTAACAGAAGGCAGGTGCTATCTGCATGGTCAGACTGGGGCATAAAATTGCCTCGGGCACCAAAGAAAAAGTGTCCCACAGCTGCAAATGGCAAATCATTCCTTTTGTGACAGACCGTTTCAGCAGCACACATGGAAAACTTTTTGATAAAATGTGATGCAGTGCATTTTAAAGAATATTTATTCAGTAACACTGGTCTAAACTACTAGCTGCATGGTGAAGTAACTTCTCAAACTGGGCAAAAAAGTGGGCCACTTTGACCCAAAAAACAGGCCCACACTAGCATTTTGCATTTTTATTTCGAGCTCTGTCCTATTTCCATATACACCAGCTCGAGCCTGGCAATCTGACCTAGTAAATGTTCTTCCCACCTCATGTTTATCCTTTCAATGCTGCCTTATGAAATCTACCACCCATTGTACTTGTTCATGCTATTTCAGCTTTCCATCAGGACTGTTTACAGGTGGATAATGCTTACCAACAGGTATTTAGACATCAGACTCACTAGAATGCCCCCCCCCCCCACTCCTATATTGTTTTGGGTGATTCAACACTTTCCAGAGTTTTAATTTACGGTCCAGACATAGTACTTGATCTGCCAGCACTGGTTATTCACTCCCCAGGGTGACCATGGGTGAGACACCTCGAGCAACAGGTTGCACTACTTGGAGTGACCCTTCATAAGGATCACTACTTTCCCCATCCATAGTACAATGATCTCTGCACTCCATGCCAGTATGCATCAGTTCCATCTGTATACTGAGATTTTTATATTTACGCTCATACAGAGATGGAAGCTTCAACCTCCCTCCCAATCTGAATTTGATGTTCATACGATGGATGATTAAGGAGTCATTTTTAAATTTCCATTCTCAACACAAACTCTCTTGACCACTTAATGTGACTGACTTAATTTCTTAATTTTACTCTTTTTGTGTTTTTGTTTTGCTTTTGCTATATGTTGTTCTGCCTATACAGATGTGGCCTCTGATGAAGGACTCCTTTTAGTCTGAAATTCCTTGAACACACACTCTTTTTTTGCATATTGTCTCCTGATTAAAATATATGGTTTTACGGTATTACAACGTGTATTTTTCTAGATAATTTATTGTCATCAAGTTAGATATGAAATTCCTTTATCCATTTAAATTGAATTTTTGGACAGTTTTCTTGCAAGAGGACAGACTTCACTAAGAGGTTTTCTCCTTGGTCCCAGTTGCACAAACACAGTGTTTGGTTGCCATTTATACATAAGATCATCTATTTCTTATAAGGATATAGCAAGGGACTGAGGAGTACTTTGATCATATATGTGGCTATGCAGCACAGATGTGACTTTCCTTTTATATACAATCGCAGAACACCGAATGGGACACAATAATGGATGCAATAGCCGACAGAAACCAAACAAAATTCTGGAGGTTAATGGCCTCCATGTCAAGAGGAGATTGAGGATTGTAGAGGGAAGTATCACAGAAGGTATGTGGCATGAGGACTCTAGCCAGCTCTATAAACAAAGCTAAGTGATGATACAGAAGGGGAAAATATAAATAATTCTGCTTAAAAAGAAATAGCTATATTTGCATTGCCCGAGATAGCCAATGCAATTAATTCGCAGAAATGAAACAAGGCTGCAGGACCTGACAGAATCCCAGTCCACCTTTTTAAAAACGAGGAAGAAATATGGCCCCCATATTTTCTAAGACTATTTAACACAATAACCACAACTAAAATTGGTCCTGAATCATGGACAAGGGTAGAGGTTTCCCCAGTGTATAAGAAAGGAGGTAGGTACTCTCCGTCAAACTATCGACCCATCTTAAATGCATCAGGGAAAATCTTTGCAAGAGCACTGTTGGGGAGGCTAAAGACATGGTTGGATAATAATGCAATCTTAAATCACCTGCAGGCAGGATTTAGAGAGAAAACAAGCATGGACGACCAATGCTTCAAATTGTACATGCTAATATCTACACATATAAAATGCTTAGGTATGTTTCCGTACGGAGCAGGACGATTTGGCGCAGCCAGTTCAGCGCTGGCCAATTTGCTGCGACTGATTCGGCGCAGGAGACATTTGGGTGTGCCCATTTTGGCGCGCCCAGTTCGGCGCTGGGACGTTTCGCCACATGGATCTTTTGGCGTGAGAGAGGGATACCGAAAATGGGCAAAATGGTGTGCAAAGCTGGGATGCCGAAAATGGGCTGTGGGCAAAACGGGCTGAAATGCTGGCTGGAATGAAGGATGCTATGAAAAAAAATGGGCATACATTTCCAAAGTACGGTTTAATCTGGAGAATGCTGAGGGATGCGAAGGTGTTGCAGAACCTATTGTGAGCAGCGCCCAGAACAGTAACGCGTCTGTAGGCAGGAGAGAACCAACCCTTCCAATCCATTCCACACTGTGTGAGAGTTGTCTGTGCCTACATCCCCTTGTACGCACCGTGTGTGCCCACGTGGACAGTGGGCACAGAACTGCTGCCTGTACATCTTTCCTATGCTCACATCACTCTGTACACACAACCCTCAGTTGGACCTCCGCCCATCTCATGTGCACAATAGCCCCTAGTGCAATTAAACTTCCCGTACGTAGAACTTCATGTACACTCTTTCACATGTGTGCGCTGAGCTTGCTACATACAGCACATTGGAACAGACACCGAAGTCCTCTTTGCACAAATCTATACGGCTTACATCGCTTTTCCATGGCCAACCCTCTGTGCACATAACTCTCGAGTTCTGCATAGATACTACTAAATCGTCTAACTAACATTCAACCCTGTGTGCACACAACCCGTTTATACATGATCATTCATGTTAGTAAGATCGCGTGTGCACTTAAACCCATTCTCCACAAACTCTTGCCAACATAATTTTTTTACATACAACCCTCATTGCACACACCACTCGTGCGATCATCACATACATTTTGCCTAAAATTATACACCAACCAGGTAGTACATGTTGTACTCCACAATTCTTTATAACATCATAAAAATCATTATTTGCAAATGCAACACGTTAACAGGCATAGTACCTCAACGTGCTGCATTTGAAAAGAATTATGCTTTTGTATTTGACGTGAGGGAGTTTAGACAAGGCTGCAATGTCAGCCACGTCCAAACGTCCCTCGCGCCAAATCGGCCACGCCAGAAAGGCTGCTGCGCCAAAAAGGGCACGCCA
The DNA here is from genome assembly GCF_040938575.1 of Ambystoma mexicanum. NCBI lineage: Eukaryota > Metazoa > Chordata > Amphibia > Caudata > Ambystomatidae > Ambystoma > Ambystoma mexicanum. The sequence goes on along the minus strand of NC_090927.1, from coordinate 745,350,997 downwards.
TATTGGCCGCTGCAACGAACTGGCCGCGCCTTACTGACCTGCGCCGAAAGAGGGCGCCAAAAGAGGGTGTAACGGTTTCTGTACTCAGCTGATGCAATTTATCAGTGTTAGGTTGCCCTCTGCTGTCCAAATGGCCAGGTCCACCTCTGTGTGCCCTTCCAATTCAACAACAGCTATCATTTTAACAAAATGTTTCACTATCGCAAACATTCAGAATAATTTCAAGTTACTTCTTTCCACCCCCACGTCTCTTCACACAGGGCACATCAGTTCCAGTGTCAATGAACAGTTAATCACTGGCTCAAAGTTTCAGTCTCTAAAAAGCGAAACGCTGTAGGATGAATGCTTCCTCATGAGCTAAAACTGAAAGTAGGTGCTGTAATTATGCTACTAGGCAATCCTATGCCATCAGAGGGAATCTGCAATGGAACAAGGTTGACAATTACGCATCTACAAAGAGACATCATAGAGGTTTGTGAAATCGATGGAACTTAGATACTGTTCTTATACCGCGCATACCTCTCATTCCATCTGATACGAATATGACTTTCAAACTCAAAAGAAGACAGTTACCTATACGTTTAGCCTTTTCAGTGACCATTAATAAATCACAGGGACCAACGCCCCCTTCCTGGAAGCGATCAGTGGTAATTCCGATACTTAAGAAGGGGGCAGAAGTGACCCTTTGAATTACCGACCGATATTGACCTTTAAGATATGCTATAACGGCGTATGTTATGCCTGGAACGGCTAGTACAAGTATATTAAGTTAAGGAAAATTAATCTATATGTTCTATTAATAGACTTACCTATAGCTTCCAAATGTGTACCACGTGCTAAACTATACTCTAGCCTCCAAGAGCAGGAAATTCCCAATAACCTTCTGTCCGCAACGACCAGCAATGAGGCAATAGGCAGATGGGGCATTGTCGGAGAAGTCACAGCCCCCTTTAAAGTCAACAAGGGATGCCAAGAATGCATAGAAGCACCAACCCTATTTTTGATGTACATTAATAATGTGATCATCATGCCTCTTTCAGCTCTGACTAACGCTCCGATGCAAGGTGGGCAAAGGTGTCCTCTTCTCTTCGCCGATGATGCCGTATTGATATCCCTTACACCAGCCAGCAGTAGAAACCAATTTCAATTGTTTGAAGAAGTATGTTGCGCAAAAGGGCGAGAGATAAATTATGGGATAACAAAACCGATGGTATTCTCTCAGCCAAAAAGAGGAGGGGCACTTGTAACCGAGTGTTAGATATCCCAAAATAGAACAAGTAAACATGTTTATTACCTATTAGTTTGTGTTGGGTGAATAAAACTAATCCGTGTACTCTATCCCCTTGTATATCATTTTTTCTTTTCTTTCTTACACTCTTTTATTCGCTTTCTGACTCAACCAAGCTGTCTGGTGGTCAGTCACTGCATGGCTACATATAGATCAACATCCACCGGCTGATGTGTTATTTGAGATACAGATACGGTTTAGCTATGTAGAACTTTGCGTATTTATCTATACGTTAATCGTATATTCCCTTTTCGTAATAATGTACTGCTGCACACTGAGAAGTGAGTAAAGCTAGCTAATTTTAATTCAGTTGTTTACAGTGTATATACATCAGTGAGATGTGTGTTTATGCATACATATCGAACTTGTGCACCTAGGAGGCACCTGCGTTTGTTTCGCCCCTTCTTGGGCTTTGTCAAGGCACTTAATACTTTGGTTTATCACTTTCAGTTTGATTCAAAAGTACATTAAATTTTTTAGTTTAATAATAGCAGAAATACATTTCTTCTCAGTAATCCTTTGGTGGTCTGTTGCTTTCTTTTGAGCATTAGTTCATAGATGAACACATTTCTGTGGTCCTTGCTCCGGTGAGTATCATCCACTTTTCTGGGGTTCTGTTTATGAAGAAGATACTGCACCATTACGGATATGTCTTACTCTGTGTGTAGAGTAAGAAATATCTGTGGGGAGCTGGCAGCCGATTAAAGCGAGAAGCACCAGATTATCCCAATAGGGAACGATAAATGTACACAGATCCAAGGAATATATACCAAGTAGTCATTACCACAGAAGATGAACTGCGTAATGGTGCAGTATCTTCTTGAATAAACAGAACACCAGAACAGTGGATGATACTCACCCGAGCAAGGACCAGAGAAATTTGGTCATCTATGTACTAATACTCATGACAAAGCAACAGATCACCAAAGGATTACTGAGAAGAAATATATTTCTGCTATTAAACTAAAAAACAGAACAATTGAATTAAAATCAGCTACCTTTACTCACCGAACGAAAAAATTGAGTGGCATAGTCTGAGTACGTAAGGCTCACACTTGATTATACATGCTTATTGGGAGGGGATGATGGTACGATTTAATTACTTTAGATTCAATCTTGGTATCGAGCTAAAGTAAGAACCTAATACTTTTGAGCAACATTAAGTATCCATTTCAGTCAGGTTAAATATATCCATTTGCCATAGTCGTTACTCTCATTGAGCATTTAACCCTTAGTCACTGGTACATTCTGCCACTCCAAGATGGCTGCCAAATGTTACACTTTGAACGTATGCGAGTCAGTGTAGACACAATGTGTGTCACAGTGAATATATGGATTAACACATATTCACGCGAGAATAGAGGTACTTGACAACATGTTTTGCTACCTCTGCAAGCTGATCAGGAACACAGAGGTTGCGTAGGTAGGGCTTTTTAATATACCTAACAGTAGTTAGCAAGTTCTACGCACACTAATTTACTTCATTGAGTAGAATGTGACATGGTTTGTCACTGACCTTTGGTCCACATACTTGTGTCCCCATAGGGAGAGAGTCACAAGAGCAATCCAACTTCTCTAGAAACCCTATTTATAGAAAATATAATAGGTAAGTGAGTAAGCTAATTGAGGCACTGTATTAATTTAAGGCTGCTAGCTTTTCACAGTTAATATATCAACCAAATGAGGAAGAACAACTAATAAGAAGCTGTTCATATGTGTTTCATGATACAGGATACCACAAGATAATAAGGAGTGTGCAATATCTTCCATTAAGCTTTGTCAGCACGAGAACAGAGAATAAAAACAGAAACCCCATGAAGAAGTTCCTATAATGATATAAAATGCTTTGATGGGAATGAAACATTTTGGGTAGTAATTAGGCTAAAGAATTTGTAATAGGTTATCACTGAAGCACTTAATTTAAGCTATATATTAAATGAGCTGTTTTTTATGAATTAGTAATTGTTTTGTGTGTATTGTGTTTATTTGTATTGATTGCTGTTTGTTCACTAATTATGTAAATATTTGTTGATTATATCCATGTACAATATATGGTTTTATAAGGTATTAATTACAGGTTTTATCTTTAACATTCACCTGTATTCTTAATTGGTATTCTATTTTTTACTTTGAATATTAATAAAATCTCGACTGATTTGAGTAAATAATAGAGAGTAAATAGAATCCTTTTCTTTCTACACTTCTTATTTTGTGGTCTCCTGTAGTAATGATCTCAAGAACTCGATCCATATTCTGTATGATTTTTATGGTTTAACCAGGGTCGACCGCAGTGTCTTTATTCCTGGTGTCCCTTTAATTAAAGGGAGAGATTGCTCACAACATAACTGCCAAACTCTCACAAAATTGCCATCATCATACTAAGTAACAGTTTCTGGCATATCCCCTAACTATTGAACTGGCAAAATTGATGCAAAATGAATGCATGACAATGGGTACAGGCAAAGAAGAGCAATTGCACTGATAAACAAGTATAAAGCAAAGGCTCACTATTGGTCTGTGGTAGGATATGGCAAGGAAATGTGCAGCTATGATGTCCAAAAACACTTCCTTAGTCTCTCATTTACAAATGTTACCTCTGTCTCCATTGCCATGGAATCTTCACATAGGCATTTGCCATTTAATGAAGTCTCTGTTTATCAGTGTAATGCTTTTGGCACACCAAAATCAAAATATTTCTTTGGAACAACACTCTTTTCCTATCTGAGTTCTTGCTAGATACTGCATCGTTTCAAATCTCTATCTCTTTAGAATGGGAAGGTGGGCATATTGGCACACTGAGAAAGTAAAAAAGATCGTTCAACGGATCAAAGCACCATCTGGTAAAGCTCTTTAGAGTGGTAAAGTGGGCATATTGGCCTTGTACTTGTACCTCAGGTGCTCTTACAACACATGCTAGTATTATTACAAACACTCATTAGCAATAATCACGTACCGTAAAAGAAAGGTGAAATTATTTGAAAAAAATAAATAGTTTGCAAAAGAGTTAAGGTAAAACCAACAAAATCTTAAAGTCAACAAAAATCAGAAATAGTAACATTAAAGTAACAACTTAATAAACTTTATCAATACATTAAAAGCATACTGTATTAAAATGAAATTCTTTGGTACCCTTAACTCACCCACACACTTAGACACGCTGTTTGTATGATCAACCATGAAAACAATAAAAAGAATTGGAAGAAGAAAAGCATACAATATTACCATAAAATTATACCAATTTTGCACATAAAAACAAATAATTGTATACAATGTAAAATACATTTCATGTAGACATTTACTACATGTGAAAAGAAAGTATAACATATTTTTGTCATACAAAATTACTACATGATAAACTTAAAATATAATATACACAAGCATAATTATTCCAAGAAATGCAATTGAAACAATACAGAGAATATATTAAAAAAGAAATGTACAATACATAATATACATAAGCATTCAAATGTCATTTTTTACATATACAATAATATCAATTAACAAGGTACAAGTCATCATTGTAAGTGTATATAATTTACTAAACAATAGACATAACATTATGAAAAGAAAACATACAGTAAACTAAAAAAGTATTAAAATATCACATAAAGTAAAAGCTTAGTAACATTTACTTCTACAAATAACAACATATAGTCATTTATAGTCAGTACACTGTGCATAAAAAGGTGGATCCCAGTAATAAGAAAGCCACACAGCAGTAAGATGAAATCACAATGTGTAAATAAATCGAGACTACAATAGAGGGCAAAGGGCAAAATCGCCAGTTACTACAGTTCCATAAAGGAACTATTGTAGGAAAAAACATACAGCACTCACACAGCACACCGTTAATAGTAAACGTGTGTGGTTCTGTTTTTCAGAGAGGGAGATCGAGTCCCGCATATAAAGAAGGTGACACTCTCCCTCACAGGAATAGGATTACTATTTATCAGGTACCTAGACCCATTTTTTCAAATTCTTTGTTGCAGGTCAAAGTGCACAATCAACAGCAACTCCCACTTAGCACAGCTGTATAAATGGCTATTCCAGCCAAACTACTTGTACTTATGCAATGTCAAAAGCACCCGCAATAAATGTACCCCTGAAGAATGTTCAATATCAACTATAAAGAACAGAAACATTTACAGACAAGTGATGAGCAACCTGTCTCTTTTGAATTAAACAGGTATTTCTCTATGTATTGCAATACATCAACAATTAAGTATTTCAATAATGAAATGAACTCAGAATAGATCTAATTTTCAGTGTTTTAGAGATCGAGATTTCAATGCAGCTGTTCTACAAAACAATGAATGTTAGATACCCAGTCCATTCATGGTGATATAAATATTGCTGTCTTTGACAGTTGTTGTTGAAGGTATTCATGGGTGTGGAGTTATTTAATAGTGAGATAGCAAAACGATTCTCTGCAGCATAAAAATAATAAGAAATTGTATTAGTACAATTACATGATGTGAACTCCAAGACAAGGAGACATAACAAGATTTAATTTGTTTTTATAAACCATGACTTTTGGATGAATTTGAATAGAAAATGTAATTCATATAATACATTGGCATACTCCATTGGCTGCAACAAAGTACTTGTGTACAGATCCTATGAGTTTACAATACATCATAAAAAAATGCAAACATGTAAGATGTGTGCTAAATTATATGTAGTAAATAATGCAAAGTGTAAATACTAACAAAAGCAGCACACATGTAATACACATTAAAAACATGAATACATCAAATCAGTTTAATATTTTTATTAAAAACAAACATGTATGTGTTGTGTATGGCTTGGCTTTGCAGAAGGAATGTTGTGATGTCATGTGGAGTGTTTATGCCTGAGTGATGGAATGCATGGGTGAATGTTCTAACCTGGTCAGTTGGTGAGCCCTCTGCCTGGGTGATGGGCTGCCAGTGTTTTTATTGTCCTATATGTAACTTAAATGTAACCTGATTGACTGCTATAAAGATGCCTATGATGCTGGAAATAAACCTAGCATGTCAACCTAAGAAGGCTGGGAGCTGCTTCGTTACATTGGCGACAAGGGTGGTCTTTCCAAAGAAGAGTCTACGTGTGCAAAGCAGGTGCCCTGCTGCGGGGGGTGCAGGAAGGAAGAAAAGGATAACACTGCCCCCAAAATGAAGTAAGGTCCATCACCCAGGGTGGGAAAAGGGGGAGGAGGAGCACCCCAGTATTGGAAGGATTACAGGTCCATCATCTTGTAGTTGCTCTGCTGGGAAGTTCCCCATAAGATTGGAGGAGGGAAGGAGCAAAAAAGGGAAGGAACTGACTAGACGCAGTGCAGGGGCAGTCCCTCTTTTGGTGGATAAGTGGAAACTGTGGTCTTAGTGCAGTGTCACTTGTGGAAAACGGTTTATACTGCTGTGACATAAGGCATGCAGATCCTGGTTATGGAGCTGGACAACGGCCCCCGCCCATGGGATTGTGCGCCTGAATATGGATTCTAGGTCGCCTCCCCACTGTGCTTGATTCACTGAGTTTGGAGCAGGGAAATGGTGGCGGTTGGGCTTGGAGCGGTCCGCATTAGGCTTGGAGCAATCCACATTACCCTGTGGCTCACCTGTGAATGGTGCCGTCATGGGGAGCTGGAGGGAGTTGGTGGAGGCGTGGAACTTCCACAGCGTTCCAGCGCTCCGGATTCACTTACCCGCTACGTTGAACAGGGCTGGCGCTGCGTTGATCCTTGAAGTGCGTCACGTACCTTAAAGTAAAGGACCCAAGGATGTTCCCTGACGTGGCTACCGTTTCCAGGAAGTGACTGATGCAGGTTTGCCATTCGTAACTTACGTAGTAGTGCGTACGTTTGTGAGCAGAGGTGTCCCTAAGTAATCGATCGGGTTGGCTGCTGTGACGTGTGGAGCAACGCAGGTTTTGGAACGGTATCAGATGGGCCATCCAGAGTGCAGTGACACCGGAGCCGCATGGTGGTCTTGAGGAGCAACTCGCTTGGTGTTCGACGTGGGACAGATCGGAATGTCCTGCTGGGGAGAAGTCAGTACGGAGGTAGCAGGGATGACTTTCGTTGTGTCCCATGGTATTTGGAAGTGCCTATTCAAATGTGAAACCAGGATTGCGTATCCTTTTTAAAGGACCTGCGTATATCTGTCATATGGTTGGTATGGAAACACTTGTTTAATCCTTAAGACGTTTATTGGGTCTGCATGGTAAAGGTGGGGATAATGCGAAATAGCAGTTGGTGATGGCTGCATGGCTAGCATAAGAGTATATGGAGTATGCTAATGGTGTGAATGACATGTTGGTTAATTAGACTTAACTGTTTGAGGATTTTCATCTTATGGCCACAGGAGCAGGCATGGACTTTTAGTATCTAAGCATAAGCATCATCAGCATTGTTGGGAAATGTGGTAATCTGCTCACAGATTCTTATGGATAGTTATTGTTGTGAGGTGTGGGCATATATGAAGTTTAGAATGAACTTTTTGAGGGTTTGTAGTATTTAGTATTTAAGTTGCATAATTCTGACATTGGGCCTCATTACGACCTCGGCAGTAGCCATGCCGCTATTGGCGGCATGGCTGCCGCCGAAATTACATCCGGGGCCGGGTTCCCAGAATGGGGAATTACCAGGCCATTCCGAGTTTGGAGGGCCCGGTAATTCCTCCCTCCAGGAACAATGGGCCCGGACCTTCCCCATTCCCATTCAGCCCCCATAGGGCTGAATGGGAATGTGAGAGGGAGCAAACAACGGGCCGTTGTTTGCTCCCTCTTCCCCTCGCGGGACCCGGTAAGAACGCCAGGTTTGTGGCCTCGTAATGTGGCAGAACGGGTTTAACGGGTCTGTCTCCTTTTGCGGAGCCCGTTAACCTTTTCCACCAGGGTCGTAATGAGGCCCATTGACTTTTAGGATTGAATTTGGGTCGGGTTCATGGCATTTAATGTTTAAGAGACTAGAAGTAACATTTTGAGGATTTTCAGCATTTAGGTCGGATAATTGTGACATGGACTTTTAGGAGTGGATTTGGTTTGGTCTGCATGATGTGTATAATGTCTTAAGAAATGCATCAATTCAAAGGTATAGAACAATGCAATGTGAACTGCATATTGTGTTATGTGATGTATGGTTTACTGTATGGAACATTTGTATTGATCCGGGCAGTTTAGTCACTTTGGGGGTAGTGCCTTCAATTATCCCCTGTATGGGTGTCGATACGATTGTCTGGTGATTGCGGGGGCAGCACCTCCCATGTGTTTGGTTTTGGGTGAAGCTTATGTGTGATTTATAAGTCAGATCAGCATGATTGTGTCTTCCAAAAGTGATTTCTGGGGGTAGTGCCTTCAATTATGTTTTCAGTATGGGTGTGGAATGGTACAACACAAGGGCATTTGGGGGGTAGGGCCCCATAATGTGGTGTCTGGGGTAGCGCCTCCAGTACAGTATGGGCGTGATTGTGATGAGTCGCGCAGGGTTAAACAGTGTACGTGTGTATATGGTGGCAGCGCCACCAGATATGTCGGGGAATGACTACAATGAGGTTATGCATGGTTATCCCACGTATGGCTGTGTGATGTGGTAGCGCCACCAATTGCCGGGGCGTGACTGAAGTTAGTTATGCAAGGTCAATGGTTTGGTATTTGGGTGGTAGCGCCCCCAGTAGGTGTAGTGGTGCGACTGCAGCATAAGTCACGCATGGTGAGGGGTATATGTGTACGGATGGTAGCGCCCCCGGTGTTGGTATGGGCGTGTCTGTGGTATTAGGCACTGCATGGTCACACATTACCCGACTTTGTGGTTTATTTACCACAAATAATTTTTTCTATGTGCACATGCGGCTGAGTTTAGCTGCACCGTGTGCCCTTTTATGACTCTAGCCATCCTCATCAGGGTCCGGAGTGTGACAATGTCATTTGTTGTTGGTCCCGGTGTGCCTGGCCAGTGCATCGGGTATGAGGTGTGTGGTAGACTGTTAAAGCACGTGTTACGTGCCAGCCCTGATGATGCGAGTCGTGTGAATGTCTTATGTTGGTGTGCGTGGAGGTGTGTTGTGTAATGTCCTGCGCTGTTGTCGGAAGAGGTGAGATGTGTTGCATAATGCTTTGCTGTGTGTGATGTGCAATGTAAGGGGAGGAGATGTGTTGTGTATGGCATGGCTTTGCAGAAGGAATGTTGTGATGTCATGTGGAGTGTTTATGCCTGAGTGATGGAATGCATGGGTGAATGTTCTAACCTGGTCAGTTGGTGAGCCCTCTGCCTGGGTGATGGGCTGCCAGTGTTTTTATTGTCCTAAATGTAACTTAAATGTAACCTGATTGACTGCTATAAAGATGCCTATGAAGCTGGAAATAAACCTGGCATGTCAACCTAAGAAGGCTGGGAGCTGCTTCGTTACAGTATTCACACAACACATTATATTTCTTTCACTACAAAGCATTGTAGAGCAAAAACTAAATATTGCAAAACAAAAATAGGGTCAGTTAAGTTTACCATGATATTTGATTTTAATATATGTTCTAAATGTATTAATAATGGTTATTATGTTCTTAGCCGGTCAAGTGGCACAGCAAGTAGAGCGCTCGCTTTGACATCCGTGCAGAGCTTGCTAATGCAGGTTTGAATCCGGGCAGGGCCAAACTCAGCCTTTCATCCTTCCGAGGTCGATAAATGAGCACCACACACCGTGGGTAATAATAATAAGCAGCACTCAGATACCTGAGGGTTTGTAGCGCTATATAAATGTGAAATTATTATTATTACCTTAACATTATTATTTCTGATGTACGTAGAATTTAAGTTTTTGTTGGTTTAACCTTAACTTTTGTGTAAAAATATTTTTTTGCAAACAAATTATAGGGCCTGCGGTAGTTATGGTTAAGTTGCTCAACTCATAAAAAGAGCACTTTTTGGGTGGCTCATAACTTTGCACCACCTGGAGAAATCCTCACCAAACTTTGAAAAAGTATTTGGTCCCCTCAGAATGATTTTGCAAAGTTTGCTTATGGTTCATGCAAGAAGGGAAAAGTTATAGGAGAGGGTCCTAACATTTGTGGAAATCCTCATAGACGGAATGGAAAAAAGAATTTGCTTGTGCCAACAGGCCATACCCTGGACGGATTTTCACCAAATTTGCACCAGGAGCAGCGGCTTGGTCCTGAAAGCATGCTTTTGTAAATTAGGTGTGAATTTGTCCAGCAGTTTTTTTTAAATGGCCAAAAAGTAGGTAATGAAACAATGAATGATAGCTGGGTCTGGTCCGCGGACTCACTTCCCGATTCAGGGTTTGTGGACAACTCTGGGCCAATCACGGTCTGATGTGAAGTCTTCAGACATCACACGCGCCCGCTGATTGGATGGTGAAAAATGTGAGCTGCGTCAGATATTTTGAAACGGTTACCATGTTGGATCCCTGGACAGCAGCCGGTGTCCACAGATAGCGTGGTGGGTAAAAAAAACATTTGGGGTTATTTGGTGGCCGAAAGAGGGGCTAGAAAGGGTGGCCGAGTGCAATAAAGTTGACATGGAGCTGTTTTTATAGGTGAGAAAAAAAAAGGCGTGCAGGTGCCCGAGTCCACAGACATCGCTGCTGACTACAGACAACATTGTGAACAAACAGCCTAGAAAACACACTTGGGGTTTTTTGGTGGCTGAAATAGGGTCTGGAAAGGGCGGGGGAGTGGAATAAGGTGGATATGGAGCTGTTTTTATAGGTGAGAAAAAGGATTGAAGGTGCAGCTGAGTCCGCAGTCATCATTTGGATGGCAGGGGGTTCTGGTGAGTCTTGTTATTTGAAGGTGTATTGTACGTACCTGTTATATGGTTTAATTATATTGTGGTGGTTGTGGCCAGTGGTCAGATTCTTATAGCAATTATATGTACTGTAGTGGGACTATACCGTATTTGTAATATGGTGGAATTATATAATTGAAGTATATATGGTATTTATGATTGTAGTACAATTGAGGATAGTGCTCCTCTGTCTTTGCTCCACCCTTGACACAGTCAACCATTCTAGCCTCATTAAATGGCTACATGATAGTTTCGGCACCACGGACCTGGCACTGGACTGGCTTACTTTTTTCCCTCACTAACCGGCCTTCCCAGCAGCAACTGAGCCGTATCTCCACCATCTAGCTATCTACCTGCAGCATCCTCCAGGGATGTATTATATCTCTGTGGCTCTTGGATATGTAGGTTGCCACTCTGGCTCACCTGATCTCCTTCTTCTCTCCTCATTTCCAGTGTTATGCTGATGGCACACAGCTTTCCTTGAAACTTCCCTCTACTACTTTCTCCTCCCCGTCTCTCATCTCTGATTGTCTAAACGGCATCCAGGGATTGTGTACAGCTAACAATCTCTGTCTTAATTAAAGTAAAATGGAGATAGGATCCTTCTTATTGGGACACTTGTGCCCTGTTTCCCTGCCTATCCTCTGGCCGCCCTCCTTGGGCCCTCTGCCATCACCATCCTGTGAGGCCAAAAACCTTGGGGTCATCTTTGACTCCTCTCTCTCCTTCACTCCTTAAATTTTGGACCTTGTCAAGAAAGCCCACTTTCAGCTTCACCTCCTTACAGGCATTCAAACTTTCCTCACCTTCCCCCAGAAAATCCACATCTATAGAGCCCTGGTCTTGTCTAGGCTGGACTACTGCAACAGTATTTTTATCAACCTCTTTGTTCTCTACGTCCCCTTCAGTTAATCCAGAATAGGGCTGAAAGACGTATCCTTGGCCTCAAGCCCAAGGATCATATCCCTGCAGCCCTAAAATCTCGACATTGGCTCCTGGTGGCTGCAAGGATGAAAATCAAGATCCTCTGTATCATCAAAAAGGCTTTCTGGGGCCTGGGACCACACTATCTCCAACTTTCTCTCCCTAAATACTCCTCTGCTAGAGCCCTCCACTCCTGTAACTGCGATTCTCTACTTGTCAAACGCGTCTCCAAACAGAGAGCAGGAGGCAGGGGTCTCTATTTGGAGGGTGCCTCACTTTGGAACATTTTCCCTGCCCCTCTCAGAGTTGAGCTGGAATTTCTTATGTTTCGGAAACTTCTGAAAACTCTGCTTTTCTCTCAAAGCACCCCCACTGAGACTGGTGGTCTGGCCCTTCATAAACCTCACAGGTTCCATGCACTATATATATAGTCGACACCAGTACCTCCCCCCTTTAGCACTGCCCTTGTACTCCACCCTTGTCACTCCTCCACCCCAGCAGATATCCAGTGGCCTTCCTCCTTAGCATCCCTTGGCATTTCTGTCCTGGGCTCCCATCATCACTTGCCCATCCTTACTCCCCTTTCCATTCATGTACATCTGTTACTGCAGAATGCATATGTGCATTTATAGCAGCACTGTGTACAATTTATTTGTATAAGTAAGGGAAATATATATGGAAAAGATGTGTAGAATATTGTGACGTGGCAGTTGGTGTGTGGAAGTTTAATATGTTGATAGGGTTATATGCAGTGTTTTTGCAAGTGATTGGTGTGACTGTTCGAAAGTCATATAAGTAAAAAGGGTATAAAGGCTTTCCTTTGTGATGGTGTGTATGTGCCATCCGGGTCTTTTAATGATGCATGTGAGGGATGCTCTCGCTTGCTACCGCAGTAGTCTCCCTTGCTACCCCTAAAAAAATGTTTTTTTTTTCTTTTTACAAATTGAAGCTGCTGGCCTGTGGCCAATGCCATGTGGCTATTTGAGCTATTTGTCTTTCTGGCATTCCATACAATAATTGCTAGACTCATTAAATGTTTATTTCAGGCACACTTCAGACGGTGAATCACTGATTTAGTCTGTTGTTAAACACCTCAAATTCACAATGCAGACAAAAAACTCTAAAAAGCATTTAGAGTAGAATAAGCATCCATTTTGGATGATACATTTTGCTTGTCGCAAGTTGCAGTTATAGCATGTTTTTTTCTGCCGATACATATGGTGATCCATTCTTGTATAAAATGTATATCCAGCAATATTGTGTATCCAGTTATATTGTAACCATATTTTTCATAGTGTAGTTAGAAACAATGCTATGTGATGCCACTTCCTGTTTTGTCAACGGGTAAACGGTTGTGTTCCATCGCTTCCCATGATGTCACTTCGGGGTGGGGTCAAATGATACCACTTACAGTGGTGTCATCAGAGGTCAAGGGTCATGTGATGTCACTTCCGCTGACCCTGGCATTTTGGTGAAATGACATTCCTTTGCATGTTCTGGAAAGGGGACTGCGGAGACTGCCGATAGTCCATGGATTATGATGTCATCTTTGATATCCTGAGTGTTAGTCTTAGCAGTGCACAGTGGTGGTGCGAGTTACGGTTGCGTAGCTTCTCATAACTGCCGAATTTCTGGTGGTTTTGGTTTTACTTGTAACCATAACATCCCTTTAACAAGGTTTTTTCACAGAATTTCATAGGTTTTTGTTAGTGCAACTTAACCATTACGTCCCTTTAATAAGGTTTTTTTCACTGAATATATATGGTATACATTACTCACCGGAATCGTATTTCTGATGCTTGTATATGCTTAGATTCACATGCTGTGCATAGGCCGACATCTAGTGGAAGCTGCGGAGTATTACAGTTGTTGTATTCAAAACTCGAAAAGGGACGTAGACAGGGCTTGCCAGATGTCCACTGTACCCATGATCCCTCATGCATGAAGGTCCCTCAAATTATTATTTTTCTGACATGAGGTAGCATGAGGTGTAGCGTGAGTACAGTTGTATCCAAGCAGATACATATCAGACAAGCTCATAAGCATCCATATGCCTTCTCTCCAAGGGGAGAAAGGGTGGTCGCATGTGAATCTAAGCAGATACAAGCATTAGAAATATGATTACAGTGAGTAATGTATCCCTTCTGAGGCTTGTGGAATCTGTTTAGATCACATGCTGTGCATAGATTAGCGAGCAGTGTTAGAAGAAGGTGGAGGGATGTGAGACGGTTCATGGGTGAACAGATGTCTTAGAACCACTTGTCCCACCTGTGTATCTGTCTTGGAATAAGTGTCAATGCAGTAGTGCTGTATGAAAGTGTGTATTGAGTTCCATGTAGCTGCTTTGCAAATGCTGTCTAGAGAGACATTTACAATGAAAGCCAGAGTGGCTCCTGTACTCCTTGTGGAGTGAGCTCTGTGCATAAAAGCCAGTGTCTTGTCGTATAGGGAATAGCACAATTGTATACATCTGACTATCCACCTAGAGATGGCATTCTTTGAAATGCAGTCACCTTCTCTGCCTGGCACTATGGAGACAAACAGTTGATCTGTTTTTCTTAGTGGTCTGGTATTGTCTACAAAGTACAGGACCACTCTCCTCACATCTAGTGTGTGGAGTTTTACCTCAGCTGAGCTGGTGGGTTCCTGGAAGAAATGCGGTAGCTCAATAGACTGGTTTATGTGAAATTTAGATATGAACTTAGGGGAGAACCTAGGGTGAGTACGTAAAACCAGCTTGTCTTTGTTCACAACAAAGAAAGAATCCTGCACTGACAATGCTTATTTTTCACTAACTCTTCTTATGGAAGTGATGGCCACTACGAAGGCAGTTTTATAAGTCAGGTGTTTGAGACTAGACTTGTGCATCAGCTCGAAAAGGGGTCCCATGAGCTTAGTGAGTACAACATTGAGATCCATCCAGGCTGCGGGTTCGAAATTGGAGGGTGGAGTCTCTTTACTCCCTCCATCAATGCTTTGATGACAGGTACCTTCCATCATGAGACTTTATTGTGGGAAGTGGTATAGGCTGACAAAGCCGCCAGGTGGACCTTTAAGGAGTTGAATACTATCCCTGCATTTAGCAAGTTGAGCATATAAGTTAGCATGTGGGAAGGAGTACATTCTATGGGGTTAATTTGTTTAGACTGACACCAAATTACAAATCTCCTCCACTTATCAAAATAACAGTGCCTAGTGTTAGGCTTTCTTGATTCTTTTAAGATATCCATAGATCTCTGTGGCAGATTAAGATGTGACTATGACCTCAGGAACTATGCTGCCAAGTTCATTGAGTGAGGTTGAGGGTGCACTGTTAGTCCCCCGTGCTGAGTGAGCAGATTGTACGGGCACGGGAGTTTGATGTGATCGCACATCGCCAGTTTGCGCAGATATGGATACCAGGGTTGTCTTGCCCACATGGGAGCAACTAGGATGAGCGTAACCTGTTCCTTGTGGATCTTGTTCACCGCCTTCCTCATTAGAGGCGTTGGGGGAAAAGCGTAAGCAAATATCCCTGACCAGTTCATCCATGGGCTTTCCCCTTGGAGCCTTGCTGGGGGAACCTGGACGCAAAGTCTGGGCATTGTCTGTTTTCGCTTGCAGGGACAAGTCTATTGTTGGGAAACCCCATTGAGAGAAGAGGTGTTCTACTACCCCTTCGTGTAGTTGCCACTCGTGTTCTTCTGGAAGGGAATCTCTGCACAATGAGTCTGCGAGAGAGTTGAGTTCCCCTGGAACGTGCTGTGACGATAGGAATATTTTCCATTTGAGTGCCCATTTCCAAATTTGTTGCACAAGCCTGGATAGATTTAGAGAATGTGTCCCCCCCCTGTTTGTTGATGTAAAACATTGCTGTAGTGCTGTCTGTCAGGATTTGCACAAATTGGTTCGCTAGGTGAGGTTCGAATGCCTGAAGGGCCTTGAATACTGCTAGTAGTTCAAGCAGATTGATGTGGTTCTGTGCTGCTGCGTGAGACCATAGACCTTGAGCTGTGTGGTGAAGGTAGTGAGCCCCCACCCAGCGAGTGAGGCGTTAGTCGTGACAATCACGTGTACTTTCAGATCTTAGAAGGGTTTCCCCTTCAGCAGATTTTCTCTTGTCCACCAGCGAAGATTTTGTACTAGTGTTGCCAAAACAACCACTAGATCGTCCCACTGACCACTCGCCTCAGACCACTGTTTCGCCAACCACTCCTGCATGGGTCGCATGCGCAGTCGCGTGTGAGGAACCAGGTCAATGCAAGATGCCATCATGCCTAGCAAATGCATGGCTTTGCGCACCCTTATTTGGCAGCCGGCCTGATAATGTGGTATTTGCAGTAACATATTTTGGACTCTTTCCTCTGACGGAAAGACCGACCCCTCTTGTGTGTCTATGATAGCTCCTAGGAACTGTTTAATTGTGCTTGGCACTAGGCAAAATTGTTTCTCATTGATGGAAAAGCCCAATTGGAAGAGTAGGTTGATAGTTCTCTGAATGTTTTGCCTGCAAATTAGGCGGTACTCCCCTGTAATCATCCAGTTGCCCAGGTAAGGGTACACTGGGATTGCCTCCCTGCGCAGGTGTTCTGCCACCACCGCCAGTACCTTCGTGAATACCCTTGGAGCAGATGCTGTTCCAAAGGGTAGCACCTTGAATTGGTAGTGATGGTTTGCTATCTATAAACGCAAGAATCTTCTGTGCGCTGGGAACATTGAAATATGAAAATTGGCATCTTTCATATCCAGTGTTGCCATGTAATCCCCCTTTTTTAGTAGAGGGATTACCTCTTGTAGCCTAGTCATGCAGAACTTTTGTGGTTTGACATATTTGTTTGCAGGGCGCAAATCTAATACTGGGCGCATTGTTAGATCTTTATTTGGCACAAGGAAGTAAGTTGAATAAATACCCTTGTTTACCTGGTTGGCCGGGAAGAGTTCAATGGCGTCCTTTAGTAGAAGCGTGGCGACTTCCTCGAGAAAAATACGCTAGTGTTCCTTGGAATGGGTCTTTTGTCGTAGGGGGTGGTTTCGGGGTTGCTCGAGGAACTCTATACAATATCTGCCTGGTACAGGGGCCAGCACTCATCTGTCTGTGGTGGTTGCCTCCCATGCGTGGGGGAAGGTGGATATGCGCCCTCATACTGGAGAGGCATGGGAGGACACCTGGAGAGATAGTCACTGCTTTTGAAGTGGAGTGCCACCTCGGGAGGAGTTGCCTCTACCGCGTACGCCGGATCTGCTTGCTCATCTTTGGTAATTCTGGGAGGACTGACCCCGATTGTTTCCCCAGGTAGTACCTTTGGCTTTGGGTATAAGTGGAACCCCTCTGTGAATTTTGGCCGTGTGAACGATGAAAATTCATGTTTCCCCTCTGGCCAGTAGGTTTATTGGTCACTTGACCCAATGACTTGAGAGTATCGTATTTTTCTTTGGCTGTCTTTAAGGCATCCTCGACAGCCTTGCCAAAGAGCACAGCACATTGGGCTCAACAGGCATGTTGATAAGGGTAGCTTGCGTCTTTGGTTTAAAACCCTATTGGCGCAACCAAGCGTGACGCTTGATAATAGTCCCTTCTGCTATTAGCCTGTCTGCGGCGTCAAGATTGGTTTTTAATAAGTAGCTTGACACTGCTCTGCCTTCTGCGGCCACCTAGGCAAGCTGAGACTTAAGTGGTCCCGGGACCGAAGATAGTAAGGCTGAGACCTCATCCCATTTGTGGCAGTTGTAACTGGCCAACAGGGTAGAATTGTTAGCAATCCTAGTCTGGAATGCCATGGAGGAGGCCACCTTTCTGCCCATTGTGTAAAGTCTCTTGCTTTCCTTGTCAGGCGGGGCCTCAGAGGAAGCTAGGGGAGTACCAGCCCTCTTCCTTGTTGCAGTGAGAACTACTGAATCAGGCTTCAGTTGCCCTCGGATATACAGCGGGTCAAAAGGGGCAGGTCTAAACAGTTTCTCTATGCGGGTGTTCACTGCCCACTTAAGATTAGGGGTTTCCAGCGATGGCTGTATTTTTCACTTAATGGACTTGAGGAGAGAGATAAACTGTGTGACGGCCTTCTAATCGCCTAGGATTTCTTCTACAAACTCCTTATCTTGTTGTACTTCCTGAGTTTCTATCTGAAAATGCTCTGTCGCCTTGACGAGCACTTCATTTAGTAGGGGTTGGTTGTCAATGTGTGAGTCCATGACCGGAGGATCCTGATCAACATGTGAGTCCATGGGATATAAGTTTGCCTCAGGGTCCACCTCCGGGTCTTCATCATCCCTGTAATAAGGGTCTGCTGCGTCCTCCCCGTAATAAGAGTCTGCTGCCTCTTGAATAGAGAGGTCTTCATGGTCGGAGTCCGGGTCATAGTGATCAATGACTGTGTCTTGCACTGGAGGCTCGGGCGAGACCTCTTAGCAGGGGTTTCAGCAGGTTGAGCAGGGATATGCGACCCAGAGGGTGCTGTAGTGGGGGAAGTGGTGTGGAAACTTTTGAAATAGGCAGGGTCCTTTTCATAGAAGTTGGCCATGAAGGACATCCTCCTCATGACCCTGTCTATATCCTCATCCGACCATTGTGCAGAACTAGGAATGACCAATGGTTGGGAACGGATTCCTAAATCTTCATCTGTTGGAGGAAGTAATATAGGCTCTTTGGGCCTAGCCTCTTGAGATTTCTCTTTATGAGGGGTGGGCCTAGCCTCCTGAGATTTTTCCCTATGTGGGGTCTTATCCCTATGAGGGGTTTTATAGGACTTTTTCTTGGACTCCTTCTCCCTACCCTGGCCCCCTGAAGTGTGTTTCCCAGACTGTTTGTGGCCTAGTACCTGACTTGATGCAGAACATCGAATTTTGGGTGTGGGCTGAACCGGAGACTCGTCCGTGAATGATCGGCCCTTGGTGGGAGTTTCTCACGCAACGTCCGTACCATCCTTTGACGGCCGGGACCTGTCATGCGGCGATCTCGAACGAGAGTGCCCAGAGGACAGAGATTCCACACACCTTTCTCTGGATGTCGTGTGTTGCCATCCGCTCAACACGTGTGTCGAGTATCGGCCTTGGGTTGTGTGCTTAGTGGTAGATGAAGTGATAGCGCTTCGGCCGCCAGGTGTTGTCCCCATAACAAGGCCGCCGCCTGTCTTCCAGGGTCGGGGGCCTGCGCTTGGGTAAGCAAAGCCACCCTGTCACCTTTGCCGTCAGAAAGCGTGGCGTTGCTGCCGTCGCTGAAAGCATCTTCTACTTCCATGTCCTCAAGCTGCCTGGCGTAGTGGGCCCAGCGTTTGGTAGATCGGTCCTTCAAAGTCTTGGGCTTGAAGAGCCTACATGCGCGACAAGAACCCTCAACGTGGTCTCTCGGGAGACACAGGTTACAGACTAGGTGGTTGTTATGTCGTGCGTTTTGCCGGAGGCCCAGCACGAGGGGCTGGCTCCGGTCCAAGAGGCCGCATGGCCTGGAGCGCGGCCTGGGCAGGGGAGATCAAGAAAAGACACACACACACGCTGGCTCAGCTTCGCCCGGAACTGCCTCCCACTCAGGGGGCGGGGCTTTTATTAACTTGCCCTACGTCACCGCGCTGCGGGACGTAGGGCGGATATAACATTCCTCCTTTATTTCAACATGACCTAAACAACATAAACATAAGCCGCATGCTCAACTATAAAACTTCTGCCACTGCTGGGGAAATTAGCATACATAGTCATTCAGCCTCGCAGGCGGTCTCGTGGTCTTTCTCAGGCTGTACCGCTTCGCTTGGGGGCTGTCCCCGCTCGGCTCGTCAGTCTGCTCACCTTCGTTACATGTGTCCTCACTGCTGGGTAGTCTCGGTGATTGCCAGCTGCAATCCCCCGCAGATTCTTCCTGGGGGTCTTGCGCCGGCACGTCGCTGCTTTGTTGCTCGTTGTCGTCGTGATGTCCTTCGCCATCCGTCCAGAGTTGCTGGGGCACGGGCTTGAACCAGGAAGCGTTCCTTGTTACTTCCCGACCTCCCCGTGTGACCGTTATCATGGTCCCACGCCGGTTGCTGATAGTCCATGGCAGTTCGTCATACCTGGTGTCCATCTTGGATTTTGTGGGATTTCGCAACATGATGACTTGGTCGCCCACTCTGTGGTTGGAGGGCCTTGCTCTTCTCTTGGCGCTCATGTGAGCATTGGCACGTGTTCTCCTCGTTTCCACACGTGCATGGTCGATGTCGTCAGGGGTTCTGCTTGGATGATGGGGAATCGACGAGTTGATGACAGTTCCGAACATAAGGTCAGTAGGTGGTATGCCCGTGGTGCTGTGGGGGGTGACCCAATAGTTCCTTAGGAACCGGAACAGGTCGATCCTCCACGGGCTGGCGTTTGCCTTTGATACTCGGAGTACCTTGTTGATAGTTCTCATGAAACGCTCGACGTCCCCATTAGCTTGCGGCCACCTTGGCATGATATGGTGGTATTTGATGCCCAGTTCCTGTAGGTATGACTTGAATTCCTCCCCTGTGAATGGGGGTCCATTGTCACTCTTAATGGTCGTGGGCAGCCCATGGGTGGCAAACATCTTTTCTATCACCGGGATGACCACCTCCGCGGCGGTGGATTCCAGTATCTCGACCTCTGGATATCGTGAGTGGTCATCGATTGCCACCAGTAGGTGTAGACCCTCTCTGATTTTGCAAAAGTCAAAAAGTCAATGCTGATCGCTTCCCATCGTGCCCGGCCACGCTCGGCCGATAGGATCGGTTCTGGGTCTGGGGGTCCACTCGTTATTTGGCAGGGTAGACATGTGTTCACTAAGTCCTCCACTCGATCGTCAATGTGAGGGAACCAAACCCTGTGTCGGATCTGTGCCTTTGTCCTCGCAAGCCCTTGGTGTCCTTCATGCGCTAGGGCAACTATCCTGTCTTGCAGCCTTGGGGGTATGATGATGCGGTCACCCCTTAGCAGGAGCCCTCCCTCAGTGATCGAGAGGTCTTGTCGAACCGTGAACATGCCTGCTAGGAACGCCTTTGCCCCCTCGGTTCTGTTGCGTGTATGCGACATGAAGTCTTTCCAGTTGCCTGACAAGATGGCATCTTTTACCAGATCGCAACATGGGTCATTCTGGGTTTCTGTTGTAATGTCCTCGATGTTTATCGCTTTGGGCCTCATGGTGTGGACCACTTGACAGATGTGCTCCTCCGTTTCTTCGGCGACTAACACTTCCTGCTGGGTGGCTGGTCGTGGGTGTCTCGACAGGAAGTCCGCGGGGTTGCCGCTGCCCGGTTGGTAGACAAGTTTGAAATCATATTGCTGGAGGTGTAGCAGCCACTTGGTGATTCTGGCTGGTGGGTGTGCCGATGACCCAATGAAGATTGGTAGCAGGGGCTTGTGGCCGGTGATCGCCGTGAACTTGCGCCCATATAGGTACATGTGGAAGTGTCGACATCCCCATAGAACGGCAATTGCCTCCTTTTCTATGTGGGAGTACCTTTGTTCCGTTGCTGTGAGCGCCCTGGATGCATAAGCAATCGACCTTTTTGTACCCTCTTTCGTGACCTGCATCAAGATTGCTCCGAGTCCGACTGGGCTGGCATCCACAAATAGTTCTGTCGGGAGGTCCGTGTCGTAGTAGGCCATCTTGGTATCCGTTGACAGGGAGTCTTTTATGCTCTCAAATGCCTCCTGGCATTCGGGTCCCCAGTCCCACTTGGTGCTGGCCTTTGTTAGCTCCCGCAGTGGTTCGGATAGTGTTGCTAAGTTCCGAATTAATCTGCCACAGTAAGTGGCCATACCCAGGAAACTGCGCACCTCGGTGGGAGTCGTGGGGGGGCTGGCAGCTTGTATGTCCGCCACTTTCTGGGGATCAGGCGATATGCCGGTGCGGTCGAACCGGTATCCAAAAAACGTTATTTCTGGTTTTAGGAATTCGCACTTCTCTCGATGGATTGTGAGTCCGGCGCTTTCCAACCTGCCCAGTAGTGCCTTCAGTCTCACGATGTGTTCCTTGATGTCCGGTGCATGTATCAGGATGTCATCGCTCACGTTCAGTACCCCTGGTATGCCTCTGATGACCTCCTGGATGGTTTGTTGAAAAACCTCCGCGGCCGACGATATGCCGAAACTCAGGCGCTTGTACCTCCTCAGGCCCAAGTGGGTTGAGAACGTGGTGATGTAGCGCGATTCTCTGTGTAGCTTCAGCTGGTGGTACCCCGCCTTTAGGTCTACCTTCGAGAACACACACGATCCCGTGAGGTCAGTGATGATTTCATCGATTGTCGGCGTTATGTGTCGCTCTCTCTTTATGGCTGCATTGGGCAGGCGCATGTCAATGCAGATCCGAACTTTCTCTGGCTGTTTGGGCTTCCGGGTGACCACCATCGGGGAAACCCACGGTGTTGGTCCCGTGACTTCTTCAATATTACCAGCGGCTTCGAGTGACCTTAACTCCTTCTCGACTTGTTCCCTCATGTGGAAAGGTGTCCGTCGGTGTCTTACTGCGCGTGGTTGCACTGACTGATCAATATGTAGTTTGATGGTCTTTCCTTTGAGGCAGCCTATCCCCCTCTGTAGCATGGGGTGTTGCCTGAGAAAGTTCTCGACCTCGGATGTGTCGTCAACGTGGCATATGAATTTTACCACGCCCAGGTCTTCAGCCGCATCTCCGCTCAACAGGCTTTCAATTCCCGCCTTGACGACATAGATCTTCGACCACAACTTCTGTTCGCCATGCTCAAGCGTGGTGCGGAACCTCCCGATGACTGGTAGAGGTTTCCGACTGCCGTAGGCAAATAGTCGAGTGTCTGTGGATGTTAGCTCGGGTCGTGGAGCGAGGGTTCGAAAAACGGTGGTTGGCATGACGTTTACCGAAGCCCCCGTGTCGATGGTCATTTGTATGTCCTGGCCTTGTATGTTGACCATGCATTTTTGTCGCCTGGCGGTTCTTTTCGACTGTGCTGGCCCTTGGTTTAGTGTCGATACTAAGTACACTTTTCGGCCCTTTCCTTCATTCTCCGTGCCTGCTGTTTGTCGTAGGGCTGAGAGATCATCTCCTTCTTCTTCCGTCGAGGAGTTGACTACCGCTACCCTCCTCGCGCTGGCTTGTTTCTTTTTCTTCGATGACCCTTTCTCCTGGGATCCTTGTGGGGGCTGCAGTGGCGTGTTCAAGGATCTGCACACTTTCGCGTAGTGATCCTTCCGGCCACATGCTCCGCACGTGGTGCCTTGCGCCGGGCAGTTTCGCCTTCCGTGCCTTTGGCCACCACACCATCCACATTCAGTTGGTCCTGGTGCTCGAGGCTGCCACCTGTTCTGGGTGTAACCGCTGCCATATTCGCTCCTCGTTGATTGTCTGTCCGAGATTTGAGCCACCATCGCTGTGGACAGTGACGGCTGGAGTTTTTGTAGGGTCACTTCCATGTTGGCGGCCCTGGAGTGGGCAAGCTCCCTCTGTCGGCCCAGTTCCAGGATGTGCTGTAGAGGGATGCCCTTTTCACTGAGCACGAGACGCCTCAGCTTCTCCGAGTGAATTCCATTTATGATTTGCCTCCTAATCTCCCTTTCAGTGTTCGTAAACTCACACGACATGGCCAGCTTCCTCAGCCTCGTGTGGTAGGCGTCGAGAGTCTCGTCGGTGGCCTGGATGGTCGTGCAGAAGATAAAGGTTTCATAGTCTGGATTTAGTTGCGGGAGAAAATGTGCTGTTAGAGCGTCCTTCGCACTCTGGTATGCATCTTGGCCGTCGTCCACATCCAGGGAGTTAAAGATGCGCAGCACCTCGTCGCCCACACTGAGGAGTAGATAAGCCTTCATTTTTCTGGATGACGTGACGTCCTTACATTCCATGGCCATCTCGAACTTCTGTAGCCATAGCTGCCATCTGGGCCCACTGGACGATGGGTCAGTGAATGGGTCGAATGGTTGGATCAACGTCGACGAACTTCCTTGCGTGCGAGGCGGTGGTGACGCCATGGACAGGTTTGCCGCCATTCTGGACGGTGTGGAAGGTCCAGGGGTAGATAGCCCAGTCGCCATGGTGTTGCGTGCGCTCGGTCGCCGAGTGTCTGCCCTTCGGGTTCGTGCGTGCCCTGTGGTGATGCAGCGTCCTACCGGCACATGTGCTCCGATGGATTGGTGCAGGAGTCGACGTGCTGGTGGTGCCCGGGACGACACGTGAAAAAAAAAACTCTTTTTTTTTTCCTTTTTTTTTTTTTTTTACCCCCTGAGGATGAGGTGTGGAAAGGGGGAATGAAAAGAGAAAAAAAAAATTTTTTTTTTTTTTGGGGGTGGGGGTCACGTGGTCGTGGGGCCCCCACCGGGTGTCCAAAAATTTACACGGAGAGACCGTGTGGTCTCCGCGTGCGAACTCGCGTTGGAGCGCGTGGATGCTCGCTCACTTCCTCGTCGCCATTGTTATGTCGTGCGTTTTGCCGGAGGCCCAGCACGAGGGGCTGGCTCCGGTCCAAGAGGCCGCATGGCCTGGAGCGCGGCCTGGGCAGGGGAGATCAAGAAAAGACACACACACACACGCTGGCTCAGCTTCGCCCGGAACTGCCTCCCACTCAGGGGGCGGGGCTTTTATTAACTTGCCCTACGTCACCGCGCTGCGGGACTTAGGGCGGATATAACAGTGGTTATCGACCCACTGAAATTTCCTATTGCACTTAAGGAAAAATTTAAAGGGGGTCTTGTCCATAATGGAAAGATACAGCAGCTTGGCGAATGTAGTGTAAGAAAAGGGGCATATACATTCTAAAATGACCTCCCCCCTCTCTCCCTACTGTGTGGGCCGAAGCCCGGGGTGGCCTTTCAAGGCCGAAATAGATCCGTCGCGGGAGTCTTCCGACGGTCGTCTTTCTTGTCTTCACCAGCGTGATGTTTCGATAGTCAGTGATATAAAGGATAGAAAGAATAAACTATCGGTAATTGAAAACTAGTAAATAACTATAAACCGAAAGAGGAACTCCGCTATAAACGTCCGTCTAGAATGGCGGAAAAAAACAATCTGAGGGACCTCGACGCATGAGGGTTCATGGGTACAGTGGACATTGCACTATGGATAGTATTACTGGCACGCCCTGTCAACGTCCCTTTTCGAGTTTAGAAAACAACTGTAATACTCTGCAGCTTCCACTAGATGTCGGACTATGCACAGCATGTGATCTAAGCAGAGTCTACAAGCCTCAGAAATAAAGATATATATATATATATATATACACATTTTTTTTTTTTTTTTTTTACACAGCCCACGGTAGTGGCCGTGTAGTTATGGTTATGTTGCTTATCCCATAGAAAGAGCACTTTTTGGGCGGCTTATAACTTCGCTCACCCTGGACGAATCCACACCAAACTTTGCAAAAAAAAGAATATGGCCCACTCTGAATGTATTTGCAGTTTAGTGAGGTTTGGTGCAGGGGGGCAAAGTAATAAGGGGGACCCACATTTTTATTTTTCCCATAGTGTGAATTTGCACCAAATTTGCGGCATGAGTAGCGGCTTGGACCCGAAAGTGTGCTTTTGTTAATTTGGTGGAAATCCGTCCAGTAGTTTTTTTTTAAACAACCAAAAACCAGGTCTCAAAGAATTAGTGAGATCTATGTCTGCTCTGTGGACACATTTCCCTGTTCGCTCCGCGGAGAGGACACCGATTGACTAATCGGCTTGCGTCATGTCCGCGGACATGCGACGTGTTCGCTGATTGGCTGGGATGAAGTGTGAGGTGCGTCTCTCTTTTGATGTGCCTGCCAGCTTGGATCCGTGGACATCCACGGACAGCGCGGCGATGAACGGGAAAAAAATACAATTTCGGGGAGTGTGTTGGTGTGTAAGAGTGCTTGGGGAGGGTGGGGAAGTAAGAGATGGGTTCAATGCTCTATTTGTTGAGATGGCAGGTGCCCCTGATGTGTTTGTCATGTCTGCGGTCTTCACGGCTGTCCGCGGACATAACAAATGCACTATTGGCTATTTTACTTTAGTATGGTATTGGTTTTGGATTGTTAGTAGAGCTTTGATTGTAACTAATATCCCGTATAAGTAGCCTATATAGCACAGTTTCAATTTTCGAATGCTCGGCCATGCACCCAATGAAAGGGGCCCCTAGGGGTCCCTTACGTCTATGGAAACAAGGCAAGTCACCACACACGATAGATACGCCAGACACGTGGTTGTATTCCCAAAGCTAGGGTTTATTGCAAAGCAAATAGTCTCAGTTGGCCAACTCGGTCTCACGCCCCGCGACGTGCATCTCTAGACCTCGAGGGACGCAAGAGAGCGAATTACGCACATCAGTTACATATATACAAAATGCATATCATACAATCAGCTATGACATATTTAACACCCCCCCTTTATTGGGTTTCTTTGAACTCGGTGTGATGATGGACACTTTCGACAATTATGACACCTTCAAATATCTATTCTAGTAACAATATGCAATTTGCGAGTGCGGAGGCATCTTTTAGTTGTTGAACAGAACACAGTGCTTCTGTTCTTGGAAGCGAGCTACATACGGGGGAAGAGTCACATTCCAGACCTTGCTATCTATGAGGTGCTATTCGTGTCCTGGGAGCCGACACGCTCTACAGGGCTCAGTAAAAGGGGGGCCGTAAGAAGAGCATAATTCAAGCTTTTAGCTGCTTTATTCTAGCATATTCTACCATATAACGAGACTGGCTGGCAGCTGTGAAATGATTAAATGCCCTGCAGCTCTGCTTCAAGGCTACATTCGGGAGGGACCCGGGCATTCCTTCCTGTTGCTGCCTACGTTGTGTTTCAACAAACTCTTGTTAGCCTCGCTGCCCTGCGTCCTTGTCCTTTCACGTTCAGACAACAATGTTTAACAGTCGAGCAGTGTAAGCAGAAAATGTGCTGCGAAGCAATAAGAACAGAAAGCAATGAGCAATTGTTAGAAAACAAAATGGCGATCCTTGTTACATCAAAATGGTCATTCATTGGTAAACTCGGAAACCTATATGTCTATCATATCGTGCATGAGACGGTTGGCCACGGCCACCAAAATACGTTTGCCGTCAATCATGAGAGGTATCCATTTTTCTAGACTGACAAACCCTCCTTTGGCCGTATGCCAAACGTCTCATTCATTCATGGTATCTGTCATGATGCCTACCCCCGGAGCACCAGGCCAGGCCCAGCACCCCCAGGAGCAGGCATCACGCCCCCGGGTAAAAGCCCAGCGGCCCTTTATAGGGGCTCTTTGGACTCTGGCCTGGCGCCGTTGGCGCCAGGCTCATGTTGTACATCAGTCCTGGCGCCATAGGCGCCAGGCTCATAAGGGGAATTGTTTGGTGCACTTACCTGAAGCAGACCATGCTGCACACTCACCTGATGCAGACCATGCTGCATGAAGAACCAAGCCAAATGAGGCTTAGGAGGGATTATTTTTCTGAAGGAACTATTTTGTTACTTGGGTGGGGCTGTGGAAGAATACTCAACTGGAACTTCTTCCAAAGCTATTTAAGCCACGCGTGGACAGCCACACGTGCTTCACGCTGTTCTGCATCCCAGCAGCTGAACGCTCACCGTGTCTGCTCCTGCACCTGGACTCCAGCCATGCCCGCCTCGAACCTGGAACACCTGTAAGGGAATAAGAGAAGAGAAAGGTGAAAACCAAGAACTTATTCAACCTTCTTACCTGCATCCGGAATCTTCACGCCAGCATTCCTGAAGGAAGACTTCCATTTAAAAGCACCGCGTTGCTCGCTGCAGTGCCGCGCTTCACTCACCTGTTCCCGAGACGCCGCCTGGCTACATCGCGGCTCTCAGCATCGGTCGCCACATCTCTGCACCTAGGGGAGAGAAGAAGAGACAAAAGGTGAGCAAGGGAACACAAGAGGAAAGCCGAATTTTCAGCCATATTACTTGCCGGCTTTCCTTGGTGAACCATTCCACATCTCGGGTTGGCGCCGCATCTTTGGCAGGCACCGCACCCCAGCCCCTAAGGGGAAAGGAGAAAAGACATTACTGGGGAATTATAAAGACATTTAGAGGGGTCGCCCTCATCACTAACTCACCCGATTTTACAACCGGCAATTTAACCCCTCAAAGCATCGCCTTTGTTCTGCACCTGAAATAAAGGACAGAAAAAACAACATAAAAGGAGGCTCACACTTGAACTTTTGCATCTTCATACTTATGGCGTATCGCTCAGAAAAGTCAAGTGGATGTGCCAGCGCCATTCTGAAAACCAGTGAAGTAACTGGACGAACGCGCACCCCTGCACCAGAAGCAGGATGGAGAGTTCATCCTTCCAAACCATAAGGTGAGCTTAAACCGGGGGCTTTGGAGGAAGTCAGAGAAGAACGAAGGGGGATAGGGGGGAGCAAGCACATTATTCAGCAGACAGTTAATCCCCTTTCTCATCTGCAGAAGGATATTCCTACGGGCCAGACAAGCAAGATTTGGGGGTCCTGTTCAATCGGTGGTCCGAATTCTGCGCATCACGCTTGAAGAGGCCACAGCAACCCAGACCAGACCAGCGCATCCGTGGGAGCCAGGTGAGCATTACAGAACGCGAAGCCTTCCTACAAATTCCCACCCAGGCGCTATGGAAACTTCCGAGACTGACCAGTTGGCCCAACTACTGGGGGAATTACGGGCCGAAGTACACGCCGCTCGTCAAGAGACTAATGCTCTCAGGAGGGAAGTGATTGTAACAAAGGAAAGAGCTGATGACCTGGCTAGACAGCTTTTGCAAGGTCAAGCTGGACAAACTCCTTTACCTGGTTCCGGGGGGAACCCCGTTCCTGTGCTTTCCAGTAACCCGGTGCAGATTAATCTACCTGGAAACATGCCTCTGGCCCCACCCGAACGCTTTGCTGGGGACCCCAAACGATTCGCTGTATTCATGAATCAGTGTTGTTTGCATTTCCTGTGTAGACCTGGGGCCTTCCCTAATGACCAGACCAAGGTAGCCTTTGTATTGTCATATCTCAGCGGCAGTGCTGCCGATTGGTCAGTTCCACTGGTAACTCAAGATGACCCGATTCTTCGTGATTTTCAAGTATTTCAAGCAAGCATGGAAAGGTTATTTGCTCGTCACTCCCAGGGGCAGGCTCTAGATGACAAACTTCTATCTCTGTGACAGGGCAATCAAGACCTCCTTTCCTACATTGCAACCTTTAATAGACTAATTGTGGAAACTGGGTGGCCAGAGGATAAAAGAATCACGTTATTTTATCGAGGTCTACGTGGAGAACTTAAAGATGTCCTGGCCCAAGTTGTAAATCCGCCCCAAGAATGCTCAGAATATATAGATTTAGTGGTCCAATTGGATCACAGACTGCAAAACAGAAAAGCAGATCGGTCCAAGTTTGAGACCCGGGTGTTAGTCAAGACCCACGCTAACCTCAAGGGGGCTGAAGCCTCTGAGCCAATGCAAATCGGAGGAGTTAAAGGACCTTTAACGCAAAAGGAACGTGAAAGAAGACGGCAGATGCACTTATGTCTTTATTGTGGATCCTCTGGACACTTTCTACGAGATTGCCCGGCAAGGCCGCCCAGGAAGGTGGTAGGAGCCGCTGATAAAATCCATGAAACCTCTGTATCGGGAAACGACCCCGCCCGACAAGCGTAGGGGTCCGCTTGCCGAGCTTGAAAACGAACTCTCAGACCTCGCATTTCACTGTGCCAATGGTCCTCGTAGATCCGGAACAGCCTAAGCGGTTGCATGCAATAAAGACATGCATCGATAGTGGGGCTATAGGAAACTACGTGGATCGTGAATTGGTTTCCAGGATTAACCTTCCCCTGCGTCCTAAAACCAGCAAAGATGTCATCACCACAGTTGATGGAACCGAAATTGCCTCGGGACCGGTAACACATTCCACAGCTGAGGTGACACTTGTAGGTCCGGACGGCCGTCGGGAGGCAGTTGTGTTTGATGTAATCAAGGCTCCACAGTTTCAGGTTATTCTCGGAATCCCTTGGTTAGAGACACATAATCCTCGAATTGATTGGCGAGCGAAGAGAATAACCTTTCTGGAGTGTGCACGAACCTGCTACCCAAAAAATCTGAAGATCAGTCTAGCATCAGTAACCTCTGTCTCCATGCAACAACCTCCGGAATACCAAGACTTTCAGGACGTCTTCCAAAAGGAACAGGCCAACACGTTACCTCCTCACAGATCGTACGATTGCCAAATCGATCTGGTGCCCGGTGCACAACCCTCTTGTAGCAGGATTTATGCCCTTACTGAGCCGGAGAATCTGCATTTGAGACAATATTTAGATCAATACCTAGCCAATGGTTTCATTCGCCCGTCAAAGTCTCCGGCATCCTCGGCTTTGTTCTTCGTGCCAAAAAAAGAAGGCGACCTTAGAACTTGTATCGATTACCGCGCATTGAACCAGATAACTGTTAAAAATCGTTACCCTCTGCCTTTGATCCCTGAACTCCTTGACCAGGTAAAGGACGCTTGCATATACACCAAGTTAGATCTCCGGGGGGCTTATCATCTGGTACGAGTAAAAGAAGGCGATGAATGGAAAACGGCCTTCTGTACAAAATAGGGACTATTCGAATACCAGGTGATGCCTTTCGGGTTGTGCAACGCGCCTGCTGCCTTCCAATTCTTCATGAACGATGTCCTTCGGGAACTCATCGATGTCTGTGTTGTCGTGTATATCGATGACATTCTGGTGTACTCCTCTTCGGAATCTGATCACAGAAAACATGTCAGGGCCGTCCTTGAGAAATTGCGCCAGCACAAACTGTTTGCAAAGCTGGAAAAGTGCGTTTTCCATACCACCGAGGTTGAGTTTCTTGGATTCATCCTGACACCTAAAGGGGTCCGAATGGACTCACGGAAAGTGGATGCCATCCTCAAATGGCCATCACCTAGTTCGGTGAAAGGTGTCCAAAGCATGCTTGGTTTTGCCAATTTTTATCGCAGGTTTATCCCGGAATTTTCACGGGTAGTGCAACCCATCACTGCACTCTTGCGGAAAAATAAACGTTTTGAATGGACCGAGGAAGCTGAACAGGCCTTTCAGGAATTAAAAGCTAAATTTACATCCGCACCTATTTTGAAACACCCGCGTCCTGATCTCCCATATATAGTCGAAACCGACGCATCCAGCTTAGCCATGGGAGCTGTCCTGTCTCAGAGAGACCCCGAAACCAACCAACTGCACCCCGTAGCATTTTGGTCCAGAAAGTTCTCGCCGCCGGAGATAAATTATGCAATCACTGATAAGGAATTATTAGCCATTAAGTCCGCCTTTAAGGCTTGGCGGCATTATCTTCTTGGCACCAGGCAGACCATCACCGTGATCACTGATCACCGAAATTTACAATATTTAAAAACTGCCAAGGCTCAGTCTTCACGACAGCTCCGATGGGCTTTATTCTTTGCTGAGTTCCATTTTGTAATCACCTACCGTCCCGGCTGTAAGAATGACAAAGCGGTCGTGCTATCTCGAATTGGAATGGGAGAAATGGGCACAAACTCAGAACCTGTGCCGATAATTCCCGAACAAAGAATCTTGGGGATAACCACTTTACAAACCCTTGAAGACATTCAAGCACGGGTAAAACTATTCCTGCACTCTTCAGCCTTGCAGGATTGGATCAAAAGGGGGTTTGCCTTTTCAACCAACGATGGCTTACCTTACTTCCAAGGACGTTTATTTTTACCAGAAAAGGAATTGCAAGAACTGGTTATTTCCCGTCATCACGATACTCTGATGGAAGGACATCCTGGCATTGCCAAAACAGAGGAAAAAATTAAACGACAATTCTGGTGGCCGTCCTGGCGAAAGGATATTAAATCTTTCGTGATGTCCTGTGGAGTTTGCGCCCAAAACAAAGGTCAAAAAACAAAACCCGCCGGTCTTCTTCAACCCTTAGACATTCCACCAGCACCTTGGCACACCTTGTCACTAGATTTTATCACGGACCTGCCCTCTTGTAATGGATACAATACTATTCTGGTTGTGGTGGATTTATTTTCCAAGATGGCCCATTTTATTCTGTTGAAAGGATTACCTTCAGCTTTTGTTCTTGCCAAGGAATTCCTCGAAAATATCATCCGTCTGCATGGATTCCCGTCCATACTAATCTCCGATCGGGGAAGCCAGTTTATTTCTCATTTTTGGAAAAAGTGTTGTCAACTGGCACAAATCGACGTAAGACTCTCAACCAGCCACCACCCACAGACCGATGGTCAGACGGAGAGAACGAACCAGACCCTTGAACAATATCTACGATGTATGTTGCACCAATCGGAGGGTAATTGGAAGGATATTTTATGGGTGGCTGAATATGCATACAATAACTCGATACACTCTGGAACTGGTCAGAGCCCCTTTTATACCCTATATCGACATCACCCTCGTATTTCAGACTTGGACTCACCTTTGAGCCTCGAAATGCCCGCAGTGGACCATTTGCATTCTACGATTACTCAAGTCTTCAAGGATGCTACTGCACACTTACAACATGCGAAAGGTAAATACAAGAAGAATGCGGATCTGCATCGAAAGGAGGCGCCTCCATACCAAATAGGGGATCAAGTATGGTTGGCTACCAAACACTTATCGCTCAAGGGACCTCGGACTTTTAATCCAAGGTATTTAGGCCCTTACTCGATCAAAGCTATAATTAACCCAGTGGCAGTCAAGCTAGATCTACCAGCTAACATGCGGATTCACCCCGTTTTTCATGTTTCGCTTTTGAAACCAGTGCAACCAGAAACCAGATTAATAAAGCCACCAGAATTAATCCAGATAGATGGGGAGCCTGAATTCGAGGTGAAGAACATTTTGGACTCTAAGATCTCAAAATGAAAACTTTTCTATCTAATTGATTGGAAGGGGTACGGGCCTCAGGAAAGATCTTGGGAACCCAGCGACCACGTACATGCACCTCGGCTAGTAAAAAGGTTCCATCGGAATTTCCCGAACAAACCGAAACCTCCAGGGGAAACGACCTTGGGAGGGGCCTTGGGGGGGAGTGCTGTCATGATGCCTACCCCCGGAGCACCAGGCCAGGCCCAGCACCCCCGGGAGCAGGCATCACGCCCCCGGGTAAAAGCCCAGCGGCCCTTTATAGGGGCTCTTTGGACTCTGGCCTGGCGCCGTTGGCGCCAGGCTCATGTTGGACATCAGTCCTGGCGCCATAGGCGCCAGGCTCATAAGGGGAAGTGTTTGGTGCACTTACCTGAAGCAGACCATGCTGCACACTCACCTGATGCAGACCATCCTGCATGAAGAACCAAGCCAAATGAGGCTTAGGAGGGACTATTTTTCTGAAGGAACTATTTTGTTACTTGGGTGGGGCTGTGGAAGAATACTCAACTGGAACTTCTTCCAAAGCTATTTAAGCCACGCCCGGACAGCCACACGTGCTTCTCGCTGTTCTGCATCCCAGCAGCTGAACGCTCACCATGTCTGCTCCTGCACCTGGACTCCAGCCACGCCCGCCTCGAACCTGGAACACCTGTAAGGGAATAAGAGAAGAGAAAGGTGAAACCCAAGAACTTATTCAACCTTCTTACCTGCATCCGGAATCTTCACGCCAGCATTCCTGAAGGAAGACTTCCATTTAAAAGCACTGCGTTGCTCGCTGCAGCGCCGCGCTTCACTCACCTGTTCCCGAGACGCCGCCCGGCTCCATCGCGGCTCTCAGCACCAGTCGCCACATCTCTGCACCTAGGGGAGAGAAGAAGAGACAAAAGGTGAGCAAGGGAACACAAGAGGAAAGCCGAATTTTCAGCCATATTACTTGCCGGCTTTTCTTGGTGAACCATTCCACATCTCGGGTCGGCGCCGCATCTTTGGCAGGCACCGCACCCTGGCCCCTAAGGGGAAAGGACAAAAGACATTACTGGGGAATTATAAAGACATTTAGAGGGGTCGCCCTCATCACTAACTCACCGGATTTTACCACCGGCAATTTAACCCCTCAACGCATCGCCTTTGTTCTGCACATGAAATAAAGGACAGAAAAAACAACATAAAAGGAGGCTCACACTTGAACTTTTGCATCTTCATACTTACGGCGTATCGCTCAGAAAAGTCAAGTGGATGTGCCAGCGCCATTCTGAAAACCAGTGAAGTAACTGGACGAACGCGCGCCCCTGCACCAGAAGCAGGATGGAGAGTTCATCCTTCCAAACCATAAGGTGAGCTTAAACCGGGGGTTTTGGAGGAAGTCAGAGAAGAACGAAGGGGAATAGGGGGGAGCAAGCACACTATTCAGCAGACAGTTAATCCCCTTTCTCATCTGCAGAGGATATTCCTACGGGCCAGACAAGCAAGCTGCGAATCACGCTTGAAGAGGCCACAGCAACCCAGACCAGACCAGCGCCTCCGTGGGAGCCAGGTGAGCGTTACAGTATCCTCCTCTGATGACGATAAGTCTGAAGTATTTATGTCTGAATTTTGCATGCTATTGTAAGCATCATCATCTTCATTAATGTCTATAGCCATTAATTCTTTCACTGTTTTCATCTCATTTGTGTCTCGGTCAGCTTGACCATAAGTTTGTTTTCTTCTTGTCATCATATGCATACATCCCTTTGTACATCCCTCAGTTACCTCAGTGCAAACTAACGGTAGGCAGTGTATGCAACAACAGCACTTATGAATATTCCAAACACCACTACTAATATCGAGATCAACTTCCATCCCCAAGAACGCAATATTCCCCAAAACCAGGACTCTATTCCCCAGCCTCCTTCTCCAGTAGGGAGTTTGGAGCTTCGGACGTGCATTTTCTTTATCGCTTCAAAAATCGTAGGGGAATAGTCATCTACAAATACACAACACGCTGATCCCACTATCTTGCAAATTCCCCCACGATCAACCAGGATCACAGGACCAGAGCCATTCTATTTTGCAGCGTCATTAACCTGATTCCTTTTTCTTCCAACGTCATGTTAATTAGTATATCTGTCGTTGTGTTTATGGTATTTTTTAGCATTCTGGACAGCTGCCTTATGTTATAGGAGTTCACTATTTGGGACAAAAATGGAATGAATGTTTTTGCTACGTCAGTCGCTATCAGAACGCCTTCGCTACTCCTTTTGGCTCTAGATATGGATAGTCTGGCCATGTCTGCTGTTTCTAAGAGGAACACTCCTGGAACAGTAGACCTAGGTAACATGTGCCTCCCCAGTTTCTGGGCAACCAAGGATATGCTTTCTCTCCACAGATAAAATAAACTGGATCTCCCACATACACTGGTTCTATTTCCCATTTTAATACCACTGTATTCATGCATCCAGTAAATGTTCCGACTGAATAGGAGCCTTTCTTTTTTAGACAAAAAGGGACAGTTCTTGGGTTATAATTCACTGTGTAAGAAGGGGGAACTGCATCTTTGTTCCCGTCCGTTCTTACACGAAACGTCATCACAGATGTTTTAACTGGTGGGGACAATCTATCTTGTCTATTTTGTTGTGTTATTTTTCGCATACTTTTCCTCGTAGGCTCTGGGGTCATCACTTGTGCTTTATGGAATATGGAACAACCCACAGGCCTCATAATTATTTCCTCAAACTCATTCATGTTTGTTTTGTCTAATTGACCCGTACTACTCTCATTCCATTTCCCATAGAACATTGCGCTTAAAGACAACCTATTCCTTTCCCAGCATGCTGCGCTAAATGGGCACATACCCAGCAATTTGTTTTCTTTAGAATTGCATGTGTCATATTCATAATCAATAGCAACGTATTGCTCCCATACCCTTCCCTGTGTCTTTCTTCCATTGGGGACAAGGTATAAGTAATCACCTGAACCGGGCTTTCAGTAGTGGATATATTAACTATTGGTAAAAACATTCCCAATGGGTGTATCGATTCCACATAACATAATACTAGGGCTGTCGTTATTGGTGCTACCAAACTCATAAAGCACATAATTAATGTCAGTGCCAGCATACAATTCTTTTTACCATGCGTTTTTCTTAAGCTTACATTCTTTACAATTAACTCATTCTCAGCAGCGGTGCAGGAGGAGGCGGAAACCGGTCCCGACATGTTTCTCATTGTCCTTCTTCTTTCTTATTAGAGTTCGTCGTGGATATCTCTCTTTGTTGCACTTGCTCTGATGTCAATAAATTCAACGGAATTGTCACAGTTCAGTTCTGCCAGTCCTTTATAGCCTGGATTTGCTTACTTGTTTTTAGGCAAGATCACTTGTCCTTTCTCATACTGCTCAGAGGACTTTTGATCAGTTATCTATTGCCTTAGTACCATGTGCGCCCAGCTTGTCCGCTCTGGTTCAGGACACATGTACTTTTTATGATTGCACCGAGGAGCCGTGAGTCTTGAATTGTCCGACTTGCACAATTCTCACGCTTCTCTCCTCTACACGTCTAGTTCCTTCTCCGTCCATGAGCGGAACCAGAGGTTGACATAAACATCAAAGAACTGTGGATCACTTTGTCTTTCGAGGCCGCAAATCATATTGCCTCACTCCTGGTATTGTGTGATCCGTGAACAGTGCTGGTGCACTTCCAGATCACGGCTCAAAGTCAGCCTGTGGCGCTATTGCAGGTGCTGGTGTGTGCCGCGCCAGTGATGCAGATTCGGTCTTTGGTGTGCTGGCAAGTGCTGGTGGGCGCCAAAGGGGTACACGTTTAATGTCTGCCAGTATTTGCAATGCAGATTTTGTGTCAGCCGACAGTGATGTAGATTCTGCTGGGCAACGTTGGGGCACTCTTTGCCCTTCCCCCTTTTTGGCAATCGTCTCAGGCTTTGTTTCGAGTTTCACTTCTCGCTCGGGCAGATTTGGTGGCGGCTTACTGGCAACAGTTTCTTTCGTTTCTGGGACCGCTGTCTCTTTCCAATCGTCTGGGTCAGGCAAGTCTTTCAGTGAAGTTGGAATCTTTTTGGCATGGGTGGCATGGATCCACGACTTCCGTCCATCCACCCGTATCGCCGTCTGCGTTGCCAAGAGTACTTGATAGGGGCCACGCCACCTGGGTGCTAACAAGGACTATCTTTCAAAAAATGTTAGCAGCACCCAGTCGCCTGGCTCCAGCGCGTGCCCCGGACCGGTGTATCTCACTGGTAAAGCCTCCTGCACCTGCTGATGAATCAAACGCAATTTCTGCATTAAAAGGCCACAATAAGTACTAAGCACAGGATGTTCTACCTCTCTAAGTCGTTTTGGCTGAGGTGCGCAGCAAACATTTGCCGGCCTCCCCATTGTGATTTCGTACGGGGAGAGCCCAGTTCTAGCCTGTACAGACGTACGCATGCATAATAACGCTATTGGTAATGCATCCACCCAACTCAACTTGCTTCCTGCACATATCTTGCTTATTTTTGACTTGAGGATCCCATTGTGCCTCTCCACAAGACCGGACGAACTCGAATGTCTTGAACTATGAAATCTCTTATCAATCTGAAGACCCGCACATATCTGTAACACCACTGCGCCCACAAAATGTGGACCATTATCTGACCATAGGACGCGGGGCAGGCCAAAACGAGAAAAGTATTCTTTAAGCATTACTTTTGCCGTGCTCATTGCTGTGCAGTCTTTTAAGGGATATGCCTCCACCCACTTGCTGAATGCACAAATCACCACTAAGACATATTTCAAGTTTTGGCATCTCTCCATCTCTATAAAGTCAAAATGGATTACCTCAAAAGGCATAGAGGGCGGCCAAAACTGCCTATTGGAGTCACTGTTCCCTTTCCTACATTATGTTGTAAACACGTGATACAGTTCTGCACCAACCTCTCTGCATTCTTCTTTATGTTTACATTCTGCCATACTGTGGATAGGTGCTGTATTATCTTGTTCGCACAGATGTGAGTAGGGCTGTGGGCCATCGTGACCATTGCAGTCACATAAGAATTTGGCAACATCCAGTTTCTAGTTCCCTTGTCCATCCAACAACCCTCCAGATCGAACTCAGCAGAGCCCTCTGCCCACCCTTGTATTTCATCAGCCGTGGCTTCGGCCTGCATTTCTTTGACAGTGGCAATTCCATTTCCTATCATACAGGGTACTTCGTTAGTCTGGACTGTCATCATTTTAGTATTCAAATCAGTGGCAGTTTGTTTCGCAATTCTGTCTGCAAACACGTTTCCCTCTCCTACTTTGCATATTACCTTTTTCTGTGCCTCGCATTTCACTATTGCTAGGCGTTCTGTAAACGTGAGTGCAGACAGCAATCGTACAATCAAAGGGACATGTTGAATTCTGGCACCATGTGATGTCAAAAACCCTCTCTCAGCCCAGAGTCGACCAAAGTTATGAACCACCCCAAAACCATACTGACTATCAGTATATATATTCACATTCAAATGTTCAAAAATCTTGCAGGCTCTGGTCAATGCTATTATCTCTGCGGCTTGTGCCGAGTTGTAGGGGATTCTTTTGCTTTCTACAACGCTCTCTAGGGTAGTGATAGCGTAGGCGGCAGTTGTCGTGCCATCAGGTAATTTAAAACAAGAGCCGCCACAAAACAACTTTCCATCTGGCTCTTTCTGTGGGGTATCACTTAAATCAACTCTACCCTTTGTTTCTTCCTCAGTGACCATTAAGCAATCATGGGGGGGTGATTTGTTGTCACCAATTTATTTTATGGGTAGTGGCATTAATTCTCCAGGATTCAAAACGCTACACCTCATAATTTGGATATGGGGCGCGAACAAGATAATCTCATATCTTGTCAATCTAGCAGAGGTGAGGTGTTGCGTCTGTGTTCTATTTAATAGAATGTCTATGGCATGTGGCACCATCAGAATTAAAGTATGCCCCAATACCATTCCTTCCGTTTGTTTCACTGACGCAGCAGCCGCCGCGACAGATCGCAAACATCGTGGTAGTGTGCGCGCTACAGGGTCCAGCACAGGAGAAAAATAGCCGCACGGCCTATTTCTTCCACCTTGTTCCTGTGTCAAAACCGCTACTGCACATCCTTCACTTTCACACACAAACAGTCTAAAAACCTTTTCATAATTTGGTGTGCCCAAAACTGGAGCAAAACATAATGCAGTTTTCAATTGATCAAACGCTCTCTGACATTCCTCATCCCACTGTAGAGGCATAACCGCATCCTTTCTAGTCAAATTCACCATCGGTTTCACAATTAACGCAAAATTACTGATCCATTGTCGGCAATATGAAGCCATGCCTATTATGGCTCTGACTCCTTTCTGTGTCTTTGGAATAGGCATACAAGAAATACTTTCTATGCGTTCTGGCGTTAGCCTTCTCCCCTCTTTCAAAAGTAGGTAGCCCAAATAAGCTACTTCCTTTCGATTACATTGAAATTTCTTCAAACTAGCTTTATGACCATGTACCGCTAGGTGTGATAGTAATACAGTGCTTTCTTTACAAATCTCCTGTGTGTCAGCAGCTCACAATAGATCGTCTATGTATTGCAAGAGTACGCAACCCACTGGTAATTCTAGCATGTCTAGCTGCTCTTTCAATGCTCTACTGTAAATACTCGGACTTTCTGTGTAACCTTGCGGAATCCGCGTGAATGTAAATGATCGTCCTCCTACTGTGAACGCGAACAAATATCTGCTGTCCTTGTCCACCGGAATGCTAAAGAACGCATTTTTTAGATCAACTACACTAAAGTATTCTGCTGAGACAGGTATCATTGTCAATATTGTAGTGACATCTGGCACTAAGGGAAATTGTGGATCTACTACTTTGTTTAGCGCGCGCAAATCAATTACGAAACGGTATGGTACTTCATTGCCTCCTTTTTTATAAACTGGAAGAATCGGGCTGCTGCATGTACTGCCTGTAATTTCTTCAATCACCCCTAATTTCATCAAATCTGTAACAATACTCTTCAATCTTTTCTCACCTTCAGTCGAAATTCTGTATTGAGGAATTCGCGGTAGTGTAACACCCTCTTTCAAAATGATCTTCACTGGCTCTATTTTCAAGCATCCTACATCATTATCATGCATTGCCCATATACAGTTTGGCACTTTACTTAGTTCTCCTGGTAAAGTTTCAGACATGAATTCTGACACCGGGGCTTCTTGTGGCCAAATCGTTAGGAACACCCCGTCTGCCGTGCAATGTATAACGGAACCTAACTTTTTCAACAAATTTAATCCCAATAGGTTCTCCCCACAATTTTCTGTTAAAAGGAAAGGACAATGTTCAGTGAATGGTCCTATCGTAACTGGGACTGGTTGGGACACTGGGTTTATGACTGGTGTACCTGCGAACCCTACGAAACATTCTTTTGCCCTGACAGTGGTATATCCGGAACCAAGTGATGGTCTATTGAACACTTTTGCGCTCCTGTATCTACAAGGAAGCGGTGTTCCTCATTCCCGACTCTCATTTCTACATAGGGTCCTCTCTGATTCACGGGAATAGACACTTGTTCCGACCCCTGTCCTGGGCTGTCCTATTGGGGAAATAAAACATCGTCCGATGTGTAATCATTACTATTACTGTAATACGTGTTTGGCTGTGTATCGAAAACGTTCCCACTCTTCCCTCTATTTCCCCCACTCTGGTTCCCATACTGTTGGTTTTGCTATCCCTGACTCTGTTTAGGGGCACTTTGGTTTTGGGCTTTGTTTTGATTACCTCCATTATTGTGGTGCTGCTGCATACTATTCCTATTTGGACCATTCGCTCCTTGATGCCCTTTGTGCTGTCTCCTCTGACCAGACCCATTTCTATTCTGCAGATGTGGACATTGCGCTCGCCAGTGTCCTTCCTCCTTACAATACGCACACTGATTTGGTCCCACTGGTCCCCCATGCATATTCAAATTGCTCCTTCCTTATGCATTCCCTCTCCCTCTATTACATCCTGCTACTTGCTGTAGTAGCACCCGTGTTTTCAGATTTACCCTATCCTTCTCGTCTTTTTCTTTTTCCGCAGTCACTCTGTTCTCATAATATTGGGCCATGTGTAATACTTCGCCCAGCGTTTTTGCTTGCCCTGCACTCTCTGATGTCATTATTAGGTTCTGGATTAGAAGTTTTAACAACCCCCTCACATATTTGTCAACAAATAACCTCTTCCCCGCTTCCGAGCTCACATCCTGCCCACTGAAGTCTGTAAATACTTCTTCAAACCTGTTAAAATAATCTGCAGCTAACTCATCCTTGCCTTGTACACATGCAGTCAATTTGTCCCATTGAATTATTTTCTCTGGGACAATTTCTTTTCATTTCTGTACTATGCGTGCTGGTAATGCTACCAGGTTCGCTCCCGGTGTTCCTCCAACCGCTTTATTCCTGTCCTCTATTATCAAGTCCGCCCATGTGGCGCCAAAGGTCGTTATGTCATCCACCTTTCTTATTTGCTTCCATATGTCTGTTGGCAGGATCACTGGGAATATCAGGTCTATGTCACCCATGGTAAGCACGGATGATTGCAGGCAGGACTCTACTTCCTTGTAGAACCCTGCAGGATTCTTTCTTATATCGGGAATCGTCTGCTTTATGTTGTTCACCTCCTGTCTGGAAAAGGGGACATCTACATATTGGGCGGAATAATGGGCTGGTGTTACCTGCGCCGCTACGTTGCCCGTTGCGGGAACCTCTACTTTGGGCACAAAGGTAGGTGGGACCTCTCTCATAGAAAATGCCCCACTTACTGTCCCTCCCCCTTCTCTCATGTGCAACAATATTCCCAGATCAAGCGAGAGGGCTGTTTCTCCTGTCCCTCGCTCTAGTGCTCTCTAATATACTGCGATTATTTCAGGTGGGCTGGCCTTGTTGTTTTTTTATCTTTGTCTCGTAAATGTTCAACCATCGACTGCAGTGCTTTTCTTTTCATGGGCATGGAATATTCATCAAGTATCTCATGTATCTCCATTGTGGGGATACTGGGATCCGACATCCATCTAAACGCTTCTTGTATACATACTTTCAACTTGTCGCCCCTCTGCACTGACGACATTGAATGTCGTCGTTGTATATACGGCTCTACAGCTTCCTTCCTATGTCTCCCGATATCCTTACCCCTGTACCCAGGTGCAGTAAACATTTCGGCATAATCATTATCTAATTCATTTTTAAGTTCAAAAAGTCCATATACATGTTCTCTCACTTCTTCATCCCTCTCCCTACAGCGTGCTAATGCAGTCAAATCCAACAATCGCTGCGGTGGTAATTTCCCAATTAACTGTTTCCATCTCTCCACCAAATATTCACCCATGCATTCCAACACTACCTGTCTTTCGTTGATTCTTTGGAAGTCATACATCGAAGCCAATGCTGCCGTCCCATCATTCCCGTCTATATACATTTCTGCCTGTTGCTGCAATTCCATCTTCCTTTCTTTGCTGATCGCAATGCAAGTTACCCTTGTGCATCTACTTTGTTCAGTCCTGCCTCTCGCCCCCGTGGTTTCAATTTCACCCCT
This sequence comes from Ambystoma mexicanum, assembly GCF_040938575.1. Taxonomy (NCBI): domain Eukaryota; kingdom Metazoa; phylum Chordata; class Amphibia; order Caudata; family Ambystomatidae; genus Ambystoma; species Ambystoma mexicanum. The sequence continues at coordinate 745,308,743 of NC_090927.1, read as the reverse complement.
GGTAGGGACGGACGGTACAGAGTCTGTATCTAAGGCGGGAGGTGCGGATGGGACAACAGAAACGGGGAGTGTCTGCTGTGGGCCTGGTTGGCTAATAGGAAGTGTTACGTGCGTGGTCTGTGGCTGTGGGAGGGCTTGAGCTACAGGAGGTTGAGTTTGAGCTCCGGGCGGGGTTTGGGCACTAGTTACTGACATGTTTGGCCTCGCTTCTGATCTTGGGCCTTGTTTTGTATGGATCAATATGTTTTCTATCAATTCATCTGGTATGTGCAATTCTCGTTGTGGGTATATTTTTTCTATATTCAACTGGTCACATCTACCTGACCTCCTTAGACTCTCAGTCCACTCCTCCTCTTCCTTTTCTTCCGCTACTTCACCTTTAGATTTATGCCTGCGCGCATGCTTCGCTCTACTTCTAAATCGGAGCATTGCTTCCCTTCTCCAGTCCTTAACGATATCAAATGCTGCAGGACGCACTTTCTTTCTTATCAACACCCTTTCCAAGTTATCTATTCTTACTATCTCAAAACTACCATTAATCGGCCACTGATGGTCTTGTTGCTTTCTTGTTTGCCTATGCCAAGTCTCACAGAATATTATTGCACCCACTCCATACTTCACATACATCTCATATGCCGGCGGTCCCGCAGGTGGTGCAATTTGGCCATCTTCCAAAGATTGTCTACCACAGCGGAAAAACCCTGCTAGGGTGGACAATATCCCAGACATGTTTCAACCTTCCCCCTGGTTAATCAACCTTACCTAGGGCGTTTGATTTTGCAAAGTCAACTCTCAACCAATATCAGGATTACTTTGAATCGGGGAATGACTCACCTGATAAATCAATTTGTCCTTCCGGACACAAGTCGTCTGTATACTGATGCAACCAATGACGTTGTGTCTGCGTTTCTTGGCTTCCGCCTCGTTTCGGGACCCTCGCCTCCTTGTTCTCTAGCCGGGTACGTCGATCAGGGATCAGATGTGTGCAGATCTGCAAAGGAATCTCTCATCACTTCTACAGGGCGCCCCCAACACCTCTTGATCCCGGCTCGATCGTCCTGTCTTCGCCGTTCTCCGCTTTGACTCAATTACAATGTATGCGATGGAACAAGTGGGGGAGGGTCCCTATTCGGGCGCCATCTTGAAAGGGGCCCCTAGGGGTCCCTTACGTCTATGGAAACAACGCAAGTTACCACACACGATAGATGATCCAGACACAAGGTTGTATTCCCAAAGCTAGGGTTTATTGCAAAGCAAATAGTCTCAGTTGGCCAACTCGGTATCACGCCCCGCGACATGTCTCTCTAGACCTCGAGGGAAGCAAGAGAACGAATTACGTACATCAGTTACATATATACAAAATGCATATCATACAATCAGCTATGACATGTTTAACACCCCCCTTTATTGGGTTTCTTTGAACTCAGTGTGATGATGGACACTTTCGACAATTATGACACCTTCAAATATCTATTCTAGTAACAATATGCAATTTGCGAGTGCGGAGGCATCTTTTAGTTGTTGAACAGAACACAGTGCTTCTGTTCTTGGAAGCGAGCTACATACGGGGGAAGAGTCACATTCCAGACCTTGCTATCTATGAGGTGCTATTCGTGTCCTGGGAGCCGACACGTTCTATAGGGCTCAGTAAAAGGGAGGCTGTAAGAAGAGCATAATTCAAGCTTTTAGCTGCTTTATTCTAGCATATTCTACCATATAACGAGACTGGCTGGCAGCTGTGAAATGATTAAATGCCCTGCAGCTCTGCTTCAAGGCTACATTCGGGAGGGAGCCGGGCATTCCTTCCTGGCGCTGCCTACGTTGTGTTTCAACTAACTCTTGTTAGCCTCGCGGCCCTGCTGCCTTGTCCTTTCACGTTCAGACAACAATGTTTAACAGTCGAGCAGTGTAAGCAGAAAATGTGCTGCGAAGCAATAAGAACAGAAAGCAATGAGCAATTGTTAGAAAACAAAATGGCGATTCTTGTTACATCAAAATGGTCGTTCATTGGTAAACTCGGAAACCTATATGTCTATCATGTCGAGCATGAGACGGTTGGCCCACGGCCACCAAAATACGTTTGCCGTTAATCATGAGAGGTATCCATTTTTCTAGACTGACACCAAGGCTCTAGGCCCTGGCCACAACCACTGCTGCATAACACACCAATACAATCAAACATCTATCAAATATCCACAAATCAAATGTTTGTGTACTGTTTGAATTGTAGAATTTGTATGTGAAGTTTTGGCTAAATCATGCAATTAAGATTGTAGAGTTGGTAACAAGCACTGCAGTATAACATATCCATGGAAGTAAACATTTTTGGATTGTGGTATATGGTTAGATGTTTGCTTGAATGGTTGTGTTATGCAGCAGTATTTGTGACTTGAATTATTATATACTTACTGTTTGACTTTTTGTGATTAGATATATTTTTTTCATGACTTGGGTAACTGGAGCAGATTTTCTTTTTCAATTTCTTTGATAAAAGAAAAGATCACATGTTAGTGTAGGTAGTTCATAATGAGTTATTGCATTGCATAATAGACATTTCTGCATTATTTCGACCCTCAAATGTAGTACTTCAGAAGTACTATATTTCAAACCAGTCTACTGTGCAATTTGCTCAGTTTCTTTGTTTTCTAAATTGGGTCTGTGGAAAAATAAATCCATGCTGGATTTAAAAAAAACTTTTTTTGTTATGGTACAATATATTTCTTTCATTATTTTCAGTGCTTATTTGTTGTTTCTGGCTAATCTTTTATCTGTTGGCTTGTGGCAGATTTTTTGGGGCGGTTCGATACCTGTTTGTTTATTCGCACTCTTTATTATTTGTTATATTTTAGTGGTATTGATTTATCTGTTTGGTTGTTGAAGAATTTTGGGGAAGTTAGATACCTGTTGGCGTATTCTAACTGTTTATAGTTTTCTAATTGAAGTTTTTGTTAATGTTTATGCACAGATTAGTTATTAAATTTTGGTTTTAAGAATATTAGATAAGCGTTCATAAGATGTGCTGATAATCTCTGCTTTAAAGTAATGGTACTATCATTACATTCAAACCATCCACAATTCTTTTTTATGTATGCAGTGTAGTGACCTGCATTGGTTTTGGTTCCTGCGTGGTAGATTGTACCTATTGTTGTGAAGGTTTTCTTACCAAGTAATACTTGACCATGTGTGAATCCAGTCAACTTGCATTTGTTTTTGGTACCATCTGCATTGTAACGTAAAAGCATTAGTATTACGTATTTACTATGCGTCTGTATTTGTAAGGTGGAGCGATTATCTGAATTGGAGGTAGTACATAATCTGCCATGGTTTGCATTTTGTACAAGTTGCTGAAATTAAATGGATTCACAGTTAGGTATTGATACATACACAAAGCGTTCATTTGGGATTTGTTCCTGTGCTGCATGGTTACAGAGAGTGCATGTATGTTTCCACATGTATGAAATCTGAAAGATTTCATTTGTAGGTATGTTTTTGTTTTCCAGTACTTGTAGTAAGTACATTAGAAATTCTTGTGGATCTTCTTGTGAGTTTATAGTGAATTTGACTATTCCAGCACAGTAGTCTAATTCTTGTCTTATTCCATGAACACTGTAGGTGTTGTCAGTATTGTTGGTTGCATTTCTATGAAGGACTAACATTTGCAAACACAATTGGGCTGTATTGTGTAAGTAAATGTTGTCAATAATTGGTGGCAATTGGAATAGAATACTTATTGCTACATTTGCAAAGCAATTTATACCAGTTATATTTGAAAATTTGAATGGACCTGATAGTTCTGTGTCCAAGTCATTTTTTCGGAGTGTGTGTTGCATCTTTGAAGAAGTACTTGAGTTACTTTGAGCAGTAGATTCTTCTTTGGTTGTAGTAATTGATGAAGTATTAGCTTCTTTTACTCTCTTTGGAAGATTTGCAGTGAGATCCTGTTGCGTTTCTATTTGAAGTAGTTTTCTTTTACAACGTTTTGCTTTTTGTGGAAAGGATAGGTTTTTAGATGGGGTGTACAGTGAACGTAGTCTATTGTTTTCTAGAATGCAAAGAATATCAGCATTTACTTTACTTGCATCAAAGTTGATTAGAAATAGTCTGTCAAGTGTACGTAAGTGTGATAGTGCTATGTAGCTCATGCCTTCTTTAAAGACTGTGTTCCCAATATCTATTAATGCTTTATCTAGGGTGATTTGTGAATGGTGAATGCGTATGCTAGAGTTAGAGAAATTTGTTCTCTGCGTACATACATGTCTTTGAAAAGAAGGAATCGGGCTGTTGAGCATTTTATCCTTTTAACTTCTGATAGTTTGTCAAAGAGAATATTGACAAACTGAATGTTGTCACGTGGGCATGTTTGAAAGCAAACAACTCTACCAAGTGCTCCATTAACTAGTCCTTGCTCCACACCAAGGTTACTTTTAAGCATTACTCTATAGTTTAAAGATAATTTTAGTATTTTTTCTAAACCAGCTGTGTTGGATATAGAGTTTTCTAAGGCAATTAGTCTTGTTGTGGCTTGTTGACACATGGGTAGTGTCATACCATGTACGCCCAGTTTGTCTGTGGAGCAAATTTCAATTATTGGTTGCATTTCTTTTTTTAACATTGTTTCATTGAATTTGGAACAGCTTGCAAGAGTTGGCATCAATGACATACAATTGACATTTTTATGTGCTAATTTTTCCATGACATCAGTAGCACATGAGTTATGGCCATAGAGTGCATGGATGTGCCAGGTTTTTAATATTGATTGTGCTTCTTGAGATAGTACACCAACTAATACTTTATAAAATGTTGGCGTATGTGATGTCTGTGGACTGGCGCATGTTTTCTGTTAATTCTCTGTATTGGAAATGTTGCCAAAGGATGACATTTCCAATGCTGCCAAGAGTTTAACGACAGAGTTTGTGCCCTAAGGTTTTAAAAATAGGTTCACCTTTCACTGGTGTCAATTGAAGAAGATCTCCAAAAACAATAATGTGTTTTCCTCCAAATAGCCCATTGTAGACTGTTTCGACTAATCTTAGGTGAATCAAAGCTAACATTAGGTTGGAGACCATGCTCACTTCACCTATTAGTAGCATTTTCATTTGTTTCAAAATTCTGCTTAGTTTCATTGCAGCTTCTGTAGAAAGTTTGTAATATTCTAATTTGTTTTGGTGTTCTACTGGAAGGAGTAGCAATCGGTGTAAAGTGACACTGCCTATGTTGTAGGCAGCAAAACCTGTGGGGGCAGTTACAACAGCTGACAGTTTGTTGTTTGTCAATTGTTGAAGGAACTTGCTGATGATTTTGATTAAGAATGTTTTTCCTGAACCAGCTTCACCACTGACGTATAGCAGTATAGGTTTGTAGTTTTGGCAGGTACAGTTTTTATTTTCATGCTGAACACCATGTTCAATTTGTTTTGTTACTTCTTGGAAAATGCTACGCTGCTCATTGTTCAGTTTTAATTTCAGTAGAGTGAAGTCTTCTGTATTTTCTTCATAGTGACACATGGTGTTTTCTACTTCTGTCATAGCTAATTCTGCCTCATTTGCTATTAGTGGTTGTCCCAATGGTTCTTGGCTTCCTGTTACAGAAGGTTGACTACTGTCGGGGGTGTCCTCATCTAGTTGGGTCTGGATTTATTCTTCATGTTGCTGTTCATTGTGCAACATTGTTTTGTACTGTGTAAAGTTTACATCTGTTATAGTGCTTTCATTTGCTTTGAAAGGGTCTTCATAGGAGTCGTAGATAGCTAGTAACTCTTCTTCTTTTCTCCATGGTTTAAAATGTTGTAGCAGGTACATTTAATATAGTTCTTTATGTTGAGGAGTTTGATATGATTAATTAAGCTTCGTTTGGTAAGTTTCACTAAGCTGCCTTCACAATTTGTCACTCTGTATCTACCTTTGTTTTCATCTGGTTTTATATTATTTTTATATGTCAAGTTTTGGGCTACGTGGTATAGACACATGGGGGATCATTATGACCCTGGTGTTAAGGGTTTAATGGTGCCGTAAAAGGTGTTGGCGCCATTAAACCCTTAACGCCTGATTACGAGGTCCCTTTGCGGGACCCGACCTTAACGGCTGGTTTTACCAGCCGTTAAAGTAGGGTGCCGCAAAGGGACCTCGGTGCTAATTACGATACCGCAATTTGCGGTACCGTACTTAGTGCCTTCCCCAGTCCCATTGAGCCCTATGGGGCAAAAATGGGAATGGGGAAGGGCCATGGTGAAATCGGGAAATACCGCCCCGCCAACCTTGGAATGGGGCGGTATTTCCCCATTTCACCATGGCGGACTCGTTACAACACCGGCACCAATCATGGTGCTAATAGCGCCATGGTTTAGCGCCGGGGTTGTAATGAGGGCGATGGTTTCCAAAGTGGTACTCCTGTTTGGGTAGTATGTAGTAAATTGTTTTTCAAAATGTCTTGGCTGTTGGGATCATTTTTGGCTATTGTTTCTTTGTCCTCATATGATTTGATAACTCTTTTTCTAGATTTAGCAGGACTAATACTTAGCCATACTATATTTTCAGATTTTCCATACAAAGCAGTACCGGTTAAACGGTCTGCAGATTCATAGCAGCCACATCTATGAGAGAGCATTTTTATGCCTAAGCTGTACAATTTCTGTGACAGTGTTTTGTCAGATGATAGGTCATCCCAGAGGTCTTGAAGCTCTGTTTTTCTGCTTTTGTTAAGTAGGCTGTAACATATCGTGAAACTGCAGGGAATTGTCTGCAATGTACTGCACATCTATGTTTGCATTCCATAAGAGGGCAATGATTGCATTGTAATCATTGATATATTTAGCTTCTTCTGTTCTTTTTATGTAATATGTGTTCTTAGGTGATTTACTTTTGACACTATGTTTAACTGAAGACATGAAGTTCTTTACTTGACCTGTTGCTGTAAATGGTTTAGGGAAACCAAAACAGCATTTGGTGTAGTATTTCCCTTTTTTTATATTTGCGACGACAATATTTCCCACATTTGTGTCTTTGAAATTGCAAAATTTGTGCATGAAGGTCACTATTTGTTGTTTGTGAAGGAATTTCCCAAGGGACACATTTTTCGATAAACTGTAAAACAGTGGCATCACTGCCTTGACCAAATTTAGGAGCATCTTTTGTGGATATGTGGTGCTCCTCTGGCTTGGTATTCTTTTCTCCAAAAAAAGTGTTCCACTTCTCTGAGGGGAGGAACAGTTTTATTACAAATAAAGTGTAGCATAGCAATGAAGCGATGATGGAAATATCTTGGCAGGATCTATAGAGCAGAGTTCTCCAGGAGTTAGTATATCTATGTTTGTTTTGTTTTTGTTTCCTATGCGTAGGAAATCATGTAAATCTTCACATGCATATTCTGCACAACTTAATGTAACAAACCAAGTGGGTGGGCCAAGTTTTCTTATCATACCACATACATCTCTGTGACGTTGGAACCAGTATTCTTTTGTACCACGCATGTTTGCTAACAGATTTGTAATGCTCGATTGTAGAATCTCATCTTTTTCTTGTACTTTTTGTAGTAATTGTGTAGCTGACATATTTTGAAAATGGCTACCTGATTTCAATGTGTGTGCAACTCTGTAGCATAGAGTTGCTAATTCACTTTCAAAGAGTAGGTGGAATGTGTATTCCACATTTTGTCTAAATCTGGGATCTTCAGAATACATTCGTAAAGAGCGGTATTCTGATGCTGTTATCTGAGTGGGTCTGTCATCGTACCTGCCTCCTTTCCCAGTAGGAAAGAGTAGAGGAAAAGCACATGCTTCTGTACTTTTTTCCCATATGCTGATTGGTGATCCTTTGGTTTGTCGCATTTGGTAAGTTTCCAGTGCATCATCTATGAAGTCTTTGGAGTGTAATGGATGAATTGTATAATGGTCTAAAATATTGGATATTGTAGCAGGATCTAGAAGTTGAAATTGACCAGTTTCTGGTGACTCTTCAATTATTTTAGTGGTTTCCCTCAGGTTTTCTTCAATATTATTTTCTTTGTAGCATTCATTATTGTCTTTTAGATATTGCAAGGCTTGTCTAACTTTATGTAAGTCCACGAGTCGTTGCCAAATTGTTTTGTCTTTTGTAGGTACACCATTTACTAAGACAATTAAAGATTGATCTATTGGACTTTGCACTCCCAGAGTGTGTACATTTTCTTCCAGATCTAATGGTAAATAAACTACTTTGCCACGAATGCCTTTGACTAATTCAGAGGGAGGTATTTTTGCTGTTTTTGGTTGAAGGCGTATTATTGCTTGAAACGGTTGCACTGTTTGAATTATGATGCTCTCATATAAATTGAGTTGTTGCAGGGGTTTTGGTAGTTGGAATAATTCCAAGTTATTTGTGATAGCACGTGAAAGAGTTTGGTTGTTGTCAAGTTTTGCAGTGCAGTAACTGCAAGGTATTAAGGGGTCAGTTAGTTCTTATTTGTTTTCTGCTACAAGGTAGAGAGCTAATTCAAACCATTTGGAATCTTCATTGTCTTCTATTTGGTATGTTATATCTATAGTTTCTGTGCTACTTTTATAAAAAGTTCTGCGGCAACACAGGCACACATGGTTTGGTACTTCAACGGATGTACTTTGAAATTTTAGTATTTCTTTTTTGTATGTGTGTAGTAGAAGGTTGCCATCTGTACAATTTTTGCTAGTCTGTTGTAAAGCTATTGCATTTTGTAAGTGGCTTTCACTTCCAAAATATTTTCTCTGGATATGCTCTATTTCTTCGAGTAGGTCTTTGGCTGTACCATGTAGAAGATTGTTATTTAAATTGGCTAGTGCTAAAGCAGGACTTTTAGCATAGTAAAGTTTATGGACTAGATTTCTTATAGTTGAATGATGTGTTGATATCATTTTGATATGATGGAAGGTGATTTTGCAAACAGGTCCATAAATGCAGGCTAATGAATGCCCTTCTAATCCTGTGTATTTCCGCAATGGACAGGTATCCATATTTTGTAATAGTTTCATTTTGAATTTGTCTTTGCCTTTCACATACTGATTGAGGAAATGCGTAAAGATTTGAAAGATTTTTTGGCAATGTTACACATTGACGTGTACGGCCATTTGTAGAATGGACGTTTTGGTTCAGTAGATTGGGGAGGTGATCCTGAGTTTTCTGGGGATATTTCTCTGAGCAGAGTTTCTTGTTCCATAATGGTGTTATTAAGTTTTTCATACCCACGTCCACTGCTATGCATGGCAATTGTGTTTGTTTGCTTTTGTTTGTATGCTTCTTCATTAAAATATGATTTTGTGCTCGTGGTGTGACTCCATTCACCTACACAGATATTCAAGAAGATATTTTTGTTGACATTTCATTTATTGAGAAGTCTTTTTTGTAGTTTAGTAGTTAGTTTTGTTAATGGCTTCATTCTGTTTAAAACTAAAATAAATAACTTCCTTTTGAGAAGGATTGCACTGTCTATGAGAGCTTCTGAAGGACTCTGCGGCAGAACATTTTTTGTAAAATACTTTTTTTATATGGTTACTTGTCACTGCATCAAGATTTATAGGAGCAGTGTTAGTACTACTGGTAGCTGAATTCTTGTTAATCACTTTCTGTTTCATTTTACATTTTGAAAGAGGAGGCAAAGTTTCTGTAATGGAAGCTTGTTTTGTTTCACTTAATGACTGTATTAGCTTGTTTTGTTTGAACTTTTTGTACAAAGTCTGCTAGAGATGGATGCTTATTTTGGACACTTATTTTGATTTGCTCAATTTCTGCGTTGCTTTCTACGGACTTGCATTTTGATAGGCATTCATTGGGGTCTGTTGGAATAAAAAGAAGGTATGGGTTGGTTGTTATGCAATGTATGTGTGCTGTGTGCATGAGTGTCTGAGTATGATGGTAAGGATGTATGTGGAGGTGTGTGATTGTGCAATGGCCAGCTACAAGAAGTTGGGAAGGCTATTCTTGTATTTGTGTGTTACTATACTGGGGTTCAGATGAAAATACAAAGTAAGCTAGTGGTGAGGAGAAGCACTGATACTAAATCTAATGGTATAGTAATAAAACAGTTCTTTGTTCTGCAATACTAACATTCTAGGGGCCGATTTATGGAAGTTGTGTGCCGAAAAACAGGGATTTGTATGCCATTCTGTCCGCGAATCCCCGTTTAACAAATGGGGATTTGTGGGCAAAATGGCGCACAAATCCCCGTGTTTTGGTGAAGAAATTCCATGAATCAGTCCCACAGTGTGTTTGAGTAACAATTAGAACATTATGGTAGTGTTGTACTTACTTTTTTGTACAGAACAAGTAGGTTTCTTTTGAGTTGTTTGTAGTTCAGATGCTGCTGCTTTTCAGGAGAGCGGTCTTCACTGCAATTGCAAAAGAAAGAAGTTAGTGACTATGTGCGTTTATAGCAGTGTTGTTTATTTAGACGTTGATTTTTATGTTTTTATAGCAGTAGTGTTTTTTGATAACTGAACATAGAGTGTGCATGCAGTTTCTTTTGCATATGCGCAGCCTGTATATTTTACTTAGAATCTGTTAGTTGAACATGTTTTGCAAATGAGTCTAATACTAAGCGTGTGAAACTCACTTGGTTTTTTAAATCTGTGTTATTGGATGTTAGGAGATAGATAACTAAGTATATAATTATTTCTTCTTTTTTTATAGGGTAAATGGCAGAAACTGTATAGAAAAGCATGGAATGTATGCATTTGTGTAGGTGTGCGTAATAAAGCAGATGGATGTGATGTAGAGGCAGTAGTATTATTTCAGCTGGGAGCTTTTCTAATGATAGTGTCTATCTGTGTAAGTGTATAAAGATGCATGAACTCATCCTGGCTGTGTGTAATTTTATAATGCACTACTAAGTGTTTTTATACAATTATACAGTTATTTCTCCCATCTTTTAATATGAAATTACACTTTTTTAGATACCTATGTGTGTAAAAATAAAATTTAGATAGCAGAAAGGTTTGGAAGTGACAGTTGATAATAGCAGATGGGAAAAATGACAGTAAGTTCATTTTATAGGTTATACGGGTTAAGTGGCAGCTACCCTGTTTATATGCATTTATAAGAGCTGCATTTGCACTGTGCAGAAAATATGCATACCTGTATTTTGTATTCATGCATGTGGATATGCATGAAGCTGCAAGTAGAAATCTTGGAGACTTGTACAGTCGTTTTTGTAGTAGGTGCTTTCCAATAACATGAGACTTGTACTCAGAGTGATAAACAGTACATTTGAAGTGCTGAACTATGATGATGGAGTTAGATGTAGAGGTCTTGGATGTGATTGGTGGCTGGTTGTGTGACTGCTTAGCTGTATCCAATGAGGGAATGGCACAGAGAGTGAAGTGGAAAGGGTAGAAGGGCTGTCTAAGAGTTACGCGGTCCGCGGACACCGCGGCTGTCCACAGACAGGGCGTGCCACATCCAGGGTTTTCCAGCAAATCCAGCATGGAAAGGGGACTGTAGGGATTACCCAATCAGGTGTTGAGGTTGTGGATTTGTGTTGAAAGAGACTGTCTATAGTGAAGATGACAGAGGTGGAGAAAGTCAGGGTGTTGGTGCTTGGAGATATGTTTGTATGCTTTTCGGCTCCCAGCATGCCCAATCCAAACTAAGCCAAGACTACAATTGTTTCATGATAGAAGGTGGTAAAATTAAAACCGTAAAGAAAGTTAAGACCTTGGGTACCTACATGGAGGAAAACTTGGATAGCGAGGCACATGTCACAGCCATCTCTACTAATACAAACTATCACCTAAAGGTTTTGAGACAAGTAGCCCCGTTGAGTTCAGTAGAAAATCACATAAAACTTGTGAGAGCAGTAATATTGCCTCGCGTAGACTATTACAGCGCACTGCTGGGGGGGGAGCTAATAAAACTGACATCCAGCAGCTGCAGAAGATACAAAACGCAGCTGTCAGAATCATCTTTCAGATGAAAAGTTCGGAACCCACCAGTGCAGCCAGAAGAAAACTTCACTGGCTTCCAGTGGCAGCTCGGATCCAATTTAAAATACTTACCATGTGTCATAAATGTATTTTTGGAAATGCACCTGCATATTTGAAGGAGAAAATCAATGTCTACCAACCAACAAGAAGTTTACGCTCCTCAGTTGGATCTATGTTAGTTTTGGCCCGGATAAAAAGGTCTCGTGGCTTAGGTCAGGCCTTTTGCTTCCGAGGCGCGCAAGCCTGGAACACTCTTCCAACACAGATGCGCATGACAGAGATTCACCTTGTGTTTCGTAAACAGTTGAAGACAATACTGTTTAAATAGATTAATTTCAGCTCAGCTAGTCTTCTACCTTTATCTTTCGGTGCCTGGATGCCTAAGGGCTTTGGCGCCTTATAAGTGTAATTAACATAACATAACATAACATTTGTGCATGGTTTACAGCAGTATGCTCAATGCAGGCATGTGGCAAACAATTTTGATGTTAAAGGAGTGGAGGTGCTGTGGAACACTGTGCCTGATTTCAATGTACAGGGAATTGTACAAGTTTGTGAAGATATGGGCAGGATGAACAGTCCCCATGTGGTAGTTTTTCACTGTGGTGCTTTCCATTTGGGTTATGTCAGTGCCCCTACTTTGTTGGACGATTTGGAACACTTGGTTTAAGCAGTAATGAACATCCTTCCAAATGCCAAACATATTTTTTCTAGATTAGTACCTAGGGCAATATGGGACAATAGTTCTGTTTTTTGTCCTCAGCAAAACATTGCTAGGTGTGCAATCAACCGAGGCGTGTGTGCTTTCATGCTTAGAGCTGGTATGTTCTTCTGTAATAATGAGAATATTGATTCCAGTAATGCTGTTTATTTTAAAGAAGATGACATTTCTTTATCTTTTATGGGAAATGCCATGCTGTTCTGGAATGTAAGGGTTGCTTTGGAGAAGATTATGTGAAATTTTAGGAAAAAACAAAACAAAATAACAGGTGTCTGTCAAGCATCTGCAAAAAAGACCCCAAAAAACAACTCTTTTCAGAGCCAACCTCAAAGGGGAAATGGTGCACACTATTTAAATCAAAATTCACCGCGCTCAGATTTTCGATAAATCCGCGGACATGGCGTTTGTCTGCGGACATTGCGTATTACATACATGGATTATGGGGTGGAGAGGCATGTAAATGAGAATGAGTAGAGCAAGGGATTGGTCAATAAAGTTTACTGGGTGTGTTGTGTAAGGAGAGAGTTTGTCAGAAAGTCTTTTTTCTCAGAGAAGAACAGATAGCTATGGCTGTGTGTTTCAGAAAACAGATTATCTGGATTTTGGGAGACTCATGGATACATTGGTTGGAGGTGCATGCAGAACGCTGTAGAGTAGCTGCAGATCCTGGATTCCCTCATGTGGAAGTGCATTGGCATGGAGTGCGTGGAATGAAGTGGCTGGACTTGGTACCTCTCTGTGCTACTTTGGAGACACAGCATCATCCAGACATAATTATAATTCATTGTGGAGGGAACAGTTTAGGACATGTGTCTGGAATTTCGTTGCAATTTTCAATGAAAAAGGACTTGGGAAGGTTTTGGACATGCTTCCAAGTTCTCAAGTAATTTTTTCTCGTATTGCGCAGAGACAAATGTGGCTGCGTTCTTCTTCATTTGATCCACAAATGGAGAAGCGAGGCACAATGTCAGTAAGGCTGTTTGTGCCTTTTTAAGAGATGTTGGCATGTCCTCTTTTCAAAATGAAAATATGATGTTTCGTAGCACATACATTTTTTGCAGAAATGGAGTCCATCTTACTTATGCTGGCAATCAGATTTTTCTGAGAAATGTACAAAATGCATTGCGACCTTTTTGGAAATACAGCCATCCATTTTGCAGTAGGTGTTGACCATTTGAAGTTTTTCAAACACAAACAAACACCACCAAAATGCTCTTTTCAGAGCCACCACTTCCTCCCAGAGAAAAGTGCAATGGTTATGATAGGGCAGCACCCCAAAATTTTAGATGTCCTCGAACTGTCTGCGGACTTCTAAAAAAATGCACAAGCCCTGCTCCATTTATTTGCCACTTCTATTTTTAAACTGTGAAAGGCGGCTCTGAAAAGAGCCTTTTTTTGGGGGTGTGGGGGGTTGTTGTTTATTTTTTGGGATTTTTACACACGACACACTAGTAGAGGAGGGGAAAGGAGGGTAAGGAAGGCACACCAACCATGGGGATAAGAAAGGGCAGATAGAGAGAGGAAGATGTAGGGTGGGCCTTATTTAGGTAGGTAGCAGACCTTCTCATGCTCCTTAAAGTGGTGCTGAGGCACTAGTAGCACCAGCTGTAGTAACAACAACCATAAATGCCATCAGGTCTGATGATAGGAAGCAGCAAGATCAGCAAAAGTTGATATAGGCAATGTTCTGTCAGGTAGCCAGAAGCACAATGAGGATGAACTCTGGGGTGTGGCCTTTTATAGGGGTGCAGGTGCGTGCTCCACAGACAGCCACGCTGTCCACGGACAGATCAAACACCCCAAAAAGGCTCAAAAAGTTCCAAAAAGTATGTAGAAAGCCAGGGTCATTGTCTGGGACATGTGCAATGGTGAATTTTTACTGTAAAATACTTTGGATTATCCAGAAAAGTACTTTTAAAATGTTCAGGGACCTGGACAGTGGCCGCAAATCTGCACACATGCTCAGCGTGGGTGCGGTCACATGATGACATTGCGAACACGTCCGCGAATGGGACTGGTGTCCGCAGGTGTCACGATGCCTGCCCCCGGAAAGCCAGACCAGGCCCAGCAACCCCGGAAGCAGGCATCATGCCACTTGAAGCATGCCCAAAAACCCCAGTTAGGGGCTCTTTGGCTACAGTCTTGGCGCCTATGGCGCCAGGCTCATAAGAATAAAGTCAGTCCTGGCGCCATGGGTGCCAGGCTCATTACAGAAATCTTACCTGTTGCAGACCATGCTGCATACCTACCTGATGCAGACCATGGTGCACGAAGCCACACGCCAAATGAGGCTTAAAGGGATTACTTTACCTCAGGGACTCCTTTCCTCTCGGGTGGGGCTGTGGAAGAATACTTACCTGGGACTTCTTCCAAGGCTATTTAAGCCACACCCGGACAGCCACAGGTGCGTCGCGTTATTCTGTTTGCTGCAGCGTAACGCTCACTGTGTCTTCAGCAGCTCCAGTCTTCAGCTACGCCCGCTTCAGCCCTGGAATACCTGGAACAAGAGAAGAGGTCAGAACAAAACCCTTACCTGAATCCTTGATCCAGCACATCATCGATCTGGAAGAGAGAAGCCTTCTCAGGTGCATTGCCACGCACCTCGCAGAGCCGCGCTGAACTCACCAACCGGGGCTGCATTCCTTTACTCCATCGCGAATCCAGCATCTCCAGGCCATTCTTCAACACCTGGGGGAGACAAGAACAGATAGGTGAGCAAGGGCAATACCAACCACCCCCAAAGACTTACCTGATTTACCACAGGGGGTACTCACCTCATCTCGGGTCGGCGTAGTCAATTCTGCATCACTGCCGCACCCCGGCCCCTAAGGGGAAAACAAGGACAATACAAATCACGCCCAAAGACTTACCTGATTACCACAGGGGGGTACTCACCTCATCTCGGATCGGCGCAGCCAATTCCACATCACCGCCGCACCTCGGCCCCTAAGGGGAAAAAACAAGGACAATACAACCTACCCCCAAAGACTTACCTGATTTACCACAGGGGGGTATTCACCTCATTTCGGGTCGGCGCAGTTAATTCTGCATCATCGCTGTACCCCGGCCCCAAAGGGGAGAACCACAATAGACTTACCAGGATCTTACCAATTGCCACTCAGAACTCTTCTGGTGGTTTAAATCTGCAGCCTGCAAGGAATCTGGCAGAGTGAAGATCAGACTTTTGAACTCTTACGAACAATTAGACTTAGAGTCAATACTGGAACACACCAATTCCTCCACGCCAGTGAAGTAACTGGTTGTCTACGCGCCCCTGCGCTCGACGCAGGATGGAGAGCTCATCTTTCCAAATCTTCAGGTGAGATTTAGAGGGAACTTCAGGAGTGTTCTGTGGGCAGACAAGGGGAGTGGGAAGGCAGGTTAACGTTCAGATTACGGAGGTTAATTCCCTTTCTCCATTGCAGAAAGATATTCGTACGAGTCCAACAAACGAAGCTAAGTGGGTCTGTCCAGTCTGTCATCTCGGCTCTACGTGTTACTCTGGTGGAAGCAACAGCGGGCCAGTCCAGATCGACGCCCCCGTGGGAATCAGGTGAGCGTAACAGAACGCGAAGCCTACCCACAAATTCCCACCTGGGCGTCATGGAGACCTCGGAAACTGATCAGTTGGCCCAATTATTAGGGGAACTAAGGGCCGAAGTGCATTCCGCCCGCCAGGAAATCAATGCCCTCAGGAGGGAATTGATAGTGTCAAAAGAACGAACTGATGATTTGGCCAGACAGCTATTACAAAGCCAGGCTGGACAAACACCTCTACCTGGACTCGGGACCAGCCCAGTTCCGGTGCCACCGAGTAACCCGGTGCAGATAAACCTTCCTGGAGCCGTTCCCTTGGCTCCGCCTGAACGCTTTGCCGGAGACCCTAAAAGGTTTGCTATATTCATGAATCAATGTCGCTTACACTTTTTATGTAGACCTGGAGCTTTCCCAAACGATCAAGCCAAGGTAGCTTTTGTACTGTCATATCTCAGCGGCAGTGCAGCGGATTGGTCCATTCCGCTAGTAAATCAGGATGACCCGATTCTTCGAGATTTCCAAGGTTTTCGAACTAGCATGGAAAGACTGTTCGCCCGACATTCCCAAGGACAGGCTTTGGATAACGAACTTTTATCCTTACGGCAAGGTAATCAGGATCTTTTATCTTACATTGCAACTTTCAATAGATTAGTTGTGGAAACCGAATGGCCTGAAGCCAAGCGAATTACATTATTCAATCGAGGGCTTCGGGGAGAACTCAAGGATGTTTTAGCCCAAGTCGTGAACCCGCCTTCAGACTGTGCTGAATATATAGATTTTGTGGTCCAGTTAGATCACAGACTTCAAACCAGAAAGGCTGATCGAACCAAGTTTGAAAACAAGGTCTTGGTTAAAACCTACGTACCCTCGAAGGGGGTAGATGCCTCAGAACCCATGCAAATCGGGGGGGGGGGTTTGAGGACCCTTAAACCAGAAGGAAAGGGACAGAAGACGGCAACAGCAATTATGTTTATATTGCGGAGCTACTGGTCATTTCCTTCGGAACTGCCTTGTAAAACCACCCAAGAAAACTATAGGAGCATCAGACGAAAACCACTTGAAACCTGACTCGGGAAACGATCATGCCCGGCAAGCGTAGAGGTCAGCTTGCCGAGCTTAAAGAAGGACACTCTGACCTCGCATTTCACCATACCCATGGTCCTTATAGATCCAGAGCAGCCATCACGCATGCACGCGGTAAAGGCGTACGTAGATAGTGGAGCCATAGGAAACTATTTGGACTACGGATTGGCTTCCAGGATGAATCTAGCTCTCACCCGAAAGACCACTACCGATGTCGTCACCACTGTTGATGGAACTGAAATTGCCTCTGTGCCCGTAACTCATTCCACTGCAGAGATGACTTTGCTAGGTCAGGATGGACACCGAGAGGTTATGGTGTTTGATTTAATCAAGGCTCCACAGTTTCAACTGATACTGGGAATCCCTTGGTTGGAAAAACACAATCCCTGTATTGATTGGCGAGAGAAGAGACTAACCTTCCCAGAATGTGCTAACACCTGTTACCCAAACAGAACTCTAAATACAGCACTGGCCCCAATAATCCCAGCTGCCATACAATTACCTGCTGAATACCAAGACTTTCAGGATGTCTTTCAAAAGGAGCAGGCAAACACCTTACCACCGCACAGACCGTATGATTGTCAAATAGATCTCATACCAGGAGCACAACCACCTTGCAGCAGAATCTATGCCCTCACGGAACCTGAAAATCTCCACTTACGCCAGTACCTAGACCAGTATCTTGCTAATGGCTTCATCCACCCGTCCAAGTCCCCTGCATCTTCCGCTTTGTTCTTCGTGCCAAAAAAGGAAGGCAACCTTAGAACATGCATTGACTACCGCGCGCTGAATCAGATAACTATCAAGAATCGGTACCCATTGCCTTTGATCCCTGAACTACTAGACCAGGTAAAGAACGCTTGTATATACACAAAACTAGACCTTCGGAGGGCATATCATCTGGTACGCGTCAAAGAGGGTGACGAATGGAAGACTGCTTTTCGCACCAAGTACGGATTATTTGAGTACCAGGTGATGCCTTTCGGACTGTGTAACGCACCAGCAGCCTTCCAGTTCTTCATGAACGATGTCTTCCGAGAGCTCATCGATGTTTGTGTAGTCGTTTACATCGACGATATCTTAGTATACTCCCTATCAGAATCCGATCATGTAAAGCACGTCCGAGCAGTCCTAGAAAAGTTACGCCAGTATAAGTTATACGCTAAACTGGAAAAGTGCATCTTTCACACTACGGAAGTAGAGGTTCTTGGATTTATTCTGACCCCGAAAGGAATCCGGATGGATACACGGAAGGTGGACGCAATTCTTAATTGGCCTTCGCCAAGCTCAGTCAAAGGAGTTCAAAGCATGCTTGGCTTTGCCAATTTCTACCGCAGGTTTATCCCGGACTTCTCACACATTGTACATCCCATTACAACACTATTGCGAAAGAATAAACGCTTTACATGGACAGAAGAAGCCGAGAACGCCTTCCAAGAGTTAAAAAAGACATTCACGTCCGCTCCTGTATTACGACACCCGCGCCCAGAGCTTCCCTACATAGTGGAAACAGATGCATCCAGTTCAGCTATGGGAGCAGTGCTCTCCCAAAAGGATCCCGAAACTAACCAGCTGCACCCAGTGGCGTTTTGGTCAAGAAAGTTTTCGGCTCCCGAATTAAATTATGCTATAACCGACAAGGAACTGTTGGCCATCAAGTCTGCCTTCAAGGCTTGGCGGCACTATCTGCTGGGCGCCAGGCATACCATTACGGTCATCACTGATCACCGCAACTTACAATACCTAAAGGTAGCCAAGGCCCAATCTTCACGCCAACTCCGTTGGGCATTGTTCTTCGCCGAGTTTGATTTTGTAATAACCTATCGACCAGGTTGTAAAAATGGAAAAGCTGACGCCCTGTCCCGAATAGGAATGGGAGAAACAGAAAGAACTTTAGAACCTGTACCCATAATTCCTGAACAGAGGATCCTTGGTCTGACATCCATACACTCTCTGGAGGACATTCAATTGGTCCATCAGCTCTTTGATTCCGATGCCTTACAGGGCTGGGCAAGGAAAGGCCCAGAGTATTCTGTCACCAACAATCTACCTTATTACCAAGGCCGGCTATTTTTGCCACTAGAGGAACTACAGAAACTTGTCATTTCTCATTATCACGACACCTTGATGGAAGGACATCCTGGCATTGCTAAAACTGAAGCCAAAATCAAGAAACACTTTTGGTCGCCCACCTGGCGAAAAGATGTCAAGTTGTTTGTCATGTCTTGTGGCATTTGCACTCAAAATAAAGGGGGAAAAGAAAAAAAACAGCTGGATTATTACAACCGTTAGACATACCACCTACTCCTTGGCATACCTTGTCATTAGACTTTATCACGGATTTACCCCCGTGCAAAGGTTATAACACCATTCTAGTTATTTTAGATCTTTTTTTCTAAAATGGCCCATTTCATTCCTTTAAAAGGAATACCTTCAGCTTCAATCCTGGCCAAGGAGTTCCTTGAAAATGTTGTCCGTCTACATGGCTTTCCTTCGGTGTTAATTTCAGAACGGGGAAGTCAATTTATTTCACATTTTTGGAGGAAGTGCTGCCAGCTGGCACAAATTGATGTTAGACTTTCAACCAGCCACCATCCCCAGACCGACGGTCAAACTGAGAGAACCAACCAGACTCTTCAGCAATACCTACGTTGTATGCTACATCAATCTGAGGAGGATTGGAAAGACATTCTTTGGATCGCCGAGTATGCATACAATAATTCTGTACACTCAGGAACTAAAAAAAGCCCTTTTTTTACCATATATGGTCACCATCCTCGAACCTCAGACTTAGATTCTCCCCAGCATTTAGAGATGCCTGCGGTGGACCATCTCCACGCTGTTATCACACAAGCCTTTAAAGAGGCGACTGCACATTTACAAAAGGCTAAGGATAAATACAAGAAGGATGCTGATGAACACAGGAGTGAAGCACCGCAATACCAAGTAGGGGACCAAGTATGGTTAGCCACCAAGTACTTACCACTCAAGGGAACACAGACTTTTAACCCCAGGTACTTGGGACCTTATTCTATTAAGGCTATTATTAACCCAGTGGCCGTCAAGTTGGACCTGCCTGGTCATATGCGTGTTCATCAATTTTTCACGTGTCTCTTTTGAAGCCTGTGCAACCAGGAACTAGACAAACCACCCCACCTGAACCTATCCTCAGACGGGGAACCCGAATTCGAAGTCAAGAATATTTTGGACTCTAAAAGGGTGAGATCAAAACTCTTCTATCTCATTGATTGGAAAGGTTATGGTCCACAAGAAAGATCTTGGGAGCCTAGTGACCATGTGCATGCACCTCAATTAGTGAAAAGGTTCCACCAAGAATTTCCAGACAAACCAAGGCCGAGAGGGAGAACAGCTTTAGGAGGGGCCTTGAGGGGGAGTGCTGTCACAATGCCTGCCCCCGGAAAGCCAGACCAGGCCCAGCAACCCCGGAAGCAGGCATCATGCCACTTGAAGCATGCCCAAAAACCCCAGTTAGGGGCTCTTTGGCTACAGTTCTGGCACCTATGGCGCAAGGCTCATAAGAATAAAGTCAGTCCTGGCGCCATGGGTGCCAGGCTCATTACAGAAATCTTACCTGTTGCAGACCATGCTGCATACCTACCTGATGCAGACCATGCTGCACGAAGCCACAAGCCAAATGAGGCTTAAAGGGACTACTTTACCTCAGGGACTCCTTTCCTCTCGGGTGGGGCTGTGGAAGAATACTTACCTGGGACTTCGTCCAAGGCTATTTCAGCCACACCCGGACAGCCACAGGTGCTTCGCGTTATTCTGCTTGCTGCAGCGTAACGCTCACCGTGTCTTCAGCAGCTCCAGTCTTCAGCCACGCCCGCTTCAGCCCTGGAATACCTGGAACAAGAAAAGGAGAAGGAGAAGAGGTCAGAACAAAACCCTTACCTGAATCCTTGATCCAGCACATCGTCGATCTGGAAGAGAGAAGCCTTCTCAGGTGCATTGCCACGCACCTCGCAGAGCCGCGCTGAACTCACCAACCGGGGCTGCATTCCTTTACTCCATCGCGAATCCAGCATCTCCAGGCCATTCTTCAACACCTGCGGGAGACAAGAACAGATAGGTGAGCAAGGGCAATACAAACCACCCCCAAAGACTTACCTGATTTACCACAGGGGGGTACTCACCTCATCTCGGGTCGGCATAGTCAATTCTGCATCACTGCCGCACCCCGGCCCCTAAGGGGAAAACAAGGACAATACAAATCACCCCCAAAGACTTACCTGATTACCACAGGGGGTACTCACCTCATCTCGGGTCGGCGCAGTCAATTCTGCATCACTGCCGCACCCCGGCCCCTAAGGGGAAAACAAGGACAATACAATTCACCCCCAAAGACTTACCTGATTACCACAGGGGGTACTCACCTCATCTCGGGTCGGCACAGTCAATTCCGCATCACTGCCGCACCCCGGTCCCTAAGGGGAAAAAACAAGGACAATACAACCTACCCCCAAAGACTTACCTGATTTACCACAAGGGGGTATTCACCTCATTTCGGGTCGGCGCAGTTAATTCTGCATCATCGCTGTACCCCGGCCCCAAAGGGGAGAACCACAATAGACTTACCAGGATCTTACCAATTGCCACTCAGAACTCTTCTGGTGGTTTAAATCTGCAGCCTGCAAGGAATCTGGCAGAGTGAAGATCAGACTTTTGAACTCTTACGAACAATTGGACAATACTGGAACTCACCAATTCCTCCACGCCAGTGAAGTAACTGGTCGTCTACGCGCCCCTGCGCTCGACGCAGGATGCAGAGCTCATCTTTCCAAATCTTCAGGTGAGATTTAGAGGGAACTTCAGGAGTGTTCTGTGGGCAGACAAGGGGAGTGGGAAGGCGGGTTAACGTTCAGATTATGGGAGGTTAATTCCCTTTCTCCATTGCAGAAAGATATTCGTACGAGTCCAACAAACGAAGCTAAGTGGGTCTGTCCAGTCTGTCATCTCGGCTCTACGTGTTACTCTGGTGGAAGCAACAGCGGGCCAGTCCAGATTGACGCCCCCGTGGGAATCAGGTGAGCGTAACAGCAGAACACCAAATGCGTAGGAACGGTTGTGCGCATGCGTGCAAGTGTTCTACGGACAGTGTTCAGGTCCTCAAACTAATTAAAAGTGTGACACGTGAGACGGACAGTTAAGGACAGGCGCGATGTTCGTAGGACTTATGGGTGTGGTGCGCATGTGCGTAGATGTTTTACAGACAGTACGGACAGGTACAGTGTCCTTAGGACACCTCCATTTTGGTTAATTCGAACATTCCGGACACCGAATGTGTTCTGAGAACAGTTCCATCTTGCTTGCGGACAGTACGGACAACTATAGTGTCCTTAGGACACCTCCATTTTGGATAATTGCAGACATTCCAGACACTGGGTGTGTTCTAAGAACAGTTCTATCTTCCTTGTGGACAGTACGGACAAGTATAGTGTCCTTAGGACACCCCCATTTTGGTTAATTGCAGACATTCCGGACACCAAGTGTGTTCTAAGAACTGTTCCATCTTGCTTGCGGACAGTGCAGACAGGTATAGTGTCCTTAGGGCACCTCCATTTTGGTTAATTGCGGACATTCCAGACACCGAGTCTGTTCTAAGAACAGTTTCATCTTGCCTGCGGACAGTATGGACAGGTATAGTGTCCTTAGGAAACCCCCATTTTGGGGAATTGCAGACATTCCAGACACCCGTGCTGTCTGCGGACACCTTAACAGCCTTCTAAAAAAAACAAGACACAAAGGTCTGAATTAAACCACACAATATTTTTTTTATTATATACAGATTTATGAAACAGACGGGGAAGCAGAAACTGACACAAATACAGGGGAATTAGTGGCTTGGAGAGGATGGATGGGAGGGGATGAAGGGATGGAAGTCGCATAACATTTTTCTTGCTGGTGAGAGTTTGGGGATAGTTGACTGGGACATGGAGAGGGGGAGCAGGTACATGTGGAACAATGATATTTATTTTTTTCTTTTATGTGGTCCTCCTCAAAATGTTTTAAAAGATTGAAATTTTCCATAAGCAAATCCATTTTTGTTCCATGCACTGCAGAGTATTTTGTAATGTCTCTTTTGCTATATTATTTTAAATGTTTGTATGGTGTGTTAAAAAAAATATATATGTTAAGTACACATAAAGTAATGATTATTAATTTGCTTATATAGAGAAGTGTCTACCATTAGTATCACTGTCTTAAGTCATTTCCTCACGTGGGAAATTTTCTTCAAGCCATTCCAAAGTATTGGACATTTCTGTGTAAAAAAACCATTACTTTTAGTGTACCTAATACAGAAAGTTTAGAAATATATAAGAACAATAAAGTTTACTTACTAGTTTCTGGAAAGTTGTGTTCTTACTGTTGTGTAGGTCTGTTGTTGCTCCTAGCTGTGCAGTTTCTGTGAGGTAATTATGTTGGAAGCATATCTTTTTTGTTTTGGTATATTCAATTTTAGTACATATGCTATTTAAATGGACTGTTGATGTTACATATATAGGTTCCACTTCTTATTTATTATTAGATATAATGTGTTTATGTGCTGCTTTTTGAACTTGTTCAGTGTTTATATGGCATGATAGAACAATTTAAGATACCCCCTGAGTTTTCCGGTAGTATTGATGTTGTCCGTGGACATACGCACAGTCCGTGGACATCAACATCACTAGCTGGGTGTTCAGTATGTTCTATGCTACATGTATATAAAGTAAGGGAATCCTAGTAAACATCTATCAAATTCACACTATGAATATGTATATTCAGTAAAATAAAATTTGATAAAGGGAGGTTATGGTTAAATTGCGCTATTAAAAACCTATGAAATTCAGTAAAAAAAACTTTGTTAAATGGACGTTATGTTTCAAAGTAAAACCGAAAAACCCCTAAAATTCGCCAGTTATGGTAAGCTAAGCAACCATAACTCGCGCCACGACTGTGCATTGCTAAGACTAACACCCAGGACATCAAAGATGACATCACAAATGTCATTGATGACATCACTGATGACATCACATGTCTAGCTTGCTCTTTTTTCCTTTAGTGATATATCTTGGCCAGTAATAGTTAGGAACACAAAATTCAAAAAGCACTATATTTGTAGACTTATACTTCAAATATATTCTTACAATAATTCACTTAGTTTCCACTCACAGCATATGAAACATATACATAAGGAAAATACACACTTGAAAGACAGCAATGCTTTCTGTGTATGAAGACAATCAGTAAGGGTATCAACACTTTCTTGTTTGTTTGTTTTATTATTTATAATGCACGATCATACCCTCAGGTAACCGGGCACAGCAGTTACATGTATATGCGAAGCTTAGTTACAACAACTAGAATATATACATACACACAAATATAGCAGGAGTATATACAAATATATACAAATATACACATGTGGGTACAATATATGTAAAGGGTGGAGTATGAAAGGCATAGCACCAATTGCGTTTAAAGCCTACGTTTTCAACCATAGTACAACCTTAAATCGGAAGGTGTGGTAGGGCAGGTCCATTCTGAGAGTTGGAGGTAAGGAATTCCACAGTTTAGTTGCTTTCACTGGGAAGCTGTTGCCCCCTATGGTGGAACATTTAAAGTTAGGGACATAAAGCTAATCTTTGTAAACTGTTCTTGTGGGTCTCAGGGAGGTCTGTCTGTGGAATCTGTCGACCTAGTAAATAGGGGCAGAGTTATAGAGATTTATGAGTGAGTGACACGGTTCTTAGGAGAATATTATCTTTGACAGGGAGCCAGTTATTCTTTTGGCTATATGATGTAATGTGGTCTCTTCTGGAGATGACTAATGCCGCTCTGAGGGTGTTATTTTGAAGAGTTTGTATTTTAGTGGTGGTAGCTTTGGAGGACCCAAGATAAAGAGAATTACAATAGTCCAGTCGGGACAATATAAGGGCACTGGCAAGAGTTGTGCAGCTAGTATCGGATAGAAAGCGTTTGACTGCACTGATCAGCTTACACGTGTAGGCCGTGGAGGATGCTAAGAAGTTCACCTGTTTGTTAAAAGAGAAGTTTGAGTCCAGGTAAAAGCCCAGCGTTTTCACCTCTTGTCTACTTTGATGCTGTTGCCATCAATTATGAAAGAGGAGTAGATAGGGCCTAATTTCGTTAGGCTAGAGGTAGTGCCCAGGATGATAAGTTCAGTTTTATCATCATTCAGGTATAGTCCATGTGTGGCCATCCATGCCTGGATGATGATGTACACTCTATTTACCACGGCCAAATCCTTTCCATAATCCCCAGAAAGCGGAAGGAGGATCTCGGTATCATCTGCATAGTTGGTGTAGGTGATACCGAGATGATCCAAATCATCAAACAGGGGCTTGGGAAATATATTGTACAGTGTTGGCGAGACACAAGAGCGTTGTGGCACACCGCAGGTGATGGGTATGGGGTCTGCTGCTGCTGTGGGTGAGAAGACCTTCATGGTTCTGCCGTTTAGGAAAGATCTGATCCAAGTGATGGCCTCAGCGGAAAAGTGAGCAGATGTGTTAAGGTGGGTACATAGGACAGAATAGTCGACCAGGTCAAATGCCGTAGAGAGGTCTAGGAGGAGGAGTAAGACAACTTGGCCGTTGTCTCTAAGATCATCAACCTGAGTCTTAAGGTCAATGAGAGCAGTCTCGGTCCCATGTTGGGGACGGAAGCCTGATTGTCTTGCTCCTAGTAGGTGGTGTGATTCCAAGTACTTCTGTATTTGTACGTAGGCAACCTTGTCCAAAATTTTTAGGAGAAATGGTACTGTCGTGATAGGTCTATAATTTGTGGCCATGGCTGGGTCAAGTGTGGGTTTTTGTAATAGTGGAAGTACCCAAGATTGTTTTAGATTGGTACGGATAGAGCCAGAGGAGAAGGAAGCATTGATTAACTTCGTGATGAAAGGGGAAATGTCTCGGCCAGCATCCTTGATGAGCTGAGCGGGGCACAGATCACCCTGACAGTTGGAGGGTTTCAGTTACAAAATGATTCTTTCTACTTAAAGTGTGGTGCCTTTAAAGAAATTGAAGCGGGTGGATTCAATAATTGTGGGATTCTCAGTAGGTTTGGCTGGGAGGGGGTCATTCAAGGAGGCTCTTTTGCAGGAGATTTTATTTTGTAAGGTACAAATCTTGTTTGCTAGTGCATTTTGGATCTCTGAACACCAGTTTTTATCTTTAGCACACATATCAGGTGGTAGTAAAGGGGTCTCTATTTCTTTGAGGATGGAGAATAATTCCTTCATATTTGATTTAGCTTGGGATATGTGGGAGTCAAAGGAGGTTCGTTTTTCTAGGCACATTTCTTTTTTGTAGAGGGCTGAGAGTTTGGTGAGTTTAAGTTTATTGGCTGCTGAGGGGAGTTCTTTTCCAAGTGGCCTCACAGTTTCTTTTTTGCTGCCTTAGATTTATAAGGAATGGTGTATACCATTTATTCAGATGCGTTTAAGGCTTACTTGATCTGAGTTTGAGGGGGAGGCGATTAGGTCCAGCGAGGTGGACATGATTTTATTGTATTCTTCGACCAAGGTCTCAGGATCAGAGTTGTCAGGGAGTGTGTTAAGTGTAGGGAGTAAGTTCGGGATAAGTCTCTCTACAGTGATACTCTTTTTATTTCTCGTAAGCGTAGGCAGAGCCCTGGTGACTGGAAGGGGTGGGGGTTGGATAGTTGAGAGCGCGAAAGATACCAGATGGTGGTCAGTTCAAGCTAGAGGTGAAATGGCGGTGATAATAGCTTGACAATTGTAGTCGGCCACCCAATCGAGTATTCTGCCTTTGGCATGTGTAGGTTCAGTACTTCTTTGAGTAAATCATAATTCAGAGAGGGAATTAAACGTGGCACTGGCAAGCTGGTCCGACGGGTCATTGAAGCCCATATTAAAGTCCCCAAGTATCAGTACTTGTGTGCAACTTTTAAGGTTACTGGACAAAATGGTGTTAATGTCCTCATCAAATGTGCCAGTTGGGTCTGGGGGACGGTAAATCAAGTGGATGTTGGACGTTTGGGCATTAGTAAGTGGAACTTTAACAGAGAGTAATTCACATGAGAGGACATTGATAGGGGTAGCTAATCTCATGGTGAGATAACATTTGTGGATAATAGCAACACCCCCTCCTCTGGAATTAGGTCTGTTATGTCTAAAGATGGAATAATTATCTGGGACTGCTAGCATGAGCATGTGGCCTGCTGCCGGGTGTAGCCAAGTCTCCGTGATGGCAAGGAAGTCAAGGTCTTCTTTAAGGATCAAATCTGCAATTTCTGTTGCGTGAGCTACTAACGATCTGGCATTGATTACGGCTCCCTTGATTTGGGGACTTGCGGTGGTTGTAATGGGGTGGTGGGCTTGTATTATTTCAGGTTTACTCTGATTAGGAGGACTATGTGGAAGTCTAGGGTCGGAGTTCTGAGGTGGGTTAGATTTTAGGGTGCTCTGGCGAGGCCAGGCTGACAAAGTTCTTAATCTATGTATAGTCGGCATAGAGCGGGCGGGAGGCTCATTGATTTTAGCTAATCTAGCTCTGAGTCTTAAATTCCTGGCTGGAGTAGGGCAGGGGTTACAGGTTAGTGGCAGTTGTGAGTCATTTATATCTAGAAGTGATCTACTAGAAGACTTGTTGTGGGGGATAAATGAGTGCATGGTGGTGGGTGAGTGCGGTGACATGGTGAACCCGAGATGCTGCTTATAAAGAGCAAGAGGCAGGCTAGCTGGCTAGTGGCCAAGGGGGTCATACTAAATAGTTGTGGCAAGTATGTCATAGATGTCTAGATGAATAGCCTCTCACTTAGGATAGGTAATCAGGGCCTAGGCTGATACGGGATTGGGCTATCCTAAGGCAGACTGGGTCAGGCAGATCCTTGGAGGTGAGGTGAGGCACAGGGGGGCACAGGCTGCAGGTAGTGTACAGTGCTGGCAGTTGAACATCAAGGTGATTAAGCAGCAAACAAATTAGACCCAAGCAGTATCGAGGCAGTCAACATAGCGGAACAAGTCAGATAAGCAGGGGAGGCACTAGCCTCATTCAAGTATGCAATGGAGTAAGTGTGCAATCCCAATACCCTAACGGCGTAGGCCTCATGCGCAAGCAAATAATATAGGGGGGGCAGAAATATGGAGGCCCGAGTCACACGTTAGCAGTGTTATACATGCAGGTCATAATAACGAACAGTGAAGGCTCGCATCATCAATTGATTAAAGCCCATAGAGTGAGGGCACAGGGGACGTTAGCCACATATTCATATGTAGTAATGGTGGGTGACCATCAAGCAGTTTAAATACAAGCAGTTATAGGGTAGTATAAGGAACGTTGCAATCAAGCATGGGGAAGCAGTGGCTTTATCCAGGTGTACAGTTGAGTGATGCAAATATAGAAGCATTTGGGGGAGCTGGCCTCACACTGGTAGTGTAGTGCGGGCAAGTTGGCACCTAAATTAGAAGGAGTCAGGCAGTTGCCGACCAATATGACACAGGCACTAGTCACATACGACCTGAGCAATAACAACACTTAATATATCCGGGCAGGCATAGCTTAGGCAGTTGCAGGCAGACATGGCTATCTAAACACAGGCTATATGCACGTAATTGAAAGGGCATAAAATACAGTCATAACATACTTGCGCAGCATGCATTTATGAAGCTAGCACCTGCAGTGTGCGGGATGCCGTTAAGTACAGTGCAGATTGGCATGAGGATACATTTGTTTACCGGTGCAGCAGTGGGTAAAGCTGAGAGAGGAGTTCTATATTACACTTGGACATGTGGGTGAGAATGTTTGCGGTTGGATAGTCGTCTTGGATGATGCACCGTAGCAAGATCTACAAGCCGGAGTCATATTATAGCGGGCTTGCGTGCGGGTGAATAGTGAGTGTTTACAATAGGCAGGAGTAGCGTGGCTAGTCAGCGTAATCGAGCGCAGGCAGCAGTCAGCTGATGATAGGTGGCGGGTGGACCGCAAGAGGCGCACACTATGTAGCGGATTACAGGAGAGGGGGAAAGTTAGCGAATTAGCAACTTGTTCTGCTGTTTTTTTATTACTGTACTTTCTCTGGATATGCTCATATTTGTATTCGCATTACTTTCTTTAGGGTGCAGTCACATCATGTGATAGTTATACATAGGGAAGTAGGTTTGAAGCAGAGCAATAATTTCTGTGCATAAAGATAACCAGTTAGGTTATGAACACTTTCTGGTTCCTCTGCTGCTTTTTTGCGTACTTAACTTTCCCTTTAAATACTCATATTTGTATGTGTTGTTCTGTCTTTGTGTTTTGTATGTAATAATGAAATTATGTAGTAAGTGGGTTTTATTAGCTACTTATTACATTTTGGACAGAACGCAAAACTCTAATAAGAAAGCATTTATCATTTCACTATTCAACATGAGAAGATTATGAATATTGCACCTCCATCATGTATGCTGCACACAATGCTTAAGTTTATACATGAGTAGCTTACTATACTGTGAAGAACTTCATAATAGAATTCTATTTATATCAATGCATTGCTCATTGCACTACATAGCTCATGATATTTATTCCAATGATCCTTGACACTTTTTTGTCAACATGATAATAAGAATCCCTTGTTCAGACTTATCATGAAAAGTAATGCACATGTGATGTCATCAGTGATGTCATCAATGACATTTGCAATGTCATCTTTGATATCCTGAGTGTTAGTCTTAGCAATGCGCGGTGGTGGTGCGAGTTATGGTTGCTTAGCTTGCCATAACTAGCGAATTTCAGGGGGTTTTCGGTTTTACTTTGAACCATAACTCCCTTTAACAACGTTTTTTTACTGAATTTCATAGGTTTTTAGTAGCACAACTTAACCATAACGTCCCTTTATTAAACTTTTTTTTACTATATATATATATATATATATATATATATATATATATATATATATATATATATATATATATATATATATATATGTGTTGAAAAAAAGAGGAGAGGGGCGCACTCCAGTTCCCTGCACAGTAAACCTTCCCAGCCACAGGTGTTCTCCTCCGACCGGTTTCTGTGCCAATACACGTCATCAGGGAGGCTGTCTTAACTTGCAGCTCACAGCAAGTGCAGGTGTTACCACTTAGTGAGGATTCTGCTGCAAGGACTTCTGGTAGCTGTAGTCATCAGGTTAGCAAGGAACAGACTCACACCCAATCCCACAGTGGGGAAAGGGGGGGATTAGCCTACAGTGAGGCACTCCAAAGTTGGGCATAAATTACCCCGGTGCAGCACCCTATTAGATTTCTGAAGATTCCACCCTTCAGAAAACTTACAAATGTGTTGAAAAAAAGAGGAGAGGGGCGCACTCCAGTTCCCTGCACAGTAAACCTTCCCAGCCACAGGTGTTCTCCTCCGACCGGTTTCTGTGCCAATACACGTCATCAGGGAGGCTGTCTTAACTTGCAGCTCACAGCAAGTGCAGGTGTTACCACTTAGTGAGGATTCTGCTGCAAGGACTTCTGGTAGCTGTAGTCATCAGGTTAGCAAGGAACAGACTCACACCCAATCCCACAGTGGGGAAAGGGGGGGATTAGCCTACAGTGAGGCACTCCAAAGTTGGGCATAAATTACCCCGGTGCAGCACCCTATTAGATTTCTGAAGATTCCACCCTTCAGAAAACTTACAAATGTGTTGAAAAAAAGAGGAGAGGGGCGCACTCCAGTTCCCTGCACAGTAAACCTTCCCAGCCACAGGTGTTCTCCTCCGACCGGTTTCTGTGCCAATACACGTCATCAGGGAGGCTGTCTTAACTTGCAGCTCACAGCAAGTGCAGGTGTTACCACTTAGTGAGGATTCTGCTGCAAGGACTTCTGGTAGCTGTAGTCATCAGGTTAGCAAGGAACAGACTCACACCCAATCCCACAGTGGGGAAAGGGGGGGGGAGTAGCCTACAGTGAGGCACTCCAAAGTTGGGCATAAATTACCCCGGTGCAGCACCCTATTAGATTTCTGAAGATTCCACCCTTCAGAAAACTTACAAATGTGTTGAAAAAAAGAGGAGAGGGGCGCACTCCAGTTCCCTGCACAGTAAACCTTCCCAGCCACAGGTGTTCTCCTCCGACCGGTTTCTGTGCCAATACACGTCATCAGGGAGGCTGTCTTAACTTGCAGCTCACAGCAAGTGCAGGTGTTACCACTTAGTGAGGATTCTGCTGCAAGGACTTCTGGTAGCTGTAGTCATCAGGTTAGCAAGGAACAGACTCACACCCAATCCCACAGTGGGGAAAGGGGGGGGAGTAGCCTACAGTGAGGCACTCCAAAGTTGGGCATAAATTACCCCGGTGCAGCACCCTATTAGATTTCTGAAGATTCCACCCTTCAGAAGACTTACAAATGTGTTGAAAAAAAGAGGAGAGGGGCGCACTCCAGTTCCCTGCACAGTAAACCTTCCCAGCCACAGGTGTTCTCCTCCGACCGGTTTCTGTGCCAATACACGTCATCAGGGAGGCTGTCTTAACTTGCAGCTCACAGCAAGTGCAGGTGTTACCACTTAGTGAGGATTCTGCTGCAAGGACTTCTGGTAGCTGTAGTCATCAGGTTAGCAAGGAACAGACTCACACCCAATCCCACAGTGGGGAAAGGGGGGGGGAGTAGCCTACAGTGAGGCACTCCAAAGTTGGGCATAAATTACCCCGGTGCAGCACCCTATTAGATTTCTGAAGATTCCACCCTTCAGAAAACTTACAAATGTGTTGAAAAAAAGAGGAGAGGGGCGCACTCCAGTTCCCTGCACAGTAAACCTTCCCAGCCACAGGTGTTCTCCTCCGACCGGTTTCTGTGCCAATACACGTCATCAGGGAGGCTGTCTTAACTTGCAGCTCACAGCAAGTGCAGGTGTTACCACTTAGTGAGGATTCTGCTGCAAGGACTTCTGGTAGCTGTAGTCATCAGGTTAGCAAGGAACAGACTCACACCCAATCCCACAGTGGGGAAAGGGGGGGAGTAGCCTACAGTGAGGCACTCCAAAGTTGGGCATAAATTACCCCGGTGCAGCACCCTATTAGATTTCTGAAGATTCCACCCTTCAGAAAACTTACAAATGTGTTGAAAAAAAGAGGAGAGGGGCGCACTCCAGTTCCCTGCACAGTAAACCTTCCCAGCCACAGGTGTTCTCCTCCGACCGGTTTCTGTGCCAATACACGTCATCAGGGAGGCTGTCTTAACTTGCAGCTCACAGCAAGTGCAGGTGTTACCACTTAGTGAGGATTCTGCTGCAAGGACTTCTGGTAGCTGTAGTCATCAGGTTAGCAAGGAACAGACTCACACCCAATCCCACAGTGGGGAAAGGGGGGGGAGTAGCCTACAGTGAGGCACTCCAAAGTTGGGCATAAATTACCCCGGTGCAGCACCCTATTAGATTTCTGAAGATTCCACCCTTCAGAAAACTTACAAATGTGTTGAAAAAAAGAGGAGAGGGGCGCACTCCAGTTCCCTGCACAGTAAACCTTCCCAGCCACAGGTGTTCTCCTCCGACCGGTTTCTGTGCCAATACACGTCATCAGGGAGGCTGTCTTAACTTGCAGCTCACAGCAAGTGCAGGTGTTACCACTTAGTGAGGATTCTGCTGCAAGGACTTCTGGTAGCTGTAGTCATCAGGTTAGCAAGGAACAGACTCACACCCAATCCCACAGTGGGGAAAGGGGGGGAGTAGCCTACAGTGAGGCACTCCAAAGTTGGGCATAAATTACCCCGGTGCAGCACCCTATTAGATTTCTGAAGATTCCACCCTTCAGAAAACTTACAAATGTGTTGAAAAAAAGAGGAGAGGGGCGCACTCCAGTTCCCTGCACAGTAAACCTTCCCAGCCACAGGTGTTCTCCTCCGACCGGTTTCTGTGCCAATACACGTCATCAGGGAGGCTGTCTTAACTTGCAGCTCACAGCAAGTGCAGGTGTTACCACTTAGTGAGGATTCTGCTGCAAGGACTTCTGGTAGCTGTAGTCATCAGGTTAGCAAGGAACAGACTCACACCCAATCCCACAGTGGGGAAAGGGGGGGGGGGGAGTAGCCTACAGTGAGGCACTCCAAAGTTGGGCATAAATTACCCCGGTGCAGCACCCTATTAGATTTCTGAAGATTCCACCCTTCAGAAGACTTACAAATGTGTTGAAAAAAAGAGGAGAGGGGCGCACTCCAGTTCCCTGCACAGTAAACCTTCCCAGCCACAGGTGTTCTCCTCCGACCGGTTTCTGTGCCAATACACGTCATCAGGGAGGCTGTCTTAACTTGCAGCTCACAGCAAGTGCAGGTGTTACCACTTAGTGAGGATTCTGCTGCAAGGACTTCTGGTAGCTGTAGTCATCAGGTTAGCAAGGAACAGACTCACACCCAATCCCACAGTGGGGAAAGGGGGGGGGGAGTAGCCTACAGTGAGGCACTCCAAAGTTGGGCATAAATTACCCCGGTGCAGCACCCTATTAGATTTCTGAAGATTCCACCCTTCAGAAAACTTACAAATGTGTTGAAAAAAAGAGGAGAGGGGCGCACTCCAGTTCCCTGCACAGTAAACCTTCCCAGCCACAGGTGTTCTCCTCCGACCGGTTTCTGTGCCAATACACGTCATCAGGGAGGCTGTCTTAACTTGCAGCTCACAGCAAGTGCAGGTGTTACCACTTAGTGAGGATTCTGCTGCAAGGACTTCTGGTAGCTGTAGTCATCAGGTTAGCAAGGAACAGACTCACACCCAATCCCACAGTGGGGAAAGGGGGGGGGAGTAGCCTACAGTGAGGCACTCCAAAGTTGGGCATAAATTACCCCGGTGCAGCACCCTATTAGATTTCTGAAGATTCCACCCTTCAGAAAACTTACAAATGTGTTGAAAAAAAGAGGAGAGGGGCGCACTCCAGTTCCCTGCACAGTAAACCTTCCCAGCCACAGGTGTTCTCCTCCGACCGGTTTCTGTGCCAATACACGTCATCAGGGAGGCTGTCTTAACTTGCAGCTCACAGCAAGTGCAGGTGTTACCACTTAGTGAGGATTCTGCTGCAAGGACTTCTGGTAGCTGTAGTCATCAGGTTAGCAAGGAACAGACTCACACCCAATCCCACAGTGGGGAAAGGGGGGGAGTAGCCTACAGTGAGGCACTCCAAAGTTGGGCATAAATTACCCCGGTGCAGCACCCTATTAGATTTCTGAAGATTCCACCCTTCAGAAAACTTACAAATGTGTTGAAAAAAAGAGGAGAGGGGCGCACTCCAGTTCCCTGCACAGTAAACCTTCCCAGCCACAGGTGTTCTCCTCCGACCGGTTTCTGTGCCAATACACGTCATCAGGGAGGCTGTCTTAACTTGCAGCTCACAGCAAGTGCAGGTGTTACCACTTAGTGAGGATTCTGCTGCAAGGACTTCTGGTAGCTGTAGTCATCAGGTTAGCAAGGAACAGACTCTCACCCAATCCCACAGTGGGGAAAGGGGGGGAGTAGCCTACAGTGAGGCACTCCAAAGTTGGGCATAAATTACCCCGGTGCAGCACCCTATTAGATTTCTGAAGATTCCACCCTTCAGAAAACTTACAAATGTGTTGAAAAAAAGAGGAGAGGGGCGCACTCCAGTTCCCTGCACAGTAAACCTTCCCAGCCACAGGTGTTCTCCTCCGACCGGTTTCTGTGCCAATACACGTCATCAGGGAGGCTGTCTTAACTTGCAGCTCACAGCAAGTGCAGGTGTTACCACTTAGTGAGGATTCTGCTGCAAGGACTTCTGGTAGCTGTAGTCATCAGGTTAGCAAGGAACAGACTCTCACCCAATCCCACAGTGGGGAAAGGGGGGGAGTAGCCTACAGTGAGGCACTCCAAAGTTGGGCATAAATTACCCCGGTGCAGCACCCTATTAGATTTCTGAAGATTCCACCCTTCAGAAAACTTACAAATGTGTTGAAAAAAAGAGGAGAGGGGCGCACTCCAGTTCCCTGCACAGTAAACCTTCCCAGCCACAGGTGTTCTCCTCCGACCGGTTTCTGTGCCAATACACGTCATCAGGGAGGCTGTCTTAACTTGCAGCTCACAGCAAGTGCAACTTTGCTGTGCCCAACTTTGGAGTGCCTCACTGTAGGCTACTCCCCCCCTTTCCCCACTGTGGGATTGGGTGTGAGTCTGTTCCTTGCTAACCTGATGACTACAGCTACCAGAAGTCCTTGCAGCAGAATCCTCACTAAGTGGTAACACCTGCACTTGCTGTGAGCTGCAAGTTAAGACAGCCTCCCTGATGACGTGTATTGGCACAGAAACCGGTCGGAGGAGAACACCTGTGGCTGGGAAGGTTTACTGTGCAGGGAACTGGGGTGCGCCCCTCTCCTCTTTTTTTCAACACATGTAAGTTTTCTGAAGGGTGGAATCTTCAGAAATCTAATAGGGTGCTGCACCGGGGTAATTTATGCCCAACTTTGGAGTGCCTCACTGTAGGCTACTCCCCCCCTTTCCCCACTGTGGGATTGGGTGTGAGTCTGTTCCTTGCTAACCTGATGACTACAGCTACCAGAAGTCCTTGCAGCAGAATCCTCACTAAGTGGTAACACCTGCACTTGCTGTGAGCTGCAAGTTAAGACAGCCTCCCTGATGACGTGTATTGGCACAGAAACCGGTCGGAGGAGAACACCTGTGGCTGGGAAGGTTTACTGTGCAGGGAACTGGAGTGCGCCCCTCTCCTCTTTTTTTCAACACATGTAAGTTTTCTGAAGGGTGGAATCTTCAGAAATCTAATAGGGTGCTGCACCGGGGTAATTTATGCCCAACTTTGGAGTGCCTCACTGTAGGCTACTCCCCCCCTTTCCCCACTGTGGGATTGGGTGTGAGTCTGTTCCTTGCTAACCTGATGACTACAGCTACCAGAAGTCCTTGCAGCAGAATCCTCACTAAGTGGTAACACCTGCACTTGCTGTGAGCTGCAAGTTAAGACAGCCTCCCTGATGACGTGTATTGGCACAGAAACCGGTCGGAGGAGAACACCTGTGGCTGGGAAGGTTTACTGTGCAGGGAACTGGAGTGCGCCCCTCTCCTCTTTTTTTCAACACATGTAAGTTTTCTGAAGGGTGGAATCTTCAGAAATCTAATAGGGTGCTGCACCGGGGTAATTTATGCCCAACTTTGGAGTGCCTCACTGTAGGCTACTCCCCCCCTTTCCCCACTGTGGGATTGGGTGTGAGTCTGTTCCTTGCTAACCTGATGACTACAGCTACCAAAAGTCCTTGCAGCAGAATCCTCACTAAGTGGTAACACCTGCACTTGCTGTGAGCTGCAAGTTAAGACAGCCTCCCTGATGACGTGTATTGGCACAGAAACCGGTCGGAGGAGAACACCTGTGGCTGGGAAGGTTTACTGTGCAGGGAACTGGAGTGCGCCCCTCTCCTCTTTTTTTCAACATATGTAAGTTTTCTGAAGGGTGGAATCTTCAGAAATCTAATAGGGTGCTGCACCGGGGTAATTTATGCCCAACTTTGGAGTGCCTCACTGTAGGCTACTCCCCCCCCCTTTCCCCACTGTGGGATTGGGTGTGAGTCTGTTCCTTGCTAACCTGATGACTACAGCTACCAGAAGTCCTTGCAGCAGAATCCTCACTAAGTGGTAACACCTGCACTTGCTGTGAGCTGCAAGTTAAGACAGCCTCCCTGATGACGTGTATTGGCACAGAAACCGGTCGGAGGAGAACACCTGTGGCTGGGAAGGTTTACTGTGCAGGGAACTGGAGTGCGCCCCTCTCCTCTTTTTTTCAACACATTTGTAAGTTTTCTGAAGGGTGGAATCTTCAGAAATCTAATAGGGTGCTGCACCGGGGTAATTTATGCCCAACTTTGGAGTGCCTCACTGTAGGCTACTCCCCCCCCTTTCCCCACTGTGGGATTGGGTGTGAGTCTGTTCCTTGCTAACCTGATGACTACAGCTACCAGAAGTCCTTGCAGCAGAATCCTCACTAAGTGGTAACACCTGCACTTGCTGTGAGCTGCAAGTTAAGACAGCCTCCCTGATGACGTGTATTGGCACAGAAACCGGTCGGAGGAGAACACCTGTGGCTGGGAAGGTTTACTGTGCAGGGAACTGGAGTGCGCCCCTCTCCTCTTTTTTTCAACACATGTAAGTTTTCTGAAGGGTGGAATCTTCAGAAATCTAATAGGGTGCTGCACCGGGGTAATTTATGCCCAACTTTGGAGTGCCTCACTGTAGGCTACTCCCCCCCTTTCCCCACTGTGGGATTGGGTGTGAGTCTGTTCCTTGCTAACCTGATGACTACAGCTACCAGAAGTCCTTGCAGCAGAATCCTCACTAAGTGGTAACACCTGCACTTGCTGTGAGCTGCAAGTTAAGACAGCCTCCCTGATGACGTGTATTGGCACAGAAACCGGTCGGAGGAGAACACCTGTGGCTGGGAAGGTTTACTGTGCAGGGAACTGGAGTGCGCCCCTCTCCTCTTTTTTTCAACACATGTAAGTTTTCTGAAGGGTGGAATCTTCAGAAATCTAATAGGGTGCTGCACCGGGGTAATTTATGCCCAACTTTGGAGTGCCTCACTGTAGGCTACTCCCCCCCTTTCCCCACTGTGGGATTGGGTGTGAGTCTGTTCCTTGCTAACCTGATGACTACAGCTACCAGAAGTCCTTGCAGCAGAATCCTCACTAAGTGGTAACACCTGCACTTGCTGTGAGCTGCAAGTTAAGACAGCCTCCCTGATGACGTGTATTGGCACAGAAACCGGTCGGAGGAGAACACCTGTGGCTGGGAAGGTTTACTGTGCAGGGAACTGGAGTGCTCCCCTCTCCTCTTTTTTTCAACACATGTAAGTTTTCTGAAGGGTGGAATCTTCAGAAATCTAATAGGGTGCTGCACCGGGGTAATTTATGCCCAACTTTGGAGTGCCTCACTGTAGGCTACTCCCCCCCTTTCCCCACTGTGGGATTGGGTGTGAGTCTGTTCCTTGCTAACCTGATGACTACAGCTACCAGAAGTCCTTGCAGCAGAATCCTCACTAAGTGGTAACACCTGCACTTGCTGTGAGCTGCAAGTTAAGACAGCCTCCCTGATGACGTGTATTGGCACAGAAACCGGTCGGAGGAGAACACCTGTGGCTGGGAAGGTTTACTGTGCAGGGAACTGGAGTGCGCCCCTCTCCTCTTTTTTTCAACACATGTAAGTTTTCTGAAGGGTGGAATCTTCAGAAATCTAATAGGGTGCTGCACCGGGGTAATTTATGCCCAACTTTGGAGTGCCTCACTGTAGGCTACTCCCCCCCTTTCCCCACTGTGGGATTGGGTGTGAGTCTGTTCCTTGCTAACCTGATGACTACAGCTACCAGAAGTCCTTGCAGCAGAATCCTCACTAAGTGGTAACACCTGCACTTGCTGTGAGCTGCAAGTTAAGACAGCCTCCCTGATGACGTGTATTGGCACAGAAACCGGTCGGAGGAGAACACCTGTGGCTGGGAAGGTTTACTGTGCAGGGAACTGGAGTGCGCCCCTCTCCTCTTTTTTTCAACACATGTAAGTTTTCTGAAGGGTGGAATCTTCAGAAATCTAATAGGGTGCTGCACCGGGGTAATTTATGCCCAACTTTGGAGTGCCTCACTGTAGGCTACTCCCCCCCTTTCCCCACTGTGGGATTGGGTGTGAGTCTGTTCCTTGCTAACCTGATGACTACAGCTACCAGAAGTCCTTGCAGCAG
Organism: Ambystoma mexicanum; assembly: GCF_040938575.1. Taxonomy (NCBI): domain Eukaryota; kingdom Metazoa; phylum Chordata; class Amphibia; order Caudata; family Ambystomatidae; genus Ambystoma; species Ambystoma mexicanum. Next base: position 745,269,803 of record NC_090927.1, on the reverse strand, counting down.
AATCCTCACTAAGTGGTAACACCTGCACTTGCTGTGAGCTGCAAGTTAAGACAGCCTCCCTGATGACGTGTATTGGCACAGAAACCGGTCGGAGGAGAACACCTGTGGCTGGGAAGGTTTACTGTGCAGGGAACTGGAGTGCGCCCCTCTCCTCTTTTTTTCAACACATGTAAGTTTTCTGAAGGGTGGAATCTTCAGAAATCTAATAGGGTGCTGCACCGGGGTAATTTATGCCCAACTTTGGAGTGCCTCACTGTAGGCTACTCCCCCCCCCTTTCCCCACTGTGGGATTGGGTGTGAGTCTGTTCCTTGCTAACCTGATGACTACAGCTACCAGAAGTCCTTGCAGCAGAATCCTCACTAAGTGGTAACACCTGCACTTGCTGTGAGCTGCAAGTTAAGACAGCCTCCCTGATGACGTGTATTGGCACAGAAACCGGTCGGAGGAGAACACCTGTGGCTGGGAAGGTTTACTGTGCAGGGAACTGGAGTGCGCCCCTCTCCTCTTTTTTTCAAAACATATATATATATATGTATATATGTATATATGTGATGCTTGTGTTTTTGAATAAGGAAGCTCAGCTGTAGGTCTGTATGACAAATATCTGCTGAGGAACTTGACAATTTAATACATTTTGAAAAACAGCATTTTCTCATGGCATTTGTGTATGTTTATTGAAGCCAGGTGCTACAGAAGCACTGGATTGAATTACTATATTGTGGGATAATTAAACCCCTGGTTGTTTAGTTAAGCAAAGGTATATATTTTGAAAGAAATGTTTTAGCAAAGAAACTATATGTGATTGAACCACTATTTTGAAATTATTGTTTTACAGTAGAAGCTGCTCTCAGTTATTGCACACTCCGGTATCAGCTAGAATGTATGAAGCGTAGGTGACACTAAGATATGCCGAAATGCCAAAATTAGAAAAAGAGAAAAATGTAGTAGAAATTGTTTTTAACAGGTACAAATGTTTAAAGGAAGAACATGATTATTCTAAGGTTTGTGTTTGAAGAGGTAGTACTGAAGATAAAAATGCACTTATTTTTCAAGAAACTCGTTCAGTTTTATATTACAGATGGACGAGAGGTACCTGCACACCAGGTGATTGACGGCAACCGAAAAACCCATTGTGAAAAGCGTTTTGAGTGACCCAGCCAGATGCCCAGTTGCAACCATCTTTGATGATATTTTTCATAAAGACTCCCCAATCCTTGTGTTCCCCAGAGGCAATCAAATGCCCCCCCTGACTATTCTATGTGAATAAAGAAAATTGAGAGTTTGAGTCCTCTTTGGTAACAAAAAAAACAACTGTAAATCCAAAAAGACTGGCATGTGAATTAAGGGGCCCTCGAACTTGCTGCAAAGCAGCCCAAAGGACAAACAAAACAAATGGACTAAGAATGAAGGAGGTCCATGGATGCAGAGTAAGGAAAATAAGATGAAGGCAAACAAAACAAGGACGAAATTAAAATGTATATGCGGAAAGGGCAAGAAACAAGGAAGTGTTGTGGGGTAGGAGGAAGGAAGTGTAAGCGAATAATGAAATGTTGCATGTGGACGGAACAGGATAAAATGGGCTGGTGGTTTCCCTTAAGGAATGATCTCTCCCGATTCTCGTGGTGGCTGAAATAACTTGTTGTGCATGTTATGTTTGTATTTAATTGGGTAATGGGGGTGGGATCCAGACAGGAGCAAAACAAAGTTAATATTTGAGGATACTTACATACAAAGATTAAAGGAGGGTGAAACATATGCAATGATCTTTTGACAGAAAAGAAATACATATATGTCTTAGATTAGGAAAATACAATATGGTTGAAGACACTGGGCCTCATTACGAATCCAGCAGTAGCTGTGCTGGAAAAACTGGTAGGCTGCCACCGGACCTGAAATACCATTTCGCCTTCGTGATTGCCAAAATCACCGGGGCATTACAACCCCAGTGACCCGGTAATTTCGGAGGCGGAATTCCGTAAATCCCCATTCCCATGGAGTCCCATAGGACTCCGTGGGCATGGGGACAATGGAAACACTGGTTACATCTATGATGGAGCTGGTGTTTCCATTTCCGCCTGTAGGCGGGTGGCGTTAATCCCGCCAGGTCAGACCTGGTGGGAGTGACACCTCCCGCCTGCAGAACTCGGAATCAGTTGGTCTGGAAACAACAGTGGCAGCGGATTTACCACCACCGTTGTTTACGGACCGGCAGGGTCACAATGAGACCCACTGTTGATTCTTTAGAAATGTCTTTTTCATGATACCTCCCTTGTTGAGATAGAGTACTACATTGAGGGGGGTGACTGAGATAGGGATGTATAGATACACTGCATATGGGGGAGGGTGGACACAGGGTATAGTGGTTGTATATTAAACAGTGGTCAAATATCAACCAATGTGGAGTGTCTAGAGGGGTGCCGACCCCTCCCCTTCAACTGAGTACAGATAACATGATAGGCAGATCAATGGTTCTATTATTGCAGAAATCAAGGTCATAGTGCCTTTATTTTTGGGTAAAAAGTGCACATGGCGCGACGCTTATCTGGGTAAGAATGACCGATGAAGTGAAGGGTGCTTTTAAATTTCAAACACATATCATGAATATATAAACATATATTATGAAAGAGATACAAAACAATACATGCTTATATTTAAACAATGACTCCCTGAAGGGTAGCTCAGTAGGCAGAGAGATATTTCAAAATGGATGCCCAAGCACAAACTGGTGTCTAGTGTGAAAGCCCTGACTCATGCTGATGAGAAATGTTCTTTGGCAGCATCTTGCAGTGAGATCATTAAAGTCTGGAAGGTTAAATTTGGAACTTGGCAGGAAAAGCATACAAAGACTCATGATGAGAAGGCATAATGTGTTAATGCCAAGTATGACTAGTGTGGCTTGATGAGCAGCAGATACTTCATCCAATCGTAGGGAAGGGAGGGTTTTTCTCTGGCTAAAATACATGTCCAAACAAAGTAGTAATTTGCATGTGGGTGTTACATCATCCAAATAAGCCTGATAAGCAGGGGAAAGGCAGAATGACTCTGCGTGCTTTTCCAGGAGTGTCTTGTAATTTCATCTAATAAAGACTGCTGTGGAAGCCACCCGGGCGCCTGTTCCTTTGTTCCTGTCTCTTAGTCAGAATTCATGGATGCCAGAAAGCTTGATGGGAAGAGACCCCTGTTCACACTCGAGGGATGGGTTCGCGATTGGCCAAATAGTGCTGTTGGGGGACTTTAACGTTGCCTGGTATCTGGACCTAGACAGGGCCCCACAAGGGAGGGGTGGTGTCCAAGCTGCTGAGGGACAGATTCAATGCCCTGGGTCTTAGGGATGTCTGGAGAGGGATGTATGGAGACAGGGAGCATGGTGCATGGTTCACAATCTTGCATTGATTATATTTGGGTTTCAGCTTCCTTACTGGGTCAGGTGACAGATGTAGAGGTGGACCTTCTAGGCATAGCAGATCAGACAGTGGTCTCAATGACTCTCACCCTCACTGGGTGTAAGGTGGTGCAGTGGCGTTGGACAGTACCGGGAAATTGCTGAGGGACCCACTTATAAGAGAAACTCTGGAGAACAATATTAGTGACTTTTTCAACCTCAACACGGCATAGGCTACGGGGGAGGACACCCTTGGGATGCGTTTAAGGTGACGGTCGGAGGGGGCTCATCGTGGTAAAGGCTGCAAGGGACAAACAATTGAGGGCATTGGAGGCTCAGTTTTAACCTGAGGTGGAGGCAATTAGGACAGCCATCTCAGGAGTGCCAACTAGACAGGCCACATGGGTATATTGCAGCCTTCTATAAAACATTTGGGTGACTTCTGATCCTCCATCTAACAAGATTGTACAATCACTTTCGGGAATCAATCAGTATTTCAGTGTCAATGGAGGAAGTGAAAATTATCCTTATTACTAAACCAAAAAACCAAACGAGGATCCCACCAGGTGTAACTCCTATAGACTCATAGCATTAATTAACCATATACCAAAACATATACCAACATTTTAGCCAACGGGCTGGAGGAGCACCTCCCATATTTGATTCACCCAGATCAGCCATGATTTGTGACGGGCCGACAAACATTTGATAGCATTAAAAGAATAGCACACCTGGTGGAGAAGTCCCACAGGACAGCGCTCCCAGTGATCCTCCATTCCTTTGATGCCACGAAGTCCTTCGACCGTATGGACTGGTCATTTCTGTTCAAAGTGATGGAGAGGATGAGGCTGGAGCTGGACTGTATCCGGATTGTCCCAGTGAATTACAACAACCCAACCGCCTGTCTTTCTATTAAGGGATCCCTATCCAGGTGCTTTAGTCTGAGCAGATGGGCCATGCATGGCTGCCCCCTGTCTCCCATGCTTTACGCTATGTACATAGAGCCCGCCCTGCAGTACCTGCAGGAGTCAAACGAGGAACATGGAATACCCTTTGGAGGAGTCCAGCATAAAACTGCAGCCTTTACTGACATCATGCTGCTCACGCTCACAAAGCCTGGGGAGTAGGTGGGGGTGGACAGGAAGGCGCTAACAAAGTTCAGCCTGAAGATCAATGTGTCAAGTCGGAACTGCTTAATCTCACAGTTAAGGCGAGGAGCGGTGGACCTGAAGTCTACCTCACTTTTCATTTGGTGCCCAGGGAGAATTTGATATGTCTGAATTTGCATAACATCTATACTCTAGGGATGGTATCTAGCTAACTACCCGCCCATGATGGCCTCGATACAAGCGGACCTCAGTAAATGGAAAAACCTGAGAATGTCTTGGTGAGGCAGGATCACAGCAGTCAAGATGGTCACGCTTCCTCAGCTGCTTTACCAGGCAGGGGAGTCTGGCTCTACCCAATTTCCATCGAACACACGACCAAGATGGCGTTCGATATTTTAGGCACTGACATGTAGTTGCGCACTTTAGTTTGTTTTCATCTTCTAGCACACGGGTTGCTATGGAGACCTACACGTCTCAGTGAATGCATATTGCTCACCACTATGCAGAATAGATTCTAAAAGCAATTTCACTCACCTAGAGAGTCCAGAGGCCAGGAAATTAGGTGGATTTGTGTTTCTTGGGCAAATTCCATCTCTTGCGTGTACTGTGGAACAAAGGTGGCGTTTTAAGACCTGGTGACCTGGTGTCTCAGTTGCAAATGCCGAGTATGAACGGGTAACGGCAGCCACACGGGGGCGAACAAAATCTAACTTGTGAGCTTGTATCAAAACAATCCTTCTAACGCATCGGACTTGTAAATTTAAACACAAATCTACCTAATTTCCTGGCCTCCCGACTCTCTAGGTGAGTGAAAATGCTTTTAGAATCTATTGTGATTCACTATATTGATTTGAACTCTGGTCAATGTGTGGGACCCAGCGCTACACTATAGCGAATGGTCCCATGCCTGACCACACATTTAAATCACTACAAGCACCTTGACAGATTTAAACACCACACTCAACCTTTACAATTTTCTGCGCCTACAAGACATGGTGAAAGGTACATCCGACGAGTCAAGATTGACATTGAAAACACATTTTTCCCCCCACTGCGGATACTCTGTGAAATCAGAGGTTAGTGGCTATTTTCCACAGGTCATTCAGAATTGTCTATTCTGAAAACACGAACATCATTATTTATATATTGTTATTTGCACTTAAAGCAGGCAGAGAGAAATAGATATCCTTTACCTGATGAAGGGCATTTCAGCCCGAAATGTGTCAAATTGAACAGGAGAAGACACTCTGAGCCATACAATTCCGTCTCAGTTCAGAAATCTTCTCAACAGAGATATCTGCCCCTACCAGCTATCTAACTTTGAATGTGATGGCGATGCCCCAACTTTTTACACTGAAGCACGTTTATCAAACTTGTTTATGTAATAATGCTGCACATGTCGTGCAAACTCTGTTAACATTTATGTTTACTAATGTAATGAGCTGTTAATTTTCTTCATGATTTATGATTACTGAATTATTGTTTTCCACAACACTCATTTAGGAGTGCTGTTAAATGTCTTTTATTGTGATTGAACTCAATCAGGTAATTTTTTGCTAAAAGTGTGCCAAGGTCTTGCCCCCCGAAACTCGAGGGACTCCCCCTTTGTTCTCACAGCATTAACCCTGTAGCCAAGGTCAGACCGGGAGCACCTAAACAACCCTGAATTTTTGTTAATTTATCTTTTCAATAATCTCATGAAATGAACCAACCATAGGTGTGCACCTCTACACATACCTTTTGTTCTCCTAAGGTTGTTGTCTTACAGAAACAGGCCATCATGGGCTTCCCCAGGTAACTGTTACAGATGGAATGTATTCCAATGAGTCGATGATTCTGCCCTATTTATGGCAGTACAGTGTGGTCAGTTGCTGGCTGGTAAGAGCTCAGGGTAGAAGTGCTGGCCTGGAGATATCCTGATGCTTCCTGCCCCTTCTCAGTGAGGTAGGTATCCTGTTGTGTTGTTTCTACTCTTGGCTGTGTACTTCAGACTGGACATTGGGCTCCTACACATGACGACTCAGCAATATGCATTCCAGAATTGTGAAGTGTGGTTTTATTCCACATCCGGTGGGACCTTTGTGTCATGTGAAGTAGATGGGCTGCACCTGTCATTGTTTAAGGTGTGTTTTCCCCCTGCTGGTCAGATGCAGGTTCCTAGCTAAAGGATATGTATTTTTCATTTGCTATGATACATTGTGTGAGCAACACTTTTTGTATGAAGTATGCTATTGGCAATTTTGGGGGTAGGAGGTGTGCTTACTCCACCAAGTAATTTCTTTGTTATGCACCCTGTGTATGGTAAATGTTGTAGGAGGCTCAATTGGCAGCAAGGTTTGTATTGTTCTTCTGCCCTGCCTCTTATTACCACCTTTGCTTGACTGAGGTATTTTTTCGAAGACTTTAATGAGGCTCTAAGTTGTTATTTTCTTCAACCTCACTTTTCCTTGCACTCTTCCACCAATGAGAGAGAGACATAGAGAGGCAGAGAGAAGGCGAGAGATATATATACTGGGCCTCATTACAAGTATGGCGGTTCGGGAACTACAGTACCGGTAAGCATGCCGGTACCGTAGTTACTGGATCGCCATACTACATGCTCTGCTCCAGGGTGCCGTTTCGCCCGCCAGGTTTCTCCTGGCGGGTGTAACGGCACCCACGAGCAGAGCACATCGGATGCACCGGCACAACTCTGTATGTGCCGGTGCATCCGACCTCCCCATCCCCATTCAGCCCTATGGGGATCGGGAGGCCCTTGATTCCAGCACCCGCAAATGGGCAATTACCGTGTAAGCCGAGCTCAGCATGACCCGGTTCTTGCCCATTCGTGGGTGGTGGGAAAAATGCAACTCCGGCGGCAGCCGTGCCCTTAACAAGGGCACGGCTACCACCAGAGTTGTAATGAGGCCCACTGTCTCATTACGAGCTTGGTGGTAATTTGTTTGTTTGTTTATTTATTTATAATGCGCACCAGACCCAAGGGTATTAGGGCACAGAAGAAGGAAAAGAGGATTGTTCAGTTTAGGTTACATTGCTGTGCGTTGCAATACAAAATATTAATAAACCGTGCTGGCCTATATCATACAAATGAACAAATGGTAGCAGAGAACATCAAGCAACAGTTATACAAATATATGCGGTAGTGGACAGTGGTATGGCAGTGTGGTAGAGGGTCAAATGTAATGCTCCTTAATCCATTGGATGAGGTTAGATCTGAAGTGTGGGTAGGGCATGTCTTCTCTTGAAGACAGTGGGAGTGAGTTCCAGTTTTGGGCAGCTTTGACTGGGAAGCTACTACCACCGGTCTTCATACGTTTGAATCTAGGCACTTGAAGTAGGTTAGTATTGGCTGTTCTGGAAGGGTGGTTAGTGGATTGTCTCCGTAATCTGGAAGTAAAGTACTTGGCGGGGCGGTCATATGTAAGCATTTATGAGTTAGGGAGGCTGATTTGAGGAGAATTTTATCTTTGGTGGAGAGCCAGTTGTTGGATCTTCTAAAGTCAGATATGTGGGCTTTCTTGGGAACGTTGAGGGCTGCTCTCAAAGCATTATTTTGTAAGATCTGGATCTTGTTGGTAATGTATTTATTGCAGCCTATATATAGGGCACTGCAATAATCCAGTTTAGATAATACCAAGGCTCTTGCTAGAGTAATGCAGTTGTTAGGTGTAAGGAATGGCTTAGCTGCTCTAATTAACTTGCACGCATAAGCGGTGGCTGAGGCCATGGAGTTTACTTGTTTTTTGAAGGTGAGAGTGGAGTCTAGGTAGAAGCCAAGAGTTTTCACTTCCTTGGCTACTGGGATGTTGTTGTTGTCTATGGTGAAGTTAGAATATAGATGGCCTAATTTATTGAGATTAGCCGTGGTGCCCAGAATGAGGAGTTCTGTTTTATCATCATTCAGACATAGGGCCTCATTACACGGATGGCGGTAAGGATTTACCAGTATCGGTAAAATACCGGTACCGGTAAATCCTTACCGCCTTACTGCGAGGTCCCTTTGCGGGTTGGGGGATTTAACGCCTGCTTTTTGCAGGCGTTAAAAAGCAACCCGCAAAGGGACCCAGAGAGCTAATTACGGTACCGCAATTTGCGGTACCATAATTAGCGCCTTCCCCATTCCCATTGAGCACTATGGGGCAAAAATGGGAATGGCGAAGGGCAATGGCGGAAGGGGGAATTACCGCCCCGCCAACCTTGGAATGGGGCGGTAATTCCCCTTTCCGCCAAGGCGGTGCTGGTATTTTACCGGCATGAAGCATGGCGCTAATAGCGCCATGGTTCTCCGCCATCCGTGTAATGAGGCCCATAGTCCATGAGAGGCCATCCATGCCTGGATGATGAGATATACTCTGTTCACAAAGGCCAAATCCTTGTCGTAATCTCCCGTCAACGGGGATGAGGATCTGTGTATCATCTGCATAGTTAATGTAGGTGATACCCAGGCCATCTAGATCATCAAAAAGGGGCTTTGTGAAGATGTTTTACAGAGTGGGCGAAACACATGAGCCCTGAGGCACACCACAATAGATGTAGAGGTCTTGGATGAGATTGGTGGATGGTTGTGTGATTGCTTTGCTTTATCCAATGAGGGAATGGCACAGAGAGCGAAGTGGAAAGGGTAGAAGGGCTGTCTGAGAGTAATGTGCTCCGCAGACACCGCGGCTATCCACGGACACGGCGTGCCACATCCGGGGTTTTCCAGCAAATCCAGCATGGAAAGGGAACTGTAGGGATTAGCCAATCAGCAGTTGAGGTTGTTGAGTTGTGTTGAAAGAGGCTGTGTGTAGTGAAGATGGCAGAGGTAGAGAAAATCAGGGTGTTGGTAGTTAGAGATATGTTTGTGCATGGTTTGGAGGAGTATGCTAAATGCAGGAATGTGGAAAACAATTTTGATGTTAAAGGAGTGGAGGTGGTGTGGAGCACTGTGCCTGATTTCAATGTGCAAGGAATTGTACAAGTTTGTGAAGATATGGGCATGATGAACAGTCCCCATGTGGTAGTTTTTCACTGTGGTGCTTTCCATTTGGGATATGTCAGTGCCCCTACTTTGTTGGACGATTTGGAACACTTGGTTTAAGCAGTAATGAACATCCTTCCAAATGCCAAACATATTTTTTCTGGATTAGTACCTAGGGCAATATGGGACAATAGTTCTGTTTTTTGTCCTCAGCAAAACATTGCTAGGTGTGCAATCAACCGAGGCGTGTGCGCTTTCATGCTTAGAGCTGGTATGTTCTTCTATAATAATGAGAATATTGATTCCAGTAATGCTGTTTACTTTAAAGAAGATGGAATTTCTTTATCTTTTATGGGAAATGCCATGTTGTTTTGGAACATAAGGGTTGCTTTGGCGAAGCTTATGTGAACATTTTAGGAGTGAAATAAGAAAACAAAACCAAAAAAAATAAAAAAAATAAAAGGTGTCTCAAATATCTGCAAAAAAAGAAAAAAAGGCTCTTTTCAGAGCCAACCTCAAAGGGGAAATGGGGCACACTATTTAAATTTAAGATCATCACACTCAGATTTTTTGATATGTCAGAGGACATGGCAGTTGTCCGCGGACACCGCGTATTACATACTGGGATTTTGGGGTGGAGAGGCATGCAAATGAGAATGAGCAGAGCAAGGGATTGGTTAATAAAGTTTACTGGGTGTGTTGTGTAAGGAGAGAGTTTGTCAGAAAGTGTTCTTCCTTAGAGAGGAACAGATAGCTATGGCTGTATTTTAGAAAACAGATTATCTGGATTTTGGGAGACTCATGGATAAATTGGTTGGAGGTGCATGCAGAACGCTGTGGAGTGGCTGCACATCTTGGATTCCCTCATGTGGAAGTGCACTGGCATGGAGTGCATGGAATGAAGTGGCTGGATTTGGTACCTCTCTGTGCTACTTTGGTGACACGGCGTCATCCAGACATAATTATTATTCATTATGGAGGGAACAGTTTAGGACATGTGTCTGGAATTTCTTTGCAATTTGCAATGAAAGAAGGACTTGGGAAGTCATGGACATGTTTCCAAGTTCTCAAGTAATTTTTTTCTCGTATTGCGAAGAGACAAATGTGGTTGCGTTCTTCTTTATTTGGTCCACAAATGGAGAAAGCGAAGTGTAATGTCAATAAGGCTGTTTGTACCTTTTTAAGAGATGTTGGTATGTCCTCTTTTCACAATGAAAATATGTTTCGTAGCACATACATTTTTTGCAGAGATGGAGTACATCTTACTTATGCTGGCAATCAGATTTTTTTGCAAAATATACTAAATGCATTGCGACCTTTTTTGGAATTACATTAATAAATTTTGCAGTAGCTGTTAATCATTGAAAGTTTTTGAAACACAAAAAAACACCACCAAAAGGCTCTTTTCAGAGCCACCACTTCTTCCCATAGAAAAGTGCAATGGTTATGATAGGGCAGCACCACCAAAAAATAAATAGCCACGAATTGTCGCGGACTTCTAAAAAATGCACAGGGGCCTGCACTATTTATTTGTCACTTCTATTTATAAACTGTGAAAGGCGGCTCTGAAAAGATCCTTTTTTTAATGATTTTTTTTGTTTCGTATTTTGTTTGGTTTTTTAAACACGACACACCACAAAAGGAGGTGAAAGGATGGTAAGGAAGGGACACCAACTATGAGGATAAGAAAGGGCAGGTGGAGAGAGGAAGATGTAGGGTGGGCCTTATTCAGGGAGTTGGCAGACTTTCTCATGCTCCTTGACCGCAGTCTCGAAAGCACTCCAAAGATTCTCCCCCCTGCAGATTACTGCGTCGCAGTACATACACAATATTGTGACCCTCGAAAGGTAAGGGTCAATAGCATCATGAATGTCCTGTGAGGCAGCTGGAGGGATGCGCTGTCCCAAAGGAGTGTCTCTTGTGGTGACAGGAGCGGAAACGGAGGATGCTGTAGAGGAACTCAATCTACTGCGTTTATCACAAGGTACAACCTTGCGAATAGCCACACTGTGGAAGGACCTCAGGTGTCACTTCATTGATGTCATACCAAATCTGTACGAACCAGGCCTTCCGCGACTCAGCACCATCTGGCACTGATTGCAGGTGACCTTCTTCGCGCAAGCTTTTGGAATTCCACCAAGAGTGGTAAACAACCGCCACACCAAAGGCTCACGGCGAGTGCTGGTAATAGGGACTTCCACTACCTCAACCTCTTCATCCTCTTCATCTGTCTCCTCTGCATCCTAATGCCTGTTCCCCTCTGCAGGCCCTTAGGGACATGGTGGTGGTGGAGGGGGAGGGGGAGTGGGGAGGTGCTGAGGCAGAGGTAGCACCAGCTGGAGCAGCAGCAGCCATGGATGCCATCCGGTTAGATGATGGAAAAGCAGCAAGAGCAGCAAAAGCCAAAAAAAACAAGTCAATCTGCAGTAGTAGAAAGACAAAATGAGGATGAGCTCTGGGGTGTGGCCTTTTATAGGGGTGCAGGTCCGCGGACAGATCGAACACCAAAATTAGACTCAAAAAGTTCCAAAAAGTATGTAGATCGGCAAGGACATTGTCTGGGACATGTGCAATGATGAACTTGTACTGTAAAATACTTTGCACCTAAACAACCCTGAATTTTTGTTAATTTATCTTTTCAATAATCTCATGAAATGAACCAACCATAGGTGTGCACCTCTACACATACCTTTTGTTCTCCTAAGGTTGTTGTCTTACAGAAACAGGCCATCATGGGTTTCCCCAGGTAACTGTTACAGATGGAATGTATTCCAATGAGTCGATAATGCTGCCCTATTTATGGCAGTACAGTGTGGTCAGTTGCTGGCTGGTAAGAGCTCAGGGTAGAAGTGCTGGCCTGGAGATATCCTGATGCTTCCTGCCCCTTCTCAGTGAGGTAGGTATCCTGTTGTGTTGTTTCTACTCTTGGCTGTGTACTTCAGACTGGACATTGGGCTCCTACACATGACGGCTCAGCAATATGCATTCCAGAATTGTGAAGTGTGGTTTTATTCCACATCCGGTGGGACCTTTGTGTCATGTGAAGTAGATGGGCTGCACCTGTCATTGTTTAAGGTGTGTTTTCCCCCTGCTGGTCAGATGCAGGTTCCTAGCTAAAGGATATGTATTTTTCATTTGCTATGATACATTGTGTGAGCAACACTTTTTGTATGAAGTATGCTATTGGCAATTTTGGGGGTAGGAGGTGTGCTTACTCCACAAAATAATTTCTTTGTTATGCACCCTGTGTATGGTAAATGTTGTAGGAGGCTCAATTGGCAGCAAGGTTTGTATTGTTCTTCTGCCCTGCCTCTTATTACCACCTTTGCTTGACTGAGGTATTTTTTCGAAGACTTTAATGAGGCTCTAAGTTGTTATTTTCTTCAACCTCACTTTTCCTTGCACTCATCCACCAATGAGAGAGAGACATAGAGAGGCAGAGAGAAGGCGAGAGATATATATACTGGGCCTCATTACAAGTATGGCGGTCCGGGAACTACAGTACCGGTAAGCATGCCGGTACCGTAGTTACTGGATCGCCATACTACATGCTCTGCTCCAGGGTGCCGTTTCGCCCGCCAGGTTTCTCCTGGCGGGTGTAACGGCACCCACGAGCAGAGCACATCGGATGCACCGGCACAACTCTGTATGTGCCGGTGCATCCGACCTCCCCATCCCCATTCAGCCCTATGGGGCAGAATGGGGATTGGGAGGCCCTTGATTCCAGCACCCGCAAATGGGCAATTACCGTGTAAGCCGAGCTCAGCATGACCCGGTTCTTGCCCATTCGTGGGTGGTGGGAAAAATGCAACTCTGGCGGCAGCCGTGCCCTTAACAAGGGCACGGCTACCACCAGAGTTGTAATGAGGCCCACTGTCTCATTACGAGCTTGGTGGTAATTTGTTTGTTTGTTTGTTTATTTATTTATAATGCGCACCAGACCCAAGGGTATTAGGGCGCAGAAGAAGGAAAAGAGGATTGTTCAGTTTAGGTTACATTGCTGTGCGTTGCAATACAAAATATTAATAAACCGTGCTGGCCTATATCATACAAATGAACAAATGGTAGCAGAGAACATCAAGCAACAGTTATACAAATATACGAGGTAGTGGACAGTGGTATGGCAGTGTGGTAGAGGGTCAAATGTAATGCTCCTTAATCCATTGGATGAGGTTAGATCTGAAGTGTGGGTAGGGCATGTCTTCTCTTGAAGACGGTGGGAGTGAGTTCCAGTTTTGGGCAGCTTTGACTGGGAAGCTACTACCACCGGTCTTCATACGTTTGTATCTAGGCACTTGAAGTAGGTTAGTATTGGCTGTTCTGGAAGGGTGGTTAGTGGATTGTCTCCGTAATCTGGAAGTAAAGTACTTGGCGGGGCGGTCATATGTAAGCATTTATGAGTTAGGGAGGCTGATTTGAGGAGAATTTTATCTTTGGTGGAGAGCCAGTTGTTGGATCTTCTAAAGTCAGATATGTGGGCTTTCTTGGGAACGTTGAGGGCTGCTCTCAAAGCATTATTTTGTAAGATCTGGATCTTGTTGGTAATGTATTTATTGCAGCCTATATATAGGGCACTGCAATAATCCAGTTTAGATAATACCAAGGCTCTTGCTAGAGTAATGCAGTTGTTAGGTGTAAGGGATGGCTTAGCTGCTCTAATTAACTTGCACGCGTAAGCGGTGGCTGAGGCCATGGAGTTTACTTGTTTTTTGAAGGTGAGAGTGGAGTCTAGGTAGAAGCCAAGAGTTTTCACTTCCTTGGCTACTGGGATGTTGTTGTTGTTTCTGGTGAAGTTAGAATATAGATGGCCTAATTTATTGAGATTAGCCGTGGTGCCCAGAATGAGGAGTTCTGTTTTATCATCATTCAGACATAGGGCCTCATTACACGGATGGCGGTAAGGATTTACCGGTATCGGTAAAATACCGGTAACGGTAAATCCTTACCGCCTTACTGCGAGGTCCCTTTGCGGGTTGGGGGATTTAACGCCTGCTTTTTGCAGGCTTTAAAAACCAACCCGCAAAGGGACCCAGAGAGCTAATTACGGTACCGCAATTTGCGGTACCGTAATTAGCGCCTTCCCCATTCCCATTGAGCCCTATGGGGCAAAAATGGGAATGGGGAAGGGCAATGGCGGAAGGGGGAATTACCGCCCCGCCAACCTTGGAATGGGGCGGTAATTCCCCTTTCCGCCAAGGCGGTGCCGGTATTTTACCGGCATGAAGCATGGCGCTAATAGCGCCATGGTTCTCCGCCATCCGTGTAATGAGGCCCATAGTCCATGAGAGGCCATCCATGCCTGGATGATGAGATATACTCTGTTCACAAAGGCCAAATCCTTGTCGTAATCTCCCGTCAACAGGGATGAGGATCTGTGTATCATCTGCATAGTTAATGTAGGTGATACCCAGGCCATCTAGATCATCAAAAAGGGGCTTTGTGAAGATGTTGTACAGAGTGGGCGAAACACATGAGCCCTGAGGCACACCACAATAGATGTAGAGGTCTTGGATGAGATTGGTGGATGGTTGTGTGATTGCTTTGCTTTATCCAATGAGGGAATGGCACAGAGAGCGAAGTGGAAAGGGTAGAAGGGCTGTCTGAGAGTAATGTGCTCCGCAGACACCGCGGCTATCCACGGACACGGCGTGCCACATCCGGGGTTTTCCAGCAAATCCAGCATGGAAAGGGAACTGTAGGGATTAGCCAATCAGCAGTTGAGGTTGTTGAGTTGTGTTGAAAGAGGCTGTGTGTAGTGAAGATGGCAGAGGTAGAGAAAATCAGGGTGTTGGTAGTTAGAGATATGTTTGTGCATGGTTTGGAGGAGTATGCTAAATGCAGGAATGTGGAAAACAATGTTGATGTTAAAGGAGTGGAGGTGGTGTGGAGCACTGTGCCTGATTTCAATGTGCAAGGAATTGTACAAGTTTGTGAAGATATGGGCATGATGAACAGTCCCCATGTGGTAGTTTATCACTGTGGTGCTTTCCATTTGCGCTATGTCAGTGCCCCTACTTTGTTGGACGATTTGGAACACTTGGTTTAAGCAGTAATGAACATCCTTCCAAATGCCAAACATATTTTTTCTGGATTAGTACCTAGGGCAATATGGGACAATAGTTCTGTTTTTTGTCCTCAGCAAAACATTGCTAGGTGTGCAATCAACCGAGGCATGTGCGCTTTCATGCTTAGAGCTGGTATGTTCTTCTGTAATAATGAGAATATTGATTCCAGTAATGCTGTTTACTTTAAAGAAGATGGCATTTCTTTATCTTTTATGGGAAATGCCATGCTGTTTTGGAACATAAGGGTTGCTTTGGCGAAGCTTATGTGAACATTTTAGGAGTGAAATAAGAAAACAAAACCAAAAAAAATAAAAAAAATAAAAGGTGTCTCAAATATCTGCAAAAAAACAAAAAAAGGCTCTTTTCAGAGCCAACCTCAAAGGGGAAATGGGGCACACTATTTAAATTTAAGATCATCACACTCAGATTTTTTGATATGTCAGAGGACATGGCAGTTGTCCGCGGACACCGCGTATTACATACTGGGATTTTGGGGTGGAGAGGCATGCAAATGAGAATGAGCAGAGCAAGGGATTGGTTAATAAAGTTTACTGGGTGTGTTGTGTAAGGAGAGAGTTTGTCAGAAAGTGTTTTTCCTTAGAGAGGAACAGAGAGCTATGGCTGTGTTTTAGAAAACAGATTATCTGGATTTTGGGAGACTCATGGATAAATTGGTTGGAGGTGCATGCAGAACGCTGTGGAGTGGCTGCACATCTTGGATTCCCTCATGTGGAAGGGCACTGGCATGGAGTGCATGGAATGAAGTGGCTGGATTTGGTACCTCTCTGTGCTACTTTGGTGACACAGCGTCATCCAGACATAATTATTATTCATTATGGAGGGAACAGTTTAGGACATGTGTCTGGAATTTCTTTGCAATTTGCAATGAAAGAAGGACTTGGGAAGTCATGGACATGTTTCCAAGTTCTCAAGTAATTTTTTTCTCGTATTGCGAAGAGACAAATGTGGTTGCGTTCTTCTTTATTTGGTCCACAAATGGAGAAAGCGAGGTGTAATGTCAATAAGGCTGTTTGTACCTTTTTAAGAGATGTTGATATGTCCTCTTTTCACAATGAAAATATGTTTCGTAGCACATACATTTTTTGCAGAGATGGAGTACATCTTACTTATGCTGGCAATCAGATTTTTTTGCAAAATATACTAAATGCATTGCGACCTTTTTTGGAATTACATTAATAAATTTTGCAGTAGCTGTTAATCATTGAAAGTTTTTGAAACACAAAAAAACACCACCAAAAGGCTCTTTTCAGAGCCACCACTTCTTCCCATAGAAAAGTGCAATGGTTATGATAGGGCAGCACCACCAAAAAATAAATAGCCACGAACTGTCGCGGACTTCTAAAAAATGCACAGGGGCCTGCACTATTTATTTGTCACTTCTATTTATAAACTGTGAAAGGCGGCTCTGAAAAGATCCTTTTTTTTATGATTTTTTTTGTTTCGTATTTTGTTTGGTTTTTTAAACACGACACACCACAAAAGGAGGTGAAAGGATGGTAAGGAAGGGACACCAACTATGAGGATAAGAAAGGGCAGGTGGAGAGAGGAAGATGTAGGGTGGGCCTTATTCAGGGAGTTGGCAGACTTTCTCATGCTCCTTGACCGCAGTCTCGAAAGCACTCCAAAGATTCTCCCCCCTGCAGATTACTGCGTCGCAGTACATACACAATATTGTGACCCTCGAAAGGTAAGGGTCAACAGCATCATGAATGTCCTGTGAGGCAGCTGGAGGGATGCGCTGTCCCAAAGGAGTGTCTCTTGTGGTGACAGGAGCGGAAACGGAGGATGCTGTAGAGGAACTCAATCTACTGCGTTTATCACAAGGTACAACCTTGCGAATAGCCCCACCGTGGAAGGACCTCAGGTGTCACTTCATTGATGTCATACCAAATCTGTACGAACCAGGCCTTCCGCGACTCAGCACCATCTGGCACTGATTGCAGGTGACCTTCTTCGCGCAAGCTTTTGGAATTCCACCAAGAGTGGTAAACAACCGCCACACCAAAGGCTCACGGCGAGTGCTGGTAATAGGGACTTCCACTAACTCAACCTCTTCATCCTCTTCATCTGTCTCCTCTGCATCCTAATGCCTGTTCCCCTCTGCAGGCCCTTAGGGACATGGTGGTGGTGGAGGGGGAGGGGGAGTGGGGTGGTGCTGAGGCAGAGGTAGCACCAGCTGGAGCAGCAGCAGCCATGGATGCCAGCCGGTTAGATGATGGAAAAGCAGCAAGAGCAGCAAAAGCCGAAAAAACCAAGTCAATCTGCAGTAGTAGAAAGACAAAATGAGGATGAGCTCTGGGGTGTGGCCTTTTATAGGGGTGCAGGTCCGCGGACAGATCGAACACCAAAATTAGACTCAAAAAGTTCCAAAAAGTATGTAGATCGCCAAGGACATTGTCTGGGACATGTGCAATGATGAACTTGTACTGTAAAATACTTTGAATTGTCCCAAAAAGTACTTTTAAAGTGTTCGGGGACCCGGACAGTGTCTGCAAATAAGGACACATGCTCAGCGTTGGTGCGGTCACATGATGACACCGCGGACACGTTTGCGAATGGGAGTGCTGTCCGCAGGACACCAAATGTGCAGGGACGGTTGTGCGCATGCGTGCGGGTGTTCTGCGGACAGTGTTCGGGTCCTCAAACTAATTAAAAGTGCGACACACGTGCGATTGACAGTTACGGACAGGCGCAATGTGGGTGTGGTGCGCATGTGCGTAGATGTTCTACGGACAGTGCGGACACTCCTATTTTAATTACAAACAGTACGAACAGATATTGTGTCCTTAGGACACCTCCATTTTGGTTAATTACGGACAACCGGACATCGAGTGTTTTCTAAGAACAGTTTCATCTTGATTGCGGACTGTACGGGCAGGTATAGTGTCCTAGGACACCTCCATTTTAGTTAATTGCGGACATCCCGGACACCCTGTGTGTTCTAAGAACAGTTCCATTTTGATTGTGGACAGTACGGACAGGTATAGTGTTCTAAGGACACCCCCATTTTGGTTAATTGCAGACATCCCAGACATCGAGTGTGTTCCAAGAACAGTTCCATCTTGATTGTGGACAGTATGGACAGGTATGGTGTTCTTAGGACACCCCCATTTTGGTTAGTTGCGGATATCCCCGACACCGGGTGTGTTCTAAGAACAGTTCCATTTTGAGTACGGACAGTACGGACGGGTATAGTGTTCTGAGGACACCCCCATTTTGGTTAGTTGCGGACATCCCGGATACCAGGTGTGTTCTAAGAACAGTTCTATTTTGATTGCGGACAGGACGGACAGGTATAGTTTCCTTAGGACACCCTCATTTTGGTTAATTGCGGACATTCCGGACACCCGTGCTGTCCGCGGACACCTTAACTGCCTTTTTAAAATAAATAAGACACAAAGGGATGAAGTAACAACACATATAATATTTTATTATTGTATACACATATAACATTTATGAAAGAGAGGGGGAAGCAGAAACTGACACAAATACAGGTGAATTAGGGGTTTGGAGAGGATGGATGGGAGGGGATGAAGGGATGGAAGGCTCATCATAACGTTTTTCTTGGTGGTGAGGGTTTAAGGATAGTTGACTGGGACATGGAGAGGGGGAACAGGTACATGTGGGACAATGATATTTAATCTTTTCTTTTATGTGTTCCGCCACAAAATGTTTTAAAAGATTGAAATTTACATTAGCATATCCATTTTTTGTTCCATTCGCTGTAAAGCATTTTCTAATGTCTCTTTTGTTATATTATGTTCACTGTTTGTATGGTCTGTTAAAAAAAAATTGTTAAGTATACATAAAGTAAAGGTTATTAATTGGCTCATGTAGAGAAGTGTCTACCATTACTATCACTGTCTTGACTCATTTCATCACGTGGGAAATGTTCTTCAAGCCATTCCAAAATACTGGACATTTCTGTGTAAAAATATATATATCACTTTTAGTGTATCTAATACAGAATGTTTACAAATATATAAGAAAAATGAAGTTTACTTACTAGTTTCTGGTAAGTTTTGTTGTTGTTACAGTTGTGTAGGTCTGCTGTTGCTTCTTGCTGTGCAGTTTCTGTGAGGTAATTATGTTGGAGGCATATCTTTTTTGTTGTGGTATATTCCATTCTGGTACATATGCTATTTAAATGGACGGTTGATGTCTTACATATAGGTTCCACTTCTTATTTAGTATTACCTATAATGTGTTCATGTGCTGCTTTTTGATCTTGTTCAGTGTTTATATGGCATGATAGAACAATACAAGATACCCCCTGAGTTTTTGGGTAGTGTTGATGTTGTCCGCTTCCGTCCGCGGACATAAGCACAGTCTGCGGACATCAAAATCACTAGCAGGGGGTTCAGTATATTCTATGTTACATGTATATAAAGTAAGGGAATCCTAGTAAACACCTATGAAATTCACACTATGTATATCTCTATTCAGTAAAAAAAAAAACGTTGGCAAAGGGAGGTTATGGTTAAGTTGTACTATTAAAAACCTATGAAATTCAGTAAAAAAAAACGTTGTTAAAGGGACATTATGGTTAAGTTGCGCTACTAAAAACCTATGAAATTCAGTGAAAAAAACGTTGTTACAGGGACTTTATGAATCAAAGTAAAACCAAAATAAAACTGAAATTCCCCAGTTATGGTAAGCTAAGCAGCCATAAATCGCACCACCGTGCACTGCTAAGACTAACACCCAGGACATCAAAGATGTCATCACAAATGTAATTGATGGCATCACTGATGACATCACATGTGCATTTACTTTTCATGAAAAGTCTGTACAAGGGATTCTTATAGTAATGTTGATAAAAAAAAGTGTGAAGGATTATTGGAATAAATATCATGAGGTACGTAGTACATTAAGTAATGCATTGATACGAATACCATTCAATTATCAGGTTCTTTCTAGTATACTAAGCTACTTATGTAGAAACATAGGCATTATGTGCAACATACATGATGGATGTACAATATTATCAATCTTACCATGTTGAATAGTAAAATGATAAATGCGTTTTATTACAATTTTGCCTACTGTGCAACATTTACTAACTAGCTAATAAAACCCACTTTCTACATAATTGCATTATTTGAAACAAAACACAAAACAGACAACAACACATATAAATATGAGCATATACAGGGAAAATGTAGTAAACAACAGTATTACCAGCTAATCTTCATATCCTAACTGATTAACTTTATACACAGAAATATTTGCTCTGCTTCAAAGATACTACTTCGCTATGTATAACTATCATATATTGTGACTGGACCCAACGGAAAGTAGTGTGCATACAATCTATACCAATATGAGCATATCCAGGAAAGTAAAGTAATTTTCAAAAAGCAGAAGTATAAGAAAGTGTTGATAATCTTACTGATTATCTTCATACATAGAAAGCATTGCTGTTTTCCAAATCTGTGTTTTCACCTATGTATATGTTTAATATGCTGTGAGTGAACCCTAAGTGAATTACTGCAAGAACATATTTGAAGTATAAATCTACAAATATAGTACTTTTTGAATTTTTATTTCCTGACTATTACTGGCCTAGATATGTCTGTAAAGGAAAAAAGAGGGAGCCTGGCATGTGATGTCATCAGTGATGTCATCAATGACATTTGTGATGTCATCTTTGGTGTCCTGGGTGTTAGTCTTAGCAGTGCATGGTGGTGGCGCGAGTTATGGTTGCTTAGCTTACTATAAATGTCGAATTTCAGGGGTTTTTTGGTTCTACTTGGAACTATAACGTCCCTGTAAAAAAGTTTTTTTCA
This sequence comes from Ambystoma mexicanum, assembly GCF_040938575.1. Taxonomy (NCBI): domain Eukaryota; kingdom Metazoa; phylum Chordata; class Amphibia; order Caudata; family Ambystomatidae; genus Ambystoma; species Ambystoma mexicanum. The sequence goes on along the minus strand of NC_090927.1, from coordinate 745,248,476 downwards.
CTGAATTTCATAGGTTTTTAGTAGCGCAACTTAACCATAACGCCCCTTTAACAAAGTTTTTTTTACTGACTATATATATATATGTTACATTGGTAGAGGCATTGTAGTTATGGTTAAGTTGCTAAACCCATAGAAAGAGCACTTTTTGCGCGGCTTATAACTTTGCTCCCCCTGGACGAATCCTCACCAAACTTTGCAAAAACAGTTTATGGCCTACTCTGAATTGTATTGCAAAATGTGATGAGGTTTGGTGAAGGGGGGCAAAGTTATAGTGGAGGTCCCACATTTTATTCCCATAGACTGAACGGAGAAAAAACTTTGCTCACGCCTACAGCCCAAACCGCTCGATGGATTTTAATAATATTTGTGGCAACAGCGGTGGCTTGGTCCCGAAAGTGTGCTTTTGTAGATTTGGTGGAAATCCGTACAGTAGTTTTTTTTAAAACAACCAAAAAGTAGGTCCAAATAAATTAGTGATATCTATGTCTGCTACGCTTCCCTGTTCACTCCGCGGACATCGGATGCACCCGCTGATTGGATGGTGAAAAGAGTGAAGTGCGTCAGATTTTTGGAAATGTCTGCCATCTTGGATTCGCGGACAGCGGCCGGTGTCAGCAGACATCGTGGTAAAAAAATATAAAAAAACACAACATTGCTCTTGTCAAACTTATCAAATAATCTCTCGGGAGGTGAGGGGTGATGAGGATGGGATGGGTTACGGCTGCAAGAAGCAAAAAAAACGGGGTTTTTTTGCAGCGAAAGTCTGCCAACAGTCCGGATGTTCACGGACAGTCCTGTGAAGTTCGCATTACAGGGTTGGTGAAAAGCAGTTCGTGAATGGCTCATAACTTTGGCACCACCTACTTAAACTGCATGATGCCAGAGGCGTCCCGGTGTAGGAAGGAAAATCCTTTTTTAGCACCCCGGGTTCCCGCTTTGAGAACCTAGGGTGCTAATGGCCTTCATCCCTCATTACAGGGGCTGGAATGGGGGGATAATGGTGTGGAGACCTCGTTATCCACCCTCGCTTCGCTTGGGCTGATAACTTGGGCTGCTGGGCCACTATCAACCATTCCAATCCCTGGAACGGGGGTAGAATGCCTTAATATTCCCACGAGCATAACACAAAATGGAAATGTTGGAAAATCTTATTGAGTCTATGTACTTTAATGAGAAATGTAAAGTAGATGGAGTCTATACGTTTTTTTTAGTTCTATTTTTTATCTGTGAACTGTGGTTCCTAAAGGAACATTTCTTTTGTTTTCAGATGTATTTTCTTTTTGGCAGGAGAGCTTAGAACGAAAGGTGGGGAGGGAAATGAGGGAAGAGGCACCAAACACTAATATGGAGGGACAGGGGAAAATGTTGCGTGTGTGTTATTTCTAAGGTAGGGGGCAGTGTTACTCATGCTCTTTGATTACAGCTTCAAAAGCGCTTCCCTCTGCAGAATGTTTTGTTGTAGTATGTACAGAGGACTGTTGTCTTAAAAGAAATTGGTCAAGAGCCTCTTTTGTTGCTTGCTAGGTAGCTGGTGGAATTGTGTGTCCCACAGAAGTAGGCTGTGTGGTTACAGTATTGGTTGAGGAAGATGAGGTGAAGGAAGACATCCTCCTACTTGCTAAGAAAGGAACAAGCTTTCTGAGAGCATTGCGGTCATTGGATTTGGTGTGGCAGGACATGGCGGTGGTCCTGTAGGATTACTGTCCGGGGAGTCCGCGACTGAATACAAAGTTGCACTCAGTGCATTTTACTTTGGTAGCTTTAGCCTTTGGGACATTCCCAACAGTGGTAAAGAAACACCACACCCATGATTCTCTCTGGGTGCTAGAGGTAGACACTTCCTCTAACGCATCTTCTTGGTCCTCTTCATTGTCTAGGAAGTACTGCACTTTTTTTGTTTTGAAGGTCCTCCAGCTGGTGGTGGCTCTGGGGAGGAGCGATGGCATTAGCTAATGCCATTTTTAAGATAAATAGCAGTTTTGCTAAAAAATAATCCAAGTATGTACTGTGTACTAGATTGTTAATGGATAATGAGTAGGAATATGTGTAGGAGCTGTGCCTAGATCAGTAGAAAATGCAGTTCCAAACTGTCCACGAAGCACAGATCTTATTGCGAAGTGCAGACGGGTTCTCGGACACGTCATCATGCTGCGCGCCAGCATATGGTCATGTGGCACTGTCCGGAAGGTCTGCAATGAAGTCAGATGTTCGTAGGCATCTAAGGATACAAAAATAGTTTGCATAAAGTGTATAGAAGAGTTAAAAATGATGCTATAAGGTGGAAAATGGCAGAGTTTTAAGGTGACACTTTGTGAATTGGACACAAATATTGCTATATAAGGTAAGTTTGATATTAGTAAGTTGTAGGAAAATAGCATGCACTGGTAAAAACCCATGAAATTCACTGAAAAAACTTTGTTAAAGGGACGTTATGAATTCACTGAAAAAACTTTGTTAAAGGGACCTTATGGTTAAGTTGCACTAATAAAAACCTATGAAATTCAATGAAAAAACTTTGTTAAAGGGACCTTATGGTTAAGTTGCACTAATAAAAACCTATGAAATTCAATGAAAAAACTTTGTTGAAAGGACGTTATGGTTAAGTTGCACTAATAAAAACCTATGAAATTCAATGAAAAAACTTTGTTGAAGGGACGTTATGGTTACAAGTAAAACCGAAAAATCCCAGAAATTCGCCAGCTATGGTAAGCTAAGCAACCATAACTCGCGCCGCCACCGTGCACTGCTAAGACTAACACCCAGGACATCAAAGATGACATCATAAATGTCATTGATGACATCACTGATGACATCACATGTGAAATACATTTGTATGAAAAGTCCCTACAGGGGGTTGTGGTTATATTGTTGGTAACAAGATGTCAGGGGTGATTGGGAGACCTATCACAAACTACTTAATCTATTAAAGAATGTACTCATCTAAAATCATTCTATTGGAGTTTTGTTGTTAATACAGAAACCTAATCATATATAAAACATAGGCAATGACTGCAGCATGCACCATAAAAGTAAAATATTTATAATCTAGTAATTTTGGATAGTTCAGTAATGACTGCTACCTTATCAGAGCTTTGAGTAATGTTAAACATGTCATAACTAGCTAACAATTCAAGCCTACAACACTTGTGCTAGTACATTCAATACATCAGAAGAAACACAATGCATACTAATCAGAGGCACATACAGGGAAACTAAAGTAAGGAAGAAAGAAACATCATCAGAAAATGTTAATAACATTAAACTTTATCTTCATGTATACAAATGAATTGTGTGTTTGAGGCCTGCTCATTTCTCCATGTATGTGCACCACGAGCTGAGACCAAACTCTAAGGAAAGTACTTTAAGAACATATGACAAGGTTAACATCTATATGGCACCTTTTCAATTTTAATATTCTGTCTGTCAGTGAACAAAACCACCTGGCCTATATATGTTAGTGAACAATAACAAGAGGCCCAGATATGTGATGGCATCAGTGATATCATCAATGACATTTGTGATGTCATCTTTGATGTCCTGGGTTTTTGTTTTAGCAGCGCACAGTGGTAGTATGAGTTATGGTTGCTTAGCTTGCCATAACTGGCAAATTTCTGGGGGTTTTCAGTTTTACTTGTAACCATAATATCCCTTTAACAAAGTGTTTTCATTGAATTTCATAGGTTTTTTATTAGTGCAACTTAACCATAACGTCCCTTTAACAAAGTTTTTTCATTGAAATATATATATATATATATATATATATATATATATATATATATATATATATATATATATATAAATAAATAAATGTGTTCTGCTTCAGAAACGCTTGTACTGTTCAAGACACTAACAAGAAATATCACACGCTGGTTTAATGAAAGCAACGTATGCCCCAGCTCCACCATTGTGAATCACCCTTCTTTATGGAAAACAATTATGCAAAAACAATAAACTCTATGTGAAAATGTTTTCGAAAAAATAACAATTAATTCACCTTAAATGGAATGACACACCTCAATGACACATCTCAATGTTGCTCACAAGAAAACACCACGAAAAATGTTTCCCCATGTAATATAATGATATGATATGATATTTTATTTATATCGTGCTCATACACAAGTGTTTAATTCAATACAATGCATTGTTATATTCCACAGCTCAAAGCGGCCACACACAAGGGCAATGCACACTGAACAGAAATATTATCGTGGAACTGTTTCACGCCAGCAATAACATTGTCAGGCGTGCCCTAACATGCCAAGATGATGTCCCATGAAAATACTGCTTCAGCTAAGATACAATGACCCGATGAATTACACAGTATGCACAACAAACCGGCAGATTGGCATGCATTGGTACTCTAGTAATTATATCATTTAAAAATACTGTAAAGCAGGACAAAATTGGCAAAAACATCCTGCAAAGCAGCTCGAAAATAAAGTGCTTAAAAATATCATTCCATGGCTGTCTTCCCAGTTTATATACTTAAAGCAGCTTCTACAAAAGGTTCTTAACAATAGCAATGCTCCCCCTTCTTTCTATATCACAGAGTAACTCATTGACAAAAGGGCCCCTCTATATGAGAGGTCTGCAACCTGCGGCTGTTTGATTTTCCCATTATTGTTCACCATTGACTATGCTGTCTAAGAGTGATGTGGGGTTGCAGTCCAAATGATCTACAGAGTCAAAGGTTGCTGACTCCTGCTCTAGATGTTGCTTCTAGAGCTCTAGCAAAATTCTAAAGCTTTCTCTGGCAGGACCTAAATAGGAATACGTAAAATTAAGGAAAATGAATAAAGTGGTCCAGAAGAAATTGAAATAGGTGTTTAGGGTCAGCTGGCTATCACCCAGGTAGGTTGATGTCCACATGGCCATTTTGGGGGACCTTAACCTTTCTAACATTACCAAGGCTCATCAATTACAGCTTGACTCCATTCTCTCGAATGAATTCCTGATCAGCCTACATAACCTTGCGACCCACACCCATGGGAACTGAATTGATGTCCTCTTCCTATCCTCTTATCGAGCTACTCTGATCTCGTTGTTGACCCATTTCTCTCTGATGACTCACTCATTCACTTCAGCATCGCCATTCTCCCTCTACTTTCACCTCCTCCTTTGTCTAACACTAGAAGGTATTTCAAGCCTGAATCCATGGACTCATAACTAGATAAATTCAAGTCCTCCGTTCAAGACCTCTCCTTTGCTCTCCTACTCCATCAAACTCACCTTTAGCAATTTCAATAGCGAACTCCATACCTTCTCTATCACTTTCCTGTTCAACCCTTCACTCTTTCTTGCTCTCCCTCCATCAAGATCTCCACAGCCAGCCATCTTCTGAAGACAGCCATGCATCTCCCCATCGCTGGTGGTGCAAGGATAACTTCTCTACTCTTCTCACTGCTTACAAGGACTCTCTCCTTACCATTACTACTTTGAAATCCTCCTACTATACTAACCTTATATCCTCTTTTGACTCCCAACCCTGCAAAATATCTATGACTTCAGGGGAATGCCCGCCCCCAACCTGCTATTTTGCCGTCTCTCTCTGCTGACAAATGTGTTCTCTCCTTCTTCAAAATCACAGAAATATGTGACTCATTGTCCGTCCTCCCCTACCTCTTTCATCGTTTGCTCCATCTCCTGTAACCTCACCTTCTCCTCACTATCCCACCTCTCCCATTGAGGTTTCCAGAGCGAAAACTGCTCTGAAACTGCCCTCACCCACTTCTCCAACTTTCTACTACTACTGTTTACCACACTCACCTCTACTCCATAATAATGCTTCCTGACCTCCTAGCAGTATTTGGAACTGCGGACCATCCCTCCCTCAGTCAGACTCTCTCATCAATTAGCTTCTAGAAAAGCACGCTCAATTGGGTGGACTCTTATCTCTCCAGCCACTCCTTCTCTTTCTTATGGAACTCTAAAACCCCTCTCCCACATCCCTTCCCATGGGTGTCCATCACAAATCAGTCCTTAGCCCACACCTCTTCACTCTCTACACCTCCTTCCTGGGCAAACCCATCTCGTCCTTTGGCTTTCACTACCACCTCTTGGCACAGGACACCCAGGTCTTTTCCTTCTTTCCCTCCATCACCTCTGCCATCTCTGAAAACATCACCAGCTGCCTCACAGACATCTGCCACTGAATGGCTTTGCTCTGCCTGATGCTAAACTCCTCCAAGACGAGAGTAATCATTTTCTCTGCTTCCAATGCCAAACCACTCTCCCATCTCCATCCCTTCTAACCTCACTTCTTCACCTAAGGCTTTCAACTGTGGAGTCATCATTGATAGCTACCTTAAATTCCAGCAGTTAATCAAGGCTACTGCCATTGCTTACAGGATTATCCTTCTGAATATGAGGACATACCAACCCCTCCTCTCCCGCCATTAGGTGAAAAACTCCAAACTCTACCTTGTGCTCAGCAAACTTGATTGCTGTTCGAGCCTACTCCTTAGTCTGTCCCTCTGCTACTTCTCTCCCATACACCAAGGCTTCAACTTTGCTACATACACACACTGTAAAACCTTCCAAGATCGTATCCCACCCCTGCATGCTGACGCCACGCCAGATGACTTACCATTCATAATTGCTCTGTCTTTAAAATCCTACAAATCTATCCAGGGTCTTGTCCCCTCTAGTTGCTGACCGAATGCCTCGTTATTATGCTCTCAAACTCTGCAATCCTCCTGTCTCCTCTACCTTTCCATCCTCTGTGCCACCTCCTGTTTCCACTTCTCACTCCTTCTCTCGACTTATCCCCCTCCACTGGAATTCCCACCCCTCGGACATTGAGACCAGACTTAAGCTCCACTTTTAGGCCAAGGAATGGATGTCTCCAATCCCCTCAGACCCCCTTGCCAACGAACCCCACTCATTGATCTCATTTTATGGCACGAACCACTTAATGGCTATGCTATTTAAGTTTTCTTAGTCCATGTTTCTGTCAATGGGCCGCATTATAAGTTTGCCGGTCCGGGAACTATGGTACCAGTAAGCTTGCCGGTACCATAGTTCCCGGACTGGCAAACTACGAGTTGTGCTCGCGGGTGCCCGGACCTGGCGGGCAGAAAGGCACAGCGAGCACAGCATGTCGGATGCACCGGTACCGCCAAACTTCTTACATAAAATGGTTTACTTTTATTCAGACATTCACACTGTATTGTAAAGGCTCCCTACCCAGAGATTATCTCTTCCGTCTTTACTGCTTCCTATGTGCCTTATTTCTGTTCAAAATGACATCCCTACTGTTCAATCAAAATAAATAAATACAAAATATCACTCCTGTGCTAAAAAGATAATGCTTGTCACAACTGAAATCTGTGGCCTAATAAGTGAATTTGGCCTATGGACAAGCGCCTCTATCCATGGTGACTTCCAGTAGTCTTTAAACTTTGAATTTGGAATATTTTAATATATCCGATACAAATCAGTAGCAACCATACATTATTTTCAGTTAAAACATATCCAATCCCCTTCTTTTGTTAGAACATATGCAGCTGAAAACAACGTGGCGACAGATAAAGAAGACCATATCATTGGTGGTTTGCTGGTCATTACGCAGTCAGCAGGCGGTCCATTATTAGCAGTGATTCTCTTATCACCACTCTATATGGCAGCAACTGAATTACCGCCATGTTCACTCCACCACTGAATTGCACCTTTGGGGGTAAATTGGGAGATCCCTCCACGTAACCACCAAAATAATGGTGGATTTCCAGTGGGCGCAATTACCGTCTGTGGTAAATCCCAAATGGAGACGTATGGACTCCAAAAAAGGGGAATAACTCTACCATACCGGCACTTCAGTGGTCATTTTGCCTGACCGAGTGGTGGTAACGACCCCGTTTGTCTTCTAATTTTAAATATTTGCAGCACAATCAGAAGCGGACCTCTCATTTTCTCATCCATTGCTTTATCATTCATGTATTTTCATGCAAATGTCTGCCTCCAATGCTGCTGCTGGGGCTCATAGAAAAGCATCAAGTGCCAAAGGAAATGCGGCCGCTTTGTGCTATGGGCTCCATCATGACACAGATATTTTGTATTTTATGATAGGTCTGTTCCATTCTTTGGCCAAGACTCGGCAATATGTATCTTTATTGTTGCCAGCGACGGGTGCTGCATGTCTCTGCGTTGATAAGAAGGCCAGCGGCACGATCCTTGCGTGTGAGACGAGCCTGCGCCCGGCGCCATGATGCCTGTTCCCACTTGTTGCTAAATGTAAGACCACGGTCAGCTCCTCCAGTTTCAGTAAATTCACTGTGCACAGTAGGAGTCATTGTGTGATCTGGCCATGCAGGAACAAGCATTGCGCGCACACTGGCATGCTTTCAATGTCATTAAAAACAGCTGTCATCTTTAAGCCGTTCCTCCTATCACTTAGGTTGTTGTTGTACACCTACGTTGCTTTTACTTCGATTTTCGAGTGCGGCCGCTCTGTTCTTCCTTTTTCCCCCTCGTTGCTTTCTGGGATTGATTCCCATTGAACACAGAAAAGGCCAACATTGTGAGCGTCATTCTCCAGAGTGCCAGAGTGCCAGCGTTTATGCCACTGGAAATGTGATGCGGAGGAGCCTCGCTTTCCTCTTTTTGCACCTGAGCATCTAATCCCGTGTAAAGTGTAAACATGAGGCATATACCCCAGGCGTCCGTGAGTCTTTCCACCATTTGCACCTTCCATCCCACACAAAATCAAAGCGGGGCCCATGCCATATGCAGAGCCGCATCCCAGTGGCCTCTGGGAAAAGAATGTGTCATTATCGGTTGTAGGTCAAAGGATTGAATCAGAAGGATCTAAATACAATAGGGTCGAATCAAAAGGACCGAAAACAAAAGGGTCACATTTTTTTTGGGAGGTCCCCCCCCGAAACCCCTGTTTTAGCTATAAAAAAAATCACTTTTCTTTCCTATACGGAAACCCCAAAAAAAATCTACCCTTTTGTATTAGGTCCTATTGACTCGACCCTATTGCATTTGATCCTTTTGCATTCGATCCTTTGACCGACACCGTCATTTTCCGCTGTCTCTGCTCTCTGTGTGCCCCTTTTGACCCTTCCTGCCCCTTTTTCCCCCTAAAATGCAAATACCCCCACCCCAAAGTTTCCCCCTAGACATCCACTATCCCTCCCTGCCCCCCGTTTCCCCTTGACCTCTACTGCGCCTAGCCTCTACTAACGCCTCCCTGCCCTCTGTGTCCTCTTAGCTGCTACTACCCCTGACCAATGCTACCCCCTCCCTTCCCTCCTGAATGCCCCTTGACTGATGCCAACCCCTTTACTGTTATTACGTCCCCCATGATCACTTCTCCTGCTCTGTGACCACTCCTATACCCTCCCTGAACTTTGTGCCCCCTTGATCATTACCAGTCCTCCCTGCCCCCTGTGTCCCACCTCCATTGCTACTACCCCCTGCCTCCCCACCCATGTCTGCTGTGCTGCCTCTCCTTAACGCATTCTTCCCATGCCACTGGCACCGCCATTGGGCCACAGCTGCCTCCACACGTCCAGGCTTGGTCCTGGGTTTGTTGCTCGTCATCTTCAGGCACCCATACAAAGCCCAATACACTTGCCAATTCCCTTTCCCTGCAGCCAGATACTGGGACCCACTCCCTGCCTGACCAGCTTAGCTCCTTCTTATCCCCTTGCCACCGGTCACTCACCATGATCATTGCACTGGCAAGACGCCTGAAGTTCACAGATGATGAGCTGAAGATCTGGTGGAGGGCATAGTGAAGAAAGTCCTATGCACTGTAGGTCCTGTATACCGTAGGATCCCGGACCTCCAGTGCAACATGACTTCGGTAACTATTCGGTCAAAGGACAGGGAGGTGGCACCACACTCATGCCATGCATGTTGTCCCAGATCTAGAAGAACTGGCAATACCCATGGAGGTGCATGCAGAAACTGGTTTTGGACCAGCACAAAGTGTGCCTTTCCACAGGATGCATCTAACCATTACCAGAGATACAGGTGCGGTCGTGGGAGAGATGGGTGCTTTGCAACATGCCTAGAAACACTTGTGTAAAGGTGCGTTATAAATGTCATATATCATATCATGCAGTTCATCAAAAATGTCTCAACATGATCACACGGGCAGAGAAGTGAAAGTCCATGATAAGCCCCACATTTATGTGGCCATGCTGGGGGGGGGGGGGTCTATGTGTTTACATACAAGCCTTCCTATGCAGTAGTGGTACCGCCGTCCCCCCTGCCTCTCCCTACTCCTTCTTGGTGCCCGGTTCTCCCCTCTTGCCTCCAACAGGACAGGCGCCCGAGATACACAGCAGCTGAGCGCTGAGAAATCCTGTGGATGAGCAGAGATCGCTCAGAATATATGTCTCTGCTCTGGGTACCACTTTGTTACTGAACGGGTCAGGAAGCGCAATTGACATGCAAGGCATAATCATGTAGCATATATGCAATGTCTATAATCCTTATGCAGGCTTTTAAGGCATAACTATTGTTCTGCCTTAGACCACTGCATAAGGTGTAAAGCAATGAAAAGGTGGCATATGTGCATTGCGTTTCCACCACTGTAATGACCCTCTAACTCTCCCCCCCCCTCGGCCCCCGTCTTGGCCCATTGATGGTGAAGAACAATTATATCACAGAACTTTGGCACAGATATATCCCTCCAAAATAGTGGAATTGAAATCTTTGGCCGAGTTCGCTTGAATCATTTAGAGAAAATCTGGAGTAAAGAAAAATCCTACATCTCCTGTAGGCAGGATTTCAAAAAGAGATCAGCACAGCTGACCAGGGATTTAGGTTCTTTCTATTGCTACAAAAATATCCTGCTTAATGAAAGAACCGTAAGGCAGCATTTGATGGCATTCCTTCATAGGAATTATTGAAGACACTGGCAGGTTATGAAATTCCACCGCTATTGCTGAGGGGTTATGTTGACCTATGCAGCAATTATATGGTGAGAGTGAGATGGTGTTTGGGGAGTGTTAACAGACCCCTTCCCTGCCCAAAAAGGTGTAAGGCAAGGTTGCCATTTAGCCCCAGCTCTGAGAGATGGGGGTTTGTGGGTGCGTGTGTGTTGGTGTGTGTGTTGTGTGTATGTGTTTTGGTTTAGGGGTGGGGGTGGGAGGGCTGGGACTGAAATCCCGAGGGTGGGGGTGGGGCTGAAATACAGCAGTAGAGGGTAATGCTGGGGTATTCAGGGGTGAACCCCCCCAAATATTAAACAAAGGGGGGAAAACGCATTTTTAAAGGTCCCAGGAGAAAAAGACATTTACAATAACGGTTTTCCAATCAAAAGAAAATTGGTCAAATAAAACTGGTCTTTTTCTCTTGAGACCTTTAAAAAAAAGGTCAGTTCACATAGAACGCAACATTTGTGCCCCATTAGGGCCTATTAAGTTACATGCGCTTAAGCTTTGGGATATCGCCTGCTGCCAATATCTTTCAGGAGAGCATCAGGAGAGTGATTCGACACATAAAAACTGTTTCGATTAGAATGAGAATATTTTGTTTTTTGCTGTGATTCTTGAACATCACCATCATGCGCTGCATCAGGTGTGTCTGGCGCTCTCTCAGGCAGGGCTAACGCTAAACGCTGAAAAGTGTGCATTTCACAAAAAACACCTTAAGTTCTTTGGACATGTTTTCTCCCAAGATGGAATGAGTCCTGATCCTGGGTAAGTAGCAGCAATTACAGATATCTCGCCCCCACAAGACGTGAGCGAGGTAAGGACATTTCTGGGGATGGGCAGCTACTGCAGTAGGTACCTTAAAGATTTTGCTACCATCAGCGCACCATTAAGAGACCTCACCAAGCAAGGAAAAGAATTTCAGGGGGACCGATCCTGTGAAGATGCATTCGTACCGATAAAGAAAGACATTGGATCGGCTGAGTGCATGGTCTATTTCGACCCTGCTAAATGTACCAAATTAACGACGGATGCCAACACGATAGGCTTGGGTACCATTCTGGCACAACACAGACCGGGGCGAGACAGCCCAAGAGCCATTGTTGCTCACGCCTCCAAAAGTCTGACAGACTTCAAAAGAAAGTACTCACAACCGGAAAAAGAGGGGCTGGCGGTCATCTGGGCATGTGAACATTTTCAGATGTTCTTGCTAGGGAAACCCTTTACAGTTGCTACCAATCACCAAGCCCTGGTGACTATCTATGGAAACCCTCAGTGTAGGATGCCTCCTAGATCGAGAAGTGGGGGTTAAGGTTGCATGATTTCAACTTTACGATCATCCAAAACCCAGAAAAGAGTACAACCCAGTGGACCTTATGTCTCGACCCACTTGTGAAACAAGACTGGGAGCTGTGCCTGGCAGAGGAGTACATTAGTTTTCTCACTCAGCAAGGACCTCCGAAGCTGCTCACTACGAGCATGGTGAGAGATCACAAAATGAGTGACAGAATATTGCAGAAAGTGAAGGAACTCAGAACGTCTCAAAGGTGGAGAGACAGTGATCTGGAGTATGCATGTGGAAACCAAGAGACCTTTAAGCAAGAAATGCAAGCGTTCAGACAGGTGATGTGTGAGCTTTCAGTGACCGCCGAAGGCCTTGTAATGCGTGGGAGGTGGATAATCATACCCACAAACTTACGCCAGCAGGTAATGGATTTTGCACACGAAGGGCATTGAGGCATGGTGGCCACTAAGTGACAAAGAAGAGATACCAGGTGTTTCTCAGGGATTGCCTCAATGGTAGAAAGATGCCACCTGTTTCAGTGCACGCCAAAGCCCGGCAACCCGGAACCACTCAGGATATCAGAACTGCCGAGGCTCCATGGGCACATGTGGTGATTGATTTCCTTGGACCATTCGGTGGGGCAAAGTATTGGATGGTGGTGATGGATGGGTTCTCTCGTTTCCCTCTTGTACAGATCATCTCATCCACGGATGTGAGCACAGTCATTCCTGAATTAGACAGCATATTCTCAGCCTGGGGCATTCCTGAGATATTGAAAACGGACAATGGGCCGCCATTTAGCAGTCTGGAGTTTGAACCATTTATGAGTCACATGAGTATATGTCACCGGAAGATCACACCGCTATGGCCTCAAGCTAATGGAATGATTGAGAAATGTATGGGAAGTCTAAAGAAAGTACTCCAACAAAATGAGCTGAGCCAGATGTCATTAAATCAAGCAGTATGCAACATGCTCAGATACTACAGAAATTCGCCACATAGAACGACGGGAAGATGCCCATAAGAGCTAGTGTTTTTTTTTTTCAAATTTGTTTTTATTAAGCATTTTTCAAACAAATAACATTTGGTCCATGACCGCTCAAACCAAAACTCAATCCCCCTCCCACCCAATCTTGCACCTGGGAAGCGGTTAGGTCGTTTATGTCACTTGTATCCAGTGTTTTCGGGAAGAAGGAACCTCAGTGGGTATTAAACAGTCATTTATAACCCTCAAGGAACGGGGCCCATTCCATTTCTCTGTTTGGTAGGTTCTCATGCAGGAGGCTCGTTATGTTTTCCATTTTGTAAAGGTCCTTAGCTTTCCTTGCCAAGGTGGCCTCTTTTGGGAGAGCTGGGTGTTTCCAACTCATCGTGATGCAGGTTCTTGCCACTAGTAGTAGAGAGTGGGTCATGTGGGGAACCTTTGTCCATCACTCTTCTTGCTGTTCCAAGCCAAATAGGACCAGTTTGGGGTCTAGTTCTCTGGGAAGCCCTTCAATTTTTTTGATCCATGCTAGTACTTCTTTCCAGAATGCTTGTGACTTTGGGCAAGCCCACCACATGTGCCAATAGTCGCCTGAGCTCCGCATCCCCTCCAGCACATGGGGCTCATTTGGGCAAACATCTTCGAGAGTCTCTTAGGGTCAAACTGCCACCTGTGCAGATGTTTTATCCCATGAAGTTTATATTGGGCCGAGATAGAAGTTTTGTAGGCCGACCTGCATAGCATGGACCATTGACCGTCTGACATCAGACCCAAGTCTTGTTCCCATCTTTTACGTAGGGTTTCTGTCTTGTTCCCCTCAGCCTCGTTGAGAGCCACGTAGGGCCCTGAGATGAGTCCCTTCGTGTGGGAGGACTCACTCAGGATTGTTTCCAGGGGGGTAAGATCTCTCATGAGGTTGTCCTTCCATTTCTTTGCCGTCAGGGTGCCCTTCAGTTGGAGGAACCTAAACACATCCAGCGGTCTCCTCTGTAGACCAGCCTCTAGGTACTGGATTGAGATGCATCCCTTGGGTTTTATTAGCTGGCCCACTCTTTCCAGCCCTGCCTCATACCAGTCCTGGAACCATGACGGATCCATTATACTGTCGCAGATGGGTGGGCCCCATATGCAGCTCATAGGTGATGGCCATGTTTTGAGCCCTCTCATCTCACCCTTCCGCCACCATGGTTTCAGTAGGGAACCAATTGCGAAATGGTTAATTGCACTTTTTTGGGATGCGTTCTTTGGGGCCCATAACCATTCCCCTAGCGATACCGGTCTCATTATGTGATTTTTGATGGCTACCCATTGTTTTTGCTTGTCTCCACGTAGATGGGGGACTAAGGGCCTGAACTGGGCAGAACGGTAGTAAGTGTACATATCAGGGAATCCCATCCCCCCCTTTTCCTTGGGTTGGGTCAGCCTAGCGTAAGATATTCTTTGCTTTTTCCCTTTGCCACGGGACTCTGAGTAACATTTTCTTTATTTCTGTGAAGTGGGCCCCTGTGTCAGGATATCAGGAATACCAACACCAATAAAGGATACCAGAGTATTCAAGAGATACACGTAGTGTATTCAAAGGATACACGTAGAGTCTTCCGAAGAAGACTCGGAGTACAGCGTAGTCTGTTGAATTCAGACCTTCCAACTGATGTCGCTCTTTGACTATTTAAGTGACAGTCAAAAGAGAGGAATCAGTGGAAAGGGCGTGTTATTGAAAAGGAACCACCAGCCTGCTGAAGGAAACACAAGAAGGAGTTTTAGGAACTGACCCAAAGTGATTGGAACCAATATAAATCTGAATGAAATACACTAACCTGCTGAATGGGAAAGTCACTCAGGAAACTCCACAAAAGTAAACATGAACCAACGAAAAGGAAAGGGAAGTTAGTAAGGAAACTAACCCGAACGGAACGAGGGCCACACTAGATCCAGGATGGTGCACACAGGGTAGCGTCCATAAAGTCCAGTGCACTGAATCCTGTAGCCTTGGACTGAAAGAGTGGAGGTGAAGAACAGAGTTTATCCTGGAGAAGTATGTGGATCAAAGAGTTCGAAATAGAGCAGAGACTGATAGAGCCCTTTAGATGAAATGGGATATGGATTGGGTTGTAGACAAGGAGTAGAATAATTGCAGAAGGGACGTGCTCCCACCTTAACCCGCTGAATACAACTCTCCTCTTTGGGTACAAATGGTTGGGAGCAGGTGCAAGTAGATGGATGGCTGTGACTCCAACACCCTGCTGAGGAAAAGCAGGATAGGAGCGGCTCCAGACAAGAGAACGGCGCCGCTGGGTAGCACAGCAATGCAGCGACGTAGGAGGCAGCTCTGAAAGTCAGGGAGAACGGCTTCCCACTGGTGAATAGATGCCATAAGGTAATGCGGTAGGGTGACTCCAACACCCCGCTGAGGAAAAGCAGGATAGGAGCGGCTGCAGACAAGAGAACGGCGCTGATGGGTAGCACAGCAATGCGGCAAAGTAGGAGGCAGCTCTGAAAGTCAGGGAGAACGGCTTCCCACTGGTGAATAGATGGCGTAAGGTAATGCGGTAGAGTGACTCCAACACCCCACTGAGGAAAAGCAGGACAGGAGTGGCTGCAGGCAAGAGAACGGCGCCGCCGGGTAGCACAACAATGCGGTGACGTAGGAGGCTGCTCTGAAAGCCAGAGAGAACGGCTTCCCACTGGTGAATAGGTGCCGCAAGGTAATGCGGTAGGGATACAGCTTGCTCGGTGTCTGAGCAGCTGACAGAAGGCTCCGCTAGGAAGCGCGGCAAGAAGCTTTAAGGAACAGCAAGCTCCGAAACGTAGCATAAACCAAACAACTATCAGAAGCGCCGAAACCCGGAAGCTTCTGGTTTAAATACATGTCAGCTGATGTTTGCGTGTAACGCGGGATGACGTTACATCAGCTGACACTCGCATATGCCGTGGATCAGATCCATGATCGGCATACGCGCATGCAGGTTGGACGTTCTATGCAATAGATATGAAGGAAATGCATAGTCCCTTAAAGCGTAAGAGAAACGCTTGAAAATGTTAACGGAATCGTTTGCCAGGAAGTTTCCCCAAGAGCCGCCAGCGTGTGCAAAACGGCCTGGCTGTCCTCTGGGCTGTGCGAGTAGGCGTAGGGGAGAGTCCAGGTTTGGCAGGTATGACACCCTGGTATGGCAATGGGAAGCATTTGGTATTGTACAGTAACTTAGGAATCACTACAATTTTTGCAGCGTTTAGACGCTCCGGCCATGATATTGTCAATTTCGCCCATTTGGTTAGATCCTTTGATATTTCAATCACCAGAGGTGGTATGTTGGCATTGTACAATTTTTCGGGGATCTTGTGATATTGATACCCAGGTATCGCAGGGTTTGCTGCAATGTCGGAATACCTCCAATAGTTGAAGTGTCTCTGTTACGGTGCTCCTTGTCCTTGTAGAGGAAAAGAGTTGATTTTTCGGGTTTTACTTTCAGCCCCGGCCCATCTACCAAAATTTCAGATCACACTCGGTGCCGTTGGGACATTAGTTTGCGGATTTGCCAGATAGAGAAGGATGTCTTCCGGGAACATCGCTAGCTTGTATTCCATCTCTCCCACAATGACTCCCCTAATAGTCTTTTCTCTTCTAATATTATTCCCCAGAGGTTCCATGGACAGGGCGTATAGGAGCGGTGACAGGAGGCAGCTATGCCTGGTTCCTCGTGAGAGGGCAATCTCTCTCAACACTGTGCTATTGACCACCACCCTTCCTTTCGGGTTCCTATATATGGCTTGAATTCCTCTTATCACCATTTCCCCAAACCCCATGTTGCTCAGCACAGCCCACTGGAACCCCCATTCTACTCTGTCAAAAGCTTTTTCAGAGTCCATGCTTAAGAGGGCTTGATTACCTTCTAGCGACCTAGTGTGTTTCATAATGTCAAGAGTTTTCTGCATCGGATCCCTGCCTGTCCTTTATGAAGCCTACCTGATCCGGGTGGACCAGGTGGGGTATGATGTCCTCCATGCGGGTCGCTAGCACTCTGGTGTATATTTTTGCATCTGCATTCAGGAGTGATATTGGCCGATACGATTTACAACGCGTGGGATCTCTCCCCCCTCCTTGGGTATCACTACTATGTGGGCTGTGGAGAGCGATGGCAGAGCACGGCCTGTTTCTCTTATGTGATTAAACAGAGCAGACATCTGTGGAGTGAGCATGTCCGCGAACTGTTTGTAGAATCCCAAAGTGAACCCGTCCTCCCCTGGGACTCCTCCTGGTGGGAGTCGTTTAATAGCTGTCTTGACTTCCTCCATCGTTATATCTGATTCGAGAAAGGCTTGCTCAGATTCTGTAAGGTGAGTGAGGCTTGATGCCTCAATGTATTCCTTCGTATCCCTCCCTCCCGAGTCCCCCTCAGACGTGTACAGCTGTTCATAAAAGTTTGCGAATTCTCCCGCTATTTCCTGCGGAGCACGTCTCACAGACCCCTCTTCTGTTTGGATTACTTCCACCCACCTGTACGCCCTTTGAGCCCATAGTCTGGAGGCTAGCATTCTGTCAGCCTTATCCCCCTTTTTATAGAAGGTCTGTTTCAGGAACCTTAACTTTCTTATTACATCCCCCTCTCCCAGGGCCTTTAATTCCTCCCGTTTCTTTTTAAGGGTTCCCAGGTGTTCTGCCCGATAGGTTCCCTGTGCATGCAACCTTCCTTCTATTTCTGCAATTTCCCCCCTCAGCTTGTCTTCAAGCAGTTTGTGCCCTCTCTTCCGCCTCACCCTCTCTCTAATGAGATGTCCCCTGCACACCGCTTTGCCCGCCTCCCATGGCGTATTTGTGCTCACCTCCCCGTTATTATTGATTTGGAAGTATTCCTCTATCTCTTTACAAAGCTCTTGTGCGTAATTTTTGTCCCGCCACAAAGATTCATTACATCTCCATCTTGTATTCCTATGGCCAACCCCCTCCAGTTCAAGGAATGTTACCACCATATCATGGTCGGACCAGGCAACCGGCCGTATAGTGCAGTCATGTACCCTGGATTGATTTTCTTTGTAGACCAGTAAATAATCAATCCTCGTAAAGGTGTGGTGCACCTCTGACTTAAATGTATATCCCCTTTTCCCCGGGTTGCAATGCCTCCAGACAACCACTAGCCCCTCCCTCCCATCAGTGGCTGCAAATTTACTGTGGTCTTCCTTTGTAACACTTTTGCTCTTCACCCTTGTTTGTTGCCTATCCATATGGTGGTCCGCCCATGTATGAAAATGTCCCCCAACCATTACCAGGTCACCCCATCACCTTCAGGGAATCTAGCCCACTGTCATTAAATGGACCCTGCCTTTGATTGGGTCTGTATACCCCCACTAACATTATTTGGGAGACTCCCAAAGCGCCCGAAGTATTAGGCGTCTGCCTTCCGGCAAGCGCTCCACTGTCGGTAACTCCAGCCTGATTCTTTTACTAAGGATGATCCCCACCCCCCCCCCCCTTTTTGGTTTTTCCTAATGCTCAGAATGATTGACCCACCGATTTGCCCCTGAGCATTCGTTCCTCTCCAACTTTTAGTCTGGTCTCTTGGATAAATAAGATATCGAGCTCTGCTCTTTCAAATCCTCTCATTACTAGGGACCTCTTAGTAGGTGAATTGAGCCCCTTTACATTTAGCGTACCCACTTTTATAGTAGTCTTCCCTGGACGGACATGATTGGTTCCCATTTCCCTTACATTGGATCCCATTCCATCAAGTAATAGTGCTCTCTTATGTAAGTGTGCTGTTTGTTCCTCCCTGATTCATGTGCTTCCCCTTTCATTTTTCTCCACCCACTCTTCCCCGCTACCCCTTCCCCTCCATCCTTTGTTTCTAACACCCCCCCCCCTTTAACCGTGTAACTAGTTGAACTTGACAAATGGACCAGCGTCATTCCCGGTAGCGCAGGTCTTTAATTTGGAGACGCCCTCCTTTAACTGAGGGGTTGTAACTCCAACATCTACGAGGGTAAATTCTGATTCTACCTTTTACCTTATTCTCATGACACCTCTAGTGCAGCTATGGTTAAGGTCGTGTCAGTCTATGTGCGGTAGTGTCCATGAGTTTTTTGACGCCTCTTATCTCATGGGGGTTTCGTTGGTGAAGTTGGATTCGGTTTAAAGAACTTTTTTCCACCTTTCCCCCTTTTCTGCCTCTGTGGCATTCCTGCTCTACCACTCTCTTGGGAAGTATGAGGACTTGAGGGGCCAGCTGGGCCCCTGGTGACATTGAGGTTTTCCAAATTGTTCAGGACTTGTTTTGCCTCCTCTGGTGTTGTAACCCTATAGTCTTCTCCTTTGTACTCGAAGGTCAGGTCAGAAGGATATCCCCATCTATAGCAAATAGATTGTTCTGACAGCCAGGTTGTGAGAGGCCTGCATGCTCTCCTTTTTGCTAGAGTGAAGTTTGACAGGTCTTGGAAGATTTTTATTTTGGCGCCGTTAAAAACGATGTCTTGCTTTTGTTTCACCCTGACTAGGATTTCCATTTTTTCTTTGTATCTCAGGAATTTCACTACTATAGAGCGGGGCCCTTTTCCGTACACCCTTCCTCCTCTGTGCACTCTTTCAATGTATACTTGTTTCCCTCCCTCTTCTTCGAACAGTTGGTTTACTATGTCCTGAACTGTCTTTTCAACTTGGTGGGTGTTTCTCCATCCTTTTCTGGAAATCCGAGGACCCTCAGATTCTCTCTTCGTTCCCTATTCTCCATGTCGTCAATCTCGAGCGCCAATTCCTCCTCTTTTAGCTCAATATCCGTCATTCAAGCATTTAGGTTCATTTCGAGTAAGTCCACATTAGTTTGGTTATGCTCAAGATTTTCAACTTTACCCTCTATTGTCTCGACTTTTCCTCGTAGTTCAGAAATGGAGGTTTGGATGTCCGAGCGTAAAGCTTTTATTTCTGCCACAATTCCTGCTATATCATCTTTGGTGGCTGCTGTGGCCATGCTTTCTAACTTTTTAATTGGGGACTGCACTCCAATGTCCAGTGCTCTTCTATATCTTTGCAGCTTTTCAATAGTCCCCTCTAATATTATTTATTATTATTTATATTAAGTGTGTGTGGGTTTCACAATTCGCTCCAGTATGCAGGCTGGTCTTGTCGCCCAGGGGAGCCTCTTAATTTCCCCACTCACTGTCACAATGCCCTGGTGGGAGCTTGACATTCATTCACTTGGGTGGGAGTCTCCTATACCTCCTGGGACCACCCTCACCACATGTCTCTTTTGGGGCATTGTGGGCCTTAGTGTCTCTTTTGGCTCTTCCACGTTGGGCCCTCCTCCTTCCCTATTATGAAGGGCCTCCTGCTTTGGCACCTTCTCAGGCCTGCTGTTTATCTCCTGCTGTTGCCCCTGGGATTCCCTATTAATATTTACTTTTCGGGGGCTATTCAGGCATCTATTCCTCTGCTCTGACACTCTTCATTAATGTCAGCATATTGCCTGGGTGTTTTGGCCCCCGCAGTCCCGGTGGCTTCACTCAGTACGAGTGACTCTTGTTTGGATATCCCCCTGCACGGAGCGTTAGTCCTGGGCGCTGCGGCTCCCCTTCGCCTATGTCTCCTAGTCCCATGTCTGGGACCCAGACTCTTATTGCGCACCCCTAGCTGTAGAGAGGGGGTTGCGGCATGCACTCACCAAACTCTTACTGGTGCCGAGCCTGCGCCTCTTCCTGGGGACTCCCTCCATGCTGCTGCTCCCTTCTCATCCCTGGTTGCCGCTCCTCCGTAGTTGTTCCTCGCGTCTTGTTCCGCATAGTCTGCTCCACCCCCAATTGGGGACCACAGCTCCCAAATGCTGTTATGGCGGGGCGAAGGGCCCGCCTCTCGTGGCTCCCCTGTCCGCCGGTCTCACAAGCCAGCCAGGACCTCCTCTGGGGCTGGCAACCAGCTCCGCCAACCCCAGGACCGCGACTCAGACGGAGTTGGGCCTGATGCTTCACCCCCAGCAGTGCTCTTCTTCGCGTGTGCGGGCCTCTACTTCCTTCGGGTCGCACCCGCCTCCTTGGCTATGGGGACCAATGCCGTCCCCCCTGCCCCACATTGCAATGGCTTTTCTCCTAGCTGTGGCTGTAAGGACCCGGCTCGGTGCCCACGTCCTCTTCCTGGTTCAGCTTCTGGCTCAGCCCGTGGTGGCACCTGCTCGTCACTGATCTGGTCCTCGGCTTCTTTTCTTGGCCTCACTCCGCCCCTGGCCTGCCCATATCACCGCATTTCCCCGCTGCGTGCCCCCACTGCAGGCACTAATCGGGCAACTCCAAAGGGCTAGTTTCTTGTCCACTCTCACTTCGGCATCCCTCTGGCCAGGTACGAGTCCCTCTGCTCACATTTGCTGCTGAACTGATTCTTGGGACACCACGGGACTGGCCGGACCGATTCCCTCACCCGCCACATTTCAGGCCCTCATCGGTGGGGGATGGGCTGTCGATCACCATCTCGGTTTTTATCTCCTCTTCGCTTATTTTCGGGCCATTCCCTCTCACTACGACCTTCTCCGCTTATAGAAGGTATTTTTCGGTAGTTTTCCTTTCCAGGATCGCTCTAAATCATCGCAATTGGCACCTCGAGGCAGGAGCTGAGCTTCAGGCAGCCATTGCCTTCTGCGCCCCCTGGTGGTCTCCAAGAGCTGGTGTTTTAAAGGAAAGAGAGAACGCGACTTGCCCACAGAGAAGAGCTATGGGAGAATTAACTCGCAATGCTGCAGGCTGAGGATGTGGCCAGGAAACGCGAGATGAAAAGATATGCAGATGAAAATCAGAGAGCAAAGTCATCAACTCTTCAAACAGGAGACAAGGTTCTTGTGTGTCGAAAACAAGAGCGGCAGTCGGAGTCAAGATTTGATCCCCCTCATCTAGTCATCACACAGATCAAGGGATTCATGGTGACTGCCAGATCCCCGGGAATGGTAATCACACGAAATGTGTCACAATTTAAGCTATACTGTGAGGGAGCAAAGGAACATGACGAGAAGGATACCAGTGAAGAAGGCGGTTGAGAAAGGTCAAGAAATGATGATGCAGGTCTAACAGAGCCTAGACCGTCAATTGACAATACTGCAAGACCATAGCGATGCATCAGACGGCCTGTGAGACTGATTGAGGAAATGTGAAACTAACTGAGTAATGTGGGTTTTGTTTTGACCGAGAGGGGAAGATGTCATGTCCAGCAAGGACCAGCAAGGACACGGTTAATGCAGAAACGAGGAGCCTCGTCATGCATTTCCTGGACCAATAAGAATGCGCACCAACGATACTGTTTTGCCGCATTTGCAGCAGAAAGAAAAGAGAAAGTGAATAAAGAAATATCTCTTTCTCACCATGTCCTTGTCCCACATTTCAGCGTACATTAGCACAACGACAGTTTGGGCCAAAAGGAGCTCAACCAAGACGGATAGACAAAAGCACTTATCTCTAAACACTGTTGTACAGTTTGGAAATAAACTTTTTTATTCAGTCTGTACAAAATGTGGCAAAGCAGAACAAGGAGTCGGACGTTTTAAGGCTTTTTCTGGCCCTCTGATAGGCTTGCTTTAGCTTGTCTGCCTGTTCGGGTATCTCCAGCTCTCATAACTCTTGTGGCTTTCCCAGCCTCAACGGTTAATGTCTCTCGATTTCTCAGGTCTCTCCAAAGCCCTCTGGCCTCGGATAGGCTTGTTTTATCTCAGTTTAGATAGGGCATCTGCCTGATAGGCTTTATCAGGCTCTGTAACCCTTGTGGCTTTCTCAACCTCTACTGTTAATGTCTCTCGATTTCTCAGGTCTCTCCAAAGCCCTCTGCTCCTCTGATATGCTTGCTTTATCCCGGTTTCGGTAGGACGTCTGCCTGCTCTAGCTTATCTGTTTTCCGTAACACTTGTGGCTTTCCCAGCATCACCTATTAATGTCTCTCGGCTTTTTAGGACTCTCCAAAGCCCTCTGGGGGTCTGATAGGCTTGCTTTCGATCGATTTCAATAGGGTGTCTGCCCGCTCAGGTGTATTTGGTTCCTGTAACCCTTGTTGCTTTCCCAGTCTCTACTATTAATGTCTCATTATTTCTTAGGACTCTCCAAAGCCCTACGGTGCTCTGATAAACTTTCTTTTGATACATTTTGGTAGGGGGTCTGCCCGCTTGGGTTTATCTGGTTCTCGTAACTCTTGTGGATTCCCCAGCAACGAATATCACTCTTCTGCCCATTCAAAGCCGTTTCCTCTTCAGGAGTGTTCGCTTCCCTTCTGCTGCTCAGCAGCAAATGCACTTTTCATGCGGAGCACGAGGTTCCGGTCTCTCCCCTGCAGTCTGGTATCTGTGTCAGTTAACAGGCACCAGGCCTGTCACAGCTTCCATGAGGTCGTGCCACCAGGCGAGACGGTCACTTTACTGTCCCTGTTTCCTTCTTGACCCAAGCTTCTTTGCCAGTCAGGACTCCTGCCTTCTGGCATCTTGCCTGGATTTTGTTAGCTCTCCACGCTACTGCTTGCTCTGTATCTAGCATAACTCTACCCCTCCAAGGGAGTCTTCCCATCAGAGGCATGCCTCTGCACAGGGTTCTCTCTCTCTGCTTCCAAGTTCCTTGTGGTTTTATATATGTAATTAGAAACAAAGGGGGGAGGGGTGCCGCTGCACTTCGACTGTGGAGTTCAGGCGCAATCCAGCATTACCTGACGCTAAAGAGATTGAAGAAATTTCACTATTTGGTGAATCCAAAACAAGGTTAACAGTCTTTCCAATTCTCATGAAAGTGGACAATGTATTCCTACCAGGAAGTTCCTTACAGAAACTGAAGCTCTTGTCCCCAAGCAGGAAATTACTTCCAGTGAAGTCCAATCTTTACCCGACCCTGCAGGATCTTGCTGAGCAGGCTCACCTGTCCAGCCTCAAAGGGGCTGGCTCCGCACGGGAGAGAAGGGACTAATAGTCCATATTTGTCACATAAGGGATTGGGATAGCTTGGGAACGTAATTGCTTACTCTAAATAACTCTGTTCCTCCTGCATCCCATCAAATAAACCATACTATTTTGTAACCAACAGGACTCGATAAAGATTTCTTTTATATTTTCTGATTGATTTTGAATGTGGTTTGGTGCTTCACATATTGGCTTTAAGCAAATCACTGGTTCTGTTCATGGAAGAACAGGATGCAATTACCTTAATATGTTGGTGTAAAACTAAATCTGGGATGGCAGGAGATTGTGTCTACTAGGTACATTGGAGGGAATCAAAGGCGTCTGGGCACAAATAGCGGCTTCTCCACTTGACCGACCTGTGTGATCCAGGGTAAATCACTTTACCTCACAGGGCCTAATTTTCGTTAACTTCTAAATGTAGGTCACATTGTTGTATTGTGAGTCATTCCAGTTTGCATTATAAAAATGAAACACGTTGCATCATTTAACAAGCATATCAGGCTTTACCTAGCCTAAGGTGACAGTACTTGAGCGATTTAGGCTGCACTTAGCATATTGTCACAGCACTTGGTATTGTTAGGCTATATTATGTGTATGATCACTTTACATGGCATATGAGGGTTACCCTGACATAAAATGGCACAACTTGGGGCCTAGGTGGTTTATTCAGCATATTATAGCAGTGCCTGGCACGTGAGTGGCATCTAGCATCTTATGACTATACCTGGCATCTGAGGTTTTAGCAATTAAGATTACAGGCAGTAAGTAGTCATATGAGGCTGTCCTAGCATAAGAAAGCAGTGCTACTGGTATATGATGGTTCTGCTTGATGTGCCTATGGCATATCATGACTGTGCCCATTACCTATTGAGGCAACACTGCAGGTAGTATATAACCCTTTCTCTGCTTTAATACTATTTTTTATTTGATTTGTATTGAACTTTTGCGATGTCACTTCCTGTCATTTTACCACAACCAAAGGTCACATGACATCAATTCCTGTGAGGTTCTGGATGTCAAAGGACATGTAATGCCACTCCCTGTGATGTCATTCGGCGTGTGATGTCAATTACGCTTCCCTAACATTTGGGTGAATTAACATCCATGCTTTTGCCTCCATCACCCATCAAACTTATCCCATGCTGAACCAATCAATACTTAATTTCCTTTCTTAGGCACCCTCATCCTGCAACTTCCATAATTTTTGTTCGGCAGCATGTTTTGTTGTGCACATTTTTTTTGCTGAGCTCGATATTCAGCTATTTCTTTCTAAGAGTGATATTTCAGTGATTAGATGAGACAGCTGATGATAATATGGTTAAACAAATTACTTTATTCCATATTCAACAATTTTACTAAAATAACTCAGAATTATGATAAATACAAACATTATCAATATGCAACAATTCAATTGACATACAGTTAAAACTTACTTCTGCCATCAATAAGACCTTTGGTAACCCTAAACCTCAATTTCAGAAACCTATACTGACTAAGGACATTATGCTGAAAAACGCGAATGCAAATTGTTTACGCTATGTGAATGGCACAGTAGTCTAGAAATAAAACAACCCACTGAACTGATATTTTACTTGCCAGGGGGGTGTGGTATACACAGATCTTATCTCATCCCGGTACTGCACTGATCTTTCTTCAATAGTACAAATAGAAAGTGGCAAAGACGGCAAAATGTGGCTGGGTTTGCTGATATTGGGCCTCATTACGACCCTGGCGGTAAGTTACCGCCAGGGCCGTGACTTTACCGCCATGGTGCTAACTACGTTAACGCCATGGCGGTAAGGGGATTTACCGCCCCATTCCGACCTTGGCGGGGCGGTAAATCCCCAATCCCCATTTACCCTTCCCCATTCCCATTTTTGCCCCATAGGGCATAATGGGAGTGGGGAAGGCGTTAATTACGCCACCGTAAATTACGGTGGCGTAATTAACACCAAGTTCCCTTACCGCCATGGTTTTTTACACCCGCTAAAAGCAGGTGTAAAAACCGCCATGGCGGAAAGGGAACTCGTAATTGGCGGTAAGGGGTCGGCGCAGCTAACGCTGGCGCTAACCCCTTACCGCCAGGGTCGTAATGAGGCCCATTGTCATTCAGAGGGAACAGGCCTATCAGCTCAGGCTGGGCTGCTCCCATGTTGTTGCAAACTCCCCCCTCAAACTGTGTATTTAGGGGTGACCGTAGGTTTGCAATTTATGGCCCAAAGTTATGGAACAAGCTCCCATTGTAAATCCGGGCCATAAAAACACTCAGGGCTCCATTCTCATCAAGGAATGAAGTAGTGAAAAGGTTGCAGAAAGCGTTAGTGAGCTTTTCGCTACTTAACACCTATTCTGAAGGTGGCGCATTCTTCCGAAGTCGGAATGAATGCACCACTTTCGGAATATGTGTGCTGGTTGTTAGGAAGAGCAGAAAACCAGCCTAGTAACCGGCACTTTCGGAATGTTTCATTTTTGAAACCCACTCTCGTGGCACTCCTCCGCTTTTGCAAAAGCAAAAAAGTGGCGCCCATATAAGGTGCCAAAATGGTACCGTTCGGGTCGCTGTTGTGGAGGAGTGCCACGGTTGGTAGTATGACAAGCCCCCAGCCTCGTTGAGGGACCACTTAGCAAAGCTGGGGGCTTTCAACAAATGTGCTCTGTGCTCCTTTCCCCACCATTGTGCCAGTGCGTGGTGTTTGTAGCACACAAATATATATATTACATGAGATATATATATATGTATGTATATGAAACATGATATATATATTTCACTGTTGCATATGTATATATGCTACAGTAACTACAGTTACCAGAATTCCCTGCTGCTACTGCCTGGTACATACCAGAGGGATGCAACCCTGCACACCTGCAGCCAATCAGCCTCCCCGAAGATTGCTGAGGCATGAAAGCGCGCTAGGAGAAGAACATCTTTGGACTGTTTGACCTTACTGCAGCTGGGACCCAGAGTAGCGCCCCTGACACCCCTAAAGTTTTTGTTTGCACATCTAACTGGAGACTGGTGCTCCAGAGGGGTTGCATCTGGGCTACCCTTGCCTAACATTGTAGTGCCATACTGATGGTAACTCCCTACCCCTCCCCACTGAGGTCTAACATTGAAAATGGGGGAGAGTTGGATCCTGGCTGGCTCTACACTACAGTTACCAGAATTCCCTGCTGCCACTGCCTGATACATACCAGAGGGATTCAACCCTGCACACCTGCATCCAATCAGCCTCCTGAAGATTGCTGAAGCATGAAAGCATGCTAGGAGGAGAACATCATTGGACTGTTTGAGCTTACTGCAGCTGGGACCCAGAGTAGCGGCCCTGCCACCCCTCAATTGTTTGCACATCTAACTGGAGACTGGGGCCCCAGAGGGGCTGCACCTTGGCTACTCGTGCCCAACTTTGGAGTGCCTTACTGATGGTAATTCCCTCCCCCTCCCCACTGAGGGCTAACATTGGAAATGGGGAGAGTTGGATCCTGCCTGCTCTACACTACAGTTACCAGAATTCCCTGTTGCCACTGCCTGGTACATACCAGAGGGATTCAATCCTGCACACCTGCATCCAATCAGCCTCCCTGAAGATTGCTGAGGCATGGAAGCGCGCTAGGAGGATAACATCTTTGGACTGTTTGAGCTTACTGCAGCGGGGACCCAGAGTAGCACCCTGCCACCCCTCAAGTTTTTGTTTACACATCTAACTAGAGACTGGGGCTACAGAGCTGCTGCACCTGGGCTACTCCTGCCTAACTTTTGAGTGCCATACTGATGGTAACTCCCTCCCCCTCCCCGCTGTGGGCTAACATTGAAAATGGGGGAGAGTTGGATCCTGGCTGGCTCTACACTACAGTTACCAGAGTTCCCTGCTGCCGCTGCCAGGTACATACCAGTGGGATTCACACCTGCATCCAATCAGCCTCCCTGAAGATTGCAGAGGCATGACAGCACGCTAGGACAACATCTTTGGACTGTTTGAGCTTACTGCAGCTGGGTCCCAGAGTAGCGGCCCTGCCACCCCTCAAGTTTTTTTTGCACATCTAACTGGAGACTGGGGCTCCAGAGGGGTTGCACCTGGGCTACTCTTGCCTAACTGTGGAGTGCCATACTGATGGTAACTCCCTCCTCCTCGCCACTGGGGCTAACATTGAAAATGGGGGAGAGTTGTATCCTGGCTGGCTCTACACTACAGTTACCAGAATTCCCTGCTACCACTGCCTGGTACATACCAGACGGATTGAACCCTGCGTTCCTGCATCCAATCAGCCTCCCTGAAGATTGCTGAGGCATGAAAGCACACTAGGAGGAGAACATCTTTGGACTGTCTGAGCTTACTGCAGCTGGGACCCAGAGTAGCCCCCCTGCCACCGCCCAAGTTTTTGTTTGCGCATCTAACTGGAGACTGGGGCTCCAGAGGGGCTGCACCTGGGCTACACTTGGCCAACT
Organism: Ambystoma mexicanum; assembly: GCF_040938575.1. Classification (NCBI taxonomy): domain Eukaryota; kingdom Metazoa; phylum Chordata; class Amphibia; order Caudata; family Ambystomatidae; genus Ambystoma; species Ambystoma mexicanum. The sequence goes on along the minus strand of NC_090927.1, from coordinate 745,219,981 downwards.
TTGTAGTGCCATACTGATGGTAACCCCCCTGCCCTTCCCACTGAGGGCTAACATTGAAAATGGGGCAGAGTTGGATCCTGGCTGGCTCTACACTACAGTTATCAGAATTCCCTTCTGCCATTGCCTGGTACATACCAGAGGGATTGAACCCTGCACACCTGCATCCAATCTGCCTCGCTGAAGATTGCTGAGGGATGAAAGCCGGGACCTAGAGTAGCGCCCCTGCCACCTGTCAAGTTTTTGTTTGTGTATATATATATATATATATATATATATATATATATATATATATATGGTTAAGTTGCACTAGTAAAAACCTATGCAATTCAATGGACAAATGTTGTTACAGGGACGTTATGGTTACAGGTAAAACCGAAAAAACCCAGAAATTTGCAAGTTATGGTCAGCTAAGCAACCATAACTCGTGCTACCCCTGTGCCCTGCAAGGACTAACACCTATGACATCAAAGATGACATCACAAATGTCATTCATGACATGACTGATGACATCACATGTGTGGCTCCCTCTTTTTTCAGTGACATATGAACACCGGGTGCTTCTCTTCACTGGGAGTCTGGAACTAAAATGGGACAGGTGCTATATTTGTTGACCTTACCCTTCTCATATGTTCTGACACTACTTACTTGCCTTAGGGTTCACGCACATGATATGATACATATACATGGGGGAAGAAGTAAGCCTGAAACCCAGCAATCATTTATGTGCATGAAGATAATCAGTTAGGCTATGAACACTCTCTGGTAATACTGCTACTGTTTTGCTAACTGTACTTTCCTTGTATATGCTCATATTTGTGTGCGTTGTCGTACCTTTATGTTTTGTGTACAATAGTACCATTATGTAGTAAGGGAGGCATTCTTAGCTACTTATTACCGTTGCACAGTACACAAAACTTTGAAACGAAAGCATTCATCATGTCACTATCCAACACGGGAAGATTTTGAATAGTGCACCTGTATGATGCATGCTGCAGGCAGCGGCTACGTTTCTACATGAGTTGGGTCATGTACTGGAAAGAACTCTGTAATACAATGGTGTTTATAGAAATTCATTGGTTAATGAACTGTTTATCTCATAATAGTTCTTTCATATGATCTCTGATAGTTTTCTGGCAACACTACAATGCCAATCCCTTATGGAGGCGTTTTATGAAAACTAAATACACATGTGATGTCATCAGTCATGTCATGAATGTCATTTGTGATGTCATCTTTGATGTCATGGGTGTTAGTCCTTGCAGTGCACAGGGGTAGCGTGAATTATGGTTGCTTAGCTGACCATAACTTGCAAATTTCTGTTTTTTTTTTCTCGGTTTGACCTGTAACCATAACTTCCCTGTAACAACGTTTGTCCATTGAATTGCATAGGTTTTTACTAGTGCAGCTTATCCTAAGCATAACGTCAGAGGTGCTGTGCAATCTGTTTGCAGCTTTTCAGAACAGAGTAGCAGGCCACATAGGTTTGCCCTGTAAGTAATGGTGCACCAAATGTGTTCTGCTACAGTGCGTCTGCAACTAATAGCAACCATGTCAGTCCGGCTGAGTACGCACAGTAATGGAGAAAATTATGAACGGGCCTTGCTGTGACCCACACCTACAGCTGCGATAGTCCCCATTGTCCCAATCTCATGGGTAGCTAGCGGCAAAGGGGAGTAAGAGCACTTGCGTTTCCCCAAGGACGGCGAGGGCCTGTTAGGGAGAATTCTCATTTCATGGCTATTTTCCCTTACCTAGTGAGTCTCTCAGCAGCTTTGCTGGATCTCTGGAGTTGTTTCTTTTCCACTTGGTAAGAGTGTGAGCTTTTGACCACTATTACTTGTATTTTGCTATGTGTTTTTACCTGTTTTGGGGATTGTGGGCTCTGGAGTATACCACTTCAGTAGCCCCCTTCTTTGTGTGTGTCACACAGCACCTTCTGTGCAGTGGCACAGGGTTGTCGTTTAGACTTCCCACCGACTCCATTTCTAAGGTGACTACTGTCCCCCAGAAAAGGGTAAAGTTACCATTAACTTTACTTAGTCAAAACTAACCACAGATCCAGTACACCCCATCTTACATGGAGTACTGGAAGGGTTAACTCTTAACTCTTTTCATCGGTACCTTTTAGAGCATTGTTTCGCTCTTTTAACATTTAGACATGGCTGGTGGCAGTGGTATCTACCCTAACTTTTCTACTGCGATTATATTAGATAAACGTGGTATTTTTCTTGGCTATTATATTAGCCTCGAACATAAACCCGCTTGACCAAATTGTCTTTCTCTTGGCTCTGGTTGGGTTTATTTGCCATTTCTTTTTGTTAAAGTCCTTCTTGGTTTTTACTTTGCACAGCAAACTAGGTTCGCCTTCTTTGTTCACTGTCTTTTGGCGGGCGTCTACCTAGAAGCCCTCCTCAAGGCGCCTGGGTGTCTAAGTGGGCTGAATGTGAGGGAGGGGCGTCGTCACCCCCTGCACACGGTATCCTAGAAAACCCAAGTCGCACTTTGTCATGATTGGCCAGGGTAGTTGTCTGGGCTGGACAACCCCCCTGCTGGGTGATTGACAGCCAGGCTGTGTGAATGGGGGTTTTTCGCATAAAAGGCAGGTCTCCTGGGCTAGAAGTCAGAGAGTCGCCACTGGAACTACAAGGAACTGAAGAGAAGGAGAGAGAACAACGGCTGCTGCAACTACCCCGTACCGGTGATGCCCTGCTGCAGTCCTGAACTATCTGCCCTTCAACGACTAAGAGGAGATCCAGTCCAGAGTCTTCTTCCCTTGAGCCTGGTGGGGATAACCAGCTCGTCTTCCACAGCCAGAGGATGCTCTTCCATGGTCGAAATCTCTGCACATAGCTGTAGTGGTCCGGATAGCCATTTGAAGAGCCTCTCCTGTGTTTTTAAGGAGCGCACCTTTTATTCGTTATCGCTGCTGCCGGCTTCATCCCTATGTGGTGCAGACCCCCTTCAGACGTCCTCCTTCACAACGAAGCTCCAGGAATTGTGGGTCTGCGGGAAACCAACAGGAACAACTGCCAGGGCACCAGCTGCATCATTAGAATAAGGTACTGTGTTCTGCTTGAGGAAACTGGGTGAACCCCTTTTCTTCATTTCCAAGGCTTGCCCTTGTCTTCCCTCCTTCTTATAACTTTTGCTTCCGAACATTGACAATATCGAAGTACTCTTGGCTACGTTGAATCGTGAACTATCTGACTGTGTGATCTTCGGCAACAGGCCCCGGTGTCACTTGACCCTGGCCCCGGCCCTTTGACTTTTGAACTCTTGTCTATGAGTGCTTCTCGATTCTGTCTGCCTAACCAAAATATTGCCTGTGATTTTTGCCTCCAACTCCCTCTGAGTATCTGAGGTGCTAAATGTGTTTTTGCCCTGGTAGCATTTCATGTCACGGATACGTGTTTAGTTAGTAGACCGAACTGTCAAAAAGTGATCGCAATCGCATTCGCGGTAACGTGTTTTGTGTACAATACCGGTTCATTCAAACACAGAGTACTTACCTTGAGACATACTGTACAAAGTGAATTGGTTAGTTGTAGTATATTTAACGTGTGGTTTTTGTTTAAGTTTAATAGAAGTGTTGTGTTTATAATGAATGGTTTAAAAATAAATGTACTTATATTTTTCTACCTGAAACCTTGAGTCAGTGTTTGCTTGAGTCACAGTAATTGTGGTCCCTTTGTATAATCTCTGCTACTGCTAATATACTCTTGAGATAAGCCTGGCTGCTCTGCCACTGCTACCACTCTGACATAGTAGTACAGGCTTGTAACAAAGGTAAAACTTGTATTGCCACCTGTAGTCTTAATTGTGTATAGTGGTCCCCAAGGGCACTGCACAGGATTCTGCCTAACAGGGCTGTGTCCCAATGAAGCAGAAACATTCCTTCTTCCCTTTCCAGTGTCTTGTTTGCAGCACGCCGTCATTGCGTACTGTTAACAAGTTCCACATGCTTCCACCAATGACATTAAAGAGCTCTCCATGTAACAGTATCAGTTCTGTACAACAGTCCTCTACGTAAACACCACAGCCAGAAATGTTATTGCGCAATCCCTGTGGCTCCACAGTCCCATTTCCATGGATGCCATCCTAAAAATGCCTGGATGTGGCTTTCGTGCTGTGTGCCAGCATGGGGGAATAACTTGTAACCAGGGTAGGGGTAGTTTGTTATAACGGGCGGATCTCAAAAGAGCTTTTTTTAATGCTTTTTTGTGTTTTCTTGTGCGGACATTGTTACACTAAACTCTTCACCGCATCTTGTAGACGGGCAAACAAAACAGCATTACTAATGGGTGACAAACAAATGCCATTTGCTTGGAAAAATTCAGCATTTTCACAACCAATCAGGTAATTGTTGCAGAAGAACATCCCAGCAGCGGACAAAAAGTATACATGCTATTGTTGATCAGACACCTTCCTGCCTGTGGCTCGGAATAACTTCCAGGAGCAATGTCCCATACTCTTCGTGGTGTTATGGATGAGAAAAGCACTGTGGTAGTGGGAAAAAGCCTCTTCACTAATTTTAGCAACCTCTTCAGTCGACGGAACAACCCTAAACAAGATATGTAACCCATATGCATGCTGCCATAGTGGATGACGATAACTTCGGCTCTAGCAAAAGTGGCCAAGTCTTTGCAAAGTGCATCCATGTCGGCGAAACTGTGCTCGTAGACACCGTTCCACAATGCGACCACTCCTTCCAATCTGAAATTGTCAGCAAAGTTTCTTTCCAGGGCATACTTGTGCAGATCTAGTAGAAAGGCATCACCTATAGGCAACACAATGCGTTTCGCCATGTCAGCCAGCCTCACTATGCAGAGTGTAATGTACAGCAGTTTGCCCGCCCCTTCATGTGAACCACACCCACAGTACCTGATTGGATAATCCCAAAAGTCCCATGTCCATTGGCCAGCAATGTAAGAAGCGCAGATTGTGGCATGTGCAGTGCCCAAAGTACCGCAAGGGCTGCGCCCCAGTAAAGCAGGAGCAGTCCTTCTTCCCTTTCCACTACCTTTTGTCCAGCACAACCTCATTGGGTACGGGTAAATAGGCATACCCGATTTCACCAATGCCATCCAAGACATTACCCTCTAACACTGTCAGTTCTGCACAACACTTCATAGGTACCGTTAAAAATTCAGCCTGCTAGTGTGCTGTTGTCACAAGTTTCTCTCTTTCTCGCCTCTTTCTCTTTGCTTGTGACCTTCTTGAAAGTGACTGCCTTCTTTCTCACTGTCCGGGACTTGTATAGGGCCAGGCGTGAGTCTTCGGTTTCCAGCGTGAGGTAGCCGGCCCTCCTTAGCGGGATAACGTTCAGTATTCAGGAACGCTGATCCACGAAGGAGATAAGAGTCCGATGCCGGGAACACCGTAGAAGCGAGCACAAGACGAATCCAGGAAGAGGGCATGGGCAAGCGGAAAGGAGGAATTTGGACGGGGCTCCAGGAATAAGGAAAAAAAGGGAGTTAAAGGAATTGGTGATAGCACGGAAGCGGACTCGAACACACGTCTAACAACTCCAAGCAGTTGCGCTGAGACGCACAGAGCTGCGGGCCGTGTCTGTTTTCTAGCAAGTCGAGCATTGCGTGCAAGGGCTAGAGCACGGCGTGTTAGGCCCGACGGCCATGTTGGAAGGATCATGCCGCGATGCATCTTGGACCATGAAGTCCAGAACGGATGAATTTGGCGGCTCATGACAGCTGTCACTGGACAGCACGTCCAGTAAAAAGTTCAGTAAAAGATTGCAAGATTTGTGCATCCACATTGATCCACTTGCGCACCCATCACCACAAAAAGGAGGTACGGAACCTTTTTCTGCACTATGTGTATGACTGGGTTATAAGTGCCTCTGCGCACGGTATCTGCCACTGAGCGGCCATAATGTTCTTTAAAAGCATACTGGTGTTTTTCCCATCCCCTACTATGAACTTGCACTTCAGTGATATGTGCTTGTAACGTTCTCATTTAGCCATATCATACAGGGTAATATTGAAACAGGAGCTCTCTGCTTTCCTTCTGACAATGCTACGAAATGTTTTCTCCACTAACCCATCTCCTACGTAAATCATAAAAAAATGCCACCAATAGCAGCATTGAATGTATGATACCAAGCAAAAGCAACTTTCCAAAAGATCACTGTCTACACAGCTGTACTTATGGCTATGCTTCACTATTGCAACAGGCTCTTTTTAAATCTGCCCCCTTCTACTCTGCGCCCTCTAGAACGCATCTAGAAGAGGAGTGCGCGACTTGGGATGGTATCTCTCCTGCACTGAAATGTCCCAATAGCTCCCAGTGGCTGTGAGGAATAAAGTGAGAAGACTCTGCATTATGCGGAAGGCCTTCTGGCCCCTGGGACCTCAATACCTTCAACTGTAGCTCCCTATATATTTGCGTGTGCAAGCTCTTTCCTCATCTGCCTCTAACTCCCTCAGGGTCAGGCACTTCTGCAAAAAAAACATTTGGTGGTAGTTGTGCTTTTTCGCCTGCGGCCTCCCACTGCAACAGCCTCCCTGGCTCCCCGACATTTGAGGGGAACCATCGCCGGTTCTGGAAGCACCTCAAAGCCTTTCTCTTAGCATCTGCTGTTTCTGCTCCTCTCCCCAGCTAACTGCCTGACGTAAACTGATTCTGCACTACTTACCTGGCAACTCTTTGATGTCAGGCCAATGTCACTTCCCCCCGCCAGGAAAACCCCTGCACTGGCGTTCTAGCAAACCTCGCACTTGAGGACTTTTTGCTCTATGCCTAACAGTGCATCCACCACCTGTTGTGTGCACTTATCAGTGCACTTGGCACAATGGGCCCTTATTTTTATTTATTGTAATTTGTTCTTCTTCCCATGTACTGTACCTTTACCTCCCTCCACCCATGTACTTGGGCGATGTAAGTCACACCTGGTCTAGTAGAGACGTCTCTGTCTCCCCTCTGTTTCCCCTCCCTTGCCTCGTTGCGCTTTGGTAGACGTGTGTGTAGGCGCATTACGAATGCCATAGCATACAAATTTACAGCATATGATATCATATGCACAATGCATGCACCACAGTAGGATGCCTGCCACTTACCATGTACACTGCAAGGTTGTTTTTATTCTGCAGTATCCGACTTACTGCGCACTTTTTAAAATATATTGCGCACACGCAGCACAGCTTGCATGTTACTAACTGCAAATAAATACATACAGTTCATGCATACACCCAGGATGACTGCCTCTTACCTTGCACACTTCCACCATACCCTTCTGCACTTATGTGTGCAAAGAGACATTCTGGCACAGTGTTTGCATACACACCAGACCCACCAACCTTATAGAGCAGTGTCTTTCGCTCCATAATTTCCTTTCCATGGCTCCCATCCAGAAAATGGCTGGATGTGGCACGTGGAAGCGTGAAAGTACAGTGTAATCCGCTGAGTTTTCGTGCTAGGGAGGGAGGGGGCATCGGTGGGGTTTGGGGGTTAAATGTAAAACAGGGTAGGGGTTTGGGTCTGTAGTACTGTCTCAGAAAACAAAAGGTTTTTTTTTTGTCCTGTTTTTGTTATGAACGTGGTTGCATACAATTTTTTTACAAATCTTTTTCGATTACTTTGTTTGCTTCTCCTCCTCATATTTGTACGGACTGAACGTCAACGCTTCTCTTACAGTTCTACAGGATTGTCTGGAACGCTGCGTGCAGAGTGGCAAACAAAATAGCATTGCCAATGGAGGTAAAACAAATGCCATTTCCTTTGAACCACTACAAATCTTGCTTGTTAATGCTGTCATAGTCGGTGCAGAACACCCCAGCACTGCACATAAAGCCACACATGCTTCTTTGTATGAAACACCTCCCAACCTCTGGCTGTTGGCAAATTACACCGGCATGGTTCCATGCACCTCTTGGCGGTACGGAGGAGAAAATCACCTTGGCAGTGGTAAAAATCTGCACCACTGCTGTCATCAACTTTTTGAGGTGACAGAGCAAACGTGAGCACGACATGTACCCCAAATGTAGAGCTCCATAATGCATGACCACAACATCCGCAATGCCTACAGAGACCACACATGTAGAAAAGAGAACCATGGCACCGAAACCCTACTCATACACTGTGCCCCAAAAAACCTCCACTCCTTCCAACTGAAAGTTAGTATCAAATCCTCTTTCCATGGCATACCTGTGCAGATCTTGCGCAAAGGTATCACCCCTGTGTCTGTCCATCTCTGTCAACCTCACTGCATCGAGGTTTGGGGAAATATATCACTGCCCCTTCCTGTGACCCACACCCTCGACAACTGATTAGATAATCCCCACAGTTCCATTTGAAAAGGCACCATGCTCAAAGGGAAGATTGAAGCACGTGCGCCTTCGCAGCTACAGCGAGGGCCACACCCCAGTAAAGCACAGGCACTCCCGCATTAGGTAGTATGCAATAGTCACACACGCATGTAGCATTCACATCCAAAACCTCACATCGAACACTATAATTTCTGCACTGCACTGCAGATGTACCTTTACACACTCACAGTACAAGTCTTGTGTCATGTAAAAGCACCACCAGGAAAGAGCTTTCCAAATCGATGCACGCTTTCAGCGTCCACATTCACCCAGAGTGGCACCCAGCACCACAAACTGCAGGTGGCCATAGTTTATTTCCTCCCAGCACTCTACCAACTCCAATGATAAAATACTTCAAAGTGCAGTACAGTGGTTAGTAATCTAATGCACACTACTCAAGCACATATACAATGCAGTTGAACCCTATGCACTGGTACACACACCCTTTCTCACCACAGCACTCAGTGGACACACTGCAGAACTGTTCCCTCCATAATCTCCTGCCATGCACTGGCAAATGTACCATGTGCGAACAATGAGCACACCCATGCAATCACAATGCATGCACAACTCACAAACCACACACGAAATGCAACAATCTGAGGAATAGTTGCAAGCAACCCACATAGTTGTTTGTGTGAGGCTTCCAGCCATGCATCCAAAATGCTAGGCCCTCACCACACACAGCACTCCTTAGTGCACCCCACATTGTACTCCTCATGTCATGTCATGTGTAATGCATTCCCCATCTGCAATTGCGCCTGCCACCTTTCACTCTGGCCACATCTTTGCATGCATGGTTGGTTCCATGATGTTCGGTTGCCTGTGCTGAGCGGTACGTGCATGCCTCTGTACATTGTCCATATTGCAACTTTCTGATGCTGCTGACTTCCTTTCCTGGGGCAATGTGGTGAAACACTTTCTCAAACAAGGGTTTTATAAGGGCCTAACCATTGCAAACTCAAATGGTGACATGTGGCTCCCTATTGTGCAACAAGGGCAATGGTGAACACCATATGCTAATGTACACACAACAGCTCACTTCTGCTGTTCAATGTCCTCTGCAACCATTGTGTGCTACTCACCAACTTCAAATGCATGCAGAGTGACAACTGCATCACTGCATTATGTTGTGGTGGCTGTGATGGCCATGCACCCAACAGTCTAGGCCTTGGGCACACTCACCAAAACATAACCGAGCCATGCAAGCGACCATTTAGGCATGTGCCAGAAATCACAAAGACAACATACGCACCAGCACTTACACCCAACCGCCGCACCATAAAGCAGGGAGGCAAGGACACATGTTCCACTTACCGTAATGCAGAAACGTATCGCTGTGTTTGGCACCGTTACCCACTTCCAATCACAAAGCATTATAAGCATGCCAACCAAACAAGACATCTTCACAACTTTGGGCATGCTCCCAACACGCTAGTACGTGCATAAAGCTAATGGTGCGTAGTGCACTGCAACACTTACTAATCTACGCAATGCACACTATGCAAGCACATATACAAACCAGTTGCACCGTGACCTCTTCCATATGTACACTATTCTGTTAGTGCACCCAGTGGACACACTGCACGACTGGTCACGTAGCAGCGCCACCCATACACTGACAACTGTAGGTTGTTCTACCAATCACCACACCCATGCAACCAACATTGTGTGCACTGCAGCCGAAACTCCACACAAAAAAAACAATGTGGCACCGACTTTCAACCAGTGGACATACCTTTTCAACCAGTGGACATACTTTTATGTGCTAGGGCTGCAGCCATGCATCGCTGGGGCTACAGACTTACCTCACGCAGCACACCATAGTACACGCTATGTTTAAATTCTCACGTCTAGTGGAATGCACTCCCCTTCTGCAAATGTGCCTGCCACCACTCATCACAGCAAGACATCGCCACTGCAGCTGCCATACCATAACAAAGGCTGCCTGCAATGACCACACAAGATTGTTGCCTGTTGAGGTATCCGTGCATTGGCGGAGCATGCACGGATAGCGCTGGCAAATCACTGTCTTCTTCTAATGAGATATATCACATGAAGCACTTCTCACTCCTGCACCCTTTCCATCCCTTCTTCCCACCTCCAGATGCCATACACTATGTTTTTCAGCCCCTTTCGTTGCCGCATTGTCCTCAGATACAAGATGCCGCCGTCATGGAACACTTTTGACACACATACTGTCACGCACACTGCGTGCGTTCCAATAAACATTTTGACTGCGCAGCGAACAGGGAAATGGGACGCCGGAGCGGAGCCAGATATGACTAATCTTACTGCGCACACTGCTACGTACAAGAGGCCCACCCATGCACACAATGGCTTAGAGTCTTGCCACACACCACAACACTATCCTCCGATACACCATGGTGGTGTTTCCCAAAACCTTTGACGCACAGCACGCTTCCCTCCCAACCACCGGCCGTGTCCAATGTTCGCCAACAGCACGGCGTACCACAGGCCAATGAGACTTTGATCCACGGAGCGAACAGGGAAATGGGTCCACAGAGCGGACCCAGATATCACTAATTTTTTGGGACGTACACTTCAGTTCTTTGCAACAAAAGTACTGGTCTGATTTCCACCAAACAAAAGCAAAGCACACTTTCTGACCCAAGCCCCCGCTCCTGCCGCACATTTGGTGCAAATCCATCCAGCAATTCGACCTGTAGCCGTGCGCAAAGTTTTTGCCCATTCAGTCTGTGGAAAAAAAAAATGTTTTGCCCCCTATAACTTTGCCCCCCCTGCACGAAACCTAACCCTACTTGGTGAAAAAATTCAGAGCCGGCCATATACATTTTTTCCCCAAAGCTTGATGGGTTTCCTCAAGGGGGAGCAAAGTTATAAGCTGCCGAAAAAGTGCTCTTCCTATGGGTTTAGCAGCTTAACCATAACTAGACGCCCGCTACCGCGGGCCGTCTAATATATATGATGTACTCTGCAGCACTTTCGTTAAATTTGAGATTACATTGCTATTTACCGAAACTGCTGCCGAGATAGCAATCTGCCCGTTTTCTACAAAAACAGGCGGATTGCAGACAGTTCATGACACTTTTGTGTCGTGCACTGCGCTGACGCCCAGGCCCACTTGAGAATAAGCATGGCGCTTGGGCATCAGGAAAAGGCGCAGTGAAGCATGCTCTTTAGCATGCTCACTGCGCCTTGTTGAGAATCGGGTCCTCAGACTTTTTCGTAAAGCCCCATATGTTTAAGTAACCTCAGGAGGATGGTGGTAATGTAGGAGTCTTTTTAGTATGAGGGTTTGGAACCTGGCAGCGATGCTCTTGCTATTGCTGCTGGAGTGTATTAATATTTCCCCTGCGCCCAGATACAATTTGGTTCATTAGGTGCGCTATATAAATGACTCACAATGAAAATCAAAATCAAATTGGTGGCAGAACCAAAAAAGATTTGCATATGGTTGGTTCCCTTCTGTAATGACACTGATAGACTAAACATGATTAAATGGAAGGAGCCCAGAATAATGCCAGGGGTTATGATTAATTCAAAGCTGTCAAGTCATCATTTTCTGGTGCCTATTGTGTGTCTGCCTCAGGGGCATAGGCTATTCCTCGGCGTAAGTCCCTTGCTCACTGAACCTAGCGAATCAAGCTGCACCTTAAGGATGTTAAGGATGATGCCCCATGAGGCTGAAACATGCCTGGGGTTGCTTGGATTTCCATGCAGAGAGAACCTGGTCAGGCTGGACTGTTGCCATCAGGACCAAAAAAGATTTGCATATGGTTGGTTCCCTTCTGTAATGGCACATAACAGACTAAACATGGTTTAATGGATTGAGCCCAGAACAATGCCAACGGTTATGATGAATTCAAAGCTTTCTAGTTATCATTTTTTGGTGCCTGTTGTGTGTCTCCCTCACCGGCATGGGCCATTGATAGGTGCGGGTCCCTTGCTCACTGAACCTAGAGAATCAAACTGCACCTTAATGATGATGTCCAATAAGGCTGAAACCTGCCTGGGGTTGCTTGGATTCCCTGCATAAGGGGCGTGGTCTAGATGTTCAAGCTGGACCATTGCCATTGGTAGCAGGACTAAAAGAGATCTGCATATGGCTGGTACCTTCTGTAATGGCACTGATATACTAAGAATGGTTAAATGGAATGAGCCAGAATAATGCTAGGGGTTACGATTAATTCAAAGCTTTCTAGTCATCATTGTGTGGTATCTATTGTGTGTCTCCCTCAGTGGCATGGGCTATTCCTAGGTGCGTGCCCCTTGCTCACGCAGCCTAGACAGCCAAGCTGCACCTTAATGCTGATGTCCAACGAGGGGTCCTGGTCTAGATGTTCAGGCTGGACTGCTGCAATTGGTGGCAGGACCAAAACTGATTTGCAAATGGCTGTCACCCTTCTGTAATGACCCAGATGGTAGCAAAATAAAAAAAAGCCGAATTCCGTGCACAGCAATGCCAGTGTTCACAGATTCCCATTCAGCACTTTTCTTGTGTATTGTGAAGCTCCCTTAGTGGGAGCAGCTGTACACAGCTGTGTGGGTCCTTTGTGCTGTGTGCCTGTGAGAATCAAGCCGCACCGCACTGATGATGCTTCACTAGCTGCAGCAGCAGGCTCTGGGTTGCTTGTATTCCTGTGCAACAGGGACCAGGCCTAGCAGTTTAGACTGGACTGCTCCCATTTCTGGCAGCACCAAGAGTGGCCTTATCTAAGGGCAGGATAGATTGCAGCTGCCCAGAGCAATGGCAGGCGTTTTGATGAATACAAAACGTGCTGTTCCACCCTTTCTGATGCCCATTTGGGGGAGAGGATGTGCACAGACATAGGTCTCCATTCATAGGAAATCAAGATGCACCCCAGGATAGCGTTGGTGGTTCCCAGCATTCAATTTGCACTTTTTACAAAACGATCCCCAAGAACAAGTTAACATGGCTAAGGATACAAGAGCGTTTCCTGTTGTGATACAAAATAAATGTTGATAGATGCATTCTGGTATTAAGTAGTCCACTCTGGGGGAAGAGTGTGAACATGAAGCTGTTCCAAATTCAGGTTTACAAAACAACAAGTCTTTGCATTATGAGGAGAGGAAACCGGAATGGGTGTCTGAGCTAATGTGGAGAAACAACCATCCGTAGACCAAGTGCCCTTCCGGCTTTTGAATTCTCTCTGGCATCCAGCCCACGTGGTCTATCGGGATCCATGGTGAAAGCCAATCACACTGAATCTGCCTGATTTCCAGATGGTTGCTTATACAGGTCAGCTAGTTGTGGATGGACGGGGGAGTTTGATCTTGAGCCATGGAACATGTGAAAAATCAAAACCTGGTAGTTATATGCTCACCCTATTGGACACCAGAGCTAAGATCTTTCCAAGCACCATCCTCCAAGAACTAACAAACTGAATAGAAGTAAATAGGTTCATGAACGTATATGCCAATAACTCCCTGGCCGCATATCACTGATAACTGTCTGGGTCTATATCACCAACTCACAGTGGAGAACGCGAAAGTGTAGAGAAATGACCACAATATGTGTATCTTTAATGCATTTGACACTATCAAAGGTGGGGACCCTGTGGTCTAAATTCACAAAGTGGGGGCTCCAGCAATCTTGCTTCACTTTTTTTTTTATAGCATTCCATGCTAGCACGTGGGTACGTACACACCATTTAGGGTCAACGGGGAAATGCATACACAAGCCATGGTGAAAGGCCTAAAACAAAGCTGTTTGTTGGGCCTATATATATTTATTTAACTTCTGTTTGGCCTACCCTTATTTTTAACTGATGCTCAAGCATTTCCATAAAACTGGGTTTTTCGCATATTGGATTGCTGTGCTACGCTGACAATACTTTCCCAGTAGACAGTAGGGCAATAGGTCTAGAAAGACTGATAAACTAAATGAACACGGTGTGAAGCAAAAGATCTAGTGATAGTCAGCAATACGACCAAGACGATGACGTTTACGGCTCGACCAAATAATGAGAGATGTTCTAGAGAGGGTAAGAAAATTGAGGTTTATATCTTTCCCTAAGATGGCCTGTATTTTCATTAAAAAAGAACTTTGAAGATCACTATCGGGAAAGTGAGAGCAACGTTGAGTGGATTAGCTCGGTCTGATGATTTCGTAGGTTCCACGTTGGTATTAGGGCTTTTGAATGGAGAATCTCACCATTGATCTTATATAGCTGTGGAATTTGGAATGCTGATTATCTTTTTGTTTGGATCACCTAGAAGGTGTATTATTATTTCCTTGCAAACAGAGAGCTTCAAGTATGGTTATGCCCTTTTCTTGTGGTCACGATGTATCCTATGCATACATTGTTGTCACATTGGCCTTGCCTACCTCACATAGAATATTGATAAGTACTGCACTACGAGTCTCCCCAGGTCCTCCACCTCTAATACTGTCACAGTGGCGACCTATAGGGAAAAAACAGCGGGGGGGGGGGGCACTGCAAACTGCAGGGCAAGTATCCTGGGATGACCAACCTGAGGCCCTAAGCAGCAACGGCAACCACCTCTAGTTCCAGAAAAAGCTTAAGACATTCCTCTTCTGAAAGTCTTTCCCACCTTTACCTTGATTCCTTGATTCCTTATCTTGAGGGATGCCAAGCAGACCTCCTGATACTCGCCGACCTGCACTTACAGTACACTGCTACTCCCTTTCCTGCGCAAGTGTAACTCAACCCGACCCACATCTATTCTCATGCATTGCTGTTCAACTGGATGTTCCTACAATGCACTTATGTAATAACTACTGATCTTCTCCTGCACCCCTCCCCCTGCACGTATCTGATTCAAATTGGTCTCCAAAGCCTCTGAAGCTTCCTTTGCCCCTTCGCGTGACGACTACCAAGCAAATGTGCACGCTGTCAGCGTCTTATAAAACACCACTGCATAAATAAATTCAATACATTATGCGAGGGTTTTCTTGATCTATCTAAATCCTCCCTGATCCCGGCAGTTGCATAACAATGGGCCTGGTGTGCCATAGAGCTAAACCTAAAGCAACCTGGGTTGGATATGACTGCAAGGCTGGCATCAACACAGTGAGCAATTGGTAGATCTCATACATTACGATATGATAGAGTGTGGCCCTATATACTATGCGTGGATTGCAAAGATGCTTAAAATAGATGCCGACAACCGTGGTATGAGAAATCTGATACCACAAAAAATGATATGGAGCAGGAAAAAGATCAAGGTCATCTAATCACACTAGGTCCAAAAGTTGCTATATAATATTTAACTGGGAAAATACCCTGAGTGCTATGTGACCGAACCTACCATGCTATCGGGTACCTAGAGGCTCGAGCACATGTCCGTAGAGAACAACATCATCATTACATGCACAGAGCCTGTCTTGAAGCATTGCTGCATGTGCTGTATGGTGTCAGATGATGCGTGTAGTGAAGATAGGCAAATGCATATGTGTCCATCTTTCAGAAAGCAACAGCTGCTCTCTGGAAAAGAGGGTTTTATTTGTTTCACTGAGTGGCCAAACTAATGTAGTTTGCTATAATTTAGTGGAGTGCATTCAAGGATTTAACTATGCAGTGCCTTGCAATGGGTCCATTTGATGCAGACTGTTTCCTGCATCCCATTCTAAGCAGGACACTGAAAAAAGCATTTGGATGATGTGACTTCCATACACAGCCATGGAGAGGAGACCCAAATGAACAGCATGGTAGAAATCCAAAAGGCTCAACACAAAGATGTTCATCAACAGCACTCTAAGGTGGAACACATTCTAGTAGAAAAATCTAATCTGCATAATGAGCATACTGGAAAACACAGTAGCAAGTAACCAGTCTGATTTGATGATTAAGTGATAAAGATGGATCAATCAGGACACTCAAAGTATACACCTGTTGCTCTACAGAAGGACAAGACACCAAAGTGGGAGGTCGTATATTGGAGATTAAAGACTCTCTTTGTTCCGTATGAGTGGTGCTCAGTCTCAGGGGAATACACAGCAGACCCTCCATTTTAGATGGATTGAATTTCCGACTGTTTTGGTTCAGCGATTGTCTGACGATCTCCATGAACTGAGTGCAGGTAGTTGTACGGTCGTTCCCCATTCCAAGGATGACCTGGGTACTATCAGCAGACATGTAGACGGCCAGGAATGAATTAAACTAACCAGGCCATTCATATATGAACTAAATAATAAGAGGCTCAAAGAGGAGTCCTGTGGGACCCCACAATTGACCGCCACTGAGGTTGACTGAAAGGGAGAGATAGTAACTGTTTGCATATGCCTGTTTAGAAAGGGCTAGACCCATGTCAAGGTAGTTCCCCTGATGCAGAACCGGTAGAGATGGCTGAGGTGAGAGGGTGGTCAGTGGCGTCAAAACGTTTTGCAGGACCTAGCAAGTATACTGGGACAAAGACTCAGAACTCTTAACCAGTTGCATCTCTAATGCCAGTAGTCAAAATCCCTCAGATGGTTAAGAGTGAGGACTCTGAATCTTCACCCGGTCGGTGAGTGCACTGATAGTATCCAACCAGGTTCCTCATCTCTAGAGCAACCTATTGGTACACTTTTCCCCGAAGAAGATTACAACTGAAAGCAGAACATTATTAATATTATGATTATTATGATTAATATTAATATTATTATTTTAGTATTATGATTAAACTGGCTATACGGCACTTAAAAGCCCCATCATTTAGCCCGATTACATTATTGATTGTTTACTTTGTTTGCATGCTGGCTGTAGCCACTGGAATGTGACCTTGGGTCAAGTTTCGAATTTTTGTTTCTCTTCAACAGCCCCCCACATCACCATTCTACCTTCCTCCACTCCCTGGGCCCTGTGCATGTGATGCATTACAAATCGGCGCAAACGAAAATAGGTAATACCCAAAAAGATCGAGGTAGAAAAAACTGAATCACAAAAGACTGAATTTGTGATGACCAATTTGGCTGCATATATATGTGTGGGGGGTTAATAAAAATGTGGACTATACATGCAGTGAAAGGGGGAAGAAAAATAATTCTGCCTTTTGGGATTGTTTTTTTTTACAGTCAAATTAGGGTAAATCCAAAAAAAAAAAAATATATATATATATATATATATATATATATCGCCAGACCGTCTGTATATGTTTGATTGTGACGCTAGTGTCAAAAAGCCAGCAGAGTATTTGTATTTGTATTTAGGTTTATATAGTGCAAGCCAGTTATAGGTCAAAGGATAGATTCAAAAGGATCGAATGGTCAAAGGATCGATTCAAAAGGACCGAACACAAAAGGATTGAAAAAAAACACTTTTTTCACCTATACGAAAACCCAAAAAAATATATATAATAAAAAATAAATCGATCCTTTTGTTTTCGGCCCTATTGCATCGACCCTATTACATTCGATCCTTTTGTAGTCGACCCTTTGACCGGACACCGTGCAAGCCTAGATTAACATAGGTCGGTGGAAGCAGAGGTTACAGGTTATTGTCGCTTGGATATCACATGCTACGGGGTAGATATAACTAGGAGTAGCAGATCCTAAGTGACCCTTGGGTATTGCCAGAAGAGTATGGTTTTGAGTTGTTTCCTGAACCACAGAGCGTTGGAGCGTTCCTGATTGTGACCCGGATGGTGTCCCTGTAGGATAGGGCATTGCAAGAGAAAGTTCTGGCTCCTAGGGGAGCACGTTCCACCAGATGCTGTATGTTTTGCGCCTAGGTAGGCTGGGTAGGTGGGTGATGGGTCGTCGAGATGCAGGCTCCTCTTTTTCAGATGAGTAACATTGATCATCCGCTTCCTTCCATCCCACAGCGATGCCACCTGCTTGTGTGTCCTGCAGACCACCTATAAGGGGAAATAGGGTGTTAGTTTGCCTCTGCCTACATAAGTGTGGACATTTTATTTACAGACATTGGAATGAGGCTGTATGTGGTTTTCTCTAGCAATGTGTAACAATTGCTAGTGCACGCTGTAGCTGTACAATGCTATTGCCCAAGCACTGCAGCATTCAACAATACCATGTCCATTCATAGTGTGCTGGGAGCGTGCTTCTTGCATGGGTTTATGGCCAATGACAGGGATTGATGTGTGCTCTCTGTTCGCCATGTTTTAACTCTCAGTGTTAAGTTTAGCCTAACTCTTCAATTTTGCAATTTTCTTGTATGGAACACAAGAGAAATATTACAGATTAATAACCATGGAAATGAACAGTGATATCTGTGGTGTTATCCGCTTTAAGAATGATCCTCAGCTGACACGTGCAGTGGTACGGTGGCAGATTCCATGCCTGGCACTTATGATGGCCACTTTGGTCAGCCCGGGTGATCACGGCAATAAGTCAAGACTGTGTGACCACAGCAATACACTGGAGGGCTTGTGTGATCATGGCACTCGTGTCTGCTGTGTGTCCGCAGCCCTGGGTCTGGCCTATGTGACCACGAGCCAGCCCATAAGAATATCAAAAACAAAATGTGGGTGATGATTCAGTATACACAGGAACAGTGTGCTTAGTTTCCATGAGGTCATCTCGCAAAGCTTCGCGCAGGTCAGAATAGCCATGATTTTATACAAAATTAAGGCCATTTCAGCTTGTATCCAAACTAGAAGAGTGTTCACTAACCCATTTTTTAGAAGAAAAAAAACAACTTCAAATGAAGGTTTTTTATTGATGTAATTTCTATGTTTATGGCATAATCACATTTCTGCAGGATGGTAAAGTATGGTAATGGACTACCCATAGTAAATAATGTTGCGCACGCTGCAGGACAGACTTTATGATTCCTAAACAGGGTTACTTAAGTGTGTCTAGAGACTGGAGAACATTTGTGTGACCCAGAGTATCACTTTAACTTACTTAGACTGGGTCAAAATGTGAGAATGAGCATATTCAATTAAGCATCGACTGAACCACACTTTAATAGATATGGTTAATTAAGCAAGCAGTCTAACACCGGAGGGGGCCAAGCACAATATCATTAACAGACTTTTGATGGTGGTCCACGTCACAAACTCAGGAGGGACCTAGCAGTTAATGGTATACCAGCAAGTCTCTTGCGCTCCATCATGAGCCTGTACACGGGCAATACTGGGAAGGTAAGGTGGAACCTGGCAGGCAACACGACTTGCCCCATTGACATCAAACATTATACATCAACAAGTTGACAATTGACCTATCCCAGGTAGAAACAGATGGGCCAACAATGGGCTCCAACCATACCCCTCTTGCTCTTCGCTGACAATGCCATCCCCCTTTCCAAAACTCCAGCTGAACTAAAAAGGCCAGTTGATATTTTCCATAAAGACTGCATTGACAGTAACCTTACAATCAACATTGCAAAGACCAAAGCCATGGTATTCGGTCCGGCTAAAAGCAAGAAGCGCCCTAACTTGAGGGTGACGATAGAGGGGCTCAGAGTATCGGATTTGCAGCTAAAGGTTCATGGTCTGCACAGGTAGAGAAGTCAGTGACTACACTGGATAGAACAAGCAATGCCCTGATATAAACTATCCAACATGTTTGTTGGTGGTGGACTGTCTCCCTGCCTTGAACTCTATAATGCACAGGCAAGGGCATCTGCACTCTATGAAGCCGATATCTGGGCCTATGTAAACTGTGCGCAATTGCAAACCACCAAAATCGATTTCCTAAAAAAACTACTATGTGCACCAAAGAGCACCCTGAACATGCCTCTGCACATTGCGTTAACACAGCCATTGGTGGCAGACATATTGGCTTCTAGACCCACATTATATTGGCTACGATTCTGGGCAACTCCTGAATTGTCTAAATACAGAGACGTCATGCGTGATGTACTGCAGCAACTAGGTGGTATTAGCATTCAGTGGTGTTTTCTTTCCTCACATGTATGCATGTGAGGAGAGAAATGAGCACACTGGGCATACTGCAATTGTGGTACAACCGGGAGTTAATAAGTTTGCAGACGAAAGCCCAGGAAAAGCAAAAATACTGGCTCAAATCTCAATGTAATATCGAAGCCTACTTCACATCGACAGCTCAGGCAAGGGAATATGCACGATGTGCAAGGAGACTCTCGGCAAGGAAGAGTATCTGGAGAATATTACCACCCCTAGGTTGAGATCTCTGTATGCTAAGCACAGGTTGAGAATGTGGTCACTAAATACACTACTTGTTAGGTGGCAGGTAATTGACTCCGAGCTCTGAAAAATGCACCCTTTGTAGGGGAAGACAATTTGCACTTTTTGTTTTTATGCCCGTATTACTTGGGTCTAAGAAACAACTTACTGAAGCCTGATCTGTTGAAATACAATGTCAGACACTCACATGATGCGTTGCTATTGTCCAGGAGCACAGCCAACAACTTGGTGACCTTTGCATTTGCAACTTGTATATACTGTGCTTGGTTACTTAGAAATAAGTTCCTCAAAACCACACAGACGGTATAAGCACAGGCACAAGAAGGATTGGGCTATTTTTTACTCCGAATGATTGGATCTGATCCTCTTAAGTTTACCCACTATATTATGGCACAGTGACCCAAATAGGACGACATTTTTATGGAATTCACTTTTACTGTGGTATATTAAGTATGTATTTATGTATTTATATATCCATTGTGATTGTTGTTGTGTTACACTTTTGATGGTGATGCCGGAATAAAAGTATTTGATGATGATATCAAATTAAAGCCATTCCAGCTCGTGTCAAAACTAGAAGAGTTTTCACTAACCCATTGTTGGTTACAACAACAAAAAAGAATTCAAATGAAAGTTTTTTATTGATGTCATTTTTCTTTTTATGGCATAATTAAATTTCTGCAGGGTGGTAAAGTATGGTAATGGACTACCCATAGTAAACAATGTTGCGCACGCTGCAGGACAGACTTTATGATTCCTAAACAGGGTTACTTAAGGGTGTCTAGAGACTGGAGAACATTTGTGTGACCCAGAGTATCACTTTGACTCACTTAGACGGGGTCAAAATGTGAGAATGAGCATGTTCAATTAAGCATCGACTGAACCACACTTTAATAGATATGGTTAATTAAGCAAGCAGTCTAACACCGGAGGGGGCCAAGCACAATATCATTAACACACCTTTTGCACAATAGTGTTTAGCCAAAAAAAAGGACTTGTAATGAAGAACATTTGTCTCGAGTGGATAGCTCAGCAGCAAGACGACACGGAGCAACACAGGTTCGATCCCCAGGTCCGTGGAACTGTGCTTAGAAACCTC
This sequence comes from Ambystoma mexicanum, assembly GCF_040938575.1. Classification (NCBI taxonomy): domain Eukaryota; kingdom Metazoa; phylum Chordata; class Amphibia; order Caudata; family Ambystomatidae; genus Ambystoma; species Ambystoma mexicanum. The sequence goes on along the minus strand of NC_090927.1, from coordinate 745,198,486 downwards.
TGGTAGCAACTGATGTCCTGTTTGATCAAATGTGATATCCCTGTTGCTTCCAATGGATCCCAGGGTCCTTTGCAATCATCTTAACCATCAGCAGCCACCTATTGGCTAAGCAGGAGGAAAGGGATGGACAAAGCGGAGCACTACTACACACTACGAGTTCAGAAAAAGACAAAGCCCACGCGTGTCTCCCTTATTTTTCGCCTTGCTTCCAATAGTGTCTGTGGGGCATGAGAAGGACACTGACGGCTCATCCATAATGGGTGGCAAGCTGATTCCCTGCCACCAGTTATGGACAAGTCAGGAGGGCTGGCCCAGTGAAACCCGAGTGCCCCATCATATCTAACGCTCACCACTGCTAGCACAGTGGGACATATGCCAGGCCATCTCAGGGCATGCATAGATAATGCACTGGCATTATTCGCTTTTCTGTCAAAGCGTTGACAGCCAGGGAGTGCATTTTACCATCAGGGCACGTGTGGGACAGTTCTGATGCCACTATCCAGGGCTTCCATCTGAGGTTCCCATATTGGTGACAATGGAGTGCTCACTAGTCCATATGCAATCCATGGTGTATACCAATCCAACACCCTCCAGTGAACACGACTGATGAGTCTACTGTTGGCAGCCATCATCGATGCTTACCCCTAGTTTCTTATTCTCCTCTTTCCAGCCTCCAGGGAAGGCAAGAAAGCATGCCGCCACTGATTACTTAACATGACTTATTCCAAAAGGCCTTTTGATGTTGTGCATTGTGGGGATGTGGGGAGGGGTGTGTTGGGGATGTTTGAGGGCGTTTGGGTAGGGAGGCTTTTTGGAGGGGTGTTTTGGGATGTGACAGTGCAGAGGGGTATGATGGGGTGTGTGGTGTGAAGGCATCATGAAGTAAGGCACAGACATCAGATTTAAGTTCAAACAAAAGATATTTATTAACTTAAATGTCAGGATGGTAGACGGCCTAAGTTGCCCTATACTAAGGTGGGATTTCCCTACCTGAACAAAACTAAGGAAAGTCTGGGTCAAAGAGTGCAACTAAAAAGCCTGTCTGTGTCCAACACCTATGCTTACCTTCACAACTAAACCTAAACAGTGTATAGGGATGTTAATAATCAAAGAAAAAGTGATCAACACAAAATGCTGAGTTTCTTCCTGTTCCCAGTTCAAGTTCCCTTCCCCAAGGTAAAGGAATGCAGTTCTAACAAACGTGGTCCTGAGGCCCTGTCCTCAAGATGGTAGGTATAGTTCATCAAGTATCAGGGTTCTCTTCCCCAACATTTCACAGTAGCACAGTTCAACCAAAAAGGAGTATTGAGACGGTGTCCTCAAGATGGTAGCTGTAGTTCATTAGGTCTCAGTGTTCCCTCCCCCAAGACTTCATTGTTGCAACCAATGAATGATTTTAAAAGTTCGACTTAACTCTGGGTTAACTTGGCCCTTCTTCTGGTTTGCGTCACCATCTCACTTGTAGTGTTCCTTCTTGGTAGTTTGTCCATTTCTTTGCCTTTTCTAATGTGGGGCTCACTGGTCGAGGCACAGTTGTCATACCACACGGTCCACCCATCATATGTCATGCAACCAGGGCCTCACAGTTCTTCAGCCCACATAGGTTTCTCTGCATTGGCCCCTATGTGAAAAGGCACACTCCCTTAGATTCTCATTGTTGGTCTCTTGGCTGTCACACTACTTTTGCCAGTCGTTGGCCTTGCCGCACTGCATTTATTCACAAAGTCTTATTTGGTGGTGATTCTGTTCATGCCCACTTTTGGTTGCACCCCTTCACATATATTCCTTTCCCCATAGATTGCTTTCATATAGGTATTCTCCTTTTAATCTGTATTGATTCTTGGTTTTATTTATAAAGTTCATTAATGTTCCAAATAGATGTAACTTTTGTATTTTCAGCTAATTCGATATTCAACTTGCTTGATTTGCCACTATTGTAAGCTTTCATTCAGCTCAGTGTACAATATGCGGGATTTGGGTTATTTTACTGAAGTAGAAACATTTGTGGCAGAATCGACAGCTGCAAATCAATTTCTACTTCGGCAAAAGACCCCTCGCCACTTACCTTTTTGCTGACCGCCGCCGCTTTTCCTGTACCCCTCCAGCATCTGTTCCATCCCTCTAACGCGGGTCGGATCTGTCTCTGCATGGTTCCTTTCTAATTTTTTCTTTTTTCTTTGGGTCCCCCGCTTCCATTGGCAAGAAACCGGGGGACACCCCTGCGCTCCCCAATGCCCAAAAATACCGAACATGGGGAATGGGGGACATCCCCACAACCCCTGCTCCTCATGTTCAGTATTTTTCTGCTTCGATTTTCAGTGCAGGACGAATTTGGCCAAATGGTCCATACAACCATTTTTTACTAGTAATGTGGGTGTTTTCCAATATGCATGGTGCAATACTGTTTAAAACGTCCACTTAATTCAGTATTCAATGTATTTTGTTTTTCTACTGGTTTTAACTTTCATTCAGTTTGATATTCAAAATGTGCAGTTTAGCGCTATTTCAGTTCAGTATTCAATATGTGTCACATTTCGCTTAGAAGCATGAATGCATATGGAGCTTCATTCACAGTAAGCCTCCCGTCGGGAGAGCCTGGGGTCCCGTGTGTCTTTTGCCCAGCACTCACCAGTCTGCAGCGCCTTCCTCCAGAAGCTCTTGCTGCTCCTCTCGGCTTCCCACAGAAAGGGTCCCCTGGTTTCTCCTTTCCAGGCCTCGCTGCTGCTGCTCACTCTGCCTCCTCACTTGTTCCCCTTTATACACTTGCAGACCTCTGACAGGCTGCAGCTGAGGACTTCTAATTAGACGTGGCTGATCCTGTTTAAGAGGACATGCCTGACCCTCCCCATACTTTACAGGCATCTTCCTGGTCTCAGCACCTAAGTGGTGAAAAGGTGTAGTGTTCATCACTCTTAGTCTCCTCTTCCTCATCCCAGTACTTTCAGATGTTAAATGAGGGGCAAGGTCCTATAGTACCCCATAAAGATTAGGGAAGGTTCTGGTTGGTCACAATTAAGGAAAGGGGGATACCATGTCTCGCCTAAGGGTACCCCACTCCCAAAATCTGAGGACCCTCCACCCAGGTGATCCTCCCTCGCTTCTCCACCCCCAGGGTCAGCATCCAAGGACGATGGTCTTTCCCTGGTCACCTGAGAAGAGGATCCAGGGGGTTTAGGAGTGAGAATACCCTCAGGTTTCTCACAGTGGTGATTGGGTGGAGGGTGGTGCGGTGTGGTAGGGTTGTTTGGGAAGGAGTGGGGAACTTGTATTAGGTCTGGATAACCTTTCCTGCAACTAACCTGAATCACTTGCATTTCAAGTGATTCATCATGGATGAATATCAGACAAACCTTTGGCAAAATGATCTGAAGTTCGTCCACATGCCTTAAAGTGGAGGCAAGTGGCTGGAGTTCCCTTATTGCATGGAGTCCTTTCGGTGAGGTCGAGAGGCGTGACATTATCTCCTGTAGGTGCATCAGAGTGTGGACAGTGGGTGGTGCATTGTCGCAAACCATAGGCATCCAGAGCTAGAGGGGCTCTTTGTTTGCCCCGGTGGAGCTTATGCTTTTGTTCTGGCCTGCCCTTTGCCCTGACGCATGTGGGGAAGGGAAGATCAAGAGAGGACCCCACACACCCAGATACTGTTCAAAGGCAGCAGACCAAATATAACTGCTCTGACACCCAAGCCTAGGACAAAGCATCATACCGCTGGGTGAATAGTCAGTGGAAGGGTGCTGCACCACTGAAGGAGTTTAACAAATGTGCACACTGTGTGAACAACTTAACATCTGTTGGCACTTCATCCAAGCCAAGATTTCAGTGCTGTGCATAAATGTTAAGCAGCGCTTTGTCAATTATTCTGACTCACAAATGAGACATAAAGAGTGCCCATTCCCATTTGAGCACCATAGGGCTCAATGGGAATGGGGAAGTCGGATGCACTGGCACCGTGAACAACAGTGCAGGTGCATCCGACCTGCTGTGCTCGCGAGTGCCGCTCTGCCCGCCAGGCCAGACCTGGTGGGCTGACAGGCACCTGCGAGCACAGTTCGTAGTATGGCAGTCCGGGAACTACAGTACCGGCGTGCTTACCGGTACCGTAGTTCCTGGACCGCCATGCTTATAATGAGGCCAAGTGTGGTGTTATTGATCACAAGCGGGTGGGTCATCCAGGTTCTAATTCAACCAATGTGTGTGCCTGCCAATTCTACTGTGATTGACCGGCATGTAAATTATTTTACTCTTACACATCTGGGGGAACAGAAGCCATTAAATGATAACTTAATATGTATCCTTCTCCGCCAATAAGCAGAGACCAAGAGGGCAGAGCCGGACTCATTGGATTAGTCTGGTAAAGGGCTAGTGTTAAGTTGGGAGGGTTCATGCATTTTCTCATACCTAGGGCAGCAGAAAGTATATTGATACTAATAATAATAAGCAATTGTTTGTCTTTTTTTAATTAAGTTTATTTCTTTTAAGATTGATATTAGATTTGTCCAACTAGGCAGTCCAAATGAAAACTGAAACATATTAACAGCCCTAGAAGTCGGAATCCAGGTTTGTGTTTTCGAGGAAGTTGTTTTAATTTCTGTGCCAAGTGAATGTGATTTTTATTATGATGAGCAACTATACTTACTGTGTAAATTGGTGATGATTTGCCAGTTAAACAGTAGTCAAACCTATCATAATCAGAGAAAAATGTCAGATTAAGAGCTGCCTGCTTTCTATAGTTGACAACCTGGCTATCAGTGACTGTCTCCTAGGGGCCATTTTCAACTGGACCCAAACTGAAAACCAGGTTAGAATTTTGTTAACATAAATCTGAGTCCTTTTTCCTTGTGTGTTTTGTTGTGTTGTGTGTGGTTTGAATGTTATTATGATAATAGAAAACCATTCAACATATGTCAGTTCAGTCCAAAATGACCACCGCTGACGTACAGCAGCAGTGGTCATTGGAAGATAGAATGACTTCTCTACATCAATATTAGGCACTCAATACATTTCATAGAAAGCGGTGATAAGAGAGATGAATTAATAAAAAGAGCTGATACTCTGAAAATCTATTACAGGGTGTTGAAGTGGTAGGAGGTTCATATGAAAACGGAAAGAAAACAGCCATTTGTAAGAGTAAAGGACAAACATTATGTGGCCATCCAAAATCTGCCACCAATAACTTGCAACTCTGAATTAATAGTTATTAGCACCCAGGCTGTAATCTCTGATCTCAGCCCGCACTCCACACAACCGTAGGCTGCCTCCCCCGCTGTGGGTTGCCATCTTAGGTTGGGCTTCGCTCGGACCGATAACTTGGGCTGCCGGGCCGTTAACTCCCGTTGCAGCCTTTGGAACAGGGTATTAACGCCATAAGCATTAATAATCCCACACATAGATGTAACACTAATAATAACATTGCGTTTTTCAGGCTGCTGTTTTGGTTCCAGTCTCCCACTTTTAAGATTCTTGTGCGGATCACACCATACATACCCTGACGGTTGCTGATAGGAGAAATCAAGGGACATTGGCCCTCATTATGACCCTGGCAGTAAGTGAAAAACGATGCCGGTAAAGGATTACTGGCATCGCTTACCGCTCCGGCCGATTATGACCCGAGAAAGCGCTATTAGCGGCATCGTAATCAACGGTGCCAGTAAAAGCGCCAAGGGCGCGGGCACGCGACCTCCCATACCGTAAATACCGGCATGGCGCAAAGTGGGGAACATTACGAGTTACGCGGACATGCAATTAACGCCCTTGTGAAGGCCATAAAGTACCTTACCGCCATGGTGCTAATACCGCCATCGCGGACCAACCGTAAATGGCCATGTGCAGTGTTCCCAACTGCCACAGGTGCACACAATCGGCACAGGTGGAGGCAATACAGACTGGGCAAGCACAAAAGGAGCACACCCCACCCCTTCCCACACCCAGTCACACTCCACAATGATTCCAATACTACTAGCAATGCTGGGGCTGGAGGACCTGATTGCAGTGGAAGTGCTACAACAACAACAACAACAACAACAACAACAGGCAGCACAGAGGAGACGCAGGAGGAGAAGGAGGGCAAGGCAGGGCCCGCATGCCCCACCAGCACAGCCAGTGCCACCACACAGGCAGCCCCCAATCCCACGCATCAGAGCCAGTCCATTCAACCTAACCGCTGAGCAGATCCACACCCTGTACCGCCTGGACCGGGACACCATCACCACCATTGTGGACATGATACATGACAACATTGTCAACCTGATTGAAACACGCACCGCCATCCCACCCCTACTGAAGGTAGTGTCTGTACTCCACTTCCTGGCCACAGGCACCTACCAGCACACAGTGGGGCAGCTGCATGGCATTTCACAACCATTATTCTCATGTAAGTTGAACCAAGTGCTTGATGCCCACCTCAAGCACACAGGCGAACACATTTCCTTACCACGGTCTGCCCAGGAGATCTCAAACACCAAAGTGGGTTTCCATTCACTGGCCGGCATACCTGGTTGCATTGGCACCATCGACTGCACCCATGTGGAATTGGTGGTCCCACATGCCATGGAGGTAGCGTACCGCAACCGTAAACTATACCACTAAATCAACGTGCAAATGGTATGCGACTCAAACAAGATCATCACACATTGTTGTGCCCAATTCCCCGGATCAACCCATGATTCAATGGTCCTGCGGAACTCCACGATACCACGCTACATGGAGCGACATGCAGGGCAGAGATCCTGGCTTCTCAGTGAGTCACATGTTATGCCCATGGAAATGCGACATGTGTAAGTGATTGAGGTATAGATGCATACTTCACCTGGCAGAGATAGAGGGGGGGATGCATACTTCACCTGGCTGAGATGGGGGGTGGGGGGAGATGCAAACTTCACCTGGCTCAGATGGGGGGGGGAGATGCATACTTCACCTGGCTGACATGGGGGTGGGGAGAGATGCATACTTCACCTGGCTGAGATGGGGGGGAGATGCATACTTCACCTGGCTGAAATGGGGGGGGGGAGAGATGCATACTTCACCTGGCTGCGAGTGCCAGAGAGAATTGAGCAAGATCATACCCCAAAGCAGCCCAGACTGGAGCTGACACCTGACCACATAATGCAAGATGTAAGCAGCCCTAACATGTGAATGAAGCAGTGTCCCAACCATTCCACGGTTATCTGCATGTGCACTGTACCAAATCAAACCGCATCCCCCTCAACAAAATGCAGCTACAAGCAATGACTATAGCCTATACACAGCACCAAACACCATTAACTGAAAGGCCAGTCCACCATTACTGCGTACAAAGGAGTCACATGAGGGTCAAATACATCAATAGACCACTACACTGACACAGAGGCCCAACTAAATTGCATGACACCATTTGTTGTGCATAGTGAGATCATCATGAGGCTGACATCAACGGTGCCAGGATGAAAGCATACAAATTACTGGACATCTGCCAGATCACAGAAACAACTGCCGCAGACTAACACAGTGCATGGGCACTCACAAGGAACGGGACCCCCCAGGGCCCACTAGTTGATGGCATGCAAAACAGTCCATAAGAGGAATACACACATAGCAGTCACATCGTGTGACTCCATTCATGCATGTAAATGGGTTTGAGATGAAGAAATAAATGCATGCCATGGTGTCACTTAATGAGGTCAAATATGATGTGATAACTTACACATACATTGTTGCCCACATTGTTGCCAAGGCTATCCCTTGAAGAGGTGGCTCCTTACCCCAGTCCGGAACCCACAGAACAGGCACGAGGAGGACTATAATCATGCCCATACACAAACCCGTGTGGTGATTGAGCAGACATTTGGCCTCTTGAAGGCACAGTTTCGCTGCCTCAGCAGGTCTGGTGGGGCACTCCTGTACCGCCATGAGAAGGTGGCAAAGATCGTCATGGCATCTGTCATGCTACACAATATGTGCATCAGACGGAATGTGCCCCTGACGCTGAACTGCAACCACCTGACGAAAAGGATGAGGAGGGTGGGGATGGGGCAGCACCTCAGGGAGGAAGCGATGCACAGGAGGGACGTGCCATGCGTCAGACTCTGATCAACCAATGTTTCTAGCATACATGGAGATGGCACTCGGGGCACTGGGTGTGTCAGGGACATGGCCACTGTAGACTGTTAACCAATAAAGCACACGTACGCAATAAGCAATGTCCACACATGTGATTTCTGATTAACCAAAAAGTGTATTGAATAGGGAAAACTAAGTGAACATACCCACCACCCCACACACCCACTCCCCCCTCCCCCTTCTACTCCCCAACACACCCACTCCCCACTCCCCGCTCTACTCCCCAACACACCCACTCCCCCCTCCCCCCTCTACTCCCCAACACACCCACACCCCCATCCCCCTCTACTCCCTAACACACCCACTCACCCCTCCCCCTCTACTCCCCAACACACCGACTCCCCCCTCCCCCCTCTACTCACCAACACACCCACTCCCCCCTCCCCCCTCTACTCCCCAACACATGGTGTCCAGGGCTATGCACAAGTGGATCATGTGGCACCAGTACACAAGGCTGTGCCTATTGGCATCCCCCTCTCCCAGCACCCGGTGCACCCCTGTCCGATCGCCGCAGGTTCCTGCCCGACCTGCGCGCAGGGCTGGTCCTGGTGGAACTGGCAGCCGAGGAAGAACTGGGTTGCTCACATGGACCCATGTCCCGCATTGTTTGAACCAACTCGGACAGTACGTGCCACACCGCGGCCAGCTCAGCACATATGTGAACTGGATTCGATAGCAGACCTCAGGGTAGCAGCACAATCAAGCATTTCCTCCTTAGCACTGTCACATTCTGTTATATGCTGTGTCAACAGGCCAGTTAGTTGTTGTTGGCGATTAATAATTTCCTGCATCCCCTCTTGGGTGTTGTGGGCTGTGGCTGATGGTTGAGGGGTGTCCATTATACTGTTACCCTCCTGCACATATGTGGTTGGGCTGGGAGTGGCCGGTCACGAGTTTCCTGGAGATAGCCCGTGTATGCTGTTGTCGGGCTGGCTGCACGGGGGCAGGTGGGGGGAATGCAGGGAGCCAGTGGGGGGAGTGTCAACATGCACAACATCCCCTTCCTCGTCGTCTGAGATTGCGGTGGCAGCTGTTTCTCCGATGGTGCTGCTTTCAGCCGATGCAGTACCTTCGGTGGACAACACTGGGCAGATGCTGGATGTTGGTGGTGCCGAAGTGGTGGACGTGGAAGACATCTGTGCCGTGGCCTGTGCTGTGCTCTGGGACATTTCCCGTCTTTGGGTTTTCCTTGTTCCCCCTGAAGTGGAGGGCCGGTGTTGTGCCTCTTCAGCACTGGCCTTCTTAGCAGGGGTTGCACCTGTGTCATCATCGGCGCTGTCTGATTGTGAGCCTGTGGTGGACCAAAGGAGGCAGAGGGTTAGTGTTAGGTCCATGGACATTGAGCATGCATTGTGATGGCTGCATTGATTTTGATTGCTGGATGAGTCACATTGGCGGCAGTGACATACAGGTAGTCTCACTCTTGGGTGGGTGATGCATGGAGGCATGTGGGTAGCTACAGAAACGGGGTGCATTATGCATGTGTACAAGGTGAGGCTCAGCACTGCCTGTAGGCAGTCTTGTGCTAATGTGTCTGGTGGACCCTGGTATGCATCATTGCACTTCCCATTCATCTGGACATCATCGTGGTGGTATTGGCATAGTTAGACTTGAGACACCTACCTGCATCGCCTGATGACGGGGATCCTCTCTCCATGTCTCCAACTCCCTCTATGCTCTCCGTGCCTATGGTGGAGGCACATATCTCCTCGCACGGCTGTAGTTTTTGGGGCGACTCAGCAACTCCACCAGTCGCCATGCTGATATTCCGGTTTACCGCAAGTATGCTCCTCACGCGGAGACGTAGATTGTCCCACTGCTTGCGGCATTGTTTGGCGGTGCGGGGTGTTGTGCTGACAGCACTGACCCTCTGGGTGACCATAGCCCAAATCGCGTTTTTCCTCAGCAGCGCCGGTCGGGTCATCTCTGTGGCAAGCACGACGTCTGCATGTTCTTGGAGGGTTTCGGCCAACATTGTCAGCTCCTCCCTTGAGAAGCGCTCCTGGCGCAGCCGATCTCCGCTCTTCTTTACAACTTTTGGCATTCTGATGTCAAAGGGGTGGTGTTGGAGGTTTGTGGAAGTTGTGGGGGTCAGATGTCTCCTGGTGACAGAGGATGGCAATGGATTGTGTTTTTAAAGATGGCCGCCGTGCTCTTTCCTGTTCCTGTGCGTTGACGCTACTTCCGGATCCGCTTATTTACGGTCACCGCTAATAGCGGTTCCCGCTAATTGCGGTTACCGCTATTAGCGGTGACCGCTAATGTCGATAGCTAGCGTGGCGGAGGTGCTATTTGCACTGCATACGATGCCGGTAAGTTGATGCCTTTAGCGGCATGGCAGTGATTTAATTACCGGCTTGGCGCAATGCTCGTGCCCGAGAACTCGTAATGTGCCGCTTTTAGGAGTCTCTTGCCAGCACAGACACATTATTTGCGCCATGCCGGTAATGACCGAAACTTAACGCCACGGTCGTAATGAGGGCCATTGTGTAAAGCAGCGCAAGAGAAAGGGTTATTGAAGGTCAGAAAAAACTTCCATTGCGAGAGCATGCTGTACACCCAGTTGTTTCCAGTGCAGTGAGTCTCAAGTTTGATACAAACAGAACAAACAGTTCTGCATAATAAATGTTATTTCAGCATTTACGATAAGCACTGCTGAGTGGGATCAATGTTCAATGTTCAATGTTCAAATATGTAGGAAACAACAGAAAGTCACCTGTTCACCTATACTTGAATTCAGTATATTTTATTTGATTACAACTATTTTCTGTTGCGTCCTATGATTCTCCCTTCTCTTAAAGTTTTATTTTTCCATATTGGAAAATTGATCAATTGAGTACCTTTAAATTTGGTAATATCATATGGCATAAAGTACCAGCTTCTGTACAATATCATAATATTTCAAGTCACCAAGGTGTTCCGTGACCAAACAGCGGTAAATACAAAGGATGTTTTCTTTAATGAGCTCATGGAACTCTGATGTGACTTGTAATACCATTGTTCACATACAGGAGGGTATTTCATTCTTCATAATCTGTCAATGTCGTGCCCTTTAATACTACACTAATATGCAGCTTCTAGTGTGAGCAATAAACTATTTAGATTTGGGTTTGCATTTTTTTTTAATAACAGGGTTTCGTTTCAAACAGAAATGCCTTGCAAAGTAGACAATAACAGAGCAGAGGTAGTCCTAGGGTGGGGCGTCTTTACTTAAGATTGTGTTGGATTGAATGATTATGCCAAGTGGTGAAGGGGAGTAGGAACATATACCCAGGGCAGTGACCGGAGGATATACAAATGTTTCTAACATTGAGAGTCTGAGGCCAGTATTTACATATTTACAAATTACATAGAGTAGTCCAGAGGGCATATGAAAGACAGATGGGTTGGGTGGTGAGTTTGGATAGAAGGGTGGCAGAGTTTGGGAAGCGCCTTCCTTTGCTTTCAGGTGGAGATTGCGCCACGTTTTGAAGCAGTTGCATGAAGCATGAAAATACATACATGAAGCGATGCATTTGAAAGCCGTTTTGTGTCTTAAAGTAAGTGATATCATACCAAACAGGGAATTTACCTCATAACCCGACAGCGGTAGCATGTATCTTGGACAATATATAATAAATTAAGTGATAACATGCAGATATATTCTTGCCCTCCGGTGTTAAACTCCAGAAGTTCACAAAATTAACTACCATAAACAGTTCCTTATCAAATAATTAGTAGCACAGATAGATATTTTATCAGAAAAGAATCTGCAGGTTGGGCGTGGCTTTGAGCTGCCGCGAGCGGCATAACTTCCTAGGAGCTCCTTGCTGGCCCAATGCGCTGCAACCAACAACGCCGCTTCCAGACCCCGTTAAGAGCCACAACTCAAACATACGTGTGGGAACCTCTCCTGAAGGGTTCGCTCGAGTGGGTACCCATTCCGCTGCCGATTTGCCATGTTTTCGGCTCATTCACCAAACGGGACCCACTTGATACTAAGATGGCCGCCACATTCTCCACAGGGAGTATCCACGGTGAGGGGGATGGGCAAGCGAGCTTAAAGCAGCCAAAGCTGCCAAATGCTCCCAGCTCGCTCGCCCACACTACAGTAGCCCTACCAGCACCTCAAGCTAGGAGCCTGTCCTCAGCGACACATCATCCTGCATCGGCCGCCCAATAGGGTGCATTATCCTGAGCCATAGTGAGGAACCAAGCTTGGCACACAGCGCTGCAACGCCTGCTCAGATCCGCAGACCCGGAGCCCCCCACCACTATTTACCTACCTAGGCCCGTACTGCACACAGTGGGGCGTCCTCGCCCGCCCCCCGAGCAGCGCCGTAGGCGGTCGAGGAAGTGATTCGCGGGTGCACATATGGAGCCTCGCAGCACCTTCCCATCAGCAGCCGCATCCCGCCCACCAGCAAGGAGTTTAAGCCCTTCCTCGTGGCAGCGCACGGGGCTTCTTGAACAGCTCCTCCGCACCAACATACCCGGACAATCCAGGGACCATCCCTGGGGAGGACTACCCACCGGACAGACTCATCACCCAGCTCCCATGTGCCCAGCCCGATGCCAACTCAACTGTACCCACTGTTTGGCGGTCCGGTACAACGAGCCCCTATCCGGCTGATCACCTGCAAAGCTTGCTCCGTTGCAGCTACAGCCAACAGCTCGCGTGACTGGAAGATTGGAGCCTCCTGGAGCAGTCCTGAAGCCCAGCACTCGCCAGAGAATATACCAGCCCAATCTGCACAAGGTGAGGAGCTGGGAGTGCAGAGGGGCCCCTCTGAATCTACACAGATCCCAAAATTCATGCCTACTAATAACTCAGATTTCATCATCAACGGGCAATTGCTCAAATATCTCACTTAGACTCCCCCAACCTTACCCCACATGTAATCAGCCTTCTTGCCACTTTCAAGGGCCCATCAAACAGTTAATTGAACTCCATCTTAACCAGCAAAAGACAGAATCTATATACTTACACCCCCCAAGCCTGGGAACCCACAGCGGAGCTTAAGAGTGTGGGAAGCTAGTGCTGGGGCCTGGGTTTCTCTCCTGCGAACTGGAACCAGAAACGTGTCGCAGAAAGTGCAGCAACAAATATTCCTTAGTGGCAAAATGTCAAAAAGTGGGAAGACGTCCAAACAAACGGACATCGCCACCCTAATGTTCAGCTCATCTGCTGAGAGATCCAAAAAGATGGACCCACCCGAGGACTCCACCAAGAACACTACACCCGCCTCATCCGCAACAGCTCTCAGCCCATCACAAACAGTCACTAAAGCCGATCTTCAAGATCTAATGTCTGCACTGACCAAAGAAATTCAAAAAAGCAGGGAAGAAGTCACAAAGAAAATCAACTCTCTTGACAAAAGAGTGGAGGAAGTAGAACGCCGAACCACCAAACTCGAATCCGAGGTCTGTGACCAAAGATTTGAAGATGAGCAGGACAGGGACAGAATTACAGCCTTGAGTCGAGATGCAACCTCCTAGAAGCAAAGCAAGAGGATGCAGAGAATCGATCCCGAAGGAATAACATCCACCTACGAGGGATTCCATCCTCCATCCCAGACACAGTCCTAAAAAGTTATGTCTCGGATCTACTTAGGTTCATAATCACCCTCCCGGATGAATCACCCCTGGAACTGGACCGGGTGCACAGAACAACCCCGAGGCAGGCATCCACGTTCCCCCAGGATGTCCTAGTGAGAGTCCACTTTTTCCAAATCAAAGAGGAAATCATGCGCGAAGCGAGACAAATGCGCCAAATCACCTTCCAGGGTTCCACAATATCGCTCTATCAAGACTTGGCGAACTCCACCATGCAAAAACGAAAAACTATGCGGTCATTAACAGAGTGGCTACGCGAAAGGAAGATCCCATACCACTGGGGGCTCCCGACCTCGGTCAGGTTCATATGGGAAGGGGCCCATAAACAAATTCAATCACTGAAAGAGGCAGAAAATGTATAGACCGCAGAAGAACAGACGGAGAGTCGGAATCCGAAGAATCAAACCAACTCTTTACAAGAAAGTCCTCGGTGGTAGAATGGTCAAAAGCTGGCAGACGACGCAGACTCCGGGGTCCCCCCAAGAAAGACTCTTTTGCCGGATGATCAATCATCAACATCGCCAGAGAACCCAGGCTCTCTAGCCCCAGGCAACTATCCTTCTTGAACTATAACGAGGAAGCCGTCAGCGAAAAATGCCTACAACTATCCTAACAGTGCGGGAGCATCGTTCGAGCTCCATTATATTTCATTTCGGTGGCCCAGTTGGCCAACATCTAGCGCATTGGTGCCACCAGTTTTCCATGTGGCAGTAGGATGACGTTTCTCCTACCAGTTAAAATTCGGGGATGGGGTGGGTTATGGAAGGACCAATCCAAAGCTCGGAACACCAGCTCGCCCAAGATCCGGCCTATCGATCAACATCTCAACAACAACAACAAGATATATACCATACCAACGTAGCGACATTGCATATTTATCAAACACACAGCTCCCGGTAGGGGGACAAAGAACGAAGCATACCTAACACAAAGGTAAAAGGTGATGGCTGACACAAGCGAGATAAGAATCCTCTCAAGGAATGTCCAAGGCCTGAATTCACCAAGAAAGCGCAGATCAGTAGAACATAGACTGGGGCAATTATCTGGAGAGATCGTACTCCTTCAAGAAACTCACCTGCTACAAGAAGATGAACACAGGGTAAGATTCAACAGGTATAAAAAAGCTTACTTCACCACATCTGGAAAGAAGAAAAGAGGGGTAGCAATATTACTAAGCGACAAAGTCCCGTTATCAAATATTACAATAAGAAGAGATCCAGAAGGTCGCTTTCTCCTGCTCAAAGGCCTTTTGAAGAACTCCCCATCACTATCATCACAATATATGGCCCCAACACATCCCAAGCCAGCTTCATCTCAGACCTAATCCCGATAATCCCGGCTTTTCGCAAAGGGCACCTCCTCATGGGTGGGGATTTTAACTCCATGCCAAATCCACAATTGGACAAGACTCTACCTCTCACAAATGCAGACTTTGTGCAAGCAATATCCCTAGCTAAACTGTTCAGAGAAACTGAGTCTGTTGACGCCTGGAGACTATTTAATGGAAACTCAAGAGACTACACTCACTACTCCTGTGTACATAAAGGATTCTCAAGAATAGACCTCATTCTAATCTCCGGAGTGCTTTTCCCATGTCTAAACGCTGCAGAAATCCATACCTGCATGATATCTGATCACGCCCCAGTATCGCAAATCTAGTCAAATCGGGTCAAAAGCATCCTGTGCAGAGACAATGGAAATTGAATGACTCCTTACTACTAGATGAATCTATCAGTAGGGAAGTGGAGGACACAATAACGAAATATTTTAAGGAAAACACAACGGAGAACTCCCCCCTCAACATCATCTGGGACGCAATGAAAGCAGTCGTCAGAGGATCCCTAATCAGCGCTTGGACGTAACAGAGAAGAATCTCGAACATCTAAACCAACTAGGGGCCGAATTGAAGTTATGCAGCTCCAGGAAAACAGAGCCAGCTCTGAGAAAGGCCAAAATAGCGCTAGAAATGCACTGCGCCGACCGAACTGCCAAATCACTAGCCTTCACGAGGCAGTTTTATTATAGTAAAGGGAACAAAGCAAATAAAGTACTAGCGCAAAAGCTTAAAAAGATCTGCAGCCAAAACAACATTCTCAAACTATTGGGAGAAGATGGGAAATTACACTACTCCGAGGTAGTTAAAATCAACGAACTAATGAAATACCATAAAACCATAATGTCCGGAGATCCCACGGTATTAGAAAATCTGCCAGAATATCTGCGTACCATACCCTCCCAAAGCTCATCCCAGCTGGAATTCCTAGAATCACCCATCAACACTGAAGAAATCACTGAAGCCATTAAATCTCTCAAATCCACCGCTCCAGGCACAGATGGCCTATCCGCAAACTTCTACAAAAAATATGCCAGAATTTTAGCACCCCAGTTGGCAGCCTTATTCAACACCTTCCTGTCCTCAAGATCGGTCACTGGATCAATGGCAAAGTCGCTCACAGTCCTGCTACACAAACCCGGGAAGGACCCTGAATCGCCTGCCTCTTACCGCCCGATAACACTCTTGAACAGCGATGGCAAGATCTTTGCCAAAGTGTTAGCCAGAAGACTGGGACCGGTTCTCCCAATCCTAATTGACCGAGACCAAACTGGATTCATCCCGGGAGAGGGACCCACAACAACATCAGGAGGACGATAAACATAATGGAAAGTTCCCACAAAATGAAGGTAGGAATGGCCGTCATTTCATTAGATGCTCACAAAGCCTTCGATCTGGTGGATTGGGAGTACATTGGGGCTGTTCTCAAGCATTTCGGCTTCGGCCCTAACTTTATCACATGGGTAATGGCTAACTATCAAATTCCCACCACACAATTGCGGGTTAATGGCACCAGGTCAGGAGCAATGCATATATCCAGGGGCACTAGACAGGGATTCCCACTCTCACCCCTAGTTTTCGTCCTATTAATGGAGCCTTTCGCAGCCAGAATCAGGCAAAATATTAGGATAAAAGAGTTAACTGTGGGAGGCCAAGATACAAAATCGCATAATACGCGGACGATGCGTTAATTACAGCGTCAAACTTAGCAATATCCTTGGAGGCCCTATGGGAAGAGATAAAAGAATTCGGGGCTCTGTCAGGGTTCAGAGTTAATCTAACCAAATCCTCAGCCTTAGCAATTAATCTCTCTAAGCAAGAAAGAGATACTCTCACCCACCTAATGCCGATGTCCTGGGCTAGAGGAGCAATCGAATATCTCAGGGTACATATCACTAAAGACCCGTTACGCTTGTACTCAAGCAACTTCCCGCAACTGATTAGGGACTTTCAAAATGACCTTAAAAGGGGGAAGCCGCATGAAATCTTGTGGTTCGGGCGGATTACCACCATCAAAATGAATCTAATCCCCAGATGGCTGTACTACTGCACAGCATTACCAATCCATATCCCAGGCCCGGCCCTAACGGCCCTGCAAAAGAAAATTCAGGAATTTGTATGGGGAGGGAAAAAACCTCGAATCGGCAAGCAAATAATGATGAGGGGGAAAGCACAGGGAGGGCTGGGAGTACCCGATTTGGCCAGATACACCCTAGCGGCACAACTATTGCATGCATTTTCCTGGGTACAAGAGACAGATACCCCGAAAGGGACACAAATCGAAGAGGCCTGGTGTCCGGTCATACCTTCAAATCTCCTACACCTACCAAACATAAAACCACAAGCAAACATCGGCCCTCTCTTGGCAACGATCGCAACGGCCCGTTGCTGGAAAGCAGCAGCCCAGAAATGGGGCATCCAAGGAGCTCTGGGTCCCCTAAACCCCCATTTGGAATAATCCAGACTTCTCACCAGGCATGTCCCCGCTCAGCTTTCAACCCTGGATGGAGGGTGGCTTGTAAAAAACTAGTGACTTTCTAGAAGAGGGATCTCCCATTTCATTTGAGAGATGCAAAACAAAATTCGGGGTCGACGAGCGGGAAAGATTCCGCTTTGCCCAAATCCAGCACTGGATGTCCCACAGGATGAACCGGGAAACATGCTCCAGAGAGTTAATGCCATTGGAACTTTCTCTAACAACCCCAACCAAAAGAGGCAGAACCTCAACCATTTACCGACTCTTAGACAGGGCAGACCCCTCTAAAAATGAAAGATACATGCTTGAATGGGAAAAGGACTTGGGACGAGAAATAGAGGTTGAAGAATGGGGGAAAATATGGGCCAGATTGCACAAAAGCTCACAATGCATCACAAACAGGGAAGGGGGGCTACAAACTCTGCTACAGGTACTATGTCACCCCAGCTCAAATCAACAAGGCCAACCCGAACATTCTCGGAACCTGCTGGTGCGGTTGCCCGGTCCCCGGCTCATTATTCCATATGGTATGGACCTCCCTGAAGGCAGAGGCATACTGGAGAGAGATAATAAAAAACATCAAAGACATCTCTGGTCTCTCCATCCCTTGGGATCCTGGAATTAGCCTTCTGGGTGAAACAGGAGACGGTGCATTTCCAATCTGAGGTCAAATCCCCCGTCTACGCACGCACCTACTCCTAGCAGCACAAATTGCAATGGGCCAGTTGTGGAAAAACGAAAACGGCCCCTCAATAGCACTATGGTGGTCCAAATGTTGGGACATAGCGGTGGCCGAAAAGATCACTGCAATCCGAGCAGGCTCACTGAATAGAGCCCTAAACATATGGGACCCATTCATGGATTACATTCATGGATTATGCTACTAAATTCCCAGCCCTCACCAGAAGACCTCCACTTACCAGATGGCTCCAATGCAGCCCACTTTATTAAACAATAAACTCCATCCAGATCATCCCAGAAGTCGGGTTCTCACTCATTCACCACAAACAGAGAGGATCATAGACAATGGCGATCAGATCACCAACATTCCCCTCACCCACCAAATACCTTGAGAGACACTTTACCGTGATGCGACTATTAATGAATGCATTGTTGTTAATGTTGTGCTTATCTGCAAAACCCAATCAAATGTTGTTATGAAACAAAAGAATCTGCATATCTAGTCACAGCATTAATGAAGTGCTCTGTTGGCAGCTGGCATTCTGCTCTGTGCTGGCTCTTGGATCAGGCATTGTGATTATCCAACACAACTGTAATAAGACAGAGAGTCTCAGCACAGCGCTCCCATGATCATTGGGAGCACATCTCTGAGAGTCCTGCAGTGAGCGGCACTCCTCCCCTGGGCCGCACCTGAGAGACGTGGCCTGGGCACCAAATTCACACTCACCCTCACCCCTGCCCCTTACCTTACAGAGGCGAGGGGCGAATGGCTGTGCCCCCCCCCTCAATGGATAATATCTTCACTGGGCTGCACCTCGCAGACGTGGACCCCACCGCCACTCATTAACCTTACTGGGTTGCATCCAGCAGCGGCCTGGCTCCTTTCTAAGTCCCTCCCCACCCTTCTCCTCATCACGTTGTGTACGTGGTTGCTGGGAACTAGACTGTTCCCAGCTACCACTCCAGGCAGATTGCATGTTTGTCTTTAGCCCCCTTCCATCTGTGGGCCATAAGGACATATTAGCTGTATAGGCCACACCCTCAGGCAATTCCGTGAGCTATAATCCCTGAAGACATTGTTTAATGCCCTTGGTGTGCTCAGGCCTTTAACTCTGTCCTCAGAGACCATAACTACCAGTACGGTAGCAGGCTAAGTCTTTAAAGTGTAATTATAACAGCACTTGAAAAAGAAGGAATCAGTATGAAGCGCTATAGTGCATGAACATGTAATATTATTAGTTACACCTTTCACCTAATAACAATGTTTCGTGTCAAAGGAAAGGAATGGCATATCATATTGTGTGAGCTGGAACTGAAGTCTGTGCACTTTACAAGTTCATCTTATTCAGCATTAGATATCATTTGGTGTTTTCCTGGCATAGTGCACATTCGAGTGGCCCATCTTTGTATTGGCTTTTTTTGAAGATCATTGAAGCTCTCAGATCTGCGTGGCCTAACACTGCACCCTACTCAACCAGACTTTCAGCTCCCAAGTTATATATCGCATTAATATAGCCTTAAAGAGTGAGGGAGGGGTCATTATTGTGGGATAATGACCCACCACCAGGTTACGACTGTAGGCAAAGCAGGGAGACATACGGTGAGAAAGGGCCATTATCCTCATAATTCTGTTACTACATGGTGGTAGTAGCAACATATGTTTTGGCAATGAAGTAAAAAAAAATTACATTAGCGGTGTGTAAAACCAATAGACAAACCTCTATTCAACCATTAATTTTCCTCTGCTATCTTCCCAGCTTGCTTCAGATTTGCTGCTGTTACTGGTATTGAAGAAACCCACCCCTGACCCTAACAAGGCAGCCAAGTATTGATCTGTCTCTCTATTCCTCATTATTCCAAAGTTCTCGAATGTGCATTCTTCAATCGATTCACTGAGAACCTGGAGGCCAACATACTTGGTGACCCCCTCCAAACTGTGCTCTGCAACAAAGCCTCTACAGAGACAGAGCTCACCCATGTCTCGAACTCACTCACTACAGCTCACTATTGTGATCCTTTTTCTATCCTCACCTTACTACCGCCTAGGGCACAGTTGATATTCCCTCCCATACTCAGACTTAGCTCTTGGGATTGAGGGCACCATCTTTGCTTGGGTTTCCTGGAATGCATGAATCTCCTCCGCCACGTTCCCTACCGGTATTGGTCCGCTCCTCTTAATAATCTACACCTCCTCTCTCAGCGAAATCGTCTCTTCCTTTGACTTCTCATATCATTATTTGTTGTTGATCGTATTCAAATCTTCTCCTTTCCCTTCGTTCCCCCAATCTGTCCCCCTGCATTTCTATGTGTCTATATATTATCTGCAGCTGGGTGGTGGTGCAATGCCCAATGCTCAACTCTGCTAAAACTGAAATGATCGTCCTACTTGCAGTTAATGCCCCAAACATTATCTCCACCCCACTGTGCATTCCACCTGACCACCATACCCAGTTTCCTTAGGCTGGAGGCCTGGGTGTTCTCTTGATAATTACCTCAAATATCAGCACTTCATCCCCTCCACTACCACAGCTGTCATGTGTAACCTTCTGAACATCCATACAATCTGTTCCCATCCTAGATTTTACTCTACCAAAACATATATCACCACCCTGATCCTCACAAGCCTCCTTATGCCCTTGCCCGTCTCAACAAATTATTAAAGCTTGCAACCCTTGCTCTCTACAATCTTGCTGGTCCGCATCCACCTCCGCACACCAACTCTGAACTGGTTGGCTAGCCATGCACAATTACTCCTTGTTCTTGTGTATAAATCAGCCCATTGGCTGGCCCCCTACCTGGTAGAATCTATTCCCCACTACTCCCAACCTCGTGTCCATTGGCTAGCCCCCTACCTGGCGGAATCTATCCCCCACTACTCCCCACCTTGAAGTCTATGCCTCTTCTATGGCCAAGCTCTTCTTGATCATAACCTCCCCTGTCCAACCTGGGCTGTTGCTCACTTTCAATCCTTCACCATCCTGGCAGCTCGTCACTGGAAAACCCAACCCCCAAAAATTAAGGCCATTCCAAGAATGGCTAGTTTCAAGACCGCCCTTAACAGTCCAATTATCTCTCAAGAGAGTGACCTAGTGTCTTAGATAGCTATTGTCCCTCCCCCAATGACCCCAAACCACCAGCAACACTGGATTGCATATCTGAATAGCTGAAAATACTGAATATGTATTTACATTCAGTCTTGCTTTGTTGCCACTTACTGTTTAACTACTGTAGCATGAACAGGAATATAATCTTTGTACAATGCTTCTAGGTGAAAAAGCATTGTACAATAATATGCTAATACATAAATATAAAAACAAAGTGGTCCAGATTTTGAAGTGGGAATATTTTAAAAGTTTGCCGAAAACATATTTTTAGGCAGTAAAAAAGTAATTCCCCTTACCAAAGGGAGATTTTTTAGCCAAATAAAAATTCATTTGAACTCTAAAATGGATATATTTTTGTAATAAATTGGACTTTGCAACCAGTAATTCATATAAATTAAAACTTGCATTTGTACCTCAAAGTTACTCTTTTGATCAGGCAATAATAATATTATATGGCTCCTGTGTCTCCGCTCTGCTGTTACCAGTGATCCAAACATTTATCCATGAGACTGTGGCGGTGCAACAGGGGGCCGGTTCCTTGGTGTATGGGTCCTATTTCAGTTGGGATTATTTTGTACTCCCTGTTTTATTTTGTTGGGAGCATTTGCCCATTGTAGGTAGTAAAGGTGGCTATTACATTCCTATCTGTAGGGCAGATACAGTAATTTATACACAAAGGACAATTTGGAAAGAACATCTGTGGATGAAGATGATTAGCTTTGCAGGATGTCAGACTGATGGCGTTGAGTGACAGGGGGGTCTAGTAATTGATCAGTTTGTATAATTGCCCCCTTTATTTGAGGTTGTACACTTGTTAAAATCTACTTTGGAATATAGATTAATTATGCTCAATCAAATGTTATTGATATCTACAGTGAGATTAAATACATTGGACTTCAATATTACCTCAATATTATTTTGCTGGTAATTTGGTCCAACTAATTATAGGTCCTGAGGTAATTACTTCTTGTGGTATTCCACAAGAAGTAAGTACTACACGATTATGGGTTGGAATTTTGTCAATTTTTAAGCTCTCACGAAAGGTGGAGGTAAAAGTTGTAAACCATTCACACCTTTCTTTGTGCTTTAAATGGATGGATGTGCCAGGGCATTGCTTCAAATTAAGGAACAAAACAGTGCAGGGGCGAATGTCAAAGGGAGTATAAATGTGTGCATCTCAGATGGCCGCTTTCTCACTGCTTTTTCAAACTAATATACAAAAGGGTCAATTTTGACCCTGTTGTGCATTATTCAGACCCTCCAGCTTATAGCGATTTTGCGATCCCGCAAAATGCCGCGAAAACGGCCGTTTTGTGCAAAATGCCGCAAAAACGGCTGTTGTGTGCAAAAACAGCATTTAAATTTTTTTTTTTAAGTAATCTGCAAAAATTACTGTTTAAAAAAAAAAATACTCAGGGTGCCAGGTTCTCAACTTTTTTTTTTACACATGAAATGAAATGTGCTAACACATCTCATCGCTTGCACCCCAAAAAAGTGCAGCCCAATCCACAAGGGACACATGAATGGGCACATTTTATATGCGCGCCCATTCAGATGGCCTTTTTCACCTCCTTGATCTAATAAAGTGGCGTTTCTGTCAGTTTAAAAGCGCATCCCTCATTTCCAAGCAAGATGCACTTTTAAATGTGCAGAAATTGTAGGCAACCCTACGCGCACGGGATGTGGGGCTGCCACTGCATGACAGGGTCTTTCCTGACCCTGTCATGCATTTCTTTTAAGGTATGAACCGCTGATGTGTCGCTTGCATTTCTGTTCCTCAAACAGAATAAAAACTTTTTGGGTCGCATTTTACAGCGGCAGGCACCTGGAGGGGCCTGTCCTTGTGAAAGGCGCTGGGAGCTTGCAGAACACTGTCGGGAGAGCGGTTCTATTCAAAGTACTGCCCATTTTGATGACAAAAATCTATCGAATGTTACAATTTGACATATTTCGTCCAGTACTATTCAATAAATTTTTATAAATACTGAACATGTGTTTCCGGGTGTCACCCGCTCCCCATGTCCAGTATTTTTGGTCTAGGGTGTTTGCAGAAGTGTTTTGCCCTTTTTCCTCAAAATTGGAGGCCGGGACAGAAAAAAAAGAAAATAACGTAAAAGGGAACCTGCGGAGTCGATCCGACCCGCATTAGAGGGACTGATCTGGCACCGCAGGGTTGCAGGGGAAAGGGCAGCGACCAAGCAGTTAAGTAGGGGAGGGGGTGGGATGGTGGTGAAAGGTACATTTTGGGTTGTTTGGTTGAAGTGCAAATCAATTTGCAGCGAAATTGACTACGGTCAATTCCACCGCAAATAATTACACTTCGGTCAAACAACCCAGAACACCATTCAAGGCAGCTGGCCAGCACACAATTTGTGCTACAGCTCAAGCCTGTGGAAATGCGCCGGTCACCTTTGAGAATAAGGTGACCTGCTCATTTCCAAAAATGGGTTGTCTAAAAATAGCATATCCTCTGTTCTTTTTTTAAATGCCCCATTATTTGAGGAACTGGGTCAAAATCTACATTTAAAATTTTTTTTAAAAATGGTTACACTATGAGAGAGAGGGAGAGTGATGAGTGAGATGTGAAGTGATAGGCAAGAAAGCAGAGGGAGAGCAGTGGGTCAGAGGAGGAAGCGCTGCACAAGAGAGCAGAGGAAGCAGTGAGGCGGTGGGCCAGAAATCTGAGAGCGAGCAGAGGTACAGAAAGTAGAGGGAGCGTGTGGTCAGTGAGCTAGAAAGCAGAGAGGAAGCGGTTGGCCAGAAAGAGGCAGTGAGCTGCAGATTGGGAAAAAGGATGAGGGAAGAGTGCGATAGAATGGGAGAAAGGATGCAAGATGCAGAAGCAGCACAAAAGAATGAAGGACTGTATATTGCGGGAGGAATTGTAGAGTGTAAAGGTGTGAGTTGGGAGTATGATTTGGAGTGTGGCAGGGGCTGGGCAGTGCAAATTGTGACTTGACAGTGACATAGCACGTGAGTATTTGTATGACAGAGTGAGAGGTTAAGGAATGTAAGTTGTGATGGAGAGTTGGTGAGATGTGTGTTGGTGAGAGAGGTGTGTAGGTGTTTGGGGGATTGGAGAACATAGATGGGGAATATTTTCAGCATTACAATTGATAATTATCAATTTAGTTAATACTATTAAATAGGCATGAACATTAAACCAGAAATATAGCCAAATCAAACACTGTTCTGCCAAGCCAGAGACATCTGGGACTCTTCCTATTAAATTAATACAAAAGATACATAATAATGATACCCTGGCTCTCATGTAGCCTTGCTCTCTGCCTATTTCCTGCAATGTGGCAATCTTACACCCTCCAGTTAATACAAAATGTCCCACAAAAATGCTGCAATAAATAAAGGTTTGTGCCGCAAAATTTGCCATTTCAAGCCGCAAAATTTGCCATTTCATGCCGCAAAATCCTGGAAGGTCTAATTATTTCATATGGTACAGTAGCTGTGTGATCCACTACCATACCCACTCAATTTCCTTTCTGCAAACCAGGATCCAAATGGATTTTGTAACTTTAAAAAAGTTACAAAAAACACAACATGCACATTTTCTGAAATTCTGCATGCAGAGCCCCTAAGTTTTCCACATGCAGTAACAATCTGGGCCAATCCGCATGTGAGGAGATGCAGCAAAGGAGGCGGTGCTGCACAGAGTGGCTGGTGCAGCAACTAGTCCGGTCATGAGGCCTGAAATATTGGTGGCACTCCCCTGCAGTGAACGGGGAAACTGGCGCCCTGGAGACTGTGCTGAGGCCAGTGAATACAACCAGGCTGTGAGGAAAACATCTGCAAACCTGAGGCATTACGTGGAGCTTTGAGAGGGGAAGGCGACCTCTGCTCCACTACACCCCTGCACCGTGGGTTATAAGAGGATCTCAGGTTGCAACATACTACGAGAGATATCACTCTGTGGTTGGACCGTGCGAGGGGCAACAGTGACCTGCTGGCTGTGAACCCTGTTTGGAGAGTAGCATTGTGGGGTTCCATGTAATGTCGCCACAAAAATCTCGCCATGCAAAAATCTCGCCGAAAAATGGCCGTTTTTTGTGGCGACATTATTGCATGGAACATATATATGGTCACCCAAATAATATCGCCACGACATTTTCCCGGCGATATTATTTACGGCGACCATATATATGGCGATATTATTACCCGATACCCATTGTGGGAGGGAGTGATCCCTTCACATGAGGTCTGGCTATTGCGGCAAACGTTTCCCTGTGAGGACTGGAGTGGTGCTTGGTGACGGGTCTGGTATTTGGGGTCCTGGACTTTGGGAGCAGGAGTGGTTGGAATGGCTGCTGCGTGGACACTGGTGGCATGCTTTTCCTGGAGCTATCCACTGCCTAGGCCGACTGGATTGAAGGGGGATATGTGTACATGCCTGTGGAAATCAGAATGGAGGTAGTCATTCTTCACTGCTGGGATAGTCAACTGCACTGCTGGTTGCAAGTATAGTGAGTGGGCCTCCCGGTGCACCGGATCACAGAGGATTATTGGAAGGCTGGCACCTGATTGGGGGTTGCAACAGTGGGCAGATGAGTGCTATGTGACACCTGGTTGGTCTCTCAATTGCCAGTGCAGAGCAGGACGCCAGTGGCCACGTAACTATCTAGGTTGGATTCACACTGGGTCATGTTGATGTCTAGATGGTGAAGTCTGGGAAGCAACACTCGAAGCTGCAATTTGAGATGCCTTCTCATGCTAAGAGCCGTAAAGGGATGGAGGACTCACCAACCGTGGGATCACCATCATTGACAGAATAGTGGACAGCAGGGTACAATGGACGGACGCATCTCACGGAAATGGGAGACAGCTCTGGGTGGTACCATTACTGATGATGTGTGGCAATATTGTTGCGCTCAGACCAGAAAAATAGCTATGAATGATCCATTTAAGCTGATACATTTTAAATATCTCCACCAATTTTATTATACTGCGGCGACTCAACTCAAATTATTTCCAGAAACAGTTGATGAATGTGTTCGATGTGCAACTTCACCAGCTGACTTTCTGTATGTGGCATGGGGATGTCTGCCTGTGTAGTGCTTTTGGGAGGATGTATTTGATGTCAATAGTGTTATTATTGGGTAACAGGTGGATACCAGACCAGTGAGGGCCTTGTTGGGTTACACGAGGCACGTTGCTGGTTAAGAGAGGCTGCCGGTGGGACTGCTGTTAGCAAAGAGGAGAGTAGCAATGGTGTGGGTAGGAACAAGCCGCTGACAGCTGAACATTGGAAGAAGAACATTCTTTACTGCAATTAAAAGGAGATGGAATATAGAACAATGATGCACCCGAGTGCCAGACCAAGAGACATTTGTGATCCATATAAACAATACCTTATTTTGTAGGCGCAAGGAACTGGCTTGGAATCGGACAACGAGATAACTTAAGACATGGGGGACACAGAGGATTGGGGGTGTCACAGATGGGACAAAGGTTGTACTGGTTAGTGTTTAGTGGCATTATATTTTGTACTGTGGTTGCCGTATGATGGGAGGTTGGGTGAATTGGCAGGTGTCGTGGTGAGATTTCTATATGTTAATGGTGACAAGGTATGGTATTGTATTTTGGACAAAGGTACGCTGATGGACCGCGGTTTTCTTTTGTTGTGGGTTGTTTCTGAAAACAATAAACACATTTTTTTTAAATATGAGCCACAAAAAATGACTTCCAAACTCATAATAAGGGCTATTGTATTAATTGGTCATCTCTCAACAGATATTGAAGAAATCGAGACATTTCTGAAGCCACTGAAACCGTCACAATCACCCAGGTGTTTTCAAGCAGCCTGCTATCTTCAATTCTAAACAACAGGAGTGCTGCTGTTTCTCATTTCTTCCCTTTGGTGAGCATTTTCCCTGGCTCACCATTCAAAGAGACACTTGGAAAATAGGCTGTTCTGCCAAACGCCTCTTGTAGGGCAATGAACACATCAGAATGATTTGTTGCAAATGAAATGGCGCAAGAGTGAAATTATATGTCTGACCTTCTCCAAAGTAATGCTCCTGAAACGTACCCAAAACAATCACATTGGCAGAAAAAGGGTAAAAAAGGTTAAGATTTTTCAGTGAGAATCTTGGAAAGAGCTGTGAATCTTTTGGTTGGCATCAAACTGGACATTACAGAAGTTGCCAGGCATATTTTTAAAAGGGGAGTCCCCATCTCCTATGTTTGAATGTAGAAAAGCTGTGTATGTAAGATTGTATTTTGCAGATCCCAACTCAAGAACTCTAAAATTGATGCCTTGTGACCCAGGTCAGAGATGCAAGACGTGTGCCCTGTACTTGATGTACAGACTATACAATAATTACACACTACTGTAGTCTTAAAACTTGGAGTTTGCAGCTAACTGCGCCTGTCTAGATGTTTTGTACTACAACTTCCATGATCCCTGGCCATTGACCATGCTGGCCAGGGCTGATGGAAACTGAAGTCCTAAACATCTGGGGAGCCAAAGGGTGCAGACCCCTCATTAGTATTGTTAAAAGAAAGCCTTTCCCTGAATGCATGATATGCTTTTGAGAGTTTCTGACATGCCATCCCATTGTGTGAATACTGCAGCTTGATAACACATTCCTAAGTGTCCAGCTTTGGGTTTCAGGATCTACCACCTCCTCTTCACCACTCCGAATCTCCTACCTTTCTTCTAGTGTGAAGTGTTCCAGCTCTTCATTCACCTCTATAATATGTTCATGAACCAGCCATCTGTTCTTTTAAATGTATTTGCCTATTTGGGCACCCTCTTCACCCCTTTGGGCACCTATTACATGACACATCACATACCTCCCCTCTTCCTTTAAGCTCTCACATGGAGGGATGGCCGAGGTCCTCTGGGTCCCACTTCTCAAGATGTCATTCTCCGGAGATGTGTTTACTAATACTAGAGCGCCCAGGGACCTTTCCCCCTCCTCTCAGTCTCCTGTGCCAATTATTGCACTCCTCATCTCTTCTGGTGTTCTCTGGCCTAGAAGTGTTCTGTTAAACTGCAACTTCAGTCTTCTTGTGTGTCCAGCCAGGTATCTGCCCAACATCTGGGTAGAACTCCTCACAGAGCAGGGTCTCATGCTCCACAGGCAAACCACAGACCTTTCCCATGGCGGCTTCCTTTCCAGATTCCCAGGATGGGTCCCCCATTGGAAAGGTTTCCTTCGGACTATCCTCCTCAAACAAGTTGCTGCTTATCAGCTCTTCAAAGCTTCCACAGAGGTGTCTATGATTACTTTGGTTGGAGCAGCGTGAGATTCTCAGCTGGACTTTGGTTGATTCAAGAACGCTTTCTGCACCCACATCAGTGGGGCAGATCATGCAGTGATTCATCGAGATGTGTATCGTACAGTAGATTGTTTCGGTTTGGGTTCTGTGTTGTATGCAGCACATAGAAATATGCCGCGTGATACGTCCTGGAAAACAGGAGGAAATAAATGCTGTACAAGCAATAAATAAAAAACTATTAACAACACACATTCACTGGCCTTTTTTCCAGTCTTATTTCCTGCACACCCCAAATTCAGAGAGTAGAAAAACGTTGTGGATAAATCAAAACGAAATGAATAAATGCCACAAGTGTACAGTTAACCATGTAATGAACACATGAAAGGTAAGAGTGGTGGGAGGCAACCCTAAGGTTCAAATCTATGATGAGTGCAACAGATAGGGCCTCATTACGAGGTTGGAGGTAGCCATGGCGCTATTAGCGCCATGGCTGCCTCCAAACTCGTTCCGACTCTGCCCTGGTGAATGGAGCAATTACCGGTCCATTCCAAGGTTGGCGGGACCGGTAATTCCCCATTCACCATTCCCATTTGAGCCCCCATAGGGGTCAATGGGAATGCGCTAATAAGGGTACCGCAAATTGCGGTACCGTTATTAGCTCTAGAGTCTGTTTGCGGATCCCGTCCTTAACGCCTGAAAACATCAGGCATTAAGGAAGGACCCGCAAAGGGAGCTCGTAGTAGGGCGGTAAGTGATTACCGGCACCGGTGCCCTTACCGGTGCCGGTAATCCCTTACCGCCCACCTCGTAATGAGGCCCATAGTCTTCTCTCACAGAGAGTGGAAGTATCTGAATGCCATTGTACTTGAAAGGACACCCAATCACACTCTTCTCCCACATTAGCACACCTGCAGCTAGGGCCAGCACATGAAGGTGCAGATACTTCAACCTACGTTTAAAGCAAAGGAGCTACCTAGTAGTAAAATGATAAACAATGTCTCGAAAGGCTATGATCAGTATTGAAAATACACTGGGGCCAGACCTGCATCAAGATTTGTGGGCCATGGGTTCAACTCACCCAATTCAGAAAAGAGATATGTCAAATATCGCAGACAGGTACTATAATACCTACAGAGCTAAAATTGGAACCCTTCCAAGATAAATTTGCTGGAGGTTAAAATCGAAG
Organism: Ambystoma mexicanum; assembly: GCF_040938575.1. Classification (NCBI taxonomy): domain Eukaryota; kingdom Metazoa; phylum Chordata; class Amphibia; order Caudata; family Ambystomatidae; genus Ambystoma; species Ambystoma mexicanum. The sequence goes on along the minus strand of NC_090927.1, from coordinate 745,168,781 downwards.
GCCCTCATAGACACAGTTTTTAAGGCCATCGCTCAAACTGAAATACCCCTTTTATTATTTAAATAAGGGTTGACGAAACGCGTAACTATATGGGAATCCAGTGATGTATTTTTTCGGGGGACCATGCATAGCGAAAGAAAAAGGGATTCTTAGCATCATCAGAAATAAACTACACACATTTGGGGCTTGAGTATATTAATCGCATGGGGGCTTCAGGAGTAACGGGCGCTAGGGCATCCTCAATCACATCAGTGAAAAACAGCACAGGTTTCAGGAGGCAGCATGTAGAGTGACCAAATCCAAGAGTTGCAAGATAATGGATAGAAGATATGAAGAGAGGGGCAGCCCTTATAGGCTATTAGCATGGGCCCAAAAGCAAGAGTTAGGATGTAAAGATATAGATGGCCTTCTTGCACCAGAAGCATGATATGTAGAAGTGCTTAAGATATCCTCTTAATCAATTCATAGCTAAATTGAGATGAGTTAGCTTGGTTACAGGACTCACACCCATCCCTCCGGATAAGGTGCGTATCAGGCCTTTTTATACTTTAATTCTTCCTTGCATGCCACTTAAACAGGCTATTTATGGCAGCACCCCATAAATCATGGAGCTCACTGGTGACAGCCTGGCTAGCAGCAGCTTGCAAATCCACTATTTACTTTAGTAATTTACACAGTTCCTTGAACGAAGAAACTGGGATGAGTCCTGGTCTGTTCATTTTTTTTTAAACTATCCTCTGTTAATGATTCTATCAAGATAATGCTCTCTGAGAAATGTAAAAGGGAATTTATGTTTTGTGTACTTTGTTCAACTGCCTGCATTTTGTAGGCTACAATGTTATTAAAGCATCTTGAATCACGAACATGCTTTTCATTTTGCTTTAGGACACAGGTAGTATTGTGTAAAATGAAAATTGTCTTAAACAAGGGCTGCATTTCTGCTTAATTGGCTTTAACAGAGGTAGCTCAGTTGCAGCAGCATGGGCATTGCATACTTTGTTTTCTTTTAATCACAGAACCACACCAATTGCATAGATAGGCTTGTGGTCTGAACTCTCCCTTTCTGACCACCCACCGCAAGCAGATATAATGGATACAGGTAGAAGCAGTGCTGTATATATTTTCAGTGGCACAGATTGTACCTGTACCTCTCAACAAGACAGTGTCTAAGCTCTTCCCATCAACCTCAGACAGTGTGAGAAAATGGCATTGCTGTCATATACTTCAATCCCTTCTACTCAGTATTGCGCTTTTCAAAGCTTCTGCTTCTCCCATGTCCGATTACTGAGTCCCACTGCCAAAAATCTAGCACATTTCAAAGCCTCATTATGAATCTCCTGACTAATGTAGGATAGTCCAAACAGGCTTAGAGCTTTTGACAAGCCGTTTATGTCAAGCAAGCCTCACATGGAACTGCCAGTGCCCCAACCCTGTGTACCTTTCAGTGTCAACAGCCTGTTGGGAAAGGCAGCTCAGTGAGTCAATAACCCTGCTGCAGAGATTGTGTAACCTGTTAGTTAAAATCCTGTTAATAGGTTAGTTAATGAGTCTGCATCACAGACATGCATTTAAGATGCAGGTAACATTCAATTGTAACACAGTTGACTTAACTTTCGACTCATCAAAAGGACTACTAAATGTTCAGTGATACAGAACACACTTTTCCTCCGGGGTGCTCTAATTGTAATGGCTCATAACACAACTCTTCAGGGCTGCAATACCTGTGATGGCTCAGAACACACAAATTAGAATCAGAAGTAGAACACGCACATCCCATGATGACCACTGTACTTGTAATGGCTCAGAAGAAGCACATGCCATGAGGACTGCTATATGCGTAATGGTGTAGAACACACACACCTCACCAGCTGTATCTGTGATGGCTCAGAAGTAGAACATGCACATGTTTATGTTTGTTTGTTTATATTGTTTATATTGCACTGGAGCCCACAGGCATAAGGGCGCAAAAACCCAAAAACAAAAAAATAACAGTACAAGAATATTACAAACTAGACAAATAATAATGTTTTAAGACTTTTCCTTAAAACGGAAATGTTTACTTCCTGACGCATCTCCAATGGGATTTTATTCCACATCACTACAGCCTGTGAGGCGAAAGAACGTCTGTTACCTCTGACTCTTTTGCATCTCGGCTGGGTCAGACGCATAGATTTCTTTGACCGAGTGGCTTAAGTGATGTGTTCCACAACCAATCTCTCCTGTAAGTATTGCGGTGCTTTTCCATACAAGCACTTACGGACAGTGGTGTTTAGTTTGAAACGTATTCTGGCATCCATTGGGAGCCAATGAAGATCTCTCCTGTGTATCAATGCAGGGTCCCGCCTTGTAGTGCCCTTTATAATCCGGACTGCATCATTCTGAAGAATCGGAAGATTTTTGATGCATCCCTTGTTAGCTCCGGCAAGGTGGGCACTACAGTAGTCCAACCATGGCATAATCACAGCTCTCACTGGTGTTGTACAATTTGCTGCCGATGCATACAGCTTCACTAATGTAAGCAGCCTTAGATGGTATTGGGCCTTCTGAACTACACTATTTACATGGGCTTTGGCACCCAATGATGATTCCAAGATCACTCCCAAGGTCTTCACATTAGGGACGACTTTAATGTAGTGGCCTTCTATCGTGAAGCCCTCTGACAAGTTTGTAAGTTTGTATCCCATGAGTACCACTGTACTTGTAATGGCTCAGAACACACACGTCATCAGGGATGCTATACCTGTAATGGCTCAGAACACACATCTCATATGGGCTCTTGTACTTCTAATGGCATACAGTGTTGGTAAAGCATCTGCATTCAAGCAAGTGCTGCATATGGTCAGACAAACCTCTAACTCTATCATTCCCAACTTAATGGCCAAAAGAAAGTTTGCACACATCTAAGAAGGAACACCCAATGGCAAAGATGCACTAGATTTTTAAATAGAAAAGGCATTTTCAGCTTTTGGATATTTATTGGTGCTATGTTATGATGAACAGAAAACAGGAGAGGAAGAGCAACTCTGAACCTCAGCAATACAGAAGAACAAGGGTGTGTCGGGGGGAGGAGGGTGAAGGGTCAGAGAACATAATAGACAATCCAAACAGGAATTCGAGCAACAGGAAGAGAGAGCAATGAGCTACATGATAGGGCAACAAAGAAAGTGAGAAGGGAAACAGAGTTGATAATAGGACAAACACACAATAGGAGTGAGGGATAGAAGCAGAGCAAAAGAGACATTTGGTGACAGTAAAATAAAACACAGATCAACAGCAGGTAGGGAAAGATGGAAATAGAAAAGCAAGACTAGAGAAGGGCAGGCCAATAGCATAGGAGACAGTGCAAGAAAAATAATCAAAATGAGTTGCAACCACAAGTGGGAAAATGAAAAAATAGATATAGCCAGATATAGCCAGAGTAATGACATGAGCGAGGAGGAGGAGTTATATCAATCGATACAGCGAGATATAGGAGGGAAAAGGCAGAAATAGAATGCAGAGATGAGAGAGGCAGAGTGACAGAAACAGACCACAAACTGTGGCATTGCAACAGTTAAGGGTGAGAGGCAAAGCGTCAGAAAGTGAAAGACGGGAAACAAAGTAGCAAAGGGAAGGAGAGATAGAGCAAAAACATGGAGTGGCTGTCAGGTAGTGCCAGGCAGCAACAGTAGGCCAGAGAGGCAGAGAAGTAATGCTGGTAGAGTGAGGGACTTGATTTATGAATCACCTGATGTAACTAGCTGGCATCTGTAGTAACTCTTAACAGAGTTTGTGCCCAAGCATCCTGAAGATGAAGCTGGGTAGTATGCAGGTACAAGGTTCTTGTCTGTTGAAAATGTTTTCCATAGATGCAATAAATTATTTAGAACCACTTTGAAATACAACTGTTTTGTCACTTGTTTTCAAACTAAGTTTTCATTTTGCGCACAAATTGGATAGTTGTCAGACAATTTTACTCTCTTTTGAAGGAGGAAAATCATTTTAATTTACTCTCTAATTCTAAAAATTGGGAGTAGAATATTCTCACTCCAAAATCCTATCTTTAGCACTGCTCACACCCATTGAAGAAATGTCAAGAATTAAAGCCAACATTAATTGTGCTACCAGCAAAGTTCTCGATCTGGACCTGGGCACCTCCAATTCAGTGAGGAATTCGCTCAGCTCATAGTCCCCAAAATATAAAAAAGTATATAAAGAGGCTCTTAAAAACAGTGTTTAATTCTACACAAACAGAGAAGCTACGATCACAGTTATTTTAAAAGAGGGCAAACATGGCACACAAAATCAATCTTATCGTCCTTTGTCGTTATTGAACCTCTGTCATTACTGGTAATTACCTGGAAAATAAGATATTTTAATGAATTCTAGACCAGATACTCTTACCTTTTCTCCCATACGTGGTTCCCCTTGATCTGTTAGAGTTTATACCCCGAAGTTCCAACTGGGCAAATCTGTGATGTTTTTGGGAGTTTTGTGCAACAACTACGCCCACAATTCCCTGCTTTTGCTATGATACTGAAACCCCAAAAAGCCCTTGATTCCTTAAAATGACCTATTATTTTCTTGGGCTTGAGAGGACTGATGGTTGAAATGTTTTAATCATGAATATGCTACTATGGAAAAGGGCCACTGGGTAGGTTTTTCTTCGGGCCTGGCCTCAGATCTATTCCACCTCGAACTTGACACTCGGTAAGAATGCCCCCATCACGTATGTTGTTTGCCTTGGCAATGGAGCTGTTGGCATGTATTTTATGAAAGGGAAATGCTCAGAAGTGTGAGGAGCCAGGAATGAGACTCGGAAGGGAACCATGGGTTTGGTCAAAGACTTTTATTAAAATAAAATACAAGGCTAGAGTTCCTACTTCCAGAGGGTGGTTCCCTTCCCCTGGATTTCTTTTTACTCTGTTTTATATTTAAGAATATCAGTTCCTTGAGTTTCTCTTGATCATCAACACAACTGGTATAAAAAAAACTTGACTGTTATTCTTTATCTTGTTAGGATACCTGGTGTACTGTCCTACCGGGTTTTCTCTCCTCTTTAATATATTTCCACTGCCTTTTGCTAGTCCTGATGTATCCTTATCAGTACCTCTTTTGGTACTGTATATTATACACTGTTCAACTTGACAATGCCTGGTATGCTTTCCTGCCAGGGCTTTCTTATATGAGCACACTTGCAACTTGCATTCTCCTGGTATACTCTCCTGCCAGGGCTTTTCACATGTGTGCCCTGTGCACACTCACAAACTCGACAGTCTCTTATAATTGTTTTGTCTTCCCTTAATTCGGCCTGGTTTACTATCCTGCAGAGGCTCTTCTCACAGGTACACTGCATACACTCACAAACATGAAAATCTCTTAGGCTTATTCTGCTTGGCCTTTTTACAAAATATTAATTTACATGTATTCCATTTAGGATTATTCCTTTTTGACAGCATTGCATATACGCCCCGGTGTCCCCACTTCCCTTGGGTGCACTCATCGGTTCTTCCTGGTGTAAGGTGGTTCTTCTGCTGTGAGCCCGCTGTAGTACTACAGTGCTCTGCTCCTTCTCGCTGCTTCAGATTTTCAGTCTCTCCACATCTCCTGGCTCCCGTTTGCTTATTCCGCATCTCCTCTTGCTTACGTGAAGTGGAGGTTGCATCCTAGTGCTGGCGAACGCCCAGAAGACTTGCATCTGATTCTAGCATCCTCGTCGCGTACTCTCCTCTGCAATCTGCTCCCTGCTTCTGTGTCGGTGAGTCTGTTAGCTCCATGTACTCGGTTCTAGCCCTGAGAAAAGCAGCGTTCTCTGGCTGGCGGCTGCTTGTCAGCTGATTCACCAGTTTAAATTTCCCAGCTTCAGGTTTGTTTCTCCAACACTAGAGCGCAGGGTGTGCTTTTGACTTCCAGTGATCCTCATTACTCGGTTCATCTTTCTCATTCCAATATTCTCAGGCTTATGGTAATAGTAGTCTGTTTCTAATAACTTATATTCAAAGTCTGGAAAAATGTTCCCAATGGTATTAAAAGACAAGTCAGTTCTTGATGTATATGCAGAGTCTTAAAAGGTTCCTCAGTGATTTTAAAAGGCAAGTCAGTTCTGGATGACTTTTATGTAGAATTTGGTAAGGTATTTTCAGGTGGGTGAGGGGAGGTTTCACAATATGCCATCAAGGCATGGGGAATAGCAAGGGTCTCCGCAAAAGAAAAAGGGGGATACCATGTCTTGTATGATGAGGTCATGACACATTCCTGAGGGCTACATCCCCCCCATGTGATCCTCGCTCATATAGCCTCCCCCAGTGTTAGAATCAGGTAGCGCTGCTGTCCCCTGGCCACATGGGGAGAGGTCACTGCCAGGGAATGAGTGATGGCACCACTGGATTCATCACATACGCTTCCCCTAATGCTACTGGTTCACTCAGTACTGTGAGGAGCCTGAAGGTGTCTCACCCACTAGTCCCCGGGGATCTGTCATCCAGGTGGCCAGGACACAGCCATTGCTATTGGATCCAGTTGCTGTGGGTGCACTAGTGCAGGAGGATCACCTGGATGGGGGGTCTTTGGGGAGAGGAAGTGGGAAACCAAAGGGTGAGACACGGTATCACCTTCCTTACGACACCTTTTCCCCCTACCAGGTGGGATATCTAGAAACTCAACCCCCCCCGCCCAACTCCCTTTTCCCACACAAACACTTCTCACGGGCAGTTCATTGTGAGCAACAACAGACTAACACCAGAGCTGTATACCTGATATGTCCCAACACAAGGGTCAGGCAGAATCAGGCAATTACTGATAACTTCACACACCTGGCTTCCAAGACACTTCCCCACACAGATAAAAGGCGGAGCACGAAAGCACACTCTGAGCAAGGCCAACCACACGAGAAAGCAGCTATTTCGGAATGTCAGTTTAAACCAAGGAGAAGGGCAGCAATACCGTAGAGGATGACAAGGAGGGAGTTATTGCCCTTTTCAAGAAAGGAATGCAACTTTCAAGAAGCCTCAAGGAAAAGAAACATAAAACCAGGAATTATAGATGCCGATTGGTGTATCATGTGGCAAAGGTACACAGGGCCCTACCGCATTGATAGCCAAGGCAAGGAGAAGCGATTGCCACTGTGGTACTGTCCTTGACTCCAACAGCAATGCAACACCAATGAGTTCAGCACAGCCGGTGAGTCGGGAGAAACTGATAGCAGACCGGACTGTGTGATAGTCAAGGTTGCAAGCGGCAACATTGTATGAACAAAGAACCTGTGTGCAATTGAACTTTATGAAACCAAAATAGGTACCATATACAGAGTGGTCCGGCGCCACATGGGTGCTCACTCGAAGGTCTCTGTTACCCCAGAGCATGTAAAAGATTGTTGAATGGTGAAATCGATGTGGTCCTGCAGCGGGTTAAGTGGAATACTGTGCACATTCGAATGTCTTCAATTGCCTACAAACTGAAATTGGTCTGAGCCCGGAAGAGAGCAGCTGATTATTTAAAGGGGGATCTGAGCCCCAGAACAGGGGGTTCCGGGGTGAACAGTAAAACTCCCCATGAAAATATAGTTGTGGCAAATGTGAACCCATCTGAGGGATGCCTGCGAATTGAAGTTGGTCTGGCCCCGACTGAGGGAGGCTAGTTGTGAAAGAAGAATCTGAGCCCAGCCGAGGGGGATCCAGGGCGAAGAGTAAATCGCCCTACTTGAATATTTGGAAAGGAATTTTACTTTGTTGTTTTTTACTGGTACATCAGGCCCTCTGAAGCAAGAGACCTTGAACGAAAGAGACTTGGGCACAGAAGGCCCTGATGTTGATAAAAGGAACTGCAACCTTGTACCAAAGAAACCCAAGAGTGTGCTTTGCTCGAGTGACCCTTCTTATCCCATGCTAAAACTGTGGGGAAGGGAGGCCAATGGCCTAAACTTCCTGACGTATCTTTTTGTGAACACTTCTTTCTTTTTGTGAACATTATCCAACACTATTTTGTAGCATAGCATTAAAGAGTGGCAGTAGGTTTTTTAATATAGGCCCTTTTTATTATTTGATGGTTGTAGCTTGCTCCCATCTTAGATTTAGGTTTAGATAGGCATTTTACACATCCCTGATAAAGTTCAATAAACACCCTTGAACTGTGATCACTTGTGTCTGCCTTACTTTGATATCATGCCATCTTCACAGTCCCTATTGGGAAACGGGAAAGGAAGTCTACATTTCCCTGTTCTCTTCCTTTTCGGTGATCTACCATGAAACAATAGGGCTGCATGTCTAAGAAACAGCACATGACCCATGCATTGGTGTCCTTGCGGAGGCTCATCCATACTAATGGAGAGTGATCTGTGACCAATCTAAATTTCCTGGCGGTGAGGTAGTATTTGAGGTATGATACTGCCCACTTTATAGCTAGGGCCTCCAGCTCAATGGCGGCATCGTTATTTTCTCTGGGGTATAGTTTCATGCTGATATAAAGAATATGTTGATCAGTTCCATCATGATCTTGAGAAACGACAGCCTCCAACCTGACATGTGAAGCGTCTGTCTGTAAAACTCGCCTGTTGAAATCTGCCACTTTTAACACTGGTTCACTGCACAGAATAGTATTGAGTTTATCAAAACATAGCTGGTCTTCATCTCTCCACTTTATCTTTTGGGGTTCTACCTTCTTATGTTTATCAATGAGGCAAGACGTGATCGAAGAATAACTGGGGATGAATCATCTATAATACCCTGCTAAACCCAAAGAGGCTCTTAGATCTTTCTCAGTTCTGGGCACTGAAATTTCTTGGACAGCTTTTAACTTCTCACTCTGGGGTTGAACTAGCCCGTTACCCACATGATATTTGACAGCAGATTGTGCCAAGTGACATTTCTTTGGATTCACTGTGAGCCCAGCTTTTCGCATGGCTCTGCAACTAGGTATAGATGTTTTAGGTGCTCTTCCCATGTCCTACTATGAATGATTATATCATTGATATAAGCCCCACAGAAAGAGGATTAAGTCCGGAGGACTTGGTCCATTAACCTTTGAAAGGTGCCTGGGGCCCTGTGTAGTCCAAAAGGTAATACTTTGAACTGGAATAGTCGAATAGGGGTGGAGAGAGCCGTTTTCTCCTTGTTCTCTAGATTAATGGGAACTTGCCAGTATCCCTTCGTCAGATCAATCGTGGAGAGGAAAACGATGGTGCTCCATCAATAAATTAGACATTCTATACTTGGCATAGGGTAAATATCGACTTGCAGCACCCTCTGGATTTATGTTGGAGGGTCAGAAGGTGAGAACGCCAAATTGCTACCTTTGATGTGTATCAGTTCTTGAAATGTGCTTACTTAAAGAAATTGAACTTCATAGTGGCATCAAGCAGAGTGCAGGGAACAGTATTGTCTGGAAAATGATTTCTATTTCTTATCTTTCAGATCTATTTTGTTGTAAAGAAAAGTGAGGGCATTTGGGAAATTGATTCTAGTTGCACCGTTGCTGGCCTAGTGTGCAGTGTTATTAAGAAGACATGAATGTGTTTTGAATGTAAAAAATGTGCTGTCTACAGTTTCAAACAATTGCATGTCTTAAATGGTAAACTTCTAAAAGCTCTCAGCTGAGTGGGCAAGGATTGACTAGATGTACAGTCTGAATGCTCACATTTTTATAATGCACACTGACGAACAGTGTGAAAGGATACCACCTTTTTATAGCAGGACAAATATACATTTATCGCGACAGTAACAGTCATTTCTAACATGGTGCTTATCATTTTATTGGCAAAATATTCAAAGTTTTAGCAAGCGTGAAATACATTGGCTCTTCTCAGCATGCAGTTATACTTTAAATACAGCAGACGATCGTTCAATTTTCAGAACACCTGAACTTCATTTGAGATTACAGTATCAGCATTTCTCAACTGGACAGCCATTCCACTTAACTGTAACTTGTTGGCACTCAGCAGTGAGTCTAAGCATTTAATGTGCGTAGTGTCTGAACTACCCTCCGACACATCTAGCAAGCATGATGCACATTGACATTCACAGTGGCAAGCTGCCATTGCGCTGCAGAAATGCAGGCTGTAGTGCTCTCAATTGGGCACCTATGTTGACCGTTCCCACTCTCCTTTGCCATACAGGTGACTTTCCACAGAAAAGTAGTCTGTGCAGATGCCAGTAGAGCTGAAACAGAGCCTGCTATAAATCAGGTGTGGCTTTTTAAATGACTGACCTTTCCCCAGCCCTATAATTGTCTGAGCAGCACCAGCCTCTTTTGTAATATAGCACATTTGGTTGAAGCACCTGCTGCACACATCTATGAGGTTCCAATCCTGGCTATACAGCTTCACAGGGAAATGTGCTTGCTGCAACACGTATGTGATTAGCCTGCAGGCCATAGGATACAGCTCCACTTCAGCTAACATAGCATATCACTTCTCACCAGCGCTGCAATGGAACTGACGCCTTTCAGCACCAGTGTGTTTATTTGATTTGTAGTATTAGTTAGTTTGATTTTAAATATCACTTAGCTTTGCCTAATAGTTGTTTTATTGTAAAGCATGTGGAGTGCCTTACAATGTACAGCTGATCTCACAAGCAGCTGGGTGGCACTGCCCAGGGGCAAGGTATTATAGTGGCCCTGTGCTCTTTTATGTCAATAGGCTCCCAGAATGATTTTGTGAACTACAAAGTTTGGAACGTCCTCGGTTTGGGAGGACCTGCCCCTTGTATGGAAGAGTTGGGGGTTGGGAACAGTAAAACATTGAGTTGCCTTACCTACAGGACGTGTCTCGATGAGGTTACATCGCCACATTGCTTGCTGTGAAGAACCTGGGACTTCTGCATAAGTTGGAACCTACCTTCTAGTGGTGACATAGATGAACTCCAATTCATGCCCAACCAACAGGAATACGCCTGCCCTGGACTACATCAGGATAATGTAATGTTTGAGCACCTCCAAATGGTCTTTCTCTCACCAGCGACAGAATATTCAACCTTCCTTTTTGGTATGTTTTGTGTAACCTTCCTTTGGGGTTATTTTGTGCTACAAACAGGGATCCCAAATAACTCTTTAGCCCAAACTAAATGCATGATCAGGTGTGGGGTGTATGGCTCCCAGCCCCACTGGACATGTGGATGGGTTGGAAAGGTGCAGGTAAAGATTAATGAACCCAGTACATCCATGTATAGGTAATGCGACATTTCGGTTTCAGCACAGACTGGAGGAGGCAAATGATTAGTGCCCCACCAGGAAGGATTTGAATGTGTGTTGTTTGGAAGGAATACCCAACATTTGGCTCAGCACTGCGATCCCGATTGGACATAAAAGGCGATCTACTCCCCTGTCATGCCACTACCAGAATCCCATTCCTTTGACTGTTTTTATTCAACCTTCCGAATAGGGCTCACAATTTGATCTTTAGGTTAGGCATTAGGTATGCGGTATTGGAGTGTTTGGTGTTGGCTGTGGCATATTGTTGGACCTCTATGTTCTGGTTCTTGGATTGTTTTAGGGTTTTTGTGTAGTGAAGATAGTAGTGCGATGGGGTGGATGCTATTATATGTGAAATAATCTTTCCTGCTAACTGTCTGAGGATGTTGCCCAGTTGATTGTCTGGAGTAGGTCAGGATATACGTACATCTGTAGGTCAGATATCTAGCTATTGATTTTTGGCTTTACTATACCACTCCAGGAGGTACCTTTATGTCCACTGGCATCCCAGTTTTGGATGGGTGGTACACCAAGTCTAGTACCGTGGTGGGTGTGATGTAAGAAGTTGTAGTGAGTTGGCATTGAAAGTATATATTGTAAGGGTTAAAGCTAAACATTGTTCTTAATCTTAGATAGTTATTTGGTCCTGTTGCCAGAATAACCCCACTTGCACTGTGGGGTACGGAAAGTATCTAGGGATGTTGTCTGGGTTGAGATGTCCCAGGCATCTGGAAGGACCTAGTGTGAATGTATCACATATGATTTACATATAAATAAGACATTATTGTTACATGGATAGTCTGTACTTAAGTTCCTGAATTTTGCTTAAAACTTTTCTCACAACTGTTCAATGATTTTTCATAAAAATAAGTTTTTTTATTCCATAGGCTTTCCCATGATGTCCAATGTGTTTCAGTCCTAAGGACCATCTTCAGGGACCAGGTTCTACAAAAGAATAATCAAATACATCTTGTGAGTGAATTGTTGCGCAGGATATTGTTTTCATATCATTACATGTGCTTGTTCCGTACGTCTTAATTACCTGCCTATATTGTTTTTACTTCTATGTATGCTTCGTCTTCTTCTATCAGGCTATAGATGGTGGTCCCTTTTCTGGTCTGCTTCCTAGACCTTATGTCCTTGTCTGCGGCCTGTGGTGTAAAATATAGGTTGGCTATCTTCCTTTATATTTAGTGCACTTGGTGAAATTGTAGACTAGTGGCTAGAAAAATCATATCTTAGTGGTGCAAGGCCTTTTCTTGCAGCGTGGTGCCTATCCTGGTGACCTATATACAAACATTTACAATTTGGTGTGGTCCCTGGGTAGGGATCTGTATAAATGCATCTTAATACATGGTTCATTTTAGTCTATCGTAATACATGGTTCATTGTGGTGTCTAACCATTCTTAGCTATGGATTCCTTTCTAACGCCTATCCAGGACACCAGGACCATTGGGTAGAGGTTCCCTGTATCCTGGACAGCGTGATGTATGTCATATTCAAGTGTATTAAAGGCGAGTGTTTGGTGGTATGGTGGCGTGGTGTCCGAATGCATGTTGGGTTTGCATATGCTTGGGTGTTTTGTGGAGGGTGATTTGAGTTTGAATGTTGGTACTGATGCATATCTATTTGCCTGGAGTGCTGGGAGTACCCAGAGTTCCCAGGTACAGTTGACAACTTGTGTGTTGGTACTGATGCATGTGTTTGCATAGAGTGATGGGAGTACCCACAGTAAACCAGGCACAACTGACAACTTGAGAAGACAGAGGACTTCTTGGTTCCTGGTGGCACAGATGCCATGTTATGTGATGTGTATGGCACAGGGATAGCTGTTCCCATTGTCCCTGGGGTGCAGTTGTTTGGTAATGCCCGGTGTTGTGGTTGTACTAGCTGGGACTGTAGTTGATGTCTTATGAGGCCTACCAATGTCAGATTGCCCTGCGTTTTGTATGGGAGGATTGGTCCAAAAGAGCCCCCCCTCCCCTGCATCCTCTCCCCTGGTGAAGTCCATGACTCGTCAAGGGTTCCCCCTGCCACCAGGGCCCAGGTGGTGGGTGGGCCACTGGCTGAAGACATTGACCAAACCTGTTGAATTTAGCTAGGCCCTGGAAACCATTTTGAGAAACAAAGATGGTTCGAGCCCTGGTGCACCGCAGCGCAGCCCCCACCCTTGGAGAGTTTCACTTATCCTTGTGGCCGCAGCTCTCTGGCAGATCCGCTGAGAGCCTGTTCCCACGAACAAGACGGGCATGAGCTAGTGTTAGACACCAAAACTGTAACATTTCCCCTTCCGCAGTGTATCTCTGTCCCCAGTGTGACCCGGTCAGCAGGGCCGGGGTGGAAAAGAACTGTAAAATGGTCCCCTGACAAAAGCAGAGTCCCCGACCACTGATGAACAAACCACCTGTGGTGAATGTTTTCTCTCCACTGCCTTTTTTAACTAAAAAACTGTAACCTCCATGTAGATGGTAGAATGTGTGCTTACATGACATTCGGGATGGAGTACCCACATCCCCGCAGCTATGTGTAAATAGTAAGATGTCCCGGGGGTCTTCGTGTTATGTGTTTCACCGAGAAGACTGCACCTCATGGCCCTGTGCCATAACTGAACTAATGCTGCTAGAGCGCAAAGGAGAACAAATGCAACCCTAGTGAGAGTTTATGTAAGGAATGCACTAAAAGACACCATTTGTAGGTCCAAGCTCACTATGTGTCACTATCGCCAGCCTTGTTGACGGTTTGTTCTTGCGTGCTCCACCAACCTTTCCACTACCTCACTTATCGTAAATGTATAGAAATGTAACAGAATGTTGTGGGTGTTAAATATTTAGCGTATAGATAACGTGTGTTAATCGGCCATGTGGAAGGCACTAACAATGTCAAAACATAAACGTTGAAGACTCAATGGGTACTGTATATTATATGAATGTTTATGTCTTCTCCACGTAAATCTGAAACACTCGAGGAAGATACCTTTGTGAACACGTGCAAGGCCATTCCCCCTTCCTCCCAGTGAAGCCTGTCAGACGAAAAAGCAGAGGCCTGTGCTGCCCTGCTCCACCTCCCCCAATTCGGCTGGAGTCGCTTCAAGCATTCACATTCCCCCGCAGCACCCAAGGCCACGGCCTGCCACCTGAATTATTTACAACCCAGCAGTAAACCCTGGCCTTAAAACACAGATCCAAATGCGCCCTTTCTTAGGCTCCATGTCCCACTGGCTCACCTTAGGTTAATGGCCCCTGTAAAATTAGGACACCCAATATTATGGCAACACTACAGGAACACATCCATAATGACTTCTAACAAGACATGATAACACGGACCGCCTGTCCCATGCCCCGAGACCCAACCCCACGACCTATGATACCCGGTCAACAGGACGAAGGTAACCATGTATTGATGAATCGCCAGCAGACCCCACTCTCGGTGCATTCCTCCTGTGTTGCATTAACCTGTAGAATAACCTATTGGAAGATTTACCAGGGAAGATAATATTACAATGTTGAATGACTGCGGTGTGCGTGGCCCTAGGGCAGAAAGTCAGGAAAGACATTCATCTCTGACACTGGTCACGGTTGGCACAACAACACCATCCGGATGAGCCAAGCTGACCTGCCAGGCCCAGCCCAACCCACGAGGGCATCCAGTGACGTCCACCAACCACATCGCAGCAGCACCTATAGTTAGTCGTCCCCACCCAATCCCCACGAACTTGTGCCCCCTATAGCATGTAGGTTCTTATGACGCTTTAGTAAATATATACGCCTGTCTTTGCTATTGTGAGACAGAGCGCTCTCGGAGTTTGCAGAGTTCTTTGCATGCCCTATTCTGATTGATAAACTCCCATTTAAGCTCACCCGCACTTTGTCCTGGCCTTATTCCCATCTTGGGAGAGTCCATTATTGTCTCTCATTGAGGGGAGGATCGTGCTATCTGGGGGACGCTCGCCTTCAGCTTCTCAGAAGGGCACATGCAACACTACTCTTTGGTGGTTGTGTTGCTGGTGCCTTAGGCTTTCTAGGTCGGCATGCCGGAGCTCCGAGGATTGTTGTACTCATTGACCCTCCCAGTGGTACTACATCCGTTTGATGTGTTTTACCATTGCATAGGTCTGACTGGGTTGTGACGTTACCTTGGACTCCTGTGGGTGTGTGTCTGAATCTGTATGTTTGTTAGGGTAGGAGCTATTGTGGTGCCAGTGTGTAAGGAAGGGAGATGGTGCATCTTGGGTTGGATGTCTAGTTTTCTCCT
Source organism: Ambystoma mexicanum (assembly GCF_040938575.1). NCBI lineage: Eukaryota > Metazoa > Chordata > Amphibia > Caudata > Ambystomatidae > Ambystoma > Ambystoma mexicanum. Next base: position 745,153,369 of record NC_090927.1, on the reverse strand, counting down.
GCTGGGCATTCCGGAGTGCCAGTATAATGTTGATGCACGTATATTATTGACAGTTCAAGAGAATGTCGTTGCATGGCTACCTGTTCATATGAATAATGAAGCACTCTGGACTTTAATACGGTTCCCTGTGGTCTGTGACTGGGAACCACCATCATCTTCTACTAGATAACAACACACTTCTAAAAAGGTATCACATTCTCAAAAGATAACATTTAGAATGAGGCATCTTCCAACTTACAAGACGAGTGCCAGTGAACAAAAGGTGGACAACTCTGAAAATGGGATGTTGAAGACATTGCCTACAAAACAAATAGCTGATCTGAGCTCGGCTGGCAGCATGTTCTATTGTGAGGGACTGTGGAACCCAAAGGAACATTTTCAAAGTCTTTCATTGACCTATGACAGAATAGTACATCTTTCTTAGCATGAACGATGCTAGGGAGGGCAGTATCAGCTGACCCTATGGAACCCAAGACATTTTCCTGGACCAAGAGGACTGGAATCCTCCAAGACTGACTGATGACAATCTATTTTGAAGCAAGGAACCAAACCAGAAAAAGGGCCAGACATCGAAGGCTCATCTTTGACTTCCAAAAGACAGGAGAGCAAGGTGTTAAGTCTGTCTTACACAAAGACTTACACAAAGTCACTGAAAGAAGGAGTGACACCAGGTAGTTAACCCCCAAATTGGCAACAATAAGTGAGCTGACCTATACATCAAGCAGGACTGTCTGCATTATGTGCCCAGTTCTGTGACTGGGTGGGATATGAAGAAGCAGATGAAAGGTATTAAGATGGAATTTATGGCACGCAACCTTATTTTTGCCAAAATGCCATGTCCATACATTTAATGTAGAAGCACCATTATTTCACAGCAGTTCTTCTGTACTTTTAATAGGACCGTGCCTGTACTTCTCAGATTGTCTCTACCTTTGATGACACAGTGCCAGGGGTGGATAAGGGATGAATGGGCATAACTCCCCTCTTACCCTCTTTAGCAAGTACAATGTGCACTAGCAGTCTCTGTGTTGTGGTTTCACTGGGGTAAGGGATTTTCAGCTATACTGCTCTTAAAAAGGCACCTTTAATTAAATCCTTGTTTCACAACCTTGAGACACAGACCCGTTTATAAACTTTATTTCCCTATAGGAAATTACATTCAGATGCTGTTGCCGAGCCACTCATAAATCAAGTATGCCTTCCTTGTCGGTGACATTACCTTAGCTATACAAGCATTACAGAGGCTGTGGTCTCTTTTGAAATATCGCTTAGCCAGTTGAAACACCTGCTGTATAGATCGATGTTCAACTTGCAGCTCTGAGATTTCAATACCCGTGATATCCCATGCTGTGTGTGTCTCCTCCTCCTGTGCAGGTCAGAGGTTCAAAACCCAGCTTGGATGAGATAGCCTCCCACTTCACACACAAAATGCAATTCTCCAGCTGTGAAAGTACTGGCACTTTTTTAGATGCCTGGTATATTTTTAGTGGGACAGTAGCCGCTCTTTTTAACAGTGCGTCTATATTTTATTTGGCCATGTGCTTTCGTTTTTATTGGTTTTATATCTGTAAGTACCATCTGACATGCTCCCCAGAGTGCTGAAATTGCAATAGGCTTGACTGAGCAACACCTGCACTAATACTTTTTGTATGACAAACACCACCTCTCAGCAGATCTGCTGTACATGTATATGTAGGCAGAGAACATCTCACCAGGGCTTTCATACTTTTAATAGGATTTCACAGACTTTTTTGAAATGCTGATAGAGCTGTAATGGGACTGTGTGCACTTTCCAGCATGGCTGCTATACTGTCTGAGATAGTGCTCACACCTCTCAGTGGGAATGCTATAGGTTCAACAAGCCAGCACTGTACTAAATGCAGGGCACTTGGTTAATAGAACTGAACTGACCCTTCTTAGTGCTCAACAGGGTTACTAGAATCAATCAACCGGTTTGCTACAGTTATAACAGACAGTACCAGCACTTACAGAATGTCAGCCACAGTTAAAATCAGAAAGTACCTGGGCTTCTGAGTAAGGTTTGTAGTACTGTTTCAATGCTTAGTTTCAATCTTTGGTCTCCCATCTGAGAACGCAGGGAGTCTAAATGGCCTTCTGGTGCTAGTGAGAAGGCATTCAGCACACTGGTGTGATGTATCTAATGTACATTTACGAAACTCTTCTCCACCTATATCTGCCATATAACTGACACCTTTGAATCTTCACCAGACTTTCAAAAATATTCACAACGCAGTTATTTTGTTGTTGTTATCATGTATCTGAGCACAGAAGGAGAGATGTGTGGTTTTTCCATGAAACGTTCCTTTTGATATCACATGCCGCTACAATAAGAATACAGAGCAAGACGTGATGATGCGCTGTTCTCTTTGCCTTGACTGCGCCTCGGACAGACATTCCGCATAACAGGCCATTACGAATTAAGCAGAATTACAGATTTCACTCCACATTAATTTGAGCCTTTATCCGTGTGCTCTGTGGCATTACCTTTTCATCGGACATGTAAAGCACTATTCTGCCATTCCAACAAACTTTGATATATTTCTTTATCACAATCAGAAGTCTGACTAAGCCTCAGTATTTTCAGAAACAGAACTTTTAGTCTATTATCAAATGTAGAACACTGAGTGGATCATGGGAATATTACAACAGGCGCCGGAGTTAATACTGGGTGTCCTCATTAGCAGAGCTCTGTGTGGGGATTTCTAAATGCTTACATTTACACTTCTGTGATTCATGTGCAAGTTCTACAATCATAAAACTTTTTTTTAAACCGTATCACAAGTAAAAAAACAAAATCTCTGAATATTGATTTATTGTACTGCACAATATCCTGAGGTCCTGTTGCATGGCACAGTATTCTGAAGTGGATTCTTCTATTGTGTTATACTGCTGTGGGGCAATATTTCTTCTGAATTCACTAAATTTGATTTCTGATTACAATATTTCGCCTTGTTCAATATTCTCGACGGTAGTTTATTTTTCTAAAATTGAACGTGGAACAATATTACTGGTGGATAGTATTGATTGTGGCACACTACGTATTAAGAGAATTCCTTCTACTCTGGCTCAATGGTTGAGGTGAGGAGGAATGAGGCTATTTCACAGACTGCAAACCATGCAGACATTTTCTAATGGGAATATGAAGGTTTTAAGCTGCAAAGGACTAAAGAACCCAGCTACTGTGGGAAATTGCAATATTTTAGTAAATTCATACCTGTTGTAAAACAAATACCAGTATAGGTTACTTACCCAAAGCGGTTAGAACCTGAGTTCTACCAGTAAAGCTTTGAGTTGGTTGTGAATCTGTTTCTTGTGATCCTTGAGCATGCTTCCACCAAAGGCGCTAGTTCATTTAGTTGCTTCACTCGTTCAGTAAGTTGACAGCAGTCAGATTTTCATAAGGTCCCAACAGCCAGCACCCCCACTCAGAAACTTGTTCCAGCACCACTGTCCTTGAAGACCTCTGCCAACAATTGTGTTGCCTTCCTGTCGACACGATGGTCCAGCAACTCATCCATTCTTCCCTCCTTCATTGGAATATGTGCCCTCTGCCAAGAAACCATTTCTGGCAGCACCTTCCCTGCTCTAGTTATCTCCCCGTTATCCATAGGACTGTACCACTAGCTGTCGCCCTCTGCATTTTGTGACTCATATCTGTAGTATAAAGTCACTCATGCATGGCCCTCTGAAATGCCCTGCAACCCTTTCCACCCCAGTCTGAAAACACCCTTGCCACCCACCTATTTCTGGGCGGCCATTCTTCCAACGAAGTGTGTGGGATCAGCAACCCACTTCCACTTATGCATGCCTTTCATTGGTCATATTGGCACCATCTAATGCAATCATAATTCTGAGTCCATTTCACCTCACCTCAACCAAGCAAAGCCCCCAAAATGTACTTGCGATTTACTGATCACATCCATGTACTTGATCAAAGTTCTGCTCAGGGAACTGTTCGCAATAAATACATTCAATTTTCACTTGTCATCGGCACCCTTGGCCATCTGTTCAATTCCTCCACCTCTTTGCATACCTGCTTGCACCTCACCTCCGTGTGCATCGGTTTCACAATGCCCATAAACTCCCTGGCCCATATCTTCTCTTTCGTGGCCTTCATTAAATGTGACGCTAGTGGCTTTGAGAGCCCCTTACAGGGAGGGGTGCAGGGCCCCCGCTCATCCTTGGATGACAACTTATGGCCTCTGCTGCCCCCCTCATAGGGAGGCCTCTGGCCCACCTGTGTTCTATTCCACCCCAATCATCCTTGCTGTTTGTGTCTCCCTCACCACCTTATCCCTCTCTGTCCTGTATGCTGATCAAGGGACATCTGTGCCTATATGTGCACACACATCTCTCTTCGAATCTCATCACATCACATCCAGACCCTTCCCCCAATCTTGCGGAGTCACCCTCTCTCCCCTACCATCACATATGCTCTCTATCCAATCCCCTATACGGAAGAATCCTATGGGGTCCACCAAGCTTTTTTTCATCCCACTCCTTATTTTTCTGCCGGCTCCTCTCCCCCACATCTCTACCATACCATGACCGTTCCCAGTCATGCTCCTTATGCTACATACTTCCTCTCGACCGAAGGTCCACCGAGGGGCACCAGTATGCTTTTCCACTCCAGCCAGTTCGGAAAGGTGACCTATCTCCATCTAATTCCATACCTTTGAAGTGGGAGAATGGAAGACCAGGCTCCCGTCCTTCACCTCTCGCGCTTGGCCTAGAGGGTCACGGCCCAGACACCCGCCGCGGGAAGAGTTTGTCCATTTACCAGACGACCAGGTACCCTGGTACAGGAACATACGGATGTGTCCACCTGCCTGCCCAGCAGCCCGCACTGGCCATGCCGACACCTGCGGCTCGGATCAGCTAGACTAAAAACCACACGTCGTTAGAGATGCCATGACGACCTAGACAACGGGAAGCACATCTGTACAAGTATACACACTTAACATTTCCACACCAATTTACACGAAGAACATACTCAGTGCTCTGACGTAGGCGACAGGCATATTCACGGACGTGCATCTTTATTATTTTTACATAGGTTTTCAGAATGCAGAAACGCAAGATGCATCATGAACTCATCTATAACGCTTGCTCACGCTTCCCTTGAAACCCGTTACCACCATGAGAGGTATAATGGAAACACGATACTGGTCATGGAAATGTATGCTACTATAATCTAAAGCACCTATGCACCAAACAGACTACTTAAGCACCAGGCCCGAGTAGGCCTCAAACAAGAGCTCCCGTGGACATTAACAAAGCAAGAGTCAGGTTGCTGATCCTGCAGAAAGAACCCGATGGAGCAACCAGCCAAGGTCGCAATGTTGCAAGCCCACATCCAAGAACAAATCATCAAAGGCACGATGTTGCAACCTCGCACTCCGCGTACCAACGTTAAAGTCATATCTACAAATTAAACCAGACACACAGTGGAAAAGCAATATTAATTGTGCAGAATTCTGCCTCAAACACGGTCCCGCCTCACGTGACCAAGCCGAATCTGACGAGATGCCAAAACCCAGGAGAGAAAAGGCGTCTGGGTCCCTCACTACGAGACACAGGCCGAGACACTTGAAAGGCTCAATGGACACCTGCTACAGTGGGAGCGGTCAGCCTTCCACCTATGAATAAATCCTCACATTGTCTGCACGTACCCATATTGAAACATTGTTGCAAACACAGGTACACCGAGAGCTGGGAACAACGGTGGTCCCAGGCTGGGGAGCTCACGGATGCACCAATCAGAACATGGGGCTCTTATCTCAGACGTCAGTAACATTAGCCAATCCTCAGGAGCCTTCATGTAACAATTCTTATGTATCCAATTATAGGGACAACCCAGATATACCACCTGACTACACCTTGTCCACTAATATCATTCTCTATATGTGTACTATACTAACCCTACCACTCGAGCAACCAATTAAGAGTGGCGATAGGTTTTTTGTTAACTTTCTGAAGTGACGCAAGTAGCGCGTCATAATGCAGTAAAAAGGGCCTGCGAGCCCCACGATTATGTGTGTGTCAGGACGGACGCGTACGCTCCTTGACCCATCCCTGCCGTTTTGTATAAATAAACAGCAGAGTCGCCTTGCTCCTTGTGTGCGTCTCATACTCTATCTCATCTGGGATATACGGGAGGAGTTGGGGCCTCCCTGCCCGGAGGTCTGCGGACGGCCCGGCCGACCCCGGCAGAATTTCCCCCCGACACCTTGGTTGTCCCACCATGCCCTCCTTTCTCTTTACACAGGAGGAGGCAACGCTGGGGACCACTCTGACTCTGCCTCTGCTCGTCCCCATTCACAATTTCACCCTCATCTTCTCTCATTAGACCCCACATGGGCACCCTTTCCTGGCAATGAAGTGTAACACCCCAGCCTCCTCCTCTGAGGACTCCTGTAGCAGACCTTAAGTACCTTTCCCCACAGCACCCTTCTTGGCTTCATTCCATGTGACAACCTGCACCTCTACTGTGTGCCTCAAACCTGGACCCTTGTTCACCAGCAAAGCAAAGCAAGGTCACTGGGGAGCTCTTTCATCCCTCAAGCCTAGCCCAACCATCACCATCATTTCCAAGCCCCAAAACCTATCCTGGTGGTGCCCACACCCCTTGCGCACCTCCCACCACCATCTTTAACTATACCATCAGCTTCCTCTGCACCTTTGGCTCCCCTTCATGCTCAACCCATTCAAATATCAAGATGTCATCCTGAGTTGCAACTTCTTCGCTATTCCCTGCTCCACAAAGAGGCTCCTCACAGTCTTCCCTCCTTACAGCCATGAAAGAAACCTTGTTGTGGAGCTCACCTTGCACATGCTTGCCACCCCCAGATTCTAACCTGCCTGTCACTACCCTGCTATTTTTGCCACTCCGTCACAGAAGCCCCAGGTTCAAGCCTCGTCCTGGGCCTCCCCTGACTCTTAATATCCTTCTCTGCTTCAGCACCCCTTCCTCTTTGGTATCATACCAGCTCTTTTTAAGCCTCTTCACCACTGGGTGTCTGGGTGGCTCAAAGACAAGTAATTAGGCATCTTCAAGGGTTTGATTCTGAAGGTTAATAGCGCTAATTGAGATCCTTTGTGTTCCTCTTTTCTCCACGCATCGGGAACTGAAAATCTTACGTTATTACATTGGATTGACTGGGACCACGACTTAAACACTTTGTGATGATCCATTAGTTAATTTCTGCAACCGCAAAGGAATAGAGGTATGTGCAGGACATCCCTAATTTAATCACAACATGTATTAATTGCGAAGCTTTAGTATGTGACATTTACACTACATATATATCTACATTTATGGTTTCTCGGGTCTATTACAGTTGAGCAACCATCCTACCGGACACCAGCTTGCAACTGTCAGTCTGGACATATCAGTCGGACGCATTACTAGTCATTACTACAAGGTACCCTTCAATTGTTAATGAGCTTATCAGAATGTTTCATGAGCTGGCGTCTGGTTGTGCACAGTACTATGATATAATTGTACATAACATGGTTTAAATTGCCCCATACACTAATTTCGTGTTACACATTGTTCTCTTTCCTTTTTCTTTTTCATTGGGCTTTCGATTCATACCCATCAATGGGACTAGGTATGTACCATAATCGCTTCAAAGTTCTTTTTGTTTAAATTTTTAGTTGATGTTGCATTATTGTGATTGTCGTCTACATTGATTTGGGCTGCTATTACATTTTACAATTATTATAATTATTGTTCACATTGACTTGGGCTGCTACTATAACTTTTATTGTTATTTTTCATTCGACAACTTTTTTACACGTTGGACTATTGGTCCTTATATATTCCAATTCATATTGTGATACATTATGTTTGGGAATTGGCACTTTGTCCCCGGGGTTGAACGGCGGGTTGTTAACCCAATTGGTTGTATCAAAGTATAATTTGCATTATCTACTTATTATATGCTAATATGTTAACAGCCTCTGATGAAGAGCTATGTGATGCGCGAAACACGTGTTAGGCTGCACATTTATTATTTCTAGACCAATAAATCAATGTGCCTTTCGAGCAACAGCAAAACTATCACAATTGGCGCAGTCTGACTGTTATGGTATTAATTATTCTACTTAATTGGAGTGCTAAGGCCTAGTATCCCGTCTCAACAGTCACCAGCAGCCTTCGTGACGCCCTATTTCAATTGCAAGTGCGGTGGTCCCCTAGTGACTCTTTGGCCACCTGGGTTTTCTGATTAGTTATTGTAATAGTAACAAAACTTGTAAAAGTGCCTTTGTGGTACTAACCTTCAAAACTTTTTAACGTACATTAAGGCAGGCAGGGTTCTACCTATGGAAGAAGACATCCCTGTGTAAGATTCAATATAGAAATTCAGTATCTCTGATATTGTGCAGTATTTCCGTTTTAGGGTTTTATAAGAATGAACTCACCCTGCTGTGATGGTAGGGGTAACAGCAGCCGGGTAGAGTCAGGAACTATGTCATAGAGGCACTGGATTCTCTGGAGGGGTTAAAGAGGCGAAACAAATGTTTAGTTATACAGTAGAGGAATAAGTAATCACCCTGTGGGCAACAGGAGTAAGTCCCCTGCTATAGGTAGATTCATGTGTTCCTATAACCGGGGCATGTTGTCTGTTATTAACTTATGGTAACATCATGACAGCTCGTAAACTATAGTAATATGTATGCTAGACTACACATGGATAGGCTTGGTATTCACCCGGCAGTAAGGTCAAAATAAATGTGATATTTCAATGTTTTGATGGATGAACATACGGACTTCGCATGACGTGCCACGTAGTTGGAAGATGCAAAATAACTCGCCATACGTGCGCTAACTTGTGCCGTGACTGATAATTGTGTGTGGCTACCAGTCAACTCTTGCTTGTATTCACCTAGCAGAAAGGTCAAAATAAATGTCATGTTTAAATGGCTGAACATACGGCGTTCACATAATATGCCACGTAAATGGGAGATACATAAAACTCGCCCTTCGTATATTAAGCCGTACCGCGACCAATAAGCGTGTGCGGCTATCAGGCGACTGTTGCCATTCTAATGCTGGCATTACTGTGTGCATTGAACTAAAGATAGTCCTATGTCTGACCTGCAGGAAATGCGGGTCAGATCCTTGGCCAAGGAGAGTTTCGTAAGTAGTGATGCCTGCTTACCTAGGAGATACAGTGAGGAATCGGAGCCGACCATCTGGGAGCCGTGCGGCCCAATCCCTCACTGTTTATGTGGTTGTCATGTGTGCGTGCGCGCCGGAGCCACGTAACTCGGCCACCATCTTGGTGTGGGACAGGGTGTCCATGAATGCAGACGGAGGGACAAACCCTTGTCCCCAGTTACAGACTGGGTTAGAAAAGATGTAAATAAACCAATGGAGACAATCTCATTGTTGGATGAGGAAGAGTAAAGAAACGGGATGTCAAGAATCATACATCAGAAAATAGTCGTGAAAATAAGGCTTGAGGCACTAGGTTCAGTGCTACTGTATGAGATGTGGAAACATATATGATGTAAAAAATGATGCGATGTAATGTAAAAAAATGATGATGTAAAGATGATGTGATGTAATGTAAAACAATTAATACGCACGCAGCACATGCGCTCTACTAAACACAAACACGCACGCACACACACATAAACACATGCGCACACCACACACCATATATGTGGTATATACTTTTTTGTTTAAACGTACCATTAGTTTCCAAAGTTGCCTTCATTCTTCTGTACAGGCCTCTAACATTGCAGTCAGCAGCAAGGTTCAGAGAATAGCAGGCAGTGAAAAGATAAAACGTGGGGCCCAGGGATATGTATTTGGTTGCCAGGCAACCTGGGCTGGAGCAGCTGCACTACTCAACTCACCACCTGGCCTGAACTTTAATCATGGAATTGTATTGTTTACTGAGCTGACAGGTGGAGGTGGAGCTTAGGCAAGAAATGACACGACGTATTATGTGGATAAAAATGTACCTGAGGAAAAAAAGACTCAGACAAAAATCGGCCCATACGTAAGCCCACAAGACCATTCCAGTTTGCAGTTTGGTGAAGCATCATATCACATAGAGCAATGAAGATGATTGTTGGATAGCATTTATAGCGAATGGCGACCAGAAGCATCCCATCCAGGTACACCCACATTAGAGATGTATTGCACTGTGTATATCTATGTGAGAAGAGTGTCAACAGACTTAGAAACTATGATATGTCTCTTTATTTCGTTTAGGAAATTTCCAGGAAGATTTTTGAGGACACAAAGAAATTACATCTTGTTTTTAGTTCAATTTTTACACATGCAAAACTATTAGTACAGCCCCTGAGGAATGTCCGGCACTTTGCAGGCCACTAGGACAGAAACATGTGCATGTGGGGCTTCGAAGAAGTGTACAGAGCTCACGTTAACGAGTTTGACTAGCTCTGACATTTTTATTGTTGTTTGTTTGGAGTTTCAAAAAGTATTGTTTTGTTTTACACATCTTTGAAATATATGTGTTGGTATTGTGTTTCATATACACCATAAGATTTTTTTTTTTTCTTTTTATTTTTTGAATGTATATGGGGTGGGGGTCAGGTCAATTTCTTCAGGACAGGAAGCAAAAAATGAGTGGGCACCACTTGAACATTAATCTTCTTAACAGTCTTAATGTTAATATGCAAAGTCTCTGATAAACAACTATCCTTAGAAATGTAATACAGTGTACAGGAGCCGGCTGTAAAAGGTTAGGAGACACCCAAACCAAAAAATAACAGTTCAACAACGCTCACGTAGATTTCTAAATGACATGCTTCCACGTTTACAGATACTGCTCACAGATCACGGTGTAGCGGGTCGATTTTGACGCTTTCAGCGCTAAGTTGGTTTGACTGCAATACATTTGGCTAATTCAGACTTGCTCTGATGAAGGAATTTCCATTCCGAAATGCATTGGCATAACCAAAGTCTGTTGATGAAGTGATTTCTGGCAAACTCTTCCTAGTGTCTACTCTTTATTTTTTCAAAAATGAACTTTGATTTGACGGATAAAATCATCGTTGGAAAAACAACTGGATTTTTTTGAATTTTTTTGAGTGTTGTTACTTAATAATCTTCAAGGTTCTTATTGAAGGTTCATAAAATGTGCATTTAATTTAATCCCAGATTGGGACTCCAGAGAGCGGCTGTTTGACTGGGTATCTTACCTAGTCTCTTGCCTCCACAATTTCTTCAGGACACCCTAAGCATATGCTGTCACTTTTTTCCTGGCTAAGAAGCTGGATGCATTAAATGTAACCTTTCTTTATGTTAATGATACTACGTATATATCCCACTAAATAGGAAGGTGAATGTATCCCCTTAGGTGGAAGGTCCGAATTCAGTGAACAAATGTAGGGAGATTCCATAGGAATCAATTTGTAAATGCCTTCTGCAATTATTAATTGCAGGTGGCATTTACACTTTTTAGAGCACAATGATGAAAAAAAGGTGTTAAGGTGATTTAGTCTTTTTTTAGCACCTATTTTTTACTACTAACTAACTCACGTTCCATAGTGATGTAGTGTGAAAGAAAGCCGTAAAAAGTCTTGAGTAAGGCTTTTACGCCTTTCATTCATGCCACGTCACATTTTCAATCATATGTATGGCAGAGAGGAGGGACAGAACGCAACTTGCGTTTCGGCTGCCTCCCTCACTCTCCACCATACAAGTGCTCCAGCATGTGCCCCGGCATGTATTTTCATGCCAGTGAAAATGATGGAGATCCCTATGGGGTCTGCCGGCTTTATGCACCAACATAAAGCCGGCAGACCCCATAGGGACCCATTGTACACACTGCTTGCCATGCTAGTATGGCAGGCAGCATGTACAATTACAATTAAACGCTGCCCAACATGTGTGCATGGCAGGAAGCATGTACAATAAATAGTAAACAGCGCCTGGCATGCGAGTATGGTGAGCAGTGTTTACTCACTTTGCCCAGAGGAGTGCAAAAGTGCACAGCAAAATGTGGCATACACACATATACAGTGCCTTTTGCCCTGCACATTTACACTCCGCCATGCAAATGAACATTTGGCAACGGGGACCTGGCTAAGCCTGAGTTCAAACGTAACAGGTTCCTGCCGTCAATTTACTGGTTGGAGCAACATGAGCTCTTATGTATTTGAGGTGTGCAACTGGTTTTCAATAGTTTTTTGTAGGGGGATTGTTGTTTACTGATATACCTACATATGAACAGTACCCACTGGGCTTCCCTCTGCCCTTGCCCTGGGTTACCTGAAGCCACACATAGTTTCCTTCGGCCAGATAGCCTTGGGCAGGAATCATACAATTACTGCGCCGAGTTTACTGTGCCGGCCAAAAATGGCCACTTTATTTTATTTTTTTAACCCCATTTCTCAGCATATATATGTGGGGGATGGGGTACAGTAAATAATTAATGTTGGGGGGATTATGGGGGTTTGCGGGGGTCTCCCCTGCATATATAGTCTGTGAAAAGGGGGACGAAAAAAGTGAAGAAATAAAGTCATCATTTTCGGCCGGTGCAGTAAACTGGGCGCAGTAATCACATAGATACCCCTGGGCACAGTATTTGGCTATGACCCTGATCACCCATAGCCACCCAGAGTGGCCATCGGACATGGCCTGTGGCACATGCTCTAGGTCCCTCTCCTCCCAGGCCCCTGGCCCAGGGCTGGACTGGCCTACAGGGAACTCTGAGGATTTCCTGGTAGGCATTTGCACTCTGGGCCTCTTTTGTGTTGCATTGCCAAATGTTTCCATAATGAAAGGGTTGGGCTTGGTGAAAATGTGTAATATGGGGCCACTTTGAAAAAATGTTTCCAGGGCCTCTTTTGTTTCCCAGTCCACCCCTGACCTGACCATGGCTATGTTTCTCCCAGAGCCACCTGTAGTACCCACGGGACACGGCCTGTGGGCATGGCCATTGCCCAGCGTGCTCTCCAGCCCAGAGGCTTCTTGATTGTCCACTGCCATGCCCTTGCCACCCCAAGCCAACCTCAGCGGCCATCACATTCCCCTGGGCCCCAGAAGCTACCTTAAATAGCCACCGAACAGCGCTTGCAGTTATGGCCATTGGCCACCTCTTATAGCAACGCTCTGGGCCCCCAACAAGCCTCCCAAAATGCATTTCAATGGTTAGCAGATTTCGTATTTGGTGAACAAACTTAAAGTGCAACTGCGTGTGTAAAACTGGCATAATTTGATGCTTTTTGGGCACTCAGGAATGCGACACTCAGACATGGAGCCTTTTTTTTTTGTTCGAGGCTTTTGTTTCAGTAGTAATGTCTACAATGTTACTCTCTCCTATGCCCCTGGGCATAGGGCCTACAAATCTAGCGCAAAATGATGCCTGCCATGTTGGTCATATTGTCTGCCATTGCTGATCTCCAGCCTGCACTCGAGATTCCCCACAGGCTACTTTAAAGAGCCCAGAATAAGGAATCTGGCCAGGTTCCTCCCCCCGTTGCTCCCACCCTTCAGGTTCCACCCCCCGTTGCTCCCCTAAACCCCAAAATGTTACTGTTTCCTACGCCTCTGGACATATGGCGGAAAAATCTAGTGCACAATGCTGCCTGCCATGTTGGTCATATTGTCTGCCATTGCTGATCTCCACCCTGCACTCCAGATTCCCCACAGGTGGCTTAAAAGAGCCCAGAATAGGGAATCTGGCCAGGTTCCTCCCCCCATTGCTCCCACCACAGGTTCCACCCTCCGTTGCTCCCCCCCAACCCCAAAATGTTACTGTCTCCTACACCCCTGGGCATAGGGCCTAAAATTCTAGCGCACAATGCTGCCTGGCATGTTGTTAATATTGTCTGCCATTGCTGATCTCCACTCTGCACTCCAGATTCCCCACAGGCGGCTTAAAAGAGCCCAGAATAAGGAATCTGGCCAGGTTCCTCTGCTTTTCAAAACTGAATTAGTTGAAGCCTGAGAATCGAGATGAAGCTGTCAGACTACGCCAATGCAATAGCAGGCTGGCTCATTCATGTGTAGCGTCCGGGCTCAATAGAATGGGCATGTTAGATGGATGTTCTTCCTCAGTGGAAATTAATTCTAAGGATGCATATCTGGCACCAGTGTCCGGATGGATAGAACATACAGAGCATTCAAAAGGTTGTACACACATTTACATATATGTTAAATATAATCAGTGACACAAAAGCAGGGGTCAACTCCTAAAATAAAAGTGGGGTACTCATTAAAATACCAGGTGAAGTAACGTCAGCAGAAATTAGCATATGAAGGTGGACTCTGAAAAACGTATGGTGGGGGCTACTGAAAAAAGTGTGGGGACTCAGTCCACCCACGTGTACCCTCGACTTGAGCCAAAGATAACCAGAACGACAGTTACGCTACATGTATCCTTGCCAAAAGGCAAGCGGACAGACCTATTGATATTGATATTTTATTTCGATCGCGCTCGTACAGAAGTGTTTCAGAGCACGGCAAGGGAGGGGAAGCGAGGGGAACAAAACAACGATCTTACTAGGCCCAGTAACATTGAGAACGTGCAAGTGCATGGGAGAGGGGGAGGGGAAAGGTGCATGGAAGGGGGGAGAAATGGAAAGTGCGAAGCAAAGGAGAAACATAAATAATAATAAATACATAAATAATAAAGGCAACAAACAGTTGTAGTGCAGCCAGCAATTGGCAAGTGCTAGGTTTAAGGCAGCAGACAGGGTAGGTCTGATAAGTGCAGGAAGAAAAAGGGGGAGACTGTATGGGTACAGATAGAGACCCCAGTGCAAGGGGTGGCCCGGAGGCAGTGGGGGAGGGTGACAGGGTGAGCAGGTACCTGGGCCCGAAGGACAGAGGGTGACCAGGTGCACGGTGCCAAGAGAGAACAGATCAGCAGGGGAGAGGGGGAGCGAAGGCAGAAGAAAAGAGGAAGGTCTTGAGGTGCTTCCGGAACCGGAGATGGTTCTCCTCAAGTTTTAGAGTGGCAGGGAAGCTATTCCAGAGGGAGGCCCCAGCTGAAGACAGAGTACTACCCCAAACTTGTTTCTTCGAAAAACGACTGACCCTGAGGGAGTTAGAGGTAGAGGAGCGAAGCGCTCGAGAGGGGAGGTATTTGCAGAGGGATAGCTGAAGGTATTTTGGACCCAGGCCCCAGGAAGCCTTGTGGACAATGCAGAGGGTTTTGAATTTAATCCTTGCATCCACTGGGAGCCAATGGAGAGCTTTCAGAGCTGGAGAAATACGATCCCAGGGCTTGAGGCCAAGGAAAAGTCTTGCAGTCCTGTTCTGGATTAGTTGCAGAGGGCGGAGAGTAGAGGCAGGTAGATTTAGAAAGAGGCTGTTACAATAGTCCACCCTAGAGAGAACCAGAGCTTGGGAGACCATGAGTTTCTGGGGGAAGGAATGGAAAGGCAGAGTACCTCTGAGGAGGTGCAGTAGGAAGTTTGACTTTTTGGAGACATCAGAGATGTGGGCGGAGAAGGAAAGTGTGGAGTCAAAGATGACCCTGAGGTTCTTAGCCTCACAGGTGGGGGTAGGAGGAGGGCCAAGGGAGGCCGGCCAGAGAGTGAGGGGAAAGGATGGTGAAGGTGTGTCGATGAGGAGGATCTCCGTCTTGCTGGCATTCAGACAAAGATCATTGGCGGCACATCAATCTTGAATGGCAGTTAGGCAATCAGAGATGAGAGAGGAGGTGGCTGAGAGCAGCCTGGAAATGAGTTGAGTGTCGTCAGCGTAGCACTGGAAATTTGAGCAGAAAATGGCAATACAGTGGGTGAGAGTTGGCAGGTATTGGTTGAAAAGCCAGGACAAGAGGTTACACCCCTGGGGAACACCACAGGTAGATAGGAAGATAGATGATAGGAAGGACCCAAGTTGGACCTGAGAGGGTCGATCAGAGAGGAAAGAGGTCAGCCAGACCAGAGCCTGATCAGTGATACCCAGGTTATCATTGAGACGGTTTACCAGGATGGTATGGTTGACCGTGTCGAAGGCATAAGAGAGATTGTGGAGGATGAGGACAGAGAGAATGTTAGAATCAAGGTTGGAGAGCAGATCTTCACGGTTGTTCAGGAGATCAGGTTCCGTGCTTCTGGCGGCTCTGAAGCCAGACTGGTGGTCATGGAGACAGCCAACAGAATTGGAATGAAGGTTAACCTGAGAGATGGCCAACTTTTGTTTGCCCAGAAAGGGAGTAATGGAAATTGGGCAATAGTTAGCCGGACAAGAAGGTTCAGCTGTGGGTTTCTTGAGAAGAGGATGCACATGGGAGTGCTTCAGAGGGGAGGGGAAGGATCCTGAGGCAAAGCAGTGGTTGCAAAATTCAGCAAGAGCCGGAGCGAGGGTGTCAATGTGGTCCTTGATGGTTTTGGAGGAACAGGGAGGAACCTGTTTTGACGAGGCTTTCATAGATCAGACTTGTCTAGCGACCTCATCAGGGGAGAAAAGAGGAAAGGACAAGAAGGAGGGCGGGGGGTGGCTGAAGGAGGGTCAGCAAGCACAGAAGGAGAGGGGAGAGGAGGGGCAGGGGTGGATAGGGTGGACAGCATGTCCTGGCTGTTTGAGATAAAGTGAGAGGCAAGGGCATTGCAAAGAGCCTGGTAGGCAACAGGAGGGGTAGAGACTGTAGCAGGGCTGGCCAGCTCTTTGCAGATTTTAAAGAGTTTGGGCGAGTTGTTAGATGCCGCAGAGACACAAGCTTGAATGTGGACTCTCTTCTTGGTGAGGACAGAGAGTTGGTATTGCCTTTGGAGCAGGCGACAGGCCAGTTTGTCAGAGGATGAACAAGAAGACCTCCATTTCCTCTCAGCCTCCCTACACTTACGTTTAAGTGTAGCTAGGTCAGAGTTATACCAGGAATTGCCCTTCGATTTGGACTTCAAACGGATCCTCATGACAGGGGCAAGAGCATAAAGAGTATCAGAAATTGAAGAGTAGAGCAGAGACAGGGCTGTGTCAGGATGTGAGACAGCCAGAGGTGATGGGGGGGAGAGAAGGTGGCCGCGAAAACCTCAACTGACACACGCTTCATGGGCTGGATGTCCGATAAGGTAGGTGGCAGTGTTGGGGTAGGCTTGGCTTGGGGGGAAGGGAGGAAGAGATGAGGGGAGAGGAGCGAGTGGTCGCTCTAGGAGAGAGGAGTGGTCAGAGGGATGGAGAGGGGGAGGTCAGAGGAGATCAAGACATCAAGTGTGTGCCCTGCAGAGTGAGTCGGGCCAGAGGGGAGGATGGACACGGAGAGGGAGTCACAGAGGTCACGGAAGAGTACAGAGGAGGAACAAGGAGAGTCTAAATGGATATTGAGGTCATTGAGGAGGAGTTGAGTGGTAGAGGCCAGGAGGGAGGAGGAGAGGGCCACCCACTCAGAGAGAAACAAGGTGATTCGACCAGGAGGCTGGTAAATGGTAGCCACAGTAAGAGAATGGGTAGGAGAGAGAAAGAGCCTACAGACAAGGCATTCAGAAGAGGAGTAGGTCTGAGTGGGAATGATAGAGGCAGGAATCCACTCAGGAAAGATAAGGGCTAGCCCCCCACTGGACCAGGAGGATCTGGGTGCGGAGAGGATCTTATAGCCATCAGGGAGGAGAGTGTCAAAGCTTGTGACAGAGCTGGCTATGAACCATGTCTCAGTAAGACCAAGAACATCAAGGTCTATTTCTTCGAGGAGGTGGCAGATGTCAGAGAAGTGTTTGACAGCAGAGCGAGAGTTGAGAGTGGCAATATGACGAAGGTTGCCAGCCTTAAAGACCTTCCGTGGAGGGGTACAGATCAGAGGTACACCCTGCGTAGGAGAAAGAGCCCTAGGAGGGGCAGAGGAAGAGCAGAGAGAGGGCAAGGTAGCCAAGGGGGGGGAGGAGGGCACAGCAGGAGATGAGAGGAAATTGATGAGCCGAGGGAAGTGCCTATCAAAGAGGAGGAGATTGGCCTCAGGGCCTTGGACCATGACAGTGCCATTAAGGTAGACATTAATGATGACTTTAGAGGAGTCGAAGGAAGCCATGAGAACTTCCCAGCGATTGCCACCATTAATGGGAGAGGAGGAGATAGGACAGAGCAGAGAGATCATATGAAGAGCCCATAGATCTGGCGAAGGAACAACAAAGAAGATGTCGGTGAGGGTCTGTCTGGCGGAAGCATTGGAGTAGGTGTCGGCGATAGGATGACCAGGGTTAGAGGGCAAGATATCCTTTTTGAACTTATTCCTACCAGACTCAGTAAGAAGGGAAGGATAGTCAATGGAGAAGCAGTTGGAAAAGATAGGAGAAACCGAAAGGACCATGTGGGTGGAAGCGAGGAGAGGATGGAGAAACTGGGGGGGCATAAGGCAGGTAGGTAAGGGACAAAAGAGAGTGGTGAGGTCACGGGACTGGCAAGTTACAGAGAAGTATACAAGCAAAATACAGAGAATTTAGCAAAAACAGCAAGATTTGACTTCCTAGCAAAAACAGCAAGATTTGACTTTCTAGCAAAAAGAATTGCTATGCATTCTCGAGGGTAGACAGTGGAAGCATGCTAAATAGCTAAGAGCCACCGTACACTCAGCACAGGAATTGAACATAGATTCCTATTTCTTTTTCAGCCAGTCTAATCCTCGTGTGCACAGTGCACTCCTTACCCTGCAGTATTTAGTTTGATTGAACCTAAAATTGAAAGGAAACTTCTGCAGCTGTAAAGCAAATCACTTTAGCATTGCGTGAAGCCTGGGGGCTGATATATACCTGTAGCTTTTTTCTTTTCTTTTTTTTCAAACAAAAGCAGGTATTATTTGAAGCCTATCCAGAAAGCACAACATATTGATTTTGGAGGTTATGTCGTTTTTCTTTTCATAAGCACAAGGTTATGTGTTAAGCCGAGCTGTTCTTGCAGAGAAATACAGGCGTTTGGTTTGGAGGTCGTCTGGTGCCTACGTTTCAAGGTCGCAGCACGCTCAATGGCTGTACTTGACTTCCTCCCCATTTGAAATGCCGGAGCATTAAGCTGTTGTTGAACGCGTTTTGCTTCAACGCTCGATTTAATTATCAGAACATAAATGCATTCTGAGGAATATTTTCCGACCACAAACCTGGTCTTGCAGCTGCTTCTTTCGGTTATGACAGCCATTTGACATCGACGTACTGTTCCAAACGAATATCCGTTGTCCTTCTATCAGACGAGAGTGCCGGAGTCACGCAAGAGGGCAACGTGCAGATGGCAGCTCACCTCCACCAATCACACGTTGCCTCGTGAACATCAGGCAAGATGGACGCGGTAGGATGAGGAAAGGCAAGATGGCAGTGTACACACGACAACCCCCTCTCACTCAGCAACTACTGCACCCAACAAAAGGAAAGATCATTAGGGGGAACAGAGTGTGCACGTTTGAAGCAATGGAAATTGGAAAGTGGGCTAGCCAAAGGTTTTGGTAAATGAATTGTTTTGAATCCATATCCCCTAATTGAATGCTCAAAATAGAAAACCCATACTGAGGGAATATGTGTTTTTTTTTTAAGTTTCAGTACATGTCCATGAGGTTTGGGACTAGTCACTTCATCTCAGAACGTCAGTAGCAAATGTTACAGACGTGCTTAAAAACACAAATATGTCAAGGGTTCCTGGCTCAAACAACCAAACCTTTTTTAGACAGTTCGATTCCCCCCGCTATACTTTCATATTGCAAATGTTGAGTAAATACCAGATTCATGGATAGGGAACGTCCTCTGTTCAATGTTTTACAAGGGTGATAGGCGTGACCACACGAATGCCTGCGGAATAGTGTTATTGGACGTGTAATACACACTATTCACAAAATCACTGTTAAATCAACTCGAAGAAAGGGGATGGGGACACAAGGAATAGGACACCCTTTAAACAGGCCATTATAATGCGAAGAGGCTCTGCTGTTGATAACATTCTTGAATGGAGCTTGATGGCGAGAAAAGTGTGTAATCCTCCTGGGGTGCCTGCATTTTACATATTTCACATAGATTACTCAACTTGGGCAGACATTTGCTGTGGATCAAACGGGACTGCTGGGGCTTTGCATTCATTACAATTGGAAACATGGTCGGGGCAATGCCATGGCAGACTAGCACCCATCACTGAAAGTAGCCTCATAATATGCTCAGAAAGAGGAATGCCTGTTGGCGCCTCATCTGTTAAACACGTGAGATGTAGCACAAGAACTCGCTACAGTATATTTTCATCTTCCAAAGATGGGTACTAAGCCCAAGTGTTACCTAATGCAAACAGATGATGCAATAGGCACACGCAGAAGACTACCCGTCTATGAAAACTGTCAGCTGTCATTGCACAACCTTACATTTTGCAAAAATGGTGCCAGGAACCCTAACTAAGAACATACATGTCTGCCCCTCACAGACTTTCTCCTTTTCTCCTGTGTTTTCTGACAGGCAGAAATAACCAAAAGGAATTGCTGAGGCCATTGCCAGTGTCAAGAGAAACTAAATCTATGCAATATGCACCTCATGAGATGGCCCAATGACATATTGGGGCTTAGTGAGTGCAATTAATTTGACATAGTCCAAGCATTGAGTATTTTACTTTCATGATATCCATAGTATGAGATATGGTATTGCATTATGCACTTTATTGTGGCACTAAAATGCACTATGCACTTTATAACTATGGTAGTACAAGTGATACCAGTATATGAGCACTCAACATGGCTGAACACTTGGATATAAGAAACAGCTGCACTTTAAGCCAACTACAGCAAATATGTATCAAATATGTATGATATTTAGCTGTGTTTAGTTTTGCAATCAAATTACACTGTTAGGCGTAGGTTCTAGCTGTGTCTAGTCATGTACTCAAATTGCATTGTCGGGTGTGGCCCTTTCTACCACTGTACGGGACGCTCAAATCTAGCTGTGTTTAGTCTTTGTACTCAATTTGCACTGTTAGGTGTAGGCCTCTCTCCCACTATGCAGGACTCTTAAATCTAGCTGTGTTTAGTTCTGCACTCAAATTGCACTGTTAGGCGTAGGTACTAGCTGTGTCTAGTCTTGCACTCAAATTGCATTGCCAAGTGTAGATCTTTCGCCCACTATGCAGGATGCCCAAATCTAGCCATATTTGCTCTTTGTACTCAATTTGCACTATTAGGTGTAGGCCTCTCTCCCACTATACAGGACTCTCGAATCTAGGTGCAGCCTCCATCGCTGCTTAATATATGTGGATACCTGCTACATTATGAAAGCTAGGCCCACTGGTATAGGTCTTTCGTTTCTAGAGCTGGTAATATATTGCACCAGCCGAGCAATCTCGCAGCCTACAGTTCGTTTATCTCACACCACTAGTGTGGATGCAGGCTGCAGGAACGGCCAAGCATCCATGCACGATAGAATACGGCTACGGCTAAGCACATCCGGCCTAGTACACACATAGCTGTCCAGACTGAAACACCTGATGTACCTCAACACCTCTGCCACTAGCACACAGCGACCACCACCCGAAAGGAATTTGGTATAGCTGGCCTCACATAGACTCTCTCAACAATAGCAATCTATTTCTAACCCTCAACAGCACCCACCCATGTGTCTGACCTCTCTTGGGCTGCTTAATCGAGCCTTGCCAGCACCCAAGTCCTAGACCAGCAACATGCAGACATGCATCCCCCAAGCTTAACCCCCTAGAATTTTCCAACCACATTGACTATGGTCACCAAGGGCGTTCAACCAAGAAAAAAGTGCATTGAGGCCACACAAGTGGTGAAAGAGCACTATATAAATAACAAAATACAAATACAAAAATATACTGTACATTATTTGCCAATTATGGGTAGAAAAGTAAGGTTAGTTCAACCACATGACATATATGCACGATGCACTTTATTATATAATTGTCAACTATGGGCATACATTGAGAATGGATAGAATGTGAAGCTGAACATGGAATTGAAAAAGTTTGAAAACATTGCTCTAGAATTTGGCACTATGATGAACCATACCACTTAGACCTGACATTGTGCAATGCGCAAGAACAGAAATAAATGATCATGATTGATATTCAGGCACAAATATGGCCCGTACTGTCTAAACTATCATACCCTACAACTCTGAAATGTGGTAGGGAGATAATGGGGGTCACAATCCTGAAGTAACAAATTGAAAACACTGCATTATGTAGAATGTACATCTGTACGCTCTAAGATGGCGACGAGGGGATACATAGAAATGGAAGTGTCCTACAATAGGGGTAAGAGAAAGGGGACTAGGAATGGGGTTGTATGTATGAAATAAGTAACGACCTAACACACTATGTAACACTTTGAGGAAGACCAGTAGGGTGAAATGCGTCAGATCTGCCATGTTTGGTAAATAAGGGTGATATCATACGAATGGAAGGCACGCTGTTTCCTGATTTATTCATGAGGAACCCGATGTATGAGCCCTAATGAGTGTAGAGCATGAAAAGTGCATCTTTCGTTAAAAGAAAATATGTACAACGTGTAACTCAAGCCATACTCCAGGACACTGTATATTATTATACATCTCCATCACCATCCAGGTGATGCCATTGCCCATGCCTTGCCGTGTCGCAGAAATGACCCAAGGCAATAACAAAAACACAAGGCAGCATGGATAACTTCAATGAGTCCATGGCCAAGAATGAAGCCTCATCTTCAGCCGATGCAGCAGGCGACTCAACATCAGATCGCTCCAGTTCGCAACCATCAATGGACACACAACAAATCCTGTTGAGTAGGCAGGAAGGATCCACCTCTTTAAATACTGAACTAAATGATATCAATACCAGCATTGGCTCAATTAAATGTCAACTTGTCAAGGAGAGCGAAGGCCTATCTGAAGCTGAAGCCAGAATCAGTGCTGCGTAATACACTATTGTTTATACAGAATGCTATGGTGGCTCTCTCCAAGGACCTCAAGCAAATGAAAGCCAAATGCAAGGATTTGGAATCAAGCGCTTGCTGCAATAATATTCTTAATTGGAGTGCCTGAAAATACAGTCAAGGGCAACATTTTGTTGACATTTTTTTTAATTGTTCTGTCTCTTTCCTCATTTCATGGTGGAGAGGGTACATTGCTCCCTGGTGCCCAAGACAAAACCATATACCACCCCATGACAACTAATTGCCAGAAACTTGAATTACAGGCATTGTGAATTGAACATTTATTTGTGCTATGAAGAACGATGAGCTATACTACAATTCCATTGGTCTCTTCCTGCATCATGATTTTTCTGCGGCAGCAGCAGAACACAACACATTTGCAGAAGCTGAGAAATATTGTTTCCAGCACAATTACAATGCAATTTTGTTTTTCTATCCCAGGCTAAGCAGTTGCCTTCCTTGCGTCCAACATCCCCACTCCTGCCCAAACAGGGCACTCTCTGCATCAGTCTCCTCAACATCTCTTTCCTGATTCAGTCCTGAGTTAACAGCACAGCAAATACTGCTTCACTTCCATCCAAGATAAGTATTTCATGTAGTGGGCAGCACATACACCTATATTATGACAAGACAAAGTTTAAGCTGAAGATTTGCATGATTAATACTAAGCTAACTGTACGAACAGCCTGACGAATGCCTCTTGCTGAATGTCATTCCAGATTTTGGTTGTTACGCTTTGTGCCATTTCTGTTAGGAAGTGCACATGCCCAATGTTTGGTGGCACATCAATACAAATGAAAATATACTTGGCACATGACATTCTGTTTCAAGCTTGTGGCGCGAGGGTTGGGTACACTGCAGTTGCACTTCCTATATGCAGAGATATGCGTAGCAAGAGCAAAACGGGAACCCCTCCAACTTCAGTGAGGTTCATGCATTAGAATGTCTGCGGTTTGGAAAATCCTATCAAGGCACAGAAATGTGGCTTTTTTCTGGAAAATGCATTAGGGGGATCACAGATATTATACTGATGTCTCCTTGATGTCAAGAGTTCTATCCACTTTGATACATCGATCGTTAGATCTGGACAGTTAAAACGATGGATAGAGACCACTTATCCAGGTATGTGACACAGCAAAGGAAAATGTATGGCACTGAAATACTGTTGATTAACTGCTATGGATCTACACTGGATGGTCCTGAATTCTGTAGGTTTTATAACATTATAGAGGCATTCTCTGGTGCCCATGTTGCATGTGGTGGTGGCATAAATACAATCTTATAGGTTACCCTCCATTGTTTAAGTGTTGTGGTTAGATTACCTTCGAAGGTTGCTAGGATTTGTTGAAATATATTTCCAAAATCAGCCCTGTTAGGAGGATTTTGGGAGGTCATCCCTTTTATGGTGAACAGGGAATACACTGAGAGGTCAATCCCTCTAGCAGAGACTGAATTGACATCGTTTTTCTTTTTTTTTTGTTGCTTTTCTACTCTTAATCTTGGACAAGTTGGTGGCTTATTTTTCGACGATATAGTTGTCCTCCTCCTTTATGATAAGTAAGATTGAAGCTGAGGTAGCATTAATTGTCTATTGGAAATTCGCTTAACCCCCTTTTTTGCCCCTGGAGCTTTTTTTCCTTGTTCCTTTCCCAGCTGATTTCCGATTCTTGCTAATATTAGAAATATAAGCCACCCTTCTAACATTTATTAATGGGGACTCCCTCATATTATTCTTATCAAAAGGGGCAGATACAATCTCACCCTAGCCATTGTCAATTGCCACTGCAGCCTTATCAATAATATTTTCTCCACTACCTCCATTTTCAGCAGATCCTGCACCACTAGGATAGAGCCAGAATGAATCCAATCAACATTAGTTAATGGCCTCCTTGGGCCAAGGCATTCAAGAATGATATTTAAGAGTATGATATGGAGAGAGGCAGACCTGTATATATCTTCAAATAGGTTAACAAGGGAAGTCAGCAAATAGTTCAAGGCCTGTGATTGTGTACATGGAGTGTTCGCATTATTTTCAGAGTTATCAAGAGGTTCATCATGCTGCTATTCAAGGGGCCCCTCAACGCGTGCAATTAATGATGCAGAGCCATCAGAAGGTTCTTCCCCTGCCACATTCAAATTTAATAAGAAAAGTTTCCATTCGCTCAACACTGGTATGATGTATAACAAATCTATAGAATGTAATGTTTTGCTCCTTATAGAAGGAGGCAGAACTATATGTGAATTGGTGACTAAAGCAGGCTCGACAGTAGGACAATTGTTGCGGTTTGTTGACTATGAGTAACCTCAGGTAGCTCAAAGAGAGAACAAGTAGAGTTAGACTCAAGCAGGGTAGCTTGTTGTAATGTTTGTATAATACTGTCAGTCATTTAACTACCAAAACATAGTTGTGTATTCAAGGGTGTATCAAAGTGAGAGCCACCTTCTAGTAATTTTGGTGTTGGAACTCCGGGTTGGTGGTGGAATGTGAAGCGTAATGGTGAGGTGAGGTAGTGGGGGGCTGTGACAAGGAAGAGTGAGGCGTGGCAGTGGGGGACTGTCACGATGAAGAGTCAGGTGGTGGAAGTGGGGGACTGTGACAAGGAAGAGTGAGGTGAGGTGTAGGTAGTGGGGGACTGTGACGTGTAAGAGTGAGGTGAGGTGTGGGTAGTGGGGGACTGTGATGAGAAAGGGTGAAGTGGAGTATGTTATGTTATGTTATGTTAAAGGTTCTTACACTGTTGCCACCTGTGTGGTTTCTTGGCACTCTGGCCGATGTGTAAAGCAAGGCGGGGAGACAGGTAAGTTAGTAGGACTGAGTGGGAGAAAAGAGCAAGAGAGCTGTGATGTGCTGTGATGGCAGCTTCAGTTCGGTTGACACTGTTCACTGAGCGTAGGTGTGTTTTGTTCGGTTGGTAGCCGCCATATGTTGTTGGGTGAGGCTATGTGTGGTTTGTTTTTTCATTGCTGTGGTGTTGTGAAGCATGTGGGGTGTGTTCTGCTGTAGAGGTATGGTTTTGTTTAGTTCAGACTTTGAGAAGGTGTATGCAGATGGGTGAGTTTTTAGTAGGGTTAGTTAGTGGTATTAACTTTTCCTACCCCGCTGTTCTGACTAACTGTGGCCCATATCTCTTCCCCTGTCGTAGATTCTGGTGTGCTGCAGTTACCACCCCTACAGATTCATTCAGGGGTGATGTGTTCCCTGTGCCCCACGGTCCTTCCATGCGAAATATTGCTTACTAACACAGATGGGGTAAATGCAAGATCTGGCTCACCAACACAATGGGCCAACTGAAAGATTGGCTCCCCAACACAAATGGACCAAACGTGTGATACTACTCAGCAACATAGATGGGCTAAATACGAGACATGGCCCACCAACACAGCCGGTCCAAATGCGAGAAAAGGCTCACCAACACAGATGGGCCAAGTGCAAGTTATGGCTCACCAACACAGATGGGCCAAGTGTGAGACACTGCCCACTACCGCAGATGGGCTCAATGCGAGATAAGGCTCACTAACATAGATGGGCTACACCCATGGAGAGCAACCTACATTAGAGACACCTGAGCAGTGGGAGACAAGTCTACATTTGAGAGACAGCAATAAATAGAAAAAGGCCTGAATCTGAGACAGAGTATCAAATGGAGAGCCACCCAAATTTGAGATACCGGAGCAGCAGGAGAAAACGCCTACATTTGAGAGACAGTAATAAATAGAAAATGCCTATATTTGAGATACACAAGCAAATGGAGAGTCACTATGGGGGCTCAAATGGGAATGGGGAATGGTTTATTAAATGGGGACTTACTGGTCCCGCCAAGGTCGCACTGCACCGGTAAATCCCCATTGAACAAGACCGGTGCCGGTATTGGAGGCAGCCATGGCGCAAATTGCGCTATTGCTACCTCCAATCTCGGAATGAGGCCCTAAATTTGAGAGACAGCAATACATGGAAATGCTTAACTTTGAGATACCTGAGCAGTGGGAGAAAAAGCCTAAATTTGAGAGACAGCAATACATATAAAACACCTACATTTGAGGCACAGCAGTAAATGGAGAAACATCTAAATTAGAGATACCCCAGCCATGGGATAAGCAAATAGAAAATGCCTAGTGGCACCTAAACTTGAGGCAGAGCAGTGATTGCTAGCCGGCTAAAACATGATATACAAGATATGGTTCACTAACACAGATTGGCTAAATGCAAGATATGACAGACTGACAGAAATGATCTGTTTTCTAGTAGGTAATAAGAGTGGTGGGGCTTTACTGGAGTACAATATAATGGCCGTACTTCCTGCCAGACCACAAATACCTTATCAGTCACTGCTGGTTGACAGCGGCTGGCTTCACAGGCAAACACGGGCAAACATGGACTGGAGCTGTTTCTTTGGTAGCTGCCCTTTGCCTTGGGGCTCTTAGCCATGGGCTGCCTGGGCAGCGGGGCCCATAATGGTTGACCAAAAAGGGCCTCACTGGCCAATTGGAGTGTAGTGGGTGGGATGGCAGGTTGCAGGGTGTGTGGACCGGGAAAGAGACCTGGGGCTGGGGAGGGCCGAGGGACACAAGTGCCAAGGAGCGCTGGATATATTTAAATACATAAATAAAACTCACAGATTAAATGGGATTGTAGAGGCAGGAGGACACTTACCCAGAAGATGGCGAAACTGAAAATGCCGGGGATGCACTGTGGGTTCAAGACTCTCGAGGGGCTGGCTCTGGTCCTCACTGGCCAAATGGACTGTGACAAGGAAGAGTGAGGTGGGAGTATTGGGACAGTGACAGGAAAAGTTAGGTGTAGGTAGTGGGGGACTGTGATGAAGAAGAGTGAGGTCGGGTATTGGGGACTATGACAAGGAGGAGTAAGATGTGAGTAATGGAGAACTGTGATGAGGAAAACTCTGGGTTGGTGGTGGAATGTGAAGAGGAATTGTGAGGTAGTGGGGGGCTGTGACAGGGAAGAGTGAGGTGGGGCAGTGGTGGACTGTGATGAGGAAGCGTGAGGTGAGGTGTGGGGACTGTGATGAGGATGGGTGATGTGGGGTAGTGGGGTCAAATGATGAGGAAGGGTGAGGTGGTGGAAGTGGTGGACTGTGATGAGGAAGAGTGA
This sequence comes from Ambystoma mexicanum, assembly GCF_040938575.1. Lineage (NCBI taxonomy): Eukaryota > Metazoa > Chordata > Amphibia > Caudata > Ambystomatidae > Ambystoma > Ambystoma mexicanum. Next base: position 745,125,424 of record NC_090927.1, on the reverse strand, counting down.
GGTGAGGTGTGGGTAGTGGGGGACTGACGATGAAGAGTGATGTGAGGTAATGGGAGACTATCACTAGAAAAAGAAGGGTGTGGGTAGTGGGGGACTTTGATGAAGAAGAGTGAGTTAGGAGTAGTGGGGACTGTCATTGTAACGCTCACCTGATTCTCGCAGAGGCGCCGGTCTTGACTGGGCGACTACCGTATCTTCAAAGGTGATGTGCAGCACCCTGTTGGCTCTTTGGGCTGGACCTCTGTGCCCTGTATGCCTGACGTGCAGAGTAAGATGTCTGCAGATAGAAAATACGGGGTTAATGAACTGGGGTTATTGGGGTGTCCCTATCTCTTTCCTCTTCTCCTCTCCTGTAGACCCCCACAGGTAAACGCTCTCACCTTAGGTAAGTGAATGCCGAGCTCTCCATCTGCCTCGGGGCAGGGTGCTGTAACCAGTTTCTTCACTGGATAGGTAGCGCAGGCCTCTTGACTTCAGAGGACTGCTGTCCGTCGTTTACTGCACGAACGGTAAGTTTCGAGTAACTCAAATGTCTTTAAAGTCTTTAATAATGATGTCTCTTGTTTTGCAGGGTTCCGGCGATGGCGGATGACGGGCTGAAGTGAGTTGAAGATGGAGCCCGTGTGATGAATAGAAGCGCCTGGAAGCACGTAAGTAAGCGCTTGTTGCCAGCTTCACGAAGCGCTCTAACTGTCTTTTTATTTTGCAGGTACAAGTTCGGGGCGGCTGCAGGGTGCCGGGATACCCACTGGGTTAGATGTGGAAAGGAGTAATGGCACGTGAGTATTAAAGTTCCCCAATGTCTTTAAACGCACCTTGTTTTGTCTTTCAGATGCGAGATGCAGCGCCGACGGCCTCCGGAGCGTGCGAAGAGTTGGTAAGCTTTTGTCTTTCAGATGCCGGAATGCAGTGTGAAGACCTCCGGAGCGCACGAAGAGTAGGTAAGCCTTTGCCTTTCAGATGCCGGAATGCTAACCTGTTCTTTCTTGTCTTTATAGGTGTTGCTGAAGACTGGATTCAGGATGGTAAGCCTTTTTCCTTAGGCCCAGGACCGGATGCAGAAGACACGATGAGCGTTCTGCTGCAGAGGGTGCAGAATAACGCAAAGCAAGATTCATCCACCGGGTGTGGTTTAAATAGCCTCCTGTAGTGCTTAGGTCCCTCCTTCCACAGCCACGCCTAAGTAAGAAAAGAGTTCCTGGTAAAAAAAGAGTTCCTGCCTTCCAGAAGAGTTCCAGTGTTCTGAATCTAGGGAGTGGCTCCAGCCCCACCCAACAGGAAAAGTAGTTCCAAACAGAAGAGGATCAGAGGCTCAACTGCAGGCAAGTAAGCAGCATGGTCTGCTGCAGGTAAGTCCACCCAAGCATTATGAGCCAGGCGCTTCCAGCGCTGGGACTGGGCATATTTATGAGCCTGGTGCCACTGGCGCCAGGACTGGGTCCAAAAGGTCCCAATTGGGACTGGTTGGCACTCGGAACCTGGGTTATGGATCTGCTTCCAAGGGAGTTGGGAAAACCCTGACCTTTTGGAAGCAGAGATCATGACAGTACTCCCCCTCAAGGCCCCTCCCAAACCGGGCTTCTCCGGGGGTTTTGGCTTGTCAGGAAATGTTCGGTGAAATCTTTTGATTAGGCGAGGAGCGTGGACATATTCAGCAGGTTCCCAGGATCTCTCTTGGGGGCCGTAGCCTTTCCAGTCAATTAGGTAGAATAGTTTAGATTTGGAGATCTTGGAGTCCAGAATGCTTTTGACTTCAAACTCGAGTTCTCCATCAACTAGGATAGGTTTTGGAGATTTGGTTAGTCGGGTTTGAGGTTGCACGGGTTTTAATAGAGAGACGTGGAAGACCGGATGTATCTTCATGTGCGGGGGCAAGTCCAACTTGACCGCTACTGGGTTTACTATGGTAGTGATGGAACAGGGTCGAAGGTATCTTGGGTTGAATGTGCGTGGCCCTTTTAGAGATAGATATTTGGTGGATAACCAGACTTGATCCCCTACTTGATAGTGGGGGGCTTCCTTCCGATGTTGATCTGCTCCTTTCTTGTATTGTTCTTTAGCCCTTTGAAGGTGAGAAACAGCTTCCTTAAAGGCTTGGGTGATTGTAGCATGCAGGTAGTCTACTGCTGGTGTTTCAAGATCTTGGAGGGGATCCAACTCCGAGGTTCGAGGGTGACTGCCGTACAAAAGAAAAAACGGGGTTTTCCCAGTTCCCGAATGGACAGAGTTATTGTAGGCATACTCGGCTATCCAAAGGATATCTTTCCAAGTTTTTTCAGTTTGTTGCAGCATGCAGCGTAAATACTGTTCCAGAGTTTGATTGGTCCTCTCGGTTTGTCCGTCGGTATGAGGGTGGTGACTGGTCGATAGTCTCACATCAATTTGAGCCGACCGACAGCAACTTCGCCAAAAATGAGAAATAAATTGACTACCTCGATCCGAAATTAGAACCGAAGGAAAACCGTGCAGTCGGACGATGTTTTCGAGAAATTCTCGGGCCAGAGTTGCTGCTGTTGGCAAGCCTTTGAGCGGAATGAAATGCGCCATCTTGAAGAATAAGTCCACGATTACTAGAATCGTATTGTATCCGCAGCATGGAGGTAGATCGGTGATGAAGTCCATAGAAAGCGTATGCCAAGGGCGAGGTCGGATGTCAATAGGGCGTAAGAGGCCTGCTGGTCTTTCCTTTTGACTCTTGTTTTGGGCGCATACTCCACAGGACATTATAAAGTCTCTGATATCTTTTTTCCAAGACGGCCACCAGAAGTAGCGCTTGATCTTTTCTGAGGTCTTGGCTATACCGGGATGACCTTCCATTAAAGAGTCGTGATAACAAGAGATTACCTTTTTCTGTAAATCTGTGCTGGGTAGGTATAATCGTTCTTGGAAATACAATAAGTTGTCCTTTACTGCAAAGTCCTTTCCCTGCAGATGCCAATTCTGTATGTCTGCTGGAGTTACAAGTTGCCTGGCTTTATCCTTAACTTCCTCTATGGATTCTGTGGTGATTACACCCAGAATTCTTTGTTCGGGAATGATTGGTACAGGTTTAGGGTTGATCAAGTGTTCTTCCACTCCCATCCGAGAAAGGGCATCGGATTTACCGTTCTTGGTACCAGGTCGATAGGTAATTATGAAGTCAAACTCGGCAAAGAATAATGCCCAACGGAGTTGTCTAGAGGATTGGGCTTTTGCGGTTTTCAAATATTGCAGGTTTCGGTGATCCGTAATCACAGCAACGGTGTGTCGGGCCCCCAGCAGATAATGCCGCCAAGCCTTAAAGGCAGACTTGATAGCCAGAAGTTCCTTGTCAGTAATCGTGTAATTGACTTCGGGAGGCGAGAATTTGCGGGACCAAAATGCCACGGGATGCAACTGATTGGTTACCGGGTCCTTTTGTGATAGAACTGCCCCCACGGCAAGGCTTGAAGCATCAGTTTCCACGATATAGGGGAGTTCGGGGCGAGGGTGTTTTAAGATTGGTGCAGAGATAAATTTAGTCTTCAAATCCTGGAAAGCTTGTTCCGCCTCGGTAGACCATTCAAAACGTTTGTTTTTCTTTAACAAGGCAGTGATGGGCTGGACTATTCGAGAGAACTCGGGGATAAACCTGCGGTAAAAGTTAGCGAAGCCTAACATGCTTTGCACACCTTTTACGGAGGATGGTGATGGCCATTTGAGAACTGCATCGACCTTCTTTGAATCCATACGCACTCCGCCAGGTGATAATATGAATCCCAAGAATTCAACTTCAGTCACGTTGAAAACACATTTTTCCAACTTAGCGAAAAGTTTGTGTTGACGCAATCTTTCGAGGACCATTTTCACGTGTTTCCGATGTTCAGATTCCGATGAAGAATAAACGAGAATGTCGTCGATGTAAACAACAACACACACATCTATGAGCTCTCTGAGGACATCGTTCATAAAATATTGAAAGGCGGCCGGGGCATTGCAAAGTCCGAAGGGCATGACCTGATATTCAAATAGCCCATACTTGGTGCGGAAGGCCGTCTTCCATTCATCGCCCTCTTTTACTCGTACCAAGTGGTAAGCTCCTCTAAGATCCAGCTTTGTATATATGCATGCTTTTCTGACTTGGTCCAGGAGTTCAGGGATCAAAGGTAATGGATATCTATTCTTAACGGTGATCTGGTTCAGGGAGCGATAATCGATACAAGTTCTAAGGTCTCCTTCCTTTTTTGGAACGAAGAACAAAGCTGAAGAGGCAGGGGACTTGGAGGGACGAATAAACCCATTTGCCAGGTATTGATCCAGGTATTGTCGAAGGTGAAGGTTCTCAGGCTCGGTGAGGGCATAAATTCTACTACAAGGAGGAGTAGATCCAGGTATCAGGTCTATCTGGCAGTCATAAGACCTATGAGGAGGTAGAGAGTTAGCCTGCTCCTTCCGGAAAACATCTTGGTATTCTAGGTATTCGGGAGGTAACTGGGGAGTCTCTGAAGAAATTGCTGCCAGTGCAACACCAGAAGGAGGGTGACACGTAGAGACACATTCTGGAAACTGGACCGTTCTTGCTCGCCAATCGATCAGAGGATTGTGTTTCTCTAACCAAGGTATTCCTAGAATAATCTGGAACTGAGGGGCCTTGATCACATCGAACACGATCTTCTCATGGTGTCCATCTTGACTTACTAGCGTCACCTCTTGAGTGGTATGCGTTACTGGCCCGGAGGCTATCTCCGTACCATCCACCGTAGTAATGACGTCCTTTACAGCCTTGGGACAAAGAGTTAGATTCATCCTCAAAACCATTTCATGATCCACATAATTGCCGATGGCACCGCTGTCGACGTAAGCTTTAATTGCATGTAATCGACCCGGATTATCAGGGCTAATGAGGACCATAGGTATCACGAAATGCGAGGTCACGGAACTGGTTTTCACGCTCGGCAAGAGGACCTCTATTCTTGTCGGGCGAGGTCGTTTCCCTGCTCAGAGTTTGTAACTGTGGTAACTGCAGCTCCTACTGCCTTCTTGGCAGGTTTCACCGGACAGTCTCGAAGAAAGTGCCCTGAGTTTCCGCAATATAGGCATAATTGCAAATGTTTTCTCCTTTCCCGCTCCCTTTGTGTTAGAGGACCTTTCAGACCCCCTAGTAACCGGGCTAGGTGGTCAGTATCCGAGGTTTCCATAGCGCCTGGGCGAGAGTTTTGCGGTAGGCTTTGCGTTCTGTAACGCTCACCTGATTCTCGCAGAGGCGCCGGTCTTGACTGGGCGACTACCGTATCTTCAAAGGTGATGTGCAGCACCCGGTTGGCTCTTTGGGCTGGACCTCTGTGCCCTGTATGCCTGACGTGCAGAGTAAGATGTCTGCAGATAGAAAATACGGGGTTAATGAACTGGGGTTATTGGGGTGTCCCTATCTCTTTCCTCTTCTCCTCTCCTGTAGACCCCCACAGGTTAACGCTCTCACCTTAGGTAAGTGAATGCCGAGCTCTCCATCTGCCTCGGGGCAGGGTGCTGTAACCAGTTTCTTCACTGGATAGGTAGCGCAGGCCTCTTGACTTCAGAGGACTGCTGTCCGTCGTTTACTGCACGAACGGTAAGTTTCGAGTAACTCAAATGTCTTTAAAGTCTTTAATAATGATGTCTCTTGTTTTGCAGGGTTCCGGCGATGGCGGATGACGGGCTGAAGTGAGTTGAAGATGGAGCCCATGTGATGAATAGAAGCGCCCGGAAGCACGTAAGTAAGCGCTTGTTGCCAGCTTCACGAAGCACTCTAACTGTCTTTTTATTTTGCAGGTACAAGTTCGGAGCGGCTGCAGGGTGCCGGGATACCCACTGGGTTAGATGTGGAAAGGAGTAATGGCACGTGAGTATTAAAGTTCCCCAATGTCTTTAAACGCACCTTGTTTTGTCTTTCAGATGCGAGATGCAGCGCCGACGGCCTCCGGAGCGTGCGAAGAGTTGGTAAGCTTTTGTCTTTCAGATGCCGGAATGCAGTGTGAAGACCTCCGGAGCGCACGAAGAGTAGGTAAGCCTTTGCCTTTCAGATGCCGGAATGCTAACCTGTTCTTTCTTGTCTTTATAGGTGTTGCTGAAGACTGGATTCAGGATGGTAAGCCTTTTTCCTTAGGCCCAGGACCGGATGCAGAAGACACGATGAGCGTTCTGCTGCAGAGGGTGCAGAATAACGCAAAGCAAGATTCATCCACCGGGTGTGGTTTAAATAGCCTCCTGTAGTGCTTAGGTATCTCCTTCCACAGCCACGCCTAAGTAAGAAAAGAGTTCCTGGTAAAAAAAGAGTTCCTGCCTCTCAGAAGAGTTCCAGTGTTCTGAATCTAGGGAGTGGCTCCAGCCCCACCCAACAGGAAAAGTAGTTCCAAACAGAAGAGGATCAGAGGCTCAACTGGCAGGCAAGTAAGCAGCATGGTCTGCTGCAGGTAAGTCCACCCAAGCATTATGAGCCCGGCGCTTCCAGCGCTGGGACTGGGAATATTTATGAGCCTGGTGCCACTGGCGCCAGGACTGGGTCCAAAAGGTCCCAATTGGGACTGGTTGGCACTCGGAACCTGGGTTATGGATCTGCTTCCAAGGGAGTTGGGAAAACCCTGACCTTTTGGAAGCAGAGATCATGACAGTCATGAGGAAGGGTGAGGTGGGGTAGTGGGGTCGGGTGATGAGGAAGTGTGAGGTGGGTATTGTGGGAGAAGGTGATGAGGAAGAGTGAGGTGGGATAGTGGGGAACTGTGAGGAGGAAGAGTGTGGTAGGGTATTGGGGACTGTGATGAGGAAGAGTAGGATGCAAGTAGTGGAGAACTGTGATGAGGAAGACAGGTGATGTAGTGGGGGATCGTGATGAGGAAGAGTGAAGTGGGGTAGTGGGGAAATGTGATAAGGAAGAGTGAGGTAGGGTAGTGGGGGAATGTGAAAAGTAATGGTGAGATGGCATAGTGGGGGACTGTGGCAAGGAAGATTGAGGTGGAAGTAGTGGGGGACTGCAATGAGGAAGAGTGTAGTGAGTGTAATGGGGATTGTGATGAGGAAGAGTGAGGTGTGGATAGCAGGGAACAATCACAAGGAAGAGTGAGGTGTGGGTAGTGGGGGACTGTGATGAGGAAGAGTGATGTGTGGTAGTGGCAGACTATGGCGAGGAAGAGTTAGATGGGGTAGTGGTGGACTGTGCTGAGGAAGAGTGAGATGGGGAAGAGGTGAAATGTGATGAGGAAGAATAAAGTGGGAGTAGTGGAGGACTGTGACTAAGAAGAGTGAGGTGGGTTAGTGGGGGACCATGACAAGGAAGAGTGATGTGGGATTATTGAGGGTCTGTGATGAGGGAGAGTGAGGTGGGGTGGTGAGGGACTTTGATGGTGAAGAGTGAGATGTGGGTAGTGGAGAATTGTGCTGAGGAAGACTGAGGTGGAGAAGTGGAGAACTGTGAAGAGGAAAATGGAGGTGGGGTAGTGGGAGACTGTGACTAGGAAGAGTGAGGTGTGGATAGTGGGAGACTGTGATGAGAAGTGAGGTTGGGTAGTGGGAAACTGATGAGCAAGAGTGAGGTGTAGGTAGTGGGGGACTGACAAGGAAGAGTACAGTCGGGTATTGGGGACTGTGATAAGGAAGAGTGAGATGTGAGTAGTGGGGAACCATGGTGAGGAAGACGGAGGTGGGGCAGTGGGTGACTGCGATGAGGAAATCAGAGGTGGGGTAGTGGGAGACTATTACTAGGAACAGTGAGGTGTGAATAGTGGGGAACGATGATAAGGAACAGTGAGGTGGAGTAGTGAGGTATGGTGACAAGGGAGAGTGAGATGGGTATAGTGGGGAACATGATGAGGAAGATATGTTGGGGTAGTGGGGAACTGTGATGAGAAAGAGTGAGGTGACTATTGGTGTATGGTGATGAGGAAGTGTGAGGTGGGTATAGTGGGGGAACGTGATGAGGAAGAGTGAGATGGGGTGGTGGGGAACTGTAATGAAGAAGAGTGAAGTAGGGTATTTGGGGACTGTGACAATGAATTGGTGAGATGGGGCAGTGGGGGACTGTGACAAGGCAGAGTGAGGTGGGGGTAGTGGGGTACTGCAATGAGGAAGAGTGAGGTGAGGACAGTGGGGGATTGTGATGAGGAAGAGTGATGTGTGGATAGAGGGGGATTTTGAAGAGGAAATGTGAGATGGTAATATTGGGAAACTGTGATGAGGAAGAAATAAGTGTAGGTAGTGAGGGACTGTGATGAGGAAGTGTGAGGTGGGTAGTGGGGGACTGACAAGGAAGAGTGAGGTGGGAGTAGTAGGAACTATGAGGAAGAGTGAGGTTAGGTTAGTGGGGGACTGTCATGAGAGAGAGTGAGGTGGGGTATTGGGTGACTGTGATGAGGAAGACTGAGGTGTGGGTAGTTGATAACTGTGAAGAGGAAGACTGAGGTGGGGGTAGTTGGGGACTGTGACCAGGAAGAGTGAGGTGGGGTGTTGGCAGACAGTGGCAAGGAAGAGTGAGATCGGGAAGTGGTGGACTGTGCTGAGGAAGAATAAAGTGGGAGTAATGCAGGACTGTGTCTAGAGAGAGTGAGGTGGGGTAGTGGGGGACTGTGACAAGGAAAAGTGAGATGGGATTACTGAGGGTCTATGATGACAGAGGGTGACGTGGGGGCAGTGGGGGACTGTGATGAGAAAGAGTGAGATGTGAGTAGTGGAGAACTGTGATGAGGAAAACTGAGGTGGGGTAGTGGGAGACTGACAAGGAAGTGTGAGGGGGGAGTATTGGGGGATGGTGATGAGGAAGAGTGGGGTGTAGGTAGTGGGGGACTGTGGTGAGGAAGTGTGAAGTCAGGTGTTGGAGACTCTGACGAGGAAGAGTGAGATGTGACTAATGGATAACTGTGGCGAGGTAGACTGAGGTGCAGTAGTGGGGGACTGCGATGAGGAAAACAGAGGTGGGGTAGTGGGAGACTATTACTGGGAAGAGTGAGGTGTGGGTAGTGGGGGACTATGATGAGGAGGAGTGAGGTGGGAGTAGTGGGGACTGTGAGGTGGAAGAGTGAGGTCGGGTAGTAAGGTATGGTGATGAGGAAGAGTGAGATGGGTATAGTGGGGGACGTGATGAGGAAGACTTAGGTGAGGCAGTGGGGAACTGTGAGGATGAGTGAGGTAGGGTAGTGGGGGACTGTGACAATGTAGACTTAGGTGGGGATAGTAGGGGACTGCGATGAGGAAGAGTGAGGTGAGGGCAGTGGGGGATTGTGATGAGGAAGAGTGAGGTGTAGATAGCGGGGGACTATCACAAGGAAGAGTGAGGTGTGGGTAGTGGGATCTGTGAGGAGGAGAAGTATAGGGGGATAGTGGGAGACTGTGATGAGGAAGGGTGAGGTGTGGGTAGTGAGGGACTGTGATGAGGAAGAGTGAGTTGTGTTTAGCGAGGGACTATGATGCGGAAGAGTGAGGTGGGTAGTGGGGGATTGTCATGTGGAAGAGTGAGGTGGGAGTAACATGAACTGCAATGAGGAAAACTGAGGTGGGGTTAGTGTCACGTCCGCTCACTCTAGGGGGCGGCTCACGAGGTCTTTCTGGCACATGTGGAAACGGGTTTCATGCATCGCCTCTACTTCCTTCAACATGCCGGTAGCAAGGAAAAGCAGCGCACCAGCCTTCCGAATCCGGGAGTGTCGAATGACTCCGCCCCCAACCTCGCAGAATGGATTTCCTTCGGCGGCGTCTTCGGTCCAGCGCGTTGCTACTGTTTACAGAGGCCACGCACCGTAAGTTCGTTATTCTAGGCTAGCTCTCTTTACTATCCGAAGACTCCGCTTGTCTGTAATCTTTCTACCGTCTCTCCTTTTTTCATTGTTAGACCCCTCTGTCCTTGGTCCTCCGCCCTACCAGCTCTCCACACGCATACACCGGAGGCATTTGTTCTACACTCTTCAGTACGTATAGTTCCGTACTCCCCTAGCATACATATCCTTTCATTCTTTCCATCACTAACCTTTCTCCATCCTTCAGTCTCTTCAGCATGGACAGGGAGTTACTTTTTCCAACGCGCTGAACAGATTACAACCTTCGTAAAAGCCGTTCTATACTTCCGCAACAGACATTCAGAATTAAAGGTATATCACTCACTAGAGTTCTACTTCCGCAATCTCTCCCTTCTCTAATCACCACCTGGTTTCTCTCATCAGGATAATTCGCGATAGCAAGTCCAACTCCCGAAGCCACTCCTGGGAATCAAGACTCGCCCATCGCTTCTTCCGATTTCCTGGCACGGCAGGGTTTTCTCCCCCACGAGGGTTTCCCTGACTTCCCCTCCTCGACCTGGGTTTCTCCGGCGCGGGGAGAGGAGGTTAGGTGAGCTTTCCATTCAGCTCTACGAATTCCTACTGGACCAGGTTAGTGTTGTCTTGTTGTTTATCTGATATCTGCAGTAAGGACTTGTTAGGGTTGGCTCCTGTGCTGGCATGTATGAGTGTCCTTTGGAGTGAACCCTATGACCAAGAGCCGGTCATAACAGGACTGTGATCACCGTGCCTTTGGAATTGAAAAGAACATAGATTGTTACAGTTAGCAACGCCACAAATATTTTCAAGGCTATATCGGTCTCACATTCTTTACTGGTAGAGTCAGAGGATACATTATGGACCAACAACTACAACAATTAATGGCAGCGGTTCAGTCCCTGTCAACCGAGGTCCAGCAATTGAAGCTAGAGAATATCGGCTTAAGGCAACAGGTGGGTCGAGCAGCCCATAGCTCAGAAGTACCTCCTGGCCCATTACCCACAGGACGTTTTGATGGTAATCCCCATGCAGTCAAGGAGTTTCTTGAGTCCTGTTCTGTACAGTTCGCTTTTAAGGCAGCCTTTTTCCCGACAGACAGAGACAAGGTGGGCCATATGATTGCCCAAATGTCAGGGGCTGCGTTAGCTTGGGCCACTCCTTTAGTTACCAGCAACAATCCCATACTCGATTCCTACCTTGCTTTTTGCAACAGCGTAAAGAGTATGTTTGGGAGACAGGAGATAACCATTGCCTCACAGGAAAGGTTATTGGATTTTAAACAGGGTAGTCAGGATCTCCTTACCTATATCACACGCTTTAAGCAACTAGCTTCTGACACGGCATGGGCCGACGAAGCTTTGATGACCATATTCCGAAGAGGACTTTCAGAGGATTTAAAGGACGAAGTGTCCCGAGTCCCACGTCCACATAATATGGCAGAATACATCTCACTGGTTATGCAGTTAGACTATAGACTGCAAGAAAGAAAGAAAGGAAAGAGCAGACAAACCACCGAAGGGACCCTGTCTCCTATTAGACCAGTTCCTTCCGAGGAACCGATGCAAATTGGGAATACGAGAGGCCCTTTATCCGTGGAAGAACGTACCAGAAGGCGTACTCAAGGACTTTGTATGTATTGTGGAGATAGCTCTCATTCGGTCAAGGAATGTCCCCATACTCCCCCTAGGAAGGCGGGAAACGCCAGCACCCCGCCGTAAGGGGAACAACGGTGCAGGGTTCCAGAGTTACTAGTTCCCTTCAAAGCATTCCCAGGGTTCAACAGGATCAATCCTCGGAAACCCAGATGATAGTACTTGGAGTTACGCTAGCCTGGGGTAGCACAAGATTGGAAAACGTGCCCGCACTTATCGATAGCGGAGCCGCAGGAAATTTCTTAGATGACACATTTGCTACTAGACAGGGGATTCCAAAAGTACCCAAGGCGTTAATGATCCCGGTTGAGAGTGTGGACGGTAGCCCTCTTACTTCCGGTCCCATAAAAGACCACACTTCTCCTCTCACGATGACAATAGCGGCACATCAAGAGACCCTGAAATTAGATTTAATCAAGACTGCACATTACCCTGTAATCTTAGGATTGCCATGGCTGAGATTACACAACCCCTTTATTAATTGGACCGCTCGTACTCTTTTTTTGGGGTCAGAACATTGTGTTCACAACTGCCATAACTTAGTCGCCTCCACTTCCAGGAACAAGCCCTCTCAAGAGTCTATTTGTGTCACAAATAGGATTCTTAACGAAGTAAACACTCTTCCCCAGGAATATCAGGAATTCCACCAGGTCTTTACAAAGACAGAATTCACCGAATTACCACCTCATCGCAGAGATGACTGTTGTATAGATCTGGTTCCAAATAGTCCTCTCCCTTTTGGTCGCATGTACATATTGTCCGCCAAGGAAAAAGAGGCACTGAAAGAATATCTAAAGACAAATCTAGAAAATGGCTTGATCACGGAATCCACCTCTCCTGCAGCGGCTTCACTCTTCTTTATTCCAAAGAAAAACACGTCCGAGTTACATCCCTGTATTGACTTCAGAGGATTAAATAAAATCACAGTGCCGGACAAGTATCCCATGCCGCTTATTCCGGATATCTTGGAAGCGCTTAGAGGAGCTAGACTCTACACTAAACTGGATCTATGCGGTGCTTATCACCTCATCCGCATAAGAAAAGGGGATGAATGGAAGACCGCCTTTCGGACACCATTCGGTCACTTCTAATATAGTGTAATGCCATTTGGATTAGCCAATGCCCCGGGAATATTTCAAAGGTTTATGGATCACATTTTTGCAGATATATCCCTACATTTTGTCATTATCTATTTAGATGACATTTTGGTATTTTCATCCACCCTTTCAGACCATGTCATTCATGTTAAAGAAGTCTTACACAGACTACAGAAGAACCATCTCTTTTCTAAATTAGAGAAATGGAATTCCATAAAGACAAAGTGGCTTATCTAGGGTATATCCTGTCCGATCAAGGAGTCTCCATGGATCCCTCAAAGGTGTCAGCTATTCTTGATTGGCCAGCCCCCAAGTCAGTTAAAGAAATACAGCGGTTTCTTGGCTTTGCAAACTTCTACAGGCGCTTCATTCCCCATTTCTCTACCCTCACACATCCCATCACTCATCTGCTAAAGAAAGGGGTTGTATTTCGATGGACAAACGAAACTCAGGAATCTTTTCAGGAGCTAAAAGCCCTATTCACTAGAGCTCCTATCTTGGCAATGCCGGATCAGCTTCACAGATTCATAGTGGAATCAGATGCCTCAGACCAGTGTATTGGAGCGGTTCTGTTACAACCGGACGACAGGGGGTTCGAAAGACCCATTGCTTACCTATCGAAGACTCTGTCCCCGGCGGAAGTACATTACACGGTTCTCGAGAAAGAATTGCTCGCGATTAAGAGGGCCTTTGAAGAATGGCATCATTTACTTTTGGGAGCATTATTTCCCATTAAAATAAGAACCGACCATCACGACCTCCGAGCACTGCAATATGCCCAAACCAACAACAGTAGACAGGCTAGATGGGCGCATTTTTTTTCACCCTTCCGGGTTACCTTCACTTTCATACCGGGCAAGACTAATCTCAAAGCGGATGATTTATCCCGCAGTAATCCACGAAAAGGAGCTCCCTTTCAGCCAGAACCTATGTTTCCCAACCTGGTCACAGTGCCTGTTGTCCATTCTTTTCTTCAGAAGATAGCACTAAGGACAAGAAATCTGGACTTGGATCGGGACGATACCCTTCGAGAACTAGGACTTACTGCTGATCAGGGTCTTCTTTTCAAGGAAGACAAGATGTACCTTCCTGACCAAGAACTACAATCAGAAGTACTTCAAATGTGTCATGACTCCAAGGCAGCCGGGCATAGAGGAACTCTCAATACTACAGAACAGATTCAACGGCACTTCTGGTGGCCGACGCTTCGCAAGGATGTACAGGACTATGTCGCGTCTTGTCCGGTGTGTCTACAAACCAAGACCCCAAGGATTCCTCATATTGGCAAACTAATTCTTACCCAAATTCCTACGAAACCTTGGCAAATAATATCAACGGACTTTATCGTGCATCTACCAAGGTCAGAGGGTTGTAATACCATCATGGTGACAATAGACTCTTTAACCAAATTGGCGCATTTCATCCCTCTCCCATCTGTTCCATCTGCACCTGTTATGGCCAGGGTATTCGTGGAACGCATTTTTTCACTCCACGGACTACCGGAGGTCATTATCTCGGATAGAGGACCACAATACACGTCACAGTACTGGAAACATATATGTCTCTTACTAGGGATCTCAAGAGCGCTCAGTTCCGGATAGCACCCTCAGACCAACGGCCAGACGGAGCGTTTAAATCAAACCCTGGAAGCATATCTAAGATGTTACATATCAGCTTTACAAGATAATTGGAAGGCTTTACTGTTTATAGCAGAATTTGCTTATAATAATGCGGTACATTCCACCATACGTGTTAGTCCTTTCTTTAGTACATTTGGTTTTCATCCGGAGGTGTACCCATCAACTGTTCCCACGGCTACTCCGTATCTGGATTTAGACGGGTTAATAGCCTCCATTCAACAAGGACATCGACATGCACAGGAAGCTCTGAAAGATGCTCATGAACGCTATAAGATACAAGCCGACAAGCATCGGAGTCCCACACCTCCCATTCAAGTTGGTGACAAGGTATGGTTGTCGGGTAAATATCTCCCCAAGAGTTTGAAACCTTCAAAATTGTCGCCGATATACTTTGGACCCTTTTTGGTACTTGAAAATAAGGGTCTGGCTGTTTTCAAGTTACGTCTCCCTTTTTCTTGGAAGCGTATACACCCTACATTCCATGTTTCTCAGCTGAAGCCTGACGTACAATCCCGATTCCATGTGTCTAAGAAGGGTACTCCCCCTCCAGTCCTGACAAATGAAGGACCGGAATTCGAAGTCTCCTCGATCTGTGATTCACACTATAGAAGAGGGGTGCTACAGTTCCTTATAGACTGGAAGGGATATTCTCAGGTGGAACGTTCTTGGGAAACCGCCTCAGCGGTTCATGCTCCCCGTTTGGTTCGCAGGTTCTACCGGCTACACCCTGGCAAGCCGGGTTTCGTCGCCCTTCGGAGGGGGCATACTGTCACGTCCGCTCACTCTAGGGGGCGGCTCACGAGGTCTTTCTGGCACATGTGGAAACGGGTTTCATGCATCGCCTCTACTTCCTTCAACATGGCGGTAGCAAGGAAAAGCAGCGCATCAGCCTTCCGAATCCGGGAGTGTCGGATGACTCCGCCCCCAACCTCGCAGAATGGATTTCCTTCGGCGGCGTCTTCGGTCCAGTGCGTTGTTACTGTTTACAGAGGCCACGCACCGTAAGTTCGTTATTTTAGGCTAGCTCTCTTTACTATCCGAAGACTCCGCTTGTCTGTAATCTTTCTACCGTCTCTCCTTTTTTCAGTGTTAGACCCCTCTGTCCTTGGTCCTCCGCCCTACCAGCTCTCCACACGCATACACCGGAGGCATTTGTTCTACACTCTTCAGTACGTATAGTTCCGTACTCCCCTAGCATACATATCCTTTCATTCTTTCCATCACTAACCTTTCTCCATCCTTCAGTCTCTTCAGCATGGACAGGGAGTTACTTTTTCCAACGCGCTGAACAGATTACAACCTCCGTGCAAGCCGTTCTATACTTCCGCAACAGACATTCAGAATTAAAGGTATATCACTCACTAGAGTTCTACTTCCGCAATCTCTCCCTTCTCTAATCACCACCTGGTTTCTCTCATCAGGATAATTCGCGATAGCAAGTCCAACTCCCGAAGTCACTCCTGGGAATCAAGACTCGCCCATCGCTTCTTCCGAGTTCCTGGCACGGCAGGGTTTTCTCCCCCACGAGGGTTTCCCTGACTTCCCCTCCTCGACCTGGGTTTCTCCGGCGCGGGGAGAGGAGGTTAGGTGAGCTTTCCATTCAGCTCTACGAATTCCTACTGGACCAGGTTAGTGTTGTCTTGTTGTTTATCTGATATCTGCAGTAAGGACTGTGATCACTGTGCCTTTGGAATTGAAAAGAACATAGATTGTTACAGTTAGGGAGCACTGTCAGAGAGACTGAGGTGGGATAGTTGGAGACTATGACAAGTAAGAGTGTGCTGTGGGTAGTTAAGAACTGTGAAGAGGAAGACTGAGGTGAGGTAGTGGGGGACTGTTATGAGAGAGAGTGATGTGGGGTAGTCAGAGACTGTGACCAGGAAGGGTGATGTGGGGTAGTGGCAGACTGTGGCAAGGAAGAGTCAATTGGGATAGTGGTGGACTGTGCTCAGGAAGAGTGAGCTGAAGTAAGTGGGGAACTGTGAGGAGGAAGAGTAAAGTGGGAGTAATGGAGGACTGTGACTAGGAAGAGTGAGGTGGGATAGTGTGGGACTGTGACTAGGAAGAGTGAGGTGGGGTTACTGAGGTTCTGTGATAAGGGAGAGTGGGGTTGAGTTAGGGGGGGACTGTGACCAGGAAGAGTGATGTGGGGTAGTGGCAGACTGTGGCGAGGAAGAGTGAGATGGGATAGTGGTGGACTGTGCTGAGGAAGAGTGAGCCGGGGGAAGTGTGGAAATGGGATGAGGAAGAGTAAAGTGAGAGTAATGGAGGACTGTCTAGGAAGAGTGAGGTGGGGTAGTGGTGGACTGTGACAAGGAAGATTGAGGTGGGGTTACTGAGGGTCTGTGATGAGAGAGAGTGAGGTATGGTAGTGGGAGGCTGTGACGAGGAAGACTGAAGTGGAGTAGTGAGGTATGATGACAAGGGAGCGTGAGATGGGTATAGTGGGGGAACATGATGAGGAAGAGGTGTTGGGGTATTGGGGAACTGTGATGAGAAAGAGTGAGGTGGCTATTGGGGTTTGCTGACGAGGAAGTGTGAGGTGGGTATAGTGGGGGAACGTGATGAAGAAGAGTGAGATGGGGTAGCGGGTAACTGTAATGAAGAACAGTGAGGTAGGGTAGTTGGGGACTGTGACAAAGAATTGGTGAGATGGGGGACTGTGACAAGGCAGAGTGAGGTGGGGGTAGTGGTTGACTGCAATGAGGAAGAGTGAGGTGAGGATAGTGGGGGATTGTGATGAGGAAGAGTGAGGTGTGGATAGCGGGGGGACTATCATAAGGAATATATTTTTTTTATATTGTTTATGGTTCAAATGAACCTTTACAAAATTAGACATCTATCATATAATTTACACATATCAAATACAAAACAATTCAATTGAAGATAAATTAAAACAGATTATAACAACAATTAATCCACATCAACAATTACATTACCAAAATAAGATACACTAAAGTACTGAAATCTCATTTTCTATTACTTTCAGAAAAGCAACCGATGCAAAAATGAGTGCTCTATCATCTCCTTGCATTAGCCGATTCCAAAGAGGCTCCATACAGTCATCATAATTCACATTTACAAACCGTAAAAAAACGTAGTTCTTACATCTCTAAAATATGAACATTCTAAAATCAAATGGTTTAAGGTTTCATTTGGTTCTAGGCAATTCAAAAATTGACATTTAGTAACACCATTATTGCCATTAGAAATTCTCCAGTGTTTCGTTCTTTCCAAAGTGTGGTACTGGTTTAGTCTAAATCTCAGGTTATACATTCTAGTTATATTACATGGGAATATGATGAGATAACCACAACAACCATCTCGTTTTTTTGTGGAAATTTGGCTTATTGTCTTGCCCTTGGTGGTCGTGCAGATTCGTCCTACCGCCTCCGACCCCAAGCACCACCCAGGCAGGAAATAATAACACAGCCCGTGCAGCGCTTGAAGCCACAGGTGGAGAACGTCGTCTATCAGGAACCAGAAACGCCAAGGACCCCCTGACCACTGTAAGGCAACGGAGGTTAATCAACACAGGGAATGGACAACAAAGCCTTTATGATAGGATAACAGAAGAGGGGCTTACCCGAAAGTGAAGGAGAGGGTGGCCTGAGATGTGTGGTGGAGTAGTGGGGTACTGCAGGCACTGGTCGATCGTGTCTCTGACAGGACGCGTGATGTAAAACTCCGAGGCATATACGTGGGACAATCCGTGAGCAGTCCAATAGGCAGTTCCGGGGTCGATAACCAAAGTTCAGTGTTCAAGGGAATATCCGTAGGCAGTCCAGTGAGCAATTCCGAGTCAAGAAGCCAGTAGCAACAAACAGCGTGATATCCGGGATAAAGAATGAGGCAATCCGTGTACAGTTCCGTGATCAAGTAGTCGTGGTAGCAAAATCCATAAAACGCCAAAGCAGTCCGTGAAGGAAGCAGCTGTGAAGCGGTGCTTCCGTGTTTCTCTGCTCCCTTTAGCTTGTGTGGAAGGTCACGTGATCACATCACGGGAGGGGAACGTGAGTAGTCTGTGTCACATGACCCGTGATGGTGACGAAGGCCGTTGTGGATGCCTTGTCACGTGACGTGCGGTTCTGTGTGTGCCCAATCGGCTGCGCCAGTCGTGTGAAAACCTCCACGGGAGGTGCCAGTGAAGGAAAGGGCGAAGAACCCTCGGGCCGTGATGTACGGGTCTCCTCTGTTTGGCAGGAGACCCTCGCCGCTCGCCTGCAGGGACACGTAGGCCACGTGAGTCTTGATGGTGGCGAATGTTGGGAGACACGACAGAGCCCCCCCCTAATGGCCCACGACCCCGTGGGCTGGATGGATGATCACGATGGAACTGGCCAACCAACTGGGGGGCCCGGACATCCCTGGAGGGCACCCAGGAACGTTCCTCAGGGCCGTAACCCAACCAGTCCACGAGATAGTGCAAGCGACCCCGAATATGGCGGGAACCCAAGATGGCACTGACCTCATAGACGTCAGGAGAGGACAAGGAGACAGGGGCAGGAGGGGCAGTGAGACGGGTAGGACCTAGACAGGGTTTGAGCAAGGAGGTATGAAAAACAGGATGGATACGCCAGGTGGCAGGAACAGACAACCGTAGAGCCACAGGGTTCAGGACTTTAACTATACGGTAGGGACCCACAAACCGGGGAAGCAACTTGCGGCAGCCAGGGATGTGTAGGTGGCGGGAGGACAACCACACTCGATCCCCCACCCGATATTCGGGAGCCGCCACCCGTTTTTTGTCAGCTGCGGACTTCATGGAGACCTGGGCTTCGCGCAAGTGGACTAGGGTTTGCGCATGGACCGAGACTAGATCGCGGGCACAGGTATTGGCAGCAGGAGTAGTGGATGAAGTGAAATCAGGAAATGGAAGGGTGCGAGGATGCTGGCCGTACATGGAATAAAAGGGAGAAAAGCCAGTGGAGGAGTGCAGGGAGTTGTTATAGGCGAATTCCGCCAGGTGTAATAAGTTAAGCCACGTGTCTTGGTACTGGAGAGTTAAACAGCGCAGGTACTGTTCGAGGGCTTGGTTCACCCTCTCAGTTTGCCCATCTGTTTGTGGGTGATAGGCTGAGGAAAAGCGGGCATCAATGCCGAGTAGCTTGGTCAAGGTTGTCCAGAAACGGGAAGTAAACTGAGTCCCACTATCTGATATAATGATCTGCGGCAGACCGAAGAGACAAAACACAGATTTGAAAAACAACTGGGCCAGGGTAGGAGCGGAGGGTATCCCTGTACAAGGTACAAAGCGTGCCATCTTGGTATAGGAGTCTACCACTACCCAGATGGTGTCGAAACCTTGCCTGCGTGGCAGGTCCGTGACGAGGTCCATCGAGATAGTGTGCCAGGGTCTGGGGGGAATCGGTAATGGCTGGAGTAACCCCAGTGGGCGACCCCTGCGTGATTTACCCTGTGCACACACTGAGCACGTGTTTACATAGTTCTCCACGTCACGTTTCATTGATGGCCACCAACACCAGCGTTTTAGCAGTTCCAGAGTGCGACGTTGCCCCGGGTGGCCATTAATGGCGGCATCGTGTGACCATTCTAGTGCCTGGTTGCGTGTGTCGGTAGTGGGAAGAAAAAGCTTGTCTTGGATAAATGGTAACCCCTCCTGAAGAACCAGATCCCATTCCGCCAGTGCGTGTGGATGTTGGGAGACCCAATGACGGATGGTGGACTGCATGGACGAGGACGGTGTGCAGACACAAATGACATGACCCCCCTCGAGCAACGTGGAAAGGACGGAAGAGACTCCCCCCCCGGGGAACGTGACAGTGCATCGGCCTTCCCATGGACAGCACCCGGTCTATGCCTAATTACAAAATCAT
Source organism: Ambystoma mexicanum (assembly GCF_040938575.1). NCBI lineage: Eukaryota > Metazoa > Chordata > Amphibia > Caudata > Ambystomatidae > Ambystoma > Ambystoma mexicanum. Next base: position 745,105,464 of record NC_090927.1, on the reverse strand, counting down.
AAGCAGCGAAAAACAGGTGCCAACGCACCTGTCGGCTATTAATGCATTTAAGGGTAGCCAGGTCCTGCAGGTTCTTATGGTCGGAATAAATCGTGGTCTGGTGCCGGGCCCCAAGGAGGTGGTGACGCCAGGTTTGCAGTGCGTCCTTGATGGCCAGCAATTCCTTCTCAGTGACAGTATAATGCAACTCGGCTGAAGTCACAAGATACAAATGGACCCCAGCTGAGTGCCTCCTAGGCAGTTACTCTAGGCCAGCCAAACTGAAACACGCTGTAAAGGTAATGGACCTGCTATGCATAACGGCCAAAAGAACCATCGCCATGGCCTGGAAAAAGCCCACAGGACCAAGCCACAAAGCATGGCGCAGAGAACTGGAAAGGTGGGCGAATGCCGAAACCAGAGCCTGGGAGGACAGTGTAACTAGATCTACCGAAGACTCGAGCATGGCACTGGAGGCATGGAAAGACACCTTAACCAAACTGTTCAGATCCCCCGATGACAAACCTCCCTGAATGTCGCAGGTATCCATCCCACTGCTAAACATGAAATCAAGGAACATTCGAAACCACACCCCCCAACCCCCGGTCTACACCGAGAAGAACTCCCCCCGCTCCCCTGTGGACACTAAACCCACCCTCCCCGACAATGCCTACCGCCAAACACCCATTCGCAAGGAGACTGTTAATGTTAAGTTTGTTTATGTATGTTGTTATTCTGTTTTATGAACAAGGCATGACTGTAATAAGTCGGTCAGGTGCCCTGAATTAAGGCCCAGACCAGTAAAAATGTAAAGCGCTCTTAACTACAAATGCCAATAAATACATTTTAAAAAAAAAAATAATGCAACTCGGCTGAGGTGAGTTTCCGTGAGTGAAAAGCCACGGGATGCAAACGACCAGTGGCCGGACAGGGTTGGGAAAGGACTGCACCCAAAGCAAAAGAGGAAGCGTCCGCCTCCACAATGTATGGGAGTACAGGGTCCGGGTGCTGAAGCACGGGAGCAGTCACAAATCTGGTTTTTAGCTCCTCAAACGCCTGCTGATGTTTCAGGGTCCAAGAGAACGGAACCAGCGGACTGGTAAGAGCGGTAAGGGGAGCCACTATGGAGGAGAAGCCAGCAATGAACCTCCGATAGAAATTAGCGAAACCCAAAAAAGATTGTAACTGCTTGAGGGTCTTTGGAGCAGGCCAATCCGTGACGGCACGAACCTTTGACTGGTTCATTGATAGACCCCCAGGCGTTAGGTGGAACCCCAGGAAGTCGACCTCCTTAGTGTGAAACAGGCACTTTTCGGGCTTGGCAAACAAGGCGTTTCTGTGTAGACGGGCCAAAACCTCCCTAACGTGGACGATGTGGTCTTCCAGAGAAGGGGAGAAAATCAAAATGTCATCCAGATAGACCACGACGTACACGTCTAAGATGTCACTGAATACTTCGTTAACAAAGCGCTGGAAGGTGGCTGGGGCATTACATAAGCCAAAAGGCATTACCGTATATTCAAAAAGGCCCTGTCGGGTGCAAAACGCAGTCTTCCACTCATCCCCCTGACGCATGCGAACCAGATTATATGCCCCCCGGAGGTCCAGTTTGGTGTAGATGGATGCATGTGTTAACCTGTCTAGTAACGTGGAGATGAGGGGAATGGGATAACGGTTCTTCACAGTGATGGCATTCAAACGTCTATAGTCCACACAGGGTCGTAGGTCACCCTCTTTCTTCGGGACAAAAAAAATGGGACTGGCAGCCGGTGAATTGGAGGGTCGGATATGACCTACCCGCAGGGCTTGTTGTATGTACTCTTTTAGGGCCTGTTCCTCCGACTGTGATAGAGAATAAATCCTACCTCTCGGTATCGGGGCATCAGGGAACAAATCAATAGGGCAATCATATGGCCTATGGGGTGGCAGGCCTTCTGCAGAGGTCTTGTCAAAAACAGTCAGGAAGTCATGGTATTCGCTGGGAATCCCGGCCTGAACGGCTCCAACGGTATGTGGCGTTGCAACCGGATGGTCCCCATCGTTCATGCGTAAAGCAGTCAAGGCCCCAAGAACACTAGCAGGGTTGGAGATAGATTCGGGTTCCGTTAAGCAGTAATGTTGGCAGACCTCAGACTCAAAGGAGACCTGTCCAGTACCCCAGTTGATAAACGGGTTGTGTTGCCTAAGCCATGGTATACCCAGAATGATCCCGAATTGCGGTGTAGCGATGAGATCAAAGGACATGGTCTCCTTGTGAGTGTCCTGGATCACCACCTCCAAAGGAGCTGTTTGATGCTTGATCGGGCCCGAAGCAAGGGAGGTCCCGTCCACCGCTTGCACGGGTTCTGGGTACTCCTTGGTTATCAAAGGCAAGTTGAGGCGATGGGCTAGCGTGATATCCACGAAACAACCCGTGGCTCCTGAATCGATTACTATATGTACTGGGTGAATGCAGTTCCCGGTGGGTTTCAAGAGAGCCTGGACAACGATGGGTCTAATGGGACCGAATGAGGGCTCAGTGGGGGTCAAAGAAACGCTCGCCCGTCCCCCCGGTCTCAAGGGCGAGCTTTCGGAAAACCCGGATTCTTGTTTCTTGGGCGACGGGGGCATTCCTTGACGTAGTGCCCATTGATGCCGCAGTAGAAACAGGCATTATCTGTCCTTCTGCGCTCTCGCTCGGCCTGGGTTATCGGACTACGTATTCCCCCTATCTGCATGGGTTCGGGTTTTGTGTCCCCCAAAGAAGGTGATTGCACGGAAAACCCGGCTTCTGCCCTCCGCTCTGAACGTCGAGCGTCCACCTGCAGGGCTAGGTCCACCAGATCCGAAAAAACGGCCGGGAGAGAGGGAACCACAGAAAGAGCATCTTTCATTGCACTGCAGAGGCCCCTGTAGAACACGATAGCTTTTTTGTTCTCCGGCCATGAGGTCTCTGCAGAGAGTTGGTTGAAGCGAGCGATGTACTCGATGAGTGTTTGCTTGCCCTGTGTAAGATCGAGTAATTCCAGATCCCGGGAATGTGCCTTGTATCTAGTGTCGAACACTTTGGCCATCTCACTAACCAGGAGGTCAAAATCGTAAAGAGCAGGGTGGTCATTTTCCAATAAGGGATTCGCCCAGGTGGCCGCTACCCCCGACAAATGAGAGAGGAGAAAAGCCGCCTTAGTAATAGAGTCCGGAAATGCCTGGGGCCGACATAGGAAATGGAGCTTGCATTGATTTAGGAAGGTTCGGTACTTCCTTGGGTCACCCTGGTATCTTTCCGGGGCTGCAAGTGGGAACGGGGTTAGGAGAACCATGGGTGTAGGAACGGGGGGCGGAGTGGATGATGGAGGATCATGAGCTGGGGCGTCCCCAAAGTCAGCGTCCTCGGGTAAGGGGTGACGGGCACTCTGTAAGGCGTCAAGGCGATGGTGAATGGCAGTCGTGGCTGCGGCCATGTCTGACCGAAGGGCCGCGACTGCCTGCATTAGAGCGGTCACAGGGTCCTCGGCCGAGATATTCATAATCCGGATGACCAAAGAAAGGCTTCACAGTCTGTCTTGCCCTTGGTGGTCGTGCAGATTCGTCCTACCGCCTCCGACCCCAAGCACCACCCAGGCAGGAAATAATAACACAGCCCGTGCAGCGCTTAAAGCCACAGGTGGAGAACGTCGTCTATCAGGAACCAGAAACGCCAAGGACCCCCTGACCACTGTAAGGCAACGGAGGTTAATCAACACAGGGAATGGACAACAAAGCCTTTATGATAGGATAACAGAAGAGGGGCTTACCCGAAAGTGAAGGAGAGGGTGGCCTGAGATGTGTGGTGGAGTAGTGGGGTACAGCAGGCACTGGTCGATCGTGTCTCTGACAGGACGCGTGATGTAAAACTCCGAGGCATATACGTGGGACAATCCGTGAGCAGTCCAATAGGCAGTTCCGGGGTCGATAACCAAAGTTCAGTGTTCAAGGGAATATCCGTAGGCAGTCCAGTGAGCAATTCCGAGTCAAGAAGCCAGTAGCAACAAACAGCGTGATATCCGGGATAAAGAATGAGGCAATCCGTGTACAGTTCCATGATCAAGTAGTCGTGGTAGCAAAATCCATAAAACGCCAAAGCAGTCCGTGAAGGAAGCAGCTGTGAAGCGGTGCTTCCGTGTTTCTCTGCTCCCTTTAGCTTGTGTGGAAGGTCACGTGATCACATCACGGGAGGGGAACGTGAGTAGTCTGTGTCACATGACCCGTGATGGTGACGAAGGCCGTTGTGGATGCCTTGTCACGTGACGTGCGGTTCTGTGTGTGCCCAATCGGCCGCGCCAGTCGTGTGAAAACCTCCACGGGAGGTGCCAGTGAAGGAAAGGGCGAAGAACCCTCGGGCCGTGATGTACGGGTCTCCTCTGTTTGGCAGGAGACCCTCGCCGCTCGCCTGCAGGGACACGTAGGCCACGTGAGTCTTGATGGTGGCGAATGTTGGGAGACACGACACTTATTCTTTATAGGTACTCAGAGAATTTATTTCATCTACTGTTTTACACCAGTCGGGTTCAAAAAGTTTATGTTTTTACATATCCAGGTCGGATATGAAGATCTTCTTGATCAATACCTAGATCATTCAGGCTTTAAGCCATTTTTAAATAATAGCCGGTGATCAAACTAGAAGAGCATCCTTTAGTAAATTCAAAGAAATCTTGATACAAGGAGTTATCCGGGCAATTAAGAATTTTCCTGTAGTTTGATAAAGCCTGCTAGTCTAGTAGATAAAGAGATCAAACCCATCTCATGTCTAATAACACAATTTCGGAATTGCCGGAGACAGACACAGAGCTGCTTTCAACAATCTGCCCTGCATTGAATCTAATTGTTTGTGCAAGTTGCATAGACAAATATCCAAAGCATAAAGAAGTATTGGTTCCACCTTTAAGGTAAGGAACTCGAGTAACGGTATCACAGAGAATTTACAGAATTTAATTAAAATAAATTTCATTTGACTTCTGAGAGGTCATGCTTTTTGCTTCAGGTAGTCAACCCATGATTTGATTGAGGTCTCGTTACTTAGACGATATCCCACGTAAATAGTTTCTTTTAATACATATATAGAGTCACCATCAATATTCCAGTAAAACTTCTTAAGTTTCTTACCAGTCTTAAAAATCATTATACTAGTTTTAGAAGGGTTAGGTTGAAGATCATGTTGATGGGCAAATTCAGAAAACATATTTAACTTAGATTGAAGGCCAAATAGTGTCAAATCAAATAAAATAAGATCATCTACAAAGGTTAGCCAATGTAGTCTTAAAGAGCATAAACTTGCCAGAAAAGTATCGATTAAATTCCAAAGTTCATCTATGTCAGATAAGTATAAATTGAACAACAACGCCGCAAAATTACATCTTTGCTTCAGCCCCAAGAATGATTGTACAGGGTCCATCAGTGCCCCCACTTGGGTAATCCGGATTCTGCAAGATGTATTGGTGTGAAATGTTATAATCCAATAAATGAAATGTTCAGGAATACCCATCTTATGCCTTTTTATCCATAGCACATTACGAACAACTGTACCGAACACAGATGACATATCGATCGATGCGATATATAAGGTACTAAGTTCTTTTTTTTTATTCCATCTAACAAATGCGCAATAATTGTTGCATTTAAAGTGGTTCAAATCTCGCGTCTAAATCCCACTTGTAATCTGGAATAGATCTTAAAAGTGGCTAGATGTTTATCAAGCTCATTAATTACTAAGATTGAAAATACCTTAGCTGCTGAGTCTGTCAGAGATATTGGTCTATAGTTCTCTGGCAGACCGGTATCACCTTTTTTTAGAAATCGGTATCAAGATGGAGGTTACCCAGGACATAGGAATAGTTCCACTGGCTAAAATATTGTCAAACTTAATTTTTAGAATCATACTCCAAAAAATAGGATCAGACCTATAGATGCAAGATGGAATCCCGTCAGGGCCTGGAGCACGGGAGTTAGATAATTTCTTAATGGCCCACATGATGTCAAAAGCAGACCAGACAAATTGCACTGACGATGGAGACAGATCTACTATTTCATGTATTTGGGCAAATCGAGTGGACAGTGCATATTTCTTCTCAAAGTAGGCTATCCATGTTTCCGCATGGATTGTAGTCTTATTTTGATGTTCAGGTGCATTACCTTTCTTAATCGCAGTCCAGATGTCATGAGTATTATAGCTACAGCTACAAATAGCCCTGATCATTTCGCAATTTTGCTTGTTGTATTGTTCAATGTATACTCCTTTCATTTTAAATGTATACGCTTGGATAATACGCTTTTTTTTAGCAGCTATTGTCCAATAGTTAAATGCTCTAAACCAAGCTTTCTTATATCTCTATTCTTAGATCTTTTCAGATATTTGATTTTAAAATTAGAGCTATGTTTGTGACTAATCGAAAAGGGTGATTGTTTCTTTCGGAAGTGATCGAGAGCATCATTAGTTAAGGTAGTGACAATCTGGTTGAGATAATCAATAGGATATACTTCTGGAGTATTAAAGTTAATACAGTATTTGAGTTTTATAGATACTCGCTCGGCTAGCCTCTTACAAAGTGTTGGATTGCATCTTAGGGAGATATTGTCCCTTTTATTCTCAACAGCACGTAAACAGTGATCTATGTGCAGTGTGTTAGTATCCATGAGAGTAGTGAGGCTAATGGGGGCATGATCGCTATACTTAATTTCCCCTATCGTAGCAGAATCAATGCATGTTAACAAGGAATCTGAAATACAAAAGAAATCAATCATGGAGCTTGAATTCCCTCTTTTCCATGTGTAATTAGGAGAATGTTCATTAAACTTAACAAATGACATTCCCCAGTCCTTGAAATAGGCGCTTAAATCAGCCCCCCTCTTAATACTAATTGTTCTGACTTTATTGGAAACAGTAATGCAAGTATACCATCCTAAACATTGTGAATTAAAGTCACCAACCATTATAGTGTCGAAGTTGGAATTAGTAATATAGGCCTGGTCAAAGCATTGATCAATATCGTCAAGAATCTCCATTAATTTGGATTTCAGAGGATTCCAATACAAATTAATTACTAAAATCGATTTCGCATCACTCCTTTTCATGGTCAAAAGTATACCCAAAACATGAATGGATGAATACACCGGTGTTACATTACAGTCTACCACATTGTTAATAGAAGTGGCAAGACCTCCATAAGCCTGCCTTCCTCACCTTTGGTGGCAAGAGAACAAAATGAACAATAATCAGGAATAATTAGTGGATCTGTTTTCATTGTTTCTTGAAATAAAATGATTTATGGTAATTTATTCTTTTCAAGAGTGGCTAACCATATAGGAATATTACTAAATCCACACAAGTTCCATGACACTATAGTGAGTACTGACTTCACATTAGCTTATAATGAGGATAAGTTGGGGTTTGCCGCAAATATTGTTTTTAATAGCAGTTCAATCCATGCCATTTCATTGTTCGTGCGAGCAATCATCAATAGTTGTGAAATACAACGTTTTTCATTTTTTGCACTAATGGTCATATCCTCCTTCATTGCTTTCTCTAAAGGTTCAGAAATCTGATTATCATATAAAAATTCTTCTGCCATCTTTTCATCATTGAAAGTACAGAGTGAAAATCCCATGTCAAATAGCTCTTTTCTATACGACCATATAAGTTTCAATACTTGTTCAGAGAACAAGTGACATATCATGTGATAGTTATTTGTTGGAGCAAGTGCAATCTTGTCAATGTCACTGGAAGCCAAGATTCTCAAAGGAGGAATTGCATAGAGAAGGTCAAGTAGATAACTGCGATTGATACGTGAAGTACCTAAAATTTCATGTTTACCTTCCAGGCCCATCATGTTTATACTTTTCTTGAATAGGAATATTGAGGTGTGGGTAGTGGGGGACTGTGATGAGGAAATGTGAGTTGGGAATATTGGGGGATTGTGATATGGAAGAATTAAGAGTAGGTAGTGAGGGACTGTGACGAGGAAGACTGAGGTGTGGGTAGTTGAAAACTGTGAAGAGGAAGACTGAGGTGGGGGTAGTGGGGGACTGTGACCAGGAAGAGTGATGTGGGGAGGTGGCAGACAGTGGCAAGGAAGAGTGAGATGGGGTAGTGGTGGACTGTGCTGAGGAAGAATACATTGGGAGTAATGGCAGGCCCTGTCTAGGGAGAGTGAAGTGGGGTAGTGGGGGCTGTGACAAGGAAGAGTGAGTTGGTGTTAATGAGGGTCTGTGATGAGGGAGAGTGAGGTGGGGCAGTAGAGAACTGTGTTGAGGAAGACTGAGGGGGTTGTGGGGGACTGTGAAGAGGAAAACAGAGGTGGGGTAGTGGGAGAGTGTGACAAGGAAAGTGTGAGGTGGAAGTATTGGGGGATGGTGATGAGGAAGAGTGGGGTGTAGGTGGTGGGGGACTGTGGCAAGGAAGAGTGAAGTTGGGTATTGGGGACTCTGATGAGGAAGAATGAGAGGTGACTAGTGGATAACTGTGGTGAGGTAGACTGAGGTGCGGTAGTGGGGGACTTTGATGAGGAAAACAGAGGTCGGGTAGTGGGAGACTATTACTAGGAAGAGTGAGGTGTGGGTAGTGGGGGACTGTGATGAGGAAGAGTGAGGTGGGAGTAGTGAGGACTGTGATGTGGAAGAGTGAGGTGGGGTAGTAAGGTATGGTGATGAGTAAGAGTGAGATGGGTATAGTGGGGGAACATGATGAGGAAAGTGAGGTGGGGCAGTGGGGAACTGTGAGGAAGAGTAGAGTAAGGTAGTAGGGGACAGTGACAATGAAGAGTGAGGTATGGATAGTGGGGGACTGTGATGAGGAAGAGGGAGGTGAGGGCAGTGGGGGATTGTGATGAGGAAGAGTGAGGTGTGGATAGCGGGGGACTATCACAAGGAAGGGTGAGGTGTGGGTAGTGGGGTCTGGGATGGGGAGAAGTAAGGGGGATAGTGGGGGACTGTTATGAGGAAGAGTGAGTTGTGTTTAGCGGGGGACTGTGATGAGGAAGAGTGAGGTGGGTAGTGGGGGACTGTGATGAGGAAGAGTGAGGTGGGAGAAGCAGGAACTGCAATGAGGAAAACTGAGGTGGGGTTAGTGAGGACTGTCAGAGAGAGTGAGGTGGGATATTCAGAGACTGTGATAAGTAAGAGTGAGGTGTGGGTAGTTGAGAACTGTGAAGAGGATGACTGAGGTGGGTAGTGGGGGACTGTCATGAGAGAGAGTGAGGTGGGGTAGTCAGACACTGTGACCAAGAACAGTGATGTGGGGTAGTGGCAGACTGTGGCAAGGAAGAGTGAGCTGGGCGAAGTGGAGAACTGAGATGAAAAAGAGTAAAGTAGGAGTAATGGAAGACTGTGGGCCTCATTACGAGTTTGCCGGTCTGGATACAATGGTACCGGTAAGCTTCCCGGTACTGGTGTATCCGGAACGGCAAACTCCAAGTTGTGCTCGCGGGTGTCTTTCATTCAGTATTCATGTCTTTCACAGTATTTCGGATGCACAGGCACCGTTTATAACCGTTATAAACGGTGCCTGTGCACCCTGCATCCCCATTCCCAATGAGTCCTATCGGGCGCAAATGGGAAAGGAGAAAAAAAATTCTGGTGCCAAGGAATGGGCAAATACCGGGTCCGGCCTGGCCGTAATGACCCGGTGATTGCCCATTTCTTTGCGCCGGAAAAAATGCAACTCTGACGGCAGCCGTGCCTGTTTTATAGGCATGGCTACTCCCAGGGTTGTAATGAGGCCCTGTGACTAGGAAGAGTGAGGTGGAGTAGTGGGGGGCTGTGACAGGAAAGAGGTGAGGTGTGGCAGTGGGGGACTGTGAAGAGGAAAACTGAGGTTGGGCAGTGGGAGACTGTGACTAGTAAGAGTGAGTTGGAGTATTGGGGGACTGTAACAAGGAAGAGTGAGGTGGGAGTATTAGGGGATGGTGACAAGGAAGAGTGGGTTGTAGGTAGTGGGGACTGTGATGAGGAAGAGTGAAATGTGACTAGTGGATAACTGTGGCGAGGTAGACTGAGGTGCGGTAGTGGGGGATTGTGTTGAGGAAAACAGAGGTGGCGTAGTGGGAGACTATTACTAGGAAGAGTGAGATGTGAGTAGTGGGGGACTGTGATGAGGAAGAGTCAGGTGGAAGTAGTGGGGACTGTGATGTGGAAGAGTGAGGTGGGCTAGTAAGGCATGATGATGAGGAAGAGTGATATGTGTATAGAGGGGGAATGTGATGAGGAAGAGTGAGGTGTGGCAGTGGGGAACGGTGAGGAAGAGTGAGGTAGGTAGTGGGGGCAGTGACAATGAAGCGTGAGGTGGGATAGTGGGGGAGTGTGATGAGGAAGACTGAGGTGAGGGCAGTGGGGGATTGGGATGAGGAAGAGTAAGGTGTGGATAGTGGGGGACTATCACAAGGAAGAGTGAGGTGTGGGTAGTGGGATCTGTGATGAGGAGAAGTAAGGTGGGGATAGTGGGGAACTGTGACAAGGAAGAGTGAGGTGGGTAGTGGGGGACTGTAATGAGGAAGAGTAAGGTGGGAGTAGTAGGAACAGTGATGAGGAAGAGTGGGGTTCGGGTAGTGGGGACTGTCATGAGAGAGAGTGAGGTGGGGTAGTGGGAGACTATGATGAGGAAGACTGAGGTGTGGGTAGTGGATAACTGTGAAGAGGAAGACTGAGGTGGGGGTACTGGGGGACTGTGACCAGGAAAAGTGATGTTGGTTGTGGCAGACTGTGGCAAAAAAGAGGGAGATGGGGTAATGGTGGACTGTGTTGAGGAAGAGTAAAGTGTGAGTAATAGAGGACTGTGCCTGTGGAGAGTGAGGTGAGGTAGTGAAGGACTGTGAGAAGGAAGAGGTGAGGTGTGATAGTGGGGGGCTGTGAAGAGAAAAACTGCGGTGGGGTAGTGGGAGACTCTGACTAATAAGAGTCAGGTGGAGTATTGGGGGACTGTGACAAGGAAGAGTGAGGTAGGAGCATTGGGGGATGGTGACGAGGAAGAGTGGGTTGTTGGTGGTGTGGGACTGTGATGAGGAAGAGTGAAATGTGACTACTGGATAACTGTGGTGAGGTAGACTGAGGTTCGGTAGTGGGGGACTGTGTTGAGGAAAACAGAGGTGGGGTAGTGGGAGACTATTACTAGGGATAGTGAGATGTGAGTAGTGGGGGCTGTGATGAGGAAGAGTCAGGTGGGAGTAGTGGGGACCGTGATGTGGAAGAGTGAGGTGGGTAGTAAGGCATGTTGATGGGGAAGAGTGATATGGGTATAGTGGGGGAATGTGATGAGGAAGAGTGAGGTGTGGCAGTGGGGAACTGTGAGGAAGAGTGAGGTAGGTAGCGGGGGACAGTGACAATGAAGAGTGAGGTGGGGATAGTGGGGGACTGTGATGAGGAAGAATGAAGTGAGGGCAGTGGAGGATTGGGATGAGGAAGAGTGAGATGTGGATAGCAGGGGACTACCACAAGGAAGAGTGAGGTGTGGGTAGTGGGGTCTGTGATGAGGAGATGTAAGCTGGGGATAGTGGGGAACTGTGAGGGTAGTAAGTGATTGTGATGAGGAAGAGTGAGGTGTGTTTAGCGGGGGACTGTGATGAGGAAGAGTGAGGTGAAAGTAGCAGGAACTGCAATGAGGAAAAGTGAGGTGGGGTTAGTGAGGTCTGTCAGAGAGAGTGAGTTCGGATAGTCAGAGACTGTGAAGAGTAAAAGTGAGGTGTGGGTAGTTGAGAACTGTGAACAGGAAGACTGAGGTGGGGTAGTGGGGGCTGTCATGAGAGAGAGTGAGGCGGGGTAGTCGGAGACTGTGACCAAGAAGAGTGATGTGGGGCAGTGGCAGATTGTGGCAGGGAAGAGTGAGATGGGGTCGTGGTGGACTGTGCTCAGGAAGAGTGAGCTGAAGGAAGTGGGGAACTGTGATGAGGAAGAGTAAAGTGAGAGTAATGGAGGATTGTGACTAGGAAGAGTGAGGTGGGATAGTATGGGGCTGTGACAAGGAAGAGTGAGGTGGGGTTACTGAGGGTCTGTGATGAGGGAGTGTGAGGTTGGGACCATGACCAGGAAGAGTGATGTGGGGTAGTGGACTGTGACAAGGAAGCTAAGGTGGGGTTACTGAGTGTCTGTGATGAGGGAGAGTGGGGTAGGGTAGTGGGGGACTGTGATGAGAAAGATTGAGATGTGATTAGTGGAGAATGTGATGAGGAAGACTGAGGTGGGGTATTGGGGGACTGTGAAGAGGAAAACAGAGATGGGCTAGTGGGAGAGTGTGACTAGGAAGAGTGAGGTGTGGGTAGTGGGAGACTGTCATGTGGAAATGTAAGGTGGGGCTAGTGGGAAACTGATGAGGAAAAGTGAGGTGGAGTAATGGGGAACTGTGACAAGGAAGAATGGGGTTGGAGTATTGGGGGACAGTGACGAGGAAGAGTGGGGTGTAAATAGTGGGGGACTGTGGTGACGAAGAGTGAAGCTGGGTATTGGGGACTGTGACGGGGAAGAGTGAGGTGTGACTAGTGGATAACTGTGATGAGGAAAACTGAGTTGTGGTAGTGGGGGACTGTGATGAGGAAAACAGAGGTGGGGTAGTGGGAGACTATTACTAGGAAGAGTGAGGTTTGGGTAGTGGGGGTCTCTGATGAGGAAGACTGAGGTGGGAGTAGTGGGGACTGTGAAAAGGAAGAGTGAGGTTGGGTAGTAAGGTCTGGTGATGAGGAAGACTGAGATGGGTGTAGTGGGGAACCTGATGAGGAAGAATGAGGTGGGGCAGTGGGGAACTGTGAGGAAGAGTGAGGTAGGGTAGTGGAGGACTGTGACAAGGAAGACTGATGTAGGGTAGTGGGGGGCTGTCATGAGAGAGAGTGAGGAGGGGTAGTCGGAGACTGTGACCAAGAAGAGTGATGTGGGGCAGTGGCAGATTGTGGGAAGGAAGAGTGAGAGGGGGTAGTGGTGGACTGTGCTCAGGAAGAGTGAGCTGACGGAAGTGGCGAACTGTGATGAGGAAGAGTAAAGTGAGAGTAATGGAGGACTGTGACTAGGAAGAGTGAGGTGGGATGGTGTGGGGCTGTGACAAGGAAGAGTGAGGTGGGGTTACTGAGGGTCTGTGATGAGGGAGTGGGAGGTTGGGTTAGTGGGGGACCGTGACCAGGAAGAGTGATGTGGGGTTGTGGCAGACTGTCGAGGAAAAGTGAGATGGGGTAGTGGTGGACTGTGCTGAGGAAGAGTGAGCTGGGGGAAGTGGGAAAATGTGATGAGAAAGACTAAAGTGAGAGTAATGGAGGACTGTGTCTAGGAAGAGTGAGGTGGGGTAGTAAGTTATGGTGATGAGGAAGAGTGAGATGGGTATTGTGGGGGAACGTGATGAGGAAGAGTGAGGTGCGACAGGGGGAAACTGTGAGGAAGAGTGAGGTAGGGTAGTGGGGGACTGTGACAAGGAAGAGTGAGGTAGGGATAGTGGCGGACTGCAATGAGGGAGAGTGAGGTGAGTGTAGTGGGGGATTGTGATGAGGAAGAGTGAGGGGTGAATAGCAGAGGATTATCACAAGGAAGAGTGAAGTGTGGGTTGTGGGGAGACTGTGACGAGGAAAAGTAAGGTGGGACAGTGGGGGACTGTAATGAGGAAGGGTGAGATATGGATAGTGAGGGACAGATAGTGAGGGACTGTGATGAGGAACAGTGAGGTGTGTTTAGCGGGGGACAGTGACGAAGAAGAGTGAGGTGGGTAGTGGGAGACTGTGATGAGGAAGTGTGAGGTGGAAGTAGTAGGAACTGTGATTAGGAAGAGTAAGGTGGGATTATTGAGTACTGTCAGAGGGAGTGAGGTGGAGTAGTATGTGACTGTGATGAGTACATGTGAGGTGTGTGTAGTTTAGAACTGTGAAGTGGAAGAATGAGGTGGGGTAGTAGGGGACTGTCATGAGAGAGAGTGAGGTGGGGTAGTCGAACACTGTGACCAGGAACAGTGATGTGGAGTAGTGGCAGACTGTGGCAAGGAAGAGTGAGCTGGGGGAAGTGGAGAACTGTGATGAGAAAGAGTAAAGTGGGAGTAATGGAGGACTGTAGGCCTCATTACGAGTTTGCTGGTCTGGATACAATGGTACCGGTAAGCTTCATGGTACCGTTGTATCCGGAACGGCAAACTCCAAGTTGTGCTCGCGGGTGTCTTTCATTCCGCCAGGTCTGACCTGGTGGAATGAAAGGCACCCGCGATCACAGTTTTTCGGATGCACAGGCACCGTTTATAACGGTGCCTGTGCACCCTGCTTCCCCATTCCCATTGAGTCCTATCGGGCTCAAATGGGAATGGAGAAAAAAAATTCTGGTGCCAAGGAATGGCAAATACCGGGTCCGACCTGGCCGTAATGACCCGGTAATTGCCCATTTCTATGTGCTGGAAAAAATGCAACTCTGACGGCAGCCGTGTCTGTTTTACAGGCATGGCTACCGCCAGGGTTGTAATGAGGCCCTGTGACTAGGAAGAGTGAGGTGGGGTAGTGGGGGACAGTGACAAGGAAGAGGTGAGGTGTGGCAGTGGGGGACTGTGAAGAGGAAAACTGAGGTTGGGCAGTGGGAGACTGTGACTAGTAAGAGTGAGGTGGGAGTATTGGGGGATGGTGACGAGGAAGAGTGGGTTGTAGGTAGTGGGGGACTGTGATGAGGAAGAGTGAAATGTGACTAGTGGATAACCGTGGTGAGGTAGACTGATGTGCGGTAGTGGGGGACTGCATTGAGGAAAACAGACGTGGCGTAGTGGGAGGCTATTACTAGGAAGAGTTAAATGTGAGTAGTGGGGGACTGCGATGAGGAAGAGTCAGGTGGGAGTAGTGGGGACTGTGATGTTGAAGAGTGAGGTGGGGTAGTAAGGCATGATGATGAGGAAGAGTGATATGGGTATAGTGGGGGAATGTGATGAGGAAGAGTGAGGTGTGGATAGTGGGGGACTATCACAAGGAAGAGTGAGGTGTGGGTAGTGGGGTCTGTGATGAGGAGAAGTAAGGTGGGGATAGTGGGGAACTGTGATGAGGAAGGGTGAGGTGTGAGGAGTAAGTGATTGTGATGAGGAAGAGTGAGGTGGAAGTAGCAGGAACTGCAATGAGGAAAAGTGAGGTGGGGTTAGGGAGGACTGTCAGAGAGAGTGAGTTCGGATAGCTGGAGACTGTGAAGAGTAAGAGTGAGGTGTGGGTAGTTGAGAACTGTGAACAGGAAGACTGAGGCGGGGTATTGGGGGACTGTGAAGAGGAAATCAGAGATGGGCTAGTGGGAGAGTGTGACTAGGAAGAGTGAGGTGTGGGTAGTGGGAGACTGATGTGGAAAAGTAAGGTGGGGCTAGTGGGAAACTGATGAGGAAAAGTGAGGTGGAGTAATGAGGAACTGTGACAAGGAAGAATGAAGTGGGAGTATTGGGGGACAGTGACAAGGAACAGTGGGGTGTAAATAGTGGGGGACTGTGATGAGGAAGAGTGAGGTGGGAGTAGTAAGGTATGGTGATGAGGAAGAGTGAGATGGGTGTAGTGGGGGAACGTGATGAGGAAGAGTGAGGTGGGGCAGTGGGGAACTGTGAGGAAGCGTGTCATTACTTGCAACCTTGGTTCCCCTCCTTTCCAACTCCTCCTCACCTAAATCACCAGCAGAATCTTCTTGGAGTTCCGTCTTCTTTTTCCTTCGTTTCTTTCTGGTATCTTTACTCTTCTTTTAATGAAAATACGGGTGTGACTCCCCAGAGGCCACCGTGACCGGAAAGGAACCAAATCCCAGAAGCCTCCCAGGAGCCAACCCGCTATTCCAGGGAAAAAGCTGTAAGCTGAAAAAACCCTGTGTGAATGGTCGTCTTCAGGTTGGGTAGAAGAGTAGAAGCGAGTGCAGCCTTCTCTTCTGTGTAGTATGCACTCTGGTATTGAATGTCCATACAGTAGTTCTCTCCACAAGCAAGGATAAGATGATAAGGACCGTAAGAGTACATAGAGAGAACTGAGAGATCTTGTCCAAAAGGCAGTTTCAAGTAGTTTCAAGTAGCCGGTGGTGCTGAAGGTGCGCTACTGTGGATGTGAGGGATTTGTAGAACCGACAACCTGATAAGTAGCAGCCTAAAAAGGATAGACTGCCACTCGAAAGAAAAAACTCCAGGCGGAAGAAAACAGAGTAAGTAAAATAAATAGTAACAATCAGAAATTAAATGAAACTGGAAGGCAAGGCGGAAGTAAACAAGGTACGTAGCAGGTAAAGAAAGATACAGAGACTGAGGAGTTAAAGAGCAAACCTCAAAGTGCGATTAACAGGGATCCAACCGTTATAAGGAAAGCTACCCGAAATAAGGTACGTAAACCGCGGTGTAAGATAGTGGAAGAAGAGAGATGAATAATCAACAGGAAGCAATAATAGGTAGCGAGAGATACAGAAACACAGCGCTGGTAAGATACGAAAGTACTTTGATACAACGCATCGGAGCGCTGGTGCGTTGTGCGTAAATACGTGCTGGCGGCCATCTTGGATGAGGCATAGACCGCAACACGAACCTTCCAGCATCCATGTTAGGTGTACTTCCATCGGTTACAAACCTTCCAAGGTCGATGCATTACAAAGAGTAAGGTAGGGTAGTGGAGGCCTGTGACAAGGAAGGGTGAGGTGGGGACTGTGATGAGGAAGACTGAGGTGGGAGTAGTGGGGACTGTGAAGAGGAAGAGTGAGGTGGGAGTAGTAAGGTATGGTGATGAGGAAGAGTGAGATGTGTGTAGTGGAGGACTGCGATGAGGGAGAGTGAGGTGTGAAGAGCGGGGGACTATCACAAGGAGTGAAGTGTGGGTTGTGGGGGACTGTGAGGAGGAAAAGTAAGGTGGGATAGTGGGGGACTGTGATGAGGAAGGGTGAGGTATGGGTACTGAGGGACTGTGATGAGGAAGAGTGAGGTGGGTAGTGGGAGACTGTGATGAGGAAGCATTGGGTGGGAGTAGTAGGAACTGTGATGAGGAAGAGTAAGGTGGGGTTATTGGTGACTGTCAGAGAGAGTGAGGTGAAGTAGTCTGTGACTGTGATGAGTACATGTGAGGTGTGTGTAGTTGAGAACTTTGAAGCGGAAGAATGAGGTGTGGTAGTAGGGGACTGTCATGAGAGAGAGTGAGGTGGGGTAGTTGGAGACTGTGACCAGGAAACGTGAGGTGGGGTAGTGGCAGACTGTGGCAAGGAAAAGTGAGCTGGGGGAAGTGGAGAACTGTGAAGGGAAAGAGTAAAGTGGGAGTAATGGAGGACTGTGGGCATCATTACGAGTTTTCGGTCTGGATACAACGGTACTGGTAAGCTTGCCGGTACAATTGTATCCGGAACGGCAAACTCTGAGTTGTGCTCGCGGGTGCCTTTCATTCCGCCAGGTCAGACCTGGCGGAATGAAATGCACTGCATTTCGGATGCACAGGCACCGTTGATAACGGTGCCTGTGCATCCTGCTTCCCCATTCCCATTGTATCGGGCTCAAATTGGAATGGAGAAAAAAAAAATCTGGTACCAAGGAATGGGCAAATACGGGGTCCGGCAAAGTCGTAATGACCCGGTAATTGCCCATTTCTGGGCGCCGGAAAAAATGCAACTCTGGCGGCAGCCGTGCCTGTTTTACAGGCACGGCTACCGCCAGGGTTGTAATGAGGCCCTGTGACTAGGAAGAGTGAGGTGGGGTAGTGGGGGACTGTGACAATGAAGAGTCAGGAGGGGTTACTGAGGGTCTGTGATGAGGGAGAGTGAGGTTGGGTTAGTGGGGGACTGTGCTGAGTAAGAGCAAGGTGGGAATAGTGGGGGACTGTGACAAAGAAAAGTGGGTTGGGGTAGTGTGGGGCTGTGATGAGGAAGAGTGAGTTGAGGTTAATAGGGACTGTGACTAGGAAGAGTGAGGTGAGGTAGTGGAGGACTGTGATGAGGAAGAAGGAAGTGGGATAGTGGAGGGGATATGTCATGTAATGACAGAACAGTGCATAGGCCCAGAGTCAGTCTGAGTTATGATAGGGTTAATTGATTTTCAGAGCGCACACCAAAAGGCTTACAGATTTCAGCTTTTGCTTTTCACAAGCAATGGTCCATGTAAACAGGTACACATTGGCAACAGAAGTTCAGAATTACATGGGTTAGTGATAAAGCCATGTTCCAGAGGCGCTTTCCAGAAGTGGCCAGCCTCTGGGAAGGGAGGGTGAAGAGTACATTGGAAGCCAGGTGCAGATCAGTACTTTTTCATCACAAACAAGCTACGGGGAAGCTTCTAGAAGGGTTTAAATAGTATGTGAAGGACAGGCACACTTAATAAAAGCTTGTTGCAAACAGCAAGGGGGTAAATTCACCAGCGAGATTAGCAGTGCATGCGTGGCATCATAGAAACCAAAGGCCTGTTAGCGACTGTTCCTGGCTCATGTGTTGTAGTGGGTGCTGGCCTATGTGAGAAGAGCTATCCAGTCCGGTGTCCATTCAGGGTCCCTAACGCAGCATAAATAACAAAGGAACGTGAAAACTATACTCATGTGATTTATGCATTTACCAATTTGTCAGCATAATTAAGTAGTTTGTAGTGATTATTTGCCTTTTTTATTTACTTATTGCAAACATAAATGCAAAGTAGTAAGCGCTTTCCTTTCTTCTAAGTGAGTTCATTGTTTCAAGCTAATATGAGTCTGCAGAAGTGTGTGCTTGTGCTAGGCCGGTACCAGTGCAAACGCACACACTCATACAAAACAGACTGTAATGAGGAAGGTGTAGGTGGGGTTTATAGGGGACTGTGAGGCGGAAGAATGAGGTGGGTTACCGGAGTACAGTGATGAGGAAGAGTGAGATGTGAGTAGTGGAGAACTGTGGTGAAGATGTCTGAGGTGGGTTAGTGGGGGATTGTGATGAGTTCAAGTTAGATGTGAGAATTGGAGAACCGTGGCAAAGAAGACTGAGTTCGAGTAATGGGGGACTATGATGAGGAAAAAGGAGGTGGGGTAGTGGGAGACTGTGATGAGGAAGAGTGAGGTGGGGATAATGGGGAACTGTGACAAGGGAGAATGAGCTTGGGATGATGGCAGACTGTGCAAAGGAAGAGTGAGATGTGAGTAGTGGAGAACTGTGATGAGGAAGACTGAGGTGGGGTAGTGGGGGACTGTGATGGGGAAAACGGAGGTGGGGTAGTGGGGGACTCTAACTAAGAAGAATGAGGTGGGGCTAGTGGGGGTGGTGATGGGGAAGAGTGAGGTGGAGATAGTGGGGGACTGTGACAAGGAAGAGTAAGGTGGGGTAGTGGGGCACTGTGATGAGGAAGAGTGCGGTGGGGTAGTGGGAGACTGTGACAAGGATGAGTTTGGTGGAGGTAGTTGGGGACTGTGACAAGGAAGAGTAAAATTGGATTAGTGGAAGACTGTGATGTGGTGGGGTATTGGGGGAACTATGGCGAGGAAGAATGTTGTGGGGTAAAGGTAAGATTACTTTCGGGTGCGGGGATGAGGGATGAGGGGCTAAAAATAGGATTCCCATTAGATACTGGAACGAGGAAGAGGGATGTTGGGGTAAAGGTAAGATTACTATTGGGTGCTGGGACAAGAAAGAGGGATGTGGGGGTAAAGGTAGATTACAATTGGGTACTGGGATGAGGAAGAGGGATGTGGGGGTAAAGGTAAGATTACTATTTGGTACCGGAATGAGGAAGATGAATGTGGAGGTAAAGGTAAGATTACCATTGGACACTGGGACGAGGAAGAGGGATGTGGTGGTAAAGGTAAGATTACTTTTGGTTCCTGGGACAAGGAAGAGTGATGTGGGGTAAAGGTAAAATTACTAGTGGGTACCTGGACAAGGAACAAGGATATACTGGTTTAGGTAGGATTACTAATTGGCAACCAGGACGAGGGAGAGAGAGGTTTGGTAATATAATGATCTTCACTGCTGACGTCAAAAGAAGATTGAGATCTTCACTGGTAAGTTACACGAATAGCTTTTCCTATCAAAACAAAGGTTATAGTAAACATGCATCGCCATCAATCGATCTTCTGTTATGCACTTATAGAATGTAACTAAACAAATACAAGCTTTTTAGCAAATTCAACATCCCCAAACAGTAATAGCACACCTAATACCGCACTCACACACATTTTAGGTTAAATTAGGAAGCAATACCTGTATTTTATTTTTTATAATAAACACATGAATTGCCTCCTAAATTAACTTAAAATACTCCTCTTCCCCTAAATACCACGCACTGTGATTGCCACATCACATTATATTATTGTTGTGAAGTGTTTACTCTTTTGCCATTCGAGAGTCAGGTATCGATCTCCGCAAAACACTTGCAAAAAACAACACTATCGCCAAACCCCAAATCATCACAACTCATTATTTCTTACCTTACTCACACTCCTCATATCATTTATGGACAGGTTCCATCTCGAACTTTATAATTCAGAATTTTCTGAAATGAAAAGCCTTGAGGCCAGCAATGCATCATGGGTACCCGCCTCTTTGTTTTTAAAATACTGTATGAATTTACGCCAAACCAACTAAGGATTTCCCTCAAGCGCTTTGGGCCCAACTTGTTTCTTATTTGAGAAAATCCATCCAGCAGTTTTGGCTATGCCCGAGACCAAAAAATTAACATTTTCCCTTTTGAAAAGTGAATGCCAAAGTGAAAGCAACACCCTTTTTATGACTCTTTGTATCTTTTGAACCATAAGACAGATTTGCACGAAAGGTTGCAGGTCTGACATCTTGTTTGGAAAGGTTTGTGCTGATATGGCTCGAATGTTTTTAGACATAGGACATCATTACAAGTTTGGAGGTAGCCATGCCTGTAATACAGGCAGGCTACCTCCAAACTTGCGAAAAAATCCAGCATCCGCGAATGGGCAATTACCAGGTCATCCTGAGCTTGACGGACCCGGTAATTGCCCTTAGGCAGGTGGCGGTAATAAGGGACTCCCCATCCCCATTCGGCCCCATATGGCTGAATGGGAATGGGGAGCGCGGATGCACCGGCACCGTTCATAATGGTGCCGGTGCATCCACGAGTTTTGCTCACGGGTGCCGCACTGCCCGCCAGGTCCAACCTGGCGGGCATAGCGAGACCCACAAGCACAACTCGTAGTGTGGCAGTACGATAACAACAGCACCGGTAGCACTACCGGCCCCGTTGTTGCCTTACCGCCATACTTTTGAGGCCCATAGAATTTTCGCATTTCCTATGGATGATACGTTTCCTTAGCAGTGTATATGTATGTATATCTCTATATATATTTTAAATATGTTAAATATGTACACCAATTAAAAAAGAGTAGATATTGATAGAGGGTACTCTGGTATTAAATCTAGAGGTATGCAGGTGACAGTTCAAGGAGCAATGACATTAACATTTGAGGTTGCTGGGTTTGATGGCTAGGCATACTGGTGGAGATGTAACCTCAATCGGTTCTTCATCAGCAAATTGAGCTGAGAAGCCAGCTCCCCTTGCTGTTTTAGACACTGGGCCTCATTACGAGTTTGGAGGTAGCCATGCCCTTCAAAAGGGGACTTACTGGGGCATTCCAACCTTGGAGGACCCGGTAATTCCCATTCGCGGGACCCGGTACGTCCTCATTCCCATTTGAGCCCCCCATAGGGCTCAATGGGAATGGGGAGGATGGTAGCAGCTCGCAGGTGCCGCTCTGCACGTCTGGTCTGACCAGGCATCCAGAGCGGCACCCGCAAGAAAACTCGGAATGTTGCGGCGAGGTAACAACAGCACTGGTAGCGCTACCGGCGCCGTTGTTGCCTTACCATAACACTCCTAATGAGGCCCACTATCTCCTGAGGGGTGCACATTATTTCTTAAGAGGCGCAAATGCTGCTTCTGGCTACACAGTTCATCAGAAAACACAGAGGTGCATGGAGGCAACCCTAATGTGCAGGTGCCATACTCTGTTGATGCCACCCATCAGAAGGTCATTGCAACTGAGATTTTGGCACTAATGAAAACAAACATACAGCATAATTACATAATGGATCCTTGCAAATGGGGAGAACACAACAAAAAGGACTGTAACTCTTTATCAAAGTATTACAATGCCAAAAGAAAAGGAATGACAGACTCGCAAATGGAAAGGAAATATGCACAGTACTGTGCCTCCAAATCAAACTCTTACAAGATCCATACTATTGTAGTGTACAAAGTGACATGAAATATACTAGTTTATACTATAACACAAGAAGCGAGAAACAGTAAGGCACAATAACTCACCCTTTACGATGAAAAGCACCTTATCGCTCCTCTTGTCCCTGGACTTTCAGGGGGCGTTCTCCTTCTTCAGCAGTTTGGTCACGCTTCAGCGTTTGGTAGAAATAAAAAGGCAGATACTTTGTTCAGACTTCAACCCTCAATAATGGTGGCATTTCAAATCTTTCCCTGGGTTTTAAGTGGCACTAGGGCCATTGTCACAATCAGCAGAACATTTATCTTGCAATTCCTTACTTTTTCTGTTTGAGTGGTGCAATGCTATGAGAGGAGGGTGTCACGGTTTTACAACACGGCACAATCCAGCCAGGGACTCCTTCCCCTTACAATGAATGTGGCGAACAATAAAAACGCTTTTTATCCTTAATAAACCACACGTTATTTTATTTGAGTAGGCCCCAACCAGCCTCGCACCCAGCCTTCACAAACATCCCATGTTACAATGGACTAGGAACCAGGCCGGTGTGTATCAATAAGATATGTATTAATTTACGATATAATGAAAAAGGAAATAATATTCAAAATACAGCAGCCACTAATATGTGGCAACATAAATGCAGTGCTTCCTACAGAGCAATTGGTTCAGAAACTCTAACACAGTTCACACAGATCTTTAATGGCAACACAGGAAAACTGCTTTAAAGCAAGTAATAGCACTAAGGTTAAACACTCCCCCCTGCAACACTCACCCCCAAACATCAGCTAACTTAATGCCTTTGAAGGGAAGGCAGTGTCAAGGAGTAAGGATAGAGAGAGAAAAGTCAGATTTGGAACAAAGTCCACCAACCCAAGATGGGAAGTCACAAAAGAAAATGAAAACCTGTTTTTGGAGCAAAAGGCAAAATCAGATTTTGCTTATTACTCGCACGGCTACTCACAACTGCTAGGGGACAGCTAGAAAGAAAATGTGTGTTGCTACACTTGAAGAGATAGGGAATCTTAGAGACTATTAATCAGCACACCAGGACAACGTGGAAACAAGGTACGAAAATCAATTTTGATGAGAAAGCAAATGCAAAAGAGAAATACAAATGGCAAATGGAAATTCGGTTTACACAGGATTTACAATGACAGGCAGCTAAGTTAGAGGTTTAGTTGTCAAAATCGGAAATCGTTTTTCAAAGACAAGGAAAGAGGCACATGACAGATGGAATTCTAGGCAAAAGGGATTGCTCTCAAAAAGACTACGGTTAGGGGTTTTCAATCATACCAATGCAAATTAGGAGTTTGTGGGGTAATGCACACAATACTAGAGCAAATTTGATTTTCAGTTTCACAGAGACTAATTCTGTTGAGGCTATACTTTAATGACTATAGTTATTAAAAACACTCGACAAGATTGTTGATTTCGAATGGCAACAATACTGAACGTGAATTACAATGGGGGAATGAATTGATTCATTTCAAAATGATACTAAGGACTTATGTAGACAATTGAAAGATTTATCAAAGACATACGCTAACATACACAGGCTAATAAAGATTCTTCTATGGAAAGGTGAATGAATTATACTGGCAATTGATTTTCAATGGGTTTTTCAGTGGGGTTTCAATGGGATTTACAATGGTGTTTCAATGGAGGGGAAATATTGGATGCAATATTATAAAAGGAGAGGTTTATGCAATTTAGGGCTGGGGTTATTTGCTACCTACAAAGTAAGCCTTAGTTTGGGATTCTGGAAAGTCAGCTGGATCTCAGGACCCTCTGGACAGCTGGGGCGGGGGGTCTGTTCTCTGCACTCTCCTGGATGGGATTCTGGACAGCCAGGCTGGATCTCAGGATACTCTGGACAACTAGGCAAGGGGTCTGGTCTCTGCGCTCTCCTGGATGGGATTCTGGAAAGCCAGGCTGGATCTCAGGATACTCCGGACAACTAGGCAAGGGGTCTGGTCTCTGCACTCTCCTGGATGGTAAGGTTCATCTTTCACTCCTTCCTCCTTCTCCTGTCTCCCTGGATTCTTGTGTGTGTGTGTGTCTGTCCCCCTGTCTAGTACAATCCCCCCTTATGTAGCCCAAATTACATCACTCCTTTTACAATCTAGGAGGAGTACTCTAGAATTACTCCAACCCCGGGATAGGACAGCCTACCATTAATCTTCCCGCCCCCTGGAATCATTGGCTCAAGGGGAGGGAACACCATCTGTCTGTTTGGCATTTATTACAGTTCTTTGTTCTCTTGGCCACTTTTTTGACAAAACTGAGTTATGTATCATAACTTCAAACGTATACTAGCCACTGATATAAGAAATAGATAGGCGGTTTCAGGGGGTCATGGGGAATTAGGCAAGCCGATCACCAACTGCATGCGAGGTAGGATGGCCCCTGGCCACCTTTTTGTCCTTTTCATGAAATGCATAACAGTTATACCTCTGCAAATGATTAGGCATGTTCAAACTCTCATTTTCCATCTTTCTACCAATTTTCATATTTGTCCCATTTATAAATCAGCCAATAACAAGTCTTCACTGGCCATCTCAGTCCACAAAGTCTTAGGAACATACGCTTACTCTCTTAACAACCCCCTAGAAATCCCATGGAAAAATAGCATAAAACATAATTATTTCTTATTCTTAGTGCTGGGAAAAATGCCCAAAAATGAATCAATCCTTTAATGTCAATTTAGAGGATCTGTCACACATGGGAGGGCAGTGCTTCATCCCCCCACAGGCATATGTCTCCTCCTGGCTCAGTTTGCAACAAAAGACTTTTATGACACCCTTTGAAGTTTGTCAGTTTGTCCTTCTTAGTGGGTGCTGGTGGAAGCGAGTTCCTTTAGTGGTGCTTTGGACAAGCTCTAGCCACATTTGCTTTCTTTGTCCTCCCTGCTAGTACTACCTTCTAGTCTGGCAGAGCAGAGAATCATCACACCCTCAGCCACATCATATGTCATTGCAGAATTTTTCACTTATTGGTACAACTTCTTGTGGGAGTCAAGGCTTTCAATTGAGTTTTGTGCCTGAGCCCAAAAACTGGTTTTACTGGTATTCTGAGCCTCTTCCCAGGTGACTGAAATCTTGTGGGGACAAACGTAATGTACATTGCGTAGCCAACCCCCACACATGTTCACTGACATTTCTGTTCAAGCAAAACTATCATTTCACATTGGCTTTTAAACGTCATTTTTCTTATTTTCCTTCACACGTGTGCAAGCCGTATTTCATCTAATGTGGTTCTGTAGGTCATAGGATTTTCTTTTAATTTGTCCTTTTGAGTGGGTTTGCATTTACTGTTGGTCAATGAACACGGAGGAGTGGGCCCCCTACACAGGGTTCTTTTTATTTGCCACGGGATAAAATGAAAAAGCCAAGCCGTTTTTCATTTGCAATGTTTAGAGTGCGGCTGTTCACATGAAAGGGAAAACAAAAGCTGTGTCAGGTTGCAATGTTGAAATCATTGCCCCTCATGTGAATTAACAGTAAAACAAGGCCGTTGTGGATATGGTGCATAACTTTTTGGTATTCAGATGAAAGAAATGCAATGCTGGGCCGTCTTGAATGCAGTGCGTAACTTCTTATTATTCAGATGAAAGAAAAGCAAACGCAGAGCCATTTTTGGTGAAATTTTTTACTGCAATTGCACAGGGCCATCCTTGGTGAAATGTTTTTAACTTTTTAACTTTTGTCATCCAATGGAATAGAAGCAAATGCAGAACCATTCTTTGGGTTGCAGTGTTCAACTGCTTGCCACACATGTGCTAGGGAAAGCAACGCACAGCCGTTTTTGGTGAAAGGTTCAAATTCTTGCCACACATGTGCCGGGGAAGCAAAGCACATCTGTTTTTGGTGGCAATGTTTAATGCGGTTTTTAGGTGAAGGGGATTTCCGTTCAGAGCCTTAAATGCACCCCACAGATCCCCCCGCTCTTCCGTGACCTTTTGTTGGGGAAGAGTAAGGCAGAGTGGGGGTTCCTTCTATGTAATTTTCCTTCATCAGGGAGTGGCACTCCAGAATCCCCTTCCGTCTTTGGGTTGGAGTGTGTGGTGTGGCACCCTCTTTCCTTCCTTCCCTTACAGGTCCCCAGGGGGTTCCTCTCTAGGCTGGAATGTAAGGATGTTAATTCTCTAATAGAAGAGAGAGAACAACACATTTTTGTACTTTTTACTGATATTTTCCCGGAAGATTTACAAGAAGTTTGCAATTTTATCTGACATTTATGTTTATTCTTTTTTCCATATATCACTTTACTTTTCTTTTTTATAACAACACCAAGAAAATCAGTCCCTGTTTTATATATATGCGGTTTCCAGTTCCTTACTTGTATCCTTTGAAGGATTCCTGGGCTCTACCCTTGCTGGGATGGTGACCCCTTCTCCAGTTTGAATTTCAACTACATCTGGTAGCAATTGAGCGAACTAAGATGTTTTTTTAGGATTGTCAAAGCCCAGGGGTTTACCCCCGACACCCCATGGGGACCAGACTTGGGAATAAGTTGAGTCCAAATGAATTGCGAATCGATTGAGAATGTCACTGCCTAAGTAGAAGGCAGAAGGGAAATCTCGCACAACCCCACAATTATGTTCTATGCTTCTCTTACGAATGGACATTTTAAACACGCACCTGCTAAGCAGGAGAAGTTTAGACTCAGGAGTTTCCAGGCCCATTTCCCATTTATCAATCAACTTAAACGAGGGAATGGTCTGATCTTTTGGGAGTTTCCTGAATAACACTTCGCTGATGAAGCTGCTTACATTATTCCAGCATACTCTGGCGAGGACATGCTCCCCCCTCATTTACCTGATTGGGGAGGAACAGCTGTTCACCCTTTTTCTGAATTTCAGCCATGCTTTGTGCTGGTTTTTCATCACTTTTTATCATAGAATTTGGGTTTTCAAATTGTGGGTCAGTTTAGAATTTCAGGGTATTTCCCTCCAGTGTGGAATGCCACTTGGAACTGGAAGGAAGGTAGATTTTCAGGAATGGAGCATGGTTCCCATCACCAGTTTGTTTTCCTACAGCAATTACAGTAATGTCGGGGACTTGATTTTTTTAAAAAATGGAACTCAATTTTGTCAGATCGCTGCTCAACCATGTGGCTGTTACGCTCACCTGGTATCCACAGGGACGCCACCCAGCCGGGGTACTCGCTGGTATGCTTCTCAGGCTTGCCCTGATGTGGTCTGCGGGGAAGGTTCTGCCTTGTGGTAGAATTAGGCGTGCTCTCCATCCTGCCTTCTTTGCAGGGGCGTGTTGTCTTTCATGGGCGAGTGCGGTCCAGTTACTTCACTGACGCCGGCCCGTTTGATATTGTTCAGGTAGGTCTTATTACTGTTCTTTAGTGTTGCTGCTATCCTGCATGCCTTTCTTTGTTTAAAATGTCTATTTTTTCTCCCTTAGGTATGCAGAGCTTCAGCACGGCTAACTGGCTTGGTTGATGGCTGGTAAATGATGGCACCCTAAGAGCGCTATGATGCGATAAGTAAGTGCTATGCGCAGCGCTGCAAAGTCTTGCCTTTGCCAACCTGTGTTTTCCTTCCTTGTAGGTCGCAGTGTTCTTCACCGCGAGTGGAATGTCCGGAGTGGTGCAAGCCGAGAGGCGACTAGCCAGGTAAGCCTTTTGAGCAGTTCATAATTTGTAAATGTCTCTACTGCTTTCTTTAATGTTGCCTCTATCTTCCTCTTTCAGGTCGTTCTGTCTGGGAGGCGTGCAGATTCGAGGAAGCTGTTCTCAGTCGCTGCGAGTGTTTAAAGATGAAGACTGCAGGTAAGATGCTGCTGCTAATGATGTTCCTTTTGTCTCCTTGCAGGTTCTGCTTCTCCGAGGTTTGAGGGAATAGCTGGACACAGTGAGCGTGAAGTTGCAAGCTGCAAACTAATGCGAAGCGTGTTGTCTTGCTCGGGTGTGGTTTAAATAGCCCCAACAAAATAGTCCAGGTAAAGTAGTCCCTAGGCTACCACACCCAAAACACTAGACCACATAGCCTGGTTCTTAGGAACCAAGCTATGTGGATGCCTCCATGTTGGCTGACAATACAATAAAGTAGTTCCCAAGCACATTGTTTTTCATGGTGTATGAGCCTGGCGCCATAGGCGCCAGGACTGGCCCCATGAGGGCTTTTGAAGAGGATGCCAGGCTCTAGAGGCCTGAGTCCTGACTCCAGCTGGCCAACGGGTTGGCCAGAGGAGGTTTTGGGCGAGGGTCGTGACAGCGGCATGTGCCATTTAGACTGACTTAGTTGGTTCTCTGTTTTAATTTTATTGGCCGGTTAGTCTGCGTCCAGAAGACCTTGTTCACACAGTCTATTAGTGGAGACAACCTCTGAAGGAGGTAATTCCCTAAGAGACAGGGGGTCCCCTCTGGAGTTACGACTATAACCGGGTATTTCCCCTTGTGTCACCCAATTTTCATCTCCAGATCCGCAGTCCCCTCGACGGGAATGACATTCCCGTCGAAGTTCTGGAGTTGTCCAGGAAGAGGTGTGAGGGGAATTTGATGACTCTCCCCCTTCCTCAATTAAGTTGGTCAAATGCCCTTTTGGACAGAAGAGTGGCTTGGGTTCCGGTGTCCACCAGCGCTGAGATTGCCCCCGGACGGTGGCATAAAACTTACCTTCTTTCTCCTCTAGGGGGCAAAGGAAATGGGCATTTTGGCCCAGATAGGCCGTTAAATTCTTTATTTTGCATTTCGACACCTTGGGGTCTTGGCCAGTTTCCCATGTCGGAGTTTGGGAATCTGTGAATACAATTTGGCTTTCTGAGATTTGGGGAGTTTTGGAACCCCTCTCTCTCTTGATTCTATGTGATCCCCCTTTTCCTGGAGACACTCAC
Source organism: Ambystoma mexicanum (assembly GCF_040938575.1). Classification (NCBI taxonomy): domain Eukaryota; kingdom Metazoa; phylum Chordata; class Amphibia; order Caudata; family Ambystomatidae; genus Ambystoma; species Ambystoma mexicanum. The sequence goes on along the minus strand of NC_090927.1, from coordinate 745,076,555 downwards.
TTGAATTGATTTGGGGGATTTGGGAATACCCTTTCTCCTCTGATTCTGTGCTGCCCCCCTCTTCCTGGAGATAGTCACTTGAATTGGTTTGGCGGGAGGATCCCTCATTCAATTCAGATCTCTCAGGATGACCTTTCTGGGGTTCAAGGTTCGGCGGTCTAGTTCACTCCCCATACCTACCCAGTCTGAGTTATGGTCTTTTGGGACCCATTTTTCTTTGGGAGCAATCCCCCCCAAGCTTGAAAGAGAAGACTTTCTTCCCAGAATCCTCCAAGGATTCTTCCCCTTCAAACTGGAGGATGCGGGCCTCCTCCACAAAATGGGTCTTCTTTGTCTCTTTGTTTCTTTTACTTACCCCTGTTCCCTAGGTTGCTGCTTTTCAGGGGTTGGAGATTTGGGTTCAGGTACAGAGGTTTCCAGGGACTTTTCACGAGTGAGGAAGGAAATTTCCTCTAGGGCTTTGCATCCCCCTTCCTCCCGGGCCTCCTCCTCTGGAAACTGCTGGTTCTCTCCCCGTCATTGCTCTGAGGGTGCCAGACCCTGGGTTCAAGCTATTCTGAGCAGCCATATTCATCTGAGGGTTATGCTGAGCCCTCAAAACATGACTCAGGTCTTCGATCAAGCTCCGACCTGGAGCTCCAGTTGTGACGCCCTCTCTGGCTGATATGGGGATCTAGAGTCAAATCTTGGCTGCTCTCGGGAAGGGTAACTGTCCCTTCTCCCAGAGGAACTTGGTTATTGGGGGTTTCCCTGGTAGCCCTTCATCCTTGGCCTCCGCTCTCCCTCTCCCTGACTTGGTGGTCTAGACTCCTGAAAGCGGGGAGACTAAGGAGGTTTGTTCTGAATGTTGGGGTTTTGAGGGTACCTAGGGAAGAAACTTAATCTAGACGATGTAAGATTACTGCCCCCCTGAGGGAAGTTGGAGGGAAGTTTCCTGGGGCTGTAATTACCTGATTGGATCCCCCCCCTGGGCTGGGGGAGTCCATACATACCCCAAGATCTATTCCCCTTGTACCTGGGGCTGAAGTAGGAGGCAGTGTCAGGTGACACATTTGTGGGGTACCCTGTCTGGCTACCACCTGCTTAGGACTGGTCAGAGGATCTTCTCTGCATCTGGTTTGGTTGGTTAGTAGGAGGTGTATTTTTAGGCCCCCCCATTTCTCGGTCCAAAATGGGGGTAACTTTCACCTGCGCCACCTTGGCAGCAACCGGGGTGTTGGTTTGATTGGGGTGTTTGGGGTGATTCTTATTTTCTACGGTTTTTGGACCTCATAGATCCGGGTAGCTTGCTCTATTACCCAGTCCAGGGTCCTTTCATCGTAGAAGTCCCTAACCAACTGCATCATAATATACGTAGGGAGTGCATGGAAATAGATAGTGATGAACTCCCTACTATTTGTGCACACCCGCCTAGAGGTCTGTGCAAACGCCTGCTTCAATTCCTGAACAAATTTTCTCGGGGCCTGATCCTCTTCACACTGCAGGTTGTAGGCCTCATTGTGAGCCTCCTGGAGGTTTCGTGCGTGGAGAAGTGTTTCAATATGGCAACCTTGTAGGTAGACCACCTTGAATGGTTCTGATCCTCCAGCCCAGCAAAGAAGCTGGAGTATTCCGGGAAGAATGTCCATTTGGCAAACCCCTTAGAATTCTGATAATTTTTAATGCCAAATGACGTCATCATCTGGTCATACAGCTCCAGATGCTCCCAGACTGAGTACTTGGCATTTTTATAGTACAAAGTCATGAAGTTTCTAATGGCTTTTATTTGTCTAATGGGGTCTTTCACCAGAGTTCTCTTGTTTGGCAGCCTTCTTTTTCCACTGCACCTTAGTCCATTCGCCCGCAGACTCAAAGCTGCTGCTATTTGAAGTCCCATCCCTATCCTCTAGGCCAGGGGTCTGCAACCTTTGGCTCTCTAGAGGTTTTGGACTACAACTCCTATCATCCCTAACTAGCATATTGAATTTCCACATATCCTGGGAATTGTAGTCCCAAACATCTGGAGAGCCAAAGGTTGCAGACACCTGCTCTAGGCGCTCCCCGATTCATTGAGCCTGGGAGCCTCTCCTAAAGTGATGGGGCCTAGTCTCTTCTCCCCTGTTGTATTGTGGGCTCTCTGGGTCACTTCCCTTGGACTCCCTCTTTCGCACAGGTGAGAGTACTCATCTGACTCCTCCCTTCTTCCGGGGTTGGTGGAGAACTCCCCCCACTTCCCTGATTGGGTGGAGGTTTTCAGGATGCACTTTTGGGGCCTAAACTCAGACTCCTTTTTATCAGCAAAGTGGACCAGGTGGTTACTTTGTAACTGATGTTTCAAACAATGTAACTCCCTGATTTTCTCTTCATAGGAGTCTTCCTTGTCAGATACATTGGCCAGTATATTTTTTGACCTGAACAGGGATGCACGTCCATCAATCTCTGATGGACGCTGGCCTGCCGGCTCAATCATGCTGGCCCTTATCAAGTCCGGCTTCCTCATGGTTTCTGGTTCTTGTGAACCTGTGGACATGAAGTTAGCAGTCCCTTGCGCATACAGGGTGGTAAGTTGGCTTGAGGCCCTTGGTACAGAGGGCATCACACTGTGATCATGGGTTGCCCGTCACTCTCTAACTGTTCAGGGTTCCTTACGTCCTTATTTAACCTAGCACACTCCTTTTCGAACCTCTCAAATGTCTCTTTCTCAGCCCCCATTTCTTGATAGTATGCAAAGGCCTGAGCCTTGTGCTCTGCTACCAGGGCTTGACTGGCTTCTATGACCTTCCTTTGTGCTACTACCTGGCTCTGGAGTCCCCTGTTCTCATCACAAAGGGCCTCATTTCCTTTCTGGGCTTCTTGTATTATCTGGGAGTATTCAGACCATTTCTGTTGCAGGAGATACATCTCACTCTGTACGCTTTTGTTGTCTGTATTGTGTGCTCTAGATCTTGTTCTATTTGCCTTATGTGCCCTATTAACTTTTTATTCTCTACTTTTAGGTTGGTCAGTTCCTGAAAACATGACTCACTTTTCTCCAGGTCTGTTTTTAATTTGCACACTTCCTGGCACAGGGCATCTTTTTCGTGATACAGTGCGCAATTCTGTTCCCTAAGGTTATCCCTCTGTTGTTTTATAGCACCTAGCTTCTGGCATTTCTGGTAAAAATCTGTTTGGGAATAGACCTCTTTCATGATTAATTTATTATTCTCATCTTTGAATTGCTTAATCTGATTTTGCAAAGCAATCATATCCTCTAAGCAGGTTCTATTTTATATCACTTGTTGGTTCAATTTTAGTTGACTCTCTTCCAGAGAGTCAAACCTTTCTTGTTACTCCTCTTATACTGCGGATAATTGGGCCTCCTGTTCTGAATTAGTTTGTTGCTGAACTGCCAACTCCTCCTTGAGCTGCATGATAAGGTTTCCTAACTCTAACTCAGAATTTTGGCTCTCTCACATTTTCTCCTCTACATGCCTTAACTCACTCTGTGTTTGATTTAAAAGCTCAGGCTGATTTTGCACAGAGGTTACACTTTCATGGTACCTTTCTTCCATGACTATCATGTGGAAGGACATGTACGAAGTGAGTTGGCTCATCTTGATTTGCTCATCTTTGATGTTCTGAGTAATGTAAAACTCAGTCAGGGCTTGATGTAACAGGCCACTGTCCTGCCACACATCCATGCTTATAGAGGTCACCTGTCGCATCGTACTAGCTAGCCAGGTTTCATGTTTTTGTTCTGCCCATTCCCCTCTAATGAATAATTTAAACAGAAGGTGCTGCCTAGCCATGTTAATTTCAACGGTGCTCATTATGAAGAGTGTTCTTCCTTTGGTTATCTACGCAAGGAGAAAATCTCTACCCTGCTCTTGCCTAGTTTAGGTTTACACTATTTTATTTTGAGACACCGGCCTGATACCTAAAGTACACGTTTTTGGATAGCGCCTTTACAGTGTAACACAGTTTTCTAGCCACTAAAAGAAACACTACCTTCAATGGGTCAGTCTGCTGTGTTGGACTGTCACGGGTGAAATCTCTTGCCTTAATCACAACACGAGCCGCCACTTTGTCACGGTTTTATAACACGGCACACTCCAGCCAGGGACTCCTTCCCCTGACAATGAATGTGGCACACAATAAAAACGCTTTTTATCTTTAATAAACCATGGGTTCTTTTATTTGAGTAGGCCCCCAACCTGTCTCGCACCCAACCTCGACAAACATCCCGTGTCACAATGGACTAGGAACCAGGCCAGTGTGTATCAATAAGATATTTATTAATTTATGATTTAATGAAAAAGGAAATAATATTCAAAATACAACAACCACTAATGTGTGGCCACACAAATGCAGTGCTTCCTACAGAACAATTGGTTCAGAAACTCTAACACAGTTCACACAGATCTTTAATGGCAACACAGGAAAACTGCTTTAAAGCAAGTAATAGCACTAAGGTTAAACACTCCCCCCTGCAACACTCACCCCCAAACATCAGCTAACTTAATGCCTTTGAAGGGAAGGCAGTGTCAAGGAGTAAGGATAGAGAGAGAAAAGTCAGATTTGGAACAAAGTCCACCAACCCAAGATGGGAAGTCACAAAAGAAAATGAAAACCTGTTTTTGGAGCAAAAGGCAAAATCAGATTTTGCTTATTACTCGCACGGCTACTCACAACTGCTAGGGGACAGCTAGAAAGAAAATGTGTGTTGCTACACTTGAGGAGATAGGGAAGCTTAGAGACTACTAATCAGCACACCAGGGCAACATGGAAACAAGGTTGGAAAATCGATTTTGAGGAGAAAGCAAGTGCAAAAGATGAATACAAACGGCAAATGGAAATTCATTTTACACAGGATTTACAATGACAGGCAGCTATGGTAGGGGTTTAGCTGTCAAAATTGGAAATCGGTTTTCAAAGACAAGGACAGAGGCACATGACGGATGGGATCCTAGGCAAAATGGATTGCTCTCAATGGGACTAAGATTTGGGGTTTTCAATAGAACCGATGATAATTAGGAGTTTGTGGGGTAATGCACACAATAAACGGGAAAATTCGATTTTCATTTACACAGAGACTAATTCCGTTGAGGCTATACTTTAATGCTTTAATGACTATAGTTATTAAAAACACTTGACAAGATTGTTGATTTCAAATGTCAACAATATTGAACGGGAATTCCAATGGGGAACTAATTGATTTATTTTTATATGAGGACACTTGAAAGATTTATCAAAGGATTTATCAAAGGAATACACTCACATACACAGGCTAATACAGATTCTTCTATGGAAATGTGAATGAACTATACTGGCAATTTGGGACTTTAAATGGGATTTTCAATAGGGTGTCAATGGGATTTAAAATGGTGTTTCAATGGAGGGGAAACATTGGATGCAATGTTACAAAAGGAGAGGTTTCTGCAATTTGGGGCTGGGGTTATTTGCTACTTACAAAGTAAATACAAAAAAGGTAGCAGGCGCCCCTCTCTCGAAAGAACAAGGCATGATAACCTGTTCAGTGGTTATTAACCACATTGAGAGTTCGCAGCCATTGCTTTTTGCTCACTGTACCTTCACAGATGGGAAATATCCATTTGCATATCAGTCTTTGTCCCGCCCACAAGGGCAGTCCAGCACCGAAATGCTATGGCAATTCCTCTCTGAACAAGAGTACCATCAGCAACCCCATACACGTGTTTCAGCCTTGTTGGGCATCATCAGTGAGGTGAAGCTGAGCCTCTCTAAGCACAGTGAGCAGGGAGTCCACGTCTGGTTGCCCCCAGGTAACCTAGGGTGACCAACCCCAAGTTCCTTTCATAAATACAAAAAAGGTAGCAGGCGCCCCTCTCTCGAAAGAACAAGGCATGATAACCTGTTCAGTGGTTATTAACCACATTGAGAGTTCGCAGCCATTGCTTTTTGCTCACTGTACCTTCACAGATGGGAAATATCCATTTGCATATCAGTCTTTGTCCCGCCCACAAGGGCAGTCCAGCACCGAAATGCTATGGCAATTCCTCTCTGAACAACAGTACCATCAGCAACCCCATACACGTGTTTCAGCCTTGTTGGGCATCATCAGTGAGGTGAAGCTGAGCCTCTCTAAGCACAGTGAGCAGGGAGTCCACGTCTGGTTGCCCCCAGGTAACCTAGGGTGACCAACCCCAAGTTCCTTGGTTTGGGATTCTGGAAAGTCAGCTGGATCTCAGGACCCTCTGGACTGCTAGGGGCAGGGTTCTGGTCTCTGCGCTCTCCTGGATAGGATTCTGGACAGCCAGGCTGGATCTCAGGATACTCTGGACAGCTAGGCAAGGCGTCTGGTCTCTGCGCTCTCCTGGATGGGATTCTGGACAGCCAGACTGGATCTCAGGATACTCTGCATTTATTTAGTTACTGGGAAAAGAAAACATGTGTTTCACTAGCTGCATTGTTATTACTGGTGGTAATGACACATGGCCATATTTACCACAAGGGGTATTTCCATGCCACTACCAGTGGTACATAAAACTGATACAGATGAGAATAGTGCCCACCTCAAAAGTATTCCCAGCAGAGATGTGATGTACTGCTAGTTATTTTTCTTATATAATAAGGGCTACAGAATTGTCATCTGCATGCAAGTGCTGAAGTTAGGATTGATGTGTAAGTGGGATTTTCAACATAGGTACCCAAATAATAATTGTCTATACTGCCGCATCCTAAGCCACACACGAAAGATGACAGCAGCTCATTGAGATGTGGCTTGTCCTTCAGTAAGTCCTCTGGCACCCGTACATTATGTCTCATCTTCCAAACAGCAGTCCGCTAATGACCATAGTGCCAGTGGTACATTTTTTGGGGGTGTTTGCCAGGGCTGAGTCCCGAGAGTTATTTCTGAGCACCGGCACTTATTTTCTCAGGCCTTGTTCATTTATGATGTGGTGGCTTTTGAACTTTCTTTTTTTTACTGCGAGTCAGTCTAAGTCACACAACAAGCAGAAACAGTATGAGCCACAACAGTGCTGCTGTGTAATAATGAGAAGCCCTGCTGAAGCAGGCTGAGTGATTCAGTCATGTGGTGCAGCCAGGGTACCTGGTGCAGCTCAGCAGGCTGTGGGGAAAAACATGTATATGCAGCAATCTCAGTATGATGCTGCCTTTGCTGCACTTTTGCAGGTGGGGACAGTCAGCAGGCACATGCAGGGCCTTGTTGAGCTGGGAACCTCTCCCCTTTTCTTCAGTTTTGCAATAAGCAAGGAGTGCACCAATATGCAGGCACAGGCCAAGCCGCCAACTCAACAAGTCCTAAACAGACACTGGCACATGACTGCAATCAGTGCCACACAGTAGCCAGTGCTGTGCTGTAGCCATTTCGGTGCTGGACTGCCCCAGGGCAGGACAAAGACTGATATGTTTAGGATATTTCTTCTCTGTGAAAGATAGTGAGCTAAAGACTCTGGGTAAGTCTCTCACAACCAGGACTAATGTCTGGCAGAGGGACTCCCAGGACCCCCCTTGTTAATTTGCATATTCAAGTAACTTTGGGTCTCGCCCTAAGTTACTAGGGGAATCCAGACGTGGACCCCTTTCTCACTATTCTTAGAGAGGCACTATTCTTAGAGAGGCACAGCTCCTCCCTACTGATGAGGTCCAACCAGACCGAAACACGTGTCTGGGGATGCTGTTGGTACTCTTGTTCAGAGGAGAATTGCCTAGCATTTCGGTGCTGGACTGCCCCAGGGCAGGACAAAGACTGATATGTTTAGGATATTTCTTCTCTGTGAAAGATAGTGAGCTAAAGACTCTGGGTAAGTCTCTCGCAACCAGGACTAATGTCTGGCAGAGGGACTCCCAGGACCCCCTTGTTAATTTGCATATTCAAGTAACTTTGGGTCTCACCCTAAGTTACTAGGGGAATCCAGGCCTGGACCCCTTGCTCACTATTCTTAGAGAGGCACAGCTCCTCCCTACGTATGAGGTCCAACCAGACTGAAACACGTCTCTGTTGATGCTGATGCTGTTGGTACTCTTGTTCAGAGGAGAATTGCCTAGCATTTCGGTACTGGACTGCCCCAGGGCAGGACAAGGACTGATATGTTTAGGATATTTCTTCTCTGTGAAAGATAGTGAGCTAAAGACTCTGGGTAAGTCTCTCGCAACCAGGACTAATGTCTGACAGAGGGACTCCCAGGACCCCCCTTGTTAATTTGCATATTCAAGTAACTTTGGGTCTCACCCTAAGTTACTAGGGGAATCCAGACCTGGACCCCTTGCTCACTATTCTTAGAGAGGCACAGCTCCTCCCTACTTATGAGGTCCAACCAGACCGAAACACGTCTCTGTTGATGCTGTTGGTACTCTTGTTCAGAGGAGAATTGTCTAGCATTTCGGTGCTGGACTGCCCCAGGGCAGGACAAAGACTGATATGTTTAGGATATTTCTTCTCTGTGAAAGATAGTGAGCTAAAGACTCTGGGTAAGTCTCTCGCAACCAGGGCTAATGTCTGGCAGAGGGACTCCCAGGACCCCCGTTGTTAATTTACATAGTAGCCAGTGCCATTAGTGGGTTAGAGAGCCATGCAGCACAGAGAGGGCAACAGTATAATAAACATCCAACAGAACTACCAGAGGAACAAGGCCAGGAAAAAAGTCACTGCTAAGGAGGAGTGCTTCTGCTGTGTGCCAACCTATAGAAGAAGAACTTGATAAGGTATTTGACAGGCAGGTTCATCTGCTCAGTAATGATTTTGTCTGCATTTGTTCATTACTTTACTATCGGAAGGAAGAAAGCATGTTTGCTATATTTTCTGTGGATAGATGTCAAAATGTCCCGCTTGCTGCCACCTGAATCAAAGGAAATTGCTAAAGGGGACAATGGGCCTCATTACGAGTTTGGAGGTAGCCATGCCGTTTTTAGCGGCATGGCTACCCCCAAACTCAGGTCTGGGTATGGGTCCCGCAAAAGGGGACTTACCGGGCCATTCCGACCTTGGAGGGCCCGGTAATTCCACTTTGCGAGACCCGGACCCAGTATGTTAATGACGGGCAAGTTGTTAGCATCCTGTTCTACTAGTGGGTTCCCCTCTGCGCATTTGGTCTGGCCAGGCATACAGAGCAGGACCCACTGCAGAACTCGTAATGTGGTGGCCCGGAATGAACGGTGCTGGTCCCTTACCGGCACCGTTCATTCCGTGGCCGCCACAGTCGGAATGAGGACCAATGCGTTTAAAAAAGCAGCTAAACATTCAGCCCATATTCTCAAAAATGAGCACAAATGAAAGGAGTGCAGAGAATGCGCTTGTTTTATTTGCACTCATTGCTGAAATGCAGTTCAGGAGGGGCTGGACAAAAGCGCAAAGCGAAAAGATGCGCTATCCAGCCCCCTTGTATACATCAGTGTCGGGACTAATGGATGACCGGCTCCCAACAACCAAGTGGTTGCTGGGAGCACATTTCACCGAGACGGGCCCTGAAATTGCTCGTGTAGGTGAAATGCATAAGCAATGGAAATGCAAGTGTGAGAGCTGCGGTTTAAAGCATGGCTGTCACACTTCAAAGAAATGATTGGCGCCTCTTCCAGCATCTGTTTCAAAAGGCGCAGGGACATGTTCCTCATTTCTCGGCATTTATAAGCGCATCTCATTTGTGAATTTGAGATGCCCTTTTAAACGGTATCAGGTAATATTTTCGCCACCAAAAATATCGGCGTACATATGGTCGTCGGGAACGGCCATAGGTGATATTTTTGGTGTCGAAAATATTAGGTGCGGGTGTTGCGGGGGTGTCCCCCACACATAAAAAAATGATGCGAGGGTTGCGGGGGTGTCCCCCGCAGGGTCCATGTGTTATTTTTGCCGCAAAAATATGGCGAAATTTTTGTATGGCGATATTTTTGCGGCGAAAATATCACATGGAACCCTTTTAAACATCCAGAAACGCCCCCTGATTTGCACAAACGCACAAAGGAGAACATGGGCATCGGAATGAGTGCCTCTAAGATGCGCTCATTCAGATGTCCTTTGTAAATTGAGCTGCTCCTCTTTTTGGCACAAGTGATAAAATGCACTAACGCCTCTCATTACTTGTGCCCCAAAATGTATGGAGAATCTGAAACTTGTCTCAAGACACAACTACTATGTACTTTTGATTGGTATTTGTAAATCGCACATCTGTCATGGGTAGAGCACTCTAGGAACACCAAATATGTTGACAATGTAGGAAGCATCTGTGGGCTCTGGCAGCAGTGGGGGTGTCATGTTGCCAACAAGATATGGCACTGGTATGATAAAAATGTTGTGGGCCCTGGCGCCAACGATGCAGCCCACAGTACCAATGCCAGCCGCCGTGCAAGCGGCATGGTGCTTTCCTGGTCTTCAAGGTCTCTCTCTGCGCCTTTGGTGATGGGATCTCGAGCATCCCACAGATCTGCTGGTGTCCAGCCTTCCACTGTGAAGCAGCAACCGTACAAAAGGAAATGCGCGCGAAAGCTGCTGCTCTCCGAGGTTCGCCTTGCCCTGAACTCCATCTGCTCTCTCTGTGCTCCCTCAACCCCCACCACAATCAATTTTTGTTTTGTCTGTGATTGGCCTTGGTTTTGAGCACCTTCTTTTTGGAGAGCAGTAAACACAATTTATTCTGTACTAGGAAACATGAAGGGTAAGACTGCACTGCCTTGAGCTGATAATCAGACCAGGTATTTAACAAGGTCATGAAATAGCCCTGGAATAGAAAAGAAAACCAGCTGGTTATTAAAGGCAGCCACACGACAATCAAAGGGAACTGGATTCAGTATATCTCAAAGAGGCGCGCTCCTCTCCTGTACTCAAACAGACTTCTGATGTTTCATCCCCACTGTGTGAAATTAATGGAACTCACGTATAGGGTGAGGCTTGTCAATCCTTTTCTCTGCATTAACGCCTGATGCATCCAATTGGCTGGCCTCTCACTGTCAATTAATGATAATCGCAATATATCCAAATATACTGAGAATGATTGTAAAAGCAGCAATCCAACCAGTAAATAAGCACGTTGACACCCATGCTATTTGCAATGGTATAAATGGTTTTCAGCCGACAATTAGGGTCATTTTACAAGAAATGTAAATTGCATGCTGGCCACAGCGGCGCCAGCGTTCACAGTTACGTGCTGTGGGGTCCCCTGCAGGCAATTTTACAGCTTCACTGAGCTAAGTGGAGAAGGAAAGCGTAATTGGGGCAGAATTGGAAATAGAAGCGTAATTCCTTCACGCTACCATTTCCCGCTCTGCCCCAATTTGCAGGGACACTCAGTGGAGATAAGATCTCTGCTGTGCAATCCTCCTCCGTCTCATCAGGGCGCCTACGCTTGCATGAGGTTTTCATGCAGGCGTACAACCAGGGGCGCAAGGAAACCTACATTTCGGGGAGGGCTAACTGGTTACTGGAGAGGCCACGTCAGAAAGTGGGTGGGGTAAACTTGGAGGCTCCACCCCCTCTGTTCTACCCAAAGGGTTGTCTAGCGTGGGGCCCAAGTATCAAATGGTAGTGGCCCAGCATTGCACCTAAGCACGCTCATACAACACACACAATTCCACATCCACTCACTCATTTAAACATCCCATTCACTCCCTCATTTACTTTACATGTGCACCTAGCCCCCTTACATCATACACCCATTCACACACACACACTCATTCGCACATACATTACAAACACACTCCTTGAATACATGCATACATAATGAGATAACATGCAACAACCTTTACCACTGCTAGTCTCAGAAATGGCTTCCCTTGCCTCTGCCTATCAAAAAGCAAGTGTGCACATCAGTCTCTTCCCCTCAGATGTGAAAGAACGCATAACGTTGTTATATGTTTGCTCGCATCTGTGCGGAGGGCGCTGATGAGTGCATTTAATTTTTGTCAGGCAGAGAGGTGAGGGATGCCTTTCTTGAAACTAGAAGCTTTAAAGTGTTGCTGCTTTTGTGCAAATACATGTTTGTGCACAAACACAGTAGCACTTTAAAGCCACCAGTTTCAGGAAAGCCTTCTCTCCCCTCTCTGACTAACAAATCTACAAATCAATCCTCACACAAGGAACGCCATCAGAATATTACAGAAATCTCTTAAATCTTTCGCTCATGACAGGGATCATACCACGATCCTTCAAAACAGAATGTATTAAACCATTACTTAAGAACACAAGTGGCGACGTGCAAGATCTCTCAAACTACAGACCTGTTTCAAACATCCCCTACCTGGAAAAACTCCTAGAAACCTACATATACAAACTAGCCCAAGAGCACGTAGAAAAACACCAGTTGCTGGACCAAGCACAAGTCGGTTTCAGAACCCGCAAGAGGAACAGAATCGACACTCCTATCCATCTGAGATGACCTAAAGACAAACGCTGACCGCAAAACAACCTCTGCCCTAATTCTGCTTAACCTCTCAGCAGCATTCGACACAGTAAGCCATAACACCCTCATCAAGAGATTAGAAGAGATAGGTATAACCGACTTACCACTACTCTGGATAAAATCATTCCTAGCAAACAGAACAGAAACTGTCTGGATAAAGCCCTTCATATCTGCTCCACGAGTTAACGACTGCAGAGTACCACAAGGATCCTCACTATCACCACTGTACTTCAACATCTACCAGACTCCGCTAATAAAGATCTTCAAAAAATAGAATCTTATGTTCTACAACTACGCAGATGACACTCAAATCATCTACAAAATCGAAAATGCACAAGAAGAACACTCAACTCTAGCCTGGAGAATGTCTCAAATAAATCTTTGACTGGATGAATGCCAACAACCTGAAAATGAACCGAGGAAAGACAGAAATCATGATTATATCCAAAAACCAAGAGAACAACACCTACATACCGTGGCTGATAGAATTCGGAACCGTGCCCACACCATCAAACATAGTCAAAAACCTAGTAGTCTTAATGGACAATGCACTAACATTAGAAGACAAGTAAACACAATAATTAATGCTTCTTCCTCCTTCACTCAATAAAAAGAATCATACCATTCCTGTCCTTCACCCACAAAACACTGGCAATTATCTCCCTCATCATGTCAAGAATCGACTACGCCAACAGCCTCTACCTCGGAATGCCAGAACACCTGCTACAATGCATCCAAAACGCTGCGGCTAGACTCCTCCTCAAACTATCTAGAAGAGATCAAATCATACCAGCGCTAAAAATGCTACATTGACTTCCAATGAAACAACGTATTAAGTTCAAAACAATGTGCATAACACACAGGGCTATCAGAGGCCAGGGAGCAGAATTCCTACAAAATAAAATAATCATCTACACGCCGATGATCGATCAAGCAATGAAATCCGCCTGGAACCAAAGCCATATGCCAGGAAAAAACTTGGGGGCTCCTCTTTCTCCCACCTGGCGGCAAAAACCTGGAACAACCTCCCGAAAAAAATAAGAAACACTGAAGACCCCCTAAAATTCTGAAGACTACTAAATACCTGGCTCTTCAACACCTCAGAACCAGACGGAAAAAACTGAAACAATAAAACTGAAAATACAAAGAGAACCAGGTGACAGAACCCATGATGGTACAGATAACACCTAGAACCAAAAGAGAGGGGGAACACCCACAACAACAAGAGAGACAATGCTAGGCAGAGCCGATCATGAGCAACAACCCAGTCAGGACAGAACAATAGCTAACAAGGCTGACACAAACAACAGGCACAACCATCAATCTTACCCACTACCAAACATCCCCCTGACAGACATGACTACATGAACCTGTATAAACGCCAATCCCAACCCAACTGTGCATCCACCCTATACAACTACCTCACACTCACAAGACAACCATCCTCAAATGAACCCCTCTATATAAGCTAACCCGCCAGCCAATGAGACCACTATCACCTCACTAAGAAACACACACCCAAGCTAGTAAGTAGAAGAAGGAATACACTAGACCAACATACACGATATTCTAGGGGTTTACAGTCAATGGGCCTCATTACGACCCAGGCGTTAAGGGTTAACGCCGTCATTAACCCTTAACGCCTATTCTGATTTTAACGGCTGCTTTTAGCAGCCGTTAAAATCCATGGCGCTAATCTGCCATGATGCTAATTACGCCACCGTAATTTACGGTGGCGTAATTAGCGCCTTCCCCACTCCCTGCCCTATGGGGCAAAAATGGGAATGGGGAAGGGAAAATGGGAAATGGGGATTTACCGCCCCACTCACCTTGGAATGGGGCGGTAAATCCGCCATCCACCATGGTGTAAACATAGTTTACACCATGGTGGTAAAGTTGGCGCAATTAGCGCCTGGGTTGTAATGACCCCCAATGCATCGAAATCGATGCATCGACATACCAACGCATCAAAAAAGATGCATCAACTATAAAAGCATGGACAGACCATCTTTTACAAGTAAAAGTGCCTTTCCATCGAAAATATAAATGGACTGGTTCCAATGGAAATGCACTTTTACAAGAAAAAGATAGTATTTTTGTAACATTAAAACATTACATGGAGCTGTCCAGTGCTGAAATTTCGGCACTGGCCAGCTCTGTGTAACGTTTTAATGTTTTTTTTGTATATTGGGGGGCCCCCAGCTCCCACAAACCCCATGCCCACCCCCCCTTCCCCTAACCCAGACCCCAATCTAACCCTAGCCCTAACCCTAACCCAACCCTAACCCTAATCTAAACCTTAATCTAACCCTAGCCCCAACCCTAACCCCTAACCCAAACCCTAACCCCAATGTAACCCTTAATCTAACCCTAGCCCCAACCCTAACCTCAAACCCTAGCCCAAACCCTAACCCTGACCCTAATCTAACCCTTAATCTAACCCTAGCCCCAACACTAACCACTAACCCAAACCCTAACCCTAATCTAACCCACAGTTTTATATTACTAATTTCGATCCATCCATCCAATTATATTCAACGAAATGGACATTCTATGGAATTGCATTTTGTTGCTTATAATTCAATGGTATCGTGTTAGATGCATTAGTATTCGATGGATTGACCAGATACCTATTCTAGGAGATGTACCGACTTCCTAACATTTAACCCAACACACCCAAAATCATCTGACACATAGGTATGGTGATTCACTTGCGTCAATCCAGACATCCTGGTCAGGACTGAACTGTACCGTGTCTCACTCAGACAGAGCTATGGGTATGGGCATAGGTCACAACTAGATAGATCCGCGGGGACCAGTTTGCATCAGGCACAGACTAGGATGTAGGGGCTGGCCTGAGTAAGAACAAAGATAGAATTGTAGAGATTAACTAATGCAACATATGGACAGAGAGACGAGAGATAGCCTTGTCTTTCTGAAACTAGATTTATATAAGGAAGAAATGTGCTTTTCACAATATGAGTGTGCTTTTCTCCAGACAACAATACCAATAACGAACTCAACTAAAACCTCACCCCTCTTCACACACCTCTCAATCCCTAACTAAACACAACCATACCGCTTAAACTGCAGCAACCCATAGGCACTTCACCACACTGCAACAGCAAACACACCATACAGAGCCTTACACAACAGCGCACGACGGACTCCGACTGGATACCACACGAGAAAGCTCAGCGAACTGAAGCTGCCAACAGCACGTCACAGCTCCCTTGCTCTTTCTCCAAACGTTGTCCTACTAACACGCCCTAACCTGCCCCCTTTCTTTCAGATACGCCAGAGCGCAAAGGGGACCACTATGGTGGTGATAGTGTGCGGTATAAATGTCCTTTAACATTAACATGTGCAGAAGCCCCGCGCCTCAGCTCACATTTGGGGGAATGGAGGGCGCTAGGAAGCTGAAACCCATTTAGCTCAATGGTGTTGCGCGCCTGCGTACAACGAATGGATTCCTGCATAATCTGCATTGGTCTTGCATCTGGTAAAGACCTGGCGGACTCCATAAGAATCCAATAATAAACGCCACCTGCAGGCTGTGTTTACTTTTCCACGAGACAGTGAGGAAAATGGAAAGAGTAAAAGCAATTTCTCCTCGCTTTTACTCTTTCCCTGTCCACTGCGCCAAGAGGATCAACACAATTGCATGCAGGAGAATGCACATCACATACATTCTAACATTGGCATTCCCTGCATGCAAGTTACATTTCTTGTAAAATGACCCGATTGGTTCACCAACTTTGAATGGTCTGACATTGTCACCATAAAGGACAGGTGTGGGACTTTAAAGTGTAAAGCCTGTCAAACACCTCGCCTGAAGCCATTTCCTCGGGTGCTCCTCATTCCCCTTTTTATAAAAAAATAAAATAAAAACAGGAATAGTAATATCTGGAAACTTCCACCACGAACTCCTGATGATCTAGATTCTATGCTCAGAAATAAACATGACATATAATAGGTGCGGATCCCGATCATCGACCTGGATCTGTTTTTAACATGTGTAGACCAGTCCCATTTGTAGCTCACTGTTCAACACCATGAGCACGCATATTGCATCGGGGAAGAATTTGGCAGAATCACAAATATTCCCCCTCAGTCATGCATTTAGCGATATTATGGCAATGGGCCTCTGACGAGTTTGATGATATCTGGGTGGTAAATCCGCCCAGATACCACAAATGGTATTACCCTTACCGCCACTTCGTCCAGTGGTATTACCGCCAGCTTACAAGTGTCGGTAGGCGGTGTTAGTGCCCATTTATTTGAGTCTATTGAACTCAATGGGATATTTTGGCAGAATTACTGCAGCACTAATTCTGCCGAAATTGGGCAGAAAATTGGCAGATCTACCTCCAGCTCATAGTTGGAGGGGAATCCTCCATCTTTCCGGAAAACATACAGTTGGGTGGTGCAGTAATGCGGTGAGATACAGTAATACTGACGCATTTTACCCGCACACGTGCCCAACTTTTAATGAGGCCTGCGTTCCTTACACAAGTATTTCCATTTCACTCACGTGAGGAAACATATTACTATATTCTTTTTTTTTAAATTTTATTTTATTTTATTGACATTAGTTTGATAAAGGAAAACAAACTTTTTTGTCATGCACTGCCTTACATTTGTTACATTACACCTCAAGGAAAAAGAGAAAAAGACAACTTTTTCACCCATCGTCTCTTTAGCGCAACCTACGGTTCTGCGCCTGTAATGTAGTCAAATGAAAATTCAATCCTCTAGTTCTACTTCAGCATAAACTACCACACATATATACAAGTCCTCAGACGCGGCTGTCAACCAACTCAGAAGACCATGGTATAATCATATCTACAAAATTAATAACAGCACAGGTTAGGTTGGTATTTATCCCCGATATTACATAATTCCACCATTCAACCATGTTTCCATTTTTGGGAGCAAAGCGTGCTAGATGGATAGAGCGCTGGATAGCAATGTTAGGGCACTCAATTATCAGATGTTTAATTGATTCCACCTCTGTCTGACAAAAACGACAAATATCACTCTTTATCACCGGATCGTTGCTTTTCATCAGTCTCTCATTGGTGTGATAGAGATTGAGTCGTAGTCTTAAAAACTGATTCTGGTGATAAGGCGACGGGAATTTGACAAGATACTTCGGCAATTCGCCCACTTTTTGCGCTGTTATTCCCAAGTCTATCGCTGACGAGAATGAAGCTCATTTATCTATATTGATTATCCAATTCCATTGTCTGAATTTTTCCTTCGCCAATTGTGAATTATGTAGCACCAGTGACATGTTTACGTCGCTTCCCAACTATTTAGCAGGGCGGCTGACATGTCATTACTTTTGTTGTTTAAGATCAAATAGAGTTTTGCTACTGATGTTAGTCTCATTTTTCGAAGTAATGTTATCGATTTTCCACAGTACAAGGGAGTATAAGGATTCGAGATCCAGCTCGTGTCTAATTGCCACCATTGAGACACACTGTGGTAATTTAAGTACCTTGCGCCAAAATGTACCTTCCAATTGCGTCCAATTTTCTTTTACATGCAATTTGCCACTTCAGACAGCGTAAAGTGTATTACACAAGAAATTCACTAGTGTATTATTTCAGTTTCACATGAAAGTCTGTAAATTCACAGATCCAGTTACCCTAATCTGATGCAACTGCACTGTGCAAATGCAGGTGTTAGGAATTCCATCGAATACTGCTGGCATGCCCATCCCCTCTTGCGGGAGAGGAGCCGGGCTCATATGCGGCCTGGGTGCGCATAGTGAGGGAGGGCCACGCCACTGGGGGACATCTTGCATTCCCGGCAAGGCCAAACACCATGAGGATGTTAGGCCTTGCTGGAAGCGGAAGTGGGAGCTACAACAGGGCATTGTAGCACTGAAGGTATCAGATGCCGGTCCATTTCAAGGTGAGAAGTACCCTGCATCAGCCTATTTGCTAGTTGCCATGCACCAACCTGTCAGTGGGAAACACAGGTATCATCCAATTTTTCCCACCTCACCACCCTACGTCAGAATCTAGAACATATGATATCTGTGAACGGAAATAGAAGGGGTGGATGTACCAAAGAAGGGGAGTTGCCAGGGTTCACTGCAGTCGCTGCTTGTGCCATCCCTTGCACAGTGTTTCTTTCATCAACCATGGGAACGCTCCAGGATAAGAGAGTTTTGGAGAAAAATGCAAACAGATCCATCAGATGTAGTAAACAGAGCAGATTTTAGACCCCGTGACAGCATTGATTAGAGCAGGCAAAGAACTAGAACCCATCAATACGAGATTTAGTTAGGAGAATAGCTATGAGTTGGATGAGAAAGGATCGGCCAATCTACACAACTTGGTGGAAAGATCTATCTATTTGCAATGAGCATGAAGAAGTACGTATATAAGAGCTTAGCACAAACACAGCACTGCCAAAGAGACATATATGAAGCATTTAGATACTATAAGACATCCAAGGGGATGATCAGATGTAAAGCGAAAAATGCGGTGAGAATTATTTTGCCTAGAGTCAATCAATCGTGTCCCATTCCAAATGTTTGTATTATGTTGTGAAACTCAATAAAGAAAAGTATAAACAGAGTAGACATGGCAGTCTAGATGAATAGGCGAAGTAGTAATAATAGATAATCTTAATGATAAATAAGCCATTAGTACTGCCTTCAGTTTTAGTTTTGGATTATTTTTTCCTTTGTATTTACATGTTGCTAGCAATAGCACAGAACTGCCTCTTCCTCAGTAAATTGCACTGTAGTCCCGGCGTCGCCACACTTCAATACCCAGGCTCTATCTAGCATTAGCAACGGGTGCCCGACGTCCTTTCGTCACCCTTGCGCACCCACGCATAAAGCGTGCGCAATGGGGTGAAGCACCGCACTAGTATGCTGATGTGTGGCAATGCAGATTAGGGGCCAGGAAGTGCTACATCTCTAAGTAGTTTAGGACCTGCCATATTTGTTTAATCCAGTCAAGATTAGTATTACACCTCGTCGACTTTAAAAGAGTTTACGGACGTCTCCTCTCAACTAGCACATTGCTTGGAAGTGGGTAAGACTCTTCAGCTTCAGTCGGTCTCCTTTTGCTATATTATTCCCCCCAACTGGCCCACTAGAACCCAGTGTGACCCAGTCCTATGATGGACAACTCAAGGGTCAACACTGTATTAATATATCTAAATGGTCAAACAGGAGGTTGATGCTGCTTGTGAAATTAATCTTACCCTTAAATTAAACAAGACCACTTCCTGTAATCTGAAACTGCACCTTGTCCTATAATACCATCCCCAGACCCTCGTCTCTAAGACAGCACCCAATATGGCCAAAATCAACACCCCACCAATTGGGTACACTATATATCCTGAACTGCATCATCATTTACCCAAACCTAAGGGATCAGGGTTACTTTATCCTCCTACCCTAACAGAGCCCCTGGAATGCCCTAAATCTCAGTTTGATACAGGAAGCTCAGGCAGCATCATAGTAGCTTCAGAGGAGAAATATATAATGCACTTCATGGCCTTGATACATCCTGATCCGATCTTAGGCAATCGCAGCTTTCCCACCGCAGTTAGAAACCTGAACCCCTTTACAAAATGCTGTATCAATAAAACTCATTTCAGAATATAGAATCTGAGCGGCGCACTATTAAATGTGCGGTCACTCCCCACTCATTCTCTAGATATTGCTGACATCATCACAAACTATTATTTTGACTTATTTGCTGTCACTGAGACGTGGCTACAGGACCACTTGGGACCAGCCATCAACTTAGCATTTCCAGGCGGGTTGACCATATTGCATGAAAATAGAGTCTAGAGGGGGCGGGATTGCTCTCATCTATATATCCACATTTACAATTCAGGCAATACACTGTCTAAGCATACCAGGATGTGAGTTCCTGTTTGCCAAAATCTATACCACTATCTTTCCCCCACTACACTGTGTAATTTGATAAAGGTTTCCATCACTATCACTGGACTTTACTTCGTATTGGCTAGAGGTTATGTTGTCCATCATGTCTAAAGAAAGACAGCAAATAACTATGGGAGATTTTAATCTCTGATTTAATGATCCCTTCTGACAAAAAAGAACTTATTTATGGTCCTTCTGGTCAATCAATCAATTGGTACTTTATTTGAGCTCTTGCATAAAAGTGCATTTTACATAAAAACAAGTTCATCATGGACAAAACGCACAAACCGTTGACCACCCCCTGCTTCTCGGCCTCTCGGGTCCAGTCCTGCCATGGTTTACCACTTTTTTTTGACTGGCAGGGGCCAATCACGTTCTCTCTCCCCGTTTCTTTCTTCTCTGTACTCTCCCTTTTGTGGAGTCATCCAGGTCTCCGCCTTGTCCCTGATGTTATTTAACATCTATATCCAGCCACTGATTTGCCTCATACCATTGGTTGCCTTGGCCTTGATAGGCCAATCAGAGCAACGGGGAGGTGGGAGGTGGCCCGGACTACTAAGGCCCACAATGAAGGCCCCTGTCTGCTCCCTGTCGGTTACCAGTATGCTGCTTGGTGATTTTCTTGCACCCCTGACCACGATCTTCCATGATGCTGCTACCTCACACCTCAAAGAAATCTGTACTACCATGACATTCATACCTCCTTAACTATGGGTTAGTTCCCTCCTTCCGGACACACTCTTACCCTCTCCTGATTTCACTTCCTTCTCTGCTTGTCTCCCATATCTACACTTTTGATTGCATTGCGTTTCACACCCACTGCTAGCATCAGAATCTAGCTGTAATTTCAAACCTAGCTGTGTTTTTGCATTTAGCTTAAAATCAAACCTTGCTGTGTTTTTGCATGTTTTTGCATTTGGCTTCAAATCAAATCTAGCTGTGTTTTTGTGTTTAGCCTAAAATCAAATCTAGCAGCATTTTGCAAACTTGTTGTGCCCTTTGCTTGCACTGCATGCTTTTTATGTAACTTGCTGGCCCAGTGACTGCACCGTTCTACTTTTTCTACTCTGACCCGCTGTCCCTCACCCCTGCTTCTCCCCCCCTCTCTCTACCGCACCCATGTCGCTTTCTGTTTCTCCTATCATCTCTAATTGTTTCTCCATCGACTATCCTTCCCTTCTCACTAAGTCTGGTAGGCAGAAGTTCAAAAAGGATATCTTGGGCTCCAACTCTGATCTCCCTATCGTTGACACCCATTCCAGCACTTCCTCCAGACAGACCCTCACTGGCATCCTCTTTGTCGTTCCTTCGCCAGATCTATGGACTCTTCATATGATCTCTGTGCTTTTTCCTTTCTCCTCCTCTCCCATTAATGGTGGCACCCGCTGGGAAGCCCTCATGGCCCCCTTTGACTCCTCTAAGGTCATCATTAATGTCTACCTAAATGGCACCATCATGGTCCAAGGCCCTCAGGCCAATCTCCTCCTCTTTGATAGGCACTTCCCTCGCCTCATCAATTTCCTTTCATCTCCTGCTGTCCCCTTTCTCCCCCCTCCAGCTCCCTTGTATCTCCTCTCTGACCCCCCCCCCCCCTTGGCTACCTTGCCCTCTCTTCCCTCCTCTTCTGCCCTTCCTCTGGCTCCTTCTTCACCTCCGCAGGGCGTACATCTGATTTGTACCCCTCCCCGGAAGTCCTTTAAGGCTGGCAACCTTCTTCATCTTCGAAGATGAAGAGGGTGAGGAGGGCACCACTTGAAAGTTTAGTCTTGTAGTAGTTGCTTAGACTAAGAAAATCATGATTTTTTTTTATAACAAATAGTCTTTTATAACGTTCTCGCCCTAACACAGCTCAATCACGAGAAGCCACACAAAGCAGAGAAGACTTATTGAAGATAAAGACTAAGCAAGAGTCGGCTCCCCCACTGGTCTTTGTGTCCAAATACTCACGTCAAAGCAACCGCATTAAGTGCATTATCAAAAAACATTGGAACACATTATTATGTGATCAAAGAATAGAACACTTGTTTAAGCAAGTACCCACATTCGCCTACCAGCGGAGTCAAAACCTAAAAGATAGACTAGTTCAAACCAAATCAGCACTTAAGAAGAAACTCACAGAAAGAATTGGAACATTTCCTTGTTTGAATTGTAGCAATTGTGGCTATGTGATGAAAGGAGAAACAGTAAAACATCCCCATACAGGAGAGACAATCAGATTGAAGGATTTTGCTACATGCGACTCTATTAACGTGATTTATGCCATTAAGTGTCCGTGTGGACTGTACTATGTGGGTCAGACATTGCGAGTAGCAAAATTTAGATGGAATGAACATAGATCATGCATAAGGAATCACAATTCGAACTCAGCGGTGTCAAGACATTGGGATGAGAGGAAACACAACCTGGCTCAGATCCGCTTTGTAATTCTAGAAGTGGTTTCTAAAAGAGACACCCACGAGAACTTCCAAAGGAAAATGGACCAAAGAGAAACCTTTTGGATAGACCGTCTGAGTTCTCTCACTCTAAGAGGGCTCAATGAAGAAATAAACTATATGTGCTTCTTGTAAAAACATTTTTGCAGAACTGAACTAACTTTATATTTTATTAACAGAAATATTGACATTTTTCCATATTAACGTGGAGTTTCTGGTCCTGGCCATCCGTTTTTATGGCTCCGCTATATAACTGCACTTTACATTTTTTACATTTTTTGCCGTAATTTTGTATGATTGGACTATACCTGGGTTGATTTGTTCATAATAGTAGAATGCTCTGAACTAATTGCTTAAATGACACCATAGCGATCAATGCACAATTAACAGAATACATGTCCATGTGATGGATTACACTGGACCAACTAATTCCTCCATACGCTCTACTTCCTATATTTGGTCGCTGGTTCAATGCAGACCCATAGTCTTTAATACATCATTGCGATCCATGCAAAGAATACACATCTTTATTACCCTTCCTGGACAAGTAACTGCGCCTTTAAGGCTTCGAAGACACGAGATTACGATCACGCGCATTGAATCCCAATGCGACGGTCACCATGGAGACATCCCCGCCCCCTGGCTCGCGCCCGAGGGTGGGGCGTGAGGCGTACGTGCTCCAGTTGGACCACGACGCCTCGCACCGTCTCCATGGTAACCTTTAAAACGAAAGGTAAACTAACGCGAGCGCGTTGCAAGCGGCTCATTCTGCGGTCACGACTTATGAACAGCAGATGCTTGGTAAGTACAGCAGCAACAATTAGGCTTCACATGCTTCACTTACTGAAGTTCTTGAGGATGACTCAGTACTATTTAACTTTCTTGTAGATCTTGTTGTACTACTGTACAACACCACGATCCAAGCGTTCGGCATGACCAAGGTAGGACATGCACATATAGTTTAAAGATAGAGAGAAAATGCACATTTACTTCAGTTAACTAATTGGGATGCCATTTTGTTTTATTTATTTGTGTTCATTATCTCTTCAAATGGACGTGGCTCGCGGATTGGTATGTGCTTTTGTAATTACCTCTAAATAATGGCTGTTATGTGTATGCATATACTGTTAACAATAATGAAATATAAGTCATGCTATATAATTTGTTTTTTGCCATAATACCGCCCTGATGAAGGTTTTATCCGAAATACATTGGCACCAGAGTATTATGGGCAATTTGAGATGCAAACTCATTGTGTGATTTACAAAGACAAATTTTGGCGGCAAATATTACAGGAATGTGAATTAAACAATTCCTGCCAAGAATCAATCAATTCTTTGAATTTCATTACTTTCATATCGAAAACTTGATACTTAATTTACAGCATACTAAATATTAGCAACCTAACTGGGGCTAACTGTGAAGCGCCTTTCCTAACAAAGTGGAGTCACTTTGTTTCCTGGAAGTTTTTAACCTTCTTCATCTTGCCACTCTCAACTCTCGCTCTGCTGTCAAACACTCTTCTGACATCTGCCGCCCCCTCGAAGAATTCGACCTTGATGTCATTGGTCTCACTGAGACTTGATTCACGGCCAGCTCTGTCACAAGCTTTGACACTCTCCTCCCTGATAGCTACAAGATCCTCTCTGCACCCAGGTCCACCCGGTCCGGAGGGAGTGTAGCCCTGATCTTCCCAGCATGGATTCCTGACTCTCTCATTCCCATGCAGACTAACTCCTCTTTCAAATGCCTTGTCTGCAGGCTTTCTCTATCTTCTGACCACTCTCTTACTGTGGCTACTATCTATTGGCTACCTGGTCAGATCACCTCATTCCTCTCTAAGTGGGCAGACCGCTCCACCTCCCTCCTGGCCTCAACCAGTCAACTCCTCCTTCTTGGTGACCTCAATATCCATCTAGGCAGGACTCACTCTGCGGGGCACACACTTGATGTTTTGATCTCCTGCAACCTCTCCCTCTCCATCCCCTGACCACTCCTCTCTCCTGGTGTGATCACTCCCTCCTCTTCTCCCATCTCTCCCTCTTTACCCCCCAGGCCAAGCCAACCCCTACACTGCCACCTACCTTCTCAGACATCCGGCCCATGAACGGTGTGTCAGTTGAGGCTTTTGCATACCTTCTCTCCCCCCCTCCGCCTCCGGCTGACTCACATCCTAACACAGCCCTTTCCATGTTCTACTCTTCTATCTCTGATACTCTTGATGCTCTAGCCCCTGTCATGAAGATCCGCTTGAAGCCCAAAGCCAACTGCAATACTTGGTACAACTCTGACATTGCTACACTTAAACGTAAGTGCAGGGTGGCTAAGAGGAAATTGAGGGCTTCTTGTTCATCCACTGACAAACTGGCCTGCCGCCTGCTCCAAAGGCAATACCAACTCTCTGTCCATACTAAGAAGAGAGCCCACATCCAAGCCTGTGTCTCTGCGACATCTAACAACTCAGCCGAACTCTTCAAAATCTGCAAGGAGCTGGCCAACCCTGCTGCAGTCTCTACCTCTCCTGTCGTCTCCCAGGACCTTTGCATTGCCCTTGCATCTCACTTCATCTCAAAAACCCAAGACATCCTTTCCACCCTCTCGTCCCCTCTCCCTCTTCTCCCTTCTACTTCTGTGAACTCTGGCCCTCCTGCAGCTGCCCCCCACCTTCTTTCTCTTCCTTTCCTCTTTTCCCCCCTGACGAGGTGTCTAGACAAGACCGATCTATGAAAGTCTCGTCAAAACAGGTTCTTTCCTGTTCCTCCAAAACCATCAAGGACCACATTGACACTCTTGCTCCTGCCCTGGCCGATTTCTGCAACCTCTCCTTTGCCTCAGGAGCCTTCCCCTCCCCTCTGAAGCACTCTCTTCTCAAGAAACCCACAGCTGACCCTTCTTGCCTGGCAAACTATCGCCCAAACTCCATCACTCCTTTCCTGGGCAAACTCCTGGAAAAGCTGGCCATCTCGCAGTTTAAACTTTACTCCGATTTTGTTGGTTGTCTCCACGACCATCAGTCTGGCTTTAGAGAAGCCAGAAGCATGGAAACTGCTCTCCTGAACAACTGTGAAGACCTGCTCTCCAACCTTGACTCTAACATCCCTTCTGTCCTCATCCTACTCGATTTCTCTTCTGCCTTCGACACAGTCAACCATACCATCCCGCTCAACCTTCTCGGTGACAACCTGGGTATCAGTGATCAGGCTCTGGCCTGGCTGACTACTTTCCTCTCTGATTGACCGTCCCAGGTCCAACTCGGGTCCTTCCTTTGCTCTATCTCCCTCTCTACCTGCGGTGTTTCCCAGGGATCTATCCTCTCACACTGGCTTTCCAACCAATACCTGGCAACTCTCGCCCATTGCATTGCCACTCTCTGCTCCAATTTTCAGTTCTATGTGGATGACACTCAACTAGTTTTCAGGCTTCCCTCGGCCACCTCTTCTCCTTCTCTCCTCTCTGATTGCCTGTCTGCTATTCAGGAGTGGTGTGCGGCCAAAGATCTCTGCCTTAATGCCAGCAAGACGGAGATCCTCCTCATCGGCACACCTTCACCCTCCTTTCCTGTCACTCTCTGGCTGGCCTATCTTGGCCCTCCTCCTACCCCCACATGCGAGGCTAAGAACCTCTGGGGCATCTTCGACTTCACCCTTTCCCTTTCTGCCCACATCTCTGATGTCTCTAAAAAGTCAAACTTCCAACTACTCATCCTCAGAGGTATTCTACCTTTCCTCTCCTTCCCCTAGAAGCTCACTGTCTCTCGAGCCCTGGTTCTCTCTAGGTAGGATTACTGCAACAGCCTCTTTCTAAATCTACCTGTTTCTACTCTCCGCCCTTTGCAACTCATCCAGAACAGGACTGCAAGACTTGTCCTTGGCCTCAAGCCCTGGGATCGTATCTCTCCAGCCCTAAAATCTCTTCATTGGCTCCCAGTGGCTGCAAGGATTAAATTCAAGACCCTTGTTAGGCAGGATTGTATGCAGTACCATGTGGGAGAATATACCAACCTTGTCCTCCTGGCAACAGGTAACCCACCCTTTGCTATAAATCTGTACTACACAAGTTGGTAGTGTGGCTGTGCAGCCAGGCTCATCTCAAGAGGGGTCAATGTGAGCAGTAGGATTTTTACACAGAGGTTCACAGTGACAAGTATTCAAATAAACTCTTACACTCAAGGTTTCTTGATTAAACAATTATTTATTTATTTAACAGTCAGTTGAATAAGACTTCTTCAGAAGGGAGCAATATATATGTAACACACAAATACACCTCTTAGTTTCTCTAAATTAGCAAGTACCCATTTGGGATGGTACACAGATGGTTCCTACACCCTAAGGTGACTTAAATAACTAGGACACTGTGGGCATTAATACATATATCACTGGCACATTTAGAACAATACTGAGTTTGGTGTCAAAGAAAAGGGGTTGGGAATAAAACAAAGGTTAAACAAATATTCTAAAGCAGGTAAGTACTTTTTAACCCCCAATTCAAAGTCAGAGGTAAGAAGAGTCTTTCAAGGAGCCAGGCTAGCCAAGGTTAATTGAACAAAAAGTCTAGGAGAACTGAAGCACTTCTTTCAGGTAAGTAAAAGTCTTACACAATGTTTTAGAAGTCTTTGTAGAAAAGGAAAATCACTGTAGGGCCACAAGCTGGGAGGCTTGTGAGAGGCAAAGCTGCAAGCAGCTCTGCAAAAGCAACCAAGACAAGTCTCAACTTAGAACTAGCAAGGCTACACAACAAGAGGTAAGCCCCCTTAGTTTTACAGTACCTTTGGTTAGAAGGAATTGGTTCCAGCTGGCTTCTGTTCCTGTGTAGGTCTGCAGATCCTGTTGTTCCTTGGCCTCAGTGTTGGGGACAAGAGAGAGGACATCTGGGGACTCCTGCACTACAACTGGAAGGTCAGCGGCAGCAATGGGCAAACTTCAGATCAACGGCACTTCATCATGGTTTCAGCTACTCGCGGCTCTCACAAATAGCACCACCGTGGTTCTCAGATACCACTATGAACTTTCTTCATATCTGGGTCCAGCACTCTGTTAAGGTGGCTCAGGCTTGATCAGTCCTGCTTCCTGGGAGTCCGGAGGATCTTCCGGGACCTCAGGTCCGACTTAAAGACACTCACTCGATTCTGGTGTTCCTCTCCTTGGCACTTCGGTTCCTGCAGCAGCAATGGAAGTACAGCCATCTCTGAGAGGATGTCCAGATGAGCTTGTCTTGGTGTCGATTGGTCCCACCAACCCAAGGGGAGGAGGTGTCCTTTGCAGGTCTTTTCTAGTCAAGGTGAATTCAGAGCTTCAGCACTGCAGCAGGGCTTCACCAGGCAAACCAACAGTCCAGGAGTTGCAGCAGGCTTCTCTTCCAAGTTCTTCTTCAGAGTCCTTCATCCAGTGGTCGACTTTGCCTTCCAAGCATAAAGCCTCACTTTTATGCAGGTTTCTACCATTCATTCACAGCCTAGCTGTCAATCACACAGCAGGGTGGCTGTTCTCTGAGGACAGCCCCACAGCCAATCACCCTTGGGTGCATTCCTGTAACCAAGAAGACTAAGCACAGGGAGTTTCAAGCACCTCTCTCGCTTCCTGCCCTGCTAGACACGCTGGAGCCAGAGGCGGGCTTCACTCATGAATCCCGCCAAAGACAACATAAACAAAGGGACCAAACCTGGTTTGGCGTGCAGAGTAAATCTCAACAAGGACCTTTCCAACAAGAAATGGTGAAAAAGGAAGACAGGGGCCATTTTGACAAAATAGGCACCCCTGGGTGTCTTACTGCAGCTGCAATTGCAGCCCGTGGTAAAAAGACACAATGGGAGGAAAATGTAAACCACAGCCACCAGCCATTAATTGTAGAAAGGGTAACATAAAAATGTTACATGGGAAACTAGATAAAGGGGATACTAAGTAACCCCTCCGGTAGCCTATAGTAAGATAGTGTGTGCTGGATCTAGAAAGTTACAAAATGTAAGTAAAGTCAATTTCACTTCACTGCTCTTGGAATCAGTAGTTTCACCAAGAGAAGGTATTTGAACCTTTGCGAAATCTAAGAGACTTCCCTGTGCTACTGCACTGAAGGTGCTGTGTGTCACAATGTAAAAATGATGCCTATGGAGTCTGTCAGACTCCAAAGTCAAAAGTCCAAATTACAGAAAAGGTCTCGCTCCCTCCAGGTTAGAAATTAAAAGTCCTAAAGTCCAGCAAAAAGAGCTGGGGGTCTCTAAGGTAGAAGGGAATTAACGCATTTCTGAGAATTCTCCCTAACAACCCTTTGCACTGCTCACAAGGCTTTCTGGGGCCTGGGCCCAAAATACCTTCCACTCTCCCTGCGTAAATACGTTCCCTCTCGAGCTCTTCACTCCTCCACCTCCCTCAGGGTCAGTTGTTTCTCAAAGAAATGAGCTAGGGGTAGATCTCTGTCTTCGGCTGTGGCCTCCCTCTGGAATAGCCTCTCTGCCACTCTGAAACTTGAGGAGACCCATCTCCGGTTCCAGAAGCACCTTAAGACCTTCCTCTTTGCTTCTGCCTTGTCTCCTCCTCTCCCCTGCTGATCTGTTCTGCTTCGGCATCATACACTTGGTTATCCTCTGATTTGGGGCTCATATACCCGCCCACCCTGTCACGCACCCGCACTGCCTCCTGGCAACCCCTGCACTTGGGGTCTGTATCTGTAACCCTACAGTTCCCACCCTTTCTCTGCACTTATCAGACACCCCCTGTCTGTGGCTTAAACCTAGAACTAACACTGGTAAGCCACCGACTTCAATTAAATGTACATTAATAGTTGGGAATACTACACATAATTATAGAGTATACTAAGCACACGCCACCTATTATTTTTTGCAGTACAACCATTGGAGACACAGGGTCTCGAGCACACAGGCGGTTTTAGACAGCACGAATAATTACACAAGGTAATCCACTTGAATTAACCGTATAGTTTCACAGAACAATTGGTATACACAGCACTATATGCATGATATCTATCAACATTTGCTCACGAGCATGTATTACATTTTTTTCCCCATTGTTATCCTCCTTGGTATCACCTCTGCAAATCACGTTACTGATGGGTATTGGGTATGTATATGTATGTTCAACTGCATTTTCTGCATTTATTTTGATTGTTTACACCACAATGAACAACAATTGGATATATTTATGTGTATCTGCGAAATGGCAAAACTGACACGCTTGTATGCCCGTTTATTATATATTATTTTTGGTACGTCTTTCAACATGTGATGTACGCAACTCCTGGTATTTTTAATTTGTATATATTTCGAATTTGTTAGTGTGGTTAACGCCCTGACGAAGGAGTTTCACTCCGAAATGCATTGGCATTAAACGAACTGCACAAAGAATACAGTTAGTCTGCTTCTTATCTATGTGCCTAGCAGTCTGCTTATTGCGAATTGTTAGGCCACTGTGCTTGAACTTCTTGATAACTAATAACTTTAAACATTGTGAACCTCTTGAAGAATCTTTTGGTTAAGACTACACAAACGCCATCAAAGCCACCAAGAAGCTCTATGTGAGCTACATAGAGAGCGCCAGACATAGCTGGATAGGTTTATCCAACTTCATTTGTGTATATGGTATGGATACATGGTCCGGGTGTCACAGGACCCTATAATAGTCCGGCAGCTCCAGAAATATAAATGCCTACAAAGCAATTGAGCAAATCTTGTGTTTTACCGAGGTAGTGCCCACCTCTTTTTCTCTCTTTCCTCTTAAACCTAGCACTTGCCACTTGCTGGCTGCACTACCATTTGTTGTTTTTTATTCCTTTGCTCAGCACTTTCCACTTCTCCCGCCCTCCTGCACTTTCCCCCTTCCCTCTCCCCTGCACTTGTACACTCTCAATGTCACTGGACCTAGTAAGATCATTTTTTTTGTTCTCCCTTGTTCCGCTCCCTTGCCTCATCGCGCTCTGAAACACATGTATGAGCGCAATACAAATAAAATATCAATCACTATCCACTCTTCGGTTTCAGGTCCTACTCATATGCTGACGACACCCAGATCCTGGTCCGACTAGATCTACACGGGGAGGGATGTGGTCCCGTCTGCAAGATTGCCTTTTTGCCGTGGGGGCCTGGATGAGTGCCAACTGGCTTAAGTTGAACGGGGACAAGACAGAGGTTTGTGTGGTTTGTACCTCCCCGAAATCCTGTCCTTGGTCCTCTGATGTCTGGCCTTCTTGACTGGGTGAGTTTCTTGTTCCAGTGACAGCGGTGAAGAACTTGGGGGTCTATTTCTCAGCATCTCTGCCTATGGTCCCGCAGGTGAGTGCAGTCTGCCAAACCGGGCACTTTTTATTGAGGGTTCTTCAGAAGGTCTTGCCCTTTCTCCCTCCTCTTCTTTGCCTTATGGTCGTCGCGTCCCTTGTTTCTAGTAGGCTAGATTACTGTTATGCTCTCTATCTGGCCCAACCGGTGGGCCTAATTCATCGTCTTCAGCTGCTTCAAAATCTGGCCCCATCGGTAGCCTCAGACACACCGTTCAGCTCTCACATCAGCCCTGTACTGCATCGCCTGCATTGGCTCCCCGTAAAACAGGGAATAGCCTTAAAGTCCCTCTGCCTCGTTCATCTGGCTTACCATCAGGAGGGGGCTGATTTTCTCTGTGACAAATTTCAACCTTATGTAACTTGACGATTGTTGCGATCTGGCAATGATCGCCTGGTTCAGGTCCCCCAAATTTGCCTCTAGTGAATGGGTGGTCGGTTCTTTTAAGTGGCTGCAAGTAAACAATGGAACAGTCTGCCCCTTCAACTCAGGATGACTGAGAATTACCTGCTTTTTCGCCGCCTACTAAAAACAGAGCTTTTTGTTCAGTCTTGAGGGCTGCCTCTACTGTGATGTGTGCATCCTTCCTCCAAGATGCCCTCGGGTGAACGTGCACGCTACAAGTATTGATAACATAACATAACATCATAAAGCCATTCAAATTTCATACCAATTATGTGTAATACAATACTATAAATACAATAAATACACTCAGATTGAGCTGTGATCATTATAACTGCTTTTGACATGCATTAGTTACTTATTTTTTAAAACTCCCTACAGGCAAATACTTTGGATAAAAACATAGTAACAGCAGTAAAAACACATTTAGAAGTGTTGGCCTTCAACAGCATGTAAGCATCCCTTCTGTACCTGATGCCAAAGGAATTCAAGATCAAGTTTAGCCATTTTGCTCTGAGTGGTGAATGCATAGGGCAGACTGACAGGAAATGGCATTCGTCCGTGTCAAATGTTTTGCAAAAGCAAAATTTCAGAGAGAAACCGGGACCCCAATTACTGATATAGTTTGCCAGAAGTAAAATTCCTAGACAAAATGTCATAAAAAGTGATAATTGATATAATTTTCCATGTCTAAAAAGATATTCTTGCAATATTTGTTAACGGTTGAGGTCATCATGTTCCTCCTTTAGGACCCAGTCTTGGAATTGTGACTTCAAGATACCTTCGGGTCTGTTGCTGTGAATAATAAGATAATCCCAAAAAAGCGGGAGGTCTATTGCAGCTAACAAACTGCTTTACAAATTTGCACCATTTAAGATACTTGCCACGTTGTGATTCTAATACATCTTGAAGGCCTTCTTGGTAGCCCTCTAAATCAGCTGAGTGGCACAGTCTTGTCCATCTTGTATTGTCTTGGCTTCTCCCAATTGGTTAACGGTGCAACGCACAAAAAAGGACAACTACTACACTGGGTTCTGTTCATATGACCCAAATATCTCTTAGCTGGTTGTCAGACCATTATTTAATCACCTTAAACCTAGCTCTTGACCACAAGCCACTACATCAACCCGCTAAGGAAATCCTTTAAGAAAACCCCATCTTCTAACTACAGACACAGTGGCTGCTGATTTGTAAAACAGTATAGATTAGATTGAGCTCTATCAGCCGCTGGACCAACTAGCAAAAAACTACTTTTCTAATGTCAATAGCATGATAAACATGGAAGCACCAATCTTTAAAAAAAACATCAGAATTGTTGTAAAAAAAATTAAATGCTACAAAACTAAAATTAGATTCCCCAGCCAACAACCAGGATTTAAAAATGAAACAAGACGAATACTAAAATGCTATTTTTGAGGCCAAGCATAAGTTCTATGAAAACCAAATTGACAGCACAGTGAATGCACCAAAATAATTGTTCCAAATAAAACAACAGCTCAGTAACCAGAACTCCTGCACAAAATCCATACCCGCCTCCAGCGAATGGTTTGGGGCATTTGCCACAGCCTCCAGTAACAAAACAACCAACATTAGAAATAATATCGCCAAGAAACTAAATGAAGATACTTCCAGTCAGGATAAACTTCTTCAACATAAAAGAGTAGCCATAAGCTCAATCAACATCTTCAACTCAAAACCAGTAACCACTGAGCAAGTGTCCACTGTTAATTCAACCACGAACCTGACCACATGCCCAGGAGATCCATGACCGTCAAGCACAATCAATCACTGCAGTCTCCTTGTCATACTTTTCATCACATATTTCATAAAAAAGTCCCTGTCAGAAGGACACATCCAAATGGATATAATGATGATGATAATGTTTTGTTAATTATATAGCACTTGCACCTAAGCACCTGGATTAAACCATTATTAAAGAACAATCACTGGATCCTCAGCGGATTTCCAAAAGTGCTATCCTTCTACAAATACTTGACAAAGTGGCCACAATCCAACTAAAGTAGCATTTAGAAAACCACTGCTAGGTGACGTTCAATCCAGCTTTCGGTCAGGGCGAAGTACCAAAACAGCTCCAATGCACATGAAGGTTCAGCTCCTGAATATCATGGACAAGGGTTTGCCCGCTCTGCTTATGATGCTCTACCTGTCAGTGACTTTTGATACCCTTGACCACTCCATTTTGTTATCCACATTAAAGGAAATTGCTAATATCTCAGACAACGCCATTTTGTGGTTCTCCTCTTTCTTGGCCGATCACATGGCATGAGTCAGGAGCAATCAATTTGAATCTAAGATTTATTCTTTTTAGAGTGGAGTACAACAAGGGGCATGCTTAACTCCTTTTTTATTCAACAGTTATCTCAAACCGCTTCATGACTGGCTCTAGGATAGTAATGTAACTTTCCAGGACTACGCCATTGACACACAGCTAATCTTCCATTTGCCCCCTTTCAAAACTGAGCAAGACCATGCGGAAATAAATAATTCTCTTAATAGATTGAACACTGTAGGACCAAAACTGGCTCAGCTTCAATACATGCAAACCAGAATGTCTGAACACCTGTTTGACTATTAAGTCAAAACGATCAGGTGAGGAGCTCTGCTGAGAGGAAGCCAATGTTAGCTTCTCACAATTAATGATAAAGTTAGGATTCTATCTCGATTAGCGGTGGGCTTTGTGATGGGTGGGAAATGTGAGGTGGAAAACTTTGTGAAGGTTTTGCAAAAGATGCCATTTCATGAACTGAAAAGGTTGGATAAACGCCTCACTATCCCTACTCTGATGAGGATTTCCCTGCCTAAAGTAAAAGGAGACACTCTAAAAAAGGATTCTGCCCCTCACACTTAAACATATACCAACTTAACAAGGTAATATATGGTTCAACAGCAACAAACATAACAGTTAAATTCCCATCATAATAACTGTTTCTCCTTCTAATCGGGGTGAATTCCCCTTCCCCAGATTCAGGCAGGCTTTGTTTCACTGTTTCAAAAAAAAGGTTAAGGAAATCCTGTATTGTAACAAAGTTCCACTTCAGTTCTCACCAAAAGTTCCAACTTGATAACACAAAAGGCCTTGTTACGAGTATGGGAGAGTGGAAAGAAAATGCCGGTAATGGAATTGCCGCCAATGTTCCCGCTCCGCCATACTATGTACGTATGGCCATGGAGTAGAGGATTTACCTCCAGCATCGTGCTGGAGGTGAATCCTCCGACTCTCTGCCGAAATATCAGCAAAATCGGCAGAATGACCACAGCGGAATTACCTCTTTTTACTTGCAACAAAGTTCTTGAAACAACTTCTGTTCAGCAACTCAGAATATTTCCTTACTTCATTGGTTTCAACATAAAGGTCTTTGTTAGGATATTTCTGAACCAGTTTACAAAACCACTTGTTGACAATACTGTGGGCGGAAAGGACGTGGGGTGTTGGCATCCCACTGTTTGCTGCCTTGTGTGTCCATAGAGATGCCGCAGC
Organism: Ambystoma mexicanum; assembly: GCF_040938575.1. Taxonomy (NCBI): domain Eukaryota; kingdom Metazoa; phylum Chordata; class Amphibia; order Caudata; family Ambystomatidae; genus Ambystoma; species Ambystoma mexicanum. The sequence goes on along the minus strand of NC_090927.1, from coordinate 745,041,670 downwards.
CGGCATCATCCCGCCCGCCCCACCTGTAAACCTTTAATTGCGGATTAATCTCAGTGAGGACAATGTCACACTTCGGGATAATCGCTGTCTACTATGCAAAGGGTGTAGTGTTCTCTGGCCTTACTCATGTTCCTGGTGGTTTCCATGGCGGCTATGCCAGGAACATATTCTCCAATTATATGCGAGTCAGAAGTGTCATCACGTATCGCTGTGGGAGTTTAAATGGAGAAAACCACTGAACGCTGGCGCTTCTAACTGAAGTTAGTACGCCTGTTGTACTCTTGGAAACCTGTATCCAATTTTCCTCAGTCTTCGACCCTTGGCGCTTGTCCCCTACTCTGCTTTCCGGATCTGATAAATCTAATTCTGTGTTTTGTCTGTTTTTGCATACTCTCTGAATCCTGCTCCTCATTTACGGACTGTCTTTGGAATCCCTTTTTGTACTTCATCAGATTGCCTGTTGATGGCCTCTGGTTTTGTTCAATGGATTGATGTTGGATTGCCCTTCTCTGTTATTGCTGCCTTCTTTGTTTGCTCATTATTCAGCATGGATTTAATAAGCTGTGGATGTTTATAGTTTAGTTTGACTGGGTTAAGTTTTGCATTGGACTTCCATGGACGCTTTGCAGTATCTGAAAAACGTATATTCCAGTAGTCGTAGGTGCGTCCTCGTTTCGTCCGAGAAGTCAGGCACATACTAACACACACTAATATCCTTTGGCTTGCTTCTATCTCTGTCCTTCCTTTCCATGCTACTGGTCCTCTTACTGAAGAACTCTGGGTAAGGCTTCCTCCTACTACCATCCAACACTAAGGTTTAGAATGATCAGTTCTACACATTTCATTTTCCCTTGTACCCCAGGGCTATACCGCATATCCCGCCAGACGCCCTTTGGCAATTCATTCCAAGCTCCATCCAGGACCTCACAGGTTAGTTTTCTTAGTATCTTATGTGGGACAATCTCTTCCAAAGAACACGTGCTAATCTTTTCTATCTTCTTTCCCACAGCATGGTGTATATCTGGTTGTATTGCTCTTTCATTTGAATCACTGCCTTGTCTGTTTCATAGACACAGATAAGGTGATACTTCATAGGAAAGGTCGCCCTCTTTTGAGGAGACACTCTAATTGAGGGTTAATTCAGTAATTCAGATTAGACGTGCCTGACGGACGGTCATCTACTGTGTAAGTACGACAGGCAAAGCATGTGGGGAAAAGCGGTGGGATGGTGGTGTCCCGCTGATTGCTACCTTGTGTATCCCTAGAGCCGTCGCTGTCTATTTATTTATTTAGAATTCTTATAGACTACCTTATGCCCATGGGCCTCAAAGCATTTACATAAAAGGACATGACATACAAACAAAGAATAAGACACAAATCAGGCAGATAAAAGAAAAAGCATGAAAGAAATCAAAATGGAGACTCCACAAGTTACTACTACGAAGTAAAAGAATCAGAATCAGACTATGAGACCAAGATTAGAGGATCCCATAGGCAAATATTTACACCATCCCAAATACATGGGCACACCTGTGGCTCCAATTAAGTCCCACAGCTTTATCTGAACATCTTGACAACATTGTCTTCCCCGTCCTGACGAAGGCCATAAGAAGAAATAGGCCTAGATAGCCCTTATATATGGCCGAAACACCCCAGTGTAGACAAACTCTTTTTTTTTTCAATCACAGTGCCACATGTTCTCTCACTGTGTGTGTACCGATATACATCCTGTATACCTGTTCCATTTGTTTATGTGTATTGAACCCTGTCGTTTTTTTGATTTTTGATATATCGACAGCAGTAATTGCATCTTGCTTTCTATGTAATTGTATATGCAAGAATTTTCACTTGCTTTTGTGTTTTTGTGCAATTTGATGTTGCTTTACTTTGTAACGTATGATGTTCAGCTTTAAAATCATCAGCAGTTGTATGCTGTTAATTACAAAAAGAAGTATTCCAGAAATATCTAGGTGTGGTACATATTTGCTATATGTAACTGGTGAATGGATAGTGAAGGGAGTCTTTCTTTGACCCGTTCATTTGTTTGTTGTTTACTAGTGAGTCAAACTGAGTAATGTATCACGATGAGAACTGTGGGTCATTATTGATTCAAGAATCAACCACTGCCAATAACAACTAAGTACTGTTACTAACTGTCACTAACTGTAAACTGCAAAGTTCTGCCCGCATGTTCACTGGAAGTTGTTGCCTCCGATCCAATTACTCTGGGAAAAAACATCCCTGCTAGGATTATGTGCTAGAGCACCCCCAACCTGCTCTACCCCAAGTTGTATCCCCAGAGGTGGGGGGCTGCACAGGAACAATAAGGTGCATAAGGTGCTGTGGGTTCCTCACCCGAGGAACTTGGAGGTGACTTTGTCGAGCAGAGGCTCATAACGTAGGGGTGAGGGGGGAGACGGACTATGGCGGTGTGAGAAACCTGAAGCTGTCTCACTCGCTCGCTAGTGCCTTGGGATCTGTCATCAAGGTGGCCCGGACACAGCCATCGCTATTGGATCCAGTTCCTGGGGGTGGACCAGTGCGGGAGGGTCAACTGGGTGGGGGTTCTTCAGGGAGTGAAAGGTGGGACACCGAAGGGTGAGACGCGGTACCCCCTTCCTTAGCTGGGGGCAGATCTCTGTCTTTGGCTGGGGCCTCCCTTTGGACCTGCCTCCCTGCCACCTTGAAACTTGAGGCGAACCATCTACGGTTCCGGAAGCTCCTCAAGATCTTCCTCTTTGCATCTGCCTTTGCCCCTCTTCTCCCCTGTTGATCTGCTTTCTCTCTCTGCACGGTCGCACCTGGCCACCCCCTGTCCTTCGGGCCCATGTACTTGCTCACCCTGCCACCCTCTTGCACTGCCCCCTTGCCACTCCTTGCAATGGGGCCTTTATCTGTACCCATACAGTCCCCCCATTCTTCTTCTGCACTTATCAGATACACCCTATCTGACTAACCTTGCACTTTGCCACTCACAGGCTGCACTACCACTGTTCTTGATCACCTTATTTATTTATTTACTTATTATTTCTCTTGTTCTTTCCTATGCTCTGCAATTTCCAATTTCTCCCCCCCATGCACTATCCCCTTTTTCACTTCTCCATGCACTTGCACGTTCTCAATGTCACTGGGCCTAGTAAGATCGTTGATTTTTGTTTCTTCCCCTGTTCCCTTTCGCTTTGCCTGGTCGTGCTCTGAAACACCTGTGTACGAGCGCGATATAAATAAAATATGATATCATATGATATCTTATGACACCTTTTGCCCATTCTACCTCGTAGGATATCTAGAAACTCACCCCCCCTTTCTTGACACAAACATTTTCTCACAGACCGATTACCATGAAAGACAACAGACTAACACCAGAGCCGTGTACCTAACATGTCCCAAAACAAGGGTCAGACAGAGTCAGGCAATTGCCGATAATTACACACAGCTGACTTCCCTTCCCTTCCCTTTCCCCATTGGGATAAAAGGCAGAGCACGAAAGCACACTCTGAGCAAGGTCAAATGCATGAGGAAGCAGCTCTTCCAGGACGGCAGCTCAAACGGAGGAGAAAGGCCGCAAGACCTGAAAGGACAACGAGGAGGGAATTGCCCTTGCACTTTTCAACACAGACCCATGGAACCTCAAAGAAGGGAAACGTAAGACCTAGAATTGCAGCTGATGAATGGTGCGAAGGATGTCAGCGGTACATGGGACCCTCCTGCAATGGTAGCCAGGCCGGGGAGAAGCGGCTGCCATCATGGTACTGTCCTTGACTCCATAGGCAAGAGACACCAACAGAGTTCGGCACAGCTGGTTAGTCGGAAAGAACTGATATTAGACCACACTGTGTTGGGCTCAAGGTCACAAAGAGCAACATTGTATGAAGAAAGAAGACTAAAGTACAAAGGTCTTTTGTGTGCAAAATTGGCATCAGAGTAAGAGTGGTCCAATGTCAGGTGGGCGCTCATCCGAAGGACTCTAAGAATGTGTTGAATAAGGGAATCAAAGTGGTCCTGCGGCAGGTTATGTTAAATCCTGTGCATAGTCGAAAGTCTTCGGTTGTTGTAGAAACTACAAGTACCAAGAGACCTTAAGAGAGGTTGGCATAAGGTATCAAAGTGGCCATACGAGGGTGAAGCCAAACCCCTTGTACAGTCAAAAGTCTTTAGCACGTTGTGGAGGCAAATGTGAACCCGACTGAGGGATGCCTGGAATTAGGGGGAGTAGTAATACACCCGTAAACATTGTAGCGACAAGTATGAACCCGTCTGAGGGATGTCCACAGTAAATGGTTGGTCTGAGCCTGACTGAGGGAGACTAATGTTGAGAGGAGGATCGGAGCCCAGCTGAGGGGGATCCAAGAGTGAATGGTAATCGTCTGGTGTGAATATTAGCAGAAGGAACTTTTTGTTTTGTTACGAATGGCATATCTGGCCCTCTGAACCAAGAGAATTTGCATGAAAGAGACTTGAACACAGAAGGTCCTGATACTGAGAAAAGGAACTGCAACCTCATGCCGGAGATGCCAAGGAGTGTGCTGTTCTCAAGAGTTCCACCTTGTCTCGTGCTAAAAATGTGGGGAGACCCCAGCCATAACATTCTGATGTATCATTTTGTGAACACTTCTTTCTTTTCTTGTGAACATTATCCCACACTATTTTGTAGCATAGCAGTAAGGATTGCCAATATATTTTTTTAGTATAGGCCCTGTTTATTTGACTAGACTCCACAAGGACTGTATTATTATTATTTGATGGTCGTAGCTTGCTCCCATCTTAGATTTAGATTTAGATTAGGCGTTCATCTCACCCATTTTTACAGTTTAATAAAAACCCTTGAACTGTGATCACTTGTGTCTGTCGTACTTGGATACCATGCGTTCCTTACATATGGTGTCTGAAGTGGGATGTGACTGAATTGAAACTAATTGAGGAAACCCTACAATTTCAAAAACCTAGTCATATAGCTTATAGCCCCTCTGTTGCCATGAAAGAATCGATAGGATTTGATATCTGTAGTAGTAGGGAAGCTGTTATTCCCCCAGGAAAAAGAGGAATGATTCCTACAGATTTGGTTTTGATACCCCCTCCAGTGTGTTACATAAGGTTGGCCCCAAAATCTGGCCTAGCATGGAAGTTTGGTATAGACGTTTTAGCAGCCGTCTTCGATCCCGACTTTCGTGGAGACGTAAAGGTTTTCTTACAGAATCATGGTGAAATCCCATTTGAAGTACATCGTGGGGATCAAATTGCTCAAGGAATTCTGAAAAGGGCTCTATTTCCTGAGTTTAAAGAAAGTGAACCAGATGAAACGGAAAGAGGTACATTAGGTTTTGGGGAAGCTGATAAACCTTTTAACATCAAAGACAGGAAGGAAGAAGAGCCTACCATCTATCCCGACCTAGCCTTCGCCCAGCGAAATGATCCAGCTCTTGCTGAAGCTTTCCTACAAGCTATTCCGGAAGAAGAAGGTATACAGAAGGGAAGTCCCTTTTTCTTCTTAAAGCAGGGGTTGTTATATAGAAGAGAATCATCTACAGAAGGATTAGTAAAGATGCAATTAGTAATCCCCAAGACCCACCGAAAGGTTGTACTGTAGATTGCACATTCCCATCTAACTGGGGAGCACTTAGGACAATCCAAAACCCAGGCACATATCAGTGGGTAGCTTTACTGGCCAGGCATCCACACTGATATAAAGACCTTTATCCAGACGTGTGAAATATGCCAGAAAACCAGCATGCGCATCCCATTACATGCCCCTCTGAATCCTCTGCCAATCATAGCAGTTCCTTTTTAAAGAATCAGGATGGACATCATTGGACCTCTAGAAACATCCAGACTAGGAAATAAATATGTCTGTGTGATTGTTGACTATGCAACTAGATACCCTGAAGCATTTCCAATGTGAAATAATACCACACAGCAAATCCTTAAACACCTCGTAGCGTATTTTTCTAGGGTTGGCTTTCCCGAGGAAATACTAACCGATCAAGGTCCAAATTTTATGAGCAAGTTTATGGCATAAGTCAAAAAGCTACTCCACATTACCACCTTACAAACTTCTGTGTGCCATCCCCAAACCGATGGCTTGGTAGAAAGATTCAGTAAAACGCTAAAATTAATCCTACGAAAATTGGTAGATAAAGACGGGAAAGACTGGGACTGAATGATCCTTTGGGCACTACTTGCAGTAAGGAAAACACCTCAGTCCTCTACAGGATTCTATCCTTTTGAACTACATTATGGTTAGAGAGCCTAGAGCAGTCCTGGACATGCTCCGTTAAACCTGGGAAGAACGAGAAGAGGCACCCATTCCCATCTCGCAAACCGCTTCCATAATGCAAGAGCATATTAGACTTGTTTGAGATCTAGTCTGCACCATTATGGAAAAAGCCCAGAACCAACAAAAATCCACTTATGATAGGAAGGTGAGCTTAAGATCGTTCTCCATATGACAGAAAGTACTGGTCCTCTTACCCACCTCAGAAAACAAACTTGTCTCTAAGTGGCATGGGCCCTATGAAATATTAGGACAAACGGGAACCTGTACTTAAAAAGTAGCCCAACCAGACAGAAAACAGAAGGTCCATTAATAACACGTAAAACTTTTTAAAAAGTGGAAAGAGAACACGTCAGCCACCCATGCCAAAGTACTATCCTGTTTTGTTCCAGATGAAATAGACAGCTTTGAGTTAATTCCTCCATAGCTATCTATTCAACAACACGAAGATCTAAAAGATGTAGTTACATCGTTTCCCAATGTATTTTCAGAAAGACTCAGAAGAATAAAAGGCACATACCACTATATTAGAACACCTAAGGGAAAAGTGGTTCATCTAAAACCGTATAGACTCCTGGAAGCCTGTAAACAGATAGTAGTTGAAGTAAATAAAATGTTGAAAGCCAATAATATCAAGCTTTCTGCGAGCCCCTGGTCCTCCCCTATCATATTGGTCACTAAACCTGACCATTCCTGGAGGTTTTGCATCGATTTCCGTCAAGTAAATGCAATTTCCGACTTCAATGCATTGCCCATGCCATCCATCAGTGACCAAATTGCCAAATTTGGAACTGCCACCTTTCTTTCCACCCTAAACTTAACAAAAGGGTACTGGCAAGCCCCAGTATATGGGCCTGATAATGAAAAGTCAGTGTTTTCAAAGCCCCATAGGACTGTTTCAATTCAAAGCCCTCCCTTTTGGCCAGCCACATTCCAACGCCTCATGTATAACATATTGTAACCCTATTTTGATTTCTGTGGAGCTTATATTGGTGATATTCTCATTTATAGTAAAACCTGGGAGGATAATCTTTTCCATCTTTATACTATAATGAACGTCCTCAGAGTGGCCAGCCTAACTGCTAATCCATCCAAATGCAGACTAGCCCAATCAGCCGTGAAATACTTCGGCTTCTTTGTAGGGAATGGGAATGTACAGCCACAAAATGAGAAAGTGAAAGCCGTCCTAGATACACCTACACCTAAAACTAAAAGAGATCTCAGAGCCTTTCTAGGGTTAATAGGATATTACCGTAAGTTTATCCCAAACTTTTCAGTTAAAACAGCTAGGCTGACAGATAAACTCAAGAACACCGAACCCCAGAAACTCCATTAGATTGACGCGGATTATATATGTTATAATAACACCTTAAAGCAAACCTTGTGCCAGAACCTGATCCTAACGGTACTACATTTCTCTAAAATTTTCATATTGCAAATGGACGCCTCCCTTACTGGGTTAGGAGCAGTCCTATCACAAGTTTGCGATGGACTAGAACATCCCTTCTTATTTACAAGTCAAAAACTTTTCCCACGGGAAAAGAATTACTCTGTGCTGGAATTAGAGGCCCTGGCCATTAAGTGTGCCATTATCCATCTTAGATACTACCTCTTAGGAAGAAAATTCTCCCCTAGTTTGGATTAGCCAATGAAAGGACTCCAACCCTCTTGTCATGCGATGGTTCTTACACCTGCAACCCTACTGTTTCACTGTGGATCACCGAAAAGGTAAAGACCAGGGAATATAGATTTCCTTTCCCGGTTCCCCTGTGAAACAGATGCGACTACATTGCATGAAGGAATGGTATGTGAGAAACTGGAAGGTGTCTCACTCGCTAGTCCCCGGGGATCTGTCATCCAGTTGGCCAGGACAAGGCCATCGCTATTGGATCCAGTTTCTGGGGGTGGACCAGTGTGGGAGGATCAACTGGGTGAGGGGTCTTCCGGAGTGGAAGTGGGACACTGAAGGGTGAGATGCAATACCACCTTCCTTATGACACCTTTTCCCCATGCTACACAGTAGGATATCTAGAAACTCAACCCTCCCCCTTTCTTGGCACAAACACTTTCTCTCAGACCGATTACCATGAAAGGCAACAGACTAACACCACAGCCGTATACCTAATATGTCCCAACACAAGGGTCAGGCAGACTCAGGCAATTGCTGATAATTACACACACCTGACATCCCTTCCTTTTCCCATAGGGTTAAAAGGCAGAGCACGAAAGCACACTCTGAGCAAGGCAAAACACACGAGGAAGCAGCTCCGCAAGGATGGCATTTCAAACGGAGGAGGAAGGCGATGAGACCTGAAAGGATGACAAGTAGGGAATTGCCCTTGCCCTTTCCAACCCAGATGCGCGGAGCCTCCGAGAAGGGAAACGTAAGATCGGGAATTGCAGCTGGCAAATGGTTTCGAAGGATGTCAGGGGTACATGGGACCCTCCCATACTGATAGCCAGGTCGGGGAGAAGCGGTTGCTATCGTGGTACCGTCCTTCACCCCAGAGGCAAGAGACACCAACAGAGTTTGGCACAGCCGCTGAGTCGGAAAGAACTAATAATAGACCGGACTGTGTTAGGCTAAAGGTTGCAAAGAGCAACATTGTTTGAAGAAAGAAAACTAAAGTACAAATGTCTTTTGTAAGCAAAATTGCCATCAGAGTGGTCCGGCGTCACGTGGGCGCTCATTCGAAAGACTCTAACTGCTGCCCCGCTCCTGAACAAGGAGAATGGGTTGAATAAGGGAATTGAAGTGGTCCTGCAGCAGGTTATGTTAAATCTTGTGCATAGTTGAAAGTCTTCGGTTGTTGTAGAAACTACAAGTACCAAGAGGCCTTAAGGAAGGCTGGCATAAGGTGTCAAAGGGGTCACACGAGGGTGTCACGACCTTATCCCCAGACTGTGGGACTCGGGCACCATGGCCGCCGCCACAGTACTTTAACAAGGCAAGAAAGGCCCCCTTCAGCCCGTTGCGGGTGCCTTGGACGCAATCCTGGCGCCGTTGGCATCAGACTCACTTGGCAAGCATGAGTTCCAATGGACAATGGGTGAACACGTCTGCCCCCACCAGGATCATCAAGGAACTGCAACAAGCAGCCTAGCATCAGGGCAGGGACCACCCAAAAGGCACCTGGGATACATGCCGGGTATTTAAACCACGCCAGACCTGAGGCACGTGCTTCGTGTTATTCTGCTCTTGCAGCGTGACGCTCACCGGGTCCTGCTCTGCATCCTGGCCTGCACGGGCGAGAGACTTCAAGACAACGCCATCCTTACCTGTTCAGCTCCAGCTCCTCCACCCAGTAGGGGCCTTTGGGGCCTTCTACATCATCCTCCTGCTACATTCCTAGGAAAATAGAGGCAAGAATCAGAAGCTACTTATCCGCATCTCCTGGAAGGCCTCCGCCACTCCGAACATCATCCTCGGCGTTTGGTCCCATCTATCGCTGCTTCCAGGAATCCTCCTCGACCTGTGAAGAAAAACAGCACAGGTCAGACTGCTTGCAAGGACGCTTTCAGCGCCGCATCTAGCGCATCCTTACCTTCTCAAACTCTGCCGTCAGCCTCAGCTCTCTCCATCAGCCTCTGCAAGACAAGAGAAGTAGGTTAGAGCATTCAACAATACAGACATTATTCTAAAATCTCTAAAAGACTTACCTGAAAAGTGGAGTCACAGCCGGTCTGGACTCCGGGATGTCGCCAGTGAAGTAACTCGGCGGACCAAGCCAACAACGACACACGCCTGTCCAGTGCGGCAGGACGCAGAGCGCAGCTGTCTGAAAATCAAGGTGGAGAAGTCCCAAGGGGAAAGAACACAAGGGTAACACTGGGAGGTGGGTCTCTCGAGGGAAGGAGAAGTCGCTAAAATCCATCTCCTGTTTCCTAGAACTGATTCCTGATAGATAGAACCCCGGGGTAGGTGCAGTGTACCCAGAAGCGCCCAGACGAGAGGCATCCCTGTGGATGCAAGGTGAGCATTACAGAATGCGAAGCTGTACTTTATAATTCACCCAGACGCCCGATATGGAAACCTCAGAAACTGATCAGTTGGCCCAATTGTTGAGGCAGTTGCGCGCAGAGGTTCACTCATCATGGCAGGAAACTAATGCCTTGCGGAGAGAGCTAATTGTGACCAAAGAAAGAACGGACGACCTTAACAGGCAACTTCTTCAGTCACAAGCCGGGCAAGCCCCGTTGCCAGGGATCGCCCCTTCCACGCCAACTCCAGCGAGTAATCCAGTCCAGATCAACCTACCTGGAACAGTACCATTAGCCCCTCCGGAGCGATTCTCGGGAGATCCCCGAAGATTTGCGACTTTCATGAACCAGTGTCGCCTCCATTTTCTGTGCAGACCTGGGGCATTTCCCACTGACCAGTCACGTGTGGCCTTCGTCCTATCCTACCTGAGTGGAAATGCAGCAGATTAGTCGGTGCCACTCATCAGTCGGGATGACCCCCTGTTACAGGACTTTGGAGAGTTTCTTCAGGAACTGGAAAAGCTCTTGGCCCGACGCCACCACGGACAGGCTCTAGATAATGAACTTTTGTCCCTTCGTCAAGGGAACCAGGACTTGCTGGCATACATCGCCACTTTCAATAGATTGGTGGTAGAGGCGGATTGGCCTGAGGACAAACGAACCACCCTCTTCTACTGGGGTCTACGAGGGGAGCTGAAGGACGTTTTGGCTCAAGTGGTGGATCCACCTCGCAACTGTGCCGAGTTCATTAGCCTAGTGGTACAACTTGATCAGCGACTGCAAGATAGAAAAAGCAATCGTGGTAAGCTGGATGCCCGCCCAGTATTTGTGCGACCCAAAAACCAAGCTCCTCGAGGACTCAAAGGTGCCATTGAACCCATGCAAATAGGAGGAGTCAGACCTCCTTTAACCAAAGCCGAACGGGAAAAAAGGAAGGAACTGCAGTTATGCTTGTACTGTGGAAAGGCCAGCCACGTCCTTAAAGAGTGTCCCGTCAAGCCGCTCAGAAGGAGCGTTGGAGCTACAGACAAAGAGAACCCGGGTGAGGAGTTGGAAAACTGTCAAGCTCAGCAATTGTAGGGGTCCAATTGTCGAGCGAGGAGATTCAACTACAGACCTCCTATTTTGCTCTACCTGTAATCTTAATCACCCACCAGCAGCCATCGGTCATGCATTCCACAGAAGCTTATATCGATAGTGGAGCAGTGGGGAACTATATAGATCAGGACGTCGCAGCAAAGATGGGGCTACCTCTCTGCTCTAAGCCAACCACCGAGACGGTCACTACTGTTGACGGCACCGAGATCGCCTCGGGTCCTGTGTCCGAATGCGCCACAGAACTCACCCTTTTGTGTGAGGATGGACATCGCGAAATCATCACCTTCGAACTGATCGAGGCACCGCAGTTTCAGCTAATCCTGGGTATGCCATGGCTAGTCGCACATAACCTACGAATCAACTAGCGTGCTCGTGAATTGGTTTTCGCCCATGGTTGCACGCACACTTGCTACCCAAAAGGTCAGAAGGGGAAGTATGCAAGTCCTCCTGTGCGTGAAGGTGCAGTGAGCGTCTGGGAGGGGTTGCTACGCTGCCAGTGCACTATCAAGACTTTCAAGATGTTTTTCAAAAAGAGCAAGCAAATACTTTGCCACCCCACAGACCCTACGATTGCCCGATCGATCTGTTGCCTGGAGCCCGGATTCCGTGTGGGCGTATCTATGCGCTCACAGAACCTGAAAACCAACACCGGAAGACATATCTGAAACAATACCTAGCCAACGGTTTCATCCGCCCGTCTAAGTCGTCGGCAGCAGCTCCATTATTCTTCGTACCGAAGAAAGAAGGAGACTTAAGAACATTCATCGACTACGGTGCTCTGAACCAAATCACCGTCAAAACCATTATCCTTTGCCGCTGATCCCGGAATTACTAGACCAGGTTAAAGAAGCCCAGATTTATACCAAATTGGATCTTACAGGGGCCTATCATCTTTTGCGCATTAAAGAAGGGGACGAGGGGAAAACGGCATTCCGCACCAAGTACGGCCTATATGAATATCAGGTAATGCCGTTCGGCCTGTGTAATGCCCCAGCCGCGTTCCAATATTTCATGAACAATGTGCTTAGAGAACTCATTGATGTCTGCGTCCTAGTGTACATCGATGACATTGTGGTGTACTCAAGATCTGAGCAAGAACACGTCAGGCATGTACGGGCAGTTCTGACAAAGCTCCGCCAACATCACCTCTATGCCAAGCTGGAAAAATGCTTGTTCCATGTTACGGAAGTGGAGTTTCTGGGCTTCGTCCTTTCAACGAAGGGGATACGTATGGATGCTCACAAGGTCGACGCTGTCCTAAACTGGCCAGCACCAAGTTCAATCAAGGGTGTTCAGAGTATGCTGGGTTTTGCAAACTTTGACCGGCGCTTTATTCCCGGGTTCTCTCAAATTGTACATCCGATTACTTCGTTGTTGCGGAAGTGCAACAAGACCTTTCGCTGGACAGCAGAGGCGGAGAAGGCCTTCCAGGAACTCAAGGGAGTGAACTCAAGGTGAAGTTTACCACCGCCCGATCTTGCGGCACCCACGTCCAGACTGTCCCTATATTGTGGAAACAGATGCGTCTAGTATGGCAATGGGCGCAGTTTTGTCACAGAAGGACCCGCACACTGGTCAACTGCATCCAGTGGCCTTTTGGTCACGGAAATTCTCGCCGCCTGAGCTCAACTATGCCATCACAGACAAGGGACTGCTGGCCATAAAGGCCGCATTCAAGGCTTGGCAACACTATCTATTGGGAGCCAAACATACCATCACTGTGATAACGGATCACCGAAACCTCCAATATTTGAAGGATGTGAAAGCTCAATCGTCTCGGCAGCTACGTTGGGCCCTTTTGTTTGCAGAGTACGATTATGTAATCACGTATCGACCCAAACTAAAAACGGCAAGGCGGATGCCCTTTCTCGCATGGGCACCGAAGAAATGGCACATGTACCTCCAGATCCCGTGGCCATTATTCCAGGGAACAGATCCTAGGTATCACCACCACCATGACCCAAGACGAGCTCCTATACGAAGTCCGGCAAGTGCTAACTCAAGAGCAACTACAATAATGGGGTTCCAGAGGTGAACACTATTGTGTTAAGGACCAGCTGCCTTACTACAGGAATCGGCTATTCGTGCCTGTGAAGGAACTGCAAGAACAAGTCATTTCAGAATATCACAACTCTCTCATAGAAGGGCACCCGGGAATCGCAAAGACCTTGGCTAAGGTAAAGAGGAGTTACGGGTGGCCAACATGGCACAAAGACGTAATCGAATTCATCGCTTCTTGCGGCATCTGTGCCCAGAACAAATCCTCCAAGCAAAAACCTGCGGGGCTCCATCAACCTTTGGACATTCCACTAGGCCCATGGCACACACTATCCCTAGACTTTATTACTAATCTTCCTTCTTGTCAAGGTTACGACACCATCCTAGTAGTCATGGACTTATTTTCCAAAATGGCTCACTTCTTTCCATTCAAGGGTCTGCCTAATGCCTCCGGCCTCGCTCGGACCTTCCTCGAGCACGTAGTCCATCTGCATGGATTCCCTTCGGCCTTAATATCTGATCGAGGGACTCAGATTGTGTCCAACTTCTGGAGAAGATGCTGCTCTCTAGCCCAAATAGACATCCGACTGTCCACTAGCCACCATCCCCAAACTGACGGTCAAACAGAGAGAACGAATCAGACCCTCGAGCAGTACTTACGTTGCATGCTCCACCAGGCGGAAGGGGATTGGAAGGATCTCCTATGGATCGCCGAGTACGCCTACAATAACTCATTGCACAGCAGTACTGGACAAACACCATTCTTTACGATTTATGGAAGACATCCACGCACGTCCGAGCTGGATATTCCTGCGACTCTAGAAATTCCAGCCGTCACTACCCTCCACACAACCATTGCACAGGCTTTCACGAGAGCTCAAGAACACCTGCAACTATTTTGTATTTTTTTTATTTTGTATTTTATTTATTTGTATTGCGCTCCTTGCCCAAAGGCTTGCGGGCGCATGTTTGGTAGGCAACTAGCCAAGGTGTGCCAGAAAAAATATGCGGACCAGCATCGCACCAAAGCCCCGGACTACCAAGTAGGGGATCTGGTATGGCTAGCCTCGAAACACATACCTATAAAAGGTAAGCAGTCATTTTGCCTGCGGTTTCTGGGATCGTATCCTGTGGAATCTGTCATTAACTCAGCCGCAGTAAAGTTAACGTTACCTGCCCACATGAGGATACACCCAGTGTTTCATGTATCTCTTCTAAAGCCGGTGAAGCCGGGAACTCGGCTTACCACTCCACCAGGGCCCGTAATTATTCATGGAGAACCCGAGTACGAAGTGAAGGACATCTTGGACTCTAAATATGTGAGGACGAAACTTTACTATTTGGTGGACTGGAAGGGGTACGGTCCACAGGACAGAACAGGGAAGCCCAGTGAATACATTCATGCTCCACGCCTGCTTCAACGTTTTCATCAGGAACACCCTGACAAGCCAGGACCGGACAGGAGGGTCACTGTAAGAGGGGCCTTGGGGGGAGTGCTGTCACAACCTTATCCCCAGACTGTGGGACTCGGGCACCATGGCCCCCGCCACAGTACTTTAACAAGGCAAGAAAGGCCCACTTCGGCCCGTTGCGGGTGCCTTGGACGCAATCCTGGCGCCGTTGGCATCAGACTCACTTGGCAAGAATGAATTCCAATGGACAATGGGTGAACATGGCTGCCCCCACCAGGATCATCGAGGAACTGCAACAAGCAGCCTAGCATAAGGGCGGGGTCTGCCCCAAAGGCACCTGGGATACCTGCCGGGTATTTAAACCACGCCTGACCTGAGGCACGTGCTTCGCGTTAGTCTGCTCTTGCAGCGTGACGCTCACCGGGTCCTGCTCTGCGTCCTGGCCTGCACAGGCGAGAGACTTAAAGACACCGCCATCCTTACCTGTTCAGCTCCAGCTCCTCCACCCAGTCGGGGCCTTCGGGGACTTCTCCATCGTCCTCCTGCTACATTCCTAGGAAAATAGAGGCAAGAATCAGAAGCTACTTACCCGGCTCTCCTGGAAGGCCTCCGCCACTCTGGACATCATCCTCAGCGTTTGGTCCCATCTATCGCTGCTTCCAGGAATCCTCCTCGACCTGTAAAGAACAGCAGCACAGGTCAGACCACTTGCAAGGATGTTTTCAGTGCCGCCTCTAGCGCATCCTTACCTTCTCGAACTATGCCGTCAGCCTCGGCTCTCTTCTCCATCAGCCTCTGCAAGACAAGAGAAGAAGGTTAGAGCATTCATCAATACAGACATTGTTCTAAAATCTCTAAAAGACTTATCTGAAAAGTGGAGTCGCAGCCGGTCTGGACTACGGGCTGTCGCCAGTGAAGTAACTCGGCGGACCAAGTCAACAACGAAGCACCCCTGCCCAGCGCGGCAGGACGGAGAACGCAGCATTCCGAAAATCAAGGTGAGATAAGTCTCAAGGGGAAAGAACGCAAGGGGAACACCGGGAGGTGGGTCACTCGAGGGAAGGAGAAGTCGCTAAAATCCATGTCCTGTTTCCTAGAACTGATTCCTGATAGAACGAAACCCGGGGAAGGTGCAGTGTACCCAGAAGCTTCCAGACCAGTCGAGAGGCGTCGCTGTGGATGCCAGGTGAGCGTTACAGAGGGTCAAGCCAAACGCCTTGTACAGTCAAAAGTCTTTGGCACGTTGTGGAGGCAAAAGTGAACCCGACTGAGGGATGCCTGTGAATTAGGGGGAGCAATAATACACCTGTGATCATTGTGATGACAAGTATGAACCCGACTGAGGGATATCCACAGTGAGTGGTTGGTCTGAGCCCGACTGAGGGAGGCTAACATTGAGAGAAGGATAGGAGCCCGGCTGAGGGGGATCCAAGACTGAAGAGTAATCACTCGATGTGAAGATTAGCAGAAGGAAAATTTTGTTTTATTTTGAATGGCGTATCAGGCCTTCTGGAGCAAGAGACTTTGCATGAAAGAGACTTGAACACAGAAGGTCCTGTTATTGAGAAAAGGAACTACTGTAACCTTGTGCCGGAGAAGCCCAGGAGTGTGCTGTGCTCAAGAGTACCTCCTTGTCCCTTGTTAAAAACATGAGGAAGGGAGACCTCGGCCATAACATCCTGACTTATCATTTTGTGAAAACTTTTTTCTTTTCTTTTGAACATTATTCCACACTCGTTTGTAGCATAGTGGTACAGATTGGTAATAGTTTTTTTTTTTTAGTACAGGCCCTGTTTATTTCACTAGACTCCACAAGGACTGTATTATTATTATCTGATGGACGTTGCTTGCTCCCATGCTAGATTTTCGTTTAAATTAGGCATTTATCTCACCCATTTTTACACTTTAATACACACACTTGAACTATGATCACTTGTGTCTGTCTTACTTTGATACCATGCCTGCCTTAAAGCGGCCCCTCAAGCCATGGGGTGTGCCTCACCCTGAATGCAGGGATAGCCCTCAGCCTCAACTGATGTTCTAATGGGAGGACCATTTTATCTCACCCTAATGGTGGGCACCGTGGGGCAGCTGGAGGGCATTTTGTGACTCCAGACATTGTATAATGCAACAGTGGAGTTGTAGGATCCTTGGATTGTAACACATGGATTTACACATGGATTTAATACCTTAGGCTTCATATATTTTACTGATGTATAGGTTTTTAATTTTACACACATTGCATATCTTATATTTGTACAGCTACCAATATCCCATAATACCCCATTGAACATCTGCAATAAGGGGTTGGGACTCAGGCCAGGATGTCTGCTTGCTGACTCACTATTGGCTGTATCTGTATTACCGCATTTTAAGACATTTTTATAGCTTCCATTTTGGATTTTAGTCGGCACAGAAATACATGTAGTTTCTTAAATTTTTTTGCCCTTTGACAAGATTTTTCTGACGATTCTGAGCCATAATTTTGATTATATTTTCACTTAGGCACCAGAATTTTGGTAATGACCTACTGAGTGCTTTAGCACTAGGCACTTTCTAAGTACAGGGTTGGTATAAGACCAAGTCAATCTTGTCAAAAAGAAAGGCTGCTAGCCTGCCTTCCAATAGCAACACTGGGAAAAGAACCTCTAAATTTGTCGAGCAAATAGACGAGACCAACGCAATAATTGATGAAATTGCAGAGCTCCTGTATGACATTGATTCTCAAGAAATTAGGCTTCTCACAAAAGGGCCTAGCCCCCTGAGAAAGGCGGGTAGGGGTAGGGGTGGGGGCTGTAAGGGAAAGAATGGTGAGTCTAATTTCAGTGTGGTCATTTCTGAAGAGGTTATAGCATTGGCTAGTAAGGATGTAAGACCAGGCCCCTGGGCAAGACAGATGCATCTTCCTCAGCGCACGTTTAGTGTTGAGGAGATGCAGCAACACGCCCCGGAGAACATGGGTGCCCACAAATTGAGCCTAACTGCTCTATAGGAAGTGGGTAACATTTTGCCTGGTTACGAAGTACCCACCCGCCCCGAGCGGCATGAAGGAAAATCTTTTAATATTACAGTAGAGGTTAACCAACACCCTATTGAGGCGTGCACCGAGGGAATTGGGGAAGGGAGTGAGGCCAAGGGTAGTCATATATTACAGGCTGCCCCAGACGCAACTTTATGTATTACCTACCTCCCTAAAGTTACCATCAGTTATCGGTTTGTGCCCCTGAGTAATTATAAAACTGACCCCAAGGTAGCCCCCGCACCTATGCCTCTTGGCCCCACAATAGGGAAGGCAGAGGAAGCAAGTAACGTTTTGGTAGATAAAGGGCTTTCTAGCTGTGGGGGCTGCAACCATGTTTTGCTGCTTGTAGCTTTGCTTTATAAAAAAAACAAAGGATTAAAAAAGGAATTGAGCAAGCTTAACAGGGTGTGGAGGAGTAGGTATTACACCTACACCCACCAGATGGGCAACCAGTAGCAGAGGTAGCATCGGCAGCTAGGGGTCTAGAGTCTGGGAGGGGGTATCTAGGTGAAATTCACAATAGTTAAGGGGGCATTAATTGGGGGTCGGCACAGAAGAAGGTTAGAATACACCTAGATCCATATCCTCAATCACAAGGAAAGACATGTGGTACCAAACCTATGACGGCTCATCCCCCAGATGTTCTAGGAAAAGTGGTAAAACTAACAGTAAACTGCAGTCTGCCTGTTTTACTTGTTGAATGTGCCTAAACCCCAGGAGGTAAAATACGAACAGGGGGACAGCTTGATTAATAAGGCTATCCATTGGTTGAGGACAAAAAGAGGCTGGTACTCGATCATACACAGTGACATACTGTCCTGCAATAGACTGACCCATTGGGTGTGGACTCAATTAGAATTTGAATGAAGGATCACTTGATGGTCCAGGACATCTTGGCAATGGAGAAGCGGTCTGGTTATTACAATAAAAATGTCTCCGCCCGCGTGGCATTGGGAGTGCATGGGTGTGGAAACTATTTGCAGAATGCAGGGGGCTGACAGGGGCTCCGCCAATTGGTTGGTGCCCCATCAGCCATTAGGTACACCGGCAAGTAAGAATCTTTACCAGCACCCCCCCACATAAGACCTAGAGCAGAAGTTGGTGTCGAAGACAGTGCTCGGTGCAACAGGGGGTCTTTGGGCACCACGATGGCCCACTTAGGCTTCAGTATAGATTGATCCAGTTAAGCTAGGGGTCTGCCTGGACTCCTGCTGATTGATGGGCTGGGAACCCTGGACAGGGACAGGACATAGCTCCTCCTATGAGTGAACTCTATCCTGTGGGTGCGGGGGCAATGGCCCCCAGTCCCCACCTGGACGTCTTGCCCCCCCCAAGACCTGGGGTGTGCGTCCTATCCTGGAACATTGCTGGGGTGAATAAGTACTTGGCAGATAACGATTGGCAGAGGTTTATTCGGGGGCATGGGATTATTGGCATGCAGGAAACCTGGGCCATTGACATACCCCAAATTCATGGGTATGATACTTTTGCCATTCCAGCGATTAATGGCAAAAAGGGCTGCACGCGTGGGGGGCTGGTGACGTGGGTGGATGCTGGCTTGTTTAAGTCTATCCAGTTAGTGGATTCTGGTTCTCCTGACATGCTTGAACTGCATCTCAAACTAAAGGATGATTCCATGATCATGCTCATAAACTTCTGTAAGTGGGTCACACCAAGCTTAGGTGTGGACCTCATTTCAAGGATGATCGAGCATTTCCAGATTTGGAGAACTAGTTCATCCGGTCGTTAAAGTAGATTGGGTATTGGGGACTTGAATCTTCAGTTTGAGCCTTTCGCCAGTATGGGGGTTGGGGGGTCGGGAATGGTTGAAATCATGGATGAGGAGGATAGTCATTGGGGCATAGGTAGTCTTAACTCTGTTCCCCCATGAAGGCAATACAGGAATGCTGAGGAGGAAGCTATCTTGCTACTCTCTGCTAACCTGAGGGCCTGTAACAGTTGTTTTTCTGGGGATGCCCCAGCAGTGCCAACCTTTGAAAGTAGAGTGGCTCAAAGTAAAATAGATTATATCTTTTTGGAAGTTAGCGAACAGTTTTTGTGTCCAAAGAAGGGTCAAAGGGGATCATCATCCCCTGGTACTGGAGGTGAAAGAATTCCTAATGGGGCTCATGGAGGCTGATGAAGTGAAGACACTGGAGGCCAGTGTCCCTCTGGTTGTCCAAGGTCATGCTAGATGTAACATTAGGTGGGTAAATCTCGACCTGGACACGGTTTTGCCTACAGCATATCATGAAATGGTATAACGTCCTTTCATCGACAATCGTTATTTCAATGGGTTTTTTACGAGTATTTGGTAGCAAAAAAACTCATTGAAATATATAGGGGGATTGATAAAGTGTATGTAAGGGTTTGGGGGGCTGGGAATAGTTAAAAAAACAATAGAGGATGGGAATTGGGGGGAACTCCCCAAATAAAAATAAATAAAAGTCAGTTTTTTCATTAAAAATACTCGCAAAAATACCAGTCGAAATTACAACCGTCGATGAAATGACATAGAACCCATGCAATCGGCCCTCTTTTGGGCGAGTTTGCACACATAGATCCACAAGACAGTAGTAGCCTAGTAAATCTACACAAGAGGCTGACACGGAAGCTGGGGCCTATTTTTTCCAAGAAATTGAGAGCAGTACCACAAACTGATGGTGGTCCTGACCCTGTGGTACGATAAGAAATGTAGGCAGGCCAAGGCCAAAACCTGAGGTCCCGTGAGCACCCTTGGGTTGCGGGCAGCTAGAACTGAGTACGGTGAGCAGAAAGAGGACCTGATGTGAAGAACCCTGGGGCGCCCTCTTGACTGCAATAGACAATGTCAATTCCAGGGGATTCTGGAGGCTAATTGGGGCAGGGCATAAAATGGGGTCTAACATTTTGCAGGGCTGCATTTCTGAGCATACTTGGTGGAGTATTTTACTGAGCTCTACAAGAAGAAAGGCCACAGAACAGTACTACGCCTGCAAATTGAGAACAGGGCCTGAGGGTGGGGGTGTCTGAAATCATGCCGCTGGTATTTACTGTTGAAGAAGTAGGCAGAGCATTATTCAGCCAAGCACTGGGGAACACCCCAGGCCCAGAAAGGCTCTCAATCGATTTGTATGCTAGCGAGCCAGTTATCTTCCCATATTTAACTAAAGTATTTAATGCATTTCTTAAGCATAACCATGTCCCTGCATCATGGGTTTGTGACGAGATAGTCCCCATCCATAAGAATGGAGCCAGAGAACTGCCTGGTAATTATCATCCAAGATCATTATTGGACGCAGGGGAGAAAATCTATGCAAGGGCAAAACTATCACATCTTGAATTCTGGTCTGACGATAATCATATCATTAACCACCGCCAAGCTGGATTTTGTGGGAGGCTGAGCACAGTCGATCAAAGCTTACGGGTGCGGCTGGTCTGTGACAAATATGCTGTATTTAGAAAAATCTGTGTCTATGCGACCTTTGTAGACCTGCAGACAGCGTTGGACACAGTACCCAGGTGTCGTCTGTGGGAGGTTCGTAAGTGGCTCAATATTCTGACTAGACTCCTAATTGCCATTCAAAATCAGTATTCTGGCAATTCAGCTGTCTCCACTGGGGAATTGATGGCAGTACTGCAAGAACTGTTAAAATCGAAAAGGGTGTCCGCCAAGGAAGCGTATTGGCCTCCACGCTATTCTGCATCTTCATTAATGGAGTTATCTTTTTTAATTCTTTATTTTAATAATTAGAACAGGACTGAACAATAAATCACAAAGTATCATAACACAGCATAAAGGAAATAAACATGTAGGAATAGAAAAAGAAAGAGAAAAAAAAAAACCTTAAATATACAATTTATCGATGAACTAGTACCTACTCAAAAAATCTCCCCAGACCTTCGTATATAAACACAATTTTCCCATTTTTCTGTATACACATTTCTCAATATTCGCTAAGCAGTTCATTTCTGTAATCCAATCCTCCAATATTGGTGAGACACACGATTTCCAGCTCCTCAAAATCATTTTTTTGCAAATATAAGCACCTCTGAACAAAAATTCATTAATGGAGTTATCAAAGAGTTGCTGGGCTCACAGACAGATGCCCCAACGTTAGCTGGTGACAAGATCCCAGTATTATTGTTTGCTGACAATGCGGTTACTACTGTCATTTATACCTACAAGCGCGTGCAGACAATTTGGATATTTGTCGATTTTATTTGTAAGGAAAATGGCCTGGCCCTCAATGTGAGTAAAACAAAATCCATGATATTCAGTATGAATACCAGGAGGAAACATAGGAGACTCCCAATGCTTCTGGACGAAGTGGCGATTGAACAGGTGAACTGTTATGATTACGTGGGGATACGGGTGATGGCGTCCTGCAGCGGGAAAATGCAGATGGACAAGGAAAGGGTCACACTGGCTAGGTACAGAGGTGTCCTTGCCAGGTTCACTGTGGAACAGGGCTACGGTGTGGTTTGTGTCTCGTTGGAGGCTTGTAAAGCCCAGGCAAGACAGGCAGCAATCTATGACAGGCTGCAAAACTTTGATGCCAGGTGAGTATTGCCTCCCTACCGACCATGAAAAATAAGTGTTTAAAGAACATTTTGGAACTACCACTTTCTGCGCCCAACTTGGTAGTGGGCTAAATAGAAGGTCTGGGGGTTATGGCACCGGGCAGCATTGGAGTGCATTGATGAGATGCTTCAGGGACTGCAGTGGTGGCCATCTTGCATTGGAGGCGGGTGCTCCTGTGCATTTTTGTGAAGCCCTGATGGGCTTAACTTAGAGAGCTATGGTGTCACTCCGCAGAGAGATGATTCATATCTGGATGTTGCCGACTCCAATGCCAACCCCTGTGATCCACAGGACTTGATATATTACCTGACTTACCTGTTGTGTCTCCGGCCATCTTTTCAGAAGGCTCAGACAACATCAGACAATTGCTAGATCTGATGGCATTGAGAGGGGAGGATGAGGAGAACCCTTTGCTACTTTCCCTGGGTGTCAAAAAAGCGTTCGATAGGGTCAGCTGGCCATTTCTCTTTATGACCCTGTAAAGATGGCCTTTGGGCAGAGATGGGTCTAAGGGGTGGAAGCACTTTATCAGTAAACGTGGTGACGTCAGATGGGGGCTGCCTGCTGTCTCCACTTCTCTTTGCCAAGGGGTTTCAATTGAATAACCGTGATTACAAAATCTCCCTTTTTGCAGACAATCTACTAATATACGTGGGGAAGCTCTGGACTTGGAAAGATTACATAGGAAATGCAGGTTGTTGTCCGGTTTCAAAGTAAACCTAACTAAATTAGTGCCAATGCCTCTGTTTGTAGGTACGAGCAAAGCCAGAGCCCTTTTGGCCAAAGCCCAAATTTGAATTTATGAGGAAGGGATAGGCTATTTGGGAGTAATTACAGCCAAAATGATAAAAACTACCTCCATCGCTGGAAAATGCTGAAAGAACATAGCTAGATGGCCGAAGCAACATTGTCCTGGGGGACTACGAGATTGAACACATCACAATTAATGTTCTGCCAGGACTGGCTCCCGATACAAATTCCCCCAGCCTCCTTTACAGACGTTAAAAAGGTCATTGGATAATTTATGTGGCATGACAAGAAGCCTAGCATGGCATATTCCACACTGACACGTCCTAAGAAGAGGGGTGGGTGGTGGGAGGGCGCGACTTCCTCACATAGAGGATTATTACAGGGCAGTGCAGCTTAGGGTGATGGTGGACCACCTATGGACCAACAATGAAAAGCAGTGGGTAAAGTTAGAAAATTAAGTGATGGCCCAATCAACAGTATGGGAATGGCTATGGTTCACTGTAAACAGGATTCCTAGAAGAATATATAACCATCTCACCTGGTCTTAAAATTAAGGCTGTCACTTCTTAGCTACATCTGGGCTCCTCCGATCAGAGACAACATACATGAGCCTATCCGATTTCCGTCTTGGTATGAGGCGTGGCTGAGTATAGCCAGACAGCTAAGGGAAAAGGATAAATGTATTAACATACATAAACTACAAGAAGTCTTGGGTCTGACATCAATATCCTCTTTCATGTTCTTTGAACTTACCAAGCCCAAATTGAAAGACAAGCTAGACAGTTGTCCCCATTCAAACAGATTCCAAACAAACATGCTTGCAATAGAGGCCTAGCCTCTAAAATGTACAGGGTATTGAAACAAATAACAACACCCCTGGAGCCTCACTGCAGTTGGCAATGGGAGGGAGATTTAGCAAGAGAATGGACAGATGAACAAAGGAGTCAACTGTGCCAGCTTACATGGAAATGCTCAATTTCATTACAATACAAAATGCATAATTTTAAACTACTGAATCAGTCTCCCCTAGAATTGTCTTAAATGTCTACAAATGTTAGCCCATACTGCTCGAGGGGATGTGGGGCAGTAGGCTCCTACTGGCATATATGGTGGGAATGCCCTCTAGTCCAGGTACACTAGAAAGATGTATTGTGGAGGATAAAGGATGTAGACAGGGTAACAAGAGGTATGTGCCCTCTGCTAATTCTGTTTGGAGCCACTGAGGAGGGAGACCGCCAACGGCCCCTGCCCCACGTGACTCGAATTTGCTTTCTGGCAGCAAGAGTGTGCCTCACTGTACACTGGAAAGGATCATACCTCCCGATGCCAGAGAAACGGGTTTGCATGGCAAAAGATGTTTAGGAGATGGCACTACTTCAGGAAATGCTAGCTGACTTTCAGTATGAGTGGTTGCCATTCCTAACATAATATCACACAGAGTACTGACCACCCCAGCAATGTGGGCCATTGGATATAGACAAATGACCGGGTAAGGGGAATTTGGCAAGATTGAGGGCTCTACTCGACACCAACTAGATATATCCGCCAGGGTCTTAGGGTACTCAACAACAGCTCTTCATGGGTTAATCTAACAAGAGTTTTTGTTTATATTCATGGGGGAAGGCAGGGGTTTACATTGAAGGCGGGGTGGCGCAGGGAGATGGATTGATAATGTGTTGTTGGTTTATGCTTCTGTTTATCACAGTGTTATATTAATGTATAAGCTGTAAAGTCATGCGAGGAAGATATGGCCTGATTCTGAAAGTGCTGGGGTTGCAGAGAAGATCCCGAACTCTTGGCGTAGCAGCTCAATGGCCATTTGGAGTCAGCTGGGAAGGCAGTAGATGGGAACAGCTGCTTTCAGACCATCAGGAGTAATGTAGACTTGCACCCTGGGTCTAAATTATAGGGATGTAACCCCTTAAGTGCCAGGCTATTGTGCAAGTCTCTGCAAAAAGGACGAGCATACTCGTCCTTGGTACTTCAATTCTAATTTTATTCGTATTCCTATATTTTATGGAGCTTGAATTAGACCTTTAATACAATTATTTACATTTTACCGGTGGCCTCCATATGTGTTTGGAGGTATTCTCAGTGCTCATTCTGCCAACCGGAATTACAGTTCCTAACAACGGTAATTGTGGAATGTCCACCTCATTATGAGTTGTGGGTAGTCCCAATTGTGAAGTCTCATAGGAATTCATTGGGAAATGGAGGCATTACCTCTGCTGGTAATTTCACTGGCAGTAATTCATCCACTTTGTGGAGGTAATATCTGAAAAGACTGGTCATCAAGAATTGAATTCCACATTGCAGCATACCATTCTTACGCACAATGTTATATTATATTTTCATGGTTTGGATTCATTACTCTGACTACTTGACTAGTGCATCCATTATGACACTCCTTCTCTTCACTCCTCTCCCTTCACTAGCTCTCCATTACCCACTCAACATCCTCTGCTCTTACTTTCTTTCTTTACTACTATCTTTGTTCTGTCTCTATCCCCATTCACTATGTTCTCCCTCACCTGACCTGTCACTCTGCTACTGCCTTCAGACTCCTTCCTGCATTCTATTAGTTTCCCTCTTGACATCTTCCTTGCGTCTATCTTTCATTCCCTCTCCGATCTATTCCTTCTGCCCAATCTTTGTCTTCTTTCCGTTTGGCTTCCACCTCTTTTTTTCATCCCCTCTCTAATCCTCATGTTGTCTCTCGATTCTATCCCTAGTTTGGCCTCACCTCTTTCTCTTTGACCTTTTCTGTCTGTTTTTGCCCTTTGCATGTCTCTTTTTCCCTTTCAATCATCTCTTCCCCCGCTCATCTGGCTTTCTTTTTTTCACATTTATTCGGTCCACTGTTTATGTGTCATTTTTCCCTCTTTCTGCTTCCAATGCCACCTATTGTTCTGCCTCCTCCATCTCTTCTTCTGCCTCTCTATCCCTCCATCTGTTATCTGCCACCTTTCCTTTCAGTTTTCCCATGGTCCTGTCTCAATCTATTTGTTTCTGTTCTCTCTGTTCTCCTCCTTCTAGTTGAGTCTCTTGTCTTGCTCTGGCACTGTGCTGTCACTGTCTCCCCCTCCCATTGTCTCATTTACTCCTTCCTGTTCTTTTTTTTCTATGTTCCACTTTATCTTTATTTTGATTACTTCTATTCTCTCTCTCATTCTGCCTCCTGACTCTCACCCTAGTTCTCTCTCTTTGTGCACTCTCCCTCTTGTTCTGTTCCTTTCTATTCTCATTCTCTCCCTTTCCAACCACTCCACATTCTTCCTGTTATTCACCAGGCTTACTTTAAATTCTCTCTCCTTTCTTTCTCTGCCCATTCTGTTTCTCATCTTTCCCACCCTGTTCTGCCTGTTTTCTCTCTCCCTTCACGGTTGCCTTCTGCCTATTCTTTGGTACTCGCCAATAATCAAATTTCACATGCCAAAGGGTAGTGGCCACAGCACATTTTGAGTCATGCTTTTACTGTTCAGTCCTATCACCCTCCATTCCGTTTTCTCCCCTCCTTTTTCTACATTTTACTTGTCACGGGATGATAGCTCAGAGGCAACGTGCTCGCCTTGGAAGCAAGACGACATTAAGCAACACAGGTTTGATCTCCGGATCTGCGCTTAGAAACCTCTGGGTATTAAGCACGTTATAAATATCATATCACATCATATCATTTTGTTTCTTTTCTCTCTGGGGGAGAAAGCATTGGCCACCATGCCTGCCGGCTTCCCTAACAGAAGAATTAAAGTTACCAACACAGTTACCACGCGTTAAGTGTATTTCTGGTTAGGGAAATTAGTACTACCAATATCTCCAAACTTGTAATGAGACTCATTGACATTGTT
Organism: Ambystoma mexicanum; assembly: GCF_040938575.1. NCBI lineage: Eukaryota > Metazoa > Chordata > Amphibia > Caudata > Ambystomatidae > Ambystoma > Ambystoma mexicanum. Next base: position 745,014,729 of record NC_090927.1, on the reverse strand, counting down.
GGGGTAACCCCATTGTTTTCACCTCCCCAGGTTGAGAGGTATGCATGAATTGAAGGAATGTGCTCTCTTGTTACACAGCCTACTTTCATTCACCTGATGAGGCCCAAACAGAACTATGGGCATGCCTCGTACCCACAACACCCGACGCTCCTATCCCTCTGCCAACCACCCCAATAATAGGCCTCAGGTGTGCATGATGTCTACTTCAAAAATATTGTTGCAGGGAAGCCTGGCATACAAAGGTTTTAATACCACTGCTCTAGATGGAGCACAGAACCTCAGTGCAGGTGGTTCATGGAAGAGGGAATGCCAGGAGGGTGGATGATGAGGGAGTTCAAAGCACAACCTGGTGAGACTTCCTCTCACCTAGAGGGGCTGATGTGGGCAATCATTTCCGTTTGGCATCTATTTGCCTTTTTAGATGACTGTGTTGCCTTCAAATGGTGTACAAAGTTGAGATTTTCTTTAAACTCATGGTTTGGATGGGAAATCTGTCTCTCCCTGTCATGACACAGATCGCAGAGGTGAGCGATAAATGCTGATGCTTTTTAGTGGCTTATAGGGTGTTGAGGCTTATATGCCAGGAGGATAGTCAGGGACATCGCGCTCACCTTGGAAGCAAGATGATGCGGAGCAACACAGGTTTGATCCCCAGGTCCACGCTTAGAAACCTCTAGGTATTAAGTGCGTTATGAATAACCAGTTATAATTATAATTGTGTCCTTGAAGTATACAAGGCTTTTTTTTATTCAAGTGAGGATGGTCTCTCTGGAACATGGAGGAAGATGTGCCCTACAAGGTAGGATTTCTGTTTTTTCTTTTCTCTCATTTGTACGACACTTACTCCTGTATAGGCTATATCTTGATAAATGAGGTGGTTGGGTTGACTGGTGGAAGCTCTTCCATTGGCCTAATCTCCCCATCTGACCATGCCCCAGTGTTCTGCTCTGCCATTGTATGCCCAGGGAAACTAGACCCAGGATCTTCCTCTCCTCTGTTGCTCTTTCCATTGGTCTGGCTATCCATGAAGAGGGCACAATATTTTGACAAGATTACTGCCCTATCGTTATGACCCCGTCCACTATGATGTCATCAACTCAAAGCAATGGAGGTAAGACAGCTGTACCAGACTGCAAAATGTGAGGCCCATGATTGAAGTAGCAACGCTTTGTAATCACAATGTACAGCTCCACATAGGCTTTCTGGAGAGTGAAAATGCTAATTAATTAACTGAGGTAGTTATCTTTGCTTGCTAAACAAAACAAGGATGGACATACAAGCTACTTCCTGAGCAGAACAGAAGGCTGAAATAGCTCAGACTGCCGACATTGGGTTTTGTTGGGGTGGTCAGGAAAGGTCCCACTGAGATAGAGGGGTTCATGTTGCATGCGCCATATTGGTGACTGGGGGTGTGGCGAAGTTGGGGCGATGTTGCAATTTTATATGTATCCAATGTAGTTAAATATGAATCGGATGTGTTACTTGGTGCTCAAGTTGATACATATTAGATTTGCATGCACGTAGTAAGATAAATGCAAAAATCGCCAAATGAAATGTAAACACAAGTAATCAGACTGAATATTTCCAGAACCACTGTCCTATCTGCAATACCACCCAAGAGAGGCACCAGACAAGTTCCTGTTGATCACCTGAAGCCTTCTCAAAAAGGTTACTGCAATGATTCCATGCAATCATCCTCTTCCAGTTGAGGAATCTGAAGAAGAAGAGATGGACATTTGATAGATGCTGATGATTGGCGTCCAAAATGATGCAGAATATGCTACACTTGACTACAACACCTCAATTCAGGAAAGTGCTCATGCTCTACCCTTTTGGAAGCAGCAAGCCTCCTTGGTTTCTAAGGTTATGAAATAATGTATTTGTACAGATTTTCTGAAATGAGTTTACATAATGTTGGCAGTGTACTTTATTCTGTTGTGGTTGAGCCTCACTATATTTTTCATCTCACTGACTTCTGGACATTGTTTAGCATGGGTCAGCATTGCTAAGCAAATAAGTTGTTCTAAGGCTTTTAGTTTCTTCACACATGCTCGAGAAGATAGAGCTTCAGGAGCCAGGAATTTCAGCCTCGGTACAGATATTTGCACTAACCACGGGGCATGTGTGTATGCCATTGTTTAAAACATTTAAAGGCCCAGCTAAGCAGCTACAAGTTCACACTTTTTCTGTCATTGATGAATTCAGGCTGTTTGTACCCAGTAACCCTGTGTCCAGTACATATATAGAACTGTTAAGAATTGGCTCCAGACATTTACGCAAAATACTCCTTCTGATGATGTTGAAAACCTCCTTGATATGGAGACCCATGTGTGTTATGTGAGATATTACAATGCCTTTTTTTGCCAAGCGTGAGCCCATCCCGTGGCCCAAATATACTTTCTGGGAACACTGTGCAGTGCCATTACAACTTCTCTCCGAAGCCAGATAGTGCACAGCACATGTACGTTACAGATTCATTTATGTTTGACAGAGAATTCATTTCAAACATGACTCAACAAACATGGCAGGAACCTGTCCCTCGTTGTTCTACATGGGGTCAACAAATATAGCAAATCAAAGGTGTTCACATGTTGGACATGGCTTGTAGATTCCCACATTTTATGTATTTCTTAAATTACGCAGTTCCAGGCCACATGCAGTAATGGTAATTTAAGCTACTACCCTGAGTCGAAGAGAGAAGCAGGTGAGTTTTGGAGTGCATCATAAAGAATGGAAAAGGAACAGAATGGTATTAAACATATTACCTATGCATCAGGGCTACCTGTATTGTGGGATTTTCAAGCAAACACATGCAAGTAAAGGCAAGCAGGGACCAGTTTGGGCCCATATCGTGCTTGGGACTCCCACAACACTTCACTGACTTCCATATCCATAGGTAAACTGTGTCAGCGAATGCTTTCACAATCTTACCTGAATGAGGTGGTACAATCGCTAGATACTTTTATAAAAGAAAAGAATTGGACAGCGATCATGCAGACAATTGCTATTCTGAGGCATGCATAGAGTATGTGTGTCAGGAGGCCAGCTACCTGCACCGCCTCTGACCCTTGAATACCTTGTGAGGATGAGCATGTGTCCATAACAGGTAAAACTTACACTTGGTAACAACCAATAATGCAAATCCTGCAGACTGAAAGTGAGGCAGTACAGCAGGGATTCCATACATCAGATGCCATTTATCAAGCACTAGAGCAGGGCTTCTATGCACTAAGGGATAACATTACAGAGGTAGTGGGATTGGTTCAGAATGGCCTGTCTATTATTAGAAGCGATCAAGAAGCAGCAGTAATCTCTTCTGTTGTAACAGACTTTCTGGACTCTCTGAGCAGAGGAGTGCCAGAAACACTTGTGCATAGGTGTGTTACAAATACCATATCATATCATATCATGTGAGTTCATGGCCAGAATAGATAGGTGCACTTAACTTGTCCACAGTTGCAAAATGCTAGGCAATGTCAAGTTCTACATTCCTTTTGCTCAGTGTGCACAAAAGAAGCTTTGTGGCATCATCTGCTTAGGTACCTGAAGTGTCCACTTAGATTTTGCATGGTGTTTTAAAGGTACCCCTTCAAACCGCACCTTCATTGTTTGTCAGGAACTACATTCCTGGGAAATGTGCAGTTGATTAATAACAGTTGGGACAGGGAAGACTGAGTCGTGCCCTACTCACACACGTTGTACACCTTCAAGTCCTGAATTAACACTGTACTCGTTACATGACTGCAAAGGTTCTACTAGAATAGTGTGTGCACAAACTGTGCAAGTGAATTCCTGTGAGAATAGCACTGAATGCATGCTCCATGTTACACCTATTGTAACTTTCCACAGTCAGGTATACAGATTATCAAATGGTCCATATCTTGTGCACTTCAATGCCTCATGTTGTCATGTTGAAGTTGGGATACCAACCCTTATCACTGTGAGCATACAGGTCAAATGGAGTGGGTTTATTCCCAATTCACCTATACAAACACAATTAAAATTCCTGCCCTGGCTAAGCCTCAATTTAAATCCTTTACAATTTCCAAAACTGAGCCTGTATTTGCCACGTTTGCAGAACACTTGCATAAAGGTGAGGAGTTTTATCTCAAAGCACACTCCAAAGCAGTTAAGCAGATTGCATCTTTCCTGGCCAGTCAGGATACAGTGTGAGGAACCATTCAAGCCTTAGCTGACAGTTCCCAGCTAACAGGCATATATTTAATCTTTCACTGTGGTCACTGTGGTTTCTACTTAAGCACTGAAAAATGGTCTGGACGCGTACAACGCATTCACCCATCAGAACATTGGCATTCTTGCTGACCATTTGGTTGCTTGTGATATTTGCCATACTTGGAATTTTGCTCCTGTGCTATGCTAAACACCAAATCATGAGTGATAACTGCATCCAGCGACTTGAAGCGATTTCCTTTCAGAGCTGACCTGTGCAGACATCTTGGCTTTGAGCACTGTTCTCAATTTTAACAGCATTTTTAGTTTTTCCTTAATTAGGAACAAATCAATGGTCAATGCCATTGCCAGATGTGTGGTGTGTTCCAAGGAGCTGCCTCTCGCCAGGAACTTGTGGACAGAGTAACACACAACACAGTTGCGTCTTGGCAAGACGGACTCTCCAAAACTCTATGCGAGCACAGAGACATGTGTGAATCCACAGATTGTTCCCAGTGTTTTACTGTGACTTTATAGACATCCCGCCAGCCACTGAGGCTTCATGGGAATGTGTCTGGGTGCGACAAATCACTCACAGGACAAAAATCAATATGTCCAGATGGCTCCATCAGTACTGTGGAACAGATGCCCAGTTTGCAAAGCCTGATTCAAGCCTAACACAGGATGACTGTTACGCTCACCTGATATCCCCGGGGTGTCTGGAAGGCTCTGAGATCTGGAACCCTGGATGCATAGTTGGCCAGTGTTGAATAATGAATCATAGTTATTTGTAGGGTGAGCTATCCGTCCTGCGTTTCTTGTGCAGGGGCGCTTGAAATTTGTTGGCGAGCTGCCCGAGTTGCTTCACTGGTGCCGTACGCCTTCCTTGGGCCCAGGCCTGCTGTGACCCTGAATCTGCTGGTAGGCAGGTAGGTTTGTTAATTGTAAGTCTTTGCTCTGTTTATGGTGGGAATTCATTAATGTCTTTATCTCCTTCTTTTCGGGTGCGAAGGTCTTGATGCTGGCGTGCCGGATGGAGAGGCACGTTTCTAGTTAAAGGATAGTTCCGGGACTTTTTTTTTATTGTCCCTACGGTTCGGCCATGTGTTTTTAAGCATAACTCGGTAGATCGTAGAAAACTTTCCTATGGACCTTACCCGACTTTTCGTCCATTAACGCACTCGAAATCAGCCGCCATTTTCTGATAATCCTATCATTTCCCCCCATCGCCCTGGCTCACCTGCTTTTGCGGCACTAAATCAAATCCCCCGCCCCTGAAACAGACTTTATCAAAACATTCATATTCCCCGCCTCTATCCGTGACATGACTGAGCTGCGTAGGCAAACGCGCCCAGGCGTCTTCTACGCGACTCCACACAGAACCCGGAAATCAACACAGATGAGCTCACACAACACAGCGGGCCACAATTGGGAATATGAAACTGTACTTTTAAATTAAACCGCAAGATTGTAAATTTGGTAAAGTACATTTATTTGACATCAAATGTTTTGAGAATATTCAGCGATTTGCATTTGTATTTGCTCACGTTCCAAAAAGTTCGTTTTGAGGCACGCGATGTTCCTTTGCTGTACACAGGGTCTTAGATCATCTCACAATACAGCGCCACAATTCGGAATATGAAACTGTGGTTTAAAAGCAAACGGCAAGATTGTACATTTGGCAAAGTGCATTTATTGGACATCAAATGTTTAGAGAATATTCAGCGATTTGCATTTTTCTTTGCTCTCGATCCAAAATAGTTCGTCTTGAGGCAAGCGATGTTCGTGTGCAGTACACAGGGTGTTGGTTTACGATAAAATAAGCTCTTCGGTCGCACTGATAATCGCATGGCTGTTCCAACAACGAGGCACTAGGCCACCACAACGGTCTGTATGTTGCATCTAGCCGTTAGTACCGCGTAAGGGCATACTTGTACTTGGCGATCGTCCCATAAAATGGTCAGGGTGGTAACGTTGTTCACGCGGAGAAGCAACTGGTGGTTGAAAAACCCATCCGCCGGTGTCTGGTACTCGTGACACATGCAATAATGAAGGATGTACCTGTTTGAAAAACATAAAAAATGAAATTAGTCTCACCATCAGATCTTTATTAAAATTATTCATTTTATATATTCGGTCAGGAAATTATTTCATAGCTAGGACAGTGCAACTGGGTTTTATACGTCAAGGGGAGGCTGTAGGATACTGAGACAGTCCCCCAGTGCAGGGGTTGACAGGGAGGCAGTGCAGGTGGAGAGTGGAAGGGCCCAGGACCGAGGTCGCAGACAGTGGACCAGTTGTAGCAGGGGAGAGGGAGAGAGAAAGCAGAAGCAAAGAGGAAGGTTTTGAGGTGCTTCCGTAAAAGGAGATGGTTCTCCTCAAGATAGTGCGCGGTACAAAACAATATGCCACATAGAACGAACAAGTTTAAATTGCGGTATAAACTCATCTAAAGAGTTACTTACATTATATTTGCATTTTCCATTGTTTCTGTGCGTAGGGCAGCCCCGAAATACCACTCCTTCTATGCCGACGTTATTTCTTCTAATGAACGAACATTAAATGGCTATCGTTTCTGAAATTTTATTCATTATCGTTTCTTACGTTATTGCACCACACCCCCAAAAAGAAGTCTTTCGGGATGGTCCCGGCCTGTCAAGGTCAAATAACAATAGAACCTTATACTGAGTCGTGGGCCATTCCGGCACCCGAGCAAAAAATCAAAGCAGCTGACCTTCACTAAGGCCATCTCACAGGACTTGAAATTTACACTCCATCTTTGCATTTTGTCTGCGTGCTTTGCAGCCCCAGAGAACCATAAATACGGAGACATTCTATATTTTTTGAAAAATGATTTATATTACTGTTTGGTTTAATTTAATGCGCAAATGAACAAGGTTGGATAGACACATTGCATGTACACTGAGCAATCACTTTTATTTACACAATACATAGCTACACATATTCAATGGGCCTGTGACATGAGGAGACTCGAGAGCAAAGTCACAGGTGACACCCGGGTGGTTCGCACTCCTGCACGGTGAAGGGAGGGGCAAGGGTGGAGAGACACATTGCATGTACACTGAGCAATCACTTTTATTTACACATTACATAGATACACATATTCAATGGGCCTGCGACATGAGGAGACTCGAGAGAACAGACAATCAAATTACAATCATTTAAACCGTGATGTGTATTTCTCAATGAGCTCTTCTTTAGGTGGACATGGAACAGAGGCAATGTTGGGTGGCAATGCAGTTGTCCCCTGCACAGGTTCATTCACAACTCCATGTATGTGCCTATCTAGGACATCAACAATAAGTCTCTCAATAAACTCATATTGCATATCCTCAAACACTGGTTTGATCACCCATTGTTTACTTCTTTTAGTGAAGGCCTTATTGTAGCGAAGCGTCCCTAAAGTTCCGGTCGTCCTACTTTGTTGACGGCCAACATTATGGTTATGTGCCAAGACCGCTAGAAGAGTCCGATTTATCATGCCCTCCATGCCAAAATGCAATCGTTTTGGCCTGTACTTTAGGCACATATTGTGGAACACCTCCAAATCTCCTGTGTGGCAGAATTCCGTGAGTCCGCTCAAATCTCTTGTTATAGTTTTATCAAATACAATCTTTTCAATGGCTTTGTGAGTGGGTGATGAAGGAATCAACCACTTCTTCTTCCGTGCCTCCTCTGTGGACAAATGGCCATGTTCACAATTGTGGAAATGTTGGTTTGTGTTGCAACGGTGAACGTTGGTACAGTGTAGCATTACTGACCGCCATTTTTCCAGTAGAATTTCCAACGACCCTCCACATGTTTTTGAGCTCCACCAAAGATGGTTGCTGATTGACTTGGACCACTGTGAAATACCTTGCATATCTTTTTTTTTACCTGCAGCCGACATTTTTTTATTGATTGTTTTTGCAAGATGCCAAACGTCAAATTGGTGATTTATATTTTTGTACTCTTCTCTCATTGTCTTGGCAATTGAAACGTGTCTGTCCGTGGCTATCAGGTCGATCACCATTCCCCGCGATTGTAGTTCTTGCAATGATGCTACAAAGCCAACTTTCTCCATGGCCACTGAGGATGTACTTTGTGACACTTGCACGACCACCGAACTCACAATTTTCTTACTTTCCATGTCCTGAAAGTGGTAGGTGCAGTACTTGGCTGAAAATCCTGGGCTGTCGCACTGTCCATCACCGGCTAGCCTGAACCGTTTGCCCGCGAATGTACTATCAATAGACATTTTTTCCATTCTCCAAGCTTCGCTAATGGCTGAAAATAGATAATCTGTTTGGTATTTGTAGAACTGAGTTTTCGCAATGAAATGGATTCCCACAAACTGAAAGAAAGACTCTAACTTTTTAAAACTTGAACCACTAAAAAGTGCAGCCGCTGCACAAAGTAGATTGCCTGCTGGCAGTAGCCCCAGCATGGGTTGTGCAGACCATGAGAAAGGATGATATTTTGTACAGGTGGCATGTATTTTAAGGTTAGTGCCTCGAATTGCACGAGTCACATTAATCAATGGCTCCCCACATACTTCCCCACCAACCGAATGCCCACATTTCATCCGAATAATAATATCAATCAAACAACTATCGAATACAATGAATTTGGCCTCTTTCCTTATACTGTCACTCTGCATCCCAGCTGGTTCGGCCTGTAACGTTGAGGACATGTCACTCACATGAAAGGTAGAATCTCTGATATCGTCTTCCGCTATGTTCAGTGATATTGATGGTGTTTCATTGTCGTCCACTTCATTCTCTTCCATTGCAACATCTGTTCCTTCTCCGGCGATGGGTGAATAAAACAATTTCTTCAACTTTCTCGCGGTCTTAGTTTTTGCGGGTGTGGATTCTGTGAATTGATCTCCGACTGCATCCGAACTACCAGGAGGACATTCACTATCAATGGCTGGTGGTGGTATAGCTCCGTTGTCAATCACTTCATATTCTTCCCATTGGCACGGTGCATCTCCAGTCTCAAGTCCCTGCCAAAAGGTTTGACAAGCAACATCTCTCGTTCGCTTCACTGTCTGTGTAGATCTAGTTCGTACACCCACTCGCAACTAGAGGACAGATTGGAAAAGGGATGTTCAGTTTAAACACAACTTACAGTATTGAACTATTAACAGTGAAAAACAACATAATATAGTGACCAGGACACTAACCTTCTTTTGCTTTCTTTTCTTTGAAACTTTCTTGCCTCGAACTTCAACATCAGGACGCTGTTGCTCCGACTCGTGTGTGCATGTCTCCACTTCCTCTTGCGCTGCAACGACTATATTTTCATGATAAGCACATCCATCACGCACTGACGCTCCATCGACTCCCTGAAACATAGAACTTTCATTAGTATGTATAATAATATCGAAAACACAAAATGTACTTGGGGACCAATACCCACGTACATCTCAATAGCAAAACACGAATGAACGCTTTGTGTAGAACATTCAAACGACAATTATTCACGCATTGTTATCTAGTTAGATGGAACTGTCAAGATCCATACCTCGGGCTCCCCATAGACTTCCATTGATGATATTATTGAAGATGATGCTTCAGTAACTCCCTGAAACACAGTAATTGCATTAGTATGGTTTTCTATTTTGTTAAAAAGAACATAAACTTTGTGCAGGCGTCAACGGCTCATCTAAATAGACCTGCACAAATGATCAGTTGTCTAAAATAAATAATGGATATGTAAATATGATTCGATTTGCTCGATCATTGGAAGTGTCACCACCCAGAGATCTGCATCAACTAGTAGGGGTGATGTTCTTGTAGAAGAAGCTCCGTCATCTCCCTGAAACATAGTACTTGCGTTAATAAAGAAGGAAGTATAGCGGATGTAATCACGTCATATGATTTCGCTTGATCGAACTGTCAGTATCCATACCTCGAAATGCATAAGAACATCAAGGGACGATGTAACTGCGGTGCACACTTCTGCAAGCTGTTGCGCCGACCCGTAACTGCATGCTCCCGCTTCTTCTTGGACTAATGCTCCATCGACTCCCTGAAACATAGGACTTTCGTTAGTAATGAACACAATATTGAAAAAAGAAGAGGCATAGGAGGGCGACGACAGAAGGACATATCAATGACTAAAAACGAAAGAAACATTGTGTGTAACAATCACGCTAAAAGAATGCAAGATCTGATGATCTCCATCGATGGAACTGTCCGGAAACGTACCTCGAGCATCTGAGTGACATCAACGGTAGTCGTCAATACGTTGGACTCCTCAGCATCTCCCTGAAAGACAGTACTTGCATTATTTTGGATAACAATAATTATAACAGAAAACAAAGACTAGAGGACGAGTACAGTCAGTGGCAGAATAGCCAAGTAAGATTACCCGATAGGCGCTTGAAGTGGCTGATGACTGCAATAACGACACGGATGGAGAATCTTCCGCCTTCATATTGAGTGGATACATAAAAGGGGAAATTATTGTTAGCTAATGCTACACACTACCGCAAGGCCGAGAGATAAATACGTACACTTGACTCACCAGTGGAGGGATGTGGACAAATAGAGTGGGAATAGCGGTTGAGAGCAATTTTCGCCTCGCTCGCGGTGTGTTCTTCTTTATTAGCAATGATGTGGAGTACATGTCAGAGGTAAAGTGCCTGCTGCAGATGCGGTATCGATCACCCCTCTTGTCCGCAAAGACTTCTAGGACTCTACTTTCAAGCTCAGACGGTGGATATCCGCAATATCGGACACATTCTCGTATCTGATCTATTGTCTTAGGGAAAACATGCATTATAGTACCTTCAGATTTATTATGGGTCTTCGAAGGGCAACCGCCAATGGAACAGGCAGGCATTGTGGAAAGTTCTGAAAAGTAAAGATCAACAATTCTCTATGAATACCAATGTGTTAAAAAATTAAATGACACATAAAAGGTTCAATGCAAGGTTCGTTTTGGTTCTTGTAACTATACACGTTATTCACATGCGGATAAGTATTTGAATAACTTTAAAAAAATAGAAAAATAATTTGACTAAACTCAGAACATGTGACTAGTTCCTTGCATGTACTGTCTTGAACGAAAAGAAATTGGACGCAAAATGATTATGGTACATGGCCTTACCTTGACGAACAAACAGTTAGATGCAGGGATCAGAGCAGTTTCTTGTCGTAGAACAGGGAGCAGTTCACAGGTTGCAAACTGACGAGTTTCCTCGAAGTGGTCACGGAAGTTCGCAGAGACGAAGAGCAGATAACCAGCACCTTCACGGGTTGACTAGCAAAGCGCAAAGAAGTTCTCATTAGAAATATGAAGTGGGTTATAAAGAATTCGAAACAGGGGTGTGTTTGTGAATGAATGACGTGTATATGTCGTGGCATTATGCGGTTTGCAGGGGGCCGTCCAGCGTGAGGGGGGATGCTTGGCAGGAGACACGGGGTCTGGAGGTAGACATGGGAACAACAACCCATGCTCTATAGACCACTTTGAAGTGTACATGGTCTTTGGCACCTCTTGGCCTTTATCGCTCCCTGACAGCTCCACTTGGCAGCGCAAGTACCCCGGTGAGAACTGCCTTTGATAGGGCGGGGGGTGGATTGGGGCGGTGGTCTTGCAGACAAGACACAGGAAGACTCGTGAATGGAGACACACTTATGTGGATTGCAGGGGGCCGTCCAGCGTGAGGGGGGATGCTTGGCAGGAGACACGGGGTCTGGAGGTAGACATGGGAACAACAACCCATGCTCTATAGACCACTTTGAAGTGTACATGGTCTTTGGCACCTCTTGGCCTTTATCGCTCCCTGACAGCTCCACTTGGCAGCGCAAGTACCCCGGTGCGAACTGCCTTTGATAGGGCGGGGGGGGTGTGGATTAGGGCGCTGGTCGTGCAGACAAGACTCGTTTGCCGCAGGGCCTCACCAAGGAGAGGTCATCTCACTGCATGTAAGAGGCAGGCTGAAGGATCTAGTACATGGAAGGCAGGGGGGTGAGTTTATAAATACCTCAGCCTCCCAGGAGAATATATGGGTGCAGTTCACCCTGGAGACCCTGGATGCCTAGGCAGTTAGTCAGCTGCAGGCTGGCCTGTGGTGGCAAGGCGGCACGGGCCAGAGGGGGTCATCTCTGTACCCGGTGCCCAAAAGGATGATTTATTACGATCAACCATATTGATTATTTTTTTGTTTTGTATCAATAAAATCCAACGGCCTTTTATTGCCAACGCTTGAACAAAGTGGTGTGGTAAGTATTTTTGGGGGAGGAGGCAAGGCCGGGAGGCTTGATGCCAACCCGCAAAATAACATATGTATGTCTGCTGCATATGGGTTCAACGGTTATGTGGATTGAAGGTGGGCGGCCAGCGTAAGGGAGGATGCTGGCCGGAGACATGTGGTGTGACAAGACAAGGCACAGGAAGACTATTCAATGGAGACACACTAGATTCATTTAAGAAATCAAAACAACCATTGTTAAAATATATGTTGGGTTTTATTTTAGATCTTTATTTCAATTGAACATAAATAATAAACATTACACATTGTAAAGTTCCGGTTGCAGCACATCCAGGGAAAATCCGTGGTATTGTCCACTGTCGCTGGGGAAATGTTGTCTAATGGCAAGTACCGCACAGGCAGGTATTACTCTCCGAACGCGGTGTCCGAGCCTCCCGTGAAGCCACCAAGTGAAGCGACGATAGGCCACCAGCCTGTACCACCTGTGAAAATGAAAGATGCAAACTGTATTAAAATGACAAAACTTTCTTATCACTGTCGATTCAGGTAAAAAATGTCATTCTGCTTTGAATTTGAAAAAAATTCTATCTAGAAAATGCACAATATGGAACCAATTTACATGCGTTCGAATGATATGTAGATGTAATTTTATATGTGGGAGACGACCATGACATAGTAGTGGCATCACTGACATCACAACCAGAGTATACTTACTCGTTACTCGGATTACGCGGACGAACAGTGCCGCGAAGTTCGTGCATAAGCACCATCATCATCCTCAACACGGTCCGTGAGAGGCAGGCTTCCCTGAACTCTGGCAGCTCGGTGATGCTTTGCGGACTTGGCTCGTCTTCCGAAATGTAGGCCAAGCACCCGGAATTTTCACGGCAGCAGCAGTTCTCCTCCTCAGTTGGCATTAGCTCGCACCGATTGCACGTGCACCAGGTGGAGACGCCGTCCATGCGACATGGTCCAGGCTCTTCATCCGTTGACTGGTCCTCCCAACTGCCGTCAGAATCCCCATCGTTTTCGCGCGCTTTCCAGTAGTTCCTCCTCGGTGTACTCGGGCTCGTACATATACGGCATTATTGTAGCCATTGTGTGGTAAAGAAAGTAAAATAATTTACAGAGATGGTACAGGTGTTCACAAGGCCTAGAAGCGGCGAAGGTAGCTGACCAGAGCACAGAAACGAGTCACAGAATACTCAAAGTAACACACAGAGAGTAATGGAATCGAAAATCTGCTGCTGTGTGTTGTGAAACGGTGTGTTTATACTTATTGAGGAAAGAGGCGTCCTGCCATTTCCATGGCAACACTTCATTAGCTGAGGCGCAGCGATTGTTGACACGAAACGGCTTTGGCGTTGGGAAATGGGCGGTACGCGTCTGCTGATGTCAGGCTCAGGGGCGGGGGATTTGATTTAGTGCCGCAAAAGCAGGTGAGCCAAGGCGATGGGGGGAAATGATAGGATTATCAGAAAATGGCGGCTGATTTCGAGTGCGTTAATGGACGAAATGTCGGGTAAGGTCCATAGGAAAGTTTTTTACGATCTACCGAGTTATGCTTAAAAACACATGGCCGAACTGTAGGGACAATAAAAAAAAAGTCCCGGAACTATCCTTTAAGAGAAAGCGCGAAGCGCAGCACCTTTACTGTCTTTTGAAGCTAACCAGTGTTTTCTTCTTCTTCTCCTCACAGGCTGCTGTGGTGCTGTGAGTGGATGAGAGCGCAATGAAAAACAGGCCGCCGGAATCCGTTAAGGTAGTACAGTACTGTGCGGTTGTTTATTATTGAAAGCAAACCTGAATATGTCTCTTTTCCTTTGCAGATGTTGCTGTGGTGCTCCAGATGGAAGTGTGGCGTAGCACGATGGAATTCAGGTAAGACTGATGGAATTCGATGTTTTGGAAGCGCGCATTCTAATATTGTTTTTCGCTTTCTCGTTATTGCAGGTCGCAATGTTCGAACAGAGGCTGTGGTAGCGGTTCGCTGGAAGTCCTTAAGCTAGTACTCACAGGTGAGTGATCTTCTTCTCTCAGTTTCCACAGATTGCAGCCCAGTTGAGGTGATGAGTGCTGGATGGTGTTTTCTCAGGTAAGACAGAATAATCTTGTTCTTGCAGGATTACAGGAAGATGCTGAAGACCAGGAGCTGGACACGGTGAGCATCACGCTGCTGGTTGCAGACTAACACAAAGCGTGTTCTGCAGTCAGGGTGTGGTTTGTATAGCCCAGGTAAAGTAGTACCAGGGAAAGTAGTTCCAGGCCTGCCACACCCAAAACACTAGGCCGCATGGCTTGGTTCTTAGAACTAGAGTGTGTGGGTGCTTCCATGTTGGATTTAAAGGCCCATGACCCATTTTTTTGCCTGTCTCTGGCTTGCAGTAAATGTTCATTTGCCCTTTTAAAGGCTTGAGTTATGCTTGTGTGTAGAGTCTTTACCGTTGGCATTTCCAAGGTCGTGGGGGAGTCTAGTTCAGAGGTACGTGGATGTCTTCCGTGTATTGTGTAGAACGGGCTTGTCCCGTGCTGGTGTGTATGGAGTTATTGTATGCGTATTCCGCTATCCATAATTGATCAATAAAATCTATTAAAAAATCCAGGATTGGATGGTGGTAAATGGCTTGGCCATCAATAGCTCAAAAACCAAGCTTTTACTAATTGGTTCAGAGAATAAATTGGAGAAGCTGGGACCAAGCTATAAATCTTTCTCTATAGATAGCTGTAAAATAGATATCATGAATAAGGTTAAAACGCTGGGCATCTTTTTAGATAAGAACTTGAACATGAAGGCACAAGTAAACCGCCTCGTTTCCTCAGCTTCTTATTTTATCAAGCTGTTCCGCTGCCTTAGACCATTTGTGTCAGAGATTAACTCTGAAACACTGGCAAGGGCCATTATTGGATCGAAGATCGACTATTGTTGTAGCCTTTTGGTTGGCCTACCATTATCAGACTTTCATCGACTCCAGGTTATACAGAACGGAGCGGTCAGAGTTGTGAAATGCTTAACAAGAAGAGATCATGTGTCAGAGGCACGGCAAAGTTTACAATGGTTACCTGTCCAGGCTAGGGTCACCTTTAGGCTTCTCCTCATTACACACAAATGTGTACATGGACCTATGCCTATGTACCTTACAGAAATGATCATTCCTAAAACAAAAAATACTAGAACTCTCTGATCGGACGAAACCAACACTTTAATTCTCCTGCGTCTGAAAACTAAGAAATCAAGGGATGCTGCTTTTATATCTGTAGCTCCCCAGAAGTGGAATCTTCAAGAAAGGTGTCAGAACTTGCAGCCCTGGTTCCCCTCCTTTCCAACTCCTCCTCACCTGAATCACCAGCGGAATCTTCTGGGAGTTCCGTCTTTTTTATCCTTTGTGTCTTTCTGATTTCTTTACTCCTTCTTTGATGCAAATACGGGCGTGACTCCCTGGAGGCCACCGTGACCGGATAGGAACCAAATCCCAGAAGCCTCCCAGGAGTCAACCCGCTGTTCCAGGGAAAAAGCCGTAAACTGAAAAAACCCTGTGTGAATGGTCTTCTTCAGGTTGGGTAGAAGAGTAGAAGTGAGTCCAGTCCTTTCTTCGGTGTAGTATGATCGAGAGTACTGAGAATTTGTGTCCAAAAGCCAGTTTATAATAGCCGGTGGTGCCGAAGGAACTGAGGCACTACAGGAGCACAGGAAAATGGCCGGATGGTAGAAGAACGCCAAGATGGCAAATCAAAGAAGGGTAGGCAAAGAGAAAGTAAACAAGGTACGTATCAGGAAGAATAGATACAGAGACTGAGGAGTTAAAGAACTAACCTCAAAGTGCGATTATCAGGGATCCAACCGAATATAGGAAAGCTACCCAATAAATAGGACGTAAACTTCAGTGTACGATAGTGGAAGAAGAGGGTAGAATAAACAACAGGAAGCAATAATAGGTAGCGAGAGATAGAGAAACACAGCGCTGGTAAGATACGAAAGTACTTTGATACAACGCATCGGAGCACTGGTGCGTTGTGCGTAAATACGTGCTGGCAGCCATCTTGGATAATGCAATGACCGCAACACGAAGCTTCCAGCATCCATGTTAGGTGTACTTCCAACGTTTCCAAACCTTCCAAGGTCGATGCATTACAAAAGGCTTGAAAACGTCTCTTTTCTCATGGAGTGGTGTTCTCCCTTACATCTGATTTCATTCTCTTCTAGGATGGGTTTTCGGCCAACTCTTTCCTGTTCTTCTGCTCGGTGTGAGTTTTTTGTCTGAGTTTTATGTTTAAGCGCCCTTAAGCCCTAGGGTACCTGGTGCGCTATTCAAATGCCAAAACATAAACATGTACATAAATTGGACCTAGTTTGAACAGCCCTGCCTTCCTACATATGAGCCTGGTGCCAAAGGTGCCAGGACTGGCTCCAGAAGCTCTTTTGCAGTGGTTTTAAGGCCCTCAGGGTTCTAGTGGGAGCCTGCTTGTGGCAAAACTTGTGCACCCTCACAGTGGTAATGACAGCACTTCCCCCTCCCAAGGCCCCTCTCATGGTATCCTTCCTGTCCGGTCCGGGTTTGGTGGGGTTATCCAGGTGATACCTCTTAATCAGACGTGGCGTGTGAATATGTTCACTTGGTTGCCAAGTTCTGTCTTGAGGCCCTTACCCTTTCCAGTCCACTAAATAGTATAGCTTAGATCTGGTATGTTTCAAATCCAGGATGTTTTTAACTTCAAATTCAAGCTCTCCATCAACTAGCACAGGTTTTTGGTGTTAAGACTCGGGTTCCTGGTTGTACAGGTTTTACAAGTGACACATGGAACACCGGATGAATTTGCATGCTTGGTGCTAAGGCTAAATTGACGGCCACAGAATTTATCACCGATTCAATGGTATAGGGTCCTAGATATCTTGGATGAAAGGTCCGGGTACCTTTTATGAGCACATGTTTTGATGCCAACCAGACTTTGCCTCCAACTTGGTAATCGGGAGCTTTCTTTCGATGCCGATCCAAGAATTCTTTTTGCCAGTCTTTGGCTTGCAGCAAATGTTCATTTGCCCTTTTGAAGGCTTGAGTTATGCTTGTGTGTAAAGTCTTTACCGCTGGCATTTCCAAGGTCGTGGGGGAGTCTAGTTCAGAGGTACGTGGATGTCTTTCGTATAGTGTGTAGAACGGGATTTGTCCCCTGCTGGTGTGTATGGAGTTATTGTATACATATTCCGCTATCCATAACAAGCCTTTGCAATTCTCTTCCACTTGTTGCAGCATGCAACGTAGATACTGTTCTAATGTCTGGTTTGTTCTTTCTGTTTGTCCATGCGTTTGGGGGTGATGGCTAGTGGATAATTGAACATCGATTTGTGCCATGGTACAACATTTCCTCCAGAAGTTGTATACAAATTGGCTTCCACGATCTGAGATTAGGACTGAGGGGAAACAATGCAGTTTTATAATCTGTTGAAGAAATGCTTTTGCCAGACTGGTAGCGTTAGGAAGTCCTTTAAATTGAATGAAATGTGCTATTTTAGAGATCAGGTCTACAACCACCAGAATGGTATTAAAACCTTGACAGGGAGGTAAATCCGTAATAAAATCAAGAGAAAGAGTATGCCCGGGAGCCAGTGGAATATCCATTGGTTGTAGGAGGCCAGCTGGTTTCTGTTTTTGTGATTTATTCTGTGCACATATCCCACAGGATAGAACGAATCGAGCAATGTCCTTACACCAGGTTGGCCACCAATAATTCCGTTTAACCTTGGCTAGAGTCTTAGCAATTCCAGGATGGCCTTCAATCAGGGAATCGTGACAACCAGACATGACCAATTGTTGCAGATCTTTACTTGTTAGATATAGGCGTTCCCTCAAGTAGGGTAATCTATCCAGAACCGTGTGATGTTCATTTTGGGAATTCCATTTCTGCAAGATCGGGGTTCATTAAGGTTCGAATCTTATCTTGAAGTTCACTCAGAGTCAATGTGGTGGTGAGTCCCAGTAGTTTATCACTTGGGATGATGGCAGCAGGGTCCAGGGTACTGTTCGTTTTCTCTTCAGCACCCACACGAGAAAAGGCATCGGCCTTCCCATTCCGAACTCCCGGTCGGTATGTTATTATTTAATCGTATTCTGCAAAGAATAGAGCCCACCGCAACTGTTGTGATGATTGGGCTTTTGCTGACTTTAGATATTGAAGGTTTCGATGATCTGTGATTACTGTGATGGTATGTCTGGCACCTAATAGATACTGCCACCAGGCTTTGAAGGCTGATTTTATTGCCAACAATTCTTTGTCTGTAATTGCATAGTTAAGTTCTGGTGGTGAGAATTTATGTGACCAAAAGACCACAGGGTGTAATTGGCCTGTCTCTGGATCTCTTTGAGAGAGAACTGCTCCCATAGCTACTCTGGAAGCATCAGTTTCCACTACATAGGGGAGATCAGGGTGAGGATGTTGTAAAATTGGCGCAGAGGTGAATGTTTTCTTGAGTTCTTGAAAAGCCTGTTCTGCCTCTTCAGTCCATTGGAATTTTTTGTTGTTTTTTCTCAGTATCGATGTGATTGGGTGGACTATCCGTGAGAAATCTGGAATAAATCGGCGATAAACATTTGCAAAGCATGCTTTGGGTTCCTTTAAGTGAAGAAGGTGACGCCCAATTAAGGATGGCATCTACTTTGGGTAAATCCATCTTGACTCCCTTTGGCGAGAGAACAAAACTGAGGAACTCAACTTCGGTGACATGGAAGGAGCATTTCTCGATTCTAGCGTACAGTTTGTGCTGGTGAAGCTTTGCAAGGACTGAGCGAAAATGGTCCACTTGCTCTCTTTCAGAGGGGAAATACACCAGGATGTCGTCAATATAGAACAGGGCGCAGACATCGATTAATTCCTGTAATACATCATTCATGAAGTATTGGAACGCTGTGGGAGCGTTGCACAGCCCGAAAGGCAAAACCTGATATTCGTACAGGCCCTACTTGGTGCGAAACGCGGTTTTCAATTCATCCCCTTTCTTAGCATGTACAAGGTGGTATGCTCCTCTGAGGTCTAGTTTGGTGTAGATTTGGGCATCCTTGACTTGGTCCACATGTTCCGGGATAAGGGGCAAAGGGTAGCGGTTTTTTACTGTGATTTGATTAAGTGTGCGGTAATCGATGCAAGTCCTCAAATCTCCTTCCTTCATGGGTACGAAGAATAAGGTAGAGGCTGCCGGTGACTTTGACGGGTGGATAAACCCATTAGCCAGGTATTGATCCAGATAGGACTTCAAGTGGAGATTTTCGGTTTCCGTAAGTGCATAAATTCGACCACAAGGAACCTGTGTGCCAGGTATCAGGTCGATCTGACAGTCGTAGGGCATATGTGGCGGTAATGTGTTAGCCTGTTCCTTCTGAAAAACATCTCGATAATCCTGATATTCTTTTGGTAAGGTTTCCATTGGTTCTGCGATCCCCGATGCTGTTCCTTGAACAGATTTCAGTTTTGGCTGTGGTATAGATTTTGGGTAGCAAACGTGAGCGCATTTGTCGTTTCTTTGCACGCTAGTCTATGTGGGGATTGTGAGTTACTAACCATGGCATCCCTAAGATCAACCGGAACTGAGGAACATTGATGAGGTCAAACGTGATTGCTTCTTGATGTCCATCCTGACACAGAAGGGTTAATTCTGTTGTGCATTGGGTTACTGGTCCCGAAGCAATTTCTGTACCGTCAACAGTAGTTACCTTTTCAGTTGTTGGTTTTGTGCATAAGGGAAGTCCCATTTCTGTTGACAGATCTCGATCTATGTAATTACCAACTGCTCCGCTGTCTATATATGCCTCTATGGCATGCATCTGTGACGGTCGTTGGTGATTGATCAAGGTTACTGGTAGGGCAAAATGTGAGGTCTGTGACTCATCCTTCTCGCTCGACAAGCGGACCTCTACGCTTGCCGGGCCTGGTAGTTTTCCAATTCCTTTCCATCATTTTCTTTCTCTGTAGCGCCTACCACCTTCCTTGGAGGTTTCACTGGGCATTATTTGAGGTAGTGAACTGATTTACCGCAGAATAGGCATAACTGTAGCTGTCTCCTCTTGTCTCTTTAAACCTTGGTTAAAGGGGTTCATACTCCTCCAATCTGCATGGGTTCTGTGGTATTTTCTGATGGACGTTGAAAATTATCTTTTGAACGTACGTACATGGCATGATTTTCGAGTCTACTTCGGTCTGTTCTTCGATCCTGTAATCTGTGGTCCAACTGAACTACCAGGTTGATAAACTCTGCACAGTCTTTAGGTGGGTCTACCACTTAAGCAAGGACATCCTTCAGGTCTCCTCGTAGGCCCCGATGAAACAACGTGGTTCTTTTATCTTCTGGCCACCCCGCTTCTACAACCAGTCTATTAAAGGTGGCAATATAAATCAGCAAATCTTGATTCCCTTGGTGGAGGGACAGGAGTTTGTTATCAAGAGTTTGTCCATGCAAGTGTCGAGCAAATAACTTTTCCATCTCCTGTTGAAAACCCCTGAAGTTCTGCAGTAAAGGGTCATCCCGGCTCACTAAAGGTACCGACCAGTCTGCGGCACTTCCACTCAAATATGATAACACGAAGGCCACCCTCGCTTGGTCGTTTGGGAAAGCCCCAGGGCAACAAAGAAAATGAAGGCGCACTGGTTCATGAATGTTGCGTACCTTGTGTGGTCTCCATTAAACCGTTCTGGTGGTGCCAGGGGTACTGCTCCCGGCAACATTATCTGTACTGGATTGACTGATGATGGTGTAGCGACGGCTGGGGCGAATCCGGGCAATGGAACCTTCCCTGCCTGTGTTTGTAGTAGCTGTTTGCTTAGTTCATCAGTACAGTCTTTTGTGACTATAAACTCTCGTCTTAAGGCATTGGTTTCCTGCCGGGCTGCGTGTACCTCAGCGCGTAATTGTGCCAAAAGCTGGGCTAACTGATCAGTTTCAGATGTCTCCATGACGCCCAGGTGGATAAGGTTTAAAGGATTTGTGTTCTGTTATGCTCACCTGATATCCTCGGGGGCGTCTGGAAGGCTCTGAGATCTGGAACCCTGGATGCGTAGTTGCCCAGTGCTGAATAATGAATCTTAGTTATTTGTAGGGTGAGCTATCCGTCCTGCATTTCTTGTGCAGGGGTGCTTGACGTTTGTTGGCGAGCTGCCTGAGTTGCTTCATTGGTGCAGTACGCCTTCCTTGGGCCCAGGCCTGCTGTGACCCCAAATCTGCTGGTAGTCAGGTGGGTTTGTTAATTGTAAGTCTTTGTTCTGTTTATGGTGGGAATTCGTTAATGTCTTTATCTCCTTCTTTTCGGGTGCAAAGGTCTTTATGCTGACATGCCGGATGGAGAGGCACGTTTCTAGGTAAGAGAAAGCGCGAAGCGCAGCACCTTTATTGTCTTTTGAAGCTAACCTGTGTTTTCTTCTTCTTCTCCTCACAGGCCGCTGTGGTGCTGCGAGTGGATGAGAGTGTGATGGAAAACAGGCCCCCGGAATCCGTTAAGGTAGTACAGCGCTTTGCGGTTGTTTAATATTGAAAGCGAACCTGAATATGTCTCTTTTCCTTTGCAGATGTTGCTGTGGTTCTCCAGATGGAAGCGTGGCAAAGCGCGATGGAATTCAGGTAAGACTGATGGAATTCGATGTTTTGGAAGCGCGCGTTCTAATATTGTTGTTCCCTTTCTCGTTATTGCAGGTCGCAATGTTCGAACAGCAGCTGTGGTAGCAGTTCGCTGGAAGTCCTTAAGCTAGTAATCACAGGTGAATGATGTTAATTCTTCTCTCGGTTTCCACAGATACCGCCCAGTTGAGATGCTGAGTGCTGGATGGTGTTTTCTCAGGTAAAACAGAATAATCTTGTTCTTGTTCTTGCAGGCTTCCAGGAAGATGCTGAAGACCAGGAGCTGGACACAGTGAGCGTCACGCTGCTGGTTGCAGAATGACACGAAGCATATTCTGCAGTTAGGATGTGGTTTATATAGCTCAGGTAAAGTAGTACCAGGGAAAGTAGTTCCAGGCCTGTCACACCCGAAACACTCGACAGCATGGCTTGGTTCTTAGAACTAGACTGTGTGGGTGCTTCCATGTTGGATTTAAAGGCCCATGTCCATAAATGGGACCTAGTTTGAACAGCCCTTCCTTCCTACATATGAGCCTGGTGCCAAAGGCGCCAGGGCTGGCTCCAGGAGCCCTTTTGCAGTGGTTTTAAGGCCCTCAGGGTTCTGGTGGGAGCCTGCTTGTGGCACAACTTGTGCCCCCTCACAGTGGTCATGACAATGACATCTGCTTCATCTCTAACCCTTCAACCTCAGGAGCCGACAGTTTCGTCAGAGATGACGATTTTGACTGGTATCAAGAATACATGGGGTGCCCCTTTAAGACTCCCCATCGAAAACAGAAAAGGAGGTCACGGCTATCCCTTTAGCTTGCAGAAATCTGGAAAACAAAATCTGTTTGCATCACCACTGTGTTTTTTGGAACATCTCAAGCGAAGATTGGCAGCTAATCTTGAGTATAGAGAGCCTGAGATATTGCTGAATCCGCCAATATTTGGACAACAATCTACTTCTAATTAACTGAAATTGTACCGCATTTTACCTGAAGGCCCAAGTATGATCACACATCACGCACATGCGCTGGAGGATCTTAGACTGCAAATCGCGGTAGGCGACAAAGGAACTCATATATTAGTCTACCATAAAGACCGTCAGTTAAAACTTTGGATGATCATAGGCAATCATAGGCTTAGGATCACTAAATCCATGGTTTATTGGATCAGGAAATCAGAAGCCACTTTGTGCTGGATGCTCATTAGAAATGGATTTGCCAAAACTCTGCCTTTATATATTGAGGCCATGGCCAGTGGTAGGAATATATCTGAATACTTCTTATTAAATGCATTTATTAATTTAAGTTTTTCTTAGCACCTACACGTATAATTCAAGGCGCTTATGTACGCACTCTGCAAAACATTTACATAATTGTATATGCAGTTATTACGTACGACACAATTGCTCAAAATGTTCATGCTTTATTTTTGCAAGCATTATAGGCAGCTTGCATGTACAACATAGCTCCTAAAGTGTTCATAGGGGGTTCTAAGTGCTACAGCACAAATCCCGTTTTACCCATAGAAAAAAGATGTTTTATTTCACACTTCCAATTCTATTACACCTGCCTTGAGGGGGTGACATGATAACTCCCCTATGGTTATGACTTCATCCTTTATGATGTCATCAACTCAAAGCAATAAGTTTAAGATAGCTGTAAAAGACTGCAAAAAGTGAGAACCACAATTGAATTAGGAAAGCTCTGTAATCACAATGCATAGCTCCACGTGGGCTTTCTGGAGAGCGAAAATGCAAATTTCTTATCTGTGCAGGAACTGAGTTCATACTGGTAAGGCATCAGTTTCCAACCCTCAAGAATTCTATCTTCGGTTGCTAAACAAAACAGGGGTGGACATACAAGCCACACACACACACACACACACACACACACACTCGCTCTCTCTCTCTCTCTCTCTCTCTCTCGATCTCACTCAACATGTCCATCCCTTATGTGATAGTTTTACTGTTAGGAGTGATGGTTTGTTATGTTATCTTTGCTATTCTTACTGTTTGCTTTATAAACATATATGCTTTTAGAGTTATATTAAAATACATTAAATGTAACTCAGTGGCGATGTCATTTGTAAAGGAATAAAGACAACTTCACCTTGCGGACAAGGCGCAGTGCCATTAGAGCACTACAGTAGTGACTGGTGCAGTTTAAAAAACTATTGGCATAACATACATTAAAATTGAAGCTATCCCTTGCAATACTACAGGACCCCATTTATCTAAGGGAACCTGAGGAGGGTATTGCTAAATACCGATTAGACAATATTTTCTCAGACATAAGCAATGACATTTCGTGTGTGGCCTCAACAGCAACACTGTGGTTGTAGTTAATAGAGAAGGCTAACAGGCTAAAGAACGTCTGAACTAGGGAGAAGGAATCTCGACCTGTAGATCTTATGTTTTATAAATTTTACATAGGAATAATGTCTCCCTCAGGGTTTATAGGAGGCCGCAGACTGTCAGAAAGCCACCAAAGGACAGCACAGAACTTTCAAAAATTCAATCACATCACCCCTATGCTCACATGGCTGCACTGTGCCACTACAAGCATGTATCTTGTTTGTGACAACGTGTATTGCCTACAAAGTACTCACAACCAAACCACCAGTCTACCCTGCCAATCAATTCACCATCTGTGAAGACTAGTGTACCACCAGAAGCCTGAACACTGCCAGACTGGAAACAAAACACTGTAAGAGGGAAACATCAGAAAACATGCATTTTTCTTCTGCGTATCCTTTGTCTAGAACACATTACCAATTACCAAAGCAAATCTGACTGGCCCCCATCCTACACTTCAGGAAGTACCTGAACACCCTACACTCAAAAGAGCATACTGCCAATTGCTGATCGGTCCACTCAACCCAACGTCTTCCCCTCTGGCGCTTCCATCCCTACTGATACCCCTAGCTATCCCGGCTACTCTGCTACCCCTGCAACCTGCTTGTAATCCCTGTTACTGGAATAAGAGCTTAGAGGAAAGGCAGACCCCTGCGCTATGTGTGGTCTAGTTGAAAGGTAGGTTTGATCCTGGTGACGGGTACAAGGTTTTCTTGGGAAAAGGTCACTAATTCCCAAATAATGCAGGTGCAAGAGTTGATATGCAAACCCTATTTGTATTGCCGCTGGATTTCATTCACTTCTTGTTAGTATAGATTGGTTTGAGACAGGTCATTACACCCTGAGTTTATTTCAAAATCTTGATTTATTGAGCATGTTGTAAAGGGATTTCAATCAGGCATACACCCAAGTGTCGCCCAGCATGTCGTGCGCAAATGAAACCCTTATTTATTTTTATCTATAAGTTCAATATTCTGAACGTTATACCACTGATATCACACCCTTCTCCTGATGTCCTCCCCCCACACCCCCTGGTCACACTGAACCATGAATCAGGCTAGTTTGCAAAGGTAAATATTTATTTATTTATTTAAAATTCTAATCACAATATATTTTAATATGTAACAACAATCACCAATGGGATGATAGAACACTGAATAATATCTTCAATGCACTGGGAATCAGGTAATTAACACAAAAAGAATGCAGCACAGAAAAGAATACTTTTAGGTTGGTTTGGAACAGATAGCGCCATGGTTAGAGGTTTCTCCTGTAACACCCCTCAACCCACCAATGGATAATTAAAATAGATGTGAGAAGAGAACAGGGACTCAGGGATAAAACAAATCAAACAGAATATCACTCCCACCTTCCCCCTTTAAACACAAGAGAAAATGGATTTGACTTTTCAACTGTCAGCATGGCTTTGAAATTGGCTGAGCAAAAACACTAAATGTGGTCAAAAATGCTTACATTATTATAGAATTCTATGGGAGCCGCTTTGAACAGATGCAAGCAATCACAAGCAATGATTTAATCAACAGAAAACATTTGAAATCTCAAAGGCAAGGTGGGAAATAATGTAAAGGTAATTCACACGTGTAAAACTTTTGCTAATTGGAAAATCGCTGCAAACTTTTACTATGCGATTATTGATAAAATTGGTAAGAAACGGGTCAACTGCACTGTTTCGCAAAACTGGGGGAGTTATGGAAGTTTTAGTGAGAGGTGTTTTTTGGAAATAAAGACACGAGTTTTGGAACTTCAGTTTGAAATCAGAAAATATGGATTATACTCTTACTCAAGACTAGAGCAAGCCGGCTAGACAACCAAGTTGGGACACAGTAAGCTCTGAGACTGATTCATGACTTCAGTAACAGATCCCCAGCGCCTTCTCCGGCTGAACGAGTCCAAACACTCGAACTGGAATTTCTAGATGAGAGTTACACAACTAAAAATGACTGAGAAAATGATGCTTTGGCAAATAGACAGAAAAAGATAGCACTAAGATTTTGACACTGTTACTGGTTATAAAAGAAAGGATAATTCAGAGATATAGGTGGGACAAGATAATGCAAGGTATACAATAGTTCTCTAGCGTCCTATTAATACTCACAATCCACTGGGATTTAAGATTTTAGGCCCGTCAAGATTCTGGTCAATGGATCGGGTCTATCAAGGAAGGACAGCACATCAGGCACGGGACAGGATCAGCTAGGCCAGTCACCGGAACTGCACAGGATCTGCCCTTCTTGTTTCTGGATATTTCAGATCAGCGGGATTGTGAGTTCATCAGGCAAGCCTTATGGTAGCAGGCCAGATAGTTTCAGGATGCTTCCCCACACCACAGCGCTTCACTGGGTTCTAAGAATAAGGAGAGGATTGTAGCCTAGCTGAAAATGGTTCAGCTACTGCTTGGCCAGGTCCTTGGCATCTGGATCTGGAAGGATGTTAAAGCTGGATGTTGAATGCTGGAACAAAGTGCTTCACTGGAATCAGAAGAGAGAGTATCTGTCATGATCTCTGCTTCCAAAAGATCAGGACTTGCCCGACTCCCTTGGAAGCAGACCCATAAACCCGGTTCCGAGTGCCAGCCAGTCCCAATTGGGACCTTTTGGACCCTGTCCTGGCGCCAGTGGCACCAGGCTCATAAAGATGCCCAGTCCCAGCGCTGGAAGCGCCGGGCTCATAATGCTTGGGTGGACTTACCTGCAGCAGACCATGCTGCTTACTTACCTGCCAGTTGAACCCCTGATCCTCTTCTGTTTGGGACTACTTTTCCTGTTGGGTGGGGCAGGAGCCACTCCCTAGGTTCAGAACACTGGAACTCTTCTGGAAAGCAGGAACTCTTTTCTTACCTAGGCGTGGCTGTGGAAGGAGACACCTAAGCACTACAGGAGGCTATTTAAACCACACCGATGGATGAATCTTGCTTTGCGTTATTCTGCATTCTCTGCAGCAGAACGCTCATCGTGTCTTCTGCTTCTGATCCTGGGCCTAAGGGAACAAAGGCTTACCATCCTGGAATCCAGTCTTCAGCAGCACCTGTAAAGACAAAGAAAGAACAGGTTAGCACTACGGTCTTCAGTGGCAGCGCATCTCTTACCTGGTCCATCGGCTGTCACCAACGCCTCGCGCTGCATTCCGGCATCTGAAAGACAAAGGCTTACCTACTCTTCGCATGCTCCGGAGGTCTTCGCACTGCATTCCGGCATCTGAAAGACAAAAGCTTATCAGCTCTTCGCACGCTCCGGAGGCCTTCGGCGCTGCATCCCGCATCTGAAGGACAAAAGAAGGTGCGTTTAAAGACATTGGGCAACTTTATTACTCACGTGCCATTACTCCTTCCCACGCCGAATCCAGTGGGTATTCCAGCACCCTTCAGCTTCTCTAAAGCTCTGAACTTGTACCTGCAAGATAAAAGGGACAGTTAGTGCGCATCGTGAAGCAGGCTACAAGCGCTTACTTACGTGCTTCCAGGCGCTTCTATTCCTCACGCGGGTTCGATCCTCAACTCTCATCAGCCCGCCATCCGCCATCGCCGGAACCCTGCAAAACAAGAGATATCATTACAAAAGACTTTTAAGACATTTGAAGTGCCCAGAACTTACCGTTCGTGCAGTTAACGACGGACAGCAGTCCTCTGAGGTCAAGAGGCCTGCACCCTTATCCAGTGAAGAAACTGGTTACGGCACCCTGCCCCGAGGCAGATGGAGAGCTCGGCGTTCACTTACCTAAGGTGAGGGCGTTAACCTTTGGGGTTCTACAGGAGAAGAGAAAGGGAAGAGGAGAGAGGCACCCAATAACCCCAGTTCATTAATCCCATATTTTCTATCTGCAGACATCTTACTCTTCGAGTCAGACATACAGTGCACAGAGGTCCAGCCCAAAGAGCCAACCGTGTGTTACACATCACCTTTGAAGATACGGCATTCACCCAGTCAAGACCGGCGCCTCTGCGGGAATCAGGTGAGCGTTACAGAACGCAAAGCCTACCGCAAAACTCCCACCCAGGCGCTATGGAAACCTCGGATACCGACCAGCTAGCCCAGTTACTTGGGGAACTAAGAGCAGAAGTGCATGCAGCCCGTCAGGAAACGAATGCTCTAAGAAGGGAACTGATTATTTCCAAGGAGCGAACAGACGATCTCGCTAGACAATTGCTACAGTCACAAGCCGGACAAACTCTGTTACCCGCATCAGGGGCAAATCTTCCTTCAACATCCTCTACGAACCCAGTGCAGATCAACCTACCTGGGAATGTACCTCTGGCTCCGCCCGAACGATTTTCTGGTGACCCAAAGAGGTTTGCAGTATTTATTAATCAGTGCCGGTTGCACTTCTTATGCTGGCCAGCAGCCTTTCCAACTGATCAAGCTAAGGTAGCTTTCGTGCTTTCGTACCTTAGTGGCAATGCGGCAGACTGGTCGATCCCTCTAGTTAATCAAGATGATCCGGTTCTCCATGATTTTCAAGCTTTTCAGCTCAGTATGGAAAAACTGTTTGCAAGACATTCACAGGGGCAGGCCTTGGACAATGAGCTCCTTTCATTGCGACAGGGTAATCAAGACCTTTTGGCTTATATTGCGTCTTTCAACAGACTGATAGTGGAAACTCGATGGCCTGAGGACAAAAGGATTACGCTGTTTTATAGAGGTCTACGTGGAGAGC
The DNA here is from genome assembly GCF_040938575.1 of Ambystoma mexicanum. NCBI lineage: Eukaryota > Metazoa > Chordata > Amphibia > Caudata > Ambystomatidae > Ambystoma > Ambystoma mexicanum. The sequence continues at coordinate 744,985,728 of NC_090927.1, read as the reverse complement.
TCAAAGATGTGTTAGCCCAAGTAGTGAATCCCCCGCAAGACTGTTCGGACTATATTGACTTAGTCGTTCAAATTGACCACAGACTGCAGAACAGGAAGGCCGATCGTTCCAAGTTTGATGCTCGAGTATTTTCCAAACCACCAACTCCTACCAAAGGAGTAGACTCCGGGGAACCCATGCAAATAGGGGGCCTGAAAGGACCACTAACACAAAAGGAGCGGGAAAGGAGAAAACAGCTGCAATTATGCCTCTATTGCGGAAACTCGGGGCACTTTCTTCGAGACTGTCCGGTGAAACCAGCCACGAAGGCAGTAGGAGCTGCAGTTACCAGGGTCACAAACTCTGAGCAGGGAAACGACCTCGCCGGACAAGAATAAAGGTCCTCTTGCCGAGCGTTAAAACCAGTTCCGTGACCTCGCATTTCGTGATACCTATGGTCCTCATTAGCCCTGAACATCCGGATCGATCTCATGCGATTGAAGCTTACGTCGACAGCGGTGCCATCGGCAATTATGTGGATCATGAAATGGTTTTGAGGATGAATCTGACTCTTTGTCCAACGGCTGTAAAGGACGTCATTACTACGGTGGATGGTACGGAGATAGCCTCCGGACCAGTAACGCATACCACCCAAGAAGTGACGCTAGTAAGTCAAGATGGACACCATGAGAAGATCGTGTTCGATGTGATCAAGGCCCCTCAGTTCCAGATTATTCTAGGAATTCCTTGGTTAGAGAAGCACAATCCTCAGATCGATTGGCGAGCAAGAACGGTTCAGTTTCCAGAATGTGTCTCTACTTGTCACCCTCGACCTGGTGTTGCACTGGCAGCAATTTGCTCGGAGGCTCCCCAGTTACCTCCTGAATACCTAGAATTCCAAGATGTTTTCCGGAAGGATCAGGCTAACTCTCTACCTCCTCATAGGTTTTATGACTGCCAGATAGACCTGATACCTGGATCTACTCCTCCTTGTAGTAGAATTTATGCCCTCACCGAGCCTGAGAATCTTCACCTCCGACAATACCTGGATCAATACCTAGCGAATGGGTTTATTCGTCCTTCCAAGTCCCCTGCTTCCTCAGCTTTGTTCTTCGTTCCAAAAAAAGAAGGGGACCTTAGAACTTGTATAGATTATCGCGCCCTGAACCAGATCACCGTTAAGAATAGATATCCGTTACCTTTGATCCCTGAACTCCTGGACCAAGTCAGAAAAGCATGCATATATACAAAGCTGGATCTTAGAGGAGCCTACCACTTGGTACGAGTAAAAGAGGGCGATGAATGGAAGACGGCCTTCCGCACCAAGTATGGGCTATTTGAATATCAGGTCATGCCCTTCGGACTTTGCAATGCCCCGGCCGCCTTTCAATATTTTATGAACGATGTCCTCAGAGAGCTCATAGATGTGTGTGTTGTTGTTTACATTGACGACATCCTCGTTTATTCTTCATCGGAAACTGAACATCGGAAACACGTGAAAATGGTCCTCGAGAGATTGCGTCAACACAAACTTTTCGCTAAGTTGGAAAAATGTGTTTTCAACGTGACTGAAGTTGAATTCTTGGGATTCATATTATCACCTAGCGGAGTGCGTATGGATTCAAAGAAGGTCGATGCAATTCTCAAATGGCCATCGCCATCCTCCGTAAAAGGTGTTCAAAGCATGTTAGGCTTCGCTAACTTTTACCGCAGGTTTATCCCCGAATTCTCTCGAATAGTCCAGCCCATCACCGCCTTGTTAAAGAAAAACAAACGTTTTGAATGTCTACCGAGGCGGAACAAGCTTTCCAGAATTTGAAGACTAGATTTATCTCTGCACCGATCTTAAAACATCCTCGCCCAGAACTCCCCTACATCGTTGAAACTGATGCTTCGAGCCTTGCCATGGGGGCAGTTCTATCACAAAAGGACCCAGTAACCAATCAGTTGCATCCCGTGGCATTTTGGTCCCGCAAATTCTCGCCTCCTGAAATCAATTACACTATTACTGATAAGGAACTTCTAGCTATCAAGTCCGCCTTCAAGGCTTGGCGGCATTATCTTCTGGGGGCCCGACACACCGTTACTGTGATTACAGATCACGGAAACCTGCAATATTTGAAAACCGCAAAAGCTCAATCCTCTAGGCAACTCCGTTGGGCACTATTCTTTGGCGAGTTTGACTTCATAATTACCTATCGACCTGGTACAAAAAACGGTAAAGCTGATGCCCTTTCTCGGATGGGAGTGGAAGAACATTTGATCAATCCTAAACCTGTACCTATCATTCCCGAACAAAGAATTCTAGGTGTAATCACCACACAATCCATAGAGGAAGTTAAGGATAAAGCCAGGCTACTGGTAACTCCAGCAGACATACAGAATTGGCATCTGCAGGGAAAGGACTTTACGGTGAAGGACAACCTATTATATTTCCAAGAACGGTTATACCTGCCCAGCACAGATTTACAGAAAAAGGTAATCTCTTGTTATCACGATTCTTTAATGGAAGGACATCCCGGTATGACCAAGACCTCGGAAAAGATCAAGCGCTACTTCTGGTGGCCGTCTTGGAAAAAAGATATCAGAGACTTTATAATGTCCTGTGGAGTATGCGTCCAAAACAAGAGTCAAAAGGAAAAACCAGCCGGCCTCTTACGCCCTATTGACATCCCGCCTCGCCCTTGGCATACGCTTTCTATGGACTTCATCACCGATCTACCTCCATGCTCCGGATACAATAAGATCCTAGTAATCGTGGACCTATTCTCCAAGATGGCGCATTTCATTCCACTCAAAGGCTTACCAACAGCAGCAACTCTGGCCCGAGAATTTCTCGAAAACATTGTCCGACTGCACGGTTTTCCTTCAGTTCTAATTTCGGATCGAGGTAGTCAATTTATTTCTCATTTTTGGCGAAGTTGCTGTCGGTCGGCTCAAATTGATGTGAGACTTTCGACCAGCCACCACCCTCAAACCGACGGACAAACCGAGAGGACCAATCAAACTCTGGAACAGTATTTGCGCTGCATGCTACAACAAACTGAAAAAACTTGGAAAGATATCCTTTGGATAGCCGAATATGCCTACAATAACTCTGTCCACTCGGGAACTGGGAAGACCCCGTTTTTTCTTTTATACGGTAGTCACCCTCGAACCTCGGAGTTGGATCCACTCCAAGATCTTGGAACACCAGCAGTAGACCACCTGCATTCTACAATCACCCAAGCCTTTAAGGAAGCCGTTTCTCACCTTCAAAGGGCTAAAGAACAATACAAGAAAGGAGCAGACCAACATCGGAAGGAAGCCCCCCAATATCAAGTAGGAGATCAAGTCTGGTTATCCACCAAATATCTACCTCTAAAAGGACCACGCACATTCAACCCAAGATACCTTGGTCCCTATTCCATCACTACCATATTAAATCCAGTAGCGGTCAAGTTGGACTTGCCCCCTCACATGAAGATACATCCGGTTTTCCACGTCTCTCTATTAAAACCCGTGCAACCTCAAACCCGACTAACTACATCTCCAAAACCTATTCTAGTTGATGGAGAACTCGAGTTTGAAGTCAAAAGCATCCTGGATTCCAAGATCTCCAAATCTAAACTATTTTACCTGATTGACTGTAAAGGCTACGGTCCCCAAGAAAGATCCTGGGAACCTGCAGAATATGTCCACGCGCCTCGTCTAATCAAAAGATTTCATCGAACATTTCCTAACAAGCCCAAACCCCCGGAGAAGCCCGGTTTGGGAGGGGCCTTGAGGGGGGGTGCTGTCATGATCTCTGCTTCCAAAAGATCAGGACTTGCCCGACTCCCTTGGAAGCAGACCCATAAACCCGGTTCCGAGTGCCAGCCAGTCCCAATTGGGACCTTTTGGACCCTGTCCTGGCGCCAGTGGCACCAGGCTCATAAAGATGCCCAGTCCCAGCGCTGGAAGCGCCGGGCTCATAATGCTTGGGTGGACTTACCTGCAGCAGACCATGCTGCTTACTTACCTGCCAGTTGAACCCCTGATCCTCTTCTGTTTGGGACTACTTTTCCTGTTGGGTGGGGCAGGAGCCACTCCCTAGGTTCAGAACACTGGAACTCTTCTGGAAAGCAGGAACTCTTTTCTTACCTAGGCGTGGCTGTGGAAGGAGACACCTAAGCACTACAGGAGGCTATTTAAACCACACCCGATGGATGAATCTTGCTTTGCGTTATTCTGCATTCTCTGCAGCAGAACGCTCATCGTGTCTTCTGCTTCTGATCCTGGGCCTAAGTGAACAAAGGCTTACCATCCTGGAATCCAGTCTTCAGCAGCACCTGTAAAGACAAAGAAAGAACAGGTTAGCACTACGGTCTTCAGTGGCAGCGCATCTCTTACCTGGTCCATCGGCTGTCACCAACGCCTCGCGCTGCATTCCGGCATCTGAAAGACAAAGGCTTACCTACTCTTCGCATGCTCCGGAGGTCTTCGCACTGCATTCCGGCATCTGAAAGACAAAAGCTTATCAGCTCTTTGCACGCTCCGGAGGCCTTCGGCGCTGCATCCCGCATCTGAAAGACAAAAGAAGGTGCGTTTAAAGACATTGGGCAACTTTATTACTCACGTGCCATTACTCCTTCCCACGCCGAATCCAGTGGGTATTCCAGCACCCTTCAGCTTCTCTAAAGCTCCAAACTTGTACCTACAAGATAAAAGGGACAGTTAGTGCGCATCCTGAAGCAGGCTACAAGCGCTTACTTACGTACTTCCAGGCGCTTCTATTCCTCACGCGGGTTCGATCCTCAACTCTCATCAGCCCGCCATCCGCCATCGCCGGAACCCTGCAAAACAAGAGATATCATTACAAAAGACTTTTAAGACATTTGAAGTGCCCAGAACTTACCGTTCGTGCAGTTAACGACGGACAGCAGTCCTCTGAGGTCAAGAGGCCTGCACCCTTATCCAGTGAAGAAACTGGTTACGGCACCCTGCCCCGAGGCAGATGGAGAGCTCGGCGTTCACTTACCTAAGGTGAGGGCGTTAACCTTTGGGGTTCTACAGGAGAAGAGAAAGGGAAGAGGAGAGAGGCACCCAATAACCCCAGTTCATTAATCCCATATTTTCTATCTGCAGACATCTTACTCTTCGAGTCAGACATACAGTGCACAGAGGTCCTGCCCAAAGAGCCAACCGTGTGTTACACATCACCTTTGAAGATACGGCATTCACCCAGTCAAGACCGGCGCCTCTGCGGGAATCAGGTGAGCGTTACAGTATCTATGTGTTGACAGCTGTCTCTATTTATCCTTTCAAATGACATCACAACAATGGGTGTATGGGCCGGCTTAACTAAACTCATCCCTGTGAACTGGGATTGGATCAGAGCCTCATCTCCGCCTTACATTCGGGTGATTGGCTGATGGCAGATGATGTCAAATTTATGGTTTGGTTTTTACAATCCTTACAAACCTCCCCTAGCCACTGGCATCAAAATCGAATTTTGTCCTAAATACATATTTACACATTTGTAACCTCTATGAAAACCACATACAAGGATTACATATATTATGGAGTATCTGTTCCTCAAAATCCCATAGCTGTGAGACCTTGTTTCGCCTTTTTGCAGCATTTTGTCCATTTTGCCATGAACACATTTTCAAATTTTTCTCCACCTTTCCAGAAATATGCATGTTTACCCTAGGAAAGTGTGTGCAAAGTTTAACAATTCTAGGCTAAACACAGTTCACATAAACCCACATATATTGCCATTCCTGTTCCGAATATGTTACACAATTCCACTACATCTTGAAATATAAAGCCGAAAATTTAGACTAACAAATCTGTCCTTTTTATATTTTTCACCATTTCTGATAGCAAATTCTAAGTCATTAAAGAAATGTTCATTATATATTCTTAGCAGCAAATGGTCATCCTTTTGTCTGTCTCTGGAGCAAGGAGTAGCCCCCACCTTTTTTTTGGATTTCCTTCTGCAGGCCAAGTTTATGACCCTCTCACACGTCCATTTCCTGGCCTGGAGGGTCTGGCATTGTTCAGTCCTGGGCTGTACACAAAAGTCTGTCCTCACCCACAATTATCATGTGTCAGTGAGTTTCTGCTGAGAGGAATGCCCTCCCCTTGGGTGAAAACCTGTGTTTCCACTCTGGCAGGCCCAGCTAACCTAAAACAAACTTGTGGCATCAGATGACATGGATAAAATACATTCTTAAATTTAAACCTGTGGGATCAAAAACAGCTGAGATCTGTGTTCCTTTCAGCAACAATCCTTTTATATTTGCTAATCTGGCAGATCTTTAGTTTTAGGCAACTTTAAACTTTAATCAGAAGAGCCCATTTGACAGGCGCTGTCACTCAGGTAGCCCAGGCTGGCTGCACACAGATTTGTGACAGGAACTGACATTCACAGGCAATCCAGTTTTGCTGAAAAATGCTTTGCTCTTGCATTTTAGGACTTTGTAAATTCACAGTGCTTCCTTAGATTAAATGAATTTTAGCACCAAGCAAGATTTTGAGTGTTGGACAGTGTTTTGCGCAGGCATTTTGGAGTTTCAGCAGCAAAGTAAACGTCATTTACAGGCACATTTTTGGAGTTTCATTTGCAAAGTGCTGCTTCTTCCTCTGTACTCCATGTTTACTTATCATGGAGTCCACTGGCACTTTTTCTGCATCATGTGCTCTGTTCCACCACACATGCTCCATGGGTGGCAGGTTGTGCAGCCATCTTTTTGTTTGTTGAAATGTGGTTTTGAAGGTTTTTGGCGCGCACAAAGGGTTTTTCCGCCATTTAGCTGTTTCTCGCACCATAGATGGCAGCGTGAAACCGGATAGTATAGCAGAGTGGGTTAATACATCCCACAATATAAGTGCTAGTGGTTAACCTGGCACGTTTAGTGCTGGTTTTAACCCCCTCTGTGTGTCCCTTATGTAAAGCACTGCACTTTTTTGATCCCCAGCTAGATTTGCACTTTAAAATTCCCAAACATACATAAAACAAAACCAAAGCCAATCGAGAAGCTGAGCTGAAGTGGTCCCATGTGTTAAAATTGCAGCAAAAATGGCTGTTTACACAATAATTTGCGGCAAAAAGGCTGTGATTTTGCTGCCGCAATCCATGTAATGGATGCGGGGGCACCCCCGCAACCCCGGACCCATTATACCATTTAAGGCGAGCAGGAGATGCCCCCGCAACCTCCACTCCCCTTAAACGGTACAATAGGTACAGCTTTACCGGATCAAACCACAGCATTTTTGCCACAATTCTGTTTACAGACACATTGTTTGACGCATTTTTATTACTGCACACCGCTGAAGGATGATGGTGGTGCTAGAGTAGTATTCAATGAAATCTGAAAACTGTAACTCTTCAGAAAATTCTCAAATCTCTTTAGACTAATGAAGGTGGGGGAGAGTAGGTGGTCATCTCTTTCTTTGAAGGAATAAATCATCAAAGATAACAATTCTCTGAAGATCAATAATCCTCCTGGCTTTTATTGCTTTGCAGCCCTATTTTAAAGAACTCAACATAATTCCCCATTGGAACGAGCAGTGAGCCTTTTCAATTATATTCAGAGGGTGGGCTCGGCAACTTAATCAATGGGTAAAGCCAGGATCACTGTTCTGCCAGGTTTGTGTAAGGATCCCTTTTTGTGTGCCTCCTACAGGCCCACCTCACCTCTTAATAATGAGGCCACTGTATTTCTATACTGTGCATACAAGAATCTGACAATATTTGTAGGTTAGTAACCTTAATCATCACAAAAGCATTATCCCATGCCAATCCCATGTATACTGAGAAAGCATTTGAACGGGTGAGAAATAAATCGGCCATGGCTTTTTATATCAATGCCAGAACAAAAATGTAAATTACTAGGTATCTCTTATAGTGATTTACTCTGTCAAGGGGAATGTGGCAGAGTTGCCCCTTTCTCCAATTTTCTTTGCACTGATGCTAGATCCCCGGGTTCAGTTGATTAGAGACAGTGGGGGAATCAGGGAAATAGAATATGCAGGTCAGACACACTAAGCCCCGTTGTTTGCTAATGAAATCCTACTTTTATTGGCATGCACTGAGAGGTTGATTCAGGCCTCCCTAGATGTATGTTTTTTTATGGACTTTAAGTTGGCCTCTGGCTCTAAGATTAATCGTGCTATACCTGAGATGTTAACTCTTACCATCGCAGCATTACAACTTGAAGTCTGACTGGTCTGACTGTTCAGATTTGCTTACTCCAAATTCAAATATCTAGGGATTTACCTGACCTGTCAACCTCAGGATATTGATGCGGCAAATTACCTGACAGTGCTTTCTAAAATTAGAGAGGAAATGTGCTCATGGAAAATATTGCCCATATTGTTTATTGTCCTGTATAGGTAGGATGATATGCATACAAATGTATATTCTTCCCATGACATATAACTTTACAATGTGATATCATGACATTTATTTGGAAAGTATCCCATCCAAAAGGAATATCAAAGAAAATACTCTATTAGCCCCTCTCGCATACAGACTTCTGCCTAAATATCATGAAGTACTATCAGGTCAACCAGATATACGTACTGGTGGACTTGCTTAATCGTAGCTCTCCCAATTTTTTTAATGTTCTGAAGAGGCATCAGTCGCAAACCACTATATTTCTTTGCACGCACCCAAGGAGTAGGCTGCTTTCAACCTATTCACTACCATTACAATGAAAACGACAAAGAACGTAGGGGACAGATTAGTGAGGTAACAGACACGTTTTCCGGGGCTAATGAAGCACATACATGGAAATTCACCGTTTACACCTGTTTATAGAGACAGAGGGTTTTATTAGTGGCTTTCTTTTGGCTGTGAGTTTAAAGATACTGATGGCATACCGAATCCGCCATCTTGCAAATGGATAATTCTCTACTGTGAAAGGTATAGTGAGCTAAAATGTGGTTGTAGACCCTTTTGAGAGGACACCTTGCCAGAGAACAGGCTATTTGGCTGTGTTTGTTCTCAGTAGAGGGGCTCCCAGACCTTTTTTTGAATTTGTTTGCAAATTTTCGTTTCATCCTAAGTTACCCATGGTGACCCAGACGTGGGCCCCTTGCTCACTGTGTTTTGAGAGGCACAGTTTTACCACACTGATAGGCCGAATAGGCAAAAACACGTGCCTGGGGTTGCTGTTGGTACTCTTGATCAGTGGAGATTTGGCTCAATTTCGGTGCTGGACTGCCCAGTGGGTGGGACCAGACTGATATGCAAATGTATATTTCTCCTCTGTGAATGGTACAGTGAGCTGACACGTGGCTGTAAACCCTCCCGAGTGTGCTCCTTCCCAGAGAACAGGTTACTTGGCTGTGTTCGTTCTCAGTAGAGGGGCTCCCAGACCCTTTTTTAGATACTTATCAAGTCTCAGATCTTTCAAAGAACATCACAATGTAATCATCACAATATATTGAGTACGTTTTTTATTATTTTGCTGACTACAGGGTGGAGGATTGTTTAGTGACCATCAGATCACCCACTGGATCAGCCTGTGGATAAAAACAAATATAATGGGCCTCGTTACGTGTTTGCTGGTATCCTTCCAATATATCTGGCTGGATACCAGCCAACGGTAATACTGTTACCGGCACTTGGTCTGCCGGTATTACCAGCAAATTGCAAGTGCCGGCAAAGGTGGCCATTCCCCATTCCATGGAGTCCCATAGGACTCCAACGGGGGATTCCAAGTATTACTGGCACCAGTAATACCAGTGCCAGTAATACCGACTGTTTGTTGGCAGTGGGGTGCCTGACTTACCTCCAGCTCTTTGCTGGAGGTAAATCAGGCCACCCACTGGCAAACGTGTACTCTGCCAGTCTGTGAACGTGCCATAAATGGAATTTCTGGCACGTTAATTCCAGACCAGCAGGGTTGTAATGATGGTCAATATGTTTGTTTACAAAAATACGTTGCAATCACCAACATGGTGCAGTAATAGGTAAGCACTATTTAATAGGAATGGGCAACAGGAAGTGGTGGAAGCACTTATGTATATTTACAGACATATTTTCTCTTATTTATGACACAGTTTGTACGGGAAGCACTTATATATGTTTTCAGGCATATATTATTTTATTTAGGACACAGTATGCACCAATACCTGTTTATATCTCTATGTAACAGACATATAAAGATCAACACATATAAAGAAAGACCTTCAAAATAAATTAGATAGCACAACATTGGATTCTTTATATGCCTTCATTTTTTAAATCTTCTCAAAACAATGCACTGTTACAATGCTTTTTTTAAATCTCAAATAAGAATTAATCAGGGTGTCAAATAGGGTTGAATGTGATCTTATACTTTTCTGCATACCATGTGATTGCCAGGATAGGTTTTGAGCTCTGATGACTGTACATACTATAACACCTTTTTCTGAGAATCTTATCTTCAATCAGTATGTATTGAAAGGAGATCATTCACAATGAGCTGTACTCATTATGATAGAAAAATATATATTTTTCTTCTTTTGCCTTTGTTTTATCCTTATCTGTGCTTTTGAGTCTTTGCATTGATAATGTATGGTGCCATATCTGCATAAATGCTATAATTGTTAACAGAATGCAGTTTTATCATGTACAATACAGCCTTGAAAAAGCCTGGGATGGGCAAACACATGTTGGCCTTTAAAGAGACTTGAAATGTGATCTATTTCTTTACTAATAGCTTCATCAAGGCAAAAACGACATTTGAATTATGATTTGTAACTTAATTAGTAATTAAATTAAAGGTATTTGATATATGGTAAATGTGTTGCTCTCTAGATACTCAAAAATCAAGGAAGATATCTAACACAAGTTATATATTGCAACACACCATTATGTAAATACTTAAGGTAATTCATGGATTGGGTAGAGCACATGTGAGTTGGAAGTTCAAACAATCGAATACAAATTAGGCCTATGATAAATAAAATTAGAAAGGCCTTCCTGGCAAGAGAAAGAGAAACAATCCTGCCTTTTGCTTGCTGTTATGACAAAAAGGGACTCCTGTCAAACTGTGCAGAATGCCTGAATTTTGTAAATATGGTGGAAATGACTTTTGGATCACCATTATTTCAATGAATGAACCCTGCTACATTTGAAAGGTAGGCCCAGGACTGAAGTAATTATTTCCCCATGGAATGAAAGTCTTCAAGAACTGGACTTCTTCACGTGCTCTTATAATGTGGGTAGCATGTGTACAGATGATGACCTTGCATAATAGTTGCATTCCCAGTCCAAATGTGATTAATCCATATGTAACATGCTCCCTTATCCTGCCATGTTAGTAATTCATGTCAAACTATATTGTGTTAAAACTTAAGAATAGGACTGAGCTTCATTTTGCTGTGCCATTGACATTGAAAAGGAAGGTCAGCATTGCATAAATGCAGAAATGAAACCAAGAAGGGCTGAAAAGAAAGAACAGAATCAAAATTATATTTAAGTTTCAGTTCTCACTTGGAAGGCATGATGAAGAGCCCACAGCTCTCCAAGAGGTTGGAACCTGTTAGAAAATTATTACAAGTAATGGTCAGGCCAGGTGGCTTTAGGCCACCCACAAGAAATGCTTCTCCATTGTGTGGAAGACAGGTTTTTAAAGGAGATAAGCATGTACATTTACTTCAGGCATGCTCTGTTGACATAAGGATTTGGCTTTAAAGACGGTCTGTTATATGCTTTACTTCACATAAACTCAGAAAAATACATTAACTCAAGATGTCAACAGTAAGGTGACTGACATTCAGATGCCCTCCCAAAAATATGCACACAAAGGGGCATTCACTTTGCAAAGTGATAACATGGAAAGGGAATACTTAGGTGGCATGCTGTCACTGCCCTCCGGTGGGGGACATTTTTAATTGCACAATAGAATATTAAAGGCATTTACATGAGAAAAGGTAACATTAAAATGTATCATCACAAAATTAATCGGTACATCACCATGCAATCACCAATTGAGTTGAAATTTGTATATGTCATAGCCAGAATAAATACTTATCAGATTCTATAATAAAAACGATATTTTGCTGCATTATAAATGGACCAAAACGTGTAGAAATGTGTGTAATTATCAAATTTCATTGCACAATAGTCATTAACATCTCTAAATGTTTTCCTCGATCTGCAGAATCTGTAAATAGATGTTTTCTCATTCTGCTATATGGTAATATATATTTATGCATGAAAACAAAATAGTCATGTTTTTTAAAAACAGCAACTTTTCCCTCCCACATGTCTGGAAAACCACTCTCTGTGACAAGGCATGGGTGAGGTTAGAGGGAGATATAATGGCAAACACATAGGAAACTACCATAAAATATTGGATGAAGAAGATTTAGAATGGAACCAAACCGGAGATTGGAGAGCAGAAGTACTAACTCTACCCAGAGGGTTGACCTGTCCATTGAGAGAAGGACAGAAAAGCCCATAGAAGGAAGCCCCGTCTGTGCTTGGGGATTGGTTTCCAAATAAGCCATCTGAATTCAGGGTTTGCTGTAGGAATGATGTCCAGCTGGCTGGGTTCCCTGCTTGTTCTCTCAAAACCACAACTTACATCTGGAAAGGTAAATCAACCCCAATCCTTAAAATTTCCAAATGAATCAGGGTATAATCTGGGAGGATAAAGGCAGGAGAATTGCAGAGAAATGCAATTTGAAGACAGGAGCACAAGTGTTCGGGTTTCTACTTCATGTGGTCCTCTAATTACATTGAAAATCAAGTGAAATGTGGCTTATTTAAGGCTCAATCCACTTTGCAGTAAAAAACAAAATCCAAATCTGAAGACATTTTGGCTGCCAATTTAAAGTGGAGGTTGTCTTTTAAAGTTAAGTCACATTTGCAAATATAGTTAGTGGTTGAAGCCGGTGGTGAGTCATTTAGATCATAATAGAATCATGACACACTATCGTCTAAGAGACATCATGCAGTTAATCCCACTAGTGGACAACCTTGCCTTTGAATGCTTAGGCAGAGGCAGGTGTAATGTGGGAGCGAAGGGGGTCTTCAACTAATTTTCTGTTACTAGAGAATAGTACATCCCCAGCCCAAAAACAGAAAGCGACTCAAAGCATCATATGCAGGCAGGCCTCTTTAAAACCAGGCATGCACCCAGATTAAAAGGATTACATTCATGTTCAAGCAAAGCCATACACACACATATTCGTACAGATTGAAAGCAGGTATATTGAGAATCCACTATGCATGTGAATTCAGAACAGGGTAAATAAAATCTAACTGATAGGAATGTATGTATGAAAGCCTTTATGTTTAATATACATGGCTTACACATAATTCAAACATTTACAACTTCACTCTTGTACAGAGGAGTTAAGTGAAAAAAATGAATTATTCTGAATTAAGTCATTTTACTCTGAAACCATACTTGTCTTGATGCTTGAGAAAAATATGTATTAGGAAAAGTAATTGATATGATATGATAGGTTATTTATAACGCACTTGATACCCAGAGGTTTCTAAGCGCAGACCCCGGGGATCAAACCTTTGGTGCTCTGTGTCATCTTGCTTCCAAGGCGAGCACGTTGCCCCTGGGCTATCCTCCCGATTGATAAATGTGTTAGGCAGCTCCTCCCTGGTACCATACTTGTCTTGATACTAGAGAAAATCAAGTGCTAATAGATTGCTCAGATAGATCCATACCCTTATATCTTTTGAAACGCTACCCAAAGGTAATCCATGCGGAAAGACTGAGGAAAAAGAAATAGAAGTATATAGGTCTAGTATTTGTAGAATCTAATGTATATGGAATATAGGGTGAATGTTTGAAAGTGGGTGCCTTTGTGTACTTTTCATAGTGAGTTTCATATAGGCAGGTAAAGTTTAGTATTGTTAAAGTATTTATTTTGGATACCTATAATATTGTAGTGTTCTTCAGGGTGAAGCCAGTTAGTTGAAAATACTTATTCTTTTAAATACATTTTGATTTTTGTCTACCTCGCTGTCTGTTCTTTGCCATGAATTGTGGGGCTGGGGTATCATAAATGGGAATATTAGATTGGTGTGTTACATCTGTGTGAGCCAACATTCAAAAATATAATTCTCTCAAGATGCATGGGGGTATCGTTGTGCCAGGACAATAGGTTGATGACATGACGATGTACATGCATTAATGTATTGAGTAACACAGAATGTGCACAGAGAGCATGGAATAAGATGGTCCCTTTTCTATGGTCCCATGGAATGTATAGCCAGTGTTGATGATTTTGCATTTAGAATTGAAAGTCAGAATGTGTTTTTATTTTTTAGAAAAGTTATTGTCTATGCTGATTGAATCACAGGATGTCAGGGCAGATTTGGTTGTAGCAATCGGCTAGGCGATATCCAGATATTTCTTGCACAGTCAAAGGAAGGCACAGGATTTAGAAACATGGAAGTCAGAAATGAAACACATACATTGAAGTGAGTTCCCAGATATTTGGGTATCAGGTAATATTATCCCCACCAAAAATATTGCTGTATATATGGTTGTCGGGAACGGCCATAGGCGATATTTTTGGTGGGGATAATATTAGGAGCGGGGGTTGCAGGGTTGTCCCCCGCTCCTTTTGAAATAATACAGAGGTTGCGGGGGTGTGCCCCACAGGTTCCATGCATTAATATCACCGCAAAAATATGGCGATATTTTTGTAGGGCAATATTTTTGCAGGGATATTAACACATGGAACCAATATTTGTACACAGCAGGGTCCACTAGATGTCACCCTCCACAAATGGTATCTGACTTCCACAAATTCTGAGGAATAACAGAATCTTGTGAACCTTTCTGCATGCCTTTTCTTTTACCTTCAAATAACGAAAAATAGATTGGCAGGAAGTTCACATGAGTTGCACTGTGTTACACAAAATACACACGAGGCCTCTGCAGAATTAGACTTTGTGCAAAAAAAAACAAAGAGCGCTTAGAGGCTGAACCCGCAAACCTTAATGAAATGCATAATCAATTTCTACTGGCACATGATGAATTAATGGCCAAAATAACACTATGAGCTATGTTTACTAATAGCGTATAAGACAACATTGTGAATATAAAAACCCAAATGAAACATTGTCAAGATATAAATGCAAAACTTGCAAAGACAGACATTGACTCACAGACATAATTGGATCAGATACATATAGTGATATCAAAATCATTAAGAAGCAAAGAGCTCAGTTAACTCAGGAAAAAGATCCTGCTATTCAGAAAGTACACCAGTTTACCTTGTAACTGACACATGCTCAATTGCAAGATAGTCAGAGGAAAGCTCTGGTGCAAGATAAAGTGCATAGAGTAGAACACAAGTATCAATGAAAGAAAGCATATAGGTACTAGCAGAAAATCTGGATGATGCTAAGCCAGAACACCTAAAGGAAGAATTAAACAGCTGGTCATATCAGTCATGATATGTCAGCAGATGAAACACACATTTACCAACAACAAAGAGACTCACAACAGATGGAATAGCAGAATATGAAAGAAGCATTATCTTCCAAAACCAAGGCATTTGACACAGGTCAGGTTAGTTTGAATAAATATATGGAACAGCAAGTACGAAGTAAGCAGCAGATCATAATGCTAGATTTTTCAAGAAATTAAAGATGTCCGGGTGACTATGGAGTCGCAGTCTAAAACATGCAGACAGATCAGTTTCATGGAGGAGGAGAGGTTGCCTACACCCCTTGACACTATCTCTTCATTGTCAAAAGCTTCCCTGCGTCAAGCAGGTCATTTTAGCACAACTAGCCATATGCAAGAAGGGGGCGCCGGACACACTCTCCCTTTTTCCCTAAACTCGCCCAGATACAGAGAAAGACCTAATTTCCCTGTCAGATACAGAGGAATATAGAGAAATGCAGGAAGGAGGATAGGTGAGTGGCACACTTAACATGTCAGGGGTGGACAGGAGAGGGAGCGAGAGTACACCCAAAGAGAGTTAGGGAGTCACGATATAAAAATGAGTTAAGGGAGCAAGAACTACAGCATGTGATTAAACAGAGAGGTAATTTAGCCCACTTGGCTAACATTGAAAGACAGAAAATGGAACATAAAAAGAGCATTTTAAAAGTGCCTATTCATGCTAGCGACCCTGGTAAAGCGCCAGAACCAATAGGTAGATGGAGAAATACTGAGTTTACATACCATGCTATCCAGCTCCTCAGAAACCATCTGAGGCCCAGAAACCAGAAGAACAATGGAAAAGAGAAATGAGAGAGGATCACCAGTATCGCCCCAGTAGGCAACCTCCTTATAGTCATAACGACAAACAGGGAAATATGCAAATAGGCAAGGGGTTTCAAGAAGTGCCTCTGATTCTGAAGAGGGAAACTGGATTCAAGTAAAGAGACATAGAAAAAGAAAACCACAATCACAGTTAGTGAAAACCCACATCAAACAGATTGAGCTGTTAAAAAGCGTTATTACCCTGTACCATGAGAATGCTAAATATTCTATTTGGGAACATCTACAAATGTATGAATAGATGATGGCATCATTCGGACTGAAGAATGATGAAAATAACATGCACTTTGTAAAATGGACATTCTCTCCAGAATTATCTAGTTTCTTTGCTGGGCTGGGATATCAAAATCATTACAAATGGTCCTCTTGCAAAGGCCGCCATCATTAAATATTTTTCAACTTATAGAAACCACAATAAGCCCGCAAGGCAGCCTATAGTTTAATATGTGCTGAGGATCACTCTCTAAGGGAGTCTGCTCAAGAACTCAAGCACGTGTTTGCCCAGATTTATTGACATGTCCATGCTGACAGTTGAGAATTCAAAACCACATTCTTCCATGCCCTTCCAAAATAAATAGTGACTCAGTGCGTGATTTTGATGACTCGATAACCCTTGAGTGGATAATCACACCGACGGCAAGGATCTATAAAGTACAGAATCCAACTACACCCAGAAACAAGGAAAATAACCCCAAGCACATGCTCCATTACGGTAACTGAGGTGAAAAGTATCCTCAGTTGGACTTGGAGGCAGTGGGGCAAAGATTTATTCTTCTGATGTTAAAGAGCCTAACAGGCAGAGAAGACGCTCTGTTCAAAGCCAGAAAATTAGTTTGCCACTTGGCATGCAAAATACTGACCCTACAAAAAAGTATGTTCCTCCCACAGATAGAAATATTCATAATCCAGGAAAAAAATTCATTAGGAAATGCTAACCAGAGTTTTGCATTGGAGAGAAGACAATCACCAACTTCTAGAACCAAACACCAAGACAATTATTCTCACCCTCCTAGTTCCTAGGCCCCAGGATAACAGACTTCAGTACCAGGGTGAGTGGAGGTACAACAATACCTACAACAATATTTATCAGAATTACACCTCTGGAAGAGACAGTTACCCTTATAGAGAAGATCAGAGATGTGAACAAAGAAGACCACATAGTCAGAAAGTGGAGAGAGATTCTCACAACTGGAGCAAAAGGTCATGCAACTGACAGACAGATTTGGTCAGAACAGAGAATATGCATGAAAAGAAGTCCAACAAAGGACCTAAATGAAAAGAGAGTAACAGAGAAACCCCTGGACATGAGACCCAAGATGAACAGAACCCTATACTTTTGACAGAAACCCCCAAAACAAAAGGATATTTCTCCTGCATTAAGTGTCTCTACGCCTAGCAATCCAAGCAGTAGCAGTGACCTGGAGCCCACTGAAAAGGGGGAAGTCCTTATGTAATCTCAAAATGGTATTTTCGCCCTCCAGAGTCCCTGACTAACCCACATGAACTTGACCCTGAGGAGAATGCCCACAAGGAGACTGCTCAAGGTCAATCTTATGAAATCCCAACTATTTAACAAATTAAATCTGCATTACCCACTAACTCACACGTTCTCTGTAAGTTACAGATGCGTTCTCTGTAAGTTACAGATGATAGATGAAAGGTTTCACATGCCTGCTCAAGTACAGGGGAAGTGCGACTTAATGGCTCTCATAGATGCAGGATCATAAGTGAACTTGATATCAAGAGAAGTACTTGAAGGTCTTAACCAAGGAAGAGTGAAAAGTCACCTTGGAGACCTTCACAATTTTGACGAGAACCAGATCTTGGTAGGTGGGTTTACTGAAATCAAAATAGGGCGACATAGACTTGCCCATCCCCAACCCCCAAGTGACAGTCATGGCTTCCCAGAGTACACCAGTTTTACTAGGAAATACTATTTACTTTGGAGGCTTTCACCTCTGATAGAATGTGTGAACCAGGTCCACGCCACCCGATCAAACTAAAAATAAGTGCCAATTATGAGAGTTTGAATGGTACCTGTCATTTCATGGAAAAACATCCTGATCGAGTAGAAATCCTTTTACAAAATACTCAAGACCCAGTCTTCCCTATTATATCTGTGAAAGAACAAGATGGAAGTGAAGGAACTTCTACTGAACCCTTAAAAATAAATATTCCAGGGGCATGGCTAGCAGCGCCGACGATGCTGAGGCGTTGCTAATGGCCTGCACATGAGGCCCACTTTCGAAGCATCTTTTAACACTTCCATGTTGCATTCTGGGAGCGGAACAAGAGGATGGCATCAGCAGCAGGCATCGGGGATGAAGTGGATGAAGTTTTGTAGCCTGTAACCTCTGGGAAAAAATCTAACAGACAGGGTCCTGCACTGTCCGTGGACAAGAGAGTGCTCGCAAGATGGCGGGCGCAACTCCCCCAACATCAGGAAGCACCGTCATTCAGGAGGTTAGGGCTCATATCGCCCCACCGCATATCAGGAGAAGCTGAATAATAGCACTGCACAGGAGCCGTGAGCAGAGCACTGGCCGGGAGGCAGTGTTGCGAGCAAGCCCTCGCCTAAGGTGAGGGGATACAGCCTGAAGTGGCATGGAAGTGAGGAACTGAGGTGAAGGGAAAGCATTTGCGCACCCAGCCGAGCCCATCCAGAGAACAAAAAGAAGGGGAGAGGGAGAACATTGCACCCTTGGAAGCCCCGCTAGGGGGGCTAGTCTAAATTATCCCTACTGCCTGGGAGGCGCTACAAAGCTGAGCTTGTTGCCGGGGGTGGACCCGGAGTGGAGGCTCAGAGGAGGCGGGTTGCCAGTAGCAGATAACAGACGGGGAGCCAGAGGGCCCACGTAGCGTGACAGGGCCAAGGCTTCATGACGCTTGGGCCCAAAGCAAGATAAGTGAGCCGTTCATCAGGGAAAATCTCCTGAGCCCCGGGACAACAACGCAGTGGGACTTGAACGAACCAGATAGAAAGGGGCACTGATCTCCTGTCACCATGCCAGACACGCGAAGACCTCAAAAACCATCGACATTGACACTATGCTGCTTCCAGCACACAAGAGGAAGAAAGTAGAGGCTCTGAGGTCTTCACCCCAATTGCCAGATCACCTTAGTGGGCAGCTGGCCACCAAGGAAGACATCCAAGTTTCATTGTGGACATTAAAACTGAATTTCATCACTGCATGTCCGAAATCTCATCTAAACTGGACATGCTCGACCAGAGGGTCGTGGAAGCGGACCACAGTCAATGTTATCTCTGTTTTTGTTTCATTACATAATACATTTTAGGAACTGATTTTGATGAAATGTGTATTAGAAATGTGTAGAAATGTGTAGACTGTAACTTATAACCCAATATCTGCCTTACCTGAATACTCCACTGGAGTGTGTAGCCTGAATGCTGCACTGCTCTTGGAAATAGAAAGGAATCTTATGGCACTACAATTCCCAGGTGATTTTGTAGTTCCCGCAGGTATTTGTTTTCCGATTGGCAGGACAGTGCTGGCATGACAACATCAAGCCGGTTTGTGGCAGTCCGTGGCGTACGTGTGTACTCAGAAAACGCTAGTCATACCAATATCGGTAAGTCATTAGGGATACTAGCTGCCTAGAGTGAATGTTTGTGTTGTGTCACACCATACAAATATTAGGATGAGCTATTTGTACTCACGAGATGCTTTACTTCTCCTCAGGGATACAAGTCAAGGCTTTCTGTCACTCCACACTCTTAATAAAATCAGAGATGCTAATATTATTTGGAAATCGATAGCCTCTACTCCCTTTATTACAGCTCTTGTTGGTCTAACATATAAAGTAGCTCTGATTAATGCCA
The DNA here is from genome assembly GCF_040938575.1 of Ambystoma mexicanum. NCBI lineage: Eukaryota > Metazoa > Chordata > Amphibia > Caudata > Ambystomatidae > Ambystoma > Ambystoma mexicanum. Next base: position 744,965,679 of record NC_090927.1, on the reverse strand, counting down.
GGTTAGCCATTAAGAATGCAGTTGCGATTATTGGCTTCATCGAGGCACATGATATTGATATTCAAATTATTACAGAGTCTTGTTTTACTGACTCTTGTCAGCCATACTATCACCTACTGGTATCACATAAGTACAGGACAAAATGGCTCAATAGAGAGCAACATAGAGGAGGCGGGGTTGCCATTATCTATAAAGACAACATTGACTTGCAAAATATCTTTACTCTGAAATGGGACAGTGCCTCGCAGGTATTGGCATGCTCCTACCAATTTTCCCCCAATGTGTCCCTTAAAATTATTCTATGCTACAGTACCCCGGGATCGGCCACTGTATTTTTAGATACTATGGACACTTATCCAAGGGCGGAAGCTAGCAATCAGCCAAATCTTATTATTCAGGGAGATCTAAATATATGGTGTAATGAGCCAGATAAAAATGATTGTATACACCTAAAAGATATTCTGGACTCACATAATCTCCACCTGCTAGCGGATCTCCCTACACATTCAAACAGACATTGTTTAGACCCTGTATTGTTTAGAGAGCTTCATTTGAAGGATGCGGAAATTGAACCAGTTAGTTTGTCAGATCATTTTATAGTCCAGTTTAGCTGGACCATAGAACCCAATATAAACAAAAGTAGGAAAACATGTACTACAGAACCCCAAACCATAAAAAAGATTTGGACCGTGTCTCTGGCACCGACTTAATGATTCATATACCTATGACATATGATACAACAGGGGGCGGTGAGGACCATACAAGTCTGATAAGCCAATTACTGGTGAGTTGCGATATTATGTCACCTGTAAAAAATATGAAAATAACTATTAGGAAAGGGAATCAGTAGTTTAGTGAAAAACTGAAAAAATGTCAAAGCCAATATCGAAAAATGGAAAATAAATGGCATCTGACCATAGCTGTTGAAAATCATATAACAGTTAAATCAGTTCTAAAATATATAAACATGAGATTATGCAGGCAAAACCACAAAATCTACAGAAGAAAATTAATTTGACAGTAAATAGGCCAAAATAACTTTTTATGGCTATCAGGAATTTAGCGAACCCTGATTGCTTAAATACAAATCGTGCCGGCCTCCATTATTTGCCATGAGGTCCAAGCATTCCAAAATGGCCGCTCTCTTCCACGAGGAGCACCCATACAAGGTGTAACCCTTTCCTTCCATCACCGGTCACCCTGATTGGCTAAGCAGCGACACTTAAGAGCCAATACGAGGCCGGCAGGCGAGCGCCGGCCCACCTTCAAAGGCACAACATCTAAGGCACACTTCCCTGTCGTGAGCCTGTCTGGAGCCGTTCGGAGCCCAGGGCCACGAGCCTTACACCTCTCACTCCCCTACCCCTGGATCATCTGCACCTGCGGCCAACCCTGATCCCAGTCTCCTTATAATTGCTTCATCGCTCTACACATTGCACCTGACTGACAACGAACTTTGAGGCACTTAAGAACTTCTATGCTACCACCCACTAGACCGTGATCCGTCCTTCATTCTCCTTCTATAGCCAAGTGCCTGATATCACCCCTCTGTATATCTGTAACCTAAAACATGTAATTCTCGTCTAGTCACTATGCGTGTGGTATCTTCCGTCACCACGTGTCTAACGTGCCTGCCAGTACTTGGCAGAACCATACTTAGGCGCTGTGCTTCTTTTACTGTGCTGTCCACTTGCCAATCATTGCGGCTGCAATTGTACACATTGTATGTATGGTGAGCGCCTTCTGCACACGGCACACCTGCAGTGCACGACTTCTGTGCACATATGGCACCTTTCCTTACTGTTTAATCGTATGCTCATCGTAATTACCACAGCTCAACCTATCTATGCTGTGGATGTTGTTGATTGAGTCTCATTTTCAGTGACCACTATCAGGCTCTATCAGTGTACTCTGTAGTCGATCACTGCTACACCACTCACCCTTCCTCTTCCCCTCTACATCCAGGTGCTGTGCCACCAGATCTTAATTTACATGGCCCCTATCATGGCTATATGTGTTACCTTGCTTTCTAAATTATGTCATTTGAAACTCGGATGTTAGCTATGTCGTTATTGAGTTTAATTATGCACTAGAACTACAGTGCCTCCCCACGTACTCTCAGGCCAATAGATACATCTCATCTACAGTTGCTATCTTCAGTGCACTGAGTCTAACTGCCCCTAAGAATTGTTGTTTTTGCCCAAATGTATTATCTTGTAGCATTGCTGATTTTAGGCTAACTGCATTATTTCGTATTTAGATGCTACCCCTAGTGCTTTGAACCCAAGTGCCTGTACTATTGCTGATTTTAGGCTAACTGCATTATTTCGAGTTTATATGCTACCCCCAGTGCTTTGAACCCAATTGCCTTGTACTATTGCTGATTTTAGGCTAACTGCATTATTTTGAATTTAGATGCTACCCCCAGTGCTTTGAACCCAAGTGCCTGTACTATTGCTGATTTTAGGCTAACTGGATTACTTCAAATTTAGATGCTACCCCCAGTGCTTTGAACCCAATTGCCTTGGACTATTGCTGATTTTAGGCTAACTGCATTATTTCGCATTTAGATGCTACCCCCAGTGCTTTGAACCTAATTGCCTTGTACTATTGCTGATTTTAGGCTAACTGCATTATTTCGCATTTAGATGCTACCCCCAGTGCTTTGAACCTAATTGCCTTGTACTATTGCTGATTTTAGACTAACTGCAGTATTTCACATTTAGAAGCTACCAACACTACCTGTGCATCTAACAGTGTGCTAGAACCCAGACATTGCTACCTTAACCACCACCCCTCCCCTGGTACCACACCTTACGCCTCACGCTAACTACCAGGCCACGACATGCGGTCGATGCCTTCTGCCAGCCTCTACCTCGCCCACATAGTCCTTTTAGGAACCCTATCCTTTACTGCAGGCACCCACCCTGCCAGCATCTTTAAGACACACCACACTTACATCCATAATCTCCAAATCACCCCTCCCTCCACCATGCTCCTCTGCTCAGACCTTCCCTCGAATCCTTACCTCAATGACCCAGCTCTGTGGCTTAAGCACTTTGCCACCAAACCTACACCAAATCTTCCATGTACATTACAACACAGGAATATCAGACTTAGATCTAGACTGCCACGACCACCCTGCCCATTCCACAGCCCAACCTACCCCTGGCACCTAACCCCCCTCGTCCACCTCACCTACCTTAGCGCTCAAGGGAGCCCTTATCAATGCAAGATCCCTTACGGCTCATGCCCTCCACATCACAGGCCTCATCACTGTCCAAAACCTTGACTTCCTAGCCATTTCTGAAACCTGGCTACATGATGCTTCTGGCCCACTCCTCACCCTATCCATACCTAAGGGTTATGCCATTATTAGAAACGACCGACATTCCAACCTGTCTAAAGGAGGTGGAGTTGCTTTCATACATAGTGACAAGATCACCATAAGAGTTGCCGCCAATACACCATTCAGTTCTGCAGAATCACTATCAGTGAAAATATCCCTCTCTCCTACTAACACAGCAACACTCCACCTTATATACAGACCTCCAGGTCCACTGGGCTCATTCACTGATGATGTTGCATCCACCCTATCAGCTAACACCAAGCCTAATTCCCAGTTATTGCTACTAGGTGACCTCAACCTTGGCCTTTCCGATCTTAAGGACCACATGGCTACTGAAGTTGCCACCACCTTCTCCAACCTAGGCTTCCAGCAGCGCATTTGTGATGCTACACACAAGGGTAGAACGATCGACTGGTTAGCTGACCTTAATTGTAACACCAATGTCATCTCCAACACTGCTTGCGCCTGGTCTGACCATCATGTCATTACCTTCCTCCTGCCAGCCACCAACCCTCAGCCCACACCCACCATAGTCCCCGCCATACCCACCAGAAATAAAAAGAACATTACCAGGTAGAAACTGTTTCCTCTCATCCTCCCTTGCCTGAACACCTTTGCCTTGCAGCACAAGTGCAAGGACCCTACCGTCTTAGTAGACGCCTTTAACAGCGCGATGATCAAAGCCATCGAGAGCATAGCCCTGCTAAAAACCCGCAAAGCCAAACAACAGTCCCACCTGAACTCCTGGCTCACCCCGCAGCTTAACGTTCTGCGCAAAGAAAAGCGCAAGGCTGAAGCACTATGGAAAAGTCATCCCAGCTCAGCCAATGAAGCCTCCCTCCTGATCACCTCACTCAATTATAAGGAAGCCATCCTTAAAGCCCAGCTCAGCCAATGAAGCCTCCCTCCTGATCACCTCACTCAATTATAAGGAAGCCATCCTTAAAGCCAAAAAAGAGACATATAACGCACGCATATCCCAAGCAGAATCCAACACAAGAGAATTATTCAAAATTCTCAAAGAATTAGAATCCCCCTCACCTGCCCCTAACGTGTGCACCAAAGACAGCACCTGGTGCAACAATATACAAAATGCACTTCTCAACAAATTAACCACTCTGCAATCCGAAATCAACGCCAAGCAAAACTCCCTCCAGACTCCTCTATTTAGCAATACCTTGCCACCTAAAATAACCACCCCTGATTTTCCTGTGCCGTTCAGCTTCACACCGCTCACCGCCCTTGAGGTTGAAAAAATCATCTGCAACCTAAAACCCTCCAATTGCCAAGGGGACGCTTGTCCAGCTCCAATCATTAAGGAATCAGCCCATGACCTCGCTCCTTTCATTACTACTTTTATCAAATCCTCATTTCAATCAGGAGTGGTCCCCAACAACTTGAAGGATGCGTGGGTCATCCCTCTTTTAAAAAAAACAACTTTAGATCCCGAGGTCCCAACCAACTACAGGCCCATCACGACGGTCCCATTTCTGCTATAAATCTTAGATAGAGCAGCGTATCTTCAGATACAGAATTACTTGGAAACTAACAATCTTCTAGGCACTAGACAATCCGGCTTTAGACCTTAGCATGGTACGGAGACTGCCCTACTAGATCTCAAAACCCAAATTGAGGACCTTAAAGACAAAGGTAAAGTAGCCCTGCTACTACTACTAGACTTATCTGCTGCCTTCGACTTGGTCAACCACCAAATCCTCTGTCATCATCTGAAAACTGCAGCCCACTTCTCCGACAATGCCACTAACTGGATTACATCATTCCTTGATAACAGACACATGAGGGTTTTCTCCCCAACCTCCTCTGCCGACCCTGTGCCAGTCCCTTGCGGGGTCCCCCAAGGATCGTGCGTATCCCCCACCCTCTACAATGTTTTCACTAAACCCCTGTTCGATGTGCTTGACTATCTGGGTGTCACCTACACTAATTATGCCGATGACACCCAGATACTCATCCCCATCACAGGCGTTTACACGGTAGACTCGAAATCCTTAAATGACATATACCATGTCATACAAACCTGGATGGCACAACAAGAGCTCTGTCTTAATGACGATAAAACAGAGCTCCTCATCCTAGGTACACAGCAAAGACTTAACAATGGTAATTCCATAAAAGTCTCCAAAGATACCAAAACTCTAGGAATCTACCTGGACTCCACTCTCTCCCTCCACAGACAAACTAATGCAGTTGCTGCCGCCTCTGCTTACACCTGCAAGCTGATCACTGCTTGTCGCCCTTTTCTCTCCACTCATAACTGCACAATCCTTGCTAGGACTTTGGTCATGTCCAAGCTGGACTATTGTAATGCACTATACCAAGGCACCAATCAACGTAACCTAGAAAAACACCAGATTATACAAAATAACGCCATCAGAGTAGCCCTCAATATCCCTAGATCAGCCCACATCTCGGAAACTAGGAAGAACCTTCACTGGCTGTCAGTCCCCCAAAGGATCTCACTAAAATCGCTTGCCTTGACCTACAAATGCATGAATAACCAGGCCCCCATCTATCTCTCCTCACAGTTCCCGCAGTACACCCCATCTCGATCTCTAAGGTCTACCCTTAGCCAGAGCCTACTGAACCCCAGATACAAGCTCCAAACAGCCGGCGGGTCCAGTTTCCCAGTCCTGGCAGTCCTGGCAGCCAAACTGTGGAACTCTGTCCCTCTTACTATCAGAAACCTGCCTTCCCTGAACTCATTCAAACACAAAGCCAAACTCTGGCTAGTCACCTCAGACGACCAAACTTCACTCTGAATACTTGATTACCTATGTATTTCTGTCTATACCTCTAACATGTTCTGATTACTCTGTTCAATTCAAATGTTTACTTGTAATGTCATATTGTTATGTAACCACTGCCTCTAAGATATGCGCCCGGTAGCCTTCGGGCCTGGTTTTGCGCTATACAAATAGAATAAATACAAATACGAATACATGTTTGCTTCCCAGTGAGAAGATGGCTATTGAATTTAATAGTTTTTTTATCAACAAAATTGATCAGATCAGAGTGAATATCGATGCTAAATTGATTTTAACTCCACCCTCTACTGAGTCTCTCGGACTCTTGAACTCTTGGAGTTCAACTTTTCACCAGTGGGAAAAGAAACTGTTAAGAAACTTCTTTGTGCCCTTAAAGGGGAAGTTCGTTCAATAATGTTATTGTCCCGATCGTTCAGGCATGTATTTTTAAGCATACTGTAATCGATCTTTACATTTTTTCTATGCATCTTACTTTAGTTTTCCCCACTTTTACACATGCAAACACAACGGGTTGGCCGTGGCCATCTTGTGCAAATCTTATTCGTTGATGCATCGCCCTAAGTTCAAGTGCGCTCGTGGCAAGAACACAGATGGCCTGCCCCTGAACTGACATCACTAGGCGCGTACGCCCCTTTACACAACACCAACGCACGTATTGTGTCAATGTTCTTTGTGCACAGGTTATTGACATGTCTCCATGGAAATGCCAGGACACCTCTTTCCTCAACAAGTATAAACAGACCCTTTCTGATCAGACAGCATTGGAGTTGCTTTGTCAAACGTTTCACTGTATTTTGTTTAGATCGCCTGTGACTAGTTTGTGCTTTGTTCAGCTATCTTCTTAGTACGAAGCACCTGCGAACAGGTATTAACAGTAGCAGAACTGATTTCACTGGTTACTTGTGTTTTATTTAAATATTTGTTGTGTAATGGCAACAATACAGCTCTACCAGTATGAGCCTGCGTATTCCGAGGATCAACTAATGGGAAGAGAAAGATCCGGAAACGATGGGGAATCGGACGATAGCTGGGAAGATGAATCACCAGAGCATGAGCCTGAGCCTATTCGCATGGAAGACGTTTTCACCTGGTGTACCTGCAATCGTTGCACGTTCATGCCAACCGAGGTGGAGAACTGCTACTGCCAAGAAAACTCTGGATGCTTGGCCTACATAGCCGAAGAAGACACACCATGTCTATGCGTTACAGAGCTGCATGACTTTATGTCAGCCTGCCTCACAAGGTCCGTGTTGAGGATTATGATGGTGCTTATGCACGAACTTCGCAAAACAGTTTGCGCTCGCAATCCAAGTAACGAGTAAGTATGCTCTAGATGTAATGTCATTTTGACCACTGAGACGACTACCATTTCATCTTTTTCTCCTAAATTGTCGTAACTTTGATCAATCACTGACAAATGAATTTAGTCTGTAAGTTGAATACATTTCTCGCACTTTTTGGAAATCAGAGTGTTCAATGCTTACGTGTCTTTCACTTTCAACTAAAAAACAATATTTCTCTGTGGCCCAAACCGTTCTGGCTTGAATGGGTGTTCACTTTTGTAATGTGTCGAGACTTCAAAGCCCAAGTTCATTTTTCCATAAAGTTACTTTTCTAAGGGCAACTATGCCATAGAATTTAGGATGCATTTTCAAGTAAGGTGGTACACTTATCAGGTTCATTCAATTAAAATATGTATGTTTCTCTTTCACAGGTGGAACAGGCTGGTGGCCTACCGTTCATTTTTATGGTGGCTTCATAGAAGGCTTGGATTCCGCATTTAACGAGTAATACCCACCTGTGTCGTTCGAGCCATTCGCCCCAAATTCCCCAGTGACAGCGAACAGTACAGGGGATTTTCACACACTGCGCTGCAACCTCAAGTATACAGTTTGTAGTTTGTTTGTGCCATCACCATCACCACATTAAATAAAATACAAATGAGCATATACAAATAGTTGTTTGAATTCTTCAGTGAGTCAAGAACATGCTCAATCGTCTATGAGGGTCATGAAAGAATGTTTGGTGCCCTTTTGTGCTCACCGTGCCCCCATCTATCCCCCTTCCAGTATCCCCCCCCTCCGGTACTGGGTGGGTGGGAATGGCAAGGGGCCAAACACCATGTTCAATGCAAAGGGATCCTCAAGAAGCCCCTATTCTTTTTTATTTTTTTTATTTTATTTGCTATGGTTGAATTCAATCAACCTTTCAAAAAGAATTCATACAACACAGCCATAAATCATTTTCATATACATACATAAATCATTAAGCAATAGAAAAATCACCATATTTCATATAAAAAGGAAAAACAGTTACTACTTAATTACTTACTTATAAAACTCTTTAAGCAATGACAAAGTTAGAAAGAAACTAAAAACAAAGAAGGGACGAGGAAATCTTGTTACCTTCCATTTCATTTGGGTCATGGAGAAAGTACATATATAAAACAAACCACTCGATTTGAGGTAAGAACCAATTATAACCATTTGATAGGAACCCTATATTATCAACATACACATTTTGTGCTACTGGTCACTGTTCATGGTGTATTCTAACGAAATATTTTTTACTTTAGCTTTTTTTTCTTCCTCTAAATTGAGACTAGTTAAAAAGTTAACAGCTGCTGTTTGAATTGCCATATTATTGCACCCTAGCAAGGCTGCCCAACATTCAGATTGAGGTATATTTCCCAGATATTGACAATGTCTGGTAAACGCTATATGTCCCTGAGTTCTTAACAAGCTACACTCTGTAAGCAGGTGGGCGAGGGTCTCACGCTTAGTATTGTCTTTACAAAAATGGCACACATTTTGTTCGGGACTCACTACACCTCGTGTTGCTTATATATCCCATGTTATCCACGGGTTAAAGCGAAGGCGGAGTATTTCACACCGATATTTCGGAGAAGGTGAGCGAATTAGATACCTTGGCAAAATGCTTAGTTTTTTTGGGGGAAATCGTACAGCATCACCATTGTGATACATTAGACATGATTCGCAGGTGTTAATCCAGTCCGTTTGGTAGATTTTAGACTTGGCTTTGTTGGGATTAAACATCAGCAAGTTAATAGAAATTTCAGCTTTCGATAGTGTCAAATACACATTATCTAACCAGTTAGAAAGGAAATTAGATAGTTTTTTTTTTAAAAGAGATACTGCGAAAGGATTTCAAGCAGTGTGTTGTCATTTGTGGACAGCAGACATTTTCTGAAAAGCAAGCACATACACCAGGTGTATTGAGCTTCGAGAGATAGTAGACCAAGTTCATATCTCATCCAAGGTATCGGAGTACATTGAGGAAGGTGAAGTATTGTACGCCAAAATTCTGCTTCCCATTGCGTGAATTTGAATTTTGAGTCTGTCGGGAAAGTTTCAAGGCCATATAATAGAACAGGGACACATTTTTTTTTCCAAAAGTGCCATGCAGGTAAAACTGAGAACTTTCCGTATTTATGCATTATAATACGGGCCTGTGAAATGGCCGATACCAACTTGGTCTCCACCCTCTCGATCTGCCCATGTGCTGCTCGCTGTCCTTCAAAGATTGTGCCCAAATAACAATAATTTGGGACCACACTGATTGGGATAGCACCAATGGTCCACATGAATGTTAAAGGCCCAGAGCATCTAGGAGAGTATTGTACGATCTGGGTTTTAGTCAGATTGATGGATAATTCATTGAGCTTTACATAATCTTGGAACACACCCAATAACCGTTGTAATCCAATCTGGGTCCTAGAGACAAGGACCAGGTCGTCGGCGTACATTAAGGATTGTACTTGCTGATCATTCAGTTTTGGAGAGTCCGAAATTACTTGTGTCAACGGTATTTTCACATTGTGAATATAGTAATTAAACACCGCCGATGCTAACGAGCATCCCTGTTTTAAGCCTCGGTGTGTGGGGATTTTTTCTGTTAGAATACCATCTAGAGTAATCCGAATTTGAATAGATGTGGCATGATGTAGTGAATGAATGATGTCAAATAATGTTGTCGGGCAATTGTCTCTTGTAAGCTTCTGTAATAATAAGTAGCGACTTACGGAATCAAAGGCGGCATTTAGGTCAATGAACGCGAAAAAGACTTGTTGCTTGTTCTCCTGGCACTGAACCTTGATAACATTCAAAGTGAGAAGATTGATGCCAGCCATGAAGCCTGTCTGATTTGAATCACGATGGTTGTTGATTCCTGTCCAGCAATTAAATTTACAAAGTACCAGTTTAGAAGAATTTTCCTGGGGCATCTAATAGCACAATGGATCAATAATTTGCTGCCGGTACAGACCGCTCACCCTTTTTAAATATTGGGATTATTATCGAAGCCTTCCACGAAGGTGGAATAAGACGAGTGTTTAGAATGTCCCGAAAAATTATGGAGAGAATGTGTGACCATCTATATGGATGTTTATTAAACATATAGTTTGATAGTCCATCTGGAACCTCAGCTCTTGAAGAGCTTAACTTCTTGATAATATCGTAAATGGCTTCTTCTGAGGCTTCTAATTCCCAAGGCAATATTGACAACAATTGAAGGTCAAAATTTACATATTGGGAATCAGCGTACATGGTGGAAAAATGCTTGACCCACAGTTGCTCAGCTACGCCATTTAGTTGGGCATCTGCTTGAGGGTGGCAGGTATGATTGTTCAAAAGAGACCACATTACGGCATAATTTTTATTTCGCATGGCGTAGGCCATTGCTTCGCTATCTTGCTGTAAAAGTATAGACTTCCGCCCGCAAAGGCCCAGTTCTTATATTTACATTTAGCTGACTTTAATGCTTGCCACTTATTGACAGAGTCAGAATGTAAGATTTGCCGTTTTATCATTCTGTACTCTGCCTTCCTTTTGGCGACAGTAGGATCAAAGACATGAGAATGTTTGACAACATTAAACTGGGCAATAACTACCATTTGGGCAAATGAGTCAACAGATCTGTGTATTCGTTAGCACCGTGGCAAGAGGACTTAACCGCTATTAGTTGCTCAAATTGATTCAAGGTGGTCGCAGTCCATTTCAGGCGAGTTCGAGAGCTGTTGACGCTCAAATTGTTGGAACTATATCGATCTCTACGTGATGACGTAAGGTTTAACTTGAGTTGGAGGATCAACATGCAATGATCACTATTTGGATGGTCTTTAATGCTAAATTGCTCAATGTATAGGAATAACTTAGAGTCAACATATATATAGTCAATGATGCTGTTTGCCTGCCCGCGATGCCATGTGTAATTTGGCGGGACATCCCCTTTTACTGAACCATTTACCATATGGTAATTACGTTCATGCATGATCGACACTCATTTACGAACCCCTTGACTTTGTGGTCCCACTTTCCAGCAATTTAGATTTAGATCACCTAAAACAATGGTGTGTGTAAGCAGTTTATCCAATGAAATAATGTGGAACATGTCTAGAAGGCCAGAAAAAAAAGTATCATCAGACATGCTGACTGGGTTGCGATATATATTAAGTAGGGCAAAGACCATATCATTGTTGGAAATTCAAACTACTTGTATGTGTGCTCCAACAGAGGCCCATGGAACAATTGAGAAGCCCTTTGTGATGTTAACAGCCACAAGGAGGCCTGATGAAGGTCTACCTCCAGTTGGAGTTGCTGGAATCAGGGCCAATTCCTAATTGTCCCATAAAGGGGGTTTAATAAGCCAGATTTCCTGTAATGCTATAATATGATGGTACACAGATTTTTCTCTAAAAGACGCAGTTAAATACTTCTGCCCCCTTGTATTCCAACTTACAACATTAACTAGGCTTGTATTGTCACATTGTAATGGTTATTGATGAGAATTCTCAGATGACCAGGCTTCTCGAGATTCACTACGTTGCCCTTGATATATTTTCGGTATCGCAATTGATCTTCTGGGGGTCAAACAAGCAATTTCTGGGTCTTCGGCCAATAAAAACCCCATATTGTTACGCCAAATGGATTGAAAGACTACCCCTGATGGAATCCAAAGTCGTACTATTGTTAGTGGAGAGTCAGTTAGGAATTCAATTTGGTCAATATCATCTGTGGTAATGTTGCATAATTCATCTATATCCCCAATATGTTCAGTGCACTGTGTCGGTTGAGGTCATACACCGGGCGGTTACCTTCTCTACATTTAAGAATCAAGGTGTGAAATTTTGCTCTTTGTGGGTGAATGTGACTAACATTGCTTCGCTCGTTAGGTTTTCCATTACTGGTTGTAAGTAGGGTCAATGGATGTAGGCTCGAGGCCTATGATGCCCGAAATTGGTGGAAGTGGGCATGATCCCAACACAGCGGAAACTACCTGTTTTACAAAAGGTGTTGGTGCTTGTACTGGAGGTGAGTTTTCATTACACAGCGCCACGTCACTCTGTAACATAACAGACTCTTCAAAATTTTCTTTGCTCAAAGGCACTTTAGTAAGTTGTTGCATGGAAAGCCATTTCATTAAACCTTCGAATTGATTCGATTGGCGGGCTATTTTAGTATCCAATGCTTCGAATAATTTGCATAAGCTAAAGATGGCATTTGATTGCAGTTACATCAGGTTGAATCACTAATAACGTTTGAGCAGCATTATCGATGGGATAGAGTCTGTTGGGTCGTGGGGTCGGTAAGGCAAAGGACTTAAGCATTGGAATAGCATTTCCAGACGGCATATCACTAGGTATACATGATACAGATGACACGTTCCGCCTCTCCAGTGGTATGAACCGACTCGCATGTTCTTGCATGGATAGATATGGCAATAGAGTCTGATACCAGTTGGGGGAAGGCAATTGGTGAAATCGACAAGTTCGAATTGTGCACTAGGGGACAATTTTTGGTTGATTCCATCATTGTCCAATCAGAGATTGGACGATGATTAATGTGTCTCAAAGGAGTTCGGGGCGGGGCACTGATTTTCCCTCTAGTTAGAGGAGAAGGGGTGCATGTCTCATTGAGTGAGCAGGTAGCCGGAGACAACGGCGAAGACATGCTTATTTTGTCATTTGGAGCATTAAACGGAAAGCAAGTTTGTCTGTGTGAAGACCAGGGGTTGACAGACATAGCTGTGAAAAAGGTTTGAGGTAACAATGCAGAGTTGGGATGCCCCGGAGAGAGAGATTGTATCTGTGGGACAAGAGTCAACGGTGCAATGGGTGGAATATTAGTTGTGAGTTTATACGAAGTATAGGAGGTCATCCTTATAACTTAGGAATTATATATATAAATCGAAGGCTCACTTGTACTTTAACACTCACAAACTCTTCAAACAGTCAATAATTTGAGATTATGTTATAAAGAAACATTAAATGCCACCAATATGTGTAACAGTAAACACAACAAAAATGAGCACTGAGCTGAGTATTTCTTCAAATGCTTACTTTCAGGAGTGTGGATATCACAAACAAAATACCAAAGGGAAGCAACTTGCCCCCCGGCGCCGCGGCTAAGTGGTACTCAACTCGATACTCGCTCGGATGCGCGTGCGCCGCGTTCAAATACAAAAGCCAATGGGGTGTTGAGGAGTGAGGGGTGGAGAGAGCCAATCCCTCTATGGGGGAGGCGGGCAAATCAGCCTCTGTCACTCAATCTGGAAAAAAGCCAAAAGCAAATCAGCAAATGTTCAGCAAATGTTCTGTTGACAGTGCACAACGCACTAAATTAGCAGTCACCTGTTCTCACAGAGTTCACAGCTGTTAGCTGAATGGAAGCCGGCAGCAGCAGCAGACGGCAAGCAGAAAGGGCAATCCGAGCAGGAGCAAATGGAGAGTGTACAGCGGCAAAGCGGTACTCAACTCAGTACTTGCTTGGATGCGTGCGTGCGGTGCCGTGCGCCGCGTTCAAATACAAAAGCCAATGGGGCGTTGAGGAGAGAGGGGAGGTGAGAGACAATCCCTGTATGGGGGAGGCGGGCAAATCAGCCTCTGTCACTCAATCTGTTCTCACAAAGTTCACAGCTGTTAGCTGAATGGAAGCCGGCAGCAGACGGCAAGCAGACAGAGCAATCCGAGCAGGAGCAGGAGCAAATGGAGAGCGTAGAGCGGCAAAGCGGTACTCAACTCGGTACTCGCTTGGATGCCCCTCTTCAAAACTCTGCCCCAGCAATCAACATATGCTTGTGGGATCTTCCGCACAGGGACCACTGTTCACATAACGTCATAACCTCACCCAACCCAGTGTCTGCAGACTCCCCTCCTCAAAACCCTGCCCCAGCAATCAACATGCATTTGTATCCCTTCAGTAGTGTTTGTGGCCTTTTGCGCTGCTCTTATGGCCATCCATCCCCCCTCCAGTATCAATGGTAGTTCACACCTATGACCGTGCACTCCCAATGTGGCTGGGTGGGTGGCAACTCTCAAGTTGCCAAACACCATGTATACTTCAAAGGGATCTTCCGCACAGGGACCATTGTTCACATAACCTCACCCAAAAGGGGTGTCTGCAGACTCCCCTCTTTAAGACCCTGTCCCAGCAATCAAAATAAGTTTGTATCCCTTCAGCAGTGCTCCAGGCCTTTTGCACTCACCTCATGCCCATCCATCCCCCCTCCAGTATCAATGGCATTTCACACATATGGCCATGTGCTCCCAAGGGGGCTGGGTGGGTGGGAACACTCTAGTTGCCAAACACCATGTTCACCTCAAAGGGTTATTTCGGATAGGGACCATTGTTCACATGGCCTCCCCAGACCCAGTGTCTCCAGACTCTCCTGTTCAAGTGCATCCAGCCCTCTCCTTCCCCAGTATCGATGGCAGTTTGCACCTAAGACCATGCGCTTCAAAGGCAGCTGTGTGGGTGTGGACACGCAAGGTGCCACAAACTGTTGAACAGCTACTCTCTGTGTAGCTTTGAAAATATACATTACGCATTATACACAATTATGCAGACTTGTTTTTGTGTTGGCAATAAAAGTCTGTGACTTTTATTAAACATAACAATAATAAACCAAACAGAATTACTGTGTTTGTCACAAATTAACAGGTGTGCATCGCTATCATAGTTCTGTAATATTTGGGCACTTGGACCATCAAACTGGAACTGGCCCTCCTTAGCTCACCAGCTGCCCCCATTGTGGGCTCTCCAGTCTGTGTGCTAGGGACCTACATCTTGTCTCGTGAGCTTGCTGGCAGCTTCCTTCCAGGCCCATGATATCTGTTGTCCAAATGGCCAGGCCAGACCCAGTGTCCCCTAACTCCCCTCTTCAAGACCCCGTCCCTACAATCAACATATGTTTTTGTCCATTGAGCAGTGTTCCGGGCCTTTTGCGCTCAGCTCGTCCTCATCCATCCTCCTCCCTAATATCAATGGCAGTTGGCACCTATGAACCGGATTGTACTGGGCCCTAAGATTGTCTTGGGCACCAATGAAAACGTGGCACGCAATTAGAAGTCGCTATTCATTCCTTTTTGGGCACCATTTGAATATTACCCAAAGATGAGCATTTTGATGAAAAGGTGATGCAAACTGTGCATTTAAAAAGAATATATATTCAGCAACAGTGTTCACTACTACTAGCCGGTTATTGAAGTAACTCATCAAACTGGCACGAATGGCCCAAAAAAATAGGCCACTTTCATTAAATTTCATTAAAAAAAAGACCCACACAAGCATTTTGCGTTTGTGTTTCAACCCTGGCCCTATTGCCCTATAGGCTGTACGAGCAGGCCTATGCCTGAGCACTCTCAAGGGGGCTGGGTGGGTGGGTATGGCAGATGTGAAATATTGGCATTGAGGCTGAGTGGGTGTCAATGAACACATCACATATTCACATACAAACCCACTTTTGTAAACCTTTCTAAACATCTTACATTTACCAGGAGAACATCTCTGAGATCTACAAGGTATATCGTCATCGAGCTACCTCTTCCCCGGATACCTGTTCACGGCTACTTGCTCCCCTGCTTGCTGAATCAGCAAATATGTTCGTCCAAGTAAGGGTAGGTCACTCTATGTTCATCGATCGCTGCACTGAAAGTTTCTATCGATTTCCACCTAATGTACCCAGTATTGTTAATTTATCTCAAAGACTTCACCATTATTGAATGTTTGATGTATTTTGATCTCGGTAAATAGCACATTGCATCACTGTGCATTGTAATAGAATGGAATGTTTCGTGGTCCATGTTTGCAAGCACGTTTTCTTTTGATGCTTGAAAGTTTGTTAAACAGACGAGTAACACGTTACGATTTGCGGTATATCAATCAATTCTGTAAGAAAGTAATCGTCATGTTCATTCGACTAGGTCACACAGGTTTTCTTTCTTTAGTTAAAACAAACTTTGCAGACAAAGTTGTGTTATAATTCCTTTATTCACATTCATACAGTATTATTTGTTAAAAGTAATTATATTTTTTATACAGATCTTGCAGACTTTTCAAGAAGGCCTTCATGTATCTTTATCGGTTGCCCTTCTGTGAGCCATGCCAAAACTCAGGGCATAGTCCTACATACATTCCAGAAGGATATTGATTTAATAAGAAGATGGATTACAATTGAGGTTTTCCAGTGGATGATATTGAAAGTGGAGCCCAGGCTGTCTTGGACGACGTGAGGGACAATGAATTCCAGCTTGACAGTCTGAACTTTACCGACGATATGTAGGAACAATAAAAGTACACAAAAAAGCCTTGGCCCAGAATTCTTCATGAATGGCTTCCAAATGCAATTCCGACCATTTCACCACATGCTGGCTCAGGTGAATAGTGGACGATGAATTTGTTATGTGTGTTGGTATGTAGGACGATGGTCTGCATAAATAAGTATTCTCTATGATCTCTCGATTTATTATTGTATTGAAAAGGTTACTTCATGAACGGTTTAGAGCTTTCAGTGTTTATTTACATCAAAGTTGTATTACGCAAGTTTCCATACTTACCAGATTCAACAGAACTTTTTAAATGTTTCACTTTAGTATACTTCATCTATCCCCGCTTTCTGGAGCCTCTAAGAAATCAGTGAATTGTGACCCTTAGTAAAAACTTCCATAGTGCCCTTTGAAAGTCGCATAATGTTTTTGAAAGGTGTTGGTTGACATATAATTCTTTACGTAGAGCACACTGATGGAAGCACAGACCCTCACCAGTGATGGAACCACCAACATGTCTAGTATCCCAATTGTGAGCCCTGCCGACTTGCACAAATTGATATTTTAGAGCGTTGGATGTGGCTACATGTCTAATACTAATTTACCTTTTCCATTGTACTATTTTCTGGCAATATACTGAAAAGGAAGGAGCAAGATTCTGCATCAATTACTTTTCCGGCGTCAACATCAATCTCACTCACCTATTAAGTCATTATATTGTACTAGTCCTTTATATGAGAATGAACTATGTGCATGTGTTATTCTTGTAATTTCAACATATTGAAAATGATGTATGGTATTGTTTATTTACACAAAGTGGGATGTATGGGTGTTTCTCTTTATGTAAAATCATCTGCATCTCATTATTTCAGTTTCATTTCGCTTTTTCATCCGTATTAAAACAAGTACTTTGTTATAGGGGGATGCTGGAACTTTGACTACAATCACTTCCTCCTTTGCAACAGGTCCAGAGTATGAGGTATTCATACTTACAGTTCCCTTGCTAGAAAGAAATTAAAATCCTACAAGTATAAACTTTGAGACTGAAATGCATGTAACCTTGCACTGTTTCAAACTTTTCTGATTTTGGTTCTAACGTTACACTTCCTCCCTAATGCAGAATAGATTACAAAGCAAACTTTTGAAGGCGACATTACAATCACTATGTTTTTTGCAGGGTGATCTCAGATCAAGTCCATTTGTCAATCTCAGAAGCTTATCAGGTGAAATCTGAAATGTATATTATGACCAAACCACGTACACTGTTTTCGAGGGTATGTTCATACAAATGTTCTATTTGTGTTGCAACAACAAACCTTACAGTATATAGTGTGTAATCATTTTAAACTATTTTGTGCGGAAGTGCTCTGTGCGATGAAAGATTTTAATTTTCAGTACGATTGACATCTTTTTTTAAATGATTATTCTATTCAAGGAATGTACTCAAGATGTGGAATTAGAAGAGGCACATAGACCAGAGGTATACATAACCTAATATGAAATACAATTGGGCATCACATTGCATTAGGAATACATTTTTATAATGTAATATTTTCAAGTCCGTCGAGTTGGTTCTGTTTGTAGATATGCA
Source organism: Ambystoma mexicanum (assembly GCF_040938575.1). NCBI lineage: Eukaryota > Metazoa > Chordata > Amphibia > Caudata > Ambystomatidae > Ambystoma > Ambystoma mexicanum. The sequence goes on along the minus strand of NC_090927.1, from coordinate 744,947,392 downwards.
CATATGTTTGTTTGCGAGGAAATTAAATTTGCTTGATTTAAACCATATAAAAACCCAGGTTTTTTCAGCTTGATGCTGCGGTCAACAAAGAGAAGGCCACGGTTTGGAAGCAAATTAAGAAAACAAGGGGAAAGAATTAACCAGTTTGTTTTGGAGAAGTTTTTAAGCAGGTGTTTTATTCATATTAGGTTTTTAGTTGGAAAATCGTATCTGCTGTATGTGTGCTATACATTGAGTATGTTTTCCTATACATCTGTTAGAGGCCCAGAAGGAGTATGAAGACTCAGACAACAACTGAAACCATAGATGTCGCTTGCCAAACAGATTTCACAATGGAGCAACTACTATTTGAGGCGCAGTGTGGTCCAGTCAATATTCAGACTCATGATGCACATGTCCAGTGGCTGGAAAATGAATGGAATCTCACCTGCAAACCATACAAAGTTGCCATAGACCATTGCTACTTTGTGCAAACTCGACCAGATGAAACTGAAGACAATGAAGATGCATTTCAATTGCTTGCAGACCCTTCGACATAATCGAAACTCTCAAAAAATGTTACACCCAAGAAACATTCAATATTACCTGTTTCTCCAATTCATGTGGAACTATCACAGCCTGAACTAACAAAGGCTGAAGCTTCAACGCAATTGACTGAGGAATTTGCTCAAGATCACAACTTCAGTTTGCCTAGTTTGGGGGAATTGTCCACCATCATCGAGTCACAAAACACAGCACTGCAGGACAATTTGCTATTAAAGGAGCAAAAATACATTGTATTCGACAGCTGCCTGCTAGCGATTGTACAAATTCTGAAATGTGTCCATACACTAAGATGGAACGTATGCAGGGAGCCATTGGTGAATGTGTCTCGTGTATTACAAGGCATAATACATTTTATTGGTCTGCTCAACCGATGCTTGGCAAAGTGCCTGCTGGAAATTCACTTTGTTTAGCAGGTTTACTGTTCAGCGGATCGACTTTCAGTAATATTTCCAGTTTCTGGGGGTCATTACAAGGTTGGCGGTAGAGGTTTAACGGGGCCGGTAGAGCTGCCGGCCCCGTTAAACCCCTACCGCCGCATTACAAGGTCTGCTCGCGGGTCCCACGAGCAGACCAGGGTGCTAACAACAGGCCTGTTATTAACGTGCCCATTATTAGCACCCTCCCCATTCCCATTGAGCCCCTATGGCTATGGGGGCTCAATGGGAATGGGGAGGTACTGGGTACTGGGTTCCTTAAATGAGGAATTACCAGTTCCTCCAAGGTTGGAATGGCCCGGTAATTCCTCATTTAAGGAACCCGGACCCGGTAGCCAGTAAGGGGGTAGCCATGCCGCTAAATGCGGCATGGCTACCTCCAACCTTGTGATGACCCCCTCTGTCAATTTGTGGGACTTGAGTTCCTTGCTAAAATTCAGTACTACAAATATCAAAGGGAATTCTTAGTCATGCCTGGAAAATCGAAACAGATGTCAATGGACAGTACATTCTCTGGCAAATGTTTCAGGCTAGCTAGCTGGCGACAGTCAGTGTGACAGTCCAGGATTTTCCACTAAGTCCTGCACATACCACTTTCAAGTCATAGAAAGTAAAAGAATGGTGAGTTTGGTGATCGTGCAGGTGTCTGAATGTACATTGTCTGTGGTCATGGAGAATCATGGTTTCATTAAATAAATTGAACATCTGGAATCCGGGGAATGCAAATAGACCTTATAGCCACTGACAGGCACGTTTCAATAGCCATGGCCTTGTGAGAGCAGTTTCCACACATTCAGCATCAATTTTAATGTATGGCACGTTGCCAAATCAGTAAACAAAAAAATTATAGATGCTGGTAAAAAAAGGGTTTGGAAAATAAGTGGTGTTAGTGTATCAGCTATCATCTTTGGTGGAGCTCCAAAACTTGTGATGGATCTTTAGAAATTCTACTTGAAAAATGGTGTTCATTGATGCACCATTGTTCCAACGTACCCTCATCAACAGAAAACCAACATTTCCACAAATGTGCACATGGACCTTTATCGAAGGAGCAGAAAGGCAAGAAGAAGTGGTTGGTGCCATGTTCCCCTCCACACAAAGCACTTGAGAAGACTGTGTACGATAAAACGCTTTCAAGAGACCTGAAGGGACTCACAGAATTCTGCCATACTGGAAATTTGGAGGTGTTCCATAATATGTGCGTTACGTGCAGGCCCAAAATGTTGCCTTTTGGCATAGACGGTATGACGGCCAGAGCCAGACTAGCTGTACTTGCGCACAACGAGAATATTGGGAGGGAACAAGCGAAAACTGCAGGAACATTTGGTATGCTTCGTTATCCTTATCAAACGAGGCAAACAATGGGTGGCCAAGCCACTATACCAGGAACTGGAATTTGAATTTGTGAAAGATCTGACATTGACTGCGTTGGCCATACATACTCATGGAATGGATCCTGATTTTGTTCCTAGGACACATACAATGCCACAAAACATTGCAAACGAGGCTTGTCCTCCAAAATCAGGAATTGTTCAAAGGTTGACTTCAAGATTTAAATGATTTGTAGCTGTCTTCAAAATCCACTCACAGTAACATTTTAGATATGTTCTCCAATGTTTGGATATTGTACAAAAACAATTGAATGCTATTACACTATTTCAATGCTAGATAATGTGTTACAAAGTATTTATTTATGCCGATATAATCGGGTTTATGATGCATTATTGTATATCTTTTACCTTTCCTTCATTTATATTACGTATCCTCTTTCGAGAAGCCACATTTATTGGTTGCTATTGGTACTATCTTTCAGAAGAGAATTGCCCTAGCACATCAGTGCTGCACTGCCCATTTGGGTGGGAGAAAGACTGATATGCAAATGGATATTTACCATCTGTGAAAGGTACACTGAGGCTTGGTGTCCCTCGAACCCTCTGCTAGACCCAAACCAAATGCACACATCCATATCCATGATATATGATATGGCATGTGTAACGCGCCTATACGCAAGTTTTCAAGTCGCAACGAGGCAAGGAAGGAAGAACAGAGAGAGGACAGAGACAGCGATCTTTCTAGGCAAAGTGACATTGAGATTGTGCAAGTGCAGGGCAGGGGGAGAGTAAAAGTGCCAGGGGAAAGGGGAGGGGGCAGTGCTATACATGGGTGCTATACATGGGATCAAAGCAATAACAAGAGGTGCGGCCAGCAGGTGGCAGGGGCAACGGTAAGTGCAGGCAACAGGTGTCCAAAATTGCAGGTATGGGGACTGTAGGGTTAAAGATACAGACCCAAGTGCAAGGGTTGCCGGGAAGCAGTGCGGTTGTGCAACTGGGCGGGTAGGGACCTGGGCCCGAGATCACAGGGTAGCCAGGTGACCAGTGCAGTATCAGACAGGAAATCAGCAGAGGAGAGGAAGAGAGAAGACACAAGCAAAGTGGAAGGTCTTGAGGTGCTTCTGGAACCGGAGATGGTTCTCCTCGAGTTTCAGAGAAGCATGGAGGCTGTTTCAGAGGAAAGCCCCAGCCGAAGAAAGATATCTACCACCAACTCGTTGTTTGGAGAAGCGACTGACCCTGAGGGAGTTGGAGGTGGAGGAGCAAAGATCTCAAGTAGGAAGGTATTTAAAAAGAGAGAGTTGGAGGTATTGAGGACCCAGGCCCCAGAAGGCCTTGTGGACAATGCGGAGGGTCTTGAACATAATCCTTGCATCCACTGGGAGTCAATGCAGAGATTTCAATGCTGGAGAGATAAGATCATTGGGCCTGAGGACGAGGACAAGCCTTGCAGTCCTGTTCTGGATGAGTTGTGGATGAGACAGTGAGCCTCTGGGGGAAGGAGTGGAAAGGAAGAATACCTCGGAGGAGGTGCAGTTGGTAGTTTGACTTTTTAGAGACGTCAGAGATGTGAGGAGAAAAGGAGAGTGTGGAGTCGAAGATGACCCCGAGTTTCTCCCTCACAGGTGGGAGCAAGAAGAGGGCGAAGGGAGGCTGGCAAGAGAGTTACAGGAAAGGAGGATGCAGGTGTGCCGATGAGGAGAATCTCCATCTTACTGGCATTGCTAGGTAAGATTTTCATAGTAATGATAAATCTTCCTGACCTGTGTCAACGTTTAGCTTTACTGGTGCATTCTTTTTTCTTATACATGTGTGAGTGGGAACCTTTTTACAAAATGACACAATATTTTAGTCTTTTTATGGGTGTGTTTTTTTGGGCTCTTCATAGCTCTCCATAGTGTTCATAGTGTCTTTTCAAAGGTATCCTCTTTTGACACCTTTTTGGCAACAAGTGTTTTAACTTTCTCTGGCTAACCTTGAGAGAACTACAGTTCCCGGAGGGTAGAAAGGAACTTTGGATCCCTTTTACATTTTATTATGTGAGACCAGCACCACCAAGCTTACGTGGAGTGCTGGGGTGATACTGAGTATCCGCTTTCTCAGTTTAAATAAATGTAACATTTATGTTACATGGACAAACTTACCTTTAATGGCTGGTGGGAGTAATTTGTTGAACACTTCAACTGATGTGAAAGGCCTGCCTAGACTTCATTAGAGGATTCAAACTGTCCTCAGATTACAAGAAATCATCCTCTCACCTTTCTGCAAATTATATAAAATGTTAGTTTACTTACCTTAGAAATGTTCTGCTATTCTGGAAAGTATATATAAGGTTATTTTGCTCACCTGTGAATTGGTTGTGCCTCTTACACAAAAGTAATTTTGTTGGTTTCACTTTATTATTCCTGTAAGGATAATTGTATACGTGTCCCCCAACTGGGTTTTGCTTCCCCTGACTTGCTGTTGGCATGTCCAGAAAATGTCTGCCTTACGTTTTACCTACATAGAATAACGTTGGGTCATTCATACAGTGTAACACTGGGTTATGCATTCCATGGTCTGTTTTAGACAGACACAAAAAGAGTCTTAGGTTACACCTGCCTTTCAGTTGTTTATAATATCGGTTTTACTTACCTTGAGTGTAACTGTGTTATCCTAAAATAAGTTAGAGTTATTGCTTCCCTTAGTCTGTGAACTGAAAAACAACTGTAATTGAATATTACATCCCACGGTCCAACTCCCCTGGAATAACTGTTTTATCCTGAATAAGAGTTATAGGTTTATACTGTGCCTAGTATATGAGTATCACTAGATCAGAACAATGTATTGTCCAGTTCATTAGACTATGTGAGTTCTTGCTGAGCATCACGGTACAACGGATAGGGTCTACTACCCTGGTATAACTGAAAGTAATCTAAAAGTAAGTATTGGTTTTCAATTCCCAATAACTCCTGTTAGGTGTTCCAAATAAGTTTATATGCTTTGGTCTGTGTATCTTCAAGCATAGTGTTCTGTGTCCGGGTCTACTCATATTTAAATAGACCACTTATTTTTACAATACACAGTGTTTCTGTGTTTGTATGGACCGTTTGAATTGCAATTTCATTTGTACTGATTCTAAAGCCCTCTCTCCGTCCTAAAACAAGCCTAGATGCTCTGTCTACGCTAACCTGACCTCAGGTAGTACAGCATTATACTAATATTGGAGTATTGGACTGCCTCAGTTGAATGTTTTCACTAAGCCCTTATTTGGGCTTCAGAAAAACTGTCCTAACAGCGTCTCCATAGCAGACACAATAAGTTGTTACAATAAGGTATATAAGTTTTATATATGTACGAGGTGGAGGTGCGTCCCGTTGACAATAGGTTTTACGAAAGGGTAATTGAAAGGGGTAAAAAGCATGTCATCCCAGACATAAAATATATCCCATGGCCCCAGTTGGCTACATGGATCAAGCCCTTGCATCACTTGATGGTTTAGAAATGGCACAGCCGATACCTTTTACATACGGATATCCCATAAAGGTAGTCGATGTTGGCTAGGCTAGCCTGCGCTCCACAGCTATTCTCACCGTTTGAAAACTGATCTGCGGCTAAGGGCACATCCTACTTGAATAGTGGGAACCAATTCTTCATCGCCTCAGGCCACTTCCTGCCTTGCTAGCGCATTCCCAGGAAGAACCGCTTTTTGCTTCACAAGCGCAATCGTGCGCTTTCACGCACTACGGCAATGTTGAGCACAAGGCTACCCACTTCTCAGGGCTGGACTCGGAAGTTAAGGAACGATTCCCAAAAATTGTCTAATGCTCCTAGCGTATTAAGCTACTCTTCACTTTACAGGCTGTGGCTGTGTTTCCGTATGCACTAGCACGGCCGATTGGCACAAGCCCTAGTCGGAGCATGAATGCAACTTATTTAGTATGGACATGTCTCGCATAAAGGTAAAGAGGACTGCCTCAGGTGCGCAAAGGAGTATGAACGGACATGCAAGAATTATAGTAAGTGGCGTGCAATTGAAGGCTGTCCCTGTTATGCTCACAACAGAATGAATACAACCCTCTAGGGCAGTGGTCTTCAAACATTTTTGGCCTGGGCCCCCCTGAGCAAAATTTGGGCAGGCCAGGCCACCCAAAAAATGCCAAATGGACGGTATGTATTGCATGCCGTCACCGCACCCTACTCCCAGTATAGTCCCTGTGCTCCCCCTCCTGCTCCCATCACAGTCGCTGGGCTCCCTTCATCCTACTCCTACCCAATCCCTGGGCTCTCCCCACCCTGCTCCCACTACTATCCCATGGTTCCCACCCATCCTGCTCCCTCCACAGTCCCTGGGCTCCCCCATTACGTTCCCAACACAGTCTGATGACCAGTGGTGGTAGGTGCATTTTTTAAGTGGAGGGGCATACATATTTCCCACAAAAATGTCATAGCGACCAAGCGCACTGAGGGAGCCCAAACCAATGAAAGGGGATTCGGCATGTTTTCCCCCGTGAATTTCCTTTAAATAATGGGGTAAAATATTGCATTGTAGAGGATCATTTCTTTTAAAAATGGGTAAATAGCCAAACAGTTTGCAATTGGTGCTGGGGGGCCCAAGGTATGACATTTTTTACTGGACATCTATAATAGAGGTCCAGTAAAAAAAATACCATCCCTGTCCCCTGGGCCCCACTGGGCCTAACACAATCAACATGATTATGTGTGTATGCAAGGTGTTGGGGTGCCAAGGGAGAAAGCATGGTATGTTTGACTGGACATCTATGATAGAAATCCAGAAATAAAATACCATCCCTGGACTCCACAGCGCCTCAGAAGGAGAGCAGGAGCTCCCCCTCGCGCATACAGACATACAGTGCCCCAGCCAGCATTTCCAATGAGCTATGCAATGCTGGCGAAGCAAAACGCCCCAGCCTTGCATGGCTCATTGAGCATGTGTGGCTGGGCAACTGAATTGAACTGTCAAAGGGAAATAGTGTTTCCCTTTTACAGTTCAGCCAGCCTAGGAGCACTCCCTCAGCTGGAAAAAGCAGTTGAGGGAGTGCTCATTGCTTCACTGGGCTGGCTCCTTAGCTCCTCCATAATGGGTGAGGGGGCCACTGGGTGGGCGCCCCCTCACCATTATGGAAGAGCTGCCAGGCTCGGACTGGGCTATAGGGCAATAGGGCAATGCCTGTACCAAAAATGCAAAATGCTAGTTTGGGCCAGTCAAAATGGCCCAACTTTTTTGGCCAATGTGGGCCCGTTTGATGAGTTACTTCACTATGCAGTTAGTAATTTTGACCACTGTTGCTGAATAAATATTCTATAAATATCACAATGTACTTGCATTTTAACACAAAGCACCCCCTTGGGTACTATTCAAACATTCTGTGACTAAAGGAATGAATATCCATTTACAACTGCGTGCCACTTTTTAATTGGTGCCTGAGACAATTTCATGCTTCAGCCCGACCACGTCAGCCGCCCCAGCCCATTTCTTCCGATCTGAAAAAAAGAAAAATCATGCTGGGCTGTCCCGGCCCCCCAGGAATGAGTGTGCGCACCCCATAGTTTGAATACCGCTGCTCTAGGGAAAGAAGTCAACAGATAGCATGCAAGGATAACAAGGTTTAATTGCACAGAATACAAAAAATTTCAGCAAAGGTCTCTGCTGCTCGAGAACGTTCAGACTCCAGAATGAACGTTGGTGCCTTTTGAGAGGCCACAGCATCAGTAATGACATCACATATAGGGTCTGAACCCCCACTGTTGATAGGTAAGACAATATACATGATCCTGCTCCATAGGGGATGCCAGGCTACAACTGCTGTGTTTCTCAGCCGTCTGTCGATTCCGACGTGGGTCAGCTGGGTTCATCTCTCCATGGAGTGAAGATCAGGTCTCTCATAAATTACATTGTGAAAAGTACAATAATATGCTAAGCCTACTGCTACATCACTACGGAATGCGCCGGGAAAGCTTGTATGCTGGTGCCTGGCAGAAGGGAGGAATAAATACAGTCAGACTGACCCACACATTCTGCGCTTTGTGCCATGAACAGTGCTGGACGAGGGAGAGGTAGGGTTTCTATTGAATTTTGTTCTAGAGATGATATATCCACATAGGTAGCAGCAATACATACCTTTCTGGATTGTTCCTACGTTTCCGTTGCGAAACATATTTTACATAGCTGTTTGTAACTGTCCTTGGTTTTCTGAACCACTTGCATGCAGCAGCGTCTTGCCCGTTTATTTTTTTTGGTGGTATTCTTTCACAAAATCAAAACCTGCCCGTCTCTGGCTTCAATCACTGAAAACAGGCTGCTATTGTTATTTGTACTTGAGCGAAAGTCAGCAACTGTTCTAAGGACACAAGTTGTCAAATACCCTCAAAAAATGATAACATTTATAATGTTGAAGGTGGACATACGAAAAATGTAGTTTCCATTTCTGCGATCTGTTGTTCAGAGCGGTTACTCAGCGTGACAGAGAGAGAATGGAAGTTCCTGACATTATGCTAGTTCAACTGAATGCTTTATGCATAACTAATTCAGCGATGTGTGAATGTGCGATTTGATGAAAATAATGGACACAGTACGTTATGTTATGTAGAATTATATTCATACCGCACACTATAAAAAAACAAGTGCATAACTCACGGTTTGTTTATCTGTCTAGTAATGATTGTTATTTGTGTATAGTTTGAAGAGGAGTGAATAGAGGTTTGATTTTTTTGGCAGTATTGATTACTGGCCTTGTTATGGGATGTTGCTGGAGCATATTGTGACGATTATTTTTCAGCAACGACCCGCAACCACAAACTGTGTGCAGGCTAGTGATATCTAAACTGCTTTGCTCCATGGAATATCCTGGTGTGCTGTCACCGTTGCATCACTGTGCACCATAAAGTGGGGGTTAGGGGAGGGGCGGAGGCTAAACATTTTCTGTGGGCACTTGGTTCGCTTTTTGATCACTAATCTTCCCAGTTCTGTTATAATGCCATCTGTCTGTGGTTCAACATAAAACGTTACTATCTTTGTCCTTATTTTCAGCATCCCATTGGGAGCTATACCTACTTCACAACGCTAAACTTTCATGCATATCATCGTCTCAAATTCTCCCCCATGTTGTCACGTGTGTGTTCATTATGTGTAGTTTGTGTTTATGATTAGGTTTCATCCAGTTCTGAATTATATGCTAACTTGTTATATGCAACTACAGAACGGCTACTAAAATATATTTGTATTCTGTTCTCTACACAGCTATAATGTACCATTCTGCGTATGCCATAGTCTCCAGCTACTGTCGGATGGAATCTTCAATCAACATTGGCAGATAACCATAAACGGTGCTTATTGTATAACCATTATGTGGGACGACCGACAGGACTACCAATCTGCGCGTTGGCAGAACAAGCAATAAGGAGCAACCTGTCAGCGTTCACGATGTAACAATGTGCTGAAGCAAAAGCGTTGCGCTTGAAAGTGCAAAGAATCCATATCTTCTCACGAAAGGAACACCATGTGTGTCATTAGAAAGTTTGCTTGTGTAACATAAGGACACGCAAGAATTGGAGTACTGGGATTAATCGATCGTTGATCGCAATCGGCGTACATAAGTTATAAACAACATTCGAAGCATGCGATGCTTGCTAGCTGTAACTTGAAACAAAAGAATATTGTTCATTTCGTGGAAGGCGATGCATCAACGGATAAGATTAGCACAAGATGGCCGCGCCCAACCCATTGTTTTCGAATGTGTAACAGTGAGGAATACTAAGGTAAAATGCATAGGAACATTTTTTAAGATCGATTACAGTATGCTTAAAAATAGATGCCCAAACGGTCGGCACAGTACAATTTTTGAGTGAACTTCCCCTTTAAACCTACCAATCTTATGTTTGATCCTATCCCAGCATACTTAGCCAAACAGCATGCAGAGGCATTGAGCGAACCTATCCAGAGGTTTGTAAATGCATCTCTTGCTCATGGCTATGTGCCAGAGGAATTAAAGAAGTCATACCTTATGCCACTGTTGATAAAACCTACCATGGACCATAAAGTCCTTGCGAACTATAGCCCGATTGCAGGGTTAGTATCAGTGGTCAAAGTGTATGAAAAGAAGTAGTGGAACTATGATCCCTGCAGGCCTGTCCCCGCTCCCCACAAAACCCATTGCCACGCCCCGTCCCACGAGCAAGCCAAACCCCTAAACAAATACGCCTGCTGTTTAAGGAACTGTTCAGTTCTTCCTACACTTTTATTTGAAAAATAATCCATTATTGAATGGTTTCTTTTTAGAATAAAAGTATAGGAACAATAAAACTTAATTTAAAAAGGCAGAGGAGCACCGCTCCCAACCGCTCCCACCCACTCCCACCACTGGTTAGTATGGCCAAATAAAATCCTTGAGAAAGTCGTAACCATGCAACTTCAGGACCACCTAGGACCAATAATATTCTAGATATGCATCAGTCCGCTTTAGGCCGGGCCATGTGATGGAGACTCTGCTGCTTAAGGTCTGGGATGATCTACTCGAAAATGCCGACAATGGGGACATCAGTATGCTTGTCATGCTTGACCTGTCGGCAGCTTTCATTACGGTGGAATTTAACATTCCTAGTGCTAGAATAACTTCCCTGGCACAGGTCTCTAATAAAGCGTTGAGATGGTTTGACTCTTTCTTAACTAATCGAACGCAATAGGTGAAATTGGGCCCTTTTCTTTCTGAAATGTTGACAATTCCCTGTGGAGTTCCACAAGGCTAATCTCTGTTGCCTGTATTGTTTTTTCTTTACATCTGCTCTCTGTTAAAAAAAATTCCTCAGTTTGATCTTCAGTATCACTCCTATGCAGATGATACGCAGATTTATGTTAGTATAAGGCAACCGGTGGAGGCAGCTGAGCGTATCCTGAAATGTGCAGAGAAAATCGGAATGTGGATGCTTGAGAATAAGCTCCAGTTGAACCCTACCAAGACAGAAATCATTGTCTTTGGATCAAAAAATAAACTCAAAACTATCTTTCCAATAGTTGCATGTCCTTAGTTGTTTGGAATTGTTTCCAAGTATTCGGACTCTGTAGAATATTTAGGTTGCATTTGGCTATCAAATTTGGGATGTAATCTGCATATCAATCAGATGGTTAAAAATCAGTATATTTCCAACTGAAAATGCTGAAACCCCTCCTTCCTCTTATACCAGAGGGTGACTGATCGACAGGGGTAGGCACCGTTGTTAACGCTATGCTGGATTCCTACATCCTGGTAGGATGTCCAAAATTTCAGTTGCAGCACCTTGCAGTAGCCCAAAATTCATCAGTTTGTCCAATTTTTTCATTACCATGGAAAAAGTCAGTCTTAGAGTTCCATAAAAAAACTTCATTGGTTGCCAGTCCACCAGCCGGATTCAGTTTAAGTTGTTATGTCTGGTTTTTAGATGTATGCGTGGCCTTGCTCCACCATACTTAATCTCAAAGATCAAGATCTACAATCCTACACAATCACTACGGTCCATGAATCAAGACGTTCTGGTAGTCTCCCTATCTAAATCTATTTGTTGGGGGCACAGAAGATTTTCAGTGGCCGGCCCCCAGGCCTGGAACTTGCTTCCACACCAACTGCGGAAAATTGAATCTCTGGCTATGTTTAGAAAACATCTTAAAACATATCTATTTGTGTAAAATTGAGTAGATTCTACTTGGTACTCATCTGTGTTCTTTTGCACTATATAGTAAAATGTGTGCCTAGATGCAGCTTGCTGCTTGGTTCCCTTGGGACATGTACATTATACATTTTAAATTAATCAAATCAATCTATCAAGAGGAAACAGGATCAGGTCCAGGATCACTCATCCGCTATGGCCGAGCTACAACAGAGTCCTGTCACTGGAGAAGAAAAGTGAGCTGGTGGAGGCAAAGCAAGAGGATTTAGAGAACAGAGCATGCAGGAATAATCTGCGCATCAGGGGAGTGCCCCCCTCAAGCTCTCACCAAGCCCTCACAAAGTGCATCAGTAATTTTTTCCAGGCCCTCCTGCCTGATCTTGACAAATCCCTACTCCTCCTGGACCGCACACACAGATTAAGTTTCCGAGGGGGCCTGTCAGCAAATGCCCCACCGGACGTCATCTCTCAGGTGTACTTCTTCACAACCAAACAGCAGATCATGGAGACAGGGCGCACCCAAGATAAACTTACGTTCCAAGGCTCAGCATTACAGATCATCCATCATCCAGAAGCAGAGATCCCTCCGGCCCCTCACCCTTTTTCTGTGCGAGCAAAGCGTCAAGTACCGCTGGGTGTTTCCGGCCACCCTGCAATTTACTTTCATGGGAACTTCCCGCTCAATCGACAGGATGGAGGAAGCGGAGGAACTCATGGGGCTCCCCACGCAAAGAGGCAGCCAGAGACGACCCTCCATATTCTCACACAAGGGGCAATGAGGTGGGGCTCAGAGCTAAAGGGAAAGCGTGGGCAAAGATATCTAAAGGTGGCCGGCCAGAGTGCCACCCTCCGCACTCCTGAGTACCCGGGTTAGTTGGTGGCTGGTACCACAGTGTGGAGTTATATCGGCAATGGATGGAAGCCTTGAAAGCAGTCATCATGGGTTTGGGCCTCATGCAGTGTTAGGAAAGATTCCCATGTATGTGTAGTTTTCGCTCCAGTTGTGTACCCCCCAACTTTTTGCTGCTGTTTAAACACCATAGTCTGAGTTTGCCAGTGAAGCACAGCCTTCAGCTGCACTCCACTGGGCTTTTGCTCACTTCATTATGTGGAAACTGACATGCCCTTAAAAACAGTCAGCACTGGGAGACGTTGTTTCCCTTAGTCCTTTCCCATGTTGGAACATTTCTGCAACATGTTACAAGTGCAAAATGTACAGTACAGTGCGCTTGGGTCTTCCTTTCGCTTTCAAAGACCCTAGACTCCCTCAAGGGATTTTTCAGGAGACGTTCATAAGTGCCTTGGAAGAGGCTGGTGGCAGTTTATCTTTTTGCTTATTTTTAACCCTTTCTTGCCATGCAAACCGCATTTTCCGCGGTTGGCACAGGAAGGTGGCCTGGCTCCAAAATGGCCATGCCACGAGGTTCTTTGTCCTGTCCTTTGGACACCCTGCCCCTTTGTCTTCTGCAGGTCGAGCCGGCCCGGGTTAGTCCTTATTTGGACATGCATTCACCCACAAAACGCCAAGCTTTCGCAGGCTTCTGCATGCCTTGTGTGTGTGCTTCAAGGATGTGGGCTAGACTGTCTAGTTCCAATACACATACTGGGTGCCAGAGAGTCTGGTGTGCTGTGAATGACTGGGACCACTGTGGTCCATGATTGGTCCACGTCTGGTGTGCCTGCATGTCAGCAGATCTCCAATTGGGTCCTCTTCATTTTGGCGTGAAAGAGATTCTGGATAAGAGAAGGCCCCAAACACCCACACCAGGTTGATCTCTTGAGTTCACACTGAACTTAGGATAGGATCCAAGTATCCTGAAACAAAGAAGCTGAGTTGAGGAACCACTGGTGATCCGCTGGAAGGTTTGTCACCCTGAGCCCGCTGTTGTCTCGCTGGACCCCTCTGTGCTACTGTCCCTTTCCTAACTCCTGGAACCTGTTCTGCCCTTTTGGGGATACTCTCACGAATAGTGGCAACTCGTTCTTCATCGCATCACCCACCTTCCTGAGCTGGTACAGCCGAGGCTAGAGAGCCCGTTTTTTGCCCTTCTGCACTATCGCGTGCACCAGTGTTTAACAGTACTTTTGAGCACTAGGCTCCACTCATAGAAGGGACTGGATTGCCATTCAGTTAGGGATTGATTGATAAAGAACTGCCTAAAGACTATTTGCACTGCATGTTTCCTTCCCTTTTAGGTTGTGGACCCATTCTGTGCTTTTAACCCTTTATGCCACTTGGTAGTGTATATATGTGTTATAGTAGTGCTGTATTGGTTTGATGTACTACTGTTGATAATTGCTTTGTGTTGAAGTTCAAAGGCCTTGAATACATTTACATGCATTTCTGATATATATAAACCTGACTGGGAGTGATTTGTAGCGTTCTTTTCTCTGTGTGCTCATTGAGGTCTTTCAGTCACCCTCAACTCTCCTGAGACCTAGTCTTGACTGCCGCCAATGCTACCTTGATTGGTCTGGCTTGTCCAGAAGGTTACCCTGTTCCAGGAATCTAGGCTGGCCTTCTGAACCTCTGCCCACCAGGTTAGAGTTCAGAAATCCATCTTAACATGCGGCTTATGCCCAGCCCTGAGTGGAAGCTCACTTGGGGGTCATAGGGGCAAGTTGCCCTATGTTTTTCAGTTTTTTTGTTGAGTTGTTTCTTTTTGGTTTGTTTGTCGAAAGAAAACATTGGTTGACACACAGAGTGAAGATCTATCAGAACCTTTATGGTAGTGGAATCGCAAGTGGTCCCTCACCCCGCACGAGTGGAGGAGTCGGAAGCCATCCCTTTCCCCCGCCTCTCCAGAAGCTTGAGTTTGTTTCACTGAATGTAAAGGGACTGAACTCCACGGTCAAGCAGAAATCGATCCTGCGACATTTGAAAGACTTAAATGGGGAAGTAGTTTTCTTGCAGGAAACACATCTTTTACCCCCAGACTTTACTCGGCTATGGAACAGAGACTTCCTGAGACAATTTCAGGCCTATAGCGGCTCGAAGTCAGGTGGAACAGTGATTCTGCTGGCAAGAGATGCTCCTTTTAGGAAAGAGGACTCCATTTATGACCCTGCAGGGAGGTATGTAGCCATAAAAGGGGTCCTATTTGGGCAATTGTACTCCCTGATCTCAATTATTGCCTGTAATGAAGACAAGGCCATCTTAAGCACTTTTGGTGCCCTGGGCACGGACATCTTTGGGGCCCCCCTCTACCAAACCAAAGAAATGAAGTGATTCAAAGTAAGCATGTTTACTCCCTTTAAGTCCCCTTACCCTCTTCAGTCTTGCTCTAATCAGAATGATAAACAAGTAGCATTTGAAAGCCAACATTAGCAGTCTACAAAGAGGTTAAAGGGGTGAAGTTGTGATGTGCGCCAACTCTGCTATTTCTGAATTTGAAGACTTTCTTTTCCAGTTCTTACCATGAATTAAAATAATGTAATTTTATAAAACTGACTTGGAAAGTACACAAATCACATTACCAAATATAATATAACAATTTTTAAAAACTAAATATTATAGAAGGGTGTTACGCAAAATCGGAATGATTCTAGCTTCATTCTCTCCATCATCAAGGAAAAAGGTTATAAGTACCAGCATATTAATTGATGTGATTTAACATATTTAATCTGGGGTTGTCTTTTGTATTTCAAAGTATTAAATACTTCCAAAACATTGATTTGTGACATTGTAATTTATAAATGTGCAGAAAAATCTTTGACTTTTACAAAAAAGCAAACCTTTTTTGTGTGAAATGAGCAGACCTTAAAATATGCTTGCCTGAGACCTACAACATCTGGTCAGTTCTCTTCTGTCTACCACTTTTTCCATTCAAATGGCCTACATAAGAAAATAGATCAACTAATGGCCAGTGGTCGAAGTGAGCAGGAGCGCTGTTCCTCTTCTTTTTTTTAAAATTAAGATTTACTGTTCCTATACTTTTATTTTAAAAAGAAACCATTCCGGAATAGAAGTGTAGGAAGAAGTTGAAGCTTGCACTGCAGTGTACTGAATGTTCACTCAAACAGCAGGCACATTTGTTTCTGGGGTTATACTGCGAGTGGGACGGAGCTTGGCGATGGGGTTTGTCAGATGTGGGGGCAGGCCAGCAGTGAACATAGTTCCACTATTTCTTTTCATACACTTCGACCACTGGTAATGGGCTAAACAATGCCACCAGCATGCGTGAAGGCAAACATCACAGAAGACAGCAAAGTAACGTAAGAGATTTGCATGATTTGACCAGGATCACAATATCATCTGATGGCAAAGCCACGATACAAGCATGAACGCTTTGGTTCCACAGTCTTAAATTTGGATACTTATTCACCATTTTGCCTAAACGTTTATGCTCATCATTGGAGGTGATTGCCTAGGTTTTACAACACCCCATCTGAAAAACAAAAATGTATAGGCCTTCATCATACAGATGACATGTTAGTTTTTATAGGACTCCTATCTGGTGCAGGTACATTGCTGATAATAGCACTTGTTGTGTTGCAAACCCAAGTACATATGCAGGCAGGTTTATAAACTTCAAACATAGGAAAGGCTCAGCCAGCCTTGCTGGAATGTGCTATTCTAATCTTTCATATGAACACATATCTCTGCAATGGGTGCTTAACACACTAAGCTAACTTCTGAACCATTGTGGCACTCAATATATCAATATGCATTTCAACCTAGGCTATTCCACATGATTAGCATAATTCCCTCAGGAAGGAAAGCATGCTACAGGAGTTTTGTCATAAGGAACACACGTACTATGTATACTACAGTCAACAGAGAAAGTGTTACATAAAGAATTGATCAAGGCAGACTGTACTTGTCAAAATAGAACGGCAATGGGTTTAGAGCCTCAGCAGCATGCCATAAAATACCCTGACATGTGCTTTTTAAGTCTGGTGAACAATGGGATCTTACTTCTTTAGGTCAGGCAGCCTTGTTGGGCCCCCCTCAAAGGTGGGGGCCTCGGGCAAGTGCACCTTTTGCCCTCCCATAACAACATCTCTGAATGAAGGTCAGGTCCAATTTTACCAGCACCTTGAGACTATTTGTTCTCCCTTTATGGAAGGTTATGTATTCATTGGGGGTGATTTTAATGGGGTCCCAGACCCAATGGTGGATAAGACGCATGCCCCTTCAGCTAAAGATTTTAAGATTGCAACAGGCATCCTTCATTTCTTTAAATCTTTGGGTGTGGTTGACTCCTGGAGAATACTGCATCCGGGGGAACGCGATTTTACCTTCTTTTCCCATGTCCACCAATCTTCTTTGTGCATAGATCTAATGTTGGCTTCTCCCCCCCTTCTATCATATGTAGACGTGGTATCCATAGGGGCAGAGGGCTGTCAGATCATGCTCCAGTGCAGTTAATTGCCAGGGTTTGTATCCACTGCTCCAGCTCTAGGCCTCCGTGGTGGCTCTATGACCCAATTTTAAGTAATATGGCGCTGCGGGATAATATAGCGAAAGCCATCCAAAACTATTTTCAGGAAAACCTCAGAGAGCACACATCAGCCACAATCACATGGAATGCTATGAAGGTGGTGATAAGGGGGGAGTTCATAACCCATTCAGCAGCATTTTATAAATGCAAACGGCAGGCCCGATTCCATCTGGAACAAGAAATTCAAGACCTTGATGGGAGATATAAGAAAGGGTGGACCCCAAAACTCCACCGATCCCTACAAATTGCTAGGAACAAGTTAGAAGCTCTCTATGGCGAGGAGACAGCACAGTCTCTCCTGGAAACTAAACAGGGATATTACGCCCCAGGAAACAAGGCTAATCAGCTTCTGGTGAGTAAACTAGCCATTTCCAGAAGGCATAACATGAGTATAGGGTTACGGGATCAGCAGGGAGCTGTGAGATATGGGGAAAAGGAGAAGATGAGGTTAGCTGAATCCCACTTCAGGGAAACTATGTAGGCATCCCCTCGCTCTCTGGAGAGACAGAAGAGGTATGTAGAGGGAGCCACCCTACCTGTCATCTCAGGGGAAGATAGGGTTGCGCGTGAGGTGCCGAAAGCGGTGGGGAGGATGAAGCAGTGATTAAGGCTCTGACACCTAGGGCTCTGGGCCCTGACAGGTTCTGGACCAAATTTTACAAAAATGTTAGTCCCCAGCTTGCCGCCTGTGATGCTGGAAATGCATTGGAGGGACAGGGCCTCCCTGTCCTTGTCCTGTAGTCCTTTTACATTTGTGTTCTGTATTGTTTTCTGACAAGGAGTCCATGTGGGACTCCTGGCAGTGCAGCTCTTCCTGTTTTTGGTTTGGTGTGCAGACCCATGGGATACCCTTATGGCACCCATGGGTGGGGGTACAACCCTGTGCCCCTAGTGTATGTTTTGGGCACCTGTGTGTGGCCCACAGAGCAGGGTATGGGCCGGTGGCAGCTGCATGCTGAATTTGACAGGTGCTCTGAGTATCCTCCATTTTGGTATACTCAGGCCCTGCCATTGGAATCAGTTGATTCCTGATAGGAAACAAGATGGCCCCTGTGGCCTCTTGCTTTCTATTGCTCGTTACCTTGTTTTCCCAAAGTCCTGGGAAGCCCTGACTCTGTCCCTTCCCCCTGACTGGCTGTTGGGTGGAAGTTCCATATATGGTGTTGTTGTGAAGTCCAGGCTAGACTGGCTGGAGCCTTCCCAGTGGCTGTATGTTGTGGGTACACCCTGTGGGTGGGACCTGGGTGAATGGAGTGTGTGACCAATATGCACTTATTGTTGTGGATGTCTGGTTTCTGGCGTTTGACACAATGACTGAGAAAGCCCTACCCGAAACTGGTATGAATGCAGTGTGTAGTGTTGAATGTTTGGGTACGTGTCCCAATACACATTCCTTGTTGTGAATGTCTGAGAGGGAGGAGTATGGCCTGAATGCACTGTATGCCTGATTGGCTGACTGACTGCTGAATGCCCTTCTGAGTGATTGGTTGCCTGAGTGTGACCCAACAGAATGAATGAGAGATCAACTAGTATATCTGGGGGCCTCTCACTTCTAGAAATCGTTCAGAAGCTGAAGTTGAAACTGACACTTAATCTTGAAGCCGATCCTGAAGAAGAAGGTTGACTGCTGTCTCCCTTCACCGAAATCCGAAAGCTGAAAGCCGTCAAGACTGATCCAAGAGAGGACCTGGTTAGGCGCCCTCTTCCCATGCTCCGAGGGACCATTGAGCACCGCTAACCTTCGACGAAGTGCCCTGGAAGTCAGACCCTCGAAAGGCTGCCGACCGGAGACTGGGACCGCCGAAGAGAGCGAACGTAAGCACCGGACATTCCGTCCTCCGTCGTCGACCAGGGTTTGCATGTTTGCTGTAACCGCTGGAGGCCAGTCGAAGCCGTGAGGGGACAGCTTGATGCCGTGCCATTGACGACCAGAGCCGTACGCTCCTTTGCGTAAGACTTTTAATTCATGGACGCGCTCGTCCGCACCTTCGCCCGCCTTATCCTGATGGAGAAGGCCAGGTCGTCGACACGCCGAGGAGCATCCGCCGGTGGGTTTCCTGCCACCCAAGGACCGTAGAGACGCCGGACGACTCGATGCCCTTGCTGGGCCACAGTTATTCACAAACTCTTTGCGGTCCTGAACTATCAACATCGAGGTGCCCCCCACGCCTCTTCCCTGCAGGACGTCTTCCAATCGTTGTCGACGAGAATCGCTGGGACCGAAGCTGCCGCCTCGACGTCCAGTTCACTTTCTTCGAGGGATCTCGACGATCCGTGGCTCCTGCTTTAAAGGGAGCCGCTCAAGAAGGAACTGTCGACGACTCGTCGTCAAACTCTGCTATTCCAGGTACATTGGGATGGTAGAAACATTATAGAAGGAAATAAGACTTATAGAACAATATATGGACTGGGCTTGTGATAAATCTCTACAGGTTTGCCAGGTGGGGGGATCTCCACACAGAACTGTGTCTAGTGGTAGGGGCCAGTATTCTGCCAATTGTTCTAACCAACTGCTTTCCTCCTGTGTCTATTGTTGGTTACCTTTATTAAGTGATCGCGTGATATTTAACCAGAGTACAGTTGATGAACTTGATGAAATCTAATAATAATTGTGGTACCACTTAGAACTGTATATATTTGCCATTGTAGATTTACTGAGCACAAAGTGAGTTATTGTGATTGTGTATATAACCTTGAACCTTAATTATATAAAGACTGTGTTGTAACTAATACAGTGTGTGGACATTCCTTTGAGGGGGCTTAGGGACTACGCTGTACTTAAGAACCAGCCTGCATCACCTCCTGAGAAGCTAGGCCTTGATTGCTCAACTACGTTACCAATAATAGAGAATCTTGGCTGGGGGTCCTCTGTGCCTCTCCTCTGCCATATAGAAAGCAGGAGTACAGACAGCCCCCTCCAGTCTTTACACCACCCCACTAACGGCACTTTTCATCTCCTTTAGGGAGGTAGGCTCCACTACTCCTTCTATCCCTGCCTCAACCACCATATTGCTCCTGAAACCTAATAAAGACCACAATGAATGTGCCTCCTATGGACCAATCTCCCTTTTGAGCATTGATGCAAACATTTATTCCAAGGTCTTGGCTAACCACCTAGCTCTGTTACTACCAGGGCTCATTTATTCCGATGAAATGGGATTTGACATAGGGAGGAAAACAGGTGACAATATCCGGCGGGTCATAAACCTAATAGAAACAGCAACCTCGGCTCACCAGAAATGAGCAGTTCTAGCACTGGATGCCACGATGGCTTTTGATAAGGTGGTTATGGGCCTTTATGGAGTCAACCTTGGAGGCCTTCCGCTTTGACCCCCTATTCCAGAAAACGATTATGGCCAACTATGTTCTCCCCACCACCTCCTTAAGAATAAACCGAGATCTCACCTCCCCTATGCCCCTTACGTGTGAAACTCACCAGCAATGCCCCCTTTGTCCATTACTGTTTGCTCTGATCATGGAGCCCTTGGCTCAGTGCCTCCGTTGCAACCCCTCCATTGAAGGGGTTGAGATTCGGGACTCTCAGCACAAGGTGTCCCTCTATGCAGAAGAGGTGCTCCTTACGTTAACCAATGTTCAAGTTTCCCTCCCTCAGGCGATGGAGGAATTAAAATCCCTTGGCGAAGTAGCAGGCTTCGAAAATACATTTCAGTACATCAGGGGCACTAGGGGTAGGTTTGCTTGGAGGGGAGGTGTGCGCCCTGCAGTTCCTTTACCCCATTAGATGGGAGACGAAGTTGATAGAGTACTTGGGGGTTCAGATCACCGCCTCTCCATCTGACTTGTTTGGCGTTAACTTCCCGCTGCTTTTTAAAAGGTTGGAGGAGCATTTGGAAAGATGGGCAAAACAGGAAATCTCGTCATATGGACGAATTACGGCAGTTAAGATGAACTTGCTTGTCCGCATCCTATTTATATGTACCGCTCTGCCTGTGCATGTCCCTCGAAAACACGTGGACAGGCTGCAGCATAAGGTACTGGGGATTGTTTGGCGGGCAAGAGAGCTAGAATTCCGAGAAGGGTGATGCTGGGGGGCTCCCGATGGGGTGGGTTAGGGGTGCCAGGTCTCTATAAATATTATCTTGCAGGTCAGACCTCACACCTCCTTGCTTGTACCTCACCCTCCCTCCTCCCTAAATAGACTTCCATTGAACAGAATAGACTACCTCTTCGGTCCCTCCCGTTAATCTCACGCCCAAAGTTGAAACATTGGTTCCCAGAGCTCCTCACCTCTACCAGAGTGACAACAAATTCATTGGAGGGGGCGCTCAGGTTGAAAAAGGTCCCAAGAGGTTTAGGCCCCAATTTCCCAATCTTTTATAACCCAGCATTCTCCCTAGGGATGATCTCTGGGGGCTTTAGGAGGTGCAGGAGAGGAGGTTTACATACATTATCCCAACTCTTTGAGGGTGGTCAACCACTCATCTTTTGGAAAGTGCAAAGAGGCCTTTCAGCTCTCAGAGTTAGATAGGTTTTCTTACGGGCAGCTGCGGCAATGGATAGCATGGCCTTCGGTGAGGCAGGGGGCCAATTGTAACCTGGGTGCCATTGAACTAACGTTCCAGGAGGGCTCCCTAAGTAAAGGGGTCTCAAGGATATATGAACTTTTTATGGGGGACATGTGTCATGATTCCTAACCCCCGGCATCCGGACCAGGTCCATCTGTCCCGGGTGCAGGCATCCAGATACTTGGGAAAAACCCAGCAGCCCCGGCTAGGGGCTATCTGGGTACAGTCCTGGCCCTGTAGGCGCCAGGCTCATAGAAGGGTCAGTCCTGGCGCCATAGGCGCCAGGCTCATTTGCTTTCACTTACCTTATGCAGACCATGCTGCTCAGCATTCAAGCCAATGTGAAGTCTGAAGGGGGACTACTTTATTTCAGGAACTATTTTCTTACTCGGGTGTGGTCTTGGGAACTTCTTACCTGGGACTAGTTTGAAGGCTATTTAAACCACGCCGAAGAGCAACTCACGCTTCGCGTTATTCTGCATCCTGCAGCGTAACGCTCACCGTGCCTGCAAGCCAGCATCCAGTCTTCTGCCACGCCCGCTTCGAGTCTGAAGCTCCTGGAAAAAAGGGAGAAAAAAGGAAAAAGGTTAGAACAAGAACAATATTTATTTCCTGACCTGATTCTGGATCCATCGCACCTTCGAATAGGAAGAAAGAATGTATTTGATGCGCATCGCATCGCCTGCTGCAGCAACGCGCTATACTCACCAGTCTTCGCAGCAGCTCCACGATCCACCTCTGTCTTCATCCTTTCTTCGCCAAACTCTGGCACCTAAGGGGAACAAAAGGACAGCCAGGTGAGCCGAAAGAACAAACCAAGGGAATCTCTTTCACCATAATAGACTTACCTGATTTTACCGCCGGAGGTATAATTCCTCAAAACGCCATAATTTCTCACTCTGCACCTGTAATAAGGGAGAAAGCAACAGATTACATACAGGTGTCATTTACTGGTGTCATGATCTCTGCTTCCAAAAGATCAGGACTTGCCCGACTCCCTTGGAAGCAGACCCATAACCCCGGTTCCGAGTGCCAGCCAATCCCAATTGGGACCTTTTGGACCCTGTCCTGGCGCCAGTGGCACCAGGCTCATAAAGATGCCCAGTCCCAGCGCTGGAAGCGCCGGGCTCATAATGCTTGGGTGGACTTACCTGCAGCAGACCATGCTGCTTACTTACCTGCCAGTTGAACCCCTGATCCTCTTCTGTTTGGGACTACTTTTCCTGTTGGGTGGGGCAGGAGCCACTCCCTAGGTTCAGAACACTGGAACTCTTCTGGAAAGCAGGAACTCTTTTCTTAGGCGTGGCTGTGGAAGGAGACACCTAAGCACTACAGGAGGCTATTTAAACCACACCCGATGGATGAATCTTGCTTTGCGTTATTCTGCATTCTCTGCAGCAGAACGCTCATCGTGTCTTCTGCTTCTGATCCTGGGCCTAAGGGAACAAAGGCTTACCATCCTGGAATCCAGTCTTCAGCAGTACCTGTAAAGACAAAGAAAGAACAGGTTAGCACTACGGTCTTCAGTGGCAGCGCATCTCTTACCTGGTCCATCGGCTGTCACCAACGCCTCGCGCTGCATTCCGGCATCTGAAAGACAAAGGCTTACCTACTCTTCGCATGCTCCGGAGGTCTTCGCACTGCATTCCGGCATCTGAAAGACAAAAGCTTATCAGCTCTTCGCACGCTCCGGAGGCCTTCGGCGCTGCATCCCGCATCTGAAAGACAAAAGAAGGTGCGTTTAAAGACATTGGGCAACTTTATTACTCACGTGCCATTACTCCTTCCCACGCCGAATCCAGTGGGTATTCCAGCACCCTTCAGCTTCTCTAAAGCTCTGAACTTGTACCTGCAAGATAAAAGGGACAGTTAGTGCGCATCGTGAAGCAGGCTACAAGCGCTTACTTACGTGCTTCCAGGCACTTCTATTCCTCACGCGGGTTCGATCCTCAACTCTCATCAGCCCGCCATCCGCCATCGCCGGAACCCTGCAAAACAAGAGATATCATTACAAAAGACTTTTAAGACATTTGAAGTGCCCAGAACTTACCATTCGTGCAGTTAACGACGGACAGCAGTCCTCTGAGGTCAAGAGGCCTGCACCCTTATCCAGTGAAGAAACTGGTTACGGCACCCTGCCCCGAGGCAGATGGAGAGCTCGGCGTTCACTTACCTAAGGTGAGGGTGTTAACCTTTGGGGTTCTACAGGAGAAGAGAAAGGGAAGAGGAGAGAGGCACCCAATAACCCCAGTTCATTAATCCCATATTTTCTATCTGCAGACATCTTACTCTTCGAGTCAGACATACAGTGCACAGAGGTCCAGCCCAAAGAGCCAACCGTGTGTTACACATCACCTTTGAAGATACGGCATTCACCCAGTCAAGACCGGCGCCTCTGCGGGAATCAGGTGAGCGTTACAACTGGATAGTGTTGGATAATACAGACTCTTACCTGAACTTTACCAGCCGCACCAGGCAATCTTCTCTAGGGTCAAGCTGCAAGGAATAGGACAAGAGTGAAAGTCAGACATTTTGAACTCTTACGAACTATATACTTACGGCTCCTCGCCAGGAACCTCAGAGTCAATATTGTTCTGGAACTCTCCAATTCCTTCGGACCAGTGAAGTAACTGGTTATCTACACGCCCCTGCATTCTAAGCAGGATGGAGAGCTCATCCTTTAAAAACCTAAGGTGAGAATATAAAAAGAGACATTGGAGGTGATTAGAGGGGAGAATAGTGGGGGGGGGTTATCACTCAAATCCACGGGTGGCTAATTCCCTTTCTCCACTTTCAGGAGAATACTTCTTCGGGTCAAGCAGACGAGATTAGGTGGGCCAGTCCAGTCTGTCATCTCTGCACTACGCGTCACGCGGGTGGAAACCGCAGCTGTCCAGTTCTGATCGACGCCCCTGTGGGAGCCAGGTGAGCGTAACAGAACGCAAAGCCTACCCACAAAATCCCACCCAGGCGTTTTGGAGACCTCAGAAACTGACCAACTGGCCCTATTACTAGGGGAACTAAGGGCTGAAGTACATTCTGCCCGCCAAGAAACTAATGCGCTCAGGAGAGAACTGATTTTGTCAAAGGAGCGAACTGATGGCCTTGCTAGGCAATTGCTGCAAAGCCAGGCTGGACAAACACCACTGCCTGGACTAGGGGGAAACCCAACTCCTATTTCATCAAGAAACCCTGTGCAAGTAATCCTACCAGGAACTATTCCTTTAGCTCCGCCCGAACGCTTTGCTGGGGACCCCAAAAGGTTTGCCGTGTTAATGGATCAATGCTGCCTGCACTTTTTATGCATACCTGGAGCCTTTCCAAATGATCAAGCCAAAGTAGCCTTCGCACTATCATATCTCAGTGGTAGCGCAGCCGATTGGTCGATTCCTCTAGTCAACCAGGATGACCCTCTTCCTCGTGACTTTCAGGGTTTTCAATTGAGCATGGAAAGACTATTCGCCCGACATTCACAGGGACAGGCCCTGGATAACGAACTTTTGTCCCTGCGACAGGGTAACCAGGATCTACTAACCTATATCGCTACCTTCAATAGGTTGGAGCTGGAAACAGGATGGCCCGAGGTAAAGCGAATTACATTATTCCATCGTGGACTGCGAGGAGAACTCAAAGATGTTTTGGCTCAAGTTGTGAACCCACTTCAGGATTGTGCTGAATATATAGACTTAGTGGTCCAGATAGATGTCACGCTCACCTGATTCCCACGGAGGCGCAGGTCTGGCTTCGAGTGCTGATGCTTCTTCAATGGTGAAGCGCAGGACTCTGAAGATCGACAGGAAGGGCCCCTCTACTCTGGCTTTTCTGGCTCGCAGAAATATTCCCCTGTGCGTGAAAAGGGAGTATTACCTACTGACGGAATAATGCTCAAGCCTCCCACTCCCTTCCAAACCTCCACAATACCCTTCCACGATTCCCCGTGAAGTCTCACCTTAGGGTCTGGAAGGACGAGTTCTCCATCCTGCTTCTGATGCAGGGGCGCGTTGAAACCCAGTTACTTCACTGGATTGAGGTTTGATGGGAGTTCAAAATAAGCTTGACTATTCAGGTGAGGCGCTGTAAGAGTTCTGTTGCAAGTTCAAAAGTTCAAGCTTAATAATAATGTTCATTATCTTATTGCAGCAAGCGCTAATGCTTATGTCTTTTTCCCCTTAGGGGCCGGGGTTCGGAATGCCGGAGATATGGCACCGACCCGAAGTGAAACGTGCAGTTCCAGTAAATGACAGGTAAGTTCTGGATGAGCGTTCATGTAATGTCTTTGCTTTCGCTCATTGAATGTCTTTGTCTTTTTTCCCCATAGGGGCCGGGGTCCGGAATGCCAGGAAGCGGCAGGACCCGAAATGAAATGGGAATGACCCAACAGGTAAGTCTTAGAAGGAAACTGAGCTTTTCCTATTCCCCTTCCTTCTCTCACCTTGTTTTCCTGTCTTTCTCTCTAGGCTCTGGGAAGTGGGTGCGGATCCGGATGATCGCTGCTGAAGATGGAGGCGCCCAGGAAAGGTGAGTGAAATGCAGCGCTGCAGCGATCGAAGCGAAATGCTTTTAAAATGATGTCTTCGCTTTCAGGATCGTCGGTGTGAATTCTCCGTGATGCAGGTTTAGCAGGTAAGGTCTTCTTTCTCTCCAATTCTCTCTTATCTCCCTTTGCAGGCGACCCAGGATGCTGACAGGCGTGGCTGGAGTCCAGATGCAGGAGCTGACACGGTGAGCGTCCAGCTGCGAGGAGCAGAACAACGCGAAGCGTGAGTTGCTGATCGGGCGTGGTTTAAATAGCTTTGGAAGAAGGTCCTGGTATGTATCCTTCCACCGATCAGGTATGTATCCTTCCCCGACCACACCAAGGTGGAAAGTAGTCCCACAGGTAAAGTAGTTCCATTCAGGCCTCAAGAGGGCCTGGATGTAGCAGCATGGTCTGCATCAGGTAAGTGCACATTAAAACACTTGAACACATGTCTAGCTTTATGAGCCTGGCGCCTAAGGCGCCAGGACAGAGGTCCAACATGAGCCTGGCGCCTAAGGCGCCAGGACTGTGTCCAAAGGGCCCCAGCTTGGGCCCGCTGGCACTTCCCTGGGGTGAATGATGCCTGCCTCTGGGGTTGCTGGGTCGGACCTGGCTCCTTGGAGGTAGGCATCATGACAATACCCCCCCTCAAGGCCCCTCCCAAGGTTGTTCCCT
The DNA here is from genome assembly GCF_040938575.1 of Ambystoma mexicanum. Taxonomy (NCBI): domain Eukaryota; kingdom Metazoa; phylum Chordata; class Amphibia; order Caudata; family Ambystomatidae; genus Ambystoma; species Ambystoma mexicanum. Next base: position 744,920,275 of record NC_090927.1, on the reverse strand, counting down.
CTGGGGGTTTTGGCTTGTTCGGAAATCTCCGGTGGAACCTTATCGAGGTGCGTGAACATGGTTACTAGGCTCCCACGATCTCTCCTGAGGTCCATATCCCTTCCAGTCAACAAGATAGAAGAGTTTTGACTTTAACACCTTGGAGTCTAAAAATGTCTTTAACTTCGAATTCTAATTCCCCTTCAATTTGAACTGGGTCTGGAGGCTTGGACAGTCGGGTCCCTGGTTGTACTGGCTTCAAAAGTGATGTATGAAAAACTGGATGAATACGCATGTTGGACGGTAAATCCAGTTTAAAGGCCACGGGATTGATTATAGCCTTGATGGGATAAGGTCCTATGAATCTGGGATTGAAGGTTCGCGGGCCCTTGAGGGGTAAATGTTTCGTTGCTAGCCATACCTGGTCTCCTACTTGGTAAGGAGGAGTTTTACTTCGGTGCAAATCAGCGTTTTCTTTATACTTTTTCTTGGCTTGCTGTAAATGAGTTGCAGCTTCTTTGAAGGCTCGGGTTATTGGGGAATGCAGATGATTTACTGCGGGCATTTCCAGGGTCAGAGGTGGATCTAGGTCAGAGGTCCGAGGATGGTGACCATACAAAGTATAAAAAGGAGTTTGTCCGGTTCCAGAATGCACTGAATTGTTGTAGGCATATTCTGCGATCCAAAGGATGTCTTTCCAATTTAACTCGGATTGGTGTAACATGCACCGAAGATATTGCTCGAGAGTCTGATTGGTTCTCTCGGTTTGTCCGTTGGTCTGGGGGTGGTGGCTAGTGGATAACCGCACATCTATTTGTGCTAGTTGGCAACACTTCTTCCAAAAATGGGAGATAAATTGACTTCCACGATCCGAGACTAATATGGAAGGGAAACCATGTATGCAAACTATATTCTCCAGAAATTCCTTGGCCAAGGTGGAAGCTGAAGGCAAACCTTTTAAAGGGATGAAGTGGGCCATTTTGGAGAATAGATCCACAATTACAAGAACAGTGTTGTAACCAGCACAAGGAGACAGGTCAGTTATAAAGTCCATTGACAAGGTGTGCCATGGTGCCGGTGGAATATCCAAGGGTTGAAGTAGGCCGGCTGGCCTTTTCTTTTGACCCTTGTTTTGGGCGCAAATTCCGCAAGACAATACAAAAGACTTTATGTCTTTTCTCCAAGAAGGCCACCAGAAGTGGCGTTTGATTTTTATCTCCGTTTTAGCGATACCAGGGTGTCCTTCCATTAATGATTCATGATGATGGGCAATAACAAGTTCTTGCAATTCTTTACTTGGGAGAAACAACCGCTCTTGGAAGTAGGGTAAATCATCCTTAATGGTGTAATGAGGACCCTTTTGACTCCATTCCAGTAAGGCTGAAGAGTCTAGAAATTGTTTTACTTGCGTTTGGATATCCTCAATAGTTTGCAATGAAGTTAGGCCTAAGATTCTTTGTTCAGGTATGATTGGCACAGGTTCTAAACTCGAAATGGGTTCTTCCATGCCAATCCGGGATAAGGCGTCCGCTTTACCATTCTTGCAGCCAGGGCGATAGGTAATTACAAAATCAAATTCTGCAAAGAATAGAGCCCATCGGAGTTGTCGTGAAGATTGAGCTTTGGCCGTCTTTAAATACTGTAAATTTCTGTGGTCCGTAATTACGTTGATGGTGTGTCTTGCCCCGAGAAGGTAGTGACGCCAAGCCTTGAAAGCAGATTTAATAGCCAGTAACTCTTTGTCGGTAATTGCGTAGTTGATTTCAGGAGGAGAAAATTTCCTGGACCAAAAGGCCACAGGGTGTAGTTGGTTAGTTTCTGGGTCTCTTTGCGACAGGACAGCTCCCATGGCCGAACTGGATGCGTCGGTTTCCCCAATGTAAGGGAGATCTGGGTGCGGGTGCTTCAATACAGGTGCAGAGGTGAATTTGGTTTGCAGGTCCTGAAAGGCTTGTTCGGCCTCAAGAGTCCATTCAAAGCGTTTGTTTTTCTTTAGGAGAGCTGTGATGGGTTGGACTGTTCGGGAAAATTCCGGGATGAATCTTCGATAGAAATTGGCGAAGCCGAGCATGCTCTGAACTCCCTTCACCGAGCTAGGAGACGGCCATTTGAGGATGGCATCCACCTTTCGCGAGTCCATTCGGACTCCTTGAGGTGTCAGGATGAATCCGAGAAACTCAACTTCTGTGGTATGAAAAATGCATTTTTCGAGCTTTGCAAATAGTCTGTGCTGGCGCAATTTCTCAAGAACTGCCCTAACATGTTTTCTGTGATCGGATTCTGAAGAAGAGTACACCAGGATGTCGTCAATATAAACAATGACACAGACATCGATAAGTTCCCGAAGAACATCATTCATAAAGTAGTGGAAGGCGGCAGGTGCATTGCACAACCCGAAGGGCATCACCTGATATTCGAAGAGCCCAAATTTGGTGCGGAATGCAGTCTTCCATTCGTCGCCTTCTTTTATACGCACCAGGTGATAAGCTCCTCGGAGATCTAACTTGGTGTACACACAAGCGTCTTTCACCTGGTCGATAAGCTCAGGGATCAGGGGCAGAGGATAACGATTCTTAATCGTTATTTGATTTAGGGCGCAATAGTCTATACATGTTCTAAGGTCGCCCTCTTTTTTCGGCACGAAGAACAGAGCTGAGGAGACAGGAGACTTGGACGGGCGAATAAAACCATTGGCTAGGTACTGATCTAAATACTGACGCAAATGCAGGTTCTCAGGTTACGTAAGAGCATAAATCCTACTACAAGGTAGTTGAGCATTGGGTACCAGATCGATTTGGCAATCATAAGACCGATGGGGAGGTAACGTGTTAGCCTGTTCCTTCTGAAAAACGTCTTGGAATTCTTGGTATTCTGACGGTAGCTGTACAGGGGTGGAAGTTGCTGAGGCTAGACCCATAGCTGGATTTCTTGGATAACAAGTTGGTTCACAATCAGGAAAACTTATCTTCTTTGCTCGCCAGTCAATTCTGGGATTATGTGTTTCTAACCAAGGAATTTCAAGAATTACTTGAAATTGTGGGGCCTTGATCACATCAAACACGATTGCTTCCCGATGTCCATCCTGACCCACCAGTGTCACTTCAATAGTGGAATGCGTTACAGGCCCTGAGGCTATTTTGGTTCCATCTACTGTAGTAATGACATCTTGGGTTACTTTTGGGCGGAGAGGGAGCTTAATCCTGGAAGCCAATTCACGGTCTATGTAATTTCCAATAGCTCCACTGTCGATGTATGCTTTTATAGCATGCAACTGCTGAGGCTGTTTTGGTCCACGAGCACCATTGGCATGACAAAATGCGAGGTCAAAGAGTTTGTTTTCAAGCTCGGCAAGCGGACCCCTACGCTTGTCGGGCTAAGTCGTTTCCCGAATCAGGTGTCAATAAATCGTTATCAGTGGCTCCAACCACCTTCTTAGGTGGTTTAACTGGACAATTTCGAAGAAAGTGACCGGAAGTCCCGCAATACAGACAAAGTTGCATTTGCCGCCTTCTCTCTCGTTCCTTCTGCGTTAATGGTTCTTTAACACCGCCGATTTGCATAGGTTCGGATACGTCGGTACTCTTGGAGTTAGCGTGGGTTTTGATCGGTACTCGGGTTTCGTACTTGAACCGATCTGCTTTTCTATTTTGAAGTCTGTGATCAAGTTGAACCACCAAGTCTATGTAGTCTGCGCAGACCTGGGGTAGATTTACTATCTGAGCTAGAACATCCTTAAGCTCTCCGCGCAGGCCTCGATGAAACAATGTGATCCTTTTGTTTTCTGGCCATCCAGTTTCCACAACCAGTCTATTAAAGGTGACAACGTAGGACAGGAGATCCTGATTACCTTGTCATAAGGATAGCAGTTCGTTATCAAGGGCCTGTCCTTGAGAGTGTCGAGCAAACAATCTTTCCATGCTGGCCTGGAAGCCCTGAAAATCCTGGAGAATGGGATCATCCTGATTTACCAATGGAATAGACCAATCGGCAGCACTGCCACTGAGGTAAGATAGTATAAAGGCTACCTTGGTCTGGTCGTTAGGGAAGGCCCCGGGTCTGCATAGAAAGTGTAAACGACATTGGTTCATAAAGACGGCATATTTCTTGGGATCCCCCGCAAAACGTTCAGGCGGGGCCAAAGGCATGTGTCCAGGTAGATTGATTTGTACCGGGTTATTCAAACCCATTGATGTGGAAGTACCTCCGGAATTAGGTAAAGGAGTGTGCCCTGCCTGGGCCTGCAATAACCTTTCGGCCAGGTCATCTGTTCTTTCCTTGGATAGGATCAGTTCTCTTTTGAGAGCATTAGTCTCCTGACGGGCTGAGTGCACTTCTGCCCGTAATTCCCCCAAAAGCTGGGCCAGCTGATCTGTCTCGGAAGTCTCCATAGCGCCCGGGTGGGAAATTGTGGGTAGGCTTCGCGTTCTGTCACGCTCACCTGATTCCCACGGAGGCGCAGGTCTGGATTCGAGTGCTGATGCTTCTTCAATGGTGAAGCGCAGGACTCTGAAGATGGACAGGAAGGGCCCCTCTACTCTGGCTTTTCTGTCTCGCAGGAATATTCCCCTGTGCGTGAAAAGGGAGTATTACCTAATGTCGGAATAATGCTCAAGCCTCCCACTCCCTTCCAACCCTCCACGATACCCTTCCACGATTCCCCGTGAAGTCTCACCTTAGGGTCTGGAAGGATGAGTTCTCCATCCTGCTTCTGATGCAGGGGTGCGTTGAAACCCAGTTACTTCACTGGATTGAGGTTTGATGGGAGTTCAAAATAAGCTTGGCTATTCAGGTGAGGCGCTGTAAGAGTTCTGTTGCAAGTTCAAAAGTTCAAGCTTAATAATAATGTTCATTGTCTTATTGCAGCAATCGCTAATGCTTATGTCTTTTTCCCCTTAGGGGCCGGGGTTCGGAATTGCCGGAGATATGGCGCCGACCCGAAGTGAAACGTGCAGTTCCAGTAAATGACAGGTAAGTTCTGGATGAGCGTTCAGGTAATGTGTTTGCTTTCGCTCATTCAATGTCTTTGTCTTTTTTCCCCATAGGGGCCGGGGTCCGGAAAGCCAGGAAGCGGCAGGACCCGAAATGAAATGGGAATGATCCAACAGGTAAGTCTTAGAAGGAAACTGAGCTTTTCCTATTTCCCTTCCTTCTCTCACCTTGTTTTCCTGTCTTTCTCTCTAGGCTCTGGGAAGTGGGTGCGGATCTGGATGATCGCTGCTGAAGATGGAGGCGCCCAGGAAAGGTGAGTGAAATGCAGCGCTGCAGCGATCGAAGTGAAATGCTTTTAAAATGATGTCCTCCCTTTCAGGATCGTCGGTGTGATGTCTCTGTGATGCAGCTTTAACAGGTAAGGTCTTCTTTCTCCCCAATTCTCTCTTATCTCCCTTTGCAGGCGACCCAGGATGCTGACAGGCGTGGCTGAAGTCCAGATGCAGGAGCTGACACAGTGAGCGTCCAGCTGCGAGGAGCAGAACAACGCGAAGCGTGAGTTGCTGATCGGGCGTGGTTTAAATAGCTTTGGAAGAAGTTCCAGGTATGTATCCTTCCACCGATCAGGTATGTATCCTTCCCCGAACACACCCAGGTGGAAAGTAGTCCCACAGGTAAAGTAGTTCCATTCAGGCCTCAAGAGGGCCTGGATGTAGCAGCATGGTCTGCATCAGGTAAGTGCACATTAAAACACTTGAACACATGTCTTGCTTTATGAGCCTGGCGCCTAAGGTGCCAGGACAGGGGTCCAACATGAGCCTGGCGCCTAAGGCGCCAGGACTGTGTCCAAAGGGCCCCAGCTTGGGCCCGCTGGCACTTCCCTGGGGGGAATGATGCCTGCCTCTGGGGTTGCTGGGTCGGACCTGGCTCCTTGGAGGTAGGCATCATGACAATAGATCACCGACTTCAGAATAGAAAGGCGGATCGAGCTAAGTTCGAGAATCGAGTGTTGGTTAAACCCAATGTTACCCCCAAAGGAACAGATGCACCGGAACCTATGCAGATCGGGGGGGTTAGGGGACCTTTAACTCAGAAGGAAAGAGAAAAGAGACGACAGTTGCACTTGTGTCTGTACTGTGGAACCACGGGACATTGTCTACGGGATTGCCCGGTAAAACCACCCAAAAAGGTGGTAGGAGCTGCGGACAAGAGTCAAACAGAGTCTGATCCGGGAAACAACCACGCCCGACAAGCGTAGAGGTCCACTTGCCGAGCTTAAAGAAGGACATTCAGATCTCACACATAATCGTGCCAATGGTCCTCATTGATCCTAGGCAGCCATCACGTATGCACGCTGTAAGAGCGTACATAGATAGCGGGGCCATAGGAAACTATATGGGTCAAGAACTGGCTTCAAGGATGAACCTATCTCTTTGCAAAAAAAACACTACAGATGTCATCACAACCGTCGATGGAACTGAAATTGCCTCTGGGCCAGTAACTCATTCCACGACACAGATGACACTGTTGGGTCAAGATGGGCATCGAGAAAGCATTGTGTTTGACTTAATCAAGGCTCCACAATTCCAAATAATTCTGGGAATGCCATGGTTGGAAACACATAATCCTTGTATAGAATGGCGAGAGAAGAGAATGACCTTCCCAGATTGTACACACACCTTGAACAAGGGCCTGGCCACAGTCACTAACCCACCTGTTCAGTTACCTCAGGAATATCAAGAATATCTGGATGTTTTTTCAGAAAGAACAGGCAAACACTTTACCACCTCACAGATCTTACGATTGTCAGATTGATCTTGTACCCGGTGCACAACCCCCATGCAGCAGGATCTACGCCCTTACGGAGCCTGAAAACCTTCACCTGCGACAATAGCTGGATCAATACCTTGCTAATGGCTTCATTCCCCCATCCAAGTCTCCTGCAACCTCAGCTTTGTTCTTCGTACCTAAAAAGGAAGGTGTCCTTAGAACATTTATAGATTACCGCGCATTAAACCAAATTACGGTAAAAAACCCATACCCTTGTGCCTCTAATCCCCGAATTACTGGACCAAGTTAAGGATGCTTGTATCTATACTAAGTTAGATCTCTGAGGGGCATATCATCTGGTACGCGTGAAGAAAGGCGATGAATGGAAGACTGCCTTTCGCACCAAGTACGGATTATTCAAATATCAGGTGATGCCTTTCGGGTTGTGCAATGCACCGGCAGCCTTCCAGTATTTTATGAATGATGTTTTTCGCAAACTCATTGACATCTGTGTTGTTGTTTACATAGACGACATTCTAGTGTACTGCTCCTCAAGATAAGCACGTTCGAGCAGTCCTTGAAAAATTACACCAACACAAGTTGTATGCAAAGTTGGAAAAATGTGTCTTTCATTCCACAGAAGTTGAATTTCTAAGATTTATCCTGACCCCAAAAGGAGTTCGAATGGACTCTCGAAAAGTGGATGCCATTCCAAATGGCCATCACCCAATTCAGTTAAAGGAGTTCAAAGCATGCTTGGCTTTGCTAATTTCTACCGGAGATTTATCCCGGAATTCTCTCATATTGTACATCCCATCGCAGCACTTTTGAAAAAGAACAAGCGCTTCTTGTGGACTGAAGAAGCTGAAAAAGCCTTCCAAGATCTAAAACTGAAATTCACGTCTGCACTTGTTTTAAAGCATCCTCGCCCCGAACTTCCATACGTAGTTAAAACCGATGCATCCAGTTTAGCCATGGGAGCTGTCCTGTCTCAGAAGGATCCGGAAACCGGCCAACTCCATCCAGTAGCGTTCTGCTCAGCATTCAAGCCAATGTGAAGTCTGAAGGGGGACTACTTTATTTCAGGGACTATTTTCTTACTCGGGTGTGGTCTTGGGAACTTCTTACCTGGGACTACTTTGAAGGCTATTTAAACCACGCCCGAAGAGCAGCTCTCGCTTCGCGTTATTCTGCATTCTGCAGCGTAACGCTCACCGTGCCTGCAAGCCATCATCCAGTCTTCTGCCACGCCCGCCTCGAGTCTGGAGCTCCTAGAAAAAAGGGAGAAAGAAGGAAAAAGGTTAGAACAAGAACAATATTTATTTCCTCACCTGATTCTGGATCCATCGCGCCTTTGAATAGGAAGAAGGACATTATTTGATGCGCGTCGCACCGCCTGCTGCAGCGCCGCGCTATACTCACCAGTCTTCGCAGCACCTCCACGATCCACCTCCGTCTTCATCCTTTCTTTGCCAAACTCCGGCACATAAGGGGAATAAAGAACAGCAAGGTGAGCTGAGAGAATAATAAGGCAATATTAGTCACCACAATAGACTTACCTGATTTTACCGCCGGAGGCATTTTTCATCTCCACAGGCCGGCGCAGCCTCCATTCATCTTTGCCGAACTCCGGCACCTAAGGGAAACAAAAGGACAGCCAGGTGAGCCGAAAGAACAAACCAAGGGAATCTCTTTCACCATAATAGACTTACTTGATTTTACCTCCAGAGGTATTATTCCTCAAAACGCCATAATTTCTCACTCTGCACCTGTAATAAGGGAGAAAGCAACAGATTACATACAGGTGTCATTTACTGGACAGTGTTGGATAATACAGACTCTTACCTGAACTTTACCAGCCGCACAAGGCAATCCTCTCTAGGGTCAAGCTGCAAACTGCAAGGAATCGGACAAGAGTGAAAGTCAGACATTTTGAACTCTTACGAACTATATACTTACGGCTCCTCAGAGTCAATATTGTTCTGGAACTCTCCAATTCCTTCGGACCAGTGAAGTAACTGGTTATCTATGCGCCCCTGCATTCTACGCAGGATGGAGAGCTCATCCTTTAAAAACCTAAGGTGAGAATATAAAAAGAGACATCGGAGGTGATTAGAGGGGAGAACAGTGGGGGGGGGGTTATCACTCAAATCCATGGAAGGCTAATTCCCTTTCTCCACTTTCAGGAGAATACTTCTTTGGGTCAAGCAGACGAGATTAGGTGGCCCAGTCCAGTCTGTCATTTCTGCACTACGCGTCACCTAGGTGGATACCGCAGCTGTCCTGTTCCGATCGACGCCCCTGTGGGAGCCAGGTGAGCGTAACAACATGCTGGTGAATCGGCCACCATATATGCAGAAGTGGGAGGAAGACTTAGGACAACCACTAGAGGACCGACAATGGCTGGACATCTCGGCTATGAATTATACATCACCCAGATGTGTCACTAATAACGAATGTGCCTTGAAACTCATGTTCCACTGGCACTACTCTCCTGCCCAGTTACACCACTTTCAAGCAGTTCGGGATTCCCTCTGCTGGTGGAAATGTGGAGCCCAGGGCTTATATCTGCATATGTGGTGGGGATGTCCGCTCATTATCTCATTTTGGGAAGAAATAGTGGCCATAATAGAAGCAATTACTCATTCTAAACTCCCTATGAGCCTGCAGGTTCGCTTCTGGGGGCACAAGTGAATGAGGTTTATCCAACGATGGTGAGAACGGCTAAACGTATAGCCCAGCTTTTGTTGGCAGCCATGATTACAATAGCTAAATGTTGGAAAGCGTCTGAAGGACCGGCATTGTGCCTTTGTTGGTTGAAGGTGTGGGATACTTTGGTGGGAGAGAAAGTCACGGCAGCCAAAGCAGGTCGCATACACCAATTTCTGGACATTTGGGTTCCCTTCTTTGACTATGATCGTGAATTCTCAACAATGAAATACAAACCTAATTTGGCAAGACTATAGGCCTCATTACGACCCTGGAGGTAACCATGCTGCTTTTTGCAGCATGGTTACCCCCATTCCGAGTACCAGGTCTGGGTTCACTGAATGGGGAAATACCAGGCCATTTCGACCTTGGAGGACCCAGTATTTCCCCATTCAAGGAACCCAGGCCCGGTACATCCCCACCCCATTCCCATTTCAGCCCCCAGAGGGCTCAATGGGAATGGAGATGATGCTAACAACAAGCCTGTTAATGACGGGCTCGTTGTTAGCATCCTGTTCTGCTCGCGAGACCCGCTTGGGACACCTGGTTTTACCTGGCGTCCTTAGCGGGTCCCGCGAGCAGACCTCGTAATGAGGCGGTAGTGGGTTAACGGGGCCAGAAACTCTACCGGCCCCTTTGACCCCCTACCACCAGGGTCATAATGAGGCCCTATATCTGCAAAGCTCTTGGACCGCGTGTGGGGTGGTATGTGTAGTAGAAGTGTGGGGGGGGAAATGAATAAGGTTGGAGGGACTGCATGTTTAGGTACTATGCCATATAGATATTTTACTTGTGTTAACTGATCGATTGCATGATCTTTTTCTTTTGTATTCCATCTCCTTGTGCAACCAAAATAAAAATATGTTTAAAAAGAAAATAGAATAAATATTCGTCCCAACAATGAGTGTTTCACCACTCTGGAAGAAAATACCCTGCATTTTTATCCACGGCAGACCTCCAGTGAGGACCAAGGTCGACCAGTAAATAATTCGGAAGACAGAATCAGTAATTTTGCTTCACTATTTCACAACAGCCGGGACACAAGATCAGAGGCCATGCATTTGTCTTGAACGCAAGACAACGTAGGTTCGGATTCTGGGCCCGCGCTGATAGACTAGTCTTCGGTATTAAGCGTGTTATAAAAGATTAATTAATCAATTTATTACAAAGTTAAGGCAAACTCACACTCTTGCCCATGCAATTTAATAAAGGTAAGGAAATAGTTCTCTCCAAAGATTTAACAGCAAAATGTTACTCAGGAAACTACAAAAGGATCAGAAGATTCCCACCTTTTATCTGAATGACAAATGGGAGTCTAGACTTGATGCAATAGATTTAAAACACATGGTTTTCGGCAGATGCATGCTTGAGATTCAAATCAGGAATAAAAAAGTAAATCATAATTGTTAGGTCGTGAGAGATGTCATGCCTGATTTTGATATCTGCAATGACATACTACATTGATTAGCAATTAATGTGGATGCTATTAATAACAAGGTCTGGTCTCGAATCAAGGGAAACCCATGGGACTTCAAGGATCGAGACAAGGCATTTCGGTCAACCCTGTGCTGCTGAAGTTCAAATCAAGGTAGAAGTGACCGTTCAATGAGATACGCAACAATACACATTACCAATAGAAATTAGAAAAGTACAGACCTTGTTTAACAAAGAAGCTTATATTAACTTGGTGGAGGAGAGGAGGCTTACATACATTATCCCAACTCTTTGAGGGTGGTCAACCACTCACCTTTTGGAAAGTACAAAGAGGCCTTTCAGCTCTCAGAGTTAGATAGGTTTTCTTATGGGCAGCTGCGGCAATGGATAGCACGGCCTTCGGTGAGACAGGGGGCCAATCGTGACCTGGGTGCCATTGAACTAACGGTCCAGGAGGGCTCCCTTAGTAAAGGGGTCTCAAGGATATATAAACTTCTTATGGGGACATGCTGGTGAATCGACCACCATATATGCACAAGTGGGAGGAAGACTTAAGACGACCACTAGAGGACCGACAATGGCTGGACATCTCGGCTATGAATTCATCACCCAGATGTGTCACTAATAACGAATGTGCCTTAAAACTCATGTTCCACTGGTACTACTCTCTCGCCCAGTTAAACCACTTTCAATGGTATGGTATTGTTTATTTATATAGCGCCAATACTATTCTTTAGCAACAAGGCCTGTCTCTGCATCCAACTCCAGTAGTTGATCTCAAAGAGGACACAATCCAAATTCTAGTGGATAATAATGACCCCAAAGCATTGTTTTATCCTCAGACACTACCATTGCAATGGCTGTTGTTTCTAAATACTTTTCCATGGATTTAACCAACCATATAATTGGTCCCATACCAGAAGATTGTAATGACAATACTGTTAGTTATAGACCAGCAAATAGGTATACTCGACAAGGGGGGAATTTTATGGTGTACTGCCTGTGTCCGTATGGAGCAGAGGATGTCACCTGTGAGAAGCTAGAACATGGGAGCACAACATGCGGCCCGTGGGCCAGTTGCGGCCCGCCATGCTCTTTTGTCCGGCCCGCGAGGCACAAAGACCTTCCTAATGGAGGGCGGCCTGTGGCCGCCCTCCATTTGGAAAGTCTTTGTTGTCTTCCGGGCTGGACAAAACACTGGCCCTCATTGGCTCAGCACACACACACGCACCACGTCGCTCCTACGAGCCACGTAATGCGTGTGTGCTGCACCAATGGAGGGCCAGCACTACGGCTGGCGTGGTCAATAAGGCTTGATGCCAGAAGGCATTTCAGCCTTGGACCACGCCAGCCGTAGTACGATTCCAGCGTTCCAGTTTACCTGCCGCTTACCTGCCTGCCTTCCAGCACGTCTCCAGTAAGTGGTCTGTTTGTGTTTGTGTGTCGGGTTTGTTTTGCTTTATGTTTGTGTGTGTATGTTGCGATGAGGGGGGGGTCGGATGTGTGTCGGATGTGTATGAATGTTTGGATTTGAAAGTTTGGATTTGAATGCATTTTGTGTGTATGTTGAGATGCGGGGTGGGGGGGTGTTGGATGTGTGTCAGATGTGTATGAATGTTTGGATTTTCATGTTTTTTGTGTGTATGTTGAGATGCAGGGGTTGGGGGGATGTCGGATGTGTATGAATGTTTGGATTTGAATGTTCTTTGTGTGTATGTTCAGATGCGGGGGTGGGGGTGTGTCGGATGTGTATGAATGTTTGGATTTGAAAGTTTGGATTTGAATGTATTTTGTGTGTATGTTGAGATGCGGGGGTGGGGGGGCGTCGGATGTGTATGAATGTTTGGATTTGAATGTATTTTGTGTGTATGTTGAGATGCGGGGGTGGGGGGGTGTCGGATGTGTATGAATGTTTGGATTTGAATGTATTTTGTGTGCATGTTGAGATGCGGGGGTGGGGGGGTGTCAGATGTGTATGAATGTTTGGATTTTCATGTTTTTTGTGTGTATGTTGAGATGCAGGGGTTGGGGGGGATGTCGGATGTGTATGAATGTTTGGATTTGAATGTTTTTTGTGTGTATGTTGAGATGCGGGGGTGGGGGTGTGTCGGATGTGTATGAATGTTTGGATTTGAATGTTTTTTGTGTGTATGTTGAGATGCGGGGGTGGGGGGGTTGTCGGATGTGTATGAATGTTTTGATTTGAATGTTTTTTTGTGTGCTGAGTTGGGGGGTGGGGGGTTCGGCTCTGTATGGGTGCATGTTTGTGTGTGTGCTGAGTTGGGGGTTCGGGTCTGTATGGGTGCATGCTTGAGAGCGTGTGTGCTGAGTTGGGGGGTGGGGGGTTTGGAGTTGGGGGGGTGGGGGGTTCGGGTCTTTATGGGTGCATGTTTGTGTGTGTGCTGATTTGGGGGGGTGGGGGGTTCGGGTCTGTATGGGTGCATGTTTGTGTGTGTGCTGAGTTGGGGTGGGGGGTTCGGGTCTGTATGGGTGCTGAGTTGGGGGTGGGGGGTTCGGGTCTGTATGGGTGCATGCTTTAGAGTGTGTGTGCTGAGTTGGGGGTGGGGGTTTGGAGTTGGGGGGTGGGGGATTCGGGTCTTTATGGGTGCATGTTTGTGTGTGTGCTGAGTTGGGGGGTGGGGGTTCGGGTCTGTATTGGTGCTGGTTTGTGTGTGCTGATTTGGGGGGTGGGGAGTTTGGTTGGGGGTGAGGGGGCAATGGGGCATAGTGTTTGGTTGGGGGTGAGGGTGCCATGGGGCATAGTGTTTGGTTGGGTGTGAGGGGGCCATGGGGCATAGTGTTTGGTTGGGGGTAAGGGGGCCGTGGGGCATAGTGCTTGGTTGGGGGTGAGGGACATGGGGCATAGTGTTTGGTTGGGGGTGAGGGGGCCATGGGGCATTGTGTTTGGTTGGGGGTGAGGGACATGGGGCATAGTGTTTGGTTGGGGGTGAGGGGGCCATGGGGCATAGTGTTTGGTTGGGGGTAAGGGGGCCCTGGGGCATAGTGTTTGGTTGGGGGTGAGGGACATGGGGCATAATGTTTGTTTGGGGGTGAGGGGGCCATGGGGCATAGTGTTTGGTTGGGGGTAAGGGGGCCCTGGGGCATAGTGTTTGGTTGGGGGTAAGGGGGCCCTGCAGCATAGTGTTTGGTTGGGGGTGAGTGACATGGGGCATAGTGTTTGGTTGGGGATAAGGGGGCCCTGGGGCATAATGTTTGGTTGGGTGTAAGGGGGCAATGGGGCATAGTGTTTGGTTGGGGGTAAGGGGGCCCTGGGGCATAGTGTTTGGTTGGGGGTGAGGGACATGGGGCATAATGTTTGGTTGGGGGTGAGGGGGCCATGGGGCATAGTGTTTGGTTGGGGGTAAGGCAGCCGTGGGGCATAGTGTTTGGTTGGGGGTGAGGGACATGGGGCATAGTGTTTGGTTGGAGGTGAGGGGGCCATGGGGCATAGTGTTTGGTTGGGGGTGATGGGGCCATGGGGCATAGTGTTTGGTTGGGGGTAAGAGGGCCCTGGGGCATAGTGTTTGGTTGAGGGTGAGGGGGCCATGGGGCATAGTGCTTGGTTGGGGGTGAGGGGGACATGGGGCATAGTGTTTGGTTAGGGGCGAGGGTGCCATGGGGCATAATGTTTGGTTGGGTGTAAGGGGGCCATGGGGCATAGTGTTTGGTTGGGGGTGAGGGACATGGGGCATAGTGTTTGGTTGGGGGTGAAGGGGCCATGGGGCATAGTGTTTGGTTGGGGGTGAGAGGGCCATGGGGCATAGTGTTTGGTTGGGTGTGAGGGGGCCATGGGGCATAGTGTTTGGTTGGGGGTGAGGGACATGGGGCATAATGTTTGGTTGGGGGAGAGGGGGCCATGGGGCATTGTGTTTGGTTGGGGGTGAGGGACATGGGGCATAGTGTTTGGTTGGGGGTGAGGGACATGGGGCATAATGTTTGTTTGGGGGTGAGGGGGCCATGGGGCATAGTGTTTGGTTGGGGGTAAGGGGGCCCTGGGGCATAGTGTTTGGTTGGGGGTAAGGGGGCCCTGCAGCATAGTGTTTGGTTGGGGGTGAGTGACATGGGGCATAATGTTTGGTTGGGTGTGAGGGGGCCATGGGGCATAATGTTTGGTTGGGTGTAAGGGGGCAATGGGGCATAGTGTTTGGTTGGGGGTAAGGGGGCCCTGGGGCATAGTGTTTGGTTGGAGGTGAGGGGGCCATGGGGCATAGTGTTTGGTTGGGGGTGATGGGGCCATGGGGCATAGTGTTTGGTTGGGGGTAAGAGGGCCCTGGGGCATAGTGTTTGGTTGAGGGTGAGGGGGCCATGGGGCATAGTGCTTGGCTGGGGGTGAGGGGGACATGGGGCATAGTGTTTGGTTAGGGGCGAGGGTGCCATGGGGCATAATGTTTGGTTGGGTGTAAGGGGGCCATGGGGCATAGTGTTTGGTTGGGGGTGAGGGACATGGGGCATAGTGTTTGGTTGGGGGTGAAGGGGCCATGGGGCATAGTGTTTGGTTGGGGGTGAGAGGGCCATGGGGCATAGTGTTTGGTTGGGTGTGAGGGGGCCATGGGGCATAGTGTTTGGTTGGGGGTGAGGGACATGGGGCATAATGTTTGGTTGGGGGAGAGGGGGCCATGGGGCATTGTGTTTGGTTGGGGGTGAGGGACATGGGGCATAGTGTTTGGTTGGGGGTGAGGGACATGGGGCATTGTGTTTGGTTGGGGGTGAGGGAGCCATGGGGCATAGTGTTGCACTCCAAGAGTGAACCCAATAATAAAGCTAAACAGGCACAGTTAGGAGATGTTCATCTTTGGCTTTTTGAGGAAACCTGACTCAACGAAGGCCATACTCCTCTGACTCAACGAAGGCCATACTCCTCTTGGGCAACCCAAATAGCAAACTGTAGAAGTCCAAAATAACGGCATGTCCAATCTAGGGTCAATAAAATATATATATGTTAATTAAACAGGCGAGATACAATAACTAAATAGAAATAAATTATAACAATGGAAAATGAGTAGTACAAAATGTAAGTTTGAAATGCAAATAAAAATCGTTACCCCTCAAAAACATTATTTTTCCATGTGTTTATTACAAATTGGGGGTTTAAAAAGCCTCCTGCCACGCCCCGCCTACCGCCCCGCCCACATTTACTTTTCGGCCCACTATAGCCCTCATGTAAGGTACTTTCGGCCCTCTGTCAAAATCAGTTGTACACCCCTGAGCTAGAAGATGAGATCGTATTCAAAGTCACAAATAATTATCTCAATGCTAAGGAATCAACTGCCCAAGTAGACGCCATAAATAAAGATCTCTCGACACAGTTAGAAGATACTTCAAAATAGCCATCCCAAAAATATTTTAAGGCTTCCGCCAGATGGTCAAAGAACAGCTCAGCATGACTGATGAATGTGAGACAGAAGAACAGAAGCAAATATGTATGGATTATCAGAACGTTTTTGTATAGATTCATATGATTGTGGAGATGCTTGTCATCATTCCACAACCATATCTATGGACCCCGATATAGTGCCAGTATTTGTAAAACAATGCTGGTTACCTCTAGCATCCATGGATTCATGATTCATGAATTTGGAACTTGACCAATCTGCAGTGCTTTTAATAATCCAGTACAGGGAATATTGAAACCCAATGGACAATAGAGACTCTGTGCAGAGCTAAGGCAACTGAACAAGAGGGTACACATGTACAGGTGGCCTCTTCCTTATATTGATCAGGGTTTTGCACAGATCCAGGGTTCAAAAGTATATACTGCCCTTGATTTGACTAATGGATAATGGACGATTGCGGTGCTCCATGAACACCAGTAGACACTTGCCTTTACCTTTGGGGGCAGTAGTATGCAGAACTCCATTTGGATACAATAAAAGCGGAAATGAGTTACATATCTTCCTACATAGGGCCATGCCTCACCTTGTCAAAAGAGGGGATTTGGCATATGTGGATGATCTATTAAACAAAAGTCAAACTGTTGATGAACACCTGGAGGAAATACGCCATGTGCTGACTCTGCTAAGACAAGCTGGTGCAAAGTTATTACCTAAGAAAGCACAGTGGTGCACAACTAAAGTGGCCTTAATCCTCGAAAGAAGAAGGTTAAAGCTCTACTGATATTGAAGAACCACACAAATCTATGTGAATTGCGGAGCCTTTTAGGATTGACGAACTATAGTCATAAATGTATAGAGGATGCTGCCAAAATCCCTCAATCTTGGGTCATCTTTTGAATGGGGGGGTCAATTGGGAGTGGGGGAACTCTCAAATGGTAGAATGTCCTTTCATCAACAGTCGTTATTTCGATGGGTGTTTTAACGAGTATTTTTAATGATAAACTAAGGGTTGTGGGGGTCGGGAATAGGTGAAAAACAATAGGAGATGGGAGTTTGGGGGGTACTTCAAAAATAAAATAAAATCAATTTCAATGAGTTTTTTCATTATACTCGTAAAAAATACCATTGAAATAACGGCCGTCAATGAAATGACATAGAACCCTCTCAAACAGAGGCTGTGAAACAACTAGAAAGAAGTTAATCCAAAACTCCATGCTTGGCTTATCCCATTAAAAAAAGGAATTCTTCCTGGAAACTGGATTTTCCTATACCTGTTTAACAGCAGTGTATCAAAAGCATGACCAGGTTAATGAACTGTAAATTGACCTGGTGCAGCGCAACCTGCAGCCCTTGTCACACGCTAAATGCACAAACGCACACCAGATTTGTTGGCATTTGTTTTTTGCCATGTTTGTTTGTTTGTTTATTTATTTGGCAATGCGCACCACGCCCTTAGGCAGACGGGCGCAGCAGAAACAAGAAATCTTAAATCTTAGTTACAGTGCAAAGGTAGCAATACATAGAGCAGTGATTGCAATAAGAGCATAGTACAAAGGTACAAGATACATCAAATGGTAAGTCAAGTCAAGGGGCGTTAACATAGATATCAGTATATGCGCACATATATATACACATAAGTATATGCAGCCTTGCATGTCTACATTATCGTATATCCATGGTACATGCAAATGTAAAGCGCAGACGATCATGCGTACACAGTTAACCAAACTGCAGTGTGGTTTGGCGGAAACAAAGGGTTGTGTGGGGGCTGGAGAGGTAGGAGTGTAGTTTGTCAGTTATGTGTCATTAGTGTGTAGCCAGTTGAGTATCTTATGTCTGAACGTAGGGTAGGGTTGTTCTAGTCTAAGGTCAACTGGTAGTTTGTTCCAACATTGTGCAGCTTTAACAGGGAAGCTGGTTCCTCCTGCTGTCGAGCGTTTGAACCTAGGAATCTCCAACATAAATGAGTTGGCAGATCTCATAGGGCGGGTAGCTGTTTTCCTAGTAATTTTATCCATTAGGTATGGAGGTGCTAGGTTATTCAGGCATTTGGAGGTGAGGGATGCTATTTTGAAGAGAATTCTGTCCATTATTTTCAGCCAGTTAACCTCTTTCCAGAATGCAGTAATGTGCTCTCTGTAAGGGATGTTCAAAGCTGCCCTCAGGGCATTATTCTGCAGTCTTTGAATTCTGTCAGTGATATATTTGTTTCCACCTGAGTACAGGGCATTACAGTAATCTAGTCTTGACATGATAAGAGCATTGGCTAGTGTAGTGCAGCTCGCTCTCGAGAGGTATGGTCTGGAAGTTCTGTTGAGTTTGCAAGTATACGTTGTGGATGAGGCGAGGGAATTGACTTGCTTTTTGAGAGTGAGAGAGGAGTCCAAGTAGAATCCTAAGGTTGTAACTACAGACATCACCTTGATAGTTTATTATCAATGTTGAAGGATGTGTAGTTTGGGCTATGTTTTTGGATATTGGCTTCGGAACCTAGGATTAGCAGCTCCGTTTTTTCGTCATTCAGACAGAGGCCATGGGATGCCATCCATGCCTGAATGAGGGTGTATATTTTGTTCACCAAGGTTGAGTCCGCCTCGAAGTTGCCCGAAAGGGGTATGAGGATCTGAGTGTTATCTGCATAATTAGTGTAAGTGACACCCAGTCTATCCAACTTGTCAAACAGTAGCTTGGTGAAGATATTATACATAGTAGGGGAGACGCAGGAGCCTTGTGGGACCCCAAAGGTTATTTTGATAGGGTCGGCAGAGGCTGAAGTAGAGAAGACTCTCATGGTCCGGTTAGCTAAGAAGGTTTGGACCCAAGCTATGGCATCTTTGGTGAAGTTGGCAGCAGATTGGAGGTGGTTACATAACACTACATGGTCCACCAAGTCGAATGCTGCCGACAAGTCCAGTAGAAGTAGCAGAGCTATTTTTCCATTATCTTTTAATTCTTCAATTTGTGTCTTGAGGTCTAGCAACGCTGTTTCAGTGCCATGGAGAGGGCGGAAGCCAGACTGTCGTGAGCCAAGAAGGTGGTTGGCTTCCAGATAGTCCTGAATTTGTATGTAAGCAGCTCTGTCTAAAATTTTAAGTAGAAATGGCACGGTAGTGATGGGTCTGTAATTAGTGGGGATGGTGGGGTCCAGAGTTTGTTTTTTGAGCAGTGGTAGGACCCAGGATTCTTTAAGGTTGGCCGGTACTGTATTCGTTTTAAATGAGGAGTTTATCAGCTTGGAGATAAAAGGGGCTAGGTCTCTAGCTGCAGCCTTTATTATCTGTGCTGGGCACGTGTCGCCTTTACAATTAGAAGGTTTGAGGGAGAGCATTATTTTTTCTGTTTCAGTTATGGAGATAGTCTTGAATCTAAAGGGTGCGGTTGTCCTTGACACCGAAGGTTGACTCGTTTGCTGGTCAGTGAGTGGTAGTGAGGCCTTTTTTTGTTGCAATTTTACATTGTAAGGACAAGATTTTATTCGATAGAGCATTTTGTATGTTAGTACACCATGCTTTATCCTTTGGGGCATTGTCTGCCGGTTGGATAGGGGAATTCTAGTTCGCGGAGGATGGAGAATAATTCTTTGGTGTTGGATTTAGCTTTCCCAATCCTGTCAGTGAAGGTATTCTTTTTGGCTTTGGTTATTTCTTTTTAGTACATTTTTGAAAATTCCGTTAAGTTATTTTTGTTATTTTCAGAGGGGGAGTGGCGCCAGATTAAGGATTTAAGTTGGGGGGGTGAACCAGGCATTCAAGTGCGCTAATTGTCTAGCTTTACGCAGTTTGACAGGAGCAATCATGTCCAGTGCCTTAGTCATAGCATTATTAAAGGTATTTACCAATGCGTCAGGTTTGTTGTTTTCCATTCCAGAGATGGCAGGAAGGAGAAGAGGGATCAGTTTTTCATCAGTAATATCCTTCTTACTTCTGGTAGGGAGAGGTGGTGCCAAGTTATTAGGGTTGGAGCTAAGGAGGTCTAATGCGGCAGAGAAGTTTATTAAGTGATCACCTGTCCAAGATTGAAGGACAATATCGATAATGTTAATGTTACAGTTCAGATCGGCTACCCAGTCAAGGGTCCTTCCTTTGATGTGCGTTGGTGAGCGGATTTTTTGCGCAAGTAAGGCTGCAATAGATTCAGCAGGTTTGTTGACAGTATCATTGAAGCTTAGATTGAAATCTCGGAACAGTAGTGTTTGGGTGTGATCTTTGGTGTTATTGGCTAGCAGACTGGTTAGATCGTCTTCGAAGGTGCCTAGAGGCCCAGGGGGTCTATATATCAAGTGGATGGTTAGAGTACGGTTGTTGGAGAGGGGCAGTTTGGCAACTTTTTTGTTACTTACTGTCCTGGTCCTCTTCACAGCAAAGTAGATGCCCTTTCCAGGATAGGGGGGAACCTGGATACCACCAACTGTGAAACCCTGTTCCTACCGATGGGTTCTGTAGTCTGCGTTTGTTCGGTCTCTTCCCCTTAGTTGGACGATGTCCGACGTTGGGTGAAAGAGCATCCTTCCAACATTGTTTCCCAAAAGGCACACGTTATCAACGGCTTGCTCTATGTACATGAACTCCTATACACCATACGTTCCCGACGAAAAGAAAAACGTGGCTCTCTGTGCTCAAGTGGTCTCATGACGCCAGACTATTTGCCCATCCGGGTCAACATAAGACCTTAGAACTACTACACAGATGGTGCTGGTGTCCCCAAATGAAAAGGGATGTCACAGACTACATATCAAAATGCACTGTATGTACACAGTGCAAAACGATCCCTGGTAATTACAAGCAATGCCAATACCAGATAAGCCTTGGTTTATGGTCTCTATGGACTTTGTAGTGGAAATGCAACCGGTACAAGGGATAACTACCATTTTGGTGGTGGTCGACGTTTTCACAAACATGGCACATTTCATCCCCTTTCAGGGCTTACCCTCCACCTCTGAATTGGCTACTTTTTTTTTCAGCCCTTGTAGTCTGACTTTTCCACCTGCCCTCTGTCCTAATAACAGACCGGGGATTGCAGTTCACATCGCAGTTTTGTGTGACTCGGACCAGGTGTTTGGGCGTTGATGCATGTTTTTGTTCGTCATATCCTCAAACTGATGGGCAGGCTTAAAGAACTAATGCCACTATGGAACAATACCTATGTTGCCATTGTTTTTAGTGCCAGTCGGACTGGCTTTCAGTGTTAGGGGCAGACAAGTTTGCTTATAACTCTCGGCATTCTTCTGTGAGTTTTTCCCCTTTCTTTGCCCTGTGTGGTCAAAATCCACGGATCCTGCTTCGTGTCTTGTCCAATCCAGTGCATGATCCGGCTGCCAATGCCGTGGTTCATTCATTATCGGCCATCCATACATCTGTGGCACAACACCTATGAAAGGCCCAAGAATACACAAAACGGCAGGCTGATAAGCATCGATTTCCTGCTCCCGTTTATCCGCACGGGGCTATGGTCTGGTTGTCCACCAAATACTTACGCATACCAGGGAAGCGCAAGCTTCTTCCACGATATGTTGGTCCGAATCTCATCAACAAACGTATCAACCTTCTTGCTTTCCACCTTATATTTCCCTCGAATTGGCATGTTCATCCTGTTTTCCATGTTGCCCTGCTAAAACCATATGTAGCCGGCACCAGACTCCCTGTTAAACCCACTCCTGTCAAAGTATGTGGAGAGGATGAGTATGAGATACAAGCCATTCTAGACATCCGTGTCACGAGCGGTATTCACTGCTACCTGATAGACTGGAAGGGGTATGGCCCAGAGGGCAGAACCGGGGAACCAGCTGCACATATCCATGCCTCTCTGCTTTTGCGCACATTTGGTACCTCCTACATGCATGGCTCTTCAAGGTGGGGTCCTTTGAGGGGAGTACTGTTATGGTCCGCCCGCTCCTGACAGCCTCCCACACTTTCAGGCCAGGTAGCATCAACTGTGGCAGCTGCCATCGTGCTTGGGGCAGTAAGCACCATGTTGATTGCCACAGACTATGTTGCCCAGCAAACCCGGGACTCCGCGCACGTGGATGTCACGTTTTCTGCTTTCTGACGCAACCCAGAAGATGCTTGCATTTAAGCATTTGGAACTTGCCAGGCAGCGCT
Organism: Ambystoma mexicanum; assembly: GCF_040938575.1. Classification (NCBI taxonomy): domain Eukaryota; kingdom Metazoa; phylum Chordata; class Amphibia; order Caudata; family Ambystomatidae; genus Ambystoma; species Ambystoma mexicanum. The sequence continues at coordinate 744,898,023 of NC_090927.1, read as the reverse complement.
CCTTAACCGTCCCATTTTGCCCGCAAGCAGCTTTTTGTGTATCTTGGTCTTCTTGTTTCCTACCCGCTTCCAGACCTTCTTGGCTCTCGTTTTTGGACCCTGATTTTGCCTTAGCCTTGTCTGTTCTGGTGCTTCATTTCTTTTGATGGATCCCTTTGCTCCCCTGAATTCGGCTTCCTTTCCCAGACTGCTCATTCTTAATCACTTTTGGCTGTGACTGTTCTGATTTGTTCGTCTGATTCTTCTCCCGATTCCCCTGCAGATTCTTTTTTCTTCACCCTGGATTGCTTTTTGTTTTTTCTTTATTTTGTATGTCTGAACTGAACTTGGCACTTCTTGGGTTTACTTGTTTATTTTAATATAGCCTCGTTTTTCTGGTCTCTGGCTCAGAGACTCTCGTTGGGAACTGGACCTCTTGCTCTACCCCTAGGTTGCGCCCTCATGCGGTACGGGTCAGGTGTCCTTTGCTAAGAAGACTTTGTTGGAACTCTCTGTGACAACTTTAACTTCTGGTAATTCTGGACTCTCTGGACCCCTTGTCAAGAGCTTGCAAGTAGGTTCTTCACCTCCATCTACATAACAGCAGGTAGGAGGTGGGTACTGTCTGAGGAAGGTGTGGTGTATATGGTTTAAGGTATTGAGAAGGAATACTGATATTGTGTATATGTTTTCTTTCCACCTTTTAGCTTTGCTGGTTGCTCCTGCCTTTTCACCTGAGTTGTTCTCTGCATGCTGCGCTCTCGGGGGGTGGGGGGGAAGTCTCTCGGTCAAAGGAGACCCTGGTTGTCATATGCTACTGGGGTTATCCGAGCCAGACTTGAGCCTGACAGTCATCAGGGAATCTTGGCCCAGATCTACTCAATCTTCCTACTCAGCAGCATGGTCATGCTGGGTAGGCTGGTGCATGGATTGGAGTATCAATTCCATTTCTGCCCCTCTTGTAGAAGTGGTTAACTTGCTGCTATCCTTCTTTAAGCAAGGAAAGGCATACAGACCCATTACTAATTTCAGATCGGCCATATTAGCGGGGCACATGCTGTTGAAAGGTGAACCAGTTGGTATTAATGTTTTGGTAAAAAAGGAGTTGCTGTCTATTTGTATCAAAATTCCACATAAGGCTAAGTATTTTGTTTGTTGGGATGGCAACGTGGTCTTTTGTTTGTTTCAATCATAACAGACCATGTCGCTGCAGCAACGGTCTGTAAAGTTAACAATGGTGGAGAGGACACGGGGGAGACCACAGAGTCGACCACAGCACCGATGAGCCTCTGCTATGCAGCCCCATGGGCCCGATTAGCCCACAATGCCCACCCTTCCCCAGTGTGAGGGAAATTGATGGCAGACTCAGCCGCATGGAACAACGCCAGGATGCCTAGACAGCCCTGGTGCAGCAGCACCTCCACAAGGCGCAGCTCATGCGTGAGAGGGTCCAGGCTAGTGGGCGACATAATGCCTGCGCACTTGGCCAGTGTACACAAGCAATAGTACAGATGTCAAGGAGGGTACGGGAGGGGAACAGCGTAATGTCATCTATAGCCGAGACAATGGATATGTTCCTCCAGGCCTTCCTAGACCGACGGCCCACGGAAATCCACCATGCACCATCCACCAGTACAACGCCTGCTAGTTCCGTGCAGAGCAACCCAAGGCGGCGTTCAATGCGGCTGTCCCACTCGGCACACAACCGCACACCCGATCCGAAAAGGGCATGGAAACAGTCCAAGGACACACATGTGCCCTGTCTGTGACTTGTGCAAGTCATCCTTGCAAAACATGACAGGAGTTGCGTAGAGACAGTTGGGGAGGGGTAGTGGGGAGGGATCATTGGGGAGGGAAAGAGGTGAGGGATAGTTGGGGAGGGGGAGTGGGGAGGGAGAGGGATAATATTGGCCGTTTTTTTTTCCACATTTGTAAATATTTCCATTGAACAAATTACAGATGGTGTTGCACAGAAATCATGACTGGACATTACTTTTTCAGTGTAAGTGAGTGGTTTATTTACTGTGCAGGGCCCAGTACACTAGCTGGCCTGTGCCACGTGCATGTGTGAAGTGATCAGAATTAGTGGTGAATAAGTTCCTCTCATGTAACACCGCCATCCATGCCATCACAGCGTTATGCAAATGGCAGTTCATCATCACTCTCATCCTCCTCCGTCTCTAGCAGGTGCATGTCCATGTCGGGGGCAGCAGGATGTTGCAACTGATACACATGTTGTGCAACATGGCACAGGGAAGGACTACCTTTCCCACCTTCACAGGGCTGTACATAAGTGCGCCCCCCGATCTGTTCAGGCAGCGGAACCTTGCCTTTAACAGGGCAAATATCTGTTCTATTGTACAACAAGTACGGATATGTGCACACTTGTATCCCTGCTCGTACTGCTTGTGTGATTGCCTCACGGGGGTCATCAGCCATGGCATCAGGGGATATCCAGCATCACCTGCACGGGAGAAACAGAAAGTGTAGAATGCTATATTTGTGCCTGTATCAAGTAGGTACAGTCTGTATAGTGTTCACTAAACAATGCAAAATAATGCATGCTAATTGGTGGTGACATAGCAGATAGTCAGTGTGATGGGATGTCCATGCATTGTATGGACCATTATGCGTAAGATCAGGGTGATCTTAGGGATATATGTCTGCAGTCATCAATGTCAATGTAATGACAAGGGCTAAACACAATTGTGGATTGTGCAGGTGTAAGTGTGCGGGTGTCATCACCAAGTGGCAATGTTTAATGGCCTGTAAAATAGTCTTCGGCCTGACAAAGCTGGTGTGCCCGATGCGGCAGTGCCGCAGACCTAGTAGGAATGGCTGACATGGGTAAGGACATTAACCTGCGTTGAAATGTGCTTCTAAATGTATTTGGAATTTGTACATGCCTGAAGGCGTACTTATTCTGAAGTACATGACGTGCTGCATGGGAGTGGTTGAACAGCTTAAATGATTATTGAAAAATGGTGGATTTGGACATATTCACAGAGGGATACCATACAAGGAATAGGATGGAGCCGATAGACATGAAGCCAGTACGCCTAGTCAATATGCATGGTAGGTGTGGTGTGCAGTCGCTTTGACATGGCCCATTCACAGCTACCATGACCTCTGACCCTTTCACTACAACAAACACAAATGAGACAGGTGTGTGTCATTATTGTGTTCAAATTCAATATTCCTATAATGGGCATGTCCCACAATCATAGATATGTGTGGGTAATAATTTTAACTTCATATGTGTATGTGCACTTCAAACAGGCAGGGGACATGCCTACTTGGTGTGCGGTACACCAGTGGTATGGAGGTGGGGTGTTCTGATGCCTAAGTATTATCAGTATGTGCATTAGGTGGTGTGGGCTGTGCTGATTGTTTTTATGCTGGATTTTGGGACATTGGTGTGATTCATTCTGGTACATGAGACTGACCAGGTCATCATGGATCAGGTCCACTATGGAAGTGATGGTCTCTCTGTCTAGCCGGTACAGGGTGTGGATTTCGCGTTGGCTCACGTTGAAGGGCGTGGCCCTTATGCGTGGTATAGGTGGCTGTCTGCGGACTACAACCTGCTGGCCATTGTTGTTTTACAGGGCCATGATGGCCATCCTTCTCCTCCAGCGCCTCTGACGCATCCTCTGCCGCTCTGCCTCAAGTAGTAGGCCTGCATGCAGGGCCTCCAGCTCCAGTACTGCTAACATGGTAGTGTGGGAAGGGGTGTGGGAGTTGTCCTTTTGTGCTTTTTCAGTGCTCATTGGGGCACCTGGGCTGATTTTGGGCACCTGCGGGCTGTTTCTGCACACCTGACTCTAGTTAACGCCTGGCCAGTGATGCCGGTTTTTCCGGTGCAGAATTCACGATGTTAGCGACATGTCCATGCCGGTGTTTCTGTGTACATGGAGCTCGCAATGTGCACTTACTAATGCCATGCTGGTGTCTCAGGCACGGCCGAAGCATCATGTTGCAGATTATGGTGACGGTGTTGCCGGGTACGGTAGGACACTTGCAGTGACAGTGTTTGCTGCGTCGCAACTCAGACTATGCCGGACCAAAAAAAGGTGGCGGTACGGTGCGACCGGCACCGCTATTTCCAGACCGGCATACTTGTAATGAGGCCATAGTGTCCAGGACCATACATGTAATTCAGAATGCAGCCACTAGCCAATGCCTACTGAGTTATCACACTGCGAGGGCCCTCGCCCTCATCGACATCCATTATGAACAGTCAGAGGTGGTCAAGGGGTTACTAGCAAGAGAGATCGAGGTGAACATGATAACGGACCAGAAAATGTCTCTTGAGTGAATAGAAACATTTCCAGCACGGTTTTAGGGTGTGGGCCTGCTCAAGGATTCAGTTATCACTCTCCACGTAAACCCGGAAGTGACCCCGGTGCACCAGCAACATCGCAGAGTTGGTTTCCATCTACAGGCGCAAGTGTCCAGAGAGCTCCAACTACTCCTCGACAACATCATTGAGAGAGTGAGTGGTCCGAAACCACGGGTATCACCATTGGTGGTGGTGCCCAAGGACAATGGATGGCTGCGCCCATGTGTGGACAAGCGTATTTCAAACATGGCGATCCAGATAGAAAGGTATCCCGGTCCCAGTATAGATGACATGATCATCAGACTGAACCAGGCAGTGCGTTTCTCAAAGCTTGACCTCAACCATGGTTAGCACCAGCTGATCAACCACCCCGACTCCAGGCCCATTACGATCTTTACGACACACGAGGGGCCCTTCCGCTACAAGCAACAATATTTTGGGATATCGTCTGCGGCAGAAATATTCCAAGAAACGGTCTGCCGCCTGATCTCACCAGTGGTGGCCGCCTTCAACTACAACAATGATATCTTGGTGTTCAGTACATCCCAGGACCAACATGACACAGCACTGCTACAAGTCTGTGAGATCCTACACACGGCGGGACTCACCCTGAATGGGGCCAAGTGCAATATCAACAAGCCCAGCCTGAAGTTCTTCGTGAACATCTTCTCAGATAAGGAGATGACAGCCGACCCAGACAAGATAGGTACAATAGTGAACTTGGCCCCACTGCCAGACATCTCAGCACTCAGGTCGTTCCTGGGCATGGTGGGGTACTGTGCCAGATACCTCCCCAACTACGCTGCTTTTACAGATGCCCTACGGAAACCTGCTCAAGAAAGATGTGCCCTTTGAGTGGAATGCCAAGTGCAGACACGCATTCCAAACCATAAAGACTGAAATGGTCACCTGCCGCAGGCTAGCCTACTTTGACCCCATGTGGGAAACGGAAATGACTATGGATGCCAGCCTGGTGGGTCTAGGAGCAATCCTGGGCCAGAGTAAATCAGTGCAACGACCCGGACAACGCATCGTTGCCTACGCCAGCAGGGACCTATCAACTACCGAGAGGGCATACTCTCAAGCTGAAAGGGAGAGCCTGCGGGCATGCAAGAAGTTTCACCTTTTTGTCATCAGTCGCTGCTTCACCCTTCTCAGTGACCATCAGGCACTCATATCCCTATTTGGGAACCCAAAAACCAAGATGCCCCCACGGATAGAGAGGTGGGGCATTAGGCTACAGGAGTATGACGTCCAAATCGTTCACAAACCTGGGGGAAGGCAAACCCAGCAGACTATCTATCCAGACACCCGGAAGACAAAACGAAAGACACTCCTGTTATAATGTAGGCCTATGAGAGTTGTCTCATAACTAGGATTGTGGAATGATGAGGGTGTCATTGTGTGGAATGTGGAGGTTCAGCAGTTCTAGTAGTGACGGTTGGTTTGGTCAGTTAGCAAAGGTGTTAATGGGGTGTGGGGCTGTCCCAGTGTTTCTCCCTTTTACTTGCCTTCCGTGTTTCCCCTACAATCCTAATGTTTGATGGAGGAGCTGGACCAGGACAATAAAGACTCTATAAACTCACCTTGAGTACCGGGAAACTTTCGTTACTACAACTCCCTCGAGAGAGAGGCCGAACACTACATTCAATATCTGTCAGAAAATGCGTTTCCCTCGACGCTCATTTTAGCGACATTCACGGACAAGAGCAGACTGGAACCCACCATCAAGGCCGCAGTTCAGCTCACCAACACAAACAAGTGGAAGAGCCACAGACAAGAGTTGCAACAGTGGCAATGGTTGGACATGAAAGAGATCTAAAGGATGGTCAAGATACAAGGTGAGCTGCCACAACTGAGCAAGGGATTCTGCTGAGAGGGACTCGCCCGGTGGTACCCAAAGCACTGTGGAAGACTGTGGTCAACCTGGCCCTTTCGGGCCACAGGGGACTGGCAAACACAAAAAAGAGACTGCGAAATCAAGTATGGTTCCACTACATGGATGCAGTGGTGGATGACATACTAACACACTGCCAAGCGTGTTAGAGGGTATCAGCAAACACAGCCCCATGCCCCCTGCGGATAGTCCCACTTCCAAAAGGCCCATGGCAACTGGTAACAATAGATTTCTATTGACCACTAGAAGAAGGGGGACACCTACTGGTGGCCATGGATCAATATTCACGGTTCCCAGTGGGGAAGCTTGTCCAGTCCTTCCACAATGTGGTGGGAGTCCTAGACAAACTATTCAACGAGTGGGGCGTATTGATCCTCTGTGCGTTTCATTAAGACCCTGAGCTAAGCTCAAAACAGGTGGATTCACCCTTGTACTGAAAATGGGCAATAATGAAATACAACAGAGCTGTGAATGTTCGCAGCAAGCGAGGCACTGCGCTAACGAAAAATGAAGAAACAAGCTTGATTTAAAAAAGATGAAAATGCATTGCTTGGCGGTCTCTTTAAATGTACAGTTTATCGTGAAACAGACGAGGTACGGGATGTTCATCAACAGACAACAGTTTCAAATAGGACTTTCAACCTGGATGTCCCTGGGCCTGCCAGCTAATAAACAAGGTCATCTATCTTTAACAAAAAAAAAAATCACATGGGGTTTGCTGCTTCTGCAATTAACATATTTTTCTGTTGACTTTTCCCTCAAGGACAAGCTAAATGTGATACATTACTCGCAATTGTAAAACGACGACTGTTGGCAGCCTGATAAGAGTCCTTGGTCTGCCTGAGCCCGGCGAGCTGCTGCATTTCAATGATGTCAAATAGTCAAACCTGCACATCCCCCCTGGGTCTTTGTTCCGTGAAGCGCGGGCGACAGTCACAAGCCCTTTTCATTCGGATAATCTCGGCTGCAGGGTCAGATATCGCCGTTGATTGGCGGGGGCCCCGCCTTGTTTGGTTATGAATGAAAACACTCGAGAGCAAATAAAGTTCAAGGCGCTTTCACTGCACGGGGTCACGGGCTGCTGTTCAACTTGGAACCTGTTATAAAAAGCAGAGGGCGCCTACCGATTTGGCAGCGAGAAGTCCGAGGCCTATATAAACATCACCGCGCGGGCGCGCGCGCCCTCGCACGCACACAAACACATAGGAAGCAGGTGCTGCTCAGTGCCTGGGGAGCAGTCCGCGCGGGCAGCACAGAGTGCCGTCATGGCGTGCGAGGGGGGCCACGCGCAGCTTGGGAGATGTCAATGCAAGGCCGGCCCTCCTGACAGCATTCTGCTAGGCATCCTCAGCACGGGTCAAAGGTCAGAGGGAAAATGGCTGCCCAGCTCCCTCCGCTATCACCAGCAGCACCACACGACCCCCGGGCCTGACTGCCCCTGCCAGGAGAGACGCAAGGTGTTAGTGAAAGCGCCGGATGTCACCTGCAAGAGGGCCTCGGAGGTGCTCCTCAAGACCGTGGCTTTCATCCGAAACCTGCCCTCTTTCTATGAGCTGCCGCCGGGGGACCAGGTGGCCTTAATAAAGCAGTGTTGGGCTCCTCTTTTTGTTCTCGGTCTGGCACAGGAGAAAGTGGATTTTGACACAAAAGACATTTCAGCCCCCAGTTTACTGAAACAAATCCTCTTGAACCAGTCTGAGTGTGACATGGCGAGGTTTGAGCCTCAGGGCGCACCGTACACAGAGGTCCAGAGAATGAAGAGTTTCTTGGACAGGGTTTGGAGCCTGGACATCTGTGCGAAAGAATATGCCTATCTCAAAGGAATTGTGCTCTTCAACCATGGTAAGACTTGCCAGCTTGCTTTCACAGCAAAAGTAGACAACACTCTGAAAGTATAGCAACATTTGAATAGGAACATTTGAATAGGATGTAATAGTTTTTGGTAAATGTTACTCGCTGCCAAAAATATAAAGGGGCTGGTTTGTTTACGTCTTGTATCTTAACATTCTCGTTTTTTAAAAGTATTGTTAAATTGTTCAATGTGTATTTCAACTGAATGAATGTTTCCCCTGTGTTGAAACACATATTCGGTGCTGTAACCGATATTTCACTGCCTGAAGGAGCCAGATTTTAATCTTTGTGGTCTGCTCGTTTTTTCCTGCGCCCAAGGTCTTGGAAATTATTTTTAGAGAGTTGGTTTAATAAATACATCCTGTTATGTACAGTTCTTCAAATATGCATTACTGTGGTAGGGCTCTAATTTCTATTAAAGTGTCAATTATTTGACTGCCTGTACGAAAGGCAGTGTCATGTTATTTACAAATGGTGTTCCAGTAAGCTGGGAAGCCTTTCAGGCGCGTATTTTTGCACTCGGGACACAGCCACTGCGGTAGTAATCAAAGAAAACAGTTTACAGCATGGGAAATACACCGAGATTTGCTTACAAACATAGCAAAAAAAACAAACCATAACAAAAAAGTGAGATGTTGCAGTACATTCTGACCATCAATCTGCAATTACATTGCTATTATAGATATATTGTAAAAAAAATAAATAATGAAAAACAGAACTTTCCTTATGTAGATACACACATTGTAAACAAAACACTTTCCTTATGTAGATTCACACCTCCTCAGCCCTACTCCCTTTGCGCATCGAGTCAAAAGCGATGTGCATGCCAATGTTTGGTTGTAAGAATATTGAGAACGCACAGTTTAATCGAGTACGAAGATAAATGTGTTTCCCCACTGTACACAATTAAGTTTCACACATTCACTGAGCGTTCATATTTTTGGAGAGCAGATACATCAGTGGGTTGTTAAACAGCTGCGGAGTACTCATTTCATAGACTTAAATAGGTCTAGACTCTTTCAGCCTTGTGAGGATAATAGGATTACCGATTTGGTTATTAATAAAAATACCTATTATATATTGTACATCGTATGTAATCATGCAACAAAATGATTGCCAACATCTAAAAACATGTAACTTTATTGTGCCTTGATGTATCTTTGTTTCTTTAGTGGCACTCTCTTTTGCTTCAGTGGTTGTCTGTTGACATGTCTCTGTTTTACTACAGTCTGTTTTTCTTTAGTCACGTTGCTTTAATTTATTTGAAAGTGTACACCAATTTGCCCCATTTTTTAAAATTTCTTAGTTTGATTTCTCATTTTCACCACGCAAGTCTCCTTTTACCAGTGCCTCTATTTTGCCTTTTCAAATGTGTACCTCCAAATTTACCCAAAAACAGCGACCATGTGTAATGTACACGGCGAGCTGTTGTGTAAAGCACTAAATTGCCACTCGGAGTCTGAATTTCTTGTTGGGGAATATTTAATCTTTTGGGCTATCTGTTTAGTTTAAAATGACCTGGTTTATTTTATTTTACTACCAACCATTCGGCATCGCTGGATTGTCTTTCGTTCAAGTGCCTCCTTGAAAACCTCAATTAAAGGGACTATAGTGGTCGATGGGAAAAATGGAATACCCCCAATTGCACACCAGTGAAATGTTTCTCTTCTTCGGGATAATGTATAGAAGTTACCCCAAACCCAATAACTCTTAACTATTCGTTAGATACGCGACCATGGGTGCAACCTAAGCACAAACATGCCGTTGAATGTTATTATAAACTGGAGTTCTCAACAGTGCAACTCCCAAAATCGTATACCAGTGTGCACCACAACTTCACTTGTTCAGACACCATGCAGATTTAATATTTAGCCTCCTTGTTCGACCTTATATACAGCTCTATAAATAAAAATAGCATGTGTTACGATGATCACAATTACTGAGGAATGGAATACCTTCCTTCTAGAAAAGGAAGGAGGCCCCAATGATAATGTGTATATTTAAATAGTGCTTCATGCTGGATTCCTCCCATTTCTAAACACTATAATCAAAGTTGTTAAAATTTAATGGTAATCAGGTTTTCAAGCTCAGAAGATGATGGACTGAGTCCACCCATTCAGAGCTGCAAAGCAGGCTGTGCCCAGGTCTGTGGCGAGCACTTAACCAGTAAGCTATCTACCAGGACTATATGCGCATGATCATTCTACAAATGTCCCTCTTCCAAACTTGAAAAATACCTCAGTCCTAACACCTCATTGTCTCATTACGTCTCAAAATCTTTCCATTGTCATACCTTATTTCTTTCCTCATAATTTCAAACTACATGGGTGGATTTTTAAAAGAAAGCTATTCTTGTGGCAGAGTTCATATTCATTATAGAGTGGCGAACTGTACAATAATTTGATTACTGGGCAACTTTTGCCATTTCTTCATATAAAGAAAACGTAGTCTGGTAAATTATAGTTTTATAATGCAAATGTGCACTTCATAATATAACAAATACTTAATATAAAAATTGGCGTTCGCGAACGCCATCTCCTTTTCATTTTCCGGATTCAATTTTCTATTAACCCTAGCAAGCAGGATGTTAATTTGCATAAAAACGTGCAGAGTCAAATGAGCAATCCAGTGGGTTCCCATCCATGGGTTTGGGAAGGTGTTAAGGGGAGACTGTCCCAGCGAAAGTAAAACCTTTTCCAACTACCCACAACCCATACAAATTGTCATTTTGTCTCAGAGAAGGCGCATGATAAGATGTACTGGCACATCAGTTTAGAGTGCCACCTCATGGCTACTTGCTGACACGTCTTGGCCTACACCAACCAAGTGCCTAGTAGGGAAGCTGGTTGGGTAAGATTAGGGCCAGGTTGTAACCACTGAGGGGAAGGATTTAGTAACACCATGATTGCCTCAGCCGTTTCTCCTGTATGCCGCCTGGAATGCACACCTTCCAGCAGTCCTGCCACATCCACTTCTTGCAGTTCAAAGGAAGAGCTCAGCAGGAATGAACCATGGGTTGCATGTAGCTCCCCACACCACTGTCCATCTCATGCTGAGGAGCATGCAAATTTAAATAGCGTTCAGTCCTAAATAGGTTATGTCCTAGTAGATTTTCAGGCGAATGTTTCAGGTGAATGTTATGTTTTATGTTAAAGGTACTGATATAGCGCACCGTCACCAACGGTATTGGTCCCAGGCTCTCTGGCGAATCTGTAAACGGGAAGGAGGACGGGGAGAAGTAGAGTGGGAGAAGTGGTGTGCTGTTGGCAGCTTCAGCTCGGTATACACCGAGTGCTGGGCTTTGATGCAAGTATCAGATCGGGCAAGACCTTGTGTGCTGTAGGTGCTGTTTTTGTGTTGTTGATGCAGTGTGGTAAAGTGCGTGCGGGTTGCTGGGAGAGAAGTGGTTGTGGACTTTTGTGTGGGTTAAGCATGCAGAAAACTGAGGGTTGGGTTAGTGGGGTCTGTGTCCTGATTCAGGTACTTCTGGTTCCGTTAGAGCTGTATCCCTGTGGGTGGGGTTGTTGCTGGTTCCTTATGGGCTGTCTCGCTGTGGTGGTGCTGCGCTGATCCAGCTGTATCATAGTGAGTATTGTATGGAGTGATAGGTGTGTTTGAGCCTTTACTTCGGGTGTGGAACTGGATTGGTAATATCTATTCCCTTGTTATCTACTGTGAAACTGGTCGGTTGAGGCTTTGAATGGTTCAGGGTAGGAGTGCTGTTGATGGGGCGTCCTAGTGCATCTGTCTTGGTCAACCTGTGTATTCAGTCGTTGGTTTCCTCCTATCATGACTATCTTTCAGTTGGTAATTAGGTTCCTGTGGGGTGACTTCCTTGGGTCTATTGTTAGTTGTAGTTTGTGTGTGATGGCGCCTTGTGCTTCCCACTGGTATTGATGAACATTGTGTAATGATGAAACATTCTGTTTCTCACCCTCTGGACTGGAGCTAATGGTGCAGGGTTTCCTATTGCCTTGCTATCTGCCGTGATTAGGTCTGTTGGGAAATGGCTATAGTTTAGTGTCATGGTCCTATTGATGGGTCGTCCTGGTATTTCTGTCTTTGTCTTGCTATGTATTCATTCTTTGGTCCTATTACAGCTGTCTCTCGGTTAGTCGTTTGGTATGCCATGAGATATTTTTCCTTAGGGTTTTTCCATTGATTGCTTGGTGTGGATCAGGGTCTGTCTCTTTGTTCATCAATGTTTTAGTTGTGTGTGTGCCCCTGTGGCCGGTCTTTCTAGATATGACGTGAAGAGCCAAGTTTTGAGTAGTTTCCTGAATAGTAGGTGGTTTACTGCATTACGTATGTACTTTGGAAGGTCGTTCTAGGTTTTCGGGACTTCGTGAGAGAAGGAAGATCCTCAAAGTTTTCTTTTGTTGTAGGGTTTCGGTTCCAAGCGGAGGTCAATGCTTGATCTGAGAGTTCTTGTTGGTTGATGTAGACAGTTTGTCTCTCAGGAACTCGGCGCCTTGGTTGTGTACTGCTCTATGCGTGATGCACATTGTTTTTAATTTTATTCGTTGTTTTATTGGTAGCCAATGTAGTGTTTTCAGCGCTGGTGTGGTGTTTCTCTTCGGGGTCGTTTCAGAAGCAGTCTGGCTGCTGCATTTTGTATGCGTTGTAGTTTTTAAAAAGTCGTTCAGGCATACCTAAGTATAGGCTGTTGGCGTAGTATACTCAAGACATGACGAGGGCGATGATGGTGGTTTTGTTGGCGAACAATAGGAACGGCAGGATCTTCTTTGCTGCTCGCAGGTTGAAGAAGCATTTCTTGAGAAGGGTGTTTACTTGTAGCTCTAGCGTGAGATTATTGTCCATCAGGACCCCCAGGTTTTTTTATAATCGGCGAGGGTGCTGGGGTTGTCCCGAGTTCCCATGACCAAGGGATGAAGTGGTTTTCTTCTCCATTTTTTGTGACGATTATTATTTCTGTTTTACCTGGGTTGATTTTTGAGGCAGTTGGAGTTCATCCAGATGAATACATCACAGAGGCAGTTTTCTAGCACTGAGTTTATTTCCAGGTTGTCTTGTATTTTGAAGATTATTTGTGTATTGTCAGTGTAGTTGTAGCAGGTGAGACCGTGGCTTTTGATTATTCTGATAAATAGATATAGGTAGATGTTGAATAGTAGCGAATGTAAAATAGATATGTATATAACTGCAAGCTTGTCTTTGTATGGCCAGTTACAGATACTAATTACACTTGTAACAACCAGAGAGCACCAATAATCCATTAATTCTAACTTCAGATAAAAATATAAACAAATATATATCTAATTACATTTCACATCTATACATACAGTGAGATGATTATTTGAGAAACATCTTTTTTTTAAATCCTCACATCTGCAGGATTCATAAAATGTACCATTCCACAATTTCATATGTCCCACCACGAATAAGTTCCAAAACCATAACACATATATTTATATTATATCCATTTATACAACATCTAAAAACATCCGCTCAACATGTTACTGTTTTTTATGAAACTTTCATCAGGAGCTCCGATCTTGGTGTCCTTAAATATAGAGGGATTTTTTTCTCCACCGTGCGAACATTAGGCCATAGTTGTCTGCAAATAACATACAAATTAAAGTTTTTTCCACCCATGAACTTAATAGTCTTACATTATGACTCATTTTAAAGGTCAGAAGAGGTAAAATGTCACCTTTTAGGAATAATAATTCTCTACATTTATCAAGTTATAACCTTCCTCGTAATCTCGTCTATCTGTGAATAGACCATCATCGCAATAGGTATGTAAACAATCTAAATTTGTCTAATAGAAGGAATTGCTCAGTCCAAAAAAAGGCAAAACTTCATAACATATTGTGGCGTATGCTCACCCAAAAATGGATAACATAAAAATTTCCAAACTGATGAACAAAATGTTGCCTTATTTTACTGAAATTACATTTTCCTTACAGCATCTAATGAAACAAAAGAACATGTTGAGTGTCTATATTTTGTGCCAAAAGGAGGAACAAAATACTTTAAAATTTCTTAATGCCTCACTGAGTTGTGATACTTCAAACCTTACCTTAGCAAAATGTAAGAAAGAATCTTTCAACATGAATGATGGCATCCGCCACGTTTTGCAACCAGTGCCATCTGTTAACGTGGCATCCTATACTTAAGATGTGAACAAGTAACCACATGACTTTTGTGTCGCAACTTGGAGTCCAGTGATTCTGCTTATTTTTGGGCATCCCACCGCCCTCTTGTAGAGGTGATCTTCTCATTCTGTGAAGATACCTACATTGGGCGTGTAGAGGAGGTCCCAAATAAAGCCTGCACTCCCATTGCCCATCTTGAAGTACCAGGAACGTTCCCACCAAAATATGTGACGTATGATGAGCAAATAAACCAGCAGAGAGCCACAGTAGGGCTCTGCCGAGTGCCTATCAGAAGAACACCTGTTTAAGTACCGATACCCAGAAAACCATGGACAGTAAGGTATCCATTGAGAAAACCCTACGAGCAAATAAGACGAAATGAAGATTGCCTAAGTACCGTCCCGGAAGAAACCAAAAAGGTCTTGATGGAAGACGAATGGTGACGTCACGAAGGCCCGGACGGACTCACAGATAGAAGATGACGACCCAAGGATGACACAGAGACAAAATGCCATGAATAAGTATATTGTGAACCTAGAAGAAGAGAACAATGTTGAAATATAAAGAAGCTTAAGCTGTAAGCAGGATGAAGACATTCAACCAGCTAACGGCTGTACATATGCTTGAAACCGCAAGAAAGCTAAGAAAACAGTGCGGCTTGCTATGCTAAGTAGAAGAATAGAGTATAAAATAAAGAGAATAAAAATAGAGTGGCAAGCGCCATTTTACATATAATACTGTGCTTCGTTTTGAGGTAGATTAAGTGCAAGTCCACTTTACACAAAAAGCAGAATCAACTCCGGTTACTAGAGGCCAAACAGGACAAGATTCGTATTCTAGCCAAACAGGACAAGATTCGTATTCTAGCTAAACGAGAAGAGACGGCTGAATCGAAACTCAGCAGATGCAACTTGCGCCAGGAAGAGCCAAGGTCAGACAATAGAAGGAACGAACAGTAGCTTCACATAATTGAAACTTAAGAACAGAATATCCTGTCTTTTGAAGGTCGAGATAAGGAGGCGTAGGCAGGTGGCAAGCCGAATAAGCATTAAATGCACAAATTGAGAGAAACTCAGCAAATTCACGGTGTGGGTAGCACGTGACATCTGAGCGAGGAGGAGCACGGGTTCACACCTACGCCTGGCATCTGCCCAGACGGAGATATCAGAACTTTTCGAGACAAGAAGATGCAGTTTCGAGGCCAACCACAGTGAACTAATTGACACATAGCCACTAAAGTAATGATTGATTGAAGAAAGGCAGGGTGAATCAAGGGGCACCCTGCACCTTGCTTACCATTCTGCGTGCTGCTAAGTAGTGGAAATTTATGCATGGGGTTGATGCCAACCCAATCACAATGGACCAAATAATCTAGGGTCCTATAGATAACAGAACCAATGGGACGTCATACTCTTAGTGATGTCTACAATAGTCATGTTTGAAGGGAGGGCTTAGACGCCCACCTGATAGTGTTTATCCAATCCCTTCACGCCGTTATCATATACAGATATAGTACCTATATTAAAGTTACCTTTTCCTAACCAATAGAAATGCATATTAACTTTTGAGTGTTACAGGTCAATTATGACGAGTTTTGACTATAAATGTTACTGTTTGTATGAAGTTCGTTGGAGTTGAAGCGAGACAGACTATTGCATCATTGCTGATTTCCATGACTCCCCGTTTTTGTACTTGTCATTAAACGGACTCCCTTTGCCAAACCATTGAGTTGTCCTTATTGATTGATGTTGGAGTAATAAATCTGCACCCCCATTCATCTCAAAGATGCAGCCATCTCGTTTTAAAGTACTCTGGAGCAAACATCGGCTCTATGGGCCGGCCGGGGGACTCCCCAGTACAGGCGGAGTTCTGTATTTAAATTATGAACGCTCACTATTCCTATTTGTAAAAGACAAAATTGATTTTGAAGTGGTTGTATTCCTTAATGTGCCTCTGGGGACACAATTTCTCAATAACTCATAGTTACAAGTTGCTTTGTTTACTTCTAGGATATGACGTCTATCATTTAGCAAGTTAGCATTGTATCTATTGTTATGATAAGCTGATGTATCCTCCAATACACATTTGTTTCACCTTAATCATTATCACAGGGAAAATGTTATGCCACTCGATGTCCTCATTCAGATCTGTTCTCAAGCTGTCAGTTAGTTAGATCAGCTCTTATTGTCTTTTCAAAAGTGTCTGTTGTACTACCTTCATTTTTTCTCCCTCAAACGCACCCTCCTGGTAAAATCATAAAAATTTCTGGTTTAGAGATGTGAAGTGCTTCATTGGTGCATTCTCTATATTATTTTTAACCATGTTTTTTTTTGGTTCGAAGGTATATAAGCAATTACAACATAGCATTTGACAACATTAAACTCTTCTGCTCTACATTTAATACATGTTCTATTCTTTCAGATAGTTACCTCCAAGTTCACCCCCCCCAGTTCTCTCCCTGCCTCTTCCCCCTCCCCTACTCACCCCCTTCTTATTAACCTCTATAGGATCCTCTCCCCCCCCCCCAACTGTAAGTATTGTTTTACATTTCAGATTCTAGACTTTTGAAGTTTTCTTCCCCTTCTTAACCTCAGCGTCTCATTATCTTTGTTATTGAGGCAGTTCAAGTTACATGTGTGTTTCGGAGCAAGCAGGGTTTGAAGAAATGAGCTCCTCTGTCCCGTACATGTTCATGAAATGGATTCCATGTAGTTAGGAATCTTAGGTATTTACCAGTGCTGATGGCGCATATCTTCTCCATAGCCATCACCCCCCAGATCTTAACCCACCAGCATGCTGAGATTGGACGTTCTTTGTTTTTCCAATTTTGTGCAATAGTCATTCTGGCTGCTGATAGATGGGTGATAAGTTTGGCTGTCGCTCCTGACATTGCGTATTTCCCTTCTATAGGGACTCCTAGGAGAATTGTCTTCGGAGATCTCGGCAGGTCCACCCCTGAGATGTCTTTTATGTAGCTTAGTATTTCCTTCCAGTAGGCGTCTGATTTAGGACACGTCCACCACATGTGGAACAAGTCTCCCTTCTCACCGCAGTTCCTCCAACAGTTTGGTGAGTAAGACTTTGCAATTTTGTGAATGCGGTTCGGGGACATATACCATCTGAGGCACAATTTGTACCCAGATTCCTTTATTTTAGTGCATCTGGAGGTGCTGTGTGCATGCGCCCATATTTGGTACCATTCCTCCTCCGTTAGTGACTCTTGCATATCTATTTCCCAGTTCATTTTGTATGCAAGATGGTCGATTGGCTGGTCATTGGAGATGAGTTTGTAGAGTCTAGAGAGCCCCTAAGCTGTGTTGCCTTCTTGAAGTGACAGTTCTAGGCCTGATGGCGTTCTCATGCCCGCCTTCTTCACCGTTGGGTGGGTTTTGCGCATATCTATAGCGTTCGTTTTCCCCTATATTGAATTTCAACTGGCAATCTGTGAAGAGCAATGGAGCGCCGTCTTTGTACATGTCTTTCAGGTGCGTCGTTTCTGCACCTGCCCAGCCCACCCAATATTCTCTCTGAAGACCCGGTGTGAAATCTGGGTTGCCCATCAGTGGCGTATATGGACCCTTTCCACCAGGAATGTGTTTCTTTTTCCAAGCTTTGTCACAACTTAGTAGAGACCATTTTGTCATTTGAGTAAGGCTTCTCTGTTTTGGTTTTATTTGCTCAGGCTCAGAAGGGCTATTAGGGGGACGGATGAGGCTGTTTGTTCGATTCTGCACCATCCTTTATGGTCTTCTAATTTTGCCCATCTCAGCATTGGTGCTAATTGTGCCGCCATAACGTATCTGTCAATTTATGGAATTCCCAGTCCGCCCAGATGAGGGGAGCGCATTAGGATTCGTTTCTGGATTCTAGGTTTCTTATTATGCCATATGAATTTGAATACCACGTCCTGCAGCTCCCGGATCTTGGCTGGTGGAATTGCCACTGGCAGTGAGCTTACTGCATAAAGGAGGCGGGGGAGAATGGTCATTTTGACTGCTGTGATGCGGGCGAACCATGACCGCTCCTGGAAGTCCCATCTGCGCATGTTTTCCTGCAATTGTTTCCACAGCAGCGTTAGGTTTGTCTGATATAGTTTGTGTGGATCGCTGGCAAGGTGCATTCTAAATATTCCAGTTTTCTTTCAACCCAGCGCATCGGGAATGATCTCGACAGTGTCTCGATCTTCTCTCCTTGCCGTTATGTTCATAGCTTTCGATTTGGAAACATTTATGGAGAACCCCGAGACCTGTCTGAATTCCTCCAACTGGGCCATAGCTCTGGGCATAGTATTTTTCGGGTCTCCCATGAAGAGCATGTCGTCGTCCGCATATAGGGCTATTTTGTGGGTTTTATGAACTCCCCTGATACTGACGTCCTGGTGGATCTGCTTTACACGTGGTTCTATTGCAATTGCAAAAATTAGAGGGGAGGGAGGGCAGTCCTGGCATGTGCCCCTTCCGATCGCCACAAAATCTGTGCCCTGACCATTGATCCTGAAGCTTGTTGGCGAGCACCATTTTCGTAAATTCTGGAACGCAACCAAACCGTTCCAAAATCAAACTCAGATAGCCCCAGTCCATGCTGTCGAAGGCCCGGGTGGCAGCCAGAGCTGCTACAGCAAATGATTGTTGTGTATGTCGCCCAGTCTCTATGATGTCTACTGCCCTTCTGACGTTGTCTTGTGTGCATCTATCGGCAATGAACCCTGCTTGGCCATCCTGTATTATGTTTGGAAGGATTTCCATTAGACGAGTTGCTAAAATTTTCGTGTAGATATTTACATCTGAGTTCAGCAGTGCTATAGGCCGATAGCTTGCACAGTTTTTGGGATCTTTGCCTGGCTTTAGCGGTAGTATAGTTATGGACTTCTCCATATCTTGCGTGACCTTCCCCTCTTCTCTAATTGTATTGAATAGTTTTGACAACGGACCTAGCAATTGTGTACGGAATGTCTTGTAATAGCCATTGCCAAAGCCGTCTGGACCTGGAGTCTTATTTGCTGGTAGTGCTGTGATAGCGTCGCTGATTTCTTGGGCCGTAATTGGTTTTCCAAGATTGGTTCGGTCTTTCTCTGCAATTTGGGGCAGCTGGAGAGAGTTGATATAGTTGAGTTGATGTTCTGAGTCTAGATTTTCGCCCTTTAATAGTTCCATATGAAATTGTTTCATTATTTCTTTTTTTTCTAGCTCTGCTGTGTGGGGTTTCCCATGGGAGTCATTTAGCTGCACTATGTAGTTCCGGGTTTTTTGTTTTCTCAGTTTTGCTGGCAGGAATCGATTAGCCTTGCCTCCATGTATGTAGTAGGATTGTTTTGTTTTTAGAAGCGACTGGGCCACCCGGTCCGCCGTGTGGTTCTCCAGTTGAGCTCTGATTTTCGGTAGTGCTCTAAGGTTTTTCTTGAGCCTCGGGTCTTGTGTTGGGCTTCTGCAGCTTTGACCTCCTTTTCTAGTTGGTTTGTCACTAGTGCTTTTTCACGGTGGTATGCCGCTGCTTGTGACATGAATTCTCCCCTGATCACTGACTTCCCTGCGTCCCATATTACCCCCCCAGGTCATTTCCCCGTTATCGTTTTCTTTAAAGTAGTTGTTGATGGCGGTCTCCATATGGGCTCTTAGTGCAATGTCTTTTAGGAGAATTTTGTTTAATCTCCAAGGTGGTTTAACTCTGTTCCCTTCCACCCCCCAGTCCACACCCACCATCACTGGTGCATGGTCTGAGTGATATTCCACTCCAATTTCTACTTTCGTTATTTGTGGAACTAATGATGTGGATACTAGGATCATATCTATTCTGGAGTAACCGAGGTGAACAGCTGAGTAGTGGGTGTACTCTCTCCGATCTCCATGGAAGAATCGCCAGGTTTCATTCACTCCTAATTCTCTGTACAACCGGCCCAGGGCTTGTCTGTTTTTCTGATCAGTGGAAGTTGGAGGAAGAGTCTTATCCACCATTGGGTCCATAACGCAGTTGAAGTCCCCACCTACTATCAGTTGGCCGTCACACCAGCTGCCAAGTCTGCCCAGCAGGTCCGTTATGAACACATCTAGGCAGCTATTTGGAGCATAGATTGCTATGATTGTGTACAATTTTCCTTTTATCAGCCCTTTGAGCCCCAAGTATCTGCCCTCTTTGTCCTTGCAAATTTGTAGTTTTTTTAAAGTCTAGGGCCTTCCCAATTAGTATAGCCACTCCTCTTTTTTTCTCACCACAAGTATTGTTGTGGAAAGCACCGACTGATCATGCACTTTTCGTCTTTGGGGAGGAGATGTGTCTCCTGCAGGAGCCCAATCGTCGTCTGCATTGATTTCAGCCTGTCTAGTATAGCCTGGCGTTTTATTGGTGAGTTCAGGCCCTGTACGTTCAGAGATATGACTCTTGACTCAGCCATTTTGGTTTAGGAGAGGTTGCGCTGTTACAAGCTGGGATTGAGCTGCGTCTGTGCCTTCCACGTTTACTTTTTGGTGCCCTAGGGCTCGGGTTCATGCTGTTGCTGCAGTTTTTGATTAGTTTTGCTCTTCTCGCCGCCTTCTAGTTCTCCCTTTCAGCTCCCACCTTTTGGGGGTGCTGTTCCCTCTCCTCTCTGTAGGTTTCGTATGTTTTGATGTGTTGTAGACCTCCATCATTGTTCTGCTGCTGTACATTCCCTGGTTAGCTGCTTCTTCGGACGTCCTTTCGCATCTTGTCATTCCTGGCTCTGTTGCTGGATTTTGGGCTTCTCTATTTTTTTTGGTTTACGCTTTTTCTCAATTGACCATTCCCATGGTTTACTCGCAGTGTCTAGGGGATTGTACGTGCATTCGGTCGTTCTTGGACTACTTCTAGCTGCAGGATTGCACTGCCCTCCTCACAAGTAGTAATCGTCTGCTGTTTGCCCTCCCACATAATTGAGAGGCTGAAAGGGTGAGTCCATCTATATCGTATCTGTTTTGTTTGTAGTACCTTTGTAATTGGCTGCATAATCCTTTTCGGAGCGTGATGAGTGCCAGGTCTTGATACAGTTGAATGTGGGAGCTATTGATTGTGAGGTCATTGTGGAATCTTCTGCTCTCAGTATTTCTTCCGACAGTAGGACGTTACTGCTATTAGCACATCTCTGGGTCTTGCACCGGGGTCATTCAGTTTTTGGCCTACTCGATGTATACGATCAAAGCCGATTTGGTCTGATTGAGTTTCCGGCAGAAGGCTGCTGAAGCACAGTTGCATTGTATCTTTAAGGTCACAGTCCAGGATCGTTTTGGGGAGGCCTTTGACCCTGATGTTGGATCGTCCTGAGCGGTTTTCAAGGTCTTCTGCTTGTAGTTCTAAGTTGGTTGTTGCGCTGGCCAGCTGTTCCAGGAGGACACTGTTCTGGTTGGATTCTTCTGCAACAGTTGATAAGCCATTTTCCACTATATCTACTCCGTTTCCCAGGTCCGTCATTTCTCTGCTTACTTCCTGAAGGGAGGATTTCAATTCTTCTTTCATCTGTTCCAACTGGTTGTGGAATGAGTTTGTGAGTCGGGCTTCCATCCCCTTCAGACAGTTCAGAAGTTCCTCCTTATCTGACGACATTGTGGATGTTATTGTTTCTGCTGTACGTTCAACCAGAAGGAGAGTGACTGACTCTCCTCTCATCGACTCTGACCCCAGCACTTTTCAATTTGGCCCACTTGAGTTTTGGCTTGGATTCTTGGTTTTGACTATCCTCTGACTCCTGGCATCAGGACTGATCCGTCGGGAGCAGTCAGTGCTACTCGGAAGTCAAGGGGGATGACTCCTTAAATCCAAGCGTACGCTTCCTTCACCGATTAGAGCTCTTAGGGCCGTAACCTGCTTCCTGGCTGTTCTTGTGGTCTTTTGTTGCGTTCTCTGGGTCGTTGGAGTGCCTTAAGGTCACATTTGCTTATGGGAGTTGTAGTGACTTCGGAGGGGTGTTTTAGCTCGTGGACCCAGTTTCTCACATTGTAGGACTGAGAATTGGAGTGCTGACCCTGACTGTAAGGCACAGTTTCGGTGATTCTATGTGTATGCATGGTTGGACCGCAACGGTCGTCGGGGGCGCAGCTATACTCTCACTAAGCGTGTTTTACCGATTGTCTTTGAAGTTGCGTGGCTGCTGGAATTCACCTCCACAGGTTCCCCGCTGACCGCCAGCGCTCGACAGGTCCGCCTGGAGCGCCAGCAGTATGGGAGAGGGGGGGTTAGGGCTGATTGGGGGTCTATGCAGATATGTCTATGGTGCGTGCCATTGAGGTCTGGGGGGAAATTTTACCTCGGCCAGACGGTGCCCACCTTACAGGAGGAGCAGTGGGTCGCCGATCCTGTGACGTTCTGGTGTGATTCCCAGCTGCCGATAGTAAGAGTATGTTCAGGACGATTCCCCGGAATCTGGCTGCTGATGAGGGCAGGTCTCAACACAGTTTTAAGCAGTTTGGGGCATGTGCTTCAGCCCGTATGTCTCTTTGACCGTGTGGACCAGCAGCTGATCTTGCTATGGTATCCCCGCAACACAAAGGGCGATGGAAATAGAAGGGATCTTGCAGGCCACAGGCAGTAAGACTATGACTGCTAAGAGTAGGTAGTAGACAGTGGCTGTAATGGGTTACAGTAGGTTTCAATGGGTTTTGCTTCCTCCCGCGGTCGTTTCGGAGTGCGGGGAGGGAGATTCTCTCCAGACCGCACACTGTGTTACAGGCGAGGGACAGCAGTAGGTCGCGGATACTGCGTGCCGCTGACCATCCAGGAGCTGGCAGAAGTGGGAATTCCGCTGATTAAATGTGCTGGGTTCATAGGTTGCAGGGGGCTAGCGGTATACAGTGGCTGCAGCTCCTCCAACCGATGGGTCTAGGTCCGGACCAATAGGGCCTACCGTCTCCGACTCCCCCGGGAACAGCAGCGATCTCCTCTGCGTTCCACACTGCAGTGCAGGCAATAGTGTAGAGGCCCGCTGAGTGTTTATTGACCCAAACAAACCCTGTGGGGTAGTGGGCTGAATGGTTTGCAGGTTGAGGTCGGGTAGTGTACTGTGCTGATTGGGGTGTCCAGGTCAGATCACAGGTCCTCTCCCAGGGAGGGCTGCAGGCTCCCCCCAAGGCCTATCTCTGGTTCTTAGGGGTTCCTGGGGTCTGGTCGCCACCTGCCAGAGGACAGTCCCTCCTCCTCGGTTCCACGCTCAGGTGGACCTCTCAACTGCCCTGACGCCCCCCAGTGGGGGTGATCTGCTTGTGCCAGTGACTAAGGCCCTGTGGGGACCCGCAGCAGGCCCCGCTACACACTGCCCTCTGGCCCGCTCATAGGCCTGTGTATCACACTCCCTGGGCCCAGGGGCCGCCCCTCTGCAGCGTTCCCCGTAGTCTTTGAGGGCAATCCTCCCGGGTACTGGATCAGCCGTTTTACCCCCAGCCTATGCCGCTCCTCACCTGGGGGTCAGACTCTCCTCTCCTGCTCCGGGGCGTGGATGGTTCCGCTGCCGCTCCGGTAGAGTCAGCCCGTAATGTGGTCCAACTCCCGCTGCGAGTTACATGCAGCTGGGGTTCGCTCCGATGAACTGGTCCGGCTCCCGTTGTCCCTGCTTCTGCTTCTGCCACTGAATTTGGCCTACACGTCTTCCGAGGCCTCTCTGGTGCCGCAGTCCCCTTCCCCGTCTGTCTCCGGGCACAGCGCTGTAGCTCCACTCTTTGCGCTCTCCTCTGCCAATGGTCTCCCTACTGGTCTGCAGAGGGGCGCTCCTCCTCCTGGGGGTTCTTCCAGACGGTGCAAGTAGTGATGAAGGCCATTAGTGCACCTGGTATTTTGCATGAGCTCATGTAATAGTTTTAGGATATTGCAGAGTGTTTGTTGGCCCGATCGCTCTGTGCAGGTAGGAGGTAGGTAGAATTTTGCTGGGGTGTAGACGTGGGGTATTGTAACAGGCGCCTACGCACCCGTGGTCCCATGCAAACTCCGCAATACTGGATGGAGTTGTCCTTTGCGATGCTGGGGAACGAGATAGCTCTGAGTCAGGTTCCAGGCTATCCCTGCTACTACCAGCGCAGAACCACCCATTTGAATGCACTTGGACGTGCGCCAAGCACATTCTTAACCAAAGAAGCTGTGACAGTGGATCCGCCCATATTCTACTATCAATCCCGCTGAGAACGGCGGTCTCACAGCCCAATTGTACACTGTGCCTCCAACCACGTGGAGCCAGTCTAAACCAAGCACACTTGTCCAGGGGCACTAAGCAGTCCCCCATAGACGGTTCCGACGCAGATCCAAGGGCCCTAGGACTGTGAACACAACCGCGCCTCCCTACTTCATTATCTAAGTTGCAGGCACAAGGGTTTTCCCCCCCCTGCTACTACCAGCGCAGAACCACCCATTTGAATGCACTTGGACGTGCGCCAAGCACATTCTTAACCAAAGAAGCTGTGACAGTGGATCCGCCCATATTCTACTATCAATCCCGCTGAGAACGGCGGTCTCACAGCCCAATTGTACACTGTGCCTCCAACCACGTGGAGCCAGTCTAAACCAAGCACACTTGTCCAGGGGTGACCAAGTCAAGGCCCAAGAAGAAGGCTCTAAGCCGAAACGTCACGGGACTAAATAAGTTTGAAGGCTTTATTTCCTCCAATCCCGTTCATAAGTTGATTTGTCTCCAGACGTAGACCAAAGACTAGGTCCCTGTGACCAAAGACTAGGTCCCTGTTTTCCTAAGAACTTACAGACACCAGTTGTCTTGCACTTATTATTTACTTAAGACAAAAAACTTTGTGAATGATGGTTCTAGGTTTTTTCATTTGTTTATTAATTTTTTTGTATTTTTCAAGTTGTTTGCCATAAACATGTTTGTTTTCTGTTCCTTTCTCAAATGCACTTCTAAAAATGAGAAAATGAATGTATTTTGACGAACGATGTACCTTAAAAAACACCTATACATCTTCTTGTAAAATTAATTGCATAGAAGATGTTGTGCAGCTACTAGCACTAAGTAATCCCTTTTTTTCTTAAAAAGAAAATTAAAAAATGTGGCAATCCAAGGGCCTCTTTTGCTCATCTTTTTAGAATATCCTTTGACAGCTAGCTAAGTAATAAAGCTGTTGCCAAATCCTATTTTTGCATGCTAAATAATCACCCTTTACCAAAATGTATAGGTAAAGAGATCTAAAAACAAGTGGCAGGACGCCTCCCTACTCGTTTCATGTACTATTAGCTCTCAAGTCCTTCCACTTATTCATGAGCTTACCCTTCAGTTACACACGCAGTCCACGGGCCCACAGGGGATGCAATGTTGGCGCGGGAGGAGGGTGTTTGCCGCGCACCAGGGGCGACGGATTATTTAGAAATATGTTGGCTGGGAGTGGTTGACGCGCTGCGTTGGGCTGCAGACTGGGCGGATGAGGAGGGATATGCAGGATGTGGTTGCAGGTGCCCACGTACCTCTGATCCGGTGCGAACTCCACAACTGGGGGCAGGGTTGTCCTTTGCAGCGCCGGGGAGCGGGATAGCCCGGGGCCGGGCTCCGAGCTGTGGGATCTTTGCGCCCGCTACTACCCGGCGCCTTTGTGAGCCAGCAGGCTCGGAGGCATGTATTCCAACGGTCCGCCGGTCAGAAAGAGATGTAGTGTTGGCGTGGGAGGGGGGTGCCTGCTCCGTTCCAAAGGGCGCAATGTGGGTTAGGGTCAGTGGGCCGTCAGCGGCGGCTCGATGTGAGGCTCCCTCTCGCCGACCGTTCTAGCCTCGGTGATTATGGCTCGAAGCAGCGCAGCCCATCCGTTGGTGATGGCGCTTCCTCTACACCACAGGGTTTCTCTGGATCGGCTTGTCCGATTCGACCCAAACTGGCACCGGATACCGCAGCGGAGGTTCAGACACCCTCCTGAGGACTTTGTTTCGGGCGTAGTTGGCTCGATCTGCAAGATTGTTTTCCTTCGGGATTCCGGTAGTCTCGGAGCTCTGAGATCAGGCAGCCATCTTGTTCCGCGCGTCGCAGCGCCCCGCATTCTCTATTTTATTCTTCAAGCAGCTTCTATGTTTTACTTTCCTTACTGTTTTTCCTCCATCTCAAGCCTCAAGAACAAACAATCAGATAAATGACATGTTCTCAATCACAATCTGTATATTTATTCTGCACCCATCCCTCCTTCAGGCCAATATCCATATCTGTAGTCGTGCATGTTAATGTACATACTCCACATTTCCTGCAGGGATGATGGCCCTCAATTGGTGGTAACCCCCAAATCTCAGTTAAACTCATTTGTCTAGTATGTTTAGTTTTGATTCTATTTCGCATCACCATATCCTAATACATTTCTTTCTTTTAAAAGCAAAAATGGGGTGATCTATTTTGATCTTAGCTCTGTGAAAAATCTTTCAATGTTTATTGATTGTACCTTTAATGTTGTATAAAAGATTAGTAAAAGTACTCAAACATACAATTATGCCTGTCTCTATTGTCTTTTCTTGTTATAAGAAGGCTTCTCTATTATTGTTATATGCTCTTTTTGAGCTATTAATTTTCTAGGGTAACCTCTTAATTCCAATGTTTTACTTAGAAAGTCTGCCTCCCTTTAATACATTTGCCCTTGTAGTACTGTTTCTTTTTAATCATAAAAATTGTCCAACGGCAAGATTGTCTTTTACATGTCTTGCATGGTGACTCTGTTAGTGTAGAAGGGCGTTTTTATCTTTGTCCTTATGGAAAGGCTGTATTTGCAATGCCTCCTGATGCAACATATTGTGATGTCAAAAAATTGATTACAATTAGAATTGATATGTTTGAATTCAGGAAATCTGTTTAGATACTTTTTCCACTCTGCAAAATGAGATGCTTTCTCATGGGAACTGCCCAAATGATTAGGATTTCATCTATCTAGCGTTTCCAAAATGTAATATGATCCGTATGTGGGTTAGTTTCAGCAAATATAGTTCCTTATAAAAAAGTGTCTATGAACATATGGGTTACACTCAGTGCCATGGTAGCCACCATGGCTGTACCCTCACAATCTCTTGATAACGTGAGCCCATAAATTCAAAATAATTCTGGGTTAATACCAACGCAGTGCACCAGAGGATACATGAATTAGAAATAGGAGCCTCCTCTTTTTGTGGCCAAAGACATTCTTCTATAATTTATAAAGTGACTCTCTGGGGAATCTTAGTATATAACGAGACACTGTCAATGATTATCAATAGGTTATGTGAAGGGTCAAAATTCACATTTTCTAGTTCTCTAATTATGTTACCAGTTTCCTTTATATAGGACTTCATCTGTGTGATGTAGGGTCTCAAGGCATAAAAGACATAAGATGGGGCTGAAAAACAGCACCTCTACCAGATACTGTTAGGTGACCTAGTGGATTAGTGGTACATTTGTGAATTTTGTGCTGTGTATAGAACACCAGTGTATTGTATATTAGGAACTCTGCTACTTGTTTGAATATACAGTCCCTATCCAATACTTTTGATACGTTTTAGATTTAATTAAATTAAGTAGTAAAGCTGTGGGGTCTGAGTTCAATTTTGTTCGAACATCTTGGATGCGAAATGCGATTAATTGGTTATACATTTGTTCATATTTTAAGGTGAAACTAAATATTGATATTAAAATCTGAAGTTTCAGTTAATGAGAAATTGGGGCTCTCTGGTTTTTAGGAGTGTCATTAGTATCTGTAAATAACCATACCACAACAGGGTTGTGTACATATACAATTGAGTCCAGGTGTGCCTGTTTTTCTTAGGTTTCTTCTTATTGTTTTGATGACTGTAAAGTAGAGCAATACCATAAGAGGAAGCATGTTTGCGTGCAAACAGCTGAGTTTTTAAATAACTCTGGAAGACCAGAACTAAGAATGGCGCCTCTTTCATTGCTTCTGAGCACTATGAAGCGTGAGGTATCAATAATGATGCTGTATGCATTTGCTTTTGGCTTCAAGACGACTTGGTGAGCTTTAATAGAAACATCTTATCAGGAAAATTGTAAAATTATAACAGAATTTTAAAATTATCTATCATTACTATCATTCAGTTAGCATTGTAAAGCTATCGTTTAATTACTTGAAAGCTTTCTGTCTGTATTAAGAGATGGCATAGGGAATGAGTGATCATACTGTTATTGGTTAGTTCAGAGGTCTCTGCCACTATTTGGTAACTATGAATCCTGGCACAGGAATGTATTTTTTATTGGCAAAAGGAGGCTGTTACCTGGGAGTGTGGACAGCTATTAGGGTGGGATTTCAAGTTTGGGGGATTGGAGTAGGTAGAATAATGGAGGGCATTTTCTACATACTATAGAGTGTAATTCCCAACTATGTAAATAAAAGCTGCAACGAGTCATATTGTGGGCTCACGGGACACAGCTCTGTACCTTTCTAGAGTTTTTCCTTTTATGCATGTTATATACATTTTATTGCATATCAAACCTATCCGTACGAACTACATACCCCATATGACATTTTTTGCAAATAGAACAAAAAAGATTATATACAGTTGGAAATGTTGTCAACAAAATTTCACCCATAAATATCAATGGTGAAGTGCTGATAGGCACTCATTGAAATTGAATCAGGAAGCTCCAAAGTACATGTGCCTTTCAAATTTCAAGTTAAATATTGAAACACAAAAAACATTTTTTTTTTAAAGTGGAGCATATAAACCTCAACGGGGACCTCTGGATAGGCGGCCAGTAATGGTGTCGACTTCAAAGAATAGTTTTGGACACCAGATCACATGGCAGCAACTGTAACCCTATTCCCAGTACGGTTTTGAAGCACACAGGTAGGGATAGACAGACTTCTTGCTCTGTGAACATATATTTTCTATATACAAAAAGGTCCTATTTTCTATTGGGTGTCACCTTTCACTCTTCCCACATCAAATGGAACATCTTAATAATTATCACAAATTGTATTAATCATAAATCAGCATATTTCGTAAAAGTCATAAAAATTATCATAGTACATAAAACACATACAATATACTAAAACAACACAAGTAGAAACACCATGAGTGAGTCGCAATACAATAGTTCTTGAAGGATCAACAATGTGTAACCAAATAACACTTTGATTCCAATGCCTCACTAATTTCAGCTTGTTTCTTATTGGTATGTCTCAAATATTTGAAATTAGTGAGGCATTGGGATCAAAGTGTTATTTGGTTACACATTGTTGATCCTTCAAGAACTATTGTATTGCGACTCACTTATGGTGTTTCTACTTGTGGTGTTTTAGTATATTGTATGTGTTTTATGTAATATGATCATTTTTATGACTGTTTTATGAAATATGCTGATTTATGATTAATAACATTTGTGATAATTATTAAGATGTTCCATTTGATGTGGGAAGAGTGAAAGGTGACACCTGATAGAAAATAGGACTTCTTTTTTACATAGAAAAGCAACTGTAACCCTCCAGCCGCTTATCTGCCTGTAGCGGGTGGTTGGTGACTCAGCCCTTAGACCACCAGAGACTAACCGGAAGGGGCTCCGACTCCAAACTCAATGTATTTACCACATGGACGACAAAGGTTGGCCCCTTTATGTGAATTGGAACTCTTGAACTGCCGAACCGCCATTGATAACCTGCAGCATTATGGGCAGAGGCAATGGGCCGTCCTTAGCAGCAAATGGCTTCTCTGCCACATATACTTGCCCATTTGGGGAAAGACAGAGCGAGATTGGCCAGGGAGATCTGACCAGTCCCAGCAGAAGGAGGGAGATTTTCGCAGGTTATTCGGCTGAAGTAAACACGGTGGAGAACTAAGAGAGGCAGGAGTAACAAAGAAGTTGTGTAATGTGGAGGCTATACTTTTAGAAGGTGAGGGTTTGGTTTAGTGAGTGTACGGGGACTGTAGTGCAGAGTGCAAAATGTGCGCTTGCCTCTAGTCATTAGCTAGTGTTGACTCTGGGTGTGCTGTGTGTAAGTATAGTATGTGGCAAGTGACATTTATGGCTCTCTAGTAGCAAATGAAGTTAGTTTAAAATAGTGTAAGGAGTATCTGTATAGTGGGTGAGTGAAAGAGTGATGGTGAAAGTGGGTGACGTGGTAGGAGTAGTAGTCGTGTGGGAGGAGTAGTCGTGTGGGAGGAATAGTAGTGTGGGAGGAGGAGGAGTAGTAGTAGTGTGGGGGGAGGAGGAGTAACAGTGGGAGGAGCAATAGAGTGGAGATGGAGTAGTAGGGGGAGGTGCGGTACATGAGTAGTAGGAAGCGCGTAAAAGTAGTGGTAAGATCAAAGGGTTCAGGCGAGGAGTTGGAGTGTGTGGAATCGGAGGGAGAGAAGGGGGGTGAGGAGGAGGCGCGAAGGAGGGAGTAAGTTGAGTAGAGAGGGTATGGTGAGTAGAGAGGGTATGGTGAGTGTGGGCATGAAATGACCAACCCTTGCCCCATTGAGTGAGTGCAAGTCACTATGCCTGCTCCCTATAGAATACTAGCACACATGAGTACGGGCAGATGGGAAGTCCCTGAGGAAGGCAAGATGGCTCTATTCAGGGAGACAATCCATAGAAAAGGAAGCCCTAGCCAGTAGGTGTTACCTGACTTTGATACTATCTTGGGGGTTAAGGACGCCTGGGTCGCAATCCCACTCCCTGCCGAGGTTGAGAAAGAGGGGTATAGCCCTAAGCCCCACAAAACTACAACAAACAACCTTGAATTATCTTGGCGGTTTGGTGTGACTTTCTTGCAATCTGTGACAGTAGTCTCTGACCCTAAAGACACCGTGCAGCAGGTACCACAGAGGAAGAAATACTCACTTTTCATGTACTGGCATTTTATGGAAGGGTTTGGTGATTGCACATTGACATATGGTGCCACCGCACATTGGAAGTGAAAAGTAATGTACAAACCAGTTGTCGGATCAACCTTTCCCTTTTATGTGTTGAAAGCAGATCCTCATAGGGGGTTATTACAAAAAAATATATTGGGCTTTTTATTAAACAATCGGTCATGATGAGAGCAGGAATGTAAAATTGATTTTGCAGGTGATTGACACATGTTTAGAGGTGACAACGAATCCTATGTCTGTTAAAATATTTAAACTCAAAGATGGGTAACTGAAAGGGATGAAGAAACTACTTGCAAAGCAGTAAGCCTATGGTCGGCTGAGCCACACCTATGGATTGCATTTTGTGACGAGGCCACGCGAACTGGGTCAGGTGGACCCTAAGGCCTAATTGTTAAATAGAATAGAAATAAGGGGTATTTTGGTGTCAATTGTTCATAAACTGTGCACCGTTTGTGTAAGACCATCCCAAACAATTATGTTATGTTACTTTGCATTTATGTAGCGCCTTATGTACCATGGTATGGTCTCAAGGCGCTGGTAGGTTGAACGCCCTCGGGAACCTAAGTTCAAGTCAGTAGAGAGAGTCAAAGGTGCGTGTGAGCACTGGATATGTGAGCAGCTGGTGTGGCATTCGTGTGATAGCTGCATCTTAGCGGTATGTGTGGTGGTTGAGAGATCAAGCGTATGCGTTCGTTCTGGCAGGTTTTTATCCAGACCGATTCTGGCTGCGTCAGGCCCGAGGAGAACGCCTAGGATGGAGGGTGTGTAATCAGCAGTGTTTAGTTAGGGTGATGGGGAGAATGAGGCAAATGATGGTATGGGAACAGCTATACCGAATGGTGTCATAGTATTGATGTGTTCTAGTTGAGTGGTGGTGTAAGGAAGAGAGTAAGCGTGGAGATGTGATATGGTGGTTTACATGTTTGAGATCGGGCCCACTCCAATAGTTCCATGTACTCCATCCGTTCCATGTATTCCGACTGTTCCATGCATTACGACCGTTTCAAGCATTCACAACAGTTCCTTTCCATGCTCTATCAGACGTTCCATGCACTCAAAACCATTCCATGTAAGACCCTCCATTCTAAGGACTCCAATCCGTTCCATGCACTCCAATCCGTTCCATGCACTCCAATCCGAATAAATACACCTTAGACCTCAGTCTCTTAGACCTGAACACATATGTCACCAGACCAGAAGATGACACAGTACTCGCTGGCCAAATGTCTTATCTGACCCAAAGAAATCAGTCAAAACCTGACAACAGTACATACTGTTCATCCACCAACTGTTTGAGATTATGAATGCGCACCAGATACTAGCAGAAACTATTGCTGAATAAATACTTACTGGTAGAGCACTGACACAATACTTGTTGCACCTGCCTGTGACTATTTCTTATCGCCTGCTGCACATTATGCGTGTAAGTATAATTGTGCACTCTGTATGCATTGGGACTGTAGTTGAGCATCTTTACAACGTATAGTTTTTGATGGCCATCCATACTATATAGACTGGTACTCGCATGTTCAAATGTACAATTGCCCCCACAAAAATCTCCCCATTCCCTCCTTTCGAAAAAACATCTGTGTACCATTATATCGGCCTGGAAAGAATTGAACAAACCCACCATCGCGAAATCCTCACCTATTCTAGTGTTATGTTAATATATGGATAGTGGTTTATATTTTCCATTCATGTCAATGTTATGATATGGGGATATTTAGTGCATGCCAGCATTGTTAGGGTTTTTTTTGTATCCAAATAATGGTATGGTGGGACTTTTGTTAGAAGGGTCTGACCAGCTATTCACTCACATGATGTCACCATATTGACGCTAAATTGTGGACAATAATAGCATTAATGCCCGAAATAACTGCAGTATTTTAGTGCCTTGTATTTGAAATGTACCATTTGGTAACTCAGTTTTTAGGAAGGGTTGTGGAAGGCTAGGCTATATGTGTATATGAAATTATCACTGGCATGCCAGTGTTTCTAAAAAAAAAAAAAAAGTGCTTTGAAAAGGCACTATCGTGCAGAGATATTCCTATTGACGACAGTACTAAAGCCCCTGAAATCTATCTCATGCTGCCAAACATGCTAGACACAATATTGTAAAATTATTTTTTTTAAACATGAAGTCAAATGATAGGGGAGCATTAACCTACCTCCTTCATACATACCAACATTTTCCATTCAATTCTGGAGATAGTAGTTGAGTCCCGGTTTTAATTTTGTAGTCCTGCGTTTATAATGAGGAAATTCAGGACTAGAAGTACCAGAATGCACAGTTAAAACCAGGAGTGGACTAGTGTCTCCCAAATGGAATGGCCAACGTTGTCATTTATTCTCCTTTCATTTCCCAAAGACACTCCGATGATGTGTGATATGATATGCTATTTATAATGCGCCAATACACAAGTGTTTCAAGAAGCGAGAGATGAAACTACGGACTACTGCTTTGCAGGAGTACAGGCATAGGTAGAGGTTTCTAAACTCTTACTCGGCACCAGACTACTAGGGCAACAGCAGTGATCTCAGTCGTAAAGGTGAAACGGGCACAACATGAATGGTATATCTCCGTCAGCTCTTGAAATGACAGAAACATGTGTAAGCAGTATGGCATTACCTATGTATTAAGGTCAGTGTGAATCACAATAATAAGTGTGCCACATATTATAATTGCAATGATCTACTAGACAATAACAGGAAAATAAAACTTTGTGGGCAAGCCAGAGATGCACTTATGCGGTGCTTGGAAAGCAAATTGCATGACACACTGAGGGAGGAAGAACATGCAACAACTCCCGTGCTCAGAAGGTGGATCCTTATTTACTTGACAAGTCTCACACCGGTAGGGATGTGGATCCACTGTAGTACTGGTGTGGTAAGTGGTCCATCTGGCCATTGGCTTATGTGAGTAACCATTAAAACCTGAAGCTGCCCCCTGCCATTATGCAGATTGAGAGAGTCTTTGGTGTTGCCGGGTTCTTGTGACTTCTGCTCCAAACAAGAGAATATTTGGGGCTTTCCATGCAACACGAGAGCTACAGGCACGAGCATTTTTCTGATTCTCCCTGCTGCGTGAGAGCTGCAGCTAGCTAAACCTCATTGATGATGGTCAATGAGCCTAAAAAATTCCTGGAGGTACGACCAAGTCTGATCTGCATGTGTTTTTTCTGCTTTTAAAATGACATGTCAGGTTGAAAATCCTGTTTCTGTGGTACTGGCTGCATTGAAAATGGACACAGCTTGTATTGGCTCTCCACCCCAACCCTCTGGTGAAAAGAGTTGCTGAACCTACATTACAGAGGTCACCAGTGTGATGACCAGGTCTTGAGTGCAGGCACACATTGCTTGCATTGCAGGGCAGTTGCCAGATGGGAGCAAAGGGTTGTTCAAGATTCTGGGAATGCTCCTGTGCATGTCCCTAATCCCAACATCCCTAAGTAAAGTGAGTAAAGGTGGGGAGACTGCATTTTCTCACAGAGGTGCAGACAAAGGCATCCACTCTCAAGTATTAGGGAGACCAAGCAGAATATTTATAGTTTTAACTATTGCTTAGCAGGGAGATCCAGAAACATAAGTGTGATAGTGGATATAGCATAGTAGGGATGCTGGTGAAATGTGTGGGTGCAGCTATGAAGCAGCTGGGAGACTCCGAGAAATATTCTCATGTTTGCTGGTGGCTCTTGTGTAGCATGGAGATCACAAAAAATGCTCATGTTTGCAGCTCTTGTACAGCAGTGAGAACCTGAAATATTCATGTTTATGGCCCTCCTGAAACAGCAAACCTGACTAATTCTCTTGTTTGAGACTCGTATAGTGGGTCAACATGGAACATGTTTGTGGCTCTTATGTAGTAGAGTGAACTGAAAAAATGGTCATGGTTCCGGCACTTGTGCAGCAGGGAGAGTCTAAAAAATACTTCAGAGTGGGACCCTCATGTAGGATAGAGAACCTCATGTTCCACACACAGCTGCCTCTCCCCCTGCCTCTCTCTCCCACCCTCCTATTGGAATATAGGAATGTAGCTTATGTACATAGTTGGGCACACAATTGAAATGTAGGTATTTTGTAGTAATTTGCACAATATCATCTGTGATGAGTCTGTTCAGTCATTCAAAATGTAATCACGTGGTTGAATGGCAAAATGTTTCTAAGTGGATTTTGGAATGCTTCACAATAAATTCTGAGATTTTGGGAGCTAGAAATAATATTCCAAGAAATCTCAGAACTTGGCGATTCTGTGCGAATGAGTCACTAACATTTTGTGTTAGAAGTGAAAAACTGGAAGAGCCGAGGTCCATTCATCTTTGGCACATGCTTATAGAATTGAGTGTGCTTCCTGGGGGCCCCCTGTTGCAAATTGCTAGTGGGACCACACACTTCATGGAAGTTGAAATTCATGTGTTTTTTTAAAGGTGCTTTTGTGGGGTTGTGGCCTGGAGCGCCAGCGATGAGGCAGCTCCTTTGGTGGCCTCCGCGGCTAAGCCTTACTATGCTCACTTCCAGTCTTTTACATGGAATGGCGAGATTCCAGCTTCGGAGGTCCTGGGCTGCAGATGGTAGCATTTTGAGAGCGTAACGCTCTCGCCAACTATCAAAACGCGGCGGGGAGAACTGACGCCCGCGTCTGCAACACGGCCCACAATGGCAGCCGCATCTCCGCAGCTCTTCCCGAGCCGGCAGCTGGCAACCCTCACCGGCCTTTGAGCCGCATCGGATGGCGGGGTGCCCGCCTATGAGGTCTGCATCGATCGGCATATTGAGGCGGGGTGCCCCCCCTGAGGCTGTACGCCGGCACCGTGGGACACCCGGCCTGCCCTCTGACGGGACCCGCTGCTTGAGCCGTACTGCGCTTACCTGGGAGGGCAGGCACTCCTGGAGCTGTCAATCGGGAGCGGGACCTGCTGACGCAGCACCATCGACCACTGTCTGGGGAGCGGGCGCACCTGGGGTCCCCTTCCGGAAGTGGGACACTCCACTGGCATCTGCCGGCCTCAGGCCCCCAGGTGCCCGGACACCATCTTCTGGGCTTGGCGGGAGGGGGGCCCTCGCTGATCTACACTCCGGTAGCCCTCTGGGGGCCTCGGCGTGCCTGGTCTTGACGACGCCTCATCCTGCACAAAGGCCACATGCCCCCCTGGCCTCCTGAGAAGCCCCTGCTCGGATCTGCTGGAGGAGCCTTCGGGGGCCACTAGTGGCTTGGACCTACCTCGGGGGCGGCGGCAGCCCGCTCAGTCATCCACTGCAACCGCCCCCGCCTGAACTCCTGCAGCCCTCCACTATCCAATCCACTCGATCACCGGTGGCCACAGCGCCATAAGCCTTGGACTGGCCTCGGGTGCGGCGGCCCGCTCACCGTCGACTCACAACGACGGCCCCCGCCTGTATCCCAACAGCCTTCGCAGACCCGCTGCTGCCACCTACCCCAGCCTTGCACCAACGCCTTCTCCAGTTCCTGGGGTGCCCCTGCCCACCTCCTGCCTACTGTTGCCGGGGGGGGGATCCTGTCTCCCCATCTACCACTGGAGGCAGCTCGTGAGGGGGGTCACACACATCACTCAGGTGAGCCCCGCAGCCCCCCAATATAAGGGGCGGACCCCATCTACTTTGACCGGAGGTTCTTCTCTCCTTCTCTCCTGTTGGCGCAGAGGCCCCTGCTACCCGCTTCCAGCCTTCCCCCAAACCGCTCTGGTGCAAGCTGCAGTACCTCCCCTGAGAGCTCGCTGAACCACTTTGACCTCTCTCCTTTAGAGGACCCCTGAGTCTCCCAGCTACTGACCCCCGTACGGAGTGAGTCACCTCCCCCGGCTTCCTGGGGCACCCCTGCCCACGTCTTCTCGTTTCCAGCTGGGTGGTGCCTGTCTTCGCCACCTTCTCCCTGGACGTCCACCCTACCCTGCTGGACTGCTCCACTACGGCAAACCTCACCTCTTCCTGAGAACCTAGAAGCCTGACCTGCACGCATTACCGCCTGGGACGCCCCGGCCCTATCCATCCCCCACAGCTACCTGCCCGCCACCTCCCAAATTCTGCAGGACGTGGACACAGGGCTTACCCCCCCGGACGACATCCCCTCGCCCCGGAGCCATGACCAAAGCACTGAAGCTCCCTAAATCGGCTGACCTCTCTACCATGCTGCAGGCCTCGGAGAGGGGTAAGAAAACAGACCCTCCCCCCCAAACTAAAACCCCAGAAGGCAACTGATGACAAGGGGACGCTCGCGACCAAAGAGGATCTCCATGCCTTCATGAGCAACATTAAATCGGAATTTAGAGCCTGTATGATGGAACTCACCGCCAAATTAGAGCAAACAGAACAAAGGGTCGCCGGCCTAGAGCACAGGGTTGGAGAGGTCGAGGACTTGACCACGGACCACTCCAACTCGCTAACGGAGATATAACGCGCCGTCCAGTCATTAATGGAGAGAACCGAAATCCTTGAACACAAGCAGGAAGACATGGAAAACTGCTCTTGCCGCAATAACTTGCGCATCCGAGGGGTGCCTTCTTCAATCTCTGATAAGGAGCTCCCTGAATACGTCAGCACCTTCTTCCAGTCTCTCCTGCCAGATTTGCATGAGACCCAGCTACTGCTGGATCGAACCCACAGACTGTGCCCTCGCCGGGGTATGGACACAGACCCCACCCCGGACGTAATCACAAGGGTCCACTTTTACACCACCAAGGAGGCCATCGCAGCAATGGGCCGCTCGAAGGACGAGCTCTCATTCCAAGGCACCCCACTACAGATCTTCCAGAAACTCTCCCCGCTAACTCTCCAGAAGCGCAGAATGCTCCGGCCACTGTCGCTCTTTCTCCGTGACCAGCAGATCCGCTATTGGTGGCTCTTTCCTACGGCTCTACAATTCTCGTAAAAGGGCACTCCGCGCACCATCAGCCACCTTGATGATGCAGCATAAATTCTTCGTCCGGACTCCCCTGGGACCTCAGACTCAAGCCCGGCTTCAAACACAACCTCTCCAAAGCCGAAACGGGCCCCATGGTCGAGTGCAGAGAAACTGCAAACCTAAATGACGAGCGAGGACGCCTGCACAGGACACAGCACTGGACCCACCTAAATCTTTTACAACTCGCCGCGGACCCCATGCGGTCCATACCCCCCTCCAAGGCGGATGCCACTACTTTACCCTTGGAGAGACTTTCAACCATGCTGGCTTTGTCGGACGACAGCCTGGGCACCCAGGGGCCACGCCGATAGTTCAAAAACGGCCCCCCTGGTCGTAATTTGGACCTCCCATTGGAGGCCATTGTTGAATGCGTATATCTCCTGTTGGAGACTAGTTCTAAAACCCTCAACCACAGGAGAACCCGAAATAACCATGCTCTCACATCCATGGCTGACTTAATTTCCCCCCAACCCTCCCCTCTCAGCAAGCGAATCCCTTGAACCAGCCCCCGCATTTAAAAGTTCACCACCTTGAACGTTAGGGGCCTGAATTCCACCATCACCCCCCGAAGAGGAAATCCATCCTGCAAAGGCTACAAGACGACGGGACCTCGACCGCTTTCTTGCAAGAAACACATTTAATCCCAGCGGACTTTTCTCGCCTGCGAAGCAGACTCTTTCCGTTAGAATTCTTCGCCTCCAACGGAACTAAGCAGGGTGGCACCGCTTTTCTATTCGCAAAAGACCTGAAGCCCCAGATCCTGGACTCGCTGCGATGTCAGGATGGTCGCTTTATCGCGATCAAGTGCACTGTCCTGGGTCAACTCTATACCCTCATTTCGGTGTATGCTATGAACGAACACCAAGAAGGCTTCTACCAAGACCTAGAGGACTTCCTTCTTCCATTCATAGAGGGGCATGTTGTCATGGGAGGGGACTGCAACGGGGTCCCGGACCCCCTCAAGGACAGATCCCACCCCTCGACATCCAGAGATCTGAAGTTGGCCACTGGCCTGCTCCACCTGTTCCGCACGCTGAACATTGTGGACTCCTGGAGGGTATTGTCCCCGGATGAAAAGGACTTCACCTTTTACTTGTACGTGCATCATACCTTCTCCAGGATCGATCTGCTCCTGACCTCCCCCCAGATCCTGACCTTCACAGACGATGTGGCAATCGGCCACCGGATCCTCTCGGACCACGCCACAGTCACACTAACCCTGCGGTCCCATGACCCGGAGCCCCCTCGCCGCCAGTGGAGCCTATACAACCCTGTTCTGGGGGACATGGCAGTGAGAGACTCAATCGCCAGTTCAATAAAGAATTTCTTTGCTGAAAACCAGGGCGAGGACACTTCCCCGGCCAACACCTGGGACGCCATGAAAGCAGTTCTCTGAGGAGAACTGATCGCCCAAGGCGCCGCATTCCACAAAAGAAAGCGAGCGACCCGGTCCGTCCTGGAAGCTGAAGTCTGTGAAGCTGAAGCCACTCAAAAAAGAAAGGGCTAGGCCCCGAAATCCTACAGGGTCTTACAAATGGCTAGGAAAAGGCTCAAAGCCCACTATGCCGACGCCACAGTGAATCTACTAACTAGAACCAAGCAATGGTACTACGTCCATAACAACAAGGCTAACAAATTGCTGGTTAACAAACTGGGCGAGTAGAAATTCTATCCTGGGCTTTCGCGACCCGCAGGGGGTGATCCACTACGCGGACCATGAAAAATTACGCCTGGCAACCGCCCACCACTTAGAAATAATGACGGCGGCCCTGAGGGATCCGGACGAGCAGCGTTCATACATCCAAGAGGCGGCCCTCCCGCATCTGACTTCGGCGGCCAGGGAAGGCCTTGAAGCGCCGATCACAACCGAGGAGGTGGAGGCAGCTATCAAGAGCTTAAAATCTAGAGCCCTAGGCCCGGATGGATTCTCCACCTGCTTCTACAAACTCTTCCGGCCCCAATTAGTGGCCCCCTGGCTCGCCGCTTCAACTCATTCATGGTCACTGGAACAGTCACCCCAACGATGCAGGAATCCATCAGTCCTTATCCCCAAGCCTGGGAAGGATCCCCAAGAAATCAGTTCGTATAGACCCATCTCCCTGTTGAACTTGGATGCCAATCTATACTATAATCGTCTAGCACCTATCCTCCCGAGCATCATAGACCCGGATCAAACAGGGTTTATAAACACAGGTCAACAAAAGACAACATCCCCAGGGCACTGGACCTAATAGAGATCACCTATCGGGACTCCCAACAACTGGCCCTATTGGCGTTCGACGCAACCAAAGCTTTTGACAAGGTGGACTGGTCCTACCTGCGCCTCATTCTAGAGGCTTTCAGCTTCGGCCCGACTTTCCGGAATATGATCCTCGCGAACTGCCAGGCCCCCAAGACCAGGCTGAGAGTCAACGGCCACTTACTCACATGTGGGACGAGACGGGGGTGTCCTTTGTCCCTGCTGCTCTTTGCTCTGGCCATGGAGCTGCTGGCTCAACAAGTTAGCAAAAACCCCCGGATCAGTGGCCTGAGGACCGTCTCTGCGCATAAAGTGGCCCTCTATGCGGACGACGTGCTGTTCACCATTACAAACATCGAGGGATCCATGAGGGCGGCCCTGACTGAAATCCACAGCTTCGGGATGGCATCGGGATTCGCCATTAACTCCCAAAAGTCAGCGGTGCTTGGTGTGGGCTTGACTCCGGCCAAGCGAGAGGCCTTAGA
Source organism: Ambystoma mexicanum (assembly GCF_040938575.1). Classification (NCBI taxonomy): domain Eukaryota; kingdom Metazoa; phylum Chordata; class Amphibia; order Caudata; family Ambystomatidae; genus Ambystoma; species Ambystoma mexicanum. Next base: position 744,857,446 of record NC_090927.1, on the reverse strand, counting down.
GGAGAGAGGCCCGTTTCAGCGGCGCTTGGTGTGGGCTTGACTCCAGCCAAGCGAGAGGCCTTAGAGGAGAGAGGCCCGTTTCAGCGGCGCTTGGTGTGGGCTTGACTCCGGCCAAGCGAGAGGCCTTAGAGGAGAGAGGCCCATTTCGGTGGAGCACCCAATCGATCCCTTACCTGGGTGTCCAGATCCCCACACACGCAACGAAAGTTTATCAGTCTAACTTTCCGCCACTCTTTGAGGAACTGGAAAAGGATTTGACCCGCTGGCAGTCGCAAGAAATCTCTCTCCTAGGCCGCATAGCGACATGCAAAATGAATCTACTTCCTCGCTTTCTTTATCCCTGTGCCTCCCTCCCAATCTTCATCCCGCCCCCCCTACAGCGGCTCCAAAGAAAGATGGTTGACTTTATCTGGAAGGGGAAGAAAGCGCGCATCCCTCGAAGATCAATGATGGCCAGCACGAGACTAGGTGAACTAGGGGTGCCCGACCTCCGTAAATATCAAATGGCAGCGCAGCTGGTCCACCTCCAAGCATGGGTTCTCGCCACAGGATGGCCGAAATGGGTGGAGATTGAACAATCTTGCCTCTCTCTCCCCCTTCGCTTCCTCCTGTATCTACCCACTGCCTTACGCCGGAGCTGGCCGGGAACACTAAATGCCACGAAACAATCAATAAAGGCTTGGGAGTGGGCCCGCAGACACCATGGCGTTCCAGGAGACCTGAGTGCACTCTCTCCAATCTTCCTCAACCCAGCTTTCTCCCCCGGAGCCCATCCAAAGAACTTTAGGAACTGGGTTGCAGGAGGCCTTGCAACAATGGGGCAACTCTTCAATGGGGACTCACCCCTAACCATCGAGCGCTGTAAAATGACATTCCAGCTAGCAGAGACGGATAGATATACCTACACCCAACTCAGGCACTGGTGCTCCCACCCCCAGAGATGTGCGGCGGCCACAAGACCCCTTACTCCACTAGAGCGAACAGTGAATGACTTGCCGGCTCGGAGAAAGATCTGTCCTCTATAGACTGCTACAAGATGCCCTCTTCAGTCCAGGCCCTCCTATGTCGCAATGGGAGATGGACCTTGGGCACACAATAGAAGACCACACGTGGGTGGACATCTGGACAAGAACGCGCACAGAATCCCACTGCAACACCAACCGGGAGTGTGCCCACAAACTGCTCCTGCGCTGGTATTATCCCCCCTACGCCTCCATCACTTCCAACAGGCCCTAGACCCCCACTGCTGGCGTCTCTGCGGCCTCCCAGGATCCTATTTCCATATGTGGTGGACCTGCCTCCGATAGGAGTTCTGGACCCACTGCCTAGCCACTATAAAAGATGTCATCCAGGTGAACATTCCGTTTATGCCCGAACAAGTCCTTCTAGGGATCCCACTGCCAGGCTTATACCCTGGATCAGGGAGAAGAGCGACCCTGGTGTCCCAGTTCTTGATAGCAGCTAAAATCACGGTGGTCCGCACTTGGAAGTCCAGGGAAGGGCCTTTGATGTCCCTCTGTTGGGTCAAACTCTGGGACATTTTGATAGCTGAGAAGGTTATGGCCGCCAAAGCGGGATCGCTTCACCGATTCATGGACATTTGGGTGCCAGTACTGGACTATGATCAGAACTATCCGGCCCTGACACATAAACCGCGCCTGATCGCGAGAGCTCTTCATTCTATGGACGATCCGTCGCCGCCACCAGACCAGACAGAATGAGACCTGAGAACAATGCCCACAGAGAAACGCATGGGGCGGGAGGAGGGGACTTTGTGCCATATATGATCTGAGAAGCTATAAGTAATGTGTATGTATAAACTCTCCTCTGTGTTGATTTACAAATGAACAAATTAAAAAAAAGTTCTTTTGTAAGGGAAAGAGTTTTACAATGTTGAGTTAAACAGGAACTGGTCTCTACAGTCGAGTTTTTTTTAAAAAAAATGTATACTTGACTTTTACTATTTATCACTGTAAGAGTATACCAATGTAATATTTAAACATGCATTTTATCATTTGATTAGAATTGATGAAATGATTAAACTAACTTCGTTTTTGTCCTCTGTTCTTTTAAACTGTTTTCATACTTTTAATCTTGAGTTTTCCTTTCTTGTTATTTGGGAAAAGGTCATTAGTTGAATTGTAACACAACAAAATAAAAAGTAACTATTTCATTGTAGCAACCTGAGGATGATCCAGCAAGGGTCGAAACATTTACATGTTGTGGCAGTACTCAGTTTGGTTACCTATAAGATTAATTTGGAAATCAATGAAAATGATTTGATAAGATTAAAATAATAAAACCTTTGGAACATTTAATAAAAGGTTGAGTTGGAATCGCTGTGTTATAATCCAAACTCATTCGCCACATGGTACTTCATGCTGTGGAATACATTTTTGAGTGTTTTATTTGCACCGATTAAAGGTGTCTGATGTGGATTGTGGGCAGGTCTGGGAAGGATGAAATGTTCATATTCAAATTCCTGGGCTTCCAGTGGACCAGTAAAGTGCATTGTGCAAGATGTGTTTTTGTAATTCATGGTGGCCACGTTAACCGAATAATTCCCCAGGAATGCGTTTTCAGGGAGTTATTCTAATTTTCGTGCACATTCTGGTTCCAGGTCTTGTAGTAAACCAGTACAGTACATTGCGGAAGATAGTGTTTTTTCTTGAGCATGCCAAATAACACAAATTAACGATGACAACGACTTCAGAGAAATTAACGTGATTTACCAAAATATTCCACCCTCTTTAGGCTACATAAAAAGTTCCTAAAAAGGCATGCCTGTTTATCCTAGAATTCAATCTGTACCTCTCAGTATGTCTATATATACACCCCCCATTATATTTCCCACAGTGACTAACAAACAGGATTACCTGTCCCAGAATTCTATCTGACACACTCAGTAGACACATTCCCCCCATTATTACATTTCCCAAAAAGCATATGACGGTGAGGGGGAGAATGGCGAATTGCAAATGTAAAGGTGACCACCTCTGCGGTGCTCAGACCTACCCATAATCTTACACACCTAAACACTCATTGATTGTGTACTTTCTAGTGGGGTTAGAAGGATAGGTTGAGATCAAAATATCTGACTTGTTCAGAGAAATCATAAAGAAGGGACCAGCCATTGGGGACTGGGATGACTGGCTTCCTTCTTCAACATTCCCACCTTTTATACATACTCGTTTATGTTAAGAAATACACCGAAGAACCAAAAAAAAACAGGTGCACATTTTGCTGGCTCCATTTGACTGATTAGTGTCACGTTAGAGCACGTTTCTTAACTACTATCTTGTTTTCCTCGCATACAGTAGTTCTTAAAGTAGAACTAAAAACCACTCCTGTTCTATCATGCAGTCTATGACGAGGGTTTCTTGTTCATTAACATTTTGTTTGTATGCACTTCAAAAAGGATAGGACTTGCTTTAAACACTTTATTTGTCTATACGTTATGAACATGCCAGAGATCTCAGTCCCTGTGGGTGTTGTGTAATACACAAAAGGTTTAGAAAAGTCTTTCGAAGATGGCTGTATAGTGGGCATTCAAAATAATAGGGACGTCTATTACCATAGATTCATGTAACAGCTACATGCTTTCTTGCCACGTCTGTGATTGGTTGCCCTTGGTAGAACTTCATAAATTCATACAGTCAGGCAACACAAGCAGACCTTCTGTCCTAGGTTTCTGCATAAAGATTAAATATCCTTGAAAGATAATAGCAACACGTCTACTTGAAAATCCACAAACGCCTGTATGTGATTATGGCAGGGGTCTATGAAGATTAAGTGAAATGAAGGGCAACCACATTTATGACGAAGTTCTTAAATAAAATTAGTTCTTGATCTACTCATGTGGCCCACCAGATATTTTGGGCTGCAACCCCCATGATGCATCATAACTGACTATGCTGGCTAATGGCAGTGGGAGTTGAAGTCCAAAATATCTATAGGGCTAAACTGTATTTATATGATGTGGGTGATGGAATTTAAAACGAAGTGATCACTTGACATAATAAGCATTGGCAAAGCTACAGTTTGAGCTTTTGTGTGTGAATGGAATATATGTTTTCTCAGCCCTGCCATAATGTTAATTCCCGCCATAAGGTGGAAACAGCTGGAAAATGGCGTGAGCACCTGGCAAATGATGTCCGTGTCCACCAAATAACTAAGCATACGCACGCAGTGTTCAAGCTGTTTCCACCTTATGGCTAGAAGTACCATTATGGCAGTGCTTAAAAAAATATATATTCCATTCACACAAAAAAGTCCAAACTTTTGAGTGAGGAAGCTAGGCTCTGTGGCTAAGTTTTGGTTGGCAAATTTGCATTTTCTAAGGCTGGACAACACGTGCTCCTGTTGCAACATTAGTTTTTCATCAACAAATGTTTCTACATTATTGCTTGGCAGACTTAAAATTGCACTTCTGGCAAAGGTGCCAACATCTTGATTTTCTGTGTTGGGGAAGACGGGCAAGAGCTGTTTTAAGGGACAATCGTTGATCGATACAAAAATGGCAGTAAAACATACGTGCCTCATGTAATTCAGAAGCTGCTCATCCTGTTAAAAGTTTTAGCCATAGGGATTACCGAGGCTAGGGGAAGGGAATGGGAGGAATCTGTGGCGGTGTGCCAGCATGTGTTCTTTGTCAGAGTGGTGGCAACACCTACATCGTGTTGCTGGATACCTCAGTCTGCTTCACTTTCTCCTGCATTGAGGAGTTTCATCCATATATACACTGCGCCTGCGCAGAGCGCAGTGCGGTGCTAGCAGTGTGGTCTGTGTCGGAGTGGCGGCAGGACCTACATCGTGTTGCTGGATACCTCAGTCTGCTTTCACTTTCTCCTGCATTGAGGACTTTTGTCCATATAAACACTGCGCCTGCTTGGTTTAGTTTAGTTTAGTTTATTTATTTGTACCGCGCGCCGAACCCTGGGGTTACTGGGCGCCGGAGACTTAGAAATAGTTACAACATGGCAAAAATATACAATACAGACTGTGATAAAACAACAATAGGTGTAGCAGACCGGGTTACAAGGTGGTCAACAGAGACATGCGGAGAGGAAGTACATTAAGCAGCGTTTTTGTTGGAAAGCCATGTTTTTGTTTTGGCTCTAAAAGTCCAAAATGAGGGTTCTGCTCTAAGGTTTGGTGGCATAGCGTTCCATAGTTTGGCAGCTAGGACCGGGAAGCTGGCGCCACCTGCTTTTTTTAGGGAGAATTTGGGAACGGAAAGGCAATGTGAGTATGGCGTTTTAGTTGGTCTAGTTGAGGTGTGATTGTGGAACTTGTCTGCCAGGTATTTGGGTGCGTCATTGGAGCGGCATTTATGGACGATGACGAGGGATCTGAGAGTGATTCTGTCTCGTACCGGGAGCCAGTGAGCATCTTGTCTGATGCTGGAGATGTGGGTGTTTCGTGGGATACTGAGGGCGGCTCTGATGGCATTATTTTGAAGCACCTGTAGTTTGTTCAGGTTGCGTTCTGATGAGCCGAGAAAGCGGGTATTGCAGTAGTCAATTATTGAGAGCACTAACGCTCTGGCTAGTGTAATGCAGCTGGAAGGTGATAGGAAAGGTTTGCAGGCGTTGACGAGCTTATTGGTGTAAGCTGTGGATGAGGCTGTGGCGTTCACCTGTCTTTTGAGCGAGAGAGTAGAATCTAGATAAACCCGAAGGGTTTTAATTTCTTTGGCTACTGTGATTAGGTTACCGTCTATGTTGATGGACGCGTAACGGGGGTCTAGTTTGTTTAGCCGTGGTTGGGAGCCGACAAGAAGGAGCTCAGTTTTCTCGTCGTTGAGGCATAGACCGTGCTCTGCCATCCAGGCTTGGATCTCCAAATAAAGGTTGTCGATTCTTGTGGAGTCCTCATCGTAGCACCCTGATAGGGTGATGAGAACCTGGGTATCGTCAGCATAGTTGCATGGTGCGGTGTGCTAGCAGTGTGTTCAGTGTTCGGAAGGCAGAGACAGAGCCACTCGGGAGATACTTCAAATTGCTGAGAAAACCTGGTCTCTTGTGACTGCTTCGAAGTGTATTGTGGAATTACTCCAGATATCGAGATATTGATTGAGGACTATCTGCCCTCCGCCACTGCATAACATCTGACTCTGTGGTTTGGAAGTGTGATCATCTAACACACGCTCATAGCCCTTCCACTTTTGTCAAGCTTCTGACACTAATAGACTGAAAAGCGGTTCAGGAGTGTGAGCATTGGAGTCCTACTCAGCCCTTTCTCTCTTTTTCAGTCGTTTCTCACCAACGGATGTGTCATGGTTATCAGGCAGGTAGTTGGGGCAAGCTGGGTGGAGGCTTGGCAGGCCTGGCATATGCACACAAAGAACCCATAACAAATCCCTCCTTTCATTCCTTCCTAGTGTTTGTAGTAACTTCCTGGTTACCAATTCCTGTTGCCAAACAGGAAGTGCATGATAACTCGTGAGCTCTCTAGTGTTTGGGTGCGGCTGGCTATATAAGCCACACCCAAGATTCTCCAGTGCTTCGTGTTGCTTACTGTGAGCTTTATCAGCAACACACTTGCCCTGCTCTGGATCCTCCTGCTTCTGCTTACCTGCTCTGGATCCTCCTGCTTCTGCTTACCTGCTCTGGATCATCCTGCTTCTGCTTACCTGCTCTGGATCATTCAGCTTCAGTTTACCTGGTTCTTACTCCACGCCGCAGCTATCTTCAGTCAAGAGGGGACTTCTACACTGGCACCTGTATGAACAAAGAAGAACAGCCTTAACATGCGCTCATCAGTAATGGTGCACATACTCACTGAATCTTCCCGCAACGCTGGAATCCAGGTTAGTTGTACGAGCGCACAAACCCCTGTAAAAGAAAGACATTAATTGCGCTTGATCCAATAACGCGGACACTTATTTCACTGCGCTCGCTCTCTACGTGGTGCATATTTACCAAAAAGCCTCTGTGCAAATGTACATAACCACCAAGTTTCCAGTAGCGCTGAACCCGGACTTGAGGCACTAATACTACATAATTTCTCCTGCAAGGAAAAGGGAGAGACATTACCAGGCGCACTAGAATTGAAGGCGCTGCACTAACCTACCAGCAGCTAGCTTCTACACGCAGCGCAACTCGCCCACAAAATAACCGACAAACAAAGACAATGCGGACAATTTCGGACACTCAACATTCTCCGCGCAATGTTCACTTGTGGGGAGGATTTTCTAGTCAGTGAAGAAACTGGCGCCTTGAACTCTCCGCCTTGCTGTGAAGGCATAAAACAGCATTTGGCATCTGAACTCAACCTACAGACATTGGCACCAATCACATGAGTGAATCGCGCCCCTGCGAATGCAGGATGGAGTGCACACCCTACTAAAGATCAAGGTAAAGCCATAGGGGGGACATCACAGCACACAGTAAAGAGAAGGGAAGGGCCCAGGGGAATCAGGTGAATTCAGGTCTGAGCGTACACCTTGTATTTGACAGGTATTCCTCCGGGTGAAACAGGGGAAGTGAAGACTCTGGGTCAAGGGAGGCTCGTCCATCGCTCCTGCAGAGACACAGCTGAGTGTAACAGGATGACACGCTGCTTGTGAGTGGGAGCTCTGGAGTCACGCTCATAGCCCTTTCATGTTACTTATGCTGCTCAATTTTTATATTTTGAGTGATTTACAGTCACATTTTTAAACCGATTCCTGTTTCATCTTAAATTAAGTCTCCACATTTAAATAGTAATTACTTTAAAACTGAGTGGCATCTACTAGCTCCTTCATGTGTGAACTACATAGTGGAAAAAAATTGCTGCATTGCAGTGAGAAAACTCACTACATCTCGGATGTAGAGATTTCAGCTGCTATCAACTTGCCCCTTCCTAGGTCTCCTGAGGTTGATTCTAATTATTTATAATCTTGTTCCACACCATGTCCCATGCCTATGGTAAAAGATGACTCTTTGGCACCTGCAGCGACTTTCACCAATCAACTATCACCTACACTAGCCAAACCGTCATTTGATAATATCCCTTATTTCCCACATTAGGAAAAGTTAAAATTGGAAATCACTCCTTCCACATGCACCTTTGTACCACTCAGACCCTCAATGTCCCGAATAACCCCACAAAGTGCATTAGGGAAGATTCTTGATAAGTCTCATAGTTCGATCTTCTTGGAATCTAGTTTTGCTGACACTCCTCCAACTATCTCTACATCATGTACCAACTCTTTTGTTGACTCTCCACTTGCGTCAGCTCAACCCAGAAGACTTTCAACTACAACTCCAGGCATGCATTTCAGATGGAATACTCCATCTGATAAAACTTTTATTGAACTCAATTAAGTCTTGTGCATATTAGTCTCCCTTTTATAAAGGCTTGAAGCTAGAAGCAAAAGCCAGTTTTGTGGCTCTTGAGTCACTATTGTTTAAATTTGACATATAAAATTGCATATTGCGGCAAAAGTTTCTTTTTGGTCAACACTTGTGTCCTCCAAGAACAGGGGCCGCACAAATAACAGCTGCGAATAATATGAGGCGGGGAAATACAGCTAAGGATGCTAGTCCCATCGATGATATTTCATACAAGGGACACTCCAGTGTGAATGCTTTTAACATCGGCCACATTGGACCTCCACTAATTGATGCACAAAAGCTTATTAGGGAAATTTGCCAGTCCTATAAAAATTGGATGCGAAATACTAAAGGAAAAAGATTGCAGATCAACTCTGAATCTATGCTAAATTGTCTTAGAAATAAGAACTCTAGAGCATTTTGGAAATTGATTAACAACTCCGAGCCATCGCGATCTACAATGCAGTAACGTAACGTAACAGAACGGGTCTGGGTTGACTACTTCAGGACCATTTTCTCTATCAAAAACATTCATGAGACATTTTCCATGCACTCACTTCCCAATGGTGCGTCACGCATGAACCCTGACAATTTGGGATCTGAGGTGGTTTACCGAACGTTGTTACATTTGAGATCCTCTTGTGCCATGGGTCCTGTGGGCTCTCCATCGTTTCATTCAAGAGTGATCCTACTCTTTTGAAAGAGTTGACAAGACTTCAGTCCAAACAGTCATCACTGGTGACCTCCGTCCTCTTTGGTCCATCTGCCTTTGTCATTCCAATCTATAAAAGAGGGGAACGATTCTGCCCTCCGAACTGTCACCCAATTGCAATCCAAGATGCAGAAAGCAAGGTATTTGCCTCTATACTATTATCCCATCTTGGGTCTTGGATTGCTCAATTTGAAATCTTGGGAAAGTGGCAGACAAGATTTAGGCGTCGCCTAGGGACTTCGTTAAATGTCCTGATGGTTCATTCTTTACAACATTTGGCTTGATGGGGTGGGGGGATTATAAGTCAATTTTTGTTGCTTCTCTCGAACTTAGTTCAGCATTTAATACAGTCGATCGCAAACATTTTTTGGCTTAAGCTTTAGAATTGGGGCATCCCTCCTGGTCTACTCATGCTCATTGTCGGACTTCATACCAACACTCACATACAGGTTCGCCTGAACCACATAGGTGGTCTATCCAGATCCATCCTTATTGCTTGTGGGGTTCAACAAGAATGTGTTCTGGCTTCCTGCCTATTTAATCTTTACCTCGCAGACACGATCACTTGAAATCGGCAGTACTTGTCTCACCAAAATTGTGTAACCTTAGACTGCACTCCTTAGCATATGCCGATGACTGTCGGCCATTTGACTGCACTGCAGAGGGTCTTCAACGCCTAATAAATTTCTTTGTTGATGAGTTCAAAGCCCACTCTTTGAAAGTCAATCAATACCAAGATGATACCATTTTCTTAACTCAGGACTAAGAGCCCCTATTGCGGGAGGATACAAGACACAAAAATGATTACTGTAGCCTCCATGACCCATTTAGGATTTTTGATTAACACAAAGCCCTGTATAGGAGCTATGAAACAGTGGTTTAAAGATCGTGTTCATGCGCTGTCCTCTCTATTACTACAGGTTGACCAAAAGTACTGCAAATTATCCTTAAAACCTGCAGTATCCTTTTATGAGGGAAAACTGGTTCCATAATTACTCTATGGCATTGAGACCCATCCTGTCAGTGTGACAAATTGTCTGCCAACTCTTGAAGCCCTTTTTTTGGTAAAAAAACACTTTGACTTCCAAACTCCTTACCAATTGCTGCTATACGATACAAACTTGGTATTACACATCCTTACAGGCGAGAGCTGTGGAAATTGTCACTCTAAGGGTTCTTTGTTTGAGGATTTTAATAACATTTTGCAAATAGAGGGATGGGCCTGGGTTTGTCTTATCATGAATAGATGCAATTCAATACTTGAGAACATCAATTCCTCAATTGAAGATCTTGTGAATCTCCCGGCAAAAGTAAAATCATCTTTGCGTCACTTTGATTGGAACAACACCATACATTTGATGCACTCTTATCCATCATTAAGTTATCTGTGCAGTGATCACAAAAGCTGGGCATCAAAGTACCTTTTCTATGCATCTATCTGGATAAGCTAACAAGGGCCATCTTTCTTCTTTCACTGGAATTTGCTGCTCATCAAGCAAATCCTTGTTCAATATCACATTATCTCTACTGAACATTCCAGTTGTCGCCTCTGTCATGCACCAGGTATATTCAAATCTTTAAGGCACTTGGTAAGTGAATGTTCTTGTCTTGAGAGTGCTCAGTTGTTATACTTTGTGAAATATCTACTAATACTTTGGTCTGTTGGAACAGACCCCTTTTGGCATCTGTGCTTCGCTGGGTGCATTGCAGTTGCTGGGTGTATAAAATCATGGAACCTATAACTTGACACTACATGAACTATTGTATTCTAAATAAATGTTTACAATAATGTTGTTTTCTGTCTGCAATGCTTAACCATGTATGCTGCTTAGTGAGATTATTTGTTTTAAAGTTTATCCATCAAAATTATGATATATAATTAATTATATTCCATGTGGAATATTTTGTTCCACACCAGTGAGCCACACTGCACCCCTTTGCCAATGGGGAAAGAAAACTGTAAAAAAAAATGGAGGCGATAACCCTGTGCGCCAAATCTACAAAACTGCATGGTTTACCAACCACAAGAGCTGAACACCCTGACACACACAGGCAAAGTGGTGTAAAAACAGGAATCACTGCCATCATCTGTCACATGAATCAATGCCACAGAAGTGGGCTAAAATCCAAAAATGCCCTTAAATATAGCTGACTAATCAACGGCAACCTTCAAAGTGCTGTTTTGGCGCTAAATTCAGTCATTTTCCCCAGTGAATTATTGAAAGGAAAGTGTGCTGAAATCATGGATTCTCCAGGCAGTCAGAGGAATCCAGGTCTCCCTGCCTGACAGCTATATCAGGAAATTAGCTGTCAAACCCAGTTTAAAAGTGTTTCTGTTTCCTGATTGAAATTGCAAAATCCGCCTATTTAAAGCATATTTGTGAAGGGCTAATTATTTTAAAATGTCCAAATCCCTTATAAACTGTGCTTATGTGTTGAAGATAAGACTTTATTGTGAATCTTGCCTTGACATCTAAACAGTAACCCAGTCTGGAGTTAATCCACGATTTAATTCTGATCTGACAGCCTGGCCCGGCAAAATTGACATCTCTGCTCGACGCCTCCTTGAAAACAGGAAGGCTAATGGCTGCTTAATGGTTCCCGCATAATGAAAGCTAAGAAAGCCTCAGACATTTGTCTTCTCGCTGACCCAAGGACAAAGGAGGGCTTGGACACCCTTCCTCCTAAAGGAGGGGCAGGATGTGGAGGAGGTTTCTCAGTGAACTTCAAAGGACTGGCCATTTGCTCACTTTGGAAATAAGAAAAAAAACCTGGCCTGGATTTTGAATGGAAATTACTTTATTTTTGCCTCAGAACTCTGATATTTAACATGGCAGCCAAAATAAGTAGACGAGTGAAAAATACAATTTTATAAATCTGAACTCAGTTGAAGATTTGGTAGGAGTTCTTACTACATAAGGAACCAAAGATGCACCAAAACACTGATTGTGGCAAAACTATTAATGTTGCAAGCTTAAAATTGTATGAACATGATCCACTGATCAGCACCCAGAGATGTATCGAATTAGAAATTATTAATCCAAAACGTTATGGTGAAAATTGATAATCTGTAGAATGAGAGACAGCTCGAACAAGGACGGGGATTGAATGTGGATGTAGACAATCATATACGAAATATGTGTGCTTCATCTTGTAACTGACTCTAGAATTCCTTGAAGATGCAGATTTCTTTGCAGAATCCAGACTTAGCATTTCAGAACTCTTGCTAGCTTGACCCAATTGCAAACATACAGAACTTAAAAGAATAATTCTGATTCAGCTTGGCTTGCTACCATTAAGGCTTGTCTGCTAAAACTTGCATCCTGTTATCTACCGTGTCCAGTAACCAGAAGGGGCCCATCCTAATCCAAAATTGACCAGAACCGTGTCGTTCATCCAAATCCCTCCCGAGGTGCTTTGCCGCCGGTAGACCTGATCCGACCCTATGACCAGAAACGGACGGTCCAATTTAATTATAAAGGACAGTAAGTACAATAGGAAGAACAGTGACCCATAATATATTTGCATTGTATTATCCCTATCTCAACCCACCCCATCTCTAATTCAGAACCCTAGTATTGTTAGAATCCCCCTTGCGCTGATATTCCCATCTGTGTTACAAAACCATAACTCCTTAGTTATTTCAAGTAACTAAAGTAAATCCCAGAAGAAATTGAGGATCCATCACATGAACGGTTGCGCTGGCCACGTAGACGTGAAGATTCATGTGTGCTCTTCTTTTTTCATAGGTTTTCTTCTGTCAATTCTTAAAACCAAATTTCTGTTTTCATGTTTGCGCCTATTTTGCAAAAAAGCCTCTCACTAAAACCTAACTTCTTCAATTTTAAAGATAGAAATGAAATTTCAACTCACTGATACCAAATACCCTTAGCTACATCCACAACTAAAAACATGTATTTGACCTGTTTTTCTTCAATATCGCATAGTAAGTTCAAAAGTTTACACGTGTCATTCTCCAATTTCAAAGTGTTTCTTCCATCCCATCCTGATCTGAAGTGTGTATTGTTGTTATTATAGCTCATGTGTGTCAGGACTTGTTTAGTGTTGCTTTCCTCAGAAATTCTATCCAATTTAGCATTTTGCACCCTTTTGCATTATCTTACAAAGCCATTCTTACCTGTCAGTTTAAAAGTGTCATTTGCCCAAAATGGTTTTTCTCTCGTTTGGGGAGGGAAGATAGCCTATAAACTCTACAACTTGTCTTTCATTCCTGATTACCTGCTGGTTACTCACATTGGTGTAGGATTGCTCATTTGTATTTAAACAAAACTTTGCAGGGGGGATCTTAACCTAAACTCTATCTGTGGACAAAACAAAACTTCTTTTTCCTGTTTTTTCTATTTTTCATCGTTATAAGTGATTTCAGTTGCTTTGCTAAGTTTCTTATGAGTGGTATACCATTCAGAATATTGAATTTATAGACAAAAATAAGTAAGGGTTTCATTGCGCACTACATGCTAGGCAAGACTTGGGTGTGTGCCTGATTGAAATCCCTTACAGCTTGGGGGCTCTTGCCACGATTCTGCACTTGAAATAGCACCCTTGACAGTCTAACACAGCATACTAGCCTGCAGGTTAGACACCTTGCTGGGTTGGCGTACTGTGCTACACTGTAAAAGCACCTCTCAAAATAAATACTCAAAAAATATCAGGCCTGTTTGCAAAAGTAAATTATCCCTGAGATAAGTCCGAAGGAAATTGATATTTCTGAAATGGCGACCCCAGTAGAAATGAATATTGCTAGGGAACACCTCCTGCACAAACTGTTTGCCAGGGGTGAGTGGCCCGAACAGGATGAACAGGTATGGCTACAGGAAATAAAACAAGTCAATGCAATAGACCTAGGTACATGGCAGGACAAGGGTCCATTACATCAAGCGCTTAGCAAACTGTACATGGCCCCAAAAATAAAAGAGGCGCAATGTAAAACTGGCGAAATAGCAGCCTACCTGTACCTCCACATAGGAATAATACAGGAAAAGCATGCAGACAACATAGATCCGGCAAAGAAGCAAGGGGAGATGGGGCAGAAAATCCAGACTAATCTGGACTCTGCAGAGCAAAAGCTCCATAAGAGCCAAGAATCTGAAACAGAGGCTAGGCGGCATATCGCCAAACTAAAGGAAGATCTGGCTCTCTTATAACAAAAGAATGCAGAGCAAGACACCAAATTACAGACCCTGCAAGATGAGTATTCGGAAAGGGTTGACTCTTTAAAACAGTCAACAAACTGCTGCATCAATTAAATTATAATAGTCTGCGCAGAACAGATAGTCACATTACAGAACCACATAGAAACCTCGAAACAGGAAAATAATAAATTTAATTATTAAAGACATCCACTCTCAAGAGGAATTTGAAGAGGAGCGCCAGACATCTAGCGCATTTAAAAAAAAAAAGAGAGACGACCTGGCTAAACAGAGGGGCACTCTAAATCAGGAGAGAGACGCCTTAGGCCAGGAAGACAGCCAATTAAAACCTAAGTTAGAAGAAAGAATGCTGGCCCTTCAGGAGTTTAGTGAAGATAAAACTGAATATGAGAAGCTACGAGAGCATGCCAGGCGGGTGGAGGATGCTCTGGCAGAGAACACTCAGACCAATAAGGACAAAATTCAGGAGGTGAGTCTCCTGCAACAACTGGCCCAGCATTTCCAATCCAGGCAGGAAGCACAGAGACAGAATGATAGGCTCCACAAACAGCCATGTAAGAGCAAATCATTGAGACCAGTAAGGCCTTAATAGAGGAGCAAAAGAGCCAGATTTTGGCATTTTACATGGGAATAGGGGCTGAAAGAGATGAGGTAGGAAAGGACAGAGAAACCTCTGAGCATAACATCAGGACCCCTGTCATCAGGGACTTTAACCCCTTCAGTACCATGGACTCTGCCGCCCTTATGGCCACTGGCTCATATGAACCAAGGGTCACGGGGATGGTAGACTTCAGAATGGGAAACATGGGAATGACAGAGCAGCGCCTCCCAGAAATTGATGGATGGGCGGGCATCTCTGTACAGATTCCCAAATGTTGGGGATAGCCTCTCTGACCAGGAAGACTCAAGTGAGGGGAGAACAAGGGAACTGGATCCCTAAAAATACTGCCTACCAAAGGATCAGTCTGTAAAATTTGGTGGGGAACTCCGTGAAACTAGTCCCACAAAGAGTATCTTAAAGACCTCTTCCCAGCTTAGGCAGTGGGGGGGTACTCAGCCAATCCTGGGAACAAGGGAGAGTCAGAAGACTCTTCTGAGCGGCACAGGTCTCAAGAAACTAGGCCCCCACATTCTGCAAGCCATTCCCAAGCTCGCAGAATCAGGGAGAGCCTAGAGGATCAGATAGCCACCTCCTGTAGCAGTGCCTCGTAGTCAGAGGATGAGTGGACACAGGTGACTAAGACTAAAAAGGCCAACAAAATTAAGAGGGCCCGCCTGAAAGATCCCCTGAAACAAATGAAGGCCATTAGGAGCCTCATAACTCCCTATCATAAAAATGCCAAGTATTCAGTTTGGGATCACCTTGAGTTATACGAGCAAATGGTGGATACTTTCAATTTGAAAGATAGCCAGAGTTGCATTCAATATGTCAAATTGACGTTTTCCCCTGAATACTCCAGCTTCTTTGCAGGGCTGGTGGATCAGAACCACTCAAGATGGTCCACCTATAGGGCGGCCATCTTAAAACATTTCTTGGTACATCAGAACCCCCAAGAGGCCCGTATGGTGGCCTATAATCTGCTATTTGGGAAAGACCAGGCCCTACAAGAATTTGTGCAAGAATTAAAATGTGCCTTTGTGCAGACTACCAGGAGGATGCGCACAGACAGTAGGGAGTTAATACCTTCTTTCATGCACTCCCTAAGTACATCATGACCCAGCTGGTGAGGGACTTTCACGAGAAGAGATCACTAGACTGGGTCATTGAACAGGCGACTCACATTTATGAAGTGCAGAAACCGGTAGAGAATAAAAATGCAAATAAAACCCCAAACCAGCCAACCCCCCTGCCGCTGCTAAAGTAGCGGAGGTGAAGGTTGCCCCCATTTTAGATCTGGAGATGGGGGTGGGGTGGGGCCTAAAAATATTCCTATACAAAATCCTTCTAACCAAAGACCCAGAAGGCCATCTGGCCAATCCCAAACAGGTAGCCATGGAGGTAATCCCACAAATAGGTCCCCTGATTATATAAGCCCCCGTTACAGGGGCAACAGACCCATCCTGGGCTATGTGTGGACTCCCCCAGCCCAAGGGGGGGGGATCCAACCAGGTAGCTGCCAACCCAGGAAACATCCCTCCTAACTTTCCCCAGTAGGGCAGTAATCCCCGAAATGCCGGGTTGAGCTTCTTTCCCCGGCGGCCACCAAACTTCAACCACCAAAACAACCCTTCTTTCTTTCCCCACTTTCCTGAGCCCAGACAGCCCAATCCGGGAGAGTGGAGGCCAAGGGTGGAGGGTTACCAGAACTATCCCAACCCCGGGTATTATGGGAGAAGGGACAGTTACCCTTCCCGTGATCCCCCCCTAGGATGGAACAGAGACCCCTTTATCAGCCAGAGCGGGTGTCCCAACTGGAGCACTAGGTCCAGAACTTGTCTCAGGATCTGGGTCGTATGTTGAGGGCTCAGCAGAACTATCAGATGAGCATGGCGGCCCCTCAAACCAAGGGTCTGGTACTCTAGAGCAATGATGGGGAGAGAACCCGGATAATCCACTGGTTCCCAAGGAGGAGGCACAGGGGGAAAGTTGGTACAAAGCCTTGGAGGAAGCTTCCTTGCCCTCCTGTGAAAAGCCCATAGAAACCCAGGAACCGGACCCAGAATCACCTGCCCCCGAAAGTCTGCAACCTAAGGAACAGAGGGGGGGTAGGAAAAAATAAAGCGTCTAAAAAGACCCATTTTATGGAAGAGGTTAGAGTCTTCCAATTCGAAGGAGAGGGGTCCTTGGAGGATTCTGTGAAAAGGAATTTCTCCTTCAGGGATGGGGGAACTCCTCCCAAAGAAAAATGGGTCCCAAGAGATCCTAATCAAGACTGGGTAAATGTGGGGACTGAGTTAAAACCGCCCATCATTGAACCCCAGAATGATAGCTTGGAAAATCACCTTGCCCAAACCAATTCTGGTGACTGCCTCCAAAAGGGGGGGGGGCGCAGCCCAGAATCGGAACCAGGGGAGCCCAACCCTTCCCCAATATCCAACTGTCACCGTTTTCTTACAGATGCCCAAGGTCCCAAACAGAATCCTGCCCAAACTACCCCTCTGTCAGAATCGAGAGTAAAGAAATTAACACACTAATTGGCCCAAAATGTGCATTATCTTTGCCCGCTTGAGGAAAAGGAGGGAAGATTTTATGCCCCGGTCCAAATACAGGGGCAATGTACATTTTTGGCACTGGTGGAAACTGGATCCTAAGGCAACCTTCTGTCAAAATGGGCCTTTGATCAGCTGAATTCAGGAAGGGGGAGAGATAGAAGATCCCTCTCACCCCTCTTCCTGGACAACTTTAGAACTTCGATTGGAATGAAATTCCTGTTGAGGGTACTGCAGATTTAGAAATTAAAATTGGGTGACAGAAGGTGAAACACCCAGTCATAGTTGTGACTCCAGAGGACACACCATGTTTACTGCGGAATGATATCCTGCGTAGATTGTCTCCCCTCGTAGATTGTGTAAACATGGTCCTCTGGACCCAGACTAACCGACCAATAAAATTAAAACATACTGTCAACCATGTTAGTTTAAATGGCACATGCCACATGGTTGAACAAAAACCTGACCAAATTGAATTCCATTTTCAAAACGACCAAATCCCTGACGTGACAGTAATTGCAGGAGGACAAAAACCTGGTGATGGCAAGTCCTCTCTATTTCTGAAAATCAACTTTCCTTCCATTCTAAAGTGGCATTCCACACTGGAAGGAAATACTCTGAAATCCTATACCAATTCACAATCAGAAAATCCCACTTCTACAGTCCAAAATTATGAAAAACCAGCTCAAAGCTTGGCTGACATTCAGAAAATTGGAGAACCGTTGTTCATCCCTATTCAGTTAAATGGGGGGGGGGGAAGGACTCTGTTCTCGCCTGAGTGTGTGTGAGCAACGGTAAGAGCTTCATCAGCAAAGCCATGTTCCGAAAACTCCCAAAAGATCCAGCCATTCCCACATTTAAATTGATGGACACATGGGAAATGGACCTGGAAACACCCAATTCCAAACATCTCCTGCCTAGCAGGTGTATGCTCAAAATGTCCATAGGCAACAAGAGCATAGTCCATAATTGTTGGGTCGTGCAAGATGTCCCTGCCGCATTTTATTTAGGCAGGGACATTCTCAATCGCTTTGCCATTAGTTTGGACCTAATAAACTTCAAAGCCTGGTCCCGACTAGCGGGTAATCCCATGGACTTTGATGGCCCAGAGAAAGCATTTCGGTCAGCTCAGCTTCTGTCATATGCTGTTGAAGTTCAGATTGGAGAGGAAGTCGCCATCCCAGAACGGACCCGACAATTCACACTTGAAGTAAAAATTGAAAGAGGACAGAAACTGCAAAATCCTGACGCATATGTTTACCTCAAGGCCCAATTCCAACAGCAAGGGTTGGGGTTAAACCAAACGCCATTAGTCAATACAGAACACGACACCATTCCAATAGTGGTGGATAACAGCGACCATAGGAGTATCGCTCTGGGCGCAGGCACCATTATTGGAATGGCGGTTGATGACCGTGATTTTTACATAGATTTAGGTTATGAACTGATGGGACCAATCACCAATGACTGTTTTGACAGTGATAGCGACAATGACACAACACCAGACAGGATCTTCACCCGGCATGGGGGGAATTTCCTGCTGTACTCTTCTTGCCCTTATGGTAAGGAAGAGGTGAGCTGTGACTTCAGGAGGGATGAGGCGATCTCTCAAGTTCACCAGGACTGCCTTCCCCACCTGAAGCCATCAGTCCAAGTCAGTACTTTAACCAGGGACTTCTCCACCCAGCCGCAGGAGGCTGCTCAGATAGCCAAACCAGAAGTCTTTCGGGGCTTCAGTTAAATGGTTGAAGAGGGAGTCAACCTAGCTGATGTCTGTGAGACTCTGGAGCAAAAGCAAAAATTGAAACAAGTTTTCTTAGATTTTCAAGATCTCTTTGTGGTGGACTCATATGACTGTGGTCACACCGAAATCCATACACAAACAATTCCCACGGACCCTGGCATGACTCCAGTGTTTGTGAAGCACTATCGCTTGCCTCTCGCATCCATGGAGTCCCTTACAGAAGTAATTAAGAACCTTGAGTCCCGTGGGATAATTCATCCAGTCCACAGCACCTTCAATAATCCAGTTCTGGGGATTTTCAAACCAAACGGCCAGCGGAGACTCTGTGCTGACCTAAGGGAGCTAAACAAACGGGTCCACACTTCCGATGGCCTCTTCCCTACATTGACCAAGGGCTGGCCCAGATCCAGGGGTCAAAGGTATACACTGCCATTGACCTGACCAATAGGTACTGGACTGTACCTGTCAGTAGGGAGGACCAATACAAGCTGGCCTTTACCTTTGGGGGGCAGCAGTACACTTGGACCCGGACTCCCTTTGGATACATCAACTCCGACAATGAATTTAAATCCTTTTGCATAAGGCCATGCCCAACTTGGGTGAAAGTTATGTAGATGTTCTAATGAAAAGCTCAACTGTGGAGGAACACATAGTGGAGATCCGTTATGTTCTGACACAATTGAGGGCTGCCGGAGCAAAACTATCGTTCCAAAAGGCACAGTAGTGCAGGACCTGTGTCAATTTCTTGGGGCATGAGAACTCCTGAGGGTCTCTGTCCCCAGGAAAAGAAAGTAGAAGCACTCCAGAAACTAAAAAGACCCCACAACTCTGCGTGAGCTAAGGAGCCTCCTTGGAATGACTAATTACAGTAGAAAGTTCATTGAGAATTACGCAGAGATCACAAGACTCCTGATCCCTCTGTTGAAGGGGGGTTAAGTAGGAGTGGGGTCCAGAACAAGCTGAGGCAGTAAGAAACTCAAAAGATGCCTCTCACAAGCGCTTTGCCTAGCTTACCCTGTCAAAAACAAGGTGTTCTTCTTGGAGACAGGGTTTTCAAATACATGCTTGACTGCAGTATTATACCAAAAGCATGACAAGGTCAATAAAATCATCTCCTATGTGAGTAAGACGTTATCCTCTGTGGAGGAAAAATTCAACGATTGTGAGAAGGCACTCCTGGCAATGGTGTGGGCATTGAAGAATTACCGCCCGTTCATCCAGGGAGAACACATCATAGTGGAGACTCCACACCAGCCTCTGCAATACAAAGTGACAGAATCTGGGCTGGAAATGTGATTAATTCCCGAATTACTTCCTGGATTCTGTCAATGCAAGGCTTTCCTGTGGAGGTCAGATATGGCCAAAACAAGAAGAGTTCCCTCGCGCAAGGTCTGACTGACTTACATGATTGTGCCAGAGAAAACTGCCTCGAGGACGAGAGTCTTAAAACCAAGGACAACATGGAGGCGTACCTTAATTTCCCCACACAAAGTCTATGAAGAAGACCAGTGTGAGGGAATGCCCGCTGTCTATGTGGATGGGTGCTCCTACCATGTTGACAACAACGGGGAAAAGGAACTTGTGGCCGGCGTGGGGAATGTATGGGTGAGTGATGCCCCAGAACCCTCCGCTGGGTACGAAATCGGTCCCGTAGTAGTCAAGTGGCATAGCTGATGGCTGTGCATCAAGCCATCCTCATTGATGTCCAACACCAACCACACAGACTGGTCATAATCACTGATTCAGATTATGTCCGGAACGGGTTTGTGGAGCACCTGGTTAATTGGAAGACCAGAGGCATGCCATGTGCTAACAATAAACCACTAAAACATGGAAAACTAATACAGAATATTGATGAGGTGGTCACCTCTAGCGGGATGACCATCTACTGGATGCAGATCAAGGGTCATTCTAAAGTAGCGGGACCAGACAAAACTGGAAATGAACTAGCGGATCAGCTGGCCAAAACCAGAGCCATCAAAGGGGATCTACTGGAGATAGAGTCCCTGTTGGGGGAAATGCAGGTCACTGCTATCACTAGGTCCCAGACAAATGCCCACAATGAACTCTCAACTGCCCAGTGGAGTAAGGAGACCCCAGATGTTGATTTGATTACAGCTCAAAAAGACAAGCTAATAATTGGTACGTTTTATCAACACATTGGGGACCCTGAGAACTTTCCCCTGATGGATACCGATTGCATTGGGAAAGAGGACCTCAGAGTGTTGATTAAAGGTCCAAAAAATGTTCCGAATCCAAGACGGTTTGTTGGTGAGGAGATCCATATCTGGACATGACCAGTGGGTGGTCCCTACCTCATTCTGAAGCCTGATGCTAAGTCACGCCCATGATGCGGCCACAGCTGGTCATCGGGGGTTTCATACGACATTAGAAATCTTACGAGAGGTTGCATACTGGCCACACATGGGGCAAGACCTCGACCAATACTTGCAAAAGAGGGGGATGACACTGCCTTGGTCAGATTTGCAAGTCAATTTCATCGGGCCGTTGATTCGTTCCTCTAGGGGGATCAAGTACATGTTAACCAGAACATGCTTGTTTACTAAATGAGTGGAATGTCTCCCGGCCCCAAATTGCAAGGCAGAAACAGCAGCTGCCCTGATGATCACTCACATTTTCTCGCGTTTTGGACTACCGCAAAGGATTGAGTCAGACCTAGGTAGTCACTTCACCAGCGAAGTGATGACAAAGATGTGGGAGATACGTGGGGTAAAAAGGAAATTGCACATTGCATTCTGCCCTTCCTCTAGTGGTGGAGTTGAGGTACAATAAAACGATTGTGAGCATATTAAAAACGTTTGTGGCAGATTCTGGGCCAAGTTGGGCTATTCGATTACCCCTTGTCCTGATGGCCATCAGATCTACCCCTTCAACAAAAATGTCTCCCTTTGAGCTGATGGCTGGACGAAGGATGGTGCTACCCCAGCATCTGCTCTACATAACCCAAAAGCAGACCTTGATAAATGCCTCCACAACTCATGAGTATGTTGTGAAGCTGAGAAAAAACATTTAACATGCTTTTGCGTATGCTCAGAGGAATCTAGAAAGATCTGCAGACAGTATGAATACCCACTATGACCTTAAGACAACTAAAAAGGAATAATAAGTAGGAGACCGGGTCTACTTGTACAATTTCCAAAGAACCAAGCCAAAGAGCGCAAATTACTCCCAAGTTGGTGGGGTCCTTTTGAAATTGTGGACAGAATCTCACCAGTTGCCTACAGAATCCGCATCCCCAAGGGCAGTTTGACAGAGGGGGAAGACAAGTGGGTCCACATAAACCAGCTAAAGCGTTGCCATCCCACGCATACTTTGCGCCAAATAGATGAGCTGACCGGAAACCCAGAAGGGGAAAATCCGGAGACATAAAAAGAATTAAATGTTCATTGAGTACGTACAAGGAAACAGGGTTAAGACCATCATTAAATATAGGCGGGGAATATTGTAAATTGTATCCCATGCATGCATCCGTCCCACTACACCCCTCGGAACAGTAGTGGGTAAATTTCCACAACCATGCTATGTTCTGTTTTCTAGCATTGGAACTAAGAAGCACCTAATCACCAAGGACTCCTCCTGGGGACCGGAAAAAAAAGAACCAAGAGCCCGGAGTGTCGCTCCACACTCCCAACCAGAACCAGCAAGGAGAGCGTGTCGCATCCATCGCTGATGGGAGAAACAACCTGATTTCCTGACATGGACAAGAAAAATAATCCCACTTGCCCAACTGTATTGCTCGCCAATAGTGCACGGACAGTAATTTATCACCAGTACAGCTGCAGAGCCAATACTTTGAACGCAGGTAGACGACGCAATGACTTACAACCACACGCACACTTAGAGAGTAAGTAGCACTTATACGGCTATTTATTCATAGTTGGGCATATATACAATACAAGCATAGATCAGATAAATCATAGGAAAGACAGTAAATTAGCAGGAATACATCACCGTGGGCGTAACTTGACAAAACCTCATCTCGCCAGAAGCGGCTGGAAGACCCCGATAACAGCCAGGCCGAGAGCACAACAGCCCACAGGTATGTCGGACCAGAGCGTCCCCCCTCCGACTTAGGTCTTTGTGCTTATCCCGTCTGACCGTTGAGGGGTTCCGCATATATGCCCTCCTCAACAAGGGGTGGCAACTTCTCGAACCTTCTAGCAATGCGCTTGCGCATTGATGGGTGACCGTTGGTTGCCAGCTGGGTCAACCGACAGTAACCTCAAGGAGAAAAGCGCTTCCCTCTCCTAAACGCCCCGGAAAACAATTCCATAACTCATGTCAAAACCTTGGCGCAAGCATAACAAAACAAACCTCGTTATCAGGTACCAGCCGGCACCTGCAGATCGTAGCTTTCCAAGCGCCGTGTCCTTGGCTGAGAAAGCCTGCATTCCGAGCCCAGCAGCGAATAACGTTGAAACATGTTTCGCAAAGCAAGTGTAGCTTTCCACTGAGGCATGGATAAATATCCATTATGGCTCTGAGTGCCCCCAGAATGCACTGCGCACCAGCGCCATGTTTTAGCTCGAACACCACAATCCATCCTTGGATATTTACCTTCCATAGCCCAGTGGCAAAGGAGGCGGTCTTTGAAACCGACGAAATATTAGAAACAAGTTGGGAATACATTGAATACAACAACAACAAGCTATTATGATGGCTAATATAATACAAATGCAAGCAAAAGCATAACACAGTGTACCTCCAATATTAGGAACCCATGAAAATGACCAATCCCACCAATTTCCAGTATGATCTTGGGATACTTGAGAGATGAGATCTCTCAAACCTCGAATATGACTTTTAATGGATCGTGAATGGTCACTTAAATTAAAACACATTCCTTCAACTGCGTTACAACCTAAATTATGTTTCAGCAATAAGTAATCAACAGCAGCTCTGTTCTGCAAAGTAGCTTTTCTAATAACTTTGCTGTCAAGGAGTAACTCTTCTAAAGCTTGAGAAGTATGATTGAGTCCTTTTACTACTAAACGTGCTAATTTGATCAAAGACTTGTACCCCCCAGCAGCTAAACCCCAAACTCCCACTAATGAAAGGGTTAATGCTAGAACCTCAGCTTCTGATAGCAAATGCACATGTGAATCACAATCGGGGGACAGACCCACAGATTCGAAAGTTGATCTTTTGCTTCGAGATATTGCTGGGTGTAAAGGGAACATCATTCGTTATAATCGAGTTAAGGCACATGGACCTCCAGAAATGTTAGCTGGAATGTAGGTGTATGTGATGTTGCCACATGAAAAGAGCCATCCTGTTGGAAGTTTCACATGATTCAGATGACTGGCAGCTATCACGGTATGATTGCAAGACATTGTATTATTCACACTGGTACATGTGCTTGGAACTCGTGAACACAATCGTTTCTCGAACACAGTTGGATTTTTCTGTTTGGTTAAATTTAGCTGTTGGCATTTGCCAAATTCTTTAGCATTGCAGGTCATAAAGTAGCACACATCGCCTTGAGATATATTGTAGGTTATAATACGTGTCAAGTTTCTCCATTTGCGATCAGTTTCCTGGCAAAACCTGCAGTACTCATAGATGGGAAAGGATTGTCTGATATCGGAATCTTGAACTAACGAATCATTGTGCGTGACGCCAAAAATGTGCTTTAGAACCGGAACTGGCGTCGTCACTGCAACTAAACACGCAGTCAGTAAAGTTTCAGCATTGGGCACATCGGTTAAGCAAAAGTGCGTAATGTTGAGTACCTGTTGTGCCAAGTATGTCCACATATTCTCCGTTTGGGTAATCATCGGGGAATATTTTCGCCGTCCTAAAGACGCCTCTTGCATAGCTGGCATCAACGTTGTTTGCACTTGCACCTGACGTGTTCGTCGCCTTCCATGAATCCATGTCGTCAGTCTGGCTGGATTTTCGGCATCGGTATCGAGCTGCTTTCGGACATCATTGCTCCTCATCATCGGTCTCCCATGGATCGTTGGCACAGATATGACATTTTTCATCCGGAGCATCATGCCGTTTCACTCTCCCAAATGAAGTCCATTTAGTTCCACAATTACACCAGCCAGACACAGGATCTACAAGGCAAACCCAGAAAAGAGATATCCGTGTTGAAAATCACTCCTTGGGTAACATTTGTCTGTGGGCACATACTGCCATTTGTCTTTACCAGGTTCCATTACTAAGACTACCTGGTCTTTGCCTGATGCAATAACATCTGCGGGCACTGGTGGACCACTGGGCCTTTCGACCCCACACCTTTGCACCCGGTATCATGCTGTCTGAAGAGCCAAAACCACGATCCCCACGGGTAGTTAACACTGTGGGAGGCTCCCCCTTTTTAATCATGGACAACTTAACAGGGATGATAATTAGCTGATCCACTCTATCACCCTTATGAATCGGTAACACTTGGTCCCCACTATTCATCAAGATGACTGGTCTCGCCTTGGTAATCAGCGTCAATGACCCCTCCTAACACTTGGACTCCCTTCAATGCTAGTCCAGATCTAGGGGCAATCCATCCCATATGGTCTCGAGGAATTTGTACCCCAATCCCTGTTTCAATCACAACAATCCCTCTCGGGTCTAATCTGATTTCTTCATGAGAATGCAAGTCTACCCCTGCTGACTCGGGAGTCGCCCGATAAGGAGCTAAAGAGCCCGGGGTAATTTCCCAGTACAATAGAGTCTCTTTAACTAGGTTAGGTTGAATCTGTAAAGCAGGAGTCATCAGTCGCAACAATGGAGTCTCATGATTGTTCACCGGTCTATTATTCAACACTTGCACCGCATCAAACACACGATCACGGCAACCTGCCAAACTGCCATCTGCAGATTTGTGTAGCTGTTCTTTCAACAACCCATTCATTCTTTCAATTACTCCTGACGCTTCCGGGTGATAGGGCATGTGGTAGAGCCACTCTATACTCTTCTCCTGGCAATAGTCCTGAATTAATCTGCCTTTGAAGTGTGACCCATTGTCACTTTGAATTTGCAAAGGCACTCTGTAATGCAACGTGATCTGATCCAACAACTTAATAGTGTTCAGTTGTGTGGCGCGCTTGCATGGCAAAAACAATCATGTATCCCGAGTATGTATCCACAATGGTGCATGCATACTGACAACCTTTGCTGATTGGCAGAGGACCGATATAATCGATCTGCCAAATTTGACCTGGTAACTTTCCTCTTCGCAACATGCCGTGAACAATCTGAGGGATAGGCCTATGCTGTTGGTATTGGCACACCGGACATTGCAAAATGACTGTTTTCACTACCTCTAAAGGAATACTAATTCCTCGAGCTTGTGCCCACCTGATAGTAGCCTTTTCTCCAAGGTGCCCACATTTCTGGTGAGCCCACTTGGCCAAACCCTCCAAATCGTCTTCCTGAGCCTCCGCATCCACAGATGAAATCTTGGTGTGTTCATCTGCAACAGAATTAAACCAACGTTCTAATGAATCTGTAGCACAATGCGCATCCACATGATACACGTGACTTCACTTTGTGATAACATTTCCGCAATATCTTGTCACAGTTCTTTTCCCCACAACTCTTTTGAATGAATCTTCCACCCATTTCTTTGCCATGTTGGCAGCCACACCGCCAACCCATTCGCCACTGACCATGAATCCGTGTACAAATGACATCGACCAGGGGTCTCTTGTTTTAATGCTTGGTAAACCGCGTAAAGCTCTGCAAACTGACTGCTCTTCCCTTTCCCTGACGTTGTCAAAATCTTTTTTGTCTCGGGATTATATGACACCGCTTTCCAGTATCGCTCTGTTCCCACATATCGGGATGAGCCATCTGTAAACCAGGCATGCCCTGTCTGCTCTACAGTCAAATCGCCATATGGTACTCCCCATTTCACGGGAGACTCGCGTTTTTCGGACACCTCCGGTGGTATGTAATCTGAGGGCGGTATGTTGGATACTTGCTCATGTAATTTTGCAACCCCACCCTTTCCTGATTTGGCTCTGTCCTGAATGTACCATTTCATTTAATTATGCTGGCTTCCTGGGCATGTCCTATTCTGTGTGTTTTAGGAGAACTCGACACCCATTGCATGATCGGTATTTCTGGCCTCATCAAAGCATCATGGCCCACCGTCATTTGCTCAGTATCAACCAGGGCCCAGTAACATGCCAGCAACTGCTTCTCGAACGGAGTGTATGAGTTACCAGCATCGGGCAACTTACGACTCCAAAACCCCAATGGCACACGTTTCCTGTCCTGCTTCTGCCACACACTCCAGTTAGCGTAATTGTCTTGTACAGACACATTCAATTCCACTTCGCCTTCCTGCTGCACGGTGTCTTTCGCCAACTCAAATGCTTTCTGCTGCTCTTCCCCCCCCCCCACTGAAACTCCTATTTCTTTCGTGTCACTTTGTAAAGGGGGGCCAGTATCTGCCCTAAATGGAGAATGTGCTGTCTCCAGAACCCAAACAGCCCTATGAACTGCTGAGCTTGCTTTTTGTTCATTGGAGTGGTAAACTCAAGTATTTTCTGTCGGGCCTTCAGCACCATTTCTCGATGCCCATTATGCCACTGAATTCCTAGAAATATCACTGTCTCAGCTGGGCCTTGAATTTTGTTCAGGTTAATCTCCCACCATTCCTTCTTCAATCCCTCCATAATGACTTCTAACTGGTTTTGCACATTGCGCTCATCCTTGCCCTGAATCAAAATATCAACAATGTAGTGATAGATGTGTATGTCAGGTTTACACGGTATCTTGTCTAAGTGCTCTGCCACCAGCCGGTGACAGATAGTCGGGCTATGTATGTACCCCATAGGTAACCTTGTGAAGGTGTACTGACGCCCGCTCCAAGAAAATGCAAACTGCTCTTGACACTCTTCAGCAATTGCCACACAGAAAAATGCATTGGCTAAATCTACCACTGCATACCAAGTCCCCTCAAACTTTTGGACATTTTCAATCAAGGTAATGGCATCTGGGACTGCGGGCACCAAGGGAGGAGTGTGTTTATTCAACTCACGGTAATCCACCGTCATCCTCCAAGTCCCATCCCCTTTTTTGACAGGCCAGAGGCGGCTGTTCCATGCGGTAGTGATGGGTCGTAACACACCCGCCTCTACATACTCTTTGATGGTGTCTGAAATTTCCTTGTGCCCCCCAGGAATGCAGGTATTGCTTCATTGCTACCCGCTTGGTCGCCACAGGCACCCGTACTGGGGGCATCTTCAATTTGCCTACTGTAATGGGTGTACAGGTCAATGCACTTCACCCCAAACTGGTATGTTTTATCTCCAAGTCCTTAAGTCAACCCTTCCAGAATGTCAAAGCCAATTATGTACTCAGGTATCGGGACAATCAACATTTGGTATTTCTGCCTAGCCAAACTGCCTATTTTCATCTCCACTTCACTTTGTACTGCGGGGGTCTCCCCTCCCCCCTAGATCTGTAATAGTAAAGTGTCTGCCTTTGAATCGTGTCTGATTTCCGTGAATCAGAGAGGCCTCTGCCCGGTGTCTATCAATGCTCGCACCCCTTGCGTATTTCCTGGTCCCCAAAAAATCTTAACATTAACATGGGGCCGCCTATCCACTTTTATGCGAGCAGACGCTGCCGGAGCTTGGCCATAACCCTAGTCAAATTTTGAATGAGTGTAACCTGACTCTGCCTCTAGCATCGCACTCACCACCTTCCTCAAATCAGCATATGTCGGTTGGTACGGGGAAGGTGTCCCCATAGACCCCTCTTCCTGGTCTTCCTCAGGAGGGGCAGAAGGTGTGGTGTCCCTCTGTGGCTTAGTCACCACCTGTTTCTTAACCTGTTTGTAGCGCTCCTTGGCTGCAAGCCCTCTTTTTGTATAGTTCGTACATGACCCTGGTTTCAATGCCATCAGTTTCTTCCCGTGGCACACCATCTTTTAACAGGGCCAAAAACATGTCTTTTCTGGACACTCGGGAGTCTCTACTATCTTGCCTCCTGCCTTCAGTTCTTCTCTCACTACGCCCCTCTCTCCCCCGTGGCTTGTTATCACTTTTATCCCACTCCCCTAAATCTGGCAGTTGCCGAATGGCATCCACTACTTCATCTGTGGGTTTGCCCATCATATCTACGAGCAAAGTCATAATGACACTTTTGTATGCGGGCCGTGCAGTTCTGATCACCATGTTTCTAGTTGAAACTGAGAGCGGCAATGCCCCCATATGTCCTGGAGCATCTACATGAATTGCCTCTTTCATAGCATGCTCTCTGACCTTTTGAATCGCCTCTTTTAAAGTATACCACTTTGTTTCCTCGCTAGGCCAATCTGTAGTAATGGGGTACTTGCGGTTACATGCTTAGGCTGCTAGGTGCAACAAAGACATTTGTGAATCTTGGCCATTATCATCAGGGGGTGGCCCTGCCCTTAAGACCTCCTGTACATTGGTGTCATTGGACAAAGGCAAAAAATGGGGTGAGTCTGTGGAATCTACCAGCAACCCTGCGGCGCCCCCATCTAGCAATCTCACCATCCATGTCAATAAAGGTTCCCCTGACTTTTGCCTCAAACGAGTAATGATTTCCCCAACCTCCTGCTGAGTGTAATCTTCCAGCGTGGTTAAATCCACAACCCCACCTGCCGGATCCTGCGGGTGGGGCCCAGCACGGCGTCTTCTGACCAGCTTGGCTGCCACTGCCTTTTGATTTCTGCTTTGGAATCTGACTCATTTGCCGAGCTACTCTCTGGGCTTGTTGAGTCAAAGATGTCTCCATCCCATTTATCGGGATCCCAATTTACATCTGCGGTAGCAATTACCGCTGCCACTTTTCTTTGGTTGACCCCTCCCCGTCTTTTTCTATACTTATATCGGGCTACTCTGACTGCTGCCCTTTCAGCCACAGCCTGATATTTGTCAGCTTTATCTTTGAAAAGTTTCATCTGAATCTGCTGCATTAACGCAATCTGTTTCTCAGCAGCTAACTCTTTTTCCAGTCGCAAAATATCCTTCATTTCCACATTTTTCTGATGTATCTTTCTGTAGGCATGCAGGAGAACCCATCCCCGCCTGCCTAGCGCAGCGCATTCCTTTCCCCTCTCTACTGAAATCTGTTGTAAACAAGACATTACTTCTGACGGATCAGCGTCTCCCAATCCATCATCCCATGTTTCACACAGCCCCGCACCGCATGCCCATAACTGAGCCAACTTATCATATGGGCTTTTCGCCCACCCTGGAATCATCACATCGGGACATTCACCGCCAGCGGGAACTCCCTTTTTCCTGAACAAACTATTCATCATTGCAATAATGTACAAAACCTCTGTGTGTGTGTGTGTATATATATATTTCTTCCTACACCGCAGTCACTTGCGCAGACACACACACACACAGAACAGATTAACACAGTCCAGCACTCTCTGCCAAATGAAAACAACCTTTTGCTCGCAATGTAAGCAAAACCTATCTGCGTTCAAACAGATTCTTTAATATTTATTTATTTAATATCATCACAAATATCCCATCCTCGTCGCCAAAAATGTATTGCTCGCCAATAGTGCACGGACAGTAATTTATCACCAGTACAGCTGCAGAGCCAATACTTTGAACGCAGGTAGACGACGCAATGACTTTCAACCACACGCACACTTAGAGAGTAAGTAGCACTTATACGGCTATTTATTCATAGTTAGGCATATATACAATACAAGCATAGATCAGATAAATCATAGGAAATACAGTAAATTAGCAGGAATACATCACCATGGGCGTAACTTGACGAAACCTCATCTTGCCAGAAGCGGCGTGAAGACCCCGATAACAGCCAGGCTGAGAGCACAACAGCCCACAGGTATGTCGGACCGGAGCGTCCCCCCTCCGACTGAGGTCTTTGTGCTTATCCCGTCTGACCGTTGAGGGGTTCTGCATATATGCCCTCCTCAACAAGGGGTGGCCACTTCTCGAACCTTCTGGCAATGCGCTTGCGCATTGATGGGTGACCGTTGGTTGCCAGCTGGGTCAACCGACAGTAACCTCAAGGAGCAAATCGCTTCCCTGTCCTAAACGCCCCGGAAAACAATTCCATAACTCATCTCAAAACCTTGGCGCAAGCATAGCAAACCAAAACAAACCTCGTTATCAGGTACCAGCCGGAACCTGCGGATCTTAGCTTTCCCAGCGCCGTGTCCTTGGCTGAGAAAGCCTGCATTGCGAGCCCAGCAGCGAATAATGTTGAAAACATGTTTCGCAAAGCAAGTGTAGCTTTCCACTGAGGCATGGATAAATATCCATTATGGCTCTGAGTGCCCCCAGAATGCACTGCGCACCAGCGCCATGTTTTAGCTCGAACACCACACCAACTCCCCCACGACTGGACATCATGCTGGAGTTGGGGATGCGGGGGGGATCTGTGGAATATTTTTATCCACACCAACGCACCACACTGCACCCCTTTGCCAATGGGGAAAGAAAACTGTCAAAAATGGAGGCAATAACCCCGTGCGTGCCAAATCTTCAAAACTGCACATGGTTCACCAACCACAAAAGAGCTGCATACCCTGACACACACAGGCAAAGTGGTGTAAAAAGAGGAATCACTGCTCATCTGTCAACTGTCGCATGAATCGATGCCACAGAAGTGGGCTAAACGGAAAATGCCCTTAAATACAGTTTACTAATCAATGGCAACCTTCAAAGGCTGTTTTGGCGCTCAATTCAGTCATTTTCCCCAGTGAATTATTGAATGGAAAGTGTGCTGAAATCATGGATTCTCCATACAGTCAGAGGAATCCAGGCCTCCCTACCTGACAGCTGCATCAGGAAATTAGCTGTCAAACCCAGTTTAAAAGTGTTTCTGTTTCCTGATTGAAATTGCAAAATCCGTCTATTTAAAGCATGTTTGTGAAGGGCAAATTCTTTTTAAATGTCCAAATCCCTTATAAACTGTACTTATTTTCTATGTGTTGAAGATAAGACTTTTATTGTGAATCTTGCCTTGTCATCTAAACAGTAACCCAGTCTGGAGTTAATCCACGATTTAATTCTGATCTGACAGCCTGGCCCGGGAAAATTGACATATCAGCTCGACACCTCCTTGAAAACAGGAAGGCTAATGGCTGCTTAATGGTTCCCGCATAATGAAAGCTAAGAAAGCCTCTGACATTTGTCTTCTGGCTGACCCAAGGACAAAGGAGGGCTTGGACACCCTTCCTCCTAAAGGAGGGGCAGGATGTGGAAAAGGATTCTCAGTGAACTTCAAAGGACTGGCCATTTGCTCACTTTGGAAGTAAGAAAAAAAAACCTGGCCTGGATTTTTAATGGAAATTACATTATTTTTGCCTCAGAACTTTGACATTTAACATGGCAGCCAAACTAAGTAGACGAGTGAAAAATACAAACATATATATTTTTTTTTTTTGTTAACCTGTTTAAGGTTTTTTACAAATCTGTGCTGCGGTGAACTGTTTGTGCTACTTCTAAGAAATTTGACCCAGAACTTGCGACACCACTCTCGAATTTCCTTGAAGGTCTCTTGCTGCTGTTGCAGGCGATGAAGTAATGTCACTGGCTTTTACCAGAGCTACTTCAAGAAGTTTAGCTGCCGCTCTGGACCATCTAGTGGAATCGCCTGCAATTAACCAAAACCATATTGTCCTTTCGTCGAGTGTGAACGGGCACGTGATGAGTGGTGTCAAGTAAGCCCTTCTTTCGTGCGCCAATCCAGGACATGAGGTGAGTAGATGACGGACAGATTCTATTTATAAATCTGAACTCGTGCTAGACAGTTGAAGATTTGGTATGAGTTCTTACTACATAAGGAACCAAACATACACCAAAACACTGATTGTGGCAAAACTATGAATGTTGCAAGCTTAAAATTGTATGTGCATGATCCACTGATCAGCGCCCAGAGATGTCTCGAATTAGAAATGATTAATCCAAACCGTTATGGTGAAAATTGATAAAAATCTATAGAATGAGAAAGACAGCTCGCACAAGGACGGGGATTGAATGTGGATGTAGACAATCAAATATGAAATGTGTCCAATTTTATTAGGGTACATAATGTTGGAGCTGTACATGTGTGCAAGAGTTATATTTTGGTAAAAATCAATGTGGGAGTGCCTAAATCCTGTCATAAGATGACAGCTATGTTCAGACTGCCAACCAGGGCAAGGCACATGCCTGTAGCCACTCACAGACATCGGGGTGTGTTTTTGAAGTTCTGCCCGCGCCATAAACTTTGTAATGTATAAATATACGAGTTTCAATACACATAGGGACACTGATTCCAGAGCCCATCCAGATGTCTGCGCAGCACCTTATTCCAGAACTCTTCATCTTGTAGCTGACTCCAGAATTCTTTGAAGATCCAGATTTCTTAGCAGAATCAAGACTAAGCATTGCAGAACTCTTGCTAGCGAGACCCAATTGCAAACAAACAGAACTTAAAAGAATAATTCTGATTCAGCATGGCTTGCTACCATTAAGGCTTGCCCATTGAAACTTGCATCCTGGTATCTACCCTGTCCAGTAACCAGAATGGGCCCATCCTAATCCAGCCTGAGGTGCACTCCAAAATTGACCAGAACCGCGCCATTGATCCAAATACCTCCTGAGGTGCTTTGCTGCCAGTAGACCCGACCCTATGACCAGAACCGGACGGTCCAATTTAATTATAAAGTACTGTAAGTATAATAGGAAGAACAGTTATTCATAATATATTTGCATTGTATTATCCCTATCTCAACCCATCCCATCTTTAATTCAGAACCCTAGTATTGTTAGAATCCTTCTTGCGCAGATTTTCCTATCTGTGTTACAAAACCATAACTCCTTAGTGATTTCAAGTAACTAAAGTAAATCCCAGAAGAAATTGAGGACCCATCACGTGAATGGTTGCGCTGGCCACGTAGCCATTAAGATTCATGTGTAGTCTCTTCTTTTTCATAGTCATTAATCTAGTATAAGAAAATTTCAATTTTTAAAACTGAATTCCTGTTTTAATTTTAGCACCTATTTTGCAAAAACGCCTCTCACTAAAACCTCTATAACTTCTTCAATTTTAAAGATCGAAATGAAATTTCAACTCTCACTGATACCTAAGACCCTTGGCTACATCCACAACTAAAAACTGCATATACTAAATAAAGAGCTGTGTATTTGACCAGTTTATCTTCAATATTGCATAGTAAAGGTTTGCAGCGAATTAGCAAAGTTTAAAAGTTTAAGCTTGTCATTCTCCCATTTCAAAGTGCTTCTTCCATCCTGATCTGAAGTGTGTATTGTTGTTGTTATAGCTCATATGTGTTAGGACTTATTTAGTGTTGCTTTCCTCAGAAATTCTATCCACTTAAGCATTTTGCACCCTTTTGCATTATTTTACAAAGAAATTCTTACCTGTCAGTTTAAAAGTGTCATTTGCCCAAAACGGTTTTTCTCTTGTTTGGGGAGGGAAGATTGCCTATAAACTCTAGACCTTGTCTTTCATTCCTGAATACCTGCTGGTTACTCACATTGGTGTAGGATTGTTCTTTTGTATTACAACAAAACTTTGCAGGGGGAATCTTAACCTAAACGCTATCTGTGCACAAAACAAAACTTCTTTTTCCTGTGTTTTCTATTTTTCATCCTTATAAGTGAATTCAATTGCTTTGCTTAGTTTTTGAATTGTATTGTCACCCTTTGGGTGATTGCTGTCCTGTGTGTGTATGTGTGTATATATATATATATATATATATATATGTCTATATATATATATATATATGATTTTATGATTTGAATAAGAAATTAATATTTACCTTTACAAACTAGCCTGATTCCTGGTTCAGTGTGACCCGAGGGTATTTTGAGACGGGTGTGATATGAGTTGTATATCATTGAACTTACAGACAAAAATAAATAAGGGTTTCATTGCGCACTACAGGCTAGTCGAGACTTGGATGTGTGCCTTATTGAAATCCCTTACAGCTATGAATTTTAAATCTTTTGTATTTTAAAGAAATGTATTTTGTTTTATTAGATTGTTATTAAAGGTTGATTGTATTAACCATAAAATAAAAAATAATGGGAGGGGTCAATAACTAAACACCTAATAAATGCTGCCTGTCACTCCTCAAATATCATTCTTGTGTACCCCCTGTCCAAAACCCTCTTCCCTATGTACACATGACTCTTTGAATGCAATAGTTTGAGCTATTATAAGGTGTGGCAAGCGACATCTAATAGCCCAAACTAAAAACAATGGAACAAAGCTTATCAAACAAAGCTGCTGGTAATTTTGGCGTGCAACAAGAGTGTGATGGAGTTAGATGGGAGTTTAAAATGTACACGTATCAGCTTTGCGACCATAATCTCCTCTTGGCACTTATTTCTGTGTCATATAAATGGTCCAACTTTGATATTACTCATTGAGTTTCAGATGTTATAATTTAATTGCAGAATTGTATATACACGTGTGGTGTTTCTGGACTCATACGTTGTACTTGTTTAAAGTCCACTAATATCAACTCTGCAAACATGGGAGCTCTATACCAAAGCACACCATCAGATTACCACCATGTGTTTGTCTTTTACATGCCCGCACACATGATTGTGTTCCCAAAGGTGATATATTTAAACTCCCTATCATCTAACTCCATCACACTTTGTATTGTCTTACAAAGGAAGAAAGGCTAAGTCAGTCTTGTCAGAATTTTACTGGCGTTAAACACGTCACTGCAGCAGATCCGGAGTTTCTTAAGGTCTGTGGGGCCAAATCACGTGTCAAAAGATGCTCAGAATTTCATCCGAAGTACCCACAGTATATGCCTATCTGTAGTCGTGAATTACATCTGGACATAGAACTGACAAAGAACCTTGTTCAGTGTTCAAGTAACTAAGGTGCATGTCATAAATTACATGTGCAATTGTTCATATTCACAAAAAAATGCACTTTTGAATCCGTGGTTGTGTCTATACTGCATGCAACGCAAAGGAGTAATGCTCAGTCATTTGCAAGTTAGTTTGAGTGATAAGTGAAGGAAATGCATTTGAAAATATTTCTTAGCATCCAGGTAATTCATGACTTGGTGTTGCCTGACATTTGCACTG
Organism: Ambystoma mexicanum; assembly: GCF_040938575.1. Classification (NCBI taxonomy): domain Eukaryota; kingdom Metazoa; phylum Chordata; class Amphibia; order Caudata; family Ambystomatidae; genus Ambystoma; species Ambystoma mexicanum. The sequence continues at coordinate 744,821,294 of NC_090927.1, read as the reverse complement.
CCCTACTCTTCAACCCTCACAGGCCAACCCATGGGGTGTCCACTTTTACATATCATTTTTTAAGCAATCGTATGGGCATTACGCCCTTGTAAGTTTCGTTTACCTATTCTAGCTCCAATCGGGTTCACAGTACCTTCTGAAAGCTTAAGTAACACACGTTTCCGATATAAGAAGGGTCTGATTCACAGAAGCGTATTATAATGGCGCAATTCCATAGGAAACCGCTCTTAGTACACCAAGATAAGAGTTGCCCCCTTGGTGTATGCTTTTTTCACAACTTTGAATGGCTTACGATACATACAAACTACTTAGTTTGAACATGTGCATAAAATCCCAGTATGAGGCACTTGTAACTTCTGTAAATGTTTGAGGCCAAAGGCCAATGAAGTAAAATGCACTTTCTTCTCACTAGTGCACGTGATATGATAGAGAAGTATGGACATTCTGTTTTAAAACGGACACACTTTTGTCGTTACAGAGGTGCAAGGCCTACAGTTTCCTCGCTTTGTGCAGACTCTCCAAGAAGAAGCGCAGCACACACTGATGGAATTTAGCGCATTGGCATACAGCAACAGCCAATCCCGGCTGGCATGGATCCTAGGATCGCTTTCCATCCTAAAGGCCATCACCGCTAGCACAGTCACCGAACTCTTCTTTCGGCCAGTCTCTTTGGAGGCTAACGTGGAGGAACTGCTTTTGGAAACGCTGTGCACTAAATGAAGCAGCTATTGCATATCACTGAACCTGTGGAATTATGCACCAACTGGAAAAGGGGGTCTCCACAGAAATGACCCTCCCCATTCAACAGGCAAAGACTTTAAGCTTGTTGCATCTATGAAAACTGTTATTTATTTTATTTTTGTAGCTAATGGTGGCGATGCAGTCTCTAACACATAGGAATTAATAAACACCACTTTCAGAGCCAGTGATTGAGTTTGTTTTATAGAATTTGGGGGCTTTGGGCTAAACTACACAAACACATAGGCCCTCATTACAACCCCGGCGCTAAACCATGGCGCTATTAGCACCATGGTTAATGCCGGTGTTGTAACGAGTCCGCCATAATGGAATGGGGAAATACCGCCCCATTCCAAGTTTGGCGGGGCGGTATTTCCCCATTTCACCATGGCCCTTCCCCATTCCCATTTTCGCCTTTAGGGCTCAATGGGACTGGGGAAGACGCTAAGTACGGTACCGCAAATTGCGGTACCGTAATTAGCACCGAGGTCCATTTCGGCACCCTACTTTAACGGCTGGTAAAACCAGCCGTTAAGGTCGGGTCCCACAAAGGGACCTCGTAATCAGGCGTTAAGGGTTTAACGGTGCCGACACCTTTTACGGCGCTGTTAAACCCTTAACGCCAGGGTCGGAATGACCCCCACAGACTCGTTGTTGGTGGAAAAGTTTGCTTTGCGGGCCTCAGCTTACAAACATTGCTAACCTGGCACCTCGGCCTTATAGACTAACAAAACCGTTAACACATATAATATTAACCCCTGAAACTCCCTAAAACTGCCCATGTCATTCCCTCCCTTCAATATTCCTTTCCCCTTACACTCGCCACCATCTGTCCCAACTTTATGAAGGTGTTCTCCCCAAGCCAACACCCGTCCTTCTTCCCTCCTCTTCCCATTTCTTGCAGCCCCAGGCTAGCCTGTCTGTTCTAACAGCGCTAGCCGCCCTCTTTGCCGCAATAACCATTTGGCTTCCACCAACCATCCTTTAACCGACCTGGTCCCTGGCTTTTCTGCTACCATATCCTTTCTTCCCTTTGTCCTATAGCCAACCATTCTAGCAAACTGTTCCTCTTAAATGAAAGGCCAAGCTGACCTGCCCCATCAGCAGCAATGGAGCATAATTACCCAACAATGCCGACCCTTACTACCCCAGCCTGTTGCACCAAATACACCAGCTCTCCCTTCAAATCTTCCCTGTGTTAACTACAGTAACATTTACCTTCCTGAAATTCATGTTTGGGTGGGTGGAAAATGTAAGGCGTCAAACGCCAACTGTTCGTGGACTCTCGCCGTTCTATATATATATAGTACATGGCACTCTATCCCTAATGTGGTTCACTGGATGCCTGTGCAGCGCCCAAATATATCTGCAAGGAAAACGCATTTCCCTAAGTGAGTGGAAAAGGTTACTTTAATGTGACAGACCACAGCTTACAAGCATCGCTGGCCTGGCTCCTTGGCCTTACAGACTAACCAAACCATTAACACATACAATATTAACCCCAGCCACCATTCCTTTCCCTCGCTATAATATTCCTTTCTTCTTCAACTCGCCACCATTGCCCTTTGTCTCCGTGCTATCCTCTTTGACAACGGGCCATCTCTGTCCATATTCTACATCGTGGGTGCACCATTTCACCCCTTCTCTCCTACTACCAGCACACTTCTCTTCTTTTTCAACAGGCCACCCTTATCCATCTGATCTGTTATGGCTGCATAATCTTTCCTCTGCCTCTCGCTGCCAGCATACTCATGCTGCGGAAACAATAATGAAAACTTGGTTGCTCTATATCATTCCAGCGTGAGTCGTCCACCCCGACATCGAACTCTGTTGTGAGAGGGAGCTGGCCAGTGTTCCTTCACGCTAATCAATGAGGGTGATGGTGGCCCCCCATCTCCCATGTAGACCTCCATGGGGCTGTATTGAGCCCTCTGTTGCCATGCCTCCACCATCGGAGGGGGAACCATCCAGTCCTCTCCCGTGGTACCTCTTGTTGTGGGGGGATGGCGTCCCACCCATACCTCCCATACTCCTTGAGCGCTCCCGAACCACAGGATGACAGCACTTCCCCACCACCATTCACCGCTCGGGCAGTTGAAACCCCTAACACCCCGCTCAATTTACCAACAACCCTCGCTACCCTGTCACTGACCTGTCCTGACACCCACCACCCCCCTTTCTTACATCCACACGCTAAATCCAATTCTCATCTCACCCCAAATTCCCCCAAACCTCCCGAGCCACACATTGGCCCCCTCTGGATACCCTCCCTCCCAGCCCCTGGGAAACATACCTACCCCAGGGGTGGAAGGGGGGGGGGCAAATATTTGGACTCAAATGCTGCATATTTTCTTTATTTCCTTCTTTCTGTCTTTCTTCCAAAGAAAACTGCATTACCTAAACCCATATTAAGAAAAGAGTGAGGTGGACTGCCCTGCCACCTGTTGGCCAAAAATGGCACAGCGCCCCCAACACTGATGTTGCACAGGAGGGGTACAGGGAAAGCATTCGATACATATAAGAAACCTACCAAACAGGAGAGGAAGACCCGCTGCTCTGCATTAGTAAATTGTGGAGTGCCTCACTCTCTGGGCTCCTTCCTCATGGTGGTTGGTAGAGAGAAATGTGTCAAAAAGTATGGGTAAACTCCACAAATTGTATGTATGTTTTAAGCGAACTGACAACACAAACGTTCTTAAAGTTCCATAATTTTTTAATCCACTGACAAAACGCCACGCCAACACGTGATTCAGCCCTCTCTGGGCCATCCTCAGGGCATAATTAATAGTGTTTCTTTTCCAAAATATGTATCAAATTATACATATGCTTGACACATTAAACAATATCAAAAAATTGTACCAAAATATCATGCAGTATTATAACACCATGAACATAAAGCAAAAAAACATAACAGGGGTATGCAGGGGAAACATGGGGGAGGGAGAGAGAGGAGGCAAAAAAGAGAAAGGCCATTAGTTTACTCTTGTTGGTCCAAGTTATGACAATTGTAAAGAAATGTCAAAAAACCAAAAGAATAGTACTGTGATAAGTGTGTTCACCACATCACAAAAATAGAGAAAGTAGTCTATATAATCGGGGTACCTGGTAGTTCTATTCATAGATATGGTCATCCATATATTCTGTATCAGAACGTGAATTGGACATGAGTTCACGAGTAGAATTCCAAAGAACTTTTAAAAACATCTGTAAGAGCAAAAGGCCTGTTTAGAAATAAATATGTAAATCACAGTTACCATATCCGTATTAGAAGACAAGTAAATAAAAGGCTCCAGTTTACCAGCGGGTCATATGCTTAATGCGTGCAGTCATTGCATGCTGGTTTAGTGTGCAATTCAAAACTTGTCCTATTGTTGGTTTCTGCACGATCTAATGTGCATTGATAAAACAAAAAAAGAAAGACAGAAGGAAAAGGGATTCCGTCAGTCAAAAGGTAAAGAGGCTATAGTTTAGGCGCTCTCGTAATATTCGAATTCGACAACTGTGTTTCGTGGGCTTACCAATAACAGCTTGAATGCTTTCGTATCAGTTGCTTCATGTCAGTTTCCCGGTTGCGTCCTCGTTGGAATATGGGCGTTGTCTGCGGTGCCCAATAATAGCTCAGCCTGCAAAGATGCACTGAGCCCTGTAGCCCCCAGGGCATGAGGGAGGCCCCGTCACCGGTCGTGCTCTGATGAGAAGCCAGAGCCCCACACCTCACGAAAGAGCCTGCTGCCCTTGCCCTGAATTGCAAGTGCTTCCACTCTTCCCCCCCCCCCCCCAGCTGCTGAGGCGCCCTATGAGGCCACCAGCAGAAACGGGGCTGGCGGAGTTCAGGCAATATGTAAGGCCTCAACCGCCAATTTACCGGACTTTCGCCAGCCTCTAGTGCAGTGCACTCTATCCCTAATGCTCTCTGGCTGCCTGTGCAGCGCCCAAATATACCCGGGATGAAACACATTCTGCATGCCCCTTATCCCCTGGTCCCCATCTGGCAAAACCCCCTGTGCAGCGCCCAAATATACCCGGGATGAAACACATTCTGCATGCCCCTTATCCCCTGGTCCCCATCTGGCAAAACCTGATGGTTCCTTCCTGGTCCATGACCCCTGCTTTTGTTTCTTTATTATTTGTAAATTTGTGATTAGTGGCAGTGAGGCTCCATGTGGCAAAACGCGTGCTGGGCCCCATTATGTGCCAATGACGGCACAGGGAGTGAAACAGTCATTGATACGTTAGTGTACCATGCAGAGTTAAATGAAAATTTGTCATAAGTAAACCAAGAGACAAATGACGTTTACATTTTTGGAAACACAGATCAGTTTATTGGAGCATACAATACAAAGGGGGCAGCCTCAGCCCTAAAGCACCATGGTTCATGACCATCTATACCACAAAACGCCTAGCCCCCAAAAAGTGGGCCAAAACGTCTGAGTGTTCCGGTGTCCCCTTGCCGCCTCCATGCATGTCGCAAGGCACCGGACATTTGCTCCAGATTGGTGCACAGAATGCTTCTCCCTCGGGCCACTGCACATGAAGATGAGGAGTCTCCATTGTCCTTAGGGATCCAATGCCCGTCGTCCGACTTTAGCTCGAGTACGGCCATCGGGAAATCGCCTACGGTTCAAGCCGCAGCGTAATCCTCCCCAGCTAGGACTGCCCTTAACTCCGCCTGTGACAGAAATTGAACAATTAGTACAAAATAAAGCCAGGAATTTCACACAATTCCCTTCACACCCACTTACACCTCGATCTCCGCTGAAAACGTAAACATTAATACAAATTGAAGCATGTAAGCATTTTTAAACCTTTTCCCTGACGCACACCCCGGTCTATGCCAAAAATTGGAACAACTATGCACCATGAAACAAGAAGTTTAAAACACTGTCCTTTGCACCCACTTACACCTCGATGTCCGCTGAAAATGAAAAATTAATACAAACTGAAGTCTGCAAGTCTTTTAAACCTTTTCCCTATTCACACCCTGCACTCTGCTGAAGAATTGAAATTTGTACAGCATGAAGCAATTTAACCCACTTTCCTTTGAACTTACTTACACATCGATCTACTCTGAAAATGTAAAATTAATACGAATTGAAGTAAGCAATCATTTCAAACATTTTCCTTTACCCCCATTGACACCTCGCTCTCTGGATGAAAAATGTATCAATTAATACCCAGCAAAGAAAGCCAACCCTTGAAACTATTTACAACACCGCCACTTACACCCTGATCCTCCATTCAACCTATATTCCACCCTCGTCTTTTCCTACCTTGATAACTCACACCCTAGTTCAACCAAACTGTGCTCCCCAACCTACCATTGGGTGCGGGTGGGTGGGTAATTCGTAGGAGGACTGGAAAGAGGCCGTTCTCCAGTCCTCCTCCGTCTTTGTAGGCAGTCCCCAGGGCTGGCCGGAAATGCCCGCCCTGGGGACGCCCGCCCCCACTCGTGACGGAGCGGAAGGGGGAGTGACCTGCAAAGCCACGAGGGGAGGGGGGGCTGCCAGAGGGGCACCCACGCTATGTGGGACGTCCCTCAAGCGTCCCCTGCAGGGGCTGGAACATCCCCTTAGACTGTAAATTCACTTCTGCTGACACCGTTTTGGCAGCTAAGGCACTGTGAGACAAAATGACTTGCCTTGAGAGGTGGCACAGGTTTCTAGAGCTGTGCGGCGGCTTTCAGATGCAAAAGTCCTTATGACCCAAATATTTTCTCTAACTCAGGAAGGCTTGCTGCCATTCACCACTGATGAAGAACTACCCATTCAATTGTGCAAGGTCATGTTGCAGTTTTTATATTTTGTAAAGGTTTTGTAAAACCAACACATAAAAAGGTAGTTGTGTGGCTCTAATCGTAATGCCAGTAGTTTGGGGAGTGGAGTACAGAGCACCACTTGCTCATAATCTGTGAGGAGCTACTGCAATGTCGGTTGAAGCAAGAGGCCCAGTGCAGTCCCCTCAGGCAGCCCATGCCTTCCGCCGACCCCGAAGTTCTCCAATAATTGCAACCTAAACATTGCTAATATGTGCGGTACGCTGATGCATCTTTCTCTCAGGGATTTCTGATGCAAATGCTGGTTGATAAAAAGTTTTCAACCAAAACCATCCAACATAACTTACACGTTAAAATGATAGAAACCTAAAATCAAAATGTATCCAGCATTAAATGATTAAAACATTAAAAACTTCCAAAGCCTAAACAAAATATAATTTTAAAGGGCAAAATATTAGAGTTAATGCATCCTGAATAGTTCTTACACCATCAAAAAATCAACTTCAAATATATTTTCTGTAAGCAATATAGATATGAGAAAACAAATATAAGACGCACACGATTTTGAACCCCATGTGAATACAAAGAGCAAATACTTCCACATACCTCCAACTGCTTCCATGCCCCAGTAACCTCCACAGTTTGCAATTGGCCCAACCGAAACGGTGAACCTCACGATGGGGAACTTCACCCAAGTATCTCTGCAAAACTGCTGAGTCTGCCCTCAGACAGATGCCCCTCTAGTAGTCCATGTTTCTGACAACCAGAATAAACTGAATTTAAAACTTTCCATACTAATAGTATGATTTAAAATTTCATATTGTAAGCCACAAGCCACACACAAAAGTGACATGCCCTTGTTTCTGAAGGAGAAGCAGAGGATAAAACGCACGCACACAAGCAAAACTTTCAAAAGAAGTGTAGTCCTAGAACTAACCACCACAAGTACATGTCAGAATCCAATTGTAAAAAAGAGAACTATATATCTTTAATCCACAAGTTTCCTTTTGTTGAGAATTCCATAATCCACACCTTTATGTTTACATTTCTACATCTTATTCATACCGAGGAATAAAGTACTCGTTGGGACCAGTTTTTTATATACCATGTGTTACTAATTTTGTTACACATGGCACACACTCTGAGGCACATAGTAAAGGTTTTGTACATAAGCCATAAAAACCCTCAGTACAAAGTGCTGTAGTGCAGATGGGTGGGGTGATAATGCCTCCTATGACATGCAACCTACTTGCAGTTAAAACATCTTCAAGCCTTTGTACGAATGAACGCTGTCGATTGGATCAGTTATACAGTAGACCTGGTGTGCATAACGGTCCATTTCCATTCAAATGCATTGGACAGGATGAGGTGCATGGACACACCAGATGGCTAATGTTTACATGACATCCACCACATCCTTTCTCTGCTTTCTGTTGTGCTAATGGTTTACACCCACCGGTTTTTTTTCCAGAAAGACATTATTTTACTGTTGGCTCCAAATGTTCGTTTTTTTAACCTCTTGAATCTGTTTTTTTTAGTAATCCCTAAAGAATCTGGCTTCAAACGGTAAATAACCTTCGCAAAAGAAGGGAAGAAAGATGAATGGTGATACAAGAGGGGAGAGAGGAAAGTAAAAGGGATGGAGAGTTAGGAAAAGAAAGGAGGCAGAAGAGGAAAAGAGGGGATAGAGGAGAGTAAGAAGGGCAGAGACGTCGGGGGGGGGGGAATAGACAGGAGGAGCAGAGACAAGAAGAGGAAGGTAAGAGGGATTGGGAGTCAGGAAAAAACCAGGAGGAGGCATGGAACAAGAAGGGAGAGAGGAAAGTAAGAGGTAGGGAGAGTTAGGAAAAAAGACAGGAGGAGGCAGGGAGGCAGGGGATATGTAGTGTGAGGTGGCGATAAGCATGAGAAATAATTGTGGAGAAACAGTAAGGAGAAGCAGATCAGGATCCTAAGTCCACGAGTTGCAAGTAGGTGAAGTGGGAAAGGATGGTGATCAAGAAGAGATAGAAAAGAGCTGGAGTGACTGTAGAAAGTGAAGGAAACTGATGTCTAATGGGGAGGATAAGAAGTATTGTATTTATTACATTTATAGAGCGTTTTATTCCAAAGTTCTTTACATTACAACTGGATACATTGAATAAATGGAAGCATAAATGCAAAACATGAGACAAACTATCAAAACAATATAAAAAACAATTTACCTAGGGCAGTGAAGGAAAAAACGAACAAAAGGAGGGGTATAAGGAAATGGAGCGGCTAGAGAGTTCCAGTGTAGGGGGTGGGGGGGGCAAGAAGCTGAAGGGATCGGAAATGAGAAGGGGCACAAGGAGGAGGGGGAACAGTGAGTAGGAAGAGATCAGCAGATCGAAGGGGCGTAGACTGAGAGGAGAGAGGAAAGCTAGAGAGGAGTGAGATCATGAAGAGATTTAAAGACGAAACAAAGGGCGTTAAATTTAAGTTGAGAGTGGAAGGGAAGCCAGCCAAGTTGAGAGGGGGAGTAAGAAATGGAGTCAAGAGGAGAGAGGAGGCAAAGGGTACGAATGGCAGAATGATAGAGATTTGAGGGGAGCAAGATGAGAGGCAGGGAGGCCAAAGAGAAGATTGGAGCAATAGAAAAAGCGAGAGAGGTTGAGGGAAGAGATTAAGAGTTTGGTGGCATGGAAGGTGATAGAGGGACAGATTTTGCGGATATTGAAGAGGTGGAAGCGACATGCGCGGGAGATGAGAGAAATATGGTGGGAAAAGGAAAGGGAGGAATCGAGGTGGAAGCCAAGATTGTAAGCAAGATCAGAGATAGGGAGATTAGAGAATGAAAGACGGGGGAGAAGGAAAAGTGGAGAGAAAGAATAAGACTTCAGTTTTGTCAGTATTGAGGGAGAGAAAGTGTGAAGACATCCAGTTTTTGATAGCAGTAAGAAAGGAAGAAAGATTGTGGTGGATGTCAGGCATGAAAGACGAGAAAGATAGAAAGGTTTGAGTGTCATCAGCATAGAAATGGTGAGAGACATTAAAAGAAGAGATGAGTGCTAGACGAGCAGTGTAAAGAGAAAAGGAAAGGGCCCAGTACAGAGCCTTGGGGAACGCCAAAGTCGAGGGGGAAAGAAGAGGAGTTACGTCCACCCCATGAAACAATGAAAGAACGGTTGGAGAGGTAGGAAGAGAGCCAGTTAAGAACAGTGCCTTTGAAGCCGAAGGAAGAGAGTGTGTTGAGCAGTAAGGGGTGATCAAAGGCAGCAGAGAGATCAAGGAGGACGAGGACAGGATTGCTTAGAGTAGCGTCCGGTAAGGAGGGAGTTGAGAACAGAGGTGAGTGCAGTTTCTGTAGAGCGCTTAGGGTGGAATTCAGATTGAGAAGGTGGAGAAGAGAGAGATTGGAAACAAAAGCTGAGAGTAGACCATGCGTTCGAGGAGCTTAGAAAGGAATTGAAGATGAGAGATTGGATGAAAGGTGGAGGTAAGGAGGGGGTTAGCAGAGGTTTTTTCAGAATTGGGATGATTGTAGCATGTTTGAAGGCGGAAGGGAAGGAGGAAGGGTAGATGCAGATGTTGAAGAAGGAGGTGAGGTAAGGAATAAGAAGAGGGTAGATTTTAGAAATAAGAGAGGTAGGGAGTGTGTCAGAGGGGGCAGAGGTAGGGTGAGTTTTGGACCGGAGGAGGGAAACTTGGGAAGAAGTAACAGGGGAGAAATTAGACATGTAAGATGTAGGGGATGTGAGAGAGGGAGGGGAGTAAGAAGGGGAGCTAAGAATGTTTTGCCGTAGAGAGTATTTTGGAAGAGAAGTTGTTTGCGAATTTGGAAGTAGGGAGGAGAGGTAGTACAATGGTTGGGGTAGGTGGGCAGAGAAGACGAGATGGGGTCTGAAAGATGCGGCGCAGGTGGGTGGAGTGGGATTGGAGGAGATCAGAGTAGAAGGAGCGTTTAGCTAAGCTGAGGCAGGAATCATAGAGAGAGTGGTATGAGAAATAAGAGGGTTGATTAGCAGGTGAGCGTAATTTGAGGCGACTGAGAAGGCGGCGCGTCGATAGTAGCTGTGGGGAAAGCCATGGCTGAGAGGGTCTGCGGGTAGGGCGGAAAGAGGAGAGGGTGAAGTTGATCGAGGCTGGAAGAGATAGGAGGACAAGGACGATAAAGCATCATTAGCCGAGAGAGAGAAGTCGGAGAGGGAGGGGAGGAAGGAAGAGCAGGTGTCAAGGAAGAGAGATGGGTTACGTTACAGGGATCCCGTCAATAGAAGGAGATGGGGAGGAGGATGGAGTGGAAGAGGGGGAGTGAGGGGGAAAGAAAGGCATGATCAGAGAGATAGTTGGGAAGAGTAGATTGGGGAGGAGGAGAAGGTAGATATAAAGATACGGTCAAGAGTGGAACCTGAGGAGTGAGTAGAAGAGGTTGGGAGAGGAGAGAGAAGGTAGGAGTCAAGGAAGTTAAGAAGAGGAGAAGGTTGAAGGGTAGAGGTGAAGATTGAAGTCGACAAGTACTGTAAAGTGAGAGGGTGAGATGAGGGAGAGACGGTGATCAAGGTCATCATAGATGGATGAGAGGGGCCCAGGAGGTCGACAGATTATTAAGGATATAGCGAGAGGGGAAGTGAAGTATTTGTATAAGTATTCAAAGGAAGGGAAGATAGGAAGAGACGGAGAAGAGGAAGAGGGGAGACGGTAAGGGTGGTAGAGGAGACCACCGCTATGGCCAGAGGGTCGGGGATATGAAAGAAGGAGGAAGAGTGGGTGGTAAGGGAAGCAGGTACAGTAGAGTTGTGAGGGGGAATCCATGTTTCTGTAATACAGAGAAAGTAAAGGTTGAATCTCAAAAACATGTCCAAAACAGCTGCAGTCTTGTTGAAGAGGGATCTAGCATTCCAGAGGACAATATTGTTAAAGTAGGAGGGTTCAATGATAGGGGGGGTAGATGTGGTTGGGATGATGATGAGGAAGGGAAGAAGGGATGGCGAGAATGGGAGGAAAGGTTAAGGAAGGGTGTGCTCATGAGGATGAAGGAAAGGGAGATGAGAAGGGGCAGGGAGTAGGGGAGGGAAGAGGGGGAGGAGAGAGCAGACAAAGAAGGAAGAGGAGAGGGAGGACGGGGAATGCGCATGTCAGAGGGGAGGAGATGGGAATGGGCTGAGAGGAAAGAGGGGGTAATTGGCAAGGGAGGCCGATGTGTGAAAGGGAGAGATGAGAGATGGACTCAGAGGGGGGGAAAGGGGGAAGTTGGGATAGGGGTAGGGAAGGGAACTAAGGGCTGTAGATGTAATACTAGTATGGGCATAGGATGGACGGAGGGAGGAAACAGGTGGGAGGATCACTGGGAGCTACAGAGGTAGAAGGTTAGAGCAGGTGATGATGGTGCACAAAGCAATTAACCAGGGAGGGATAGGAGGGGAAGAGACCAACAGTGTATGAAGGGTGCGGAGAGTGCTAGGTGAGTCTAGGGGAGCTGGGAGGCAGACAAGGCCAGGGTAGGGGGGGGGCAGGGGAGAGAGTCGAGGGCGGTTGGGAGAGGTCAGGGTGGAGGCCAAGGTAGAGAAGGAGGTGACGGCAGAACTAGGTGAGGGGTCATGAGAGAGGTCACAATGCTGGCTGGTCTAGGGTGTTGGGCAGCCACAGGAGTGGGAGGGCTGCAGGAGACAGGTCATTGAAGAAGACTGAAACGTGCACAGAGGCAGTGGAGACCAGTAGTAGGGGAACACAGATGGGGGGGGGGGTCGTCAGTGGAAACAAGGTAAGTGTAGAGGCGGGCTGCGGGGGAACGGGTAGACCCCGGGTGGTGAGGACCAGCTGAGAACCAATTGCAGTAGGAAATATGAGGATAAAGCTGGTGGGAGAAAACAGTCAGAGTGCAGTCAGGTGGAGAGGGCCCAAGGAGGTCTGGATGCAAAGATTGGGCCATAGGAGCCAGGCCGGTGTAGAGGCAGGCTGCAGAAAGCGGGTAGGCCCAGGGTGGAGGGGGCCCACAGTGTCCAGATGCCAACAGGATCCAGGCAATTGCAGAGGCGGGCTGTAGGAAGCGGGCAGGAACGGGATGGAGAAGGGCCAGTGTGGTCAATTGCGCAGGAAAACATGGAAGCACCAACAGCAAAGGACAAGGAGGGCCAGAAGGATGGCGCCAACATCCTGGTTGATGCAAGCGCCCCACGCACCCTGCAAGGAGGGCAGCAGCAGGAGGCACGTAGGAACAAGGAAAGGGGCAGCAAAGGTCAGACTGCAGCGGGTCAAGCTGTATATAGTATATGAGCGAAAGAGGCTAGACTACAATAACCAGGACACAGAAGAGAGAAAGAGAGAGGGAAAGCAAGAAAGAGTGCAAAGGACAGAAGAGAATGGAGGAAGGAAAGAAATTAGAAAAGGTGATACCATAGATGCTCAGTAAAAAAAGTCATGCCACAGTGAGAAATAGCTTGGCTGGCTGCACCAAAATACCAGTCCAGACATGTAATAACACATACAGGCTTGCTTTATCATAGATGCCCAATAGAAAATGTCAAGCTACAGTAAGAAATGGCTAGACCGGCTACACTAAAATGCCAGTCTAGCCTGTTAATAACACTTATCATGCTTGTGTGCTTGATCATAGGTGCCCGGTACACAATGTAATGTCACAGTGAGGAATGGCTAGACTGGCTGCACCAAAACGCCAGTCTACCCATGTAATACACATCAAGTTGGTTTTGCCCATAAATGGCAGTAAAATATGTCCAGTCAATTAAGGAAAAGAATGATCCAGTAATCCCAGGGCCCCTCCGCACCTCGCACACACACAATCACATACATACCCATTCACCCTCCAGTCACTCATACTCTTTCTCGCACATTCACTCACATGCAGCCAGAGCATTCACACTGCATTTTCCACACGCGTACCCACCCAGAACATTCACACACAATCACATTCATACCCATTCACTCACCCATACACCTTCCATCCCACTGCATTCTCCACTTGGGCACCCACCAGTACATTTACACCGTCACATAAATAGCCATTCACCTACCCATACACATTCTCTCACGTTCACTCACATTGCATTCTCCACATTGTTCCTTGAGTGTGGAGGAAATGTGGCCACATATATTCAGTCCTGAGATGAGACCTGCTGTGGCTAGCTGGTCAGCTTTCAGAGGGGCCAGAGTAGCTGTACACCTTCCAGAGAGGATTTGCAATCATCCAGGTGAGCGAGTACAGGGCCTGGACAACGGATCAGAAGTTTAAGGCGGGGATGAAGGGCTTAGTTCAGTGCAGGAGTGAGCTGGTATTGCTGTTTGTGTCTTCTTGGCGATGTGTGCTTTGATGGAGATGACACAAACGGTGAAGCCAAGGGACTTTGCACTAGCGTCGAATTGGGTGGAGAAGCCATCAAGCTTCATCTCTGTCAGCCAGTTTTTTCAGTGGGTGTATTTAGGGTTGCCCTGAGGAGATTTAACTGTTTTCTTAGGATTGAATTCAGATATGCACTTGACATCCAGACTTGCAAAAAGTCCTAGGGTTCTTATTATGCGCAGAAGTAGTAAGATCTTGCCAAAATTGATCTTGATAAGAATACTGAACCCACGAATGGGCCCTTTTAAATCAGTAACACATCATACAAGGATGAGGTTGCAGAATAGCTCTTACACCAAATAATAAGACTGACTCAGGAAGTTTGGCAAAATGTTTCCTCTGACTGTTTTATTTTCAGTTGTCTAAAGCAGGGAGTTACAACAGACATCAATGGACGTTCAATCGTGCTCTCAATCATTTTGCTTAAAAAACACACTTGAAGTACTAAAAATTTGTCATAAATTACGTCATACTACGTGGCAAACTAAAAGCCCACGTGGGATTGTAATTGACTTAAGGGGAACATCTAAGTCCCTTTCCTTAAGGGATTGTGTTTTGATTGGGTCTCTACTGTCAGGTGGACAATTTATACCCACCCCTAGTGCAAGTCATCCTCATCAGTTACTAGATACACAGTACACCATAGGCTCTCACACTATAAGGCCCTTTGTTATATGGCCTTCTACAATTGGTTGGCACGCTTGTACCTTTCTGAAACATTTGGCTCACTAGAAGCACGTAAGCTGGTACCCCAGGTGCTGGTGGGTGGACATGATCCTGTCTACGCTCCCAATTAGCCCTACATCTCTCCACTCATGCCTTCTGCCATTTAGATTGTCTTTGAACTTGGCCTTGCAACGTATCACTGCTCCTGAGAATAAAAGTTAGTATAGGCACATCATTATCGTATCTCAGGTCTGCACATCCACTCCTATTTCCATCCTTGATTGTCACGACCCGTAACCCAGAACCCCACTGGCATGGTCACATGCCAGGTAGGGTTAGGGCTCGGGGTTCATTTGGGGCCCCAAGGGCCTTGCATTGTCACTGGAGACTCTCCTGGAGTCAGTCCTGGCGCCTTTGGTGCCAGGCTCATATTTGAAATGGGACTTGAAGAGACTACTTTTCATATGGAGGCCTGCAGCCAACATGGAGGCACCCACACAGTCTAGTCCCTAAGAACCAGACTGTGTGGTGCAGTGTTTTAGGGTGTGGTAGCCCGGACTACTTTACCTAGACTACTTTACAGGGTAGGCTATATAAACCACACCCAAGCTAAAGAACGTGCTTTGCATTATTCTGCAGCCAGCAGCGTAACGCTCACCGTGTTCAGAGACCAGCACCCGGCGTTCCTGGAATCGCAGACCTGCAGAGGATACAAAAGAACATTATTAGCAGTTCCAGCTTACCTGCAGTCTTCCAGACTTCGATCCCAGCTGCTCGCGATCTTCCATCCCGTTGGCAGCATCTTCAGGACATCGCGCTCGCAACGGAACGAAGCACCTAGGGAGGAGAGAAAAAAGGACAACGTTAAACAGGTTACTCACGGCAAGCTCATCAGTAACCAAAATCTCCTCACCTGGCTGGGCATATCTTGGCCGGTTCCGCTCCTGAAATCACCACAAGCCCAGAAAGACCATCGTAACCTGAAAAGGAATAAAGAATACAGGTTAGCCCAAAAGACATTAGCACGCCGCGCTTCGCGCTGAACCTACCTTTCTTCATACGTTCCGTGTCCATAATTCCCGGCAGGAGCCAAACCCAAGCAGCACACCCAGCGAACCTCTGCATACCTAAGGGTGAAACAATCAGGGAAAGACATTAATAGCCCGCAAGAAAGCAAAGGCCCTCAAAGACTACTATAATCGAACTTACCTCTTTAAAGACACTTGAACGGGTTGGCATCAGTGAAGTTAACTCGGTCGCTTCAACCCGCAGAAACTGCGCGCCCCTGCGCAGAAAGCAGGACGGAGAGCACGCCAGACATCATAACAAGGTGAGGAGGGGGCCTTCAGGTCGAGTCCAAGGGGCTGGTGGGAGGAAACAAAATCTGAACCTAAGCCCAGTCCTCCTGTGTTTTCAGGCCCACCTGCCATAGAAGACATCATCCCGAATTGAGTACATCTGGGGGAAATCCGGCAACCAGGGCATACAGGCGTCCCCGTGGATATCAGGTGAGAGTAACATTGACTCACTGTTACGTCACCTGGTCTCTGCGGGGACGTTGGGGCACGGTTTCAGCCCTCCCTGGAAGTGAATTCCACCTTGTCAGGCTTCTTCCCTTGCTCGTGTGCCGTGGACTGCGCTGGTTGTGGGCACTGCTCCTGCGAGGATATGAGAGATCGTGAGAATGCTGATATATGACTGCTGTCTCTCTCGAACCTTTCTTCTCAGAATGTGGTGAGCATGTGCTGACCCATATAGTCTCACCTGTTGATTGATAACTGTGAGGTCTCCGTCCTGCTTCTCACTGCAGGGGCGCTTTTGTTGGACCAAGTTTCTTCACTGGCCCATATGTGTGGCAGCCCAGACAGGCTGTGGCTGAACCACTCCTGAAGGTAAATGTCTTATGGCTTTTAAAATATGGTAATGTTGATTCTTGATTATTGTCCGTGTCCTTTTAATGATGTCTTTCCTCTGCTTTCTCCCAATAGATGATATGCGGCCCAGCGGTAGTTGCGGTGCATGAAGCGAGGCCAAATAGGAAGATAATGGAGTCCACGATGCTCTGACAGCAGGTGAGTGTTGGCTTAAGGTTAAGTGCGAGGATTTGTATAAGCGTGACCTTAAATGTAATGTCTCAGCGAATCCTAACCTTGTCTTTATCTTTTTCTCTTGCAGGCACCGTCTGTGACGACGTCGGGCTGGAGCGCTGCTTTCCGGAGGTCTGGAGATGGAAGATGAATGCCATAGTCCACGAAAATGCATGCCGAAGGAAGCAGATTCCTAGGTAAGTGCTGCGGCTGGTAGCTGAAAACAGGTAAGATGCGCTCAGGGTGGTAGCTGGAAACGGGTAAGGTTCGCTCAGGCTGGTTGCTGGAAACAGGTACGATGCACTTAGGCGGCGGTGAGCGTTACGCTGCAATAGCAGAATAACACGAAGCGCGTGCATGAGGGCTGAGAAGGCTTATATAGCCTTGCTCTGGCCACGCCCATAGTCCTGACTCATCGGCCCCACCCTACCATTCCTAAAGGATGCTTACACGTGCAGCGTGACTCTCCCCAGCAGCCACGCCCGACCGAATGCACGTGGGGGCCCCTGTAGGAGAAACAAAGCACTTGCACCAAATAAAAATGTGCTAGGGCTGAGTCCAGCTGGACCGTCCATGTTGCTTTGTCCCCAAGGGACAATTAAAGTTTGTTACCCCTTGCTCTCGTGCCCTGATGGTGCAGAGTCTGGGGTTCCACATGTTTTGAATGAATAAATTTGGCACTGATAGTGTTCTTTCTTGCACCTTAACAAGAGCTGATTCAGCTTCTCACGTTCACTGTTCTTCAAGGATAGATAACCAGTTCTTGGCTGCTCCATCCTTTGACACCAGGCCAGACAGCTATTCCAGGCCTTTCCTTGATCTTCAGCTGTTTTCACACAGCCCTCTGATACTTCTTTCTTCACGGATCTGAGCTTACTAAATATGTGACACCGATGTCCAGAATTCTATATAATAGCGGCACCGCCTACAGTATACTCACTACCTATAGCCAGCCTTTATGATTACTTAATCTACTTAGTTTACATCATCTGTACGGTTATAAAATGGCTTGAATTTTCTGCAGTGCTCTTCACATGTGCAATTTTCATTCCGCATATGAAAGTCTTCTCGATTCTTTACTTCGTCAGATTCTATAAGGTCTATGCATCTTCTTCTTTAACCATTCTTCTCAGTGTGTTACGCTTATTTCTTGTGACGTTACCAGCATCTTTTATTCTCATCTTCATATTCCTTCAGGGTCCTCCTCCAAGAGATTGTCATCTCTGCGAGGGTACATAACATAGTCTTCTGAACGTATACCTTGTCTCAAAGGCTCTTCACGGAATAGGCACCATCACTGTTGTTGTGCATGTCGCAATTTCCGGGTTCCAAAATATAGGCAGAATGGGGGCAGGACTTCCTGCAGAGGCATTCTTCTGCTCCTCTACACTACTTTTTCTGACGAATAAAGCCTCTAAACCTTTTCTGGCTATCTCTTAACAGAAGGGTCTTGAAACAAATAGGGGCTCATCATGATTTGGCCGGTAAGCGTTAAAAGTGTCAGTAACAGAATTACCGCCACTTTTACCACACTGGCGTATATGGAGTTGGCAGAATTACTGCTAACAAATGGCAAAATATGCACGAGCGGAATTTCTGCCAAAAGTGAAAACGGTATTTCCACCATATTACAAGTCGCAATACTGCCGAAATACTGCTGAAATGGGCGGTAATTCTGCTGAAAACACAGTGCAGTTACCTCCACCTTTGCATGCAGGTGATGGAAAACCAGTCACAGGTGCACCCAATCCACTCTAAGACTGCAAAAGGCCTGCACCTGACCCAAACATACTTCCCAACACAATGCTGCCACTAGCTGTCGCAAACTGGGACATGCAACTCCTCCTGCTCCACATTGAGTTTCAGAGGCAGGAACTGCAGCACAATACGCATAGAGGAGGAGGAGGAGACACCATGCAAGGTGAGGGTACATTCTCTGGGTCAGGCCACACCCTGGAATTTAACTGACATACAGCTGATTACCCTGTACCGGCTGAACAGGGAAACTATTGTAGAGCTACTTGCCCTGATCCATGACGACATCCAGAGCAGGATTAACATCGGAACTGCACTAACCCTGCTGCTGAAGCTTGTGTCAGTTCTACATTCCCTTACAACTGGCACCTTCCAGTACAATGTCGGCATGCTGCATGACATTTTCATATGTGCTTGTGCAGGTGCTGGAAGCACTTCTGCATCATGCCTCCCAGCACATCTGCCTGCTCACCACCCTGGCACAGATAAACGGCACAAAAGTGCGTTTTTACGCAGCAGCCCACCTGCCAATGTAATTGCCGCTCTGTACTGCACCCATATGGTGTTGGTCATCCCCCAGAAATCGGAAGAGGTATACTGCAACAGGAATCAATATCACTCCATGAATGTCCAAGTCACCTGTGATGCTGACCTCGTGATCAAAAATTGCTGTGCCCGCTTTCCTGGTTCCACACACAATGCTATGGTCCTGTGGAACAACACACTGCCTGCATACTTGGAGAGCCACAGAGGCCAACAGACATGTATACTGGGTGAGTACAAGTGCCATCACACAAACTGATCTTGCAGAACAAGTGAAATGCCATGTGAAGGGGGGGGGATTACCACAACTAAACAATGCATGGCCTGTCAATGCCCTGTACATGCAGGAGCTTCCCTCTCACCCCGCGCATGACAGCCATCAATCCACATGACACGGACATGCATGACAATGCAGTAGTATGTCGGCAATATATATTGCCTCAACAGACAAGCAATACACACACACAGGACTGCAGGAACCACAATGCAATTGTACACATTGAATGTCACAGTTCAACAATTCACAAAGACCATGCAACACTGAGTAATTCTATGTACTAAGGTAGCCATGTATTTTCTTTTTTAAAAATCTTTTTATTTTATAAATTGAGTAAACAAAAACATGAACTGTAAAACGAGAACAAAAACAACAAACAGGGCAAAGAAGCCCCGGTAAGTCCATATTTTAACATCAGGTATAAAGGAATTCAAAGCAATGAACAGAAGGGCACCAGTCCCAGTGTAATAAACATCAACAGTAAAACAAAAACAAGCGGGGCAAAGTACAGGGCAAAGAAAGCACTGATAAATCCACATCTTAACATCAGGTATAAAAGAAATCAAAGTAATGGATGGGAGGGCACCAGGCCCAGTGCAATAGCATTCCAATCTATCTAGCTCGGAGGCATGCGAGTTAGGAAGCTGGCCACAAACATATCGTTCATCAAAATATCCAGATAGTGTAACCCTCTCATGGGGGTTTGTCATCAGAGCATGGTAGCATAGCATGCAGTAGAGCCTTCCAAGACTCCAAACTAATCATGGGTTCCGTCATACACCTTCTTAAGGCTCTGCACCATTCACTCGTCTCAGCAACAGACCATTGCAGCCAATCTCTCCACCTAGCAGCATAACATGGGCCAGAGCTATTTTTCCCTGACCTGGCATTTCTACGTTTCGCAAGGACAAAAGCCAGGTCCATTGCTTAAACTATATGCTTAAATTTGTCTGATCATGGGCTAGGTACGGGTCCAGTCATATCGCAGTACCCCCGCCTCTTCCAGTACAAGTTGGATTTGGAGTCAAAAGGAACGGACTGTAGGGCACAGCCAAAACATGTGTCCAAAATCTGCAGGTTCACCCCCGCATTATGGGCTGTTTATTAAAGCTTGCCACTTTCTGGGGTGTCATGTATGTTCTATAGAAGACATTCAACTGTACCAGGCAAAATCTTGAATTCCTTGAAACCTTTTTTTTATGAATAACAATGGTGATTCCCACTGCCTATCTTCCATCGCACACCCCAAGTCCTCCCATTTATCTCTCAACCGCATCACTCTGGTACCTGCTCTAGCAATCAAAGATTCATAGAGGTGCGTTACCGGCTTCCACCCATCCTCAACTTCGTACAGTGTGTTCAGTATGTCCTTACATTTAGGTTCCTCAGGCCACACAGGCCATTGTTTTTTTAGCAAAGCTGGCGAGCTGTGCATATGTGCATATCCTAAGAAATGCCCTTCCTGAATTCCATATTCATTCACCACCTCATTAAAGTCTCTGAAGACGCCATCCTTGAAAACACCCCCCCAAGTAGCGAGACCCACCCCCTCCCACCTCTGAAATAAGGATAGTTCACTTCTAGACTCCTTCAGGAATACTGGCCGTGTAGCACCCGGAATGAGTGAGGAGTCAAACGATTCTTTGTCTGCAAACCACTTTGCTACATGCTGCGCCTGTGCCACCAAGTAATATAACTCAAACCAGGGTAGATGTATCCCACAGTCCACGTGTCGAAGTCGCAATGTGGAGAGCGCTATTCTATGGCGCTTCCTCCCCCAAAGGAATCCCTTCACAAGAGAATCCAGTGCCCCCAAAAAAGGAGCGTGGGATCATGTATGTGACATTAGCGAAGAAATAAAGCAATTGTGAGAGTACAACCATCTTGACCAAGGTGGCCCCTTCCCATTACTGACAGTTGCAACCGATCCCAAAAGCGCAAGGACACGTCAATCCCCTCCCTAGCTTGCAGCATGTTATCAGCATGCATTTGGCCTGCCTGATGCCATATGTTGACCCCATCTGAGTCCCACCTGTGGCAGGTCTCCTTGTCCCATCACACAAAGCCCAGCAAACGGGACGATGCAGGATCTCTCCCTACTGAATGTGATACCAGTGAGCTTCGCGAAGTTGTCTAATCCCTCTAGCATCATGGGGAGGTTCTCTGCAGAGTTATTTACATACAAGAGGCAATCATCCACATAGAACGACACCAAATGACGTTTCCCATCAATCAATATTCCAGCTTCCGGGAACTCTGAGCGTAAATATACTGCCAGTGGCTCTAATGCAAGTACATAAACCATCAGTGATAGAGGGCAACCCTGCCTAGTGCCTATGCTAATTCCCCAGGCAGCCGATACATATTTACCAGTGCGCACTTTGGCCACAGGCATGCTATAGATCAATTTGATCCATTAGGAGAATCCAGGGCCCAGACAAAAGCCTTCTAGGACAGCGAGCATCCACTGCAGTAAACCGAATCAAACGGCTTGATTGCATCTAATGAGATCACTGCATAGTGGGCATCATGGTACTGAGATCTATCAATGATGTATTAGAGTCTGCACAAATTGGACAACGTGCTCTTGCCTGGGACAAACCCTGTTTGGTCACTATGTATTATAGATCCTATCACCTGCCTGAGTCTCTGAGCGAGCAGAGTAGTCAATACCTTTACATTTCGATTCAGCATTGACAATGGTCTGTATGAGTCACACAAATAGTGTAGCTTCCCAGACTTTAAGACCGGGACTATCACAGATTCAGTCATATTCGGGGGTAGGGAGCCCGACTCATTTGCCTCTCCAAATACGTGAAGTAGTACCAGCACCAAGGCATCAACGTAGGAGTTATACAATTCAGCTGGTAATCCATCCCCACCCAGCGTTTTGCCAGACTGCAGGGATAGTATAACACTTCTAACTCTGGGCAGGGCAATATAAGCTACAGTGTATTGGATTTCAACAGTGTCTACTGCAACGTTGGTATTATAGAGGGCTCGATAGAATTCACTGTACACATCATTGATAGCCGATTGGGATCTGCAAGTCGCTCCACAGTCATCTCTGATCTCAGTGATCATGTGCCTGGGCTGTTCACATTTAGATAGCCACGCCCGCATCTTGCCTGTCTTATCCCCCTCCCCATACAGTCTGGAGGTATATAGCCTGTGGTCAAATTTCCTGAGGAGCTACCACACTTCAATACATCTAGTGTGCTGTCATGATTCCTGCCTCTCATGTTCCCAGCCCTCCAAGATGTCAGGCTGGAGCGAGGCCACTATCACCTACATGGCCCTCAAGGGCCTCTCCATCCCTCCAAAGACACACTTGGAGTCAGACTTGGCGCTTGTGGCACCAGACTCACTCACTCCCATAGGATAACATTGGGGAATTGGACTTGTAGTGCATTGATGGGGACAAGATGGATGCCCCCACATATTTCGGTTCCCAGAACTGCATGTGCAGTCTAGTCTTTTGGGTGTGGTTCAGCCCAGAGACACCTGGGATACCCAGAGACTAAGCCACGCACAGGCTGAGAAAATGATTTGTGTTTTCTGCACCTGCAGCGTGACACTCACCGTGTTCGGATCGTTCTCCAGTAGGCCTGCATCTTTCTTCTGCGCTCAGCTCCTACAAGAACACTGTTGGGAACAGCCCTACCTTGCGGTGCTTCTGCCCATTATTCATCGCTCCTTCTGTTCTGCGGGCAGTGTCATTCCCATCCCGGCACGCCGCTTCCTAAGGAAAAGGGAAAAGAACAGAAAAAAGGCATTAGTAAGCATTCAGCAAATCTTCGCTCATTTTTTAAAGACTGTACGAGCTTCAAATGCTTACCTGAATCCCAGCCGCTCTGGGAAACTCTCTCCGGAACTTCTCATCCATCTGCAAGAGGGAAAAGACACTCCAGGTTAGCGTGAAAACATCTAGAGGCGCCGCATACTGCACTTACTCACTGCATTTCTTCTTCCTAACCGGCATCCACGCTGAAAACGTCGCGGCACCTAAAAGACACAGAAAAATAACTCTGTTCAATTCAAATACGAAAGGGTCGCATTGCGCATCTCCCTCTCACTCACATTCAGCGCTACTCATCTCAGCAGCACGCCGCCATCCCTGGACGCCGGCCATCATCTAAGGAAGGAAAGGAACGAAGTTAGAGAACTTTTTAAAAGACTCATTATACTTACCTGTTGGACTCTTGCCAGTGAAGTAACTAGGCAGCAACGAGCCCGCATCAATCAACGCACCCCTGCGCTGAAAGCAGGATGGAGAGCACACTTTGCAATAAAACAAGTTGAGCTGTGGATCAAAGGGAGGGGTTGGACCCCGGGGAAGAAGGGGTTCAAGCACACAGAGACAATAGGGAGTTAAACTCTACCAATCCTGTGTTTCAGGCCCAGTCTCCAGTCAAGTAGACTCCAGGGAAGGGTTCGAGGTCGTGAGAGGTCAGAACAGGCTGAGTGACGTCCCCGTGGATACCAAGTGAGCGTTACACATCACTATTGGGGCGCTAAACTCATTACCTGGATGTGATATATATCGACAACGTCTTTATAATCTGAAGTGGACAAATAGAGGAATTGGATACATTTCTCACATATATAAATTCAGTAAACAACCAGATCAAATTTACCATGGAGTTCGGCACCCCAAGAATACATTACATGGACGTCGAAATGGAACTACAAAATGCTAACATAATTACTGATCTGTTTCACAAACCAAGGGATGTGAATAACAGTCTGCATTGTATGAGTCAGCACCCAAAACACCTACGGACAATTTCCCTTACAGCCAATTCATCTGGGCAAAGCGCATCATTTCTGAAGAATCTATTCTAACAATTGAAATGGACAAAATTGGTTCCAAATATAGGGAAAGAGGATATCCCGATAGAGTGATCCAAGCAGCAAAGGATAGTTCCACCCGTGAAGATCTCTTGAAGCAGAAAACTAAGAACAAAGAAATCCCTTTTCTTTATACGTTAAAATATTCAAGTCAAAGTCTCCAGATAACCCGACTGATCAGGAAGAACTGGAATGAATTCAATTGGATCCACAACTGCAAAAATTATTTCCACAACCCCCATTAATCGTATACAAAAGAGGAAGAAATATGAAGGACCAACTAGTGAGAGCAGAGAGAAAGATTGGACACAAACAAACAACACTACAATCGAAGAAAATGGGTACCTTTGCATGTCTGCATTGCAGTAATTGCAATAACGTGATGAAAGGAAACTACGTTAGACATCTGAGGACAGGTGCCAAAATCAAGTTTAGAGATTTTGCAACATGTGACACAAAATCAGTCATCTATGCCGTAAGCTGTCCATGCGGCATCTACTATGTGAATCAAACGATAAGGAAAATGAAGGAACAGTGCAATGAGCACACAAGTAACACTACTCAGATAAGATACACAGTGGCATAATTCAGATTCTTGATAGTGGAAGTAGTTCAAAGATCACAAAGAGGAAGAGATCATGCCAAGAAACTCGAGCAAAGGGAACTATTTTGGATCGACAAATTGGACAGCCTCACCCCCCATGGGATGAACGAAGAGTTTTGCCTGGGAGTTTTTCTGTGAACTATCCAAATTAGTCCACACACTTCACTGCCCTTGAGAGCAGGGGTCCTCCACTCACAAGAATCTGGAACTAACTGTCCCTGTAGTGGACTTTCTCTAAGAGGTTTGGAATGGGTATAATACCATTAACTCTGTCATTAGTTCAGTTTATGAGTGAGGTTTGTCTAAACAATGTATTACAGCATACCTTGGTGATCATCTGAAGACTACATCACTTGAGTTCCACCAGTATACTAGATACATTAATTATTAACACATGCCACCTTTCACCATGGTTGAAATTAGTACTTTATCGTGAGTGGCTGACCACACCGATTAGGGTACTTGAATGATCATATGCTACGATTTCTGTGTTGTGCGTACACTCAGATTGTGAAGGTGGGTGCCAATTGATGGGAAACTGGGATCCCCAATGAGAAATGACCTAGAACATAGTATCTGTTGTTCCGTCTGTAGACTTTTTAATTACAAATCCAAAAAGGGACCGTGTGTTTCACGCCATTGAATAGGAACATTCTGAGACTAGACCCTATTGGTCACACAACATTGTCAGTGATTTTCAGGGACAGAAGATCATCATGACCCCTGCCCCAACAGTAATAATCAAAGATATTAATAAATTAATAAATCAAAGAGGAGAATGGGCATCCTCTAAGCAACATATCCCATGCATCTATTTGAAACATCTACATATGATCATAATTCACCTGAAAATGGAGCTTGTGCTTTTATTAAGGCCATGAAATATGAACAAAAGGCTCATGAGTCACCCTCATCGGCAGGGATGTGCATTATAGAGACCCTAACAGATATTTATGTGCATTGCATCCAAATAGTTGCACTTTTCATTTTATTGTGAAACTGACCAGATAAATACCATTAGGTTCTGCTATATAAATACATGAATGTACTTATGTACATATTGAATGTATTGACTACATACTAAGAAGCTGTAACTACATGACGTACGAGGTGCATGTCACCCGTGCAGTGACGTCACCACGAAGGCCCACGCACCGTCGAAAATGGCAACTATGGTAACTAACATCATAAATACCTACGCTGGACCGAGCGCTCTCCTTTTGCCCGGAGACGCAGCTCGACTGCGTGAGCAGGACGATCCACTTGAGGTTGTACTTCCAGCTTTTACAAAGCGGTAAGCCAATTTGGAACGGGATATGCAGCGTTCGGTTACAGTAACTGACCGTCCAATGATGTTGATCCAATTCCTTTGATCATGATCACAGGATGGTGACTTTTTCAAGAGTGGTATTACACCTATGTATAGAGGCTGAGAAAGGAAGTTACCCCTTTGACCAGTGTGACTCCAACACTTTAGCTTCCAACACTTCATCTGCCAGCAGGTAGGACGATACTTCCTTATGTTTACACACAGACGAGCAGGCAGGAGGGGAGCTCTTAGTAATGCTCTTCACTTTATCTTTTTTTACCTAATTATAATATATTAATTATTGTCTCTATGGAATACGCACAAGTGAGCGCAACAGGGACCCTGTGCTGCACTCAAATGTAAACATTGTGAATAAGTGATACCACTGGGAGTTTTCGCTATACCTTCCTCATTCTGTTCACCTGACGTCAGGTAGGATTTTCACCTTCTCTGTAATTAGCTTTAGGAGTGTTTTGTTAGTTAATCACGCACTCTTAAACTCGGCTATACTTACCTATATGAAACCTATGAATCTTTCAGGGCAACTTTGCATAGGGTGATGTCACATTTCGCCCATAGAGGAATCCTAAGGACCCCATCTCTAGGGATCCATATAGTGACCTCCAGTTGGCACCCACGAGAGGTAGGATGACACAAACTTAGTTAATGTGAAATATGGAGATGTCATAAAAAAGACGAGCTATGGATTCTATTCTTATTGTCTTCTCCCACTACATAGAATGTACATATTAAGAACAGGATGAATTGGACTTATATGAAATCTTGCTCCTGAAGAAGGGATATGAGATCCCAAAATGCGTTGAGTTTGAAAAAACATTTTTGGTTGACATTATTATTATTTTGATGTTTTATGTTTGAGAACACTATGAACTTCTGATAATTGTACTGAACAATATGAGTGTAATATTGCAACATGATAAGAATGAAACAATTACATTTGTTTAAGTAAAAACTGTTTAACTGACATCTAGGAGATCGTTTTTTGTCTCTTATACATTAGCAGTGGATTTTCCACTTTCTATTCATCTCTTTTCTAACTTGGATTATCATCCATCGAAATATTGTTTGTTTTTTACAAAACCTCGAGTGTGCATGGGGCGCGAGTGTTCCACAGACCGTGGACACCATTTTCTTTTGTTCTATAGAACCACGACCTAGTGTCGGGGCCGTTGTACACTACCGTGCACCTCCCTACTAGCACTAAATTAGATAAATACCTATTACCAACAGGCGTGCATCTGTATAAATCTTTTCTTCATTCCCGCAATAGCCTTAATCACTTCCTCTGGGGTTATTAGGTTATCTAGGTCCTCCACTACTTCCCTGGGGAGCCCAGGGATTGGTAGTTTTTCCAAAAAGTCTTCTATTCGGGCCTCCTCCCCCATCCATTCTGATGCGTAAAGGTTTTTGTAGTACTCCGCAAACTTATTCCCTATCACCTGGACGTCGTGCAACTGTCTACCGTCCTCTGTCCTTATTCCCCCGATGGTCCTCCTCTTTTTCTCTTCCCTCAGTTTCCATGCCAAAAATCTTATCTGCTCTGTCTCCCTTCTCGTGGTATTTTTGTTTCAGGAACAGAAGTTTTCTTTCTGTTTCCTGCATCAATATTGCATTCAATTGAGTCCTATATTTGCAGAGCTCTTTTGTCTTTGCAATGGATACATATTGCCCTGAATACCACCCGGTTGTGTCCCCTCTATCTTCCTGTGGAGTTTTACCTCCTCCCTTTCTCTCTTTATCTCTGCACCTATTCTCATCAGGGTCCCTCTTATGGTGGCCTTGAAACTGTCCCAAACCAACTGCATTCTCACCTCCCCCGTGTCATTAAACAAGAAGTATTCCTTGATCCCACCAAACAACTCCTGTTGAATCTCTTTATCCTTAAGCAGGAATTCATTAAACCTCCAGTTCTCCCGGGGCATTTTCACATCCCCCCGTATCAACTGTTATCGCGAGCATGTCATGGTCCGAGCACGGCACAGGTACTACTTGAGACCTTAATACCTTGTCTCTCAAGCTTTTATCCACAAGGATTAAGTCTATTCTCCAGAAGGAGTTGTGGATTGCTGAATAGTAGGTGTAGGGCATATCCCATGTTGCAACCGGGTGGAGGGAATCATACAGTCCCACTACCCCTTTAAACCGCTCCAATTCCCTTGGATTGGATATACTCCCTAGTTCTCCACCCATCCACTTGCGGTTCCTCTGTGGGTACAACACCATATTGAAGTCCCGTCCCACCACCAGTTGACCCTCTGTAAATTGAATCAATTTCTCAGACATTCTCCCAAAAATCACAATGCTGTGCATTCAGGGCGTATATTGATCCTATTGTGAATTTAACCCCCTGCAGCAGACCATTCGTGATCATGGGGTCATTCAGAACCGCCTCAATCGCAAAGCTCAACCTGGCCGAGAACAAGATCGCTACCCCACTCCTCTTTTTGACATCAGAGGCCATAATCACTTCCCCAACCTCCCGAGATTGTAGTCTGGGTTTTCCTCCCCTTTTTCAGTGTGTTTCCGGTAGACACAACAGATTGAGGTTGGACCTCTTAAATTCACGTGACACCATAGATCTTTTAGCGGGTGAGTTGAGGCCTCAGGCATTAAGGGAGCCTATACGCATCTCACATTGACCAGACATCTCCTTGTTTTCCTCTTGATCCTTCATTCCCCTCACTCTTGAGGCAAAAACCCCTTCGGGACCCTTTGGACTGGGTCACCACACCATTGCCATATACCAATACCTTTTTGAAGAAAAGACCCTCTCCCCCCCCACCCTCACCCTCAACCCCTCCCTCCATCCCTACCCCCCTTCAGAATCCAAACCTATCCGGGTCCATCCCCTCCGACGAGATTGAATCACCAGAGGATCTCACACACCCTTGGCCTAGGTCTCACACTCTCCCCTTTTTGAGCCCCCAAACTGTTTTTCTACAGCCTGCATACATTCTTTTCGTACAACACCCCCCCCATTTCAAACCTTGAAACACTACGTCATACCCCCACCCGGTTTCTTAACTCAAGAAGGGCCCGCCCGTGGTGACCCAAGCTTTCTGTATTTTCTGGAGCCTGGGACTTTACGTCTATTAGGGCCCTTGACACACCATTATCTGTATTCTGGGCCTTTCTTATAGTCGACCTGTTTTGGACCGTGTCCTTCCAGCAGCTCTTCCGTGACCCTCCCGATGTCCTCCTTGGTCAGAAGTTTATAGTTGTAGCCCTCCACTTCAAAGGATAATGAGAAGGGGAATCCCCACCTATATCTCACCCCCTTCTCAGTGAGCCACTTCGTGCGTGAGGGAAGCACATAGTCGCCTCTTTGCCAGGGGCAGAGCGGATAAATCTTGATAGATCGCCAACTGCGTATTGCCTAGGGCCACAGCTATCGTGCCCCTTCACCGCTCGAGGATTTTGTGTCTGTCCTGATAATTATGGAACCGCGCAAGTACCATGCCGTGGCCCCTCCCTGTTGCTACAGCTCAATGGACTCTTTCCAGTTTAGGCTCATCCATGTTGTCATCACCAAACAGAGTTTTCAACACTTTGTGTATGGTTCTCCACAAGTCCCCCTCTTTTTCTCCATCTTTTTCTGGGATCTCAAATTATTCCGTCTCTCTCGATTTTCGAAATCATCCAACTTCCTCCTCCCTCCTCTCCAATTCCACTATCCTCATGTCCATCTGTGTTTCCAAGGTTACGAGGGATGTCTGGTTATGTTCGACCACCTGTAGTCTCATCAATGTTATCGATTCTCACATTTATTCTGTGAACTTTTCCTCTGATGTCTGTCCTCATTCCTCTTATCTCCTCTAAGAGGGAGGCAATGTCTCTCTTGGTGGACATTGCATCGCTCCCTGCCTCTGACATGTTGGGGCCGGGTGTTGTCTTCCCTTCCGTATGTTTCTGATACTCGAAGAGCTCTAGTTGTGTTCTTAGGTCCATGGGGAGGTCAAGTGCCTTGAGGGATAGGGGAGCTTGTGGCCCAGTGACTGTCACCTTGTGATGTGCAGCTCTTGTTGGTATCAGGGCACTGTTCCCCCCACGTCTGTAGAGAAACACCTCGTGGAGCGCCTTCATTGCTGTCTTTACGCAGGGTCTGGTCGGGGCCCCTGATTGATTGCAGGAAAAGGGATGGGGATTGTGTGGTGGTTCCCCCTCTATATGTCCTTGGTGACCCCAGGCCCGTCGTTGCCAGTTCCTGCATGCACCTCCAGGCCCTGGGCACCCAACAATCGGGTTCTTTTTTAAAATATTTCTTTTTATTAAATATAAACAAGTCACGATAACAAGTCAGCAGTAAGCATGGTCGAAAAAGGTCACATTACCGATAGTGATGCATTGCATTATTGGGTCCCCAGGGAGCAGCCCGTGGGGGGGGGACAGGGGAGACAAGAGGGGGGTCTACGGTCCTCCGTGTTTCCTTGTCTTGCATACCGCTTGGTCTATAGGGTTAAAAGTTCTCAATCCATCTCCTCCAAACTTTCAAGTGCTTCCCCGGACAGCTCCTGGCAGTGTATATCCTCCTTTCTAATGATGCGCATCGGTCCATTTCATTAGCCTTCGGTTTATGCACAGTTTGTCTGGGGATGCCCATGTGGAGGCAATGAGTCTTTCCCCAGTCAAAGGGCCACTGAGATAAAGGTTTTTTCACATTTGTTATAGTCCACTTCCCCACAGATACCAAGTATCACTGTCTTAGGGTCCAGCGGGGCTGGGTGTCCGAAGCAACAAGCTCTCAAACACACTTTTTCCCTTTTTTAATAGTCAGATTGGGATTCTGTGGACTAGGGCCTGGCACACAAGACATATGAGGGGCTCCTGAGTTCTCATTCGCCCTTTATCATACAGCATTGCATAGAATTACACTAGTTAGGTCTACTTCCTGTTAAGAGCTTCATTTCCTGTTCCTGGTGCCCATTCTGCATGGTGCGGTCTAGTCTTTGGGTGTGGCTGTCTATATAAACCACACCCAGTCAGCATCCTGTGTTTCGTGTGACTTTCTGTTTCCACATTCGCCGCAGCTCCGAAGATCCTCTGCTGACCTGGAATCTTCGATCCGACT
The DNA here is from genome assembly GCF_040938575.1 of Ambystoma mexicanum. Classification (NCBI taxonomy): domain Eukaryota; kingdom Metazoa; phylum Chordata; class Amphibia; order Caudata; family Ambystomatidae; genus Ambystoma; species Ambystoma mexicanum. Next base: position 744,790,284 of record NC_090927.1, on the reverse strand, counting down.
TCTTCTTACTCCGCCTTACCTTCGCTTGGTAGTAGCTCAGCTTCTTCTGCCCGCCACGCACGCTACACCTTACCTGCGAGGACTCAATCCCGTGGTGCGCTTCCTTCCAGCTACTCGCCACTGCTTACCTGCCGGAACTCCAGCTCGCAACTGCTTCTTATCCTTCACTGCGTCCCCAGCGCGGGTCCAGTCAGTGTCGCAGCAGCGGTAAGCTTAGCTGGGAATTCCTTGATGCGGCCTTTCTACCCACGCATCTCCGAACTCGTGCCTTCTTCCCCGCTCGAGGTACCTAGCAGCACGGCTCACCCCAAACTCGACCCTGGAAGACTAAAGACAATAAATAGACAATTACCAAAAACTGTCCCACAAACTTACCTGCAACTGCAAGGTCTTCAGTCAGGATTCTTCGATCCACGCCGACAACTGCTACCACAACCCACGATCTGAAAAAGAAAGGAAAACACTTATAAGAGGCCAATCGCATATGAAGACATAACCGGACAAATATTTACTGAACCAGTGACGTAACTGGTTAGAAGACACCTCTTGTTCCACCACACACCCCTGCTTAGCTCAGGATGGAGAGCTCATCAAAACATTAAACAAGGTGAACCCGATTGAACTCACACTCACACCCAGGCACTCTGGGAAGGGGTAGGGTGTGACGCTGCAGATTAGAACACTAAACCCATGATTGTTTCCACAGGCATACCTTTGTGGCACTGAAGAACACTAGAACAGGGAACCCGAACTCAGTCCAGGGGTCCAATCCATCACTCCTGCAGAATTCAGGTGAGTGTGACAGAACACGAAGCCACCTCAAACTATTCTGACTGAGCGATGGAAACCTCGGAAGTAGATCAGTTATCCCAAGTCCTGTGGGAGTTACGGGCAGAGGTGCATGCAGCCCGGTCTGAAACCAATGCACTCAGACGGGAGTTAATTGTGAACAGAGGCAGAACTGAGGAGTTAGCACGGCAAGTGTTGCAAGCTCAGGCTGGCCAAGCCCCTTTGCCAGGAGGAACATCCACAACTCCGGCTTCACAAGCTTCGACCCCTGTCCAAGTAGTTATTCCTGCCAGCATACCGTTAGCACCTCCTGAGAGGTTCACTGGGGACCCAAAGAAGTTTGGGGTATTTATGAATCAATGTCGTCTGCACTTTTTGTGTAGGCCAGGAGTATTCCCAACTGATCAATCTAAGGTAGCATTTGTATTGTCTTATCTGGGGGGGTCATGCTGCAGACTGGTCAGTTCCCTTAGTGAACTGGGATGATCCCCTATTAAGAAACTTCCCGGGGTTTCAGCAGGAACTTGAAAAGCTTTTTGCTCACCACACCAAGGGACAGGCCCTCGATAACAAATTGCTTTCCCTTCGCCAAGGCAGTCAGGATCTACTGGCGTATGTGGCAACTTTTAATCACTTAGTGGCGGAAACCAATTGGCCAGAGGAAAAGCGCACTACCCTGTTCCACAGAGGCCTGCGGGGGGAGTTAAAAGACGTTCTCGCACAGGTGGTTAACCCCGAGGGGTGTGCAGAATACATAGATTTAGCCATACAACTAGATCATCGGTTACAAGACCGGAAGGCAGACCGCTCCTGCTCTGAAAACAGACCGTTTTATGTGCGCGCTAAGGACTCGCCGGTGAAACAACCGGCAGACACTCACCCCGAACCCATGCATTTAGGGGTCCTCAGAGGCCCTCGCTCCAAAGCGGAAAGAGACCGTCAGCGGTCGGAACAACTATGTTTATATTGTGGCCAGCCCGGTAATTTTCTCCGGAACTGTCCAGCTAAGCCTCCACGTAAGATGGTAGGAGCCATGGACAATAGTGAGGAGAAAGGCGAATCTGGAAACTCCAACGCCCGGCAGGCCTAGAGGCCAGTCTGTCGAGCATGGTCAAGAGCTCTCTGGTCTCACATTTTGCTATACCTGTGACCTTGATTGATCAACAACGCCCTTTTGGAAATGCACACCCTGGAGGCATATATCGATAGCGGGGCTATCGGTAACTATATGGATCAAGAATTGGCTGGTAAAATCGGACTGCCCATCTGCCCAAAGACCACTCGAGAGAATGTCACGGCAGTAGACGGAACACAAATGCTGTCAGGTCCTGTAACGCAATGCACAGCGCAGCTAGTACTGGTATGTCAAAATGGACACAGAGAAAGGTTGTCGTTTGACCTGATCACAGCACCGCAGTTCCAGTTAATCCTTGGAATACAGTGGTTAGAGAAGCACAATCCCAGTATTGATTGGCAAAGGAGAACTATCACTTTTTCTGACGAATGTGACAAGGGGCATATGGAGGAAGAACATATAGCCGAACACCAGTTACCAGTCAGTCAAAAGTTAGTTTTAACCCTGGGAATAGTGGGAAGCCTCCCTTCTGAAAATCTGGAATTCCAAGACGTTTTTGCTAAAGAGCAAGCCAACTCCCTGCCGCCCCATCGTTCATACGATTGTCAAATTGACTTAATACCAGAAGCTCAAGTACCAATCAGCCGCATATACGCTCTAACAGAAAAGGACAACGATCACTTGAAGACTTACCTAGACCAATATCTGGCAAATGGCTTTATCCGACTCTCAAAATCTCCTGCGGCCTCCGCCCTCTTCTTTGTCCCAAAAAAGGAGGGAGATCTAAGGACATGCATAGACTACCGGGTGCTGAACCAAGTAACAGTCAAGAACAGGTACCCACTGCCTTTGATCCCAGTGTTGCTGGACCAAGTCAAACAGGCACAGGTGTTCACTAAACTAGACCTCCGTGGAGCGTACCACTTGGTGCGCGTAAAGAAGGGAGACGAATGGAAACGCACCAGGTACGGGCTCTACGAATACCAAGTAATACCCTTTGGGTTGTGCAAGGCCCCAGCGGCCTTTCAATACTTTATGAATGACGTACTACGTGAACTGCTAGACGTCCGTGCAGTCGTATACATAGACAACATACTCATTTACTCTACGAATCTGCAAAAACATATAACACACATACGAGCAGTACTCCAGAAGTTGAGAGACAATCACCTATATGCCAAACTCGAGAAGTGTTCATTCCATGTTACCGAAGTGGAATTCCTAGGCTTTGTACATTCTCCCCAAGGCATACGAATGGACAATAGGAAAGTGGAGGCAATTCTCACTTGGCCTGCGCCTACGTCTCTGAAAGGGGTTCAGAGTTTCCTCGGTTTCGCGAACTTCTACAGGCGATTCATACCGGGGTTCTCGTAATTAGTCTATCCTATTACCTCCCTGTTACGAAAACATTGAAAATTCGAGTGGACACCAGCAGCCAAGGAAGCCTTTTGTGCTCTTAAAGAAAAATTCACATCTGCTCTGGTTCAACACCCTCAACCTGAGCTTCCCTACACAGTAGAAACAGATGCCTCAAGTGTGGCCATGGGGGCGGTCCTTTCCCAACGGAACCCAGAAACTGGTCGCCTTCATCCGGTAGTCTTCTGGACAAACAAGTTCTCCCCGGCAGAATTAAACTACGCAGTTACCGACAAAGAACTTTTAGCCATCAAGGAGGCCTTTGTCATGATCTCTGCTTCCAAAAGATCAGGACTTGCCCGACTCCCTTGGAAGCAGACCCATAACCCCGGTTCCGAGTGCCAGCCAGTCCCAATTGGGACCTTTTGGACCCTGTCCTGGCGCCAGTGGCACCAGGCTCATAAAGATGCCCAGTCCCAGCGCTGGAAGCGCCGGGCTCATAATGCTTGGGTGGACTTACCTGCAGCAGACCATGCTGCTTACTTACCTGCCAGTTGAACCCCGGATCCTCTTCTGCTTGGGACTACTTTTCCTGTTGGATGGGGCAGGAGCCAATCCCTAGGTTCAGAACACTGGAACTCTTCTGGAAAGCAGGAACTCTTTTCTTACCTAGGCGTGGCTGTGGAAGGAGACACCTAAGCAATACAGGAGGCTATTTAAACCACACCCGATGGATGAATCTTGCTTTGTGTTATTATGCATTCTCTGCAGCAGAACGCTCATCGTGTCTTCTGCTTCTGATCCTGGGCCTAAGGAAACAAAGGCTTACCATCCTGGAATCCAGTCTTCAGCAGCACCTGTAAAGACAAAGAAAGAACAGGTTAGCACTACGGTCTTCAGTGGCAGCGCATCTCTTACCTGGTCCATCGGCTGTCACCAACGCCTCGCGCTGCATTCCGGCATCTGAAAGACAAAGGCTTACCTACTCTTCGCATGTTCCGGAGGTCTTCGCACTGCATTCCGGCATCTGAAAGACAAAAACTTACTAGCTCTTTGCACGCTCCGGAGGCCTTCGGCGCTGCATCCCGCATCTGAAAGACAAAAGAAGGTGCGTTTAAAGACATTGGGCAACTTTATTACTCACGTGCCATTACTCCTTCCCACGCCGAATCCAGTGGGTATTCCAGCACCCTTCAGCTTCTCTAAAGCTCCAAACTTGTACCTGCAAGATAAAAGGGACAGTTAGTGCGCATCGTGAAGCAGGCTACAAGCGCTTACCTACGTGCTTCCAGGCGCTTCTATTCCTCACGCGGGTTTGATCCTCAAATCTCATCAGCCCGCCATCCGCCATCGCCGGAACTCTGCAAAACAAGAGATATCATTACAAAAGACTTTTAAGACATTTGAAGCGCCCAGAACTTACCGTTCGTGCAGTTAACGACGGACAACAGTCCTCTGAGGTCAAGAGGCCTGCACCCTTATCCAGTGAAGGAACTGGTTACGGCACCCTGCCCCGAGGCACATGGAGAGCTCGGCGTTCACTTACCTAAGACATCTTACTCTTCGAGTCAGACATACAGTGCACAGAGGTCCAGCCCAAAGAGCCAACCGTGTGTTACACATCACCTTTGAAGATACGGCATTCACCCAGTCAAGACCGGCGCCTCTGCGGGAATCAGGTGAGCGTTACAGAACACAAAGCCTACCGCAAAACTCCCACCCAGGCGCTATGGAAACCTCGGATACCGACCAACTAGCCCAGTTACTTGGGGAACTAAGAGCAGAAGTGCATGCAGCCCGTCAGGAAACGAATGCTCTAAGAAGGGAACTGATTATTTCCAAGGAGCGAACAGACGATCTCGCTAGACAATTGCTACAGTCACAAGACGGACAAACTCTGTTACCCGCATCAGGGGCAAATCTTCCTTCAACATCCTCTACGAACCCAGTGCAGATCAACCTACCTGGGAATGTACCTCTGGCTCCGCCCGAACGATTTTCTGGTGACCCAAAGAGGTTTGCAGTATTCATTAATCAGTGCCGGTTGCACTTCTTATGCCGGCCAGCAGCCTTTCCAACTGATCAAGCTAAGGTAGCTTTCGTGCTTTCGTACCTTAGTGGCAATGCGGCAGACTGGTCGATCCCTCTAGTTAATCAAGATGATCCGGTTCTCCATGATTTTCAAGCTTTTCAGCTCAGTATGGAAAAACTGTTTGCAAGACATTCACAGGGGCAGGCCTTGGACAATGAGCTCCTTTCATTGCGACAGGGTAATCAAGACCCTTTGGCTTATATTGCGTCTTTCAACAGACTGATAGTGGAAACTCGATGGCCTGAGGACAAAAGGATTACGCTGTTTTATAGAGGTCTACGTGGAGAGCTCAAAGATGTGTTAGCCCAAGTAGTGAATCCCCCGCAAGACTGTTTGGACTATATTGACTTAGTCGTTCAAATTGACCACAGACTGCAGAACAGGAAGGCCGATCGTTCCAAGTTTGATGCTCGAGTATTTTCCAAACCACCAACTCCTACCAAAGGAGTAGACTCCGGGGAACCCATGCAAATAGGGGGCCTGAAAGGACCACTAACACAAAAGGAGCGGGAAAGGAGAAAACAGCTGCAATTATGCCTCTATTGCGGAAACTCGGGGCACTTTCTTCGAGACTGTCCGGTGAAACCAGCCAAGAAGGCAGTAGGAGCTGCAGTTACCAGGGTCACAAACTCTGAGCAGGGAAACGACCTCGCCCGACAAGAATAGAGGTCCTCTTGCCGAGCGTTAAAACCAGTTCCGTGACCTTGCATTTCGTGATACCTATGGTCCTCATTAGCCCTGACCATCCGGATCGATTACATGCGATTTGAAGCTTACGTCGACAGCGCTGCCATTGGCAATTATGTGGATCATGAAATGGTTTTGAGGATGAATCTGACTCTTTGTCCAAAGGCTGTAAAGGACGTCATTACTACGGTGGATGGTACGGAGATAGCCTCCGGACCAGTAACGCATACCACCCAAGAAGTGACGCTAGTAAGTCAAGATGGGACACCATGAGAAGATCGTGTTCGATGTGATCAAGGCCCCTCAGTTCCAGATTATTCTAGGAATTCCTTGGTTAGAGAAGCACAATCCTCAGATCGATTGGCAAGCAAGAACGGTTCAGTTTCCAGAATGTGTCTCTACTTGTCACCCTCGACCTGGTGTTGCACTGGCAGCAATTTCCTCGGAGGCTCCCCAGTTACCTCCTGAATACCTAGAATTCCAAGATGTTTTCCGGAAGGATCAGGCTAACTCTCTACCTCCTCATAGGTTTTATGACTGCCAGATAGACCTGATACTTGGATCTACTCCTCCTTGTAGTAGAATTTATGCCCTCACCGAGCCTGAGAATCTTCACCTCCGACAATACCTGGATCAATACCTAGCGAATGGGTTTATTCGTCCTTCCAAGTCCCCTGCTTCCTCAGCTTTGTTCTTCGTTCCAAAAAAAAGAAGGGGACCTTAGAACTTGTATAGATTATCGCGCCCTGAACCAGATCACCGTTAAGAATAGATATCCGTTACCTTTGATCCCTGAACTCCTGGACCAAGTCAGAAAAGCATGCATGTATACAAAGCTGGATCTTAGAGGAGCCTACCACTTGGTACGAGTAAAAGAGGGCGATGAATGGAAGACGGCCTTCCGCACCAAGTATGGGCTATTTGAATATCAGGTCATGGCCTTCGGACTTTGCAATGCCCCGGCCGCCTTTCAATATTTTATGAACGATGTCCTCAGAGAGCTCATAGATGTGTGTGTTGTTGTTTACATTGACGACATCCTCGTTTATTTTTCATCGGAAACTGAACATCGGAAACACGTGAAAATGGTCCTCGAGAGATTGCGTCAACAGAAACTTTTCGCTAAGTTGGAAAAATGTGTTTTCAACGTGACTGAAGTTGAATTCTTGGGATTCATATTATCACCTAGCAGAGTGCGTATGGATTCAAAGAAGGTCGATGCAATTCTCAAATGGCCATCGCCATCCTCCGTAAAAGGTGTTCAAAGCATGTTAGGCTTCGCTAACTTTTACCGCAGGTTTATCCCCGAATTCTCTCGAATAGTCCAGCCCATCACCGCCTTGTTAAAGAAAAACAAACGTTTTGAATGGTCTACCGAGGCGGAACAAGCTTTCCAGAATTTGAAGACTAGATTTATCTCTGCACTGATCTTAAAACATCCTCGCCCAGAACTCCCCTACATCCTTGAAACAGATGCTTCGAGCCTTGCCATGGGGGCAGTTCTATCACAAAAGGACCCAGTAACCAATCAGTTGCATCCCGTGGCATTTTGGTCCCGCAAATTCTCGCCTCCTGAAATCAATTACACTATTACTGATAAGGAACTTCTAGCTATCAAGTCCGCCTTTAAGGCTTGGCGGCATTATCTTCTGGGGGCCCGACACACCGTAAATGTGATTACAGATCACCGAAACCTGCAATATTTGAAACCCGCAAAAGCTCAATCCTCTAGGCAACTCCGTTGGGCACTATTCTTTGCCGAGTTTGACTTCATAATTACCTATCGACCTGGTACAAAAAACGGTAAAGCTGATGCCCTTTCTCGGATGGGAGTGGAAGAACATTTGATCAATCCTAAACCTGTACCTATCATTCCCGAACAAAGAATTCTAGGTGTAATCGCCACACAATCCATAGAGGAAGTTAAGGATAAAGCCAGGCTACTGGTAACTCCAGCAGACATACAGAATTGGCATCTGCAGGGAAAGGACTTTACGGTGAAGGACAACCTATTATATTTCCAAGAACGGTTATACCTGCCCAGCACAGATTTACAGAAAAAGGTAATCTCTTGTTATCACGATTCTTTAATGGAAGGACATCCTGGTATGACCAAGACCTCGGAAAAGATCAAGCGCTACTTCTGGTGGCCGTCTTGGAAAAAAGATATCAGAGACTTTATAATGTCCTGTGGAGTATGCGCCCAAAACAAGAGTCAAAAGGAAAAACCAGCCGGCCTCTTACGCCCTATTGACATCCCGCCTCGCCCTTGGCATACGCTTTCTATGGACTTCATCACCGATCTACCTCCATGCTCCGGATACAATACGATCCTAGTAATCGTGGACCTATTCTCCAAGATGGCGCATTTCATTCCACTCAAAGGCTTACCAACAGCAGCAACTCTGGCCCGAGAATTTCTCGAAAACATCGTCCGACTGCACGGTTTTCCTTCAGTTCTAATTTCGGATCGAGGTAGTCAATTTATTTCTCATTTTTGGCGAAGTTGCTGTCGGTCGGCTCAAATTGATGTGAGACTTTCGACCAGCCACCACCCTCAAACCGACGGACAAACCGAGAGGACCAATCAAACTCTGGAACAGTATTTGCGCTGCATGCTACAACAAACTGAAAAAACTTGGAAAGATATTCTTTGGATAGCCGAATATGCCTACAATAACTCTGTCCACTCGGGAACTGGGAAGACCCCGTTTTTTCTTTTATACGGTAGTCACCCTCGAACCTCGGAGTTGGATCCACTCCAAGATCTTGGAACACCAGCAGTAGACCACCTGCATTCTACAATCACCCAAGCCTTTAAGGAAGCCGTTTCTCACCTTCAAAGGGCTAAAGAACAATACAAGAAAGGAGCAGACCAACATCGGAAGGAAGCCCCCCAATATCAAGTAGGAGATCAAGTCTGGTTATCCACCAAATATCTACCTCTAAAAGGACCACGCACATTCAACCCAAGATACCTTGGTCCCTATTCCATCACTACCATATTAAATCCAGTAGCGGTCAAGTTGGACTTGCCCCCTCACATGAAGATACATCCGGTCTTCCACGTCTCTCTATTAAAACCCGTGCAACCTCAAACCTGACTAACTACATCTCCAAAACCTATTCTAGTTGATGGAGAACTCGAGTTTGAAGTCAAAAGCATCCTGGATTCCAAGATCTCCAAATCTAAACTATTTTACCTGATTGACTGGAAAGGCTACGGTCCCCAAGAAAGATCCTGGGAACCTGCAGAATATGTCCACGCCCCTCGTCTAATCAAAAGATTTCATCGAACATTTCCTAACGAGCCCAAACCCCCGGAGAAGCCCGGTTTGGGAGGGGCCTTGAGGGGGGGTGCTGTCATGATCTCTGCTTCCAAAAGATCAGGACTTGCCCGACTCCCTTGGAAGCAGACCCATAACCCCGGTTCCGAGTGCCAGCCAGTCCCAATTGGGACCTTTTGGACCCTGTCCTGGCGCCAGTGGCACCAGGCTCATAAAGATGCCCAGTCCCAGCGCTGGAAGCGCCGGGCTCATAATGCTTGGGTGGACTTACCTGCAGCAGACCATGCTGCTTACTTACCTGCCAGTTGAACCCCGGATCCTCTTCTGTTTGGGACTACTTTTCCTGTTGGGTGGGGCAGGAGCCACTCCCTAGGTTCAGAACACTGGAACTCTTCTGGAAAGCAGGAACTCTTTTCTTACCTAGGCGTGGCTGTGGAAGGAGACACCTAAGCACTACAGGAGGCTATTTAAACCACACCCGATGGATGAATCTTGCTTTGTGTTATTCTGCATTCTCTGCAGCAGAACGCTCATCGTGTCTTCTGCTTCTGATCCTGGGCCTAAGGAAACAAAGGCTTACCATCCTGGAATCCAGTCTTCAGCAGCACCTGTAAAGACAGAGAAAGAACAGGTTAGCACTACGGTCTTCAGTGGCAGCGCATCTCTTACCTGGTCCATCGGCTGTCACCAACGCCTCGCGCTGCATTCCGGCATCTGAAAGACAAAGGCTTACCTACTCTTCGCATGTTCCGGAGGTCTTCGCACTGCATTCCGGCATCTGAAAGACAAAAGCTTACCAGCTCTTCGCACGCTCCGGAGGCCTTCGGCGCTGCATCCCGCATCTGAAAGACAAAAGAAGGTGCGTTTAAAGACATTGGGCAACTTTATTACTCACGTGCCATTACTCCTTCCCACGCCGAATCCAGTGGGTATTCCAGTACCCTTCAGCTTCTCTAAAGCTCCAAACTTGTACCTGCAAGATAAAAGGGACAGTTAGTGCGCATCGTGAAGCAGGCTACAAGCGCTTACCTACGTGCTTCCAGGCGCTTCTATTCCTCACGCGGGTTCGATCCTCAAATCTCATCAGCCCGCCATCCGCCATCGCCGGAACTCTGCAAAACAAGAGATATCATTACAAAAGACTTTTAAGACATTTGAAGCGCCCAGAACTTACTGTTCGTGCAGTTAACGACGGACAGCAGTCCTCTGAGGTCAAGAGGCCTGCGTCCTTATCCAGTGAAGGAACTGGTTACGGCACCCTGCCCCGAGGCAGATGGAGAGCTCGGCGTTCACTTACCTAAGACATCTTACTCTTCGAGTCAGACATACAGTGCACAGAGGTCCAGCCCAAAGAGCCAACCGTTTGTTACACATCACCTTTGAAGATACGGCATTCACCCAGTCAAGACCGGCGCCTCTGCGGGAATCAGGTGAGCGTTACAGCCTTAAAGGAGTGGAGACACTACTTACTGAGAGCCAAACACACAGTGACAATCATAACGGACCATCGAAACTTACAATACCTGCGATCTGCCAAGGCTCAATCATCTCGTCAACTGCGCTGGGCCCTGTTTCTGGCTGAATACGACTTCGTAATCACATACAGACCTGGAGTCAAGAATGGTAAAGCAGACGCTCTATCGCGCATTGGTAAAGGTGAGGAAGCATATACTACACAAGACCCAGTAGACATGCGGTTCTGCCAACACAGCTTGGGAAGAGCTAAAAGAGAAGATTAAAGACAGCACGTCAACTGCAGAATTGCAGGCATGGGCTAGGAAGGGAGCCCAATTAACCATCAGGAATGGGCTAACGTATTACCGAGAGCGCCTCTACCTCCCTACGCAGGCTTTACGAGAACAAGTGATTACTAGCTACCACGACACCCCTTTAGAAGGCCATCCTGGAATATTCAAGACTTTGGAAAAGGTTAAAAAAATCATACTGTGGCCAAGTTGGAGAAGGGATGTTACGTTTTTTGTTAATTCATGTGGCACTTGTGCTCAAAACAAGGCAGCTAAGAACAGACCAGCGGGCCTACTACAACCATTAGCAATACCACCTGCACCCTGGCATACAATTTCTATGGATTTTGTCACAGACTTACCTTCCAGTGCCGGATATAACACCTTTCTTGTAGTCGTAGATCTATTCTCTAAAATGGACCATTTTGTAGCTCTGAAAGGGATTTCCTCAGCTCCACAATTGGCACAAGTATTTTTAGATCAGATAGTGAAACTACACGGCTTCCCTTCAGCAATAGTATCCGACAGGGGTAGTCAATTTGTGTCACGATTCTGGAAGAATTGTTGTGATTTGGCAGGGGTTAAGTTTCATCTTTCCACAAGCTATCACCCACAAACGGATGGTCAAACGGAGCGCACCAATCAAACCCTCGAACAATACCTCCGTTGTCTCTTACATCAGACGGACAAAGACTGGGTGGACGTCTTGTGGATGTCTGAATATGCCTATAATAATTCTGTGCACTCCTGTACTCGGTTAAGTCCATTTTAAATACTCCACGGTTGGGATCCACAAACTTCTATATACGACCCGCCTGAGATCATTGAAATGCTGGTGGTCAAAACCTTACATGAACGTATAAGGCAAGCCAGTCAAGAAGCCTTACACCATTTGGAAACGGCTAAAGAAACTCAAAAAACCTATGCCGATCGTCAACGAAGGCCAGCACCTAATTATTGAGTGGGTGATTCAGTGTGGTTGGCATCCAAGTACATCCCATTAAAGGGATCTAGGAAACTCCAGACCTTTCACTGTGGAAGCCATAGTGTCGCCGGTGGCTCTGAAATGAACCTTGCCATCTCAAATACGCATTCACCCGGTCTTCCATGTGTCCTTATTGAAGCCAGTCTACCCAGAGACTCGTCTGCAAGCACCTCTTGCCCCAGTGATAATCAAAGAAGAACCCGAGTACGAAGTCGAAGAAGAACCTGAGTACGAAGTCAAGAAAATATTAGACTCCAAGGTGGTTAGAAACAAACTATACTACTTGGTAGATTGGAAAGGGTATGGTCCACAGGATAGGTCCTGGGAACCCAGTGAAAACATCCACGCACCTCGTTTACAAAAGCAATTTCATCGAAACAATCCCTCTAAGCCAAGAATCCTATACGCACCCTTGGGAGGAGCCTTGAGGGGGAAGACTGTCAGAAGCAACAAGCTCTCAAACACACTTTTGCCCTTTTTTAATAGTCAGATTGGGATTCTGTGGACTAGGGCCTGGCACACAAGACACCTGAGGGGCTCCTGAGTTCTCATCCGCCCTTTATCATACAGCATTGCATAGAATTACACTAGTTAGGTCCACTTCCTGTTAAGAGCTTCATTTCCTGTTCCTGGTGCCCATTCTGCATGGTGCGGTCTAGTCTTTGGGTGTGGCTGTCTATATAAGCCACACCCAGTCAGCATCCTGTGCTTCGTGTGGCTTTCTGTTTCCACACTCACCGCAGCTCCGAAGATCCTCTGCTGACTTGTAATCTTCAAACCCCCTTCTTCTTACTCCGCCTTACCTTCGCTTGGTAGTAGCTCAGCTTCTTCTGCCCGCTGCGCGCGCTACACCTTACCTGCGAGGACTCCAATCCGTGGCGCGCTTCCTTCCAGCTACTCGCCACTGCTTACCTGCAGTCACAATCGCTTCTTATCCTTCACTGCGTCCCCAGCGCGGGTCCAGCCAGCGTCGCAGCAGCGTTAAGCTTACCTGGGAATTCCTTCATGCGGTCTTTCAATGCCATATAGCACTCAGAGGGAATCGTCCCCGAGCTTCCGATCTCTCCTCCTCCATGTGGAAGCCCTGGGTACCCATGGAGCCAGTCATTAACCACTCCCAGTTGAGCAGCCCAATAGTAGGCCGGAGGCATGGCAGGCTAATACCTCCCTCCCAAACAGAGCACTGTAGGGTTTTTAGCGCTATGCTGGGTTGTTTCCCTCCCCAGATGAGCCCCCAGAGGGCTGTCTCTATGACCGCAAAAGTTGTGTGAGGGATGTGGGGGGGGGCGTTCTGGAGAACATACAGGAAACGTGGGAGAGAGCATTTTAAAAAGAGCCACCCGACCCATCAATGTCAGTGGAAGTGATTGCCAGTGGGTGACATCTGCGACAAATCTATCGATTACCGTGCTGCAGAACAATCAGAATCTTGATAGGGCGGGCACACGCCGCAGGAAGGAGTCCCGGGGGGGCCTTACCCTGGGCAGGTCTAATCTGCCGTACTCGAGCTCCTCTGGGTGTGCTGATGGAGTGGCTGTATTCCTGCTTGGTTTACTGCCCTCGCTGCGTCCTCTACTTCCCCGCCCGTGTTGGTGCCTTTCTCGGGTGGTGAAGGTCGTGCTATGGGCCCTCTTGGAGGTGGCCACACCCCCAAGGGGCAAAACTGGGGGCCCTCACCTCCACCTGACACCCACACCCCTGAGCAGGTTGGGATCCATCCGCACTCCACAGTTTTTCCTTGCTTTGGTGATATCCCTGAGCTTGTGTGGGATCACTCCAGTCCTGCTGTCCTTCTCCCTCGTCCCCCCTGGTGGGTTTGTGTGTATCCTCTGTGATGTACACTCAGGGCTACGCTTTAGCGGTAGTGTTGCCCCCTGGACCTCACCGCTTATCACAACAGCCTTCGGGCCACCCTCAGTGTCTGTCCTCGGGGCTGCTTCCTCCTGGGTTGTTCCTGTAAACCTGCTCCAAGCAGGGGCACGCTCTACCCTTCTGGTTATCCCTTCCCTCCTATGTTTTAGGCCGTAATGATGCCGGCGGGGGTTCTTGTCAACAGCAGATGTAACATTTTAAGAGAGGCAGGGGAACAGCCCTCTCCCAACCTATCCAGAGGCTGTCTCCCTCTCTCAGGGAGACCCTGGTTCCCAGCGGGACAAGCCTTCTCCCCTCCTGCGCAGATGGGCCGTGGGGGAGGCTCCGCGGGAATGATGTTGCCCAAGCTCTCTTCACCTCTTCTTCCCCTCCCCGGCCCATGCACCCCAAGGGCAATGGGCAGCCGTTCCGTGTGGTACGGAGCACGCTCCAACCACCTTGCCCTGAATCGGTGAGGAGTGCCCCTCCCCCTGGTGGTCCGGTGCACCACACTGCTCCGGCCACCCAGGTGACAGTCGGGGCGTGGGGGGAGGCAGGACCTCCTCACCTCTTTTGCAGCCTCTTATGGGGTGGGGCGGTCCTTGCCCTTCATAAAACACTGTGGGGGGGGGGTCGGGTGGCTGCCCCACTGATTATGGGGTGGGAAGGTAGATTGCGTCCCTGCTTCTTCCACCGGAGGCAAACCTTCTCCTGGTCCGCTCTGCAGTCCCGCTCCTGTCGGGTCTCTCCTGCTGCACACATCTAACCGTGCCACTGCAAGACCACATAGCGTTTTGTAGTTGTGGACGCCGGTCCCACTATATGATTTTTCTCCAGAACGGTGTTGCGGTTTTGCCTGCGGTTTTAACCACTGGCGCCCCTGCCAATTATCTACCCAGGGGGCACGGTTTACTGAGTGGGGGTGCTGCTAAGTGGGGGCTAATTTCACTTTCTTCGGGCCTCAAGCGGAAGGGCTACGCAGTTGCTTTCTTCATCAGCGCGCCCCCTGGTGGCCTCTATTAAAATTATTTAAATTTAATATAGAGTTTATATAAAAATATGGCTGAGAGATAGAGCGTGTGTGTGCTGTTGTCTGGTTGAGGTGGAAGTGACTTTTGAGGAGAAAAACTGTGATGGTGACGTGTTGATGCTGCAGGAGAGGTTTGGCTTTGTTAATATAGTACTGACATTATGATTTTATATAAGTTTAATAGAGATCGAATATAAAGCTAGGCAGATTGGGTGATGTCATAATTTTATAACAGATTTTATACAAAGTTGGAGTTCATTTGATAAGAACTTTAATTATTTTATATACACGTTATATATATTTTATATTATTTTTATATAAAGCTGACATGTTTTTCAAGAATGTTTGATATAAATCTGATTGAAAGGCCCGGCTTAAGGCTAGAATAATGGCGCCGACGGGTTTTACAACCCGGATATATAGTTTTGCGGTGAGCTGCAAAACACAGCGCGTGCTGGTAAACACAGCGCTTCTTGAGCTTTATAAGGGCTATTCGGGAAACAGCTATTATGAACAGCTACAGTTATGATGAGGGGAGAACACCCCCAGGAAGCCCTGTGGATTTTACGGTGTATGATGGGATAGAAGATGCTCAGGATTTAATGGATGACTATGAACCCAAAGAGTTTTGGGACACTGACGATGCGGTTGTGGAGCAGCCATTTGCGGCCGATGCAAGCTCTGAAGACAAGGACTGCAAAGCTATGGTTTTGGAAGCAGCGATGATGACCGAGCCTTGATGAAAAACAGGGGCATGTGTGCAGGAGTGCGGAGAATCAGCCTGCAGCAGAGACTATCAAAATTTTCTGTTCAAACCAACTAGAAAACCCTGGGTATTTTGAAAGTAACCTGTGTAAGGCCTGTCTTTTGCTGATTGAGACTGATAGCCGTAAAGACAATGGTATTAATCCTTGTGCTAGTTGTTCAAAACCAATTGAAAGCCTGGGGGTTGAACTGTGTGTTTAAGGAATGTATTATGCTAATGGAGACCGATATGACAGCTCCTCTTCCCACCGAAATTCGTGTCCCACAGTGGATTACGGCCATCGTAACTGGGGCGTGTTTTAAACAACATTTTTACAGATGGTACTACAGACATAAAACTAATGATCCCCAGCAGGATGCCCACAAATGTTTAGAAATATCTTAAACAGATAATTCACTACATAAAATATGTTTCAGGTTGAGCCCTAAACGTATTGTTGAGATGATGTTTCTGACACAGCCACTGACACATCTAAGGATTGGTGCAGGACTTGAACGATGAGTAGCTAAAACATTAAGGGCTACAGAAGTGGCAATGAACCCTCTTTTTAAAATGAAGCATTTAAAAAACTGTTCCCAAATGGGCGGGCATTAAAGTATATATAAATGAGCACCGAAAGGAGTGTAAGATGCGCCAGCATGCAATGTGTTTGTACAGTATTCATATGTATTACGAAATCTACAACAGGAGCGATTGTTTTAGTGTGAATCTATTTTTAATAAAAATGATTGTTTTACATGCGAATAAAAATCAGTTGTTTTAAACCTGACTGTGTCTTCATGTTGAATGGGTACTGGGGGCAAACATGCCCTGCATAAAACTGGGAGAAATATATTATGATATAAAGGTGTCAAGAGTTTGTAGCAACCTGTGAAAATAGAGAAGTCAGCATTTGAAAACAACAGAATTCTATAGTGTGATTAAAAACAGAGTGAATTAGGGTTGAAGAACCGGTATCAGCCAGGTGCTGGTTTATTGAAGTAATGACTCCATACATATTTCACAAACAATTGGAGCAGTCCTGTCATTTTATATTTGT
The DNA here is from genome assembly GCF_040938575.1 of Ambystoma mexicanum. Taxonomy (NCBI): domain Eukaryota; kingdom Metazoa; phylum Chordata; class Amphibia; order Caudata; family Ambystomatidae; genus Ambystoma; species Ambystoma mexicanum. The sequence goes on along the minus strand of NC_090927.1, from coordinate 744,773,582 downwards.
TGGTGATTTATTAATACACTCAGCTGTGTTTCGACCCAACATGGGTCTTTTTCAAGGCTGCATTGTCAGAACACGGTGTGATGCATATGCAGTTTAGGTTTAGAAAAATAATCACACGAGTGGAGGTGACCAGTGCAGTGTTGTGCACAGTGAATTTAAATAGTTTACATGAGAATAAGAAATTGTTGCATCATTCGCAGAGATTTCAATAGGCAAATGTACAGGCATGGTGTACAAGGTTGTGTGTATACACAGTGGTATGAACCAGGTGTACATTGGTTGTTGCGAGTGACATGAATAAATTGATTGTGAGTTGTTAGGTAGGTGTATAGCATGGATGATTACATATGCATTGCAATGAATACATGTTTTAAAATTGTATCGTAGCACCAAGGAAGGAAAAGAGGGAGGGAAGGAAAAAGAAAGTATGGTTTGATTAATAATTGAGGGATTGATGCCAGGCCATATTTATACGGGTAGGGAGCCGTGAAACGTGTGTCTTACTGTGTGTGGTGATCACAAAGCATATATTATATTTGATGAGCTCTGTCAATAGGCTCTTGTTGTAAAAACCTGTAAAAGGAAATTGAGGGTGGTGTAAGTACCAGCGCTGCCCATTAGGCAATTGTATCTCACGGCATTAATTGAATGGGTGAGAGATACAAGCATAGTGGGAAAACTTATGTTATAGCTGTGCATGGTCTGGGGGCATGGTGTGCAATCATTAATTATAGCCATAGTATTGCAGTTAAAGGGTGAGGCGGCAGGGAGCCTAACATTGCAAGGTGTAATTGCAGGGCTGTGGCATGGAGAAGGAGAACCCAGGTCGGGGGTGAGGGCCATGGAGGAAGGAGATGTTTATGCCCATGGAGCCACTAGTGAGAACAAAGCTGTGCCGCCCCAGTCGTTTAGATATGGTGCAGTGGGAAGTGTTCCTAAAATTATGCCATGTCATGGCGCATACGTTAAAATAACCCACAGCTTCTCCTGAATTGTGCCATAGAAGTAACCATCAATGAGAATGAAGGGAATTTAACTTAACCTGCAGCCCCTCTTGAACTGTGGCAGAGAAGTAAACATAAATGAGAAGGAAGGGCCCACACCACTGATCTATGAATCCGTGATCTAATGGTGGCCAGTGAACTTCTTAAGCAGTGGATAGAAATATTCTCGTGAAAATAAGTGAAAGCGCGGGAGTGCAGCGCGCCAGTCAGAAAGGATTCTTAAGGATTTGTTATGGGATGTTTGCAGAATCAAATAGCATTTTGACTTTGTTTAAAAGAAAAAAAACGTTTGGTGTTAAGTTCACTGTTTATTTCTATGGTTTTGCTTCAATGGGTACATTTTCACTTATCACTGCATTGTCTACCTCGTTTTAATATACCATTGCACTGTGTACACTGTGTGGAAAGATTAAAGAATGGGGGTTGAAAGGCCTGGCCAGAATAAATGGCCTTACGTTTGGCACACCTGATTTGTAAGAAGAAAGCTTTAAATAATGAGGCTTGAATAATGATACTTTTGGCAGGAGGCTCTAAACATCTGTTGTGTCACTTCTACATATTTTCTTAATAGCACTCATGAAAACATTCATCTTTAGGGTAGAGATGTTTTTACATCTAATGCGGGTGTCGCTCTTAAAGCTTATTTTCAATACACTTTATTATATCTTTACCTAGACATGTATTTAGCAACATACAAATAACATACAAAAAAGTGGAACATTTCTATTTAGGGGTCAATTTACTATAAATGCTATATGTTTTGTAACTAAATAACAACATAAATTGAACACCGGCTATACATTTGCATTCGCTAACAAACCATGTACATATATTTACGTGTGATCGCCCCGGGTGAGGCTGAATCACACTGGGTGGTTAGCCTTTCAATCTTCTAGAAGTTGATAAAACAAACATTACTTTATCTACACAGTTCTATTTGCCGTTTAAGCACTATGTAAACACAAATGAAATGCACAGCCTCCTCTACATAGCTAAAAGCTGTAACTAGAAAACATAATACAGCTCTTGAACACTGTATAAACCCAGGCAATATATATAACACACAACATAACTTTAGAAGTTATGGTAAATCATTCAACATGTAGCATACCATCCCATCACACCTGTAATAAAAACAGTGGGTTTCCGTTTGTCAGTCATTCCATAACACCTGCTTGTAAAAAATAATAGAACTCTGCTCGTTGGGACATCCGGCAATCCAGAGGCCCATTGATCAATCAAAAGAACAACTCCATGCCTCAGGCCCCCCAGACATGCCTGAGGCCTTTTGGATGAATCAACAAAAGAACAACTACACGCTTTAGGGGGCACCAGATATTTCTCAAGCCCCTTGGATGAATCAAAGAAGAACAACTTTGATTGTCGGGCCTCCCAGACATTCCTTGGGCCCGTACGCTCAACAACCAAGATGAATCAGAACATTGCTTTATATTCTGTAAGTGCAAGTTGTCAAAACCCTGTGATTGATATCTTGGTAGATGCAGCTCCTCTGGTGTATAGCCCTTGGTGATGATGAAGCAATGGACGCCATCACCCTCTTTATACCTTGTGCTTGCGGTTAGTGATGGGCTCCAAAAACCCTGCTTCTTTCTCAAGACATTTCCATAACCTTTGCTGTTGGGGCTCATCAAACTAGCCCAAAAGCTATTCTCAATTGTCAGTGGTGGCCCCTTGCTATGTGGCTTGAAGCCCCCTGAGAACTGCAGATCCATCCTCAATGACTGTGTGAACCCATCAGACACATCCACAGACAACCCTAGATCTTTTCTCCCAGGTCTTGGCGTTTGTGAGATTCCACAATCCATGCTACATCCTAGATCCATGGCATCAGTGATCGCCGTTTGCATTAGGCCGCGTGTCGCACACAGTGCTGGAAAAGTGCAGTGCCGAGATGACTTGCCAGGCCCCCAAACATCATTCTTGGGTCCTCAAAATAGCCATCTGCGCAGGCTGGTTTTCCATAAGCAGCCGGTCGCGTCATCCAGTTGTTGAAAGCCATTTCTATAAAAACAAAGATATACCATCAGTACACTACAATATTCAGCATCTCAAACCCTTAGAACAACCAAGCATACCCTGAGCCCAAATAGAACACCTTCATTCATGTTATCTTTAAAACATGTCAACCACCAGTGTGATCTGTGACACATTGGCAGAATTGACATTTGATAAAAGTTGCAAATATATATTTTTCAATCGTGGCATACGTTTAAGAAAACACATTAGGCAAAAATAATAAGAGTCTGTGGTCTAGATTAATATAGTGTGTTTCAAAGCATTGGACAACAGGGCCACACGTAGGACAACTGGGCCATTAAAGCCGCTATTGGCCCCATTTATAAATTGTGCTCTAACACAAAACACCGAACACGTGACTACAAGGGACAGCTGGACCATTAATAAATTGTGCTCTAATACAGAACATCAGACAATAGGGTCACATAGCCAACAAGACCGTTAGAGCCCATTTATAAATTTGCTCTAATAGAGAACATCGGACAACAGGGCCACATAGCCAATAAGACCGTTAGAGCCCATTTATAAATTGTGCTCTAGGAGGCCGCCAGGGGGCGCGCTCATGGAAGCAGCCTGAGTGTGATCTTCTCCCTGCCTGGGACTGTTAAGCGGCATGAGGTCCCGCTTTTTATCCTCCCCCCTACACAAAATTAGAGGTGGGTGAAAAGTGAAACGTTGTGGCACAACAGAGTGAAAAAGCGAATAAATCGCCCCCGGAATCGTGGTGAAAGAGCCCAGCGAACTTGCGGTGTGAGCGGAGGCTGGATCCTCCACTGCAAGTGTTTTTGAAAGGCGGCGCGCAGCGGCTGTTATCCCTCGGAAGCAAACGGAACTAGCGGGGAAAAGCAGAGGATCCTGCGGGGAAGGTGAGTAAGTGCCCCCCCCAGATTCCGGCGGGTGCTTGGCCCCGTGGGGGTGAAGGGCCGCCACTCCCTCTGTCTCCCACCCAGCGGTCGGCCAAGTGGGAGGTCCGCGGGGCTGGAGAGACCCGAGGTGATGAACTGCAGTAGAGGCCGTGGCAGGGACACCATAGGACCCCAAGAGTGAAGTCGGGGGACATTCTGGAGTGCGAGGGGCGTTTGCCCATGGCAAAGTGGCCATCCCCAGCCACGTGGGCCCTGGAACTATGCAGATCTGAGGTGTGGAAGGGCGGGCATGTTGCTGGCGCTGGAGTAACTAAGCAGCCATTGCACGCAAACAGATAACGTCGGAGAGCCGGCCAGAGAATGCTCTCAGCTAAGAGGAATGTTTTTCTAGAGCCCAATACACACCGATCATGCTTTTTGTGATTGTTCCTGTGCCACAAACGTTTTCTCTGTCTGAGACATCCCTGATTGGGGGTGCAGCTTGGCCACAGTGGTTTGGGGAGGCACACGCTCCAATCCTGGTGCCCTTTTCTCCATATGGACAGATTTATATGTACATTATGTAGTAGGCATATGTGCAACGTTGCCTCCAGTTTTGCATACCCAATTAGGGTCTCCCTCTCACCAATGCAATGCTGAAGAAGAACCAAGGCATCTCCACAAACATTCATATAGCCTTGGAGCACACAAGTGGCCATAACTTGGTAGGATGGGAGGAGCCCTGCTGTTCTAGACCACAGCAGGGACCAAGCCATATATTGCAGGGACGAAGGGGACAATCTCAAGGAGGGATCCAGAGTGCAGCACAGGACTGAGACTCCCTCCACGGAGTACAGTTTGGAAAAACTGTGGGTCGGGGTCACATGACCTCCGGTGGATGAGGTAGACTCCTGCAGATGACGAAGGGGGGTTGTGGGCCCCCAGTCTTGGGGCGTGTGCCCACCTCCCTGGCATAGGCTGAGGATCGACAGCCATTGTCCGAAAAGACTCTGGGATTGTTCTTTGCAGAGCACCAGGCCCCGGGCTCCACACAGGGGCTCACCCGGCCCTGATGGAAGAAAGGGAAGAGTTTCTCCAGCATGGGGTCTGGCATGGATTCACATGCTCATGAATATTCCCCGTCGTCAGGCTGGGAATCCTCGGTAAAGAAAAAACCAGTATCAGTTTCGTTTCTGATCTGTCTTTCGTAGTAATAACCAATCACTGGTCTCTGCGTCATACTGACCACAGCCAATGACTGCCCTCTACCTAAGCACCGCCTCTGGCAGCCATCTTCAGATTTTTACCGCACGTTCATGTGTTGGGATCCTCGTGCTATTGCTCTCGAGCGTTAGTGCTATTTTTTCGCGCTTTTTACAAAAACTTCGATTCTTTCGGTCAAAAGAGCCTCAAGCTCCACCGATCCTACATCCGATCAACGGGGATCCGTGTCGGATTCATCTGTGCCCCTCAAGGGTGAAGATTTCGTCGAGCTACACTTCGGAGGACTCCAGAAGCTTCTCAGGCCCTGTCTCGGAGATGGCCCAGGAGAAGGGAAGCTCGACGCCCGGAAAGCTGTTCAGGGTCTGCCCTGGATGCCAGCTGCAGAACGTCTTCAAGGAGGACGAACACTCTTTCTGCCTTTACTGCCTTCATGAGGACAAGACGCACGTGGAGAAGGACTGTGCGTTTTGCGGCAACATGTCGGAACGGACCATGAAGGACCGCCATCAACGTCTCGCCAACTGGCTGGAGGGTAAGAGCCCGTCTGGCGAGAAGAAGAAGAAATCCGAGCGGTCTTCTAAGACCTTTGAGGGCGCCCCGGCGACGGGGGCCCAACATAAGGCCAAGCACCGCGAGTCCGCTGGCACCGGGAGCGCCGAACGGTCGGGCTCTGCGGGCGCCAGGCAGGGCGCACCCTCCCCGGCACCATCAACCACGAGCCAACGCTCTGGGTCGGGTAAGAGGAAGGCCGAGCACCCGGCGAAGCTCCTGGAGAGGCCCCGGTCGAGCTCTAAGGCAGAGGAGGAGCGTGGCAGTGCCCCCTCCCTCAAGGATAAGGCGGTGAGCGCACCTAAGGTGGTGAAGGCCTTGATCCATCCGACCAAGCCCTCTATCGAAACGGTCGCGGCGGCCCTGGCTCAGCCTGTGGTGGCTGCACCAGTGGTGGCGACCTCAGGGCCCAGAATCTCCCTGCCTCCTCGGAGGGAGTCTTCCTTTGTGCCCATCGATAGGACCCCCGTGAAACCCTCCGTGGGGAAGAAGAAGGGGGGGCAGGGCGTCGTCGTAGAGTCGGCCTCAACCTCAGAAGAGGAACTGATCGAGGTCTTAAGCCACGGCCTAGGCGTGGAAGAAGGCCAGCCCGTCGGAATGGACCCCGACGCAGGTGACGACGACGACATCGTCGAGGAGACCGACGGGGCCCCTGCTCGCCCGTCGGATTCCCCTCTGCCAGCGCCGCAAGACAACTCGGCGGCCATTTTGTTGGCCATACAGTCCTTATGCTCCGAGATAAGGACGAGGCTACCGTTACCGACGGAGGAACCTCTCCCGTCGGGGGATCCAGAACCGGGACCTTCTGGTGTTCCCCCTACCAAGAAAAGAAGGATCCATCCACCACCTCCTTTTCAACCGTCGCGCCCCTTCCAGCCCTCCTCCCCGTCCACCCGAGGGGATGATACGGGGACTGACACGGCAGCGACGGGTACGGACGACGAGGCATACGACGAGGATTTTCCGTCGTCGCCTCCCACCAGGGCCTCTCCGCCCGACGAGATCGGATCTTTCCACTCCATGATCTCCAGGGCTTCCGAGCTTTTCCAACTCTGCCCTGAGGAGAAGAAAAAGGAAGGCTTCCTTTATCAGCGGCGCGAGGCCAAGAGGAAGACGGTCCTCGCAGTGCCTCTGTTGGACGACATTTGGGATGAGGGCCTTTCCCTCCTCAAGAACCCTTCCACGACGCCAGCTAGAAGAGACCGGTACGAGAAAAAGTACCGGGTCCCGGACACGGCCCCCCTATGCCTCCGGGCGCAGCCTACCCCGGACTCCGTCGTCTCCGCGGCAGCCAGGAAGAAAGCGGGGGGGGGATACTATGGGGCGTAGAGTCATCTCGTCGGCAGCGACGACGATTAAAGCGGCCAACGCCTTGGCTATCGTGGCCCGCTACGACAGGGAGCTCTGGTACAAGATGGCTCCTCTGCTGGATTTTCTGCCGGACGACAAGAGGGCGGAGGCCCTTGAGATCCTGCAGGAAGGTGAGGTGGCCTCGGACCACGCCATCACCGTGGCGACGGACATCGCCGACACTGGATTCCGCCAGCTGGGCAACGGTGTTTGCCTTCGACGTCGTGGATGGCTCAAAGCTACGGACTTCCGGCAGGACGTCCAGACCAGAGTCCTGGACATGCCCTTCGACGGGAACAACCTGTTTGGGAAGACAGTGGACGATTCCCTTCAGGCCATCAAGGTGGATACTGAGACGGCCCGGGCCCTTGGAGTCCTGCAACGACGGACGCCCTTTCGGAGCGGCGGAGGCAAGGGCGCCTCCAAAGGTTCCGGCGGCGGTTTCGCTTCCTACCGTCAAGCGGCCCGCTCGTCGTCGCAAGAGGCCTACAGAGGACGAGGCAAGTCTAGCGGACCCCGCCGTCGTCGCCAAGGAGGTCAAGGCGGCAAGGCCGCGTCCAAGCAGGATTGAACCGGCCTTGGGGTCGGGCCCCCACCGAAGCACCCCGGTGGGAGGCCGGCTGGCGGGCTTCGTCAGCGTGTGGGAGTCCATCTCCACCGACCGTTGGGTGCTGGACGCCCTGGCCCGGGGCCACGCGCTCGAGTTTCAAAGAAGGTGCCCGCGCGTCCCCCCCGTGGCCAGGAAAGAACTTCACGTCCCTCAACTTCTCCTGGAGGTAAAGGCGATGCTCAGAAAGGGCGCCATCGAACTCGTCCCAAAGAGGCTTCGGGGCTCCGGAGTCTACTCGAGATACTTCCTCGTGAAGAAGAAGACGGGAGGATGGCGCCCCATCCTGGACCTGCGACGTCTGAACAAGTTCATCAAGGCGCAGAATTGTTCCGGATGGTCACCCTCCAGCACGTCCTGGGTCAGCTGGAGGAAGGAGACTTCCTATCGTCATTGGATTTGGAGGATGCCTACTTCCACATTCCCATCCTAAAGGGGCACCGCAAATTCCTCAGATTCGTGGTCCAAGGGCGTCATTACCAGTTCAAAGCCCTTCCCTTCGGACTACGGTCGGCACCCAGGGTATTCACCAAGTGCCTTGCACCGGTGGCGGCGCAGCTGCGCCGCGAGGGGATCCACGTCTACCCCTACCTGGACGACTGGCTCATCCGCGCCAAGACGAGGGAGCTCGCCGTGGTCCACACGGCAAGGACCGTCCAACTCCTCACGGACCTGGGATTCTCCGTGAACTACGCCAAATCCCACCTGGTGCCCGCGCAAGTCGCACTGTTTCTGGGAGCGAGGCTCGACACAGTGTCCCTTCTGGCCTCCCCGTCGGAGGAGAGGACCAGGACCATCTTGGGCAAGGTGCAACGGATGTTGGTGGCCGACGCGGCCAAAGTGAGGTCCATCAAGTCCCTCCTCGGGATGATGTCTTCCTGCATCTACCTCATTCCCATGTGCAGGCTCCGGATGCGCCCGTTGCAAGAATTCCTGGATGCGCGCTGGATCCAGACGACGGGCAGCTTCGAGGAAAGGATCAAGCTCGACGAGAGTTTCCGACGAGCGATACGGTGGTGGGGCACCCGCGCGCATCTGACGGCGGGCATGGACTTCCAGACCCCAGCCCACCAGGAGACTGTGACCACGGATGCCTCCCTGGAAGGGTGGGGAGCGCACACCGAAAATCTGCACGCAAGGGGACTCTGGCTCCCGACGGAGAAGTCCCTACATATCAACGTCCTGGAGCTCCGTGCAGTGTTTTGGGCCCTCAGGTCCTTCCTTCCGTCCCTCAAGGGCAAGGTGGTGAGGATCTTCACCGACAACACCACCACCATGTTTTACATCAGGAAACAGGGCGGAACCAGGTCCCCAGCGCTGTCCAAGGAGGCGCAGGACCTGTGGCATTGGGCCGTCGCCCAAGGGATTTTTCTGGTGCCGTTTCATCTGGCAGGGATAAAAAACACCATCGCCGACTCACTCAGCAGGGAGCTGCGCTCGTGCCACGAGTGGGAACTACGGCAGGATCTGGTGGATCGCCTCTTCCGACGGTGGGGCACACCCCAGATCGACCTGTTCGCGACGGCGACGAACGCCAAGTGCCGGAGGTTCGCCAGCAGGTTTCCCCAGACGAGGAGCATGGGCGATGCTTTCTCGTTCCCCTGGGAGGGCCTGTTCCTCTACGCGTTCCCTCCCTTGCCTCTGCTAATCCGGCTCGTCAACCAGCTCAAGAGGTCACGGTGCAGGATGATCCTCGTCGCACCTGCGTGGCCGAGGCAGATATGGTTCCCGGACCTTCTGGACTTGTCAGCGTCCCCGCCGATCAAGCTGCCGGCGGACGCGGATCTACTCTCCAGGGAAGGAGGCGCCATCCTCCACCACGACCCGAAGTCGCTGAACTTGCAGGCCTGGCTCCTGCAGCACTAGAGTTTGGAGGATACGACATACCGGCCGATTGCAGAGAGGTTCTTGCAAAGGCCAGGGCGTCCTCGACTCTTAAATGCTATGGACACAAATGGAAGAGGTTCTCTGTCTGGTGCCACGCACAGAAGATTAACCCTCTACGGATTACGGCTCCCCAAGTACTGCCGTACCTGCTGACGCTGGCCAAAGCTGGTCTGGCACATGCGTCCATCAAGATTCATCTTGCTGCGATCTCCCGATACACCAGAACCACGGGCCGGACGTCCTTGTGGTCTCATCGTCTGGTGAAAGAGTTCATGAAGGGACTGTTCAGATCGTTCCCGCCGGTGAAGGCTCCGGCCCCGGCGTGGGAGCTCAACGTGGTGCTGACCAAGCTCATGGGACCTCCGTTCGAGCCTCTGCACTCGGCCCCGTTGAAGTTTCTATCGTGGAAAACAGCTTTTCTTGTGGCCATCACCTCCGCACGACGAGTGGGAGAGATCCAGGCCCTTTCCTGCAAGGCCCCGTACTTGACTTTCCACGACACGAGGGTAGTGCTCAGGACGCACCCCTCCTTCATGCCCAAGGTACCGTCGGACTTCCATCTCAACGAACCCTTGGTGTTACCTGTGTTCTTCCCGTCGCCTTCGTCGCCGGCTGAGAGGACTTTGCACTCGCTGGATGTAGCTAGAGCGCTGAAGTTCTACGTGGACCGCACGAAGGGTTTTCGGAAGACGTCACAACTCTTTGTGAACTTTGGACCTGTCAATCAGGGGAAGGCTCTCTCGAAGGCTTCCATCTCCAGATGGCTCTCCGGCTGTATCATGTGCTGTCACCGGTTGGCAAACCGACCGCTGCCTGGCCGTCCGAGAGCCCATTCCACCAGAGCGATCGCAGCTACCACGGCGTTCCTATCTGGTGTGCCCCTGCTGGACATATGCAGGGCTGCTACGTGGAGGTCGACGCACACCTTCACGAAATTCTACTGCGTCGACCGGGATTCCAGGGAGGAGTCCAGGGTCGGCCAAGCAGTGCTGCGCAACCTGTTCGCCTGAGGTGAGCCTGGTGAGGAGGTAAGATGCTTAATGTTGAGTTGATGTGATGCTTAATGTTGAGCCTTTGCCACCTCCCGTGGTTGTGCATGTGTGTACTGCTATGTATTCTTTATTCATGAGCATGTGAATCCATGCCAGACCCCATGCTGGAGAAGGAACAAGTTACTTACCTGTAACTGTTGTTCTCCAGCATGGGTCTGGCATGGATTCACATGCGAACCCTCCCGCCTACCCCTCTGCGGCTCTTCACTTGGTCATACTGCCACTTCACGTGCTTCCAAATCTGAAGATGGCTGCCAGAGGCGGTGCTTAGGTAGAGGGCAGTCATTGGCTGTGGTCAGTATGACGCAGAGACCAGTGATTGGTTATTACTACGAAAGACAGATCAGAAACGAAACTGATACTGGTTTTTTCTTTACCGAGGATTCCCAGCCTGACGACGGGGAATATTCATGAGCATGTGAATCCATGCCAGACCCATGCTGGAGAACAACAGTTACAGGTAAGTAACTTGTTCCTTAGGCTCCTTGAAGAAGGTCGAATAGTCATGAAATTACAGTTCCTGAAACTAAGGTTCTACGAAAAGGGAGATAAGGTGGATGCATTACTGGCCGCCAGGTTGAGGGGACAATGGTCCGAGAGATGGGTGGTGGCCATAGAAGGGGTAGATGGGACACAGGACCCGGGGACAGAAGGGATTCAAGAAGCATTTGTGACATTTTATGAAAATCTATACAAAGCGCAGGCCAATAAAGGCAGGGGAGACCTATCGACCTATTTGGCTGAAAACGCAGATGCCAAGGCTTTCCCGGGAGGAGGCCGAGGCACTGGAAGCCCCAATTACGGCAGAAGAAATTAAGAGGGTGGTGGAGAAATTACAGTTGGGTAAGGCCCCGGGGGAAGATGGGTTCTCGGCAGGTTTTCTTAAGTCATTTATCTCCCCCATCCTCCCTTTTATGGTGGAACTCTTTAATGGAGGGCAATATTGCTTCAGAATTGGAGTTGGCTTTCTCTAACCTTGGGTTTGAGCAAAAGATCTGCGTGCCAACCCATTGTCTGGGGCATACCTTAGATTGGGTTTCTACCCTTAATGTGATCTCCAAAGATTTTCAAGTTACGCCCTGTCCGTGGTCGGATCATTATTTCATACACTTTAGAATACAGGCAGAATTTCAGAGAAATACTAAGGATGGTGGGACTGAAAGGGCTCTGGGGAGAAATCTTAGGATGCTTACTTGGGAACGAATTGAACCCCTCTTGTGCCCAATGACTAAACTGTGCTCTCAAAAATCCCCTGATGAGATGTCAAAATCTCTTATATCAAATATGGATAACATTGCAAACTCGTTAGCTCCACTTAAACAGAGAAAGGTTAAGGAAGGGAAGAAAAACAAATGTTTTTTTTCAGATCTGAAAAAACTCAAATCCTCCACTATGAAACTGTTTTATACGTGGAAATCTAACCCTATTCCAGGAGCATTAGCAGCCTATAAAGGAGCAGCGGAACCATACAGACTAGTGATCATAGACACAAAAGAAAACTCCTTGTACTCTAGAATTCAGAGTGCACAATCTGATGTTAAAGAGCTCTTTAAGATCTTGAAGGAACAAGAAACCACCCTTTCCCCTGACTCTGGTTCGTTAGTCAAGCATACGGCCTGGTGTTCGGAAATTCAGGAAACCCTGTAGGGCAAGCTGAATGATAGTAGGTCAGACATAGCCCGGAAGAAAGAAGGCCAAACCACTGCTGTAGGTGAAGTTGTGATGGAGGATCATGTCAGATGCTCATCCATCCCCCAATTTAATTTCTCGAATATAACGGTTGCGGACTTATCTGTTATAGTGGAACAGTTAAATGCCACAAAGTGTAAGGGTGATCCGTACTCAGTCATCATAATTAAAACCTGTCCCTCCACTTTGCTTGAAGCGATTTGGAAGCTTGTGAATACTTCCCTAATGGAGGGTCAGGTGCCTAGGGATCTAAAAAAAGGCGTGGGTCACTCATATTTTGAAAAAAACAGGACTACCCACTGATGTTCCGCTCAATTATTGGCCAATTACCAACACACCTTTTTTGCTAAAAATATTGGATCGTGTTGCGTATGTGCAAATTGCAGATCACGAATAAATTCCCCATTCTTAATTGTCGCCAATCAGGGTTTAGTAGGTAGGGGTTTGGAACGGAGATTGTGTTACTTGAATTGGAAGTCCAGGTTCCTGTAACGTTTGGATGCGGCTTGACTTATCGGCTGCCTTCGACCTGGTGGACCTCTCCATCATAGTCACCAGGTTGGGGGAAGTGACACATTTTTCATGACCGCAGCTGGTTGGATAGCCTCATTCTTAAGCAACAGGGAGAGCAGAGTTTATCATGAGGAGGCAGTAGCTCTGACTATAACATTAAAATACGGTGTGCCGCAGGGATTGTGTACTTCACCCTGCTTATATAATATATTTATGGCACCCTTTTTTGCCCTCTTGGAACAAGAGGGGGTTGTGTTCACAAATTATGCAGATGACATGCAATGTGTCATCCCCATTTCTGGGACACATGTAAATGACGAAGTAGAGCTGAATAGGATTTACGTCCTTATAGAGAGCTGGATGGTGCATAACAATCTGGCGCTGAACAGAGAAAAGACTGAGCTGTTGGTTGTTGGCTCCCATACTATGTAAATAAAGCTTGGCCCATTTTATGAGAGCTTTCAAATCAGTGATGTAAAGATAACTTCTCAAAAGAAGGTCAAAACATTAGGCGCCATTTTTTACCAACATCTCAATATGAAGGCACATGTTGGGAGCCTTGTGTCAGCATCAGTCTACTACATTAAGCTCCTAACCCACCTATGACCTTTTGTCACTCAAACTGTGATGTTGGAAATGCATTGGAAGGACAGGGCCTTTGTCATTTGTGTTCTGTATTATTTTCTGCCCAGGAATCCATGTGGGACTCCTGGCAGTTCAGCTCTTCCTGTTTTAGGTTTGGTGTATAGACCCAATGGATACCCTTATGGCACCCATGGGTGGGGATGCAGGTCTGTGCCCCTAGTGTATGTTTTTGGGCACCTGTGGGTGGCCCACAGATCAGGGTATGGGCTGGTGGCAGCTCCATGCTGAATTTGACAGGTGCTCTGAGTATCCTCCATTTTGGGATACCCAGGCCCTGCCATTGGAATCAGTTGATTCCTGATAGGAAACAAGATGGCCCCTGTGGCCTCTTGCTTTGTATTGCCTGTTACCTTGTTTTCCCAAAGTCCTGGGAAGCCCTGACTCTGTCCCTTCCCCCTGACTGGCTGTTGGGTGGAAGTTCCATATATGGTGTTGTTGTGAAGTCCAGGCCAGACTGGCTGGAGCCTTCCCAGTGACTGTATGTTGCGGGTACACCCTGTGGGTGGGACCTGGGTGAATGGGTGAATGGAGTGTGCAACTTCTTGTTGTGAATGTCTGGTTTCTGGTGTTTGAGACAATGACTGAGACAGCCCTGCCCAAAACTAGTATGAATGCAGTGTATAGTGTTGAATGGCTGGGTACTTGTCCCAATACACATTCCTTGTTGTGAGTGTCTGAGAGGGAGGAGTATGGCCTGAAAGCACTGTATGCCTGATTGGCTGGCTGACTGCATGAATGCCCTTCTGTATGATTGGCTGCTGAGTGTGACCCAGCAGTGCGGATGAGAGACAGAATAGTATATCTGGGGACCTCTCACCACTGGAAATTGTTTAGAAGCTGAATTGTCACTTTGAAGAGTAACTGGAACTGCTTATCCTCGACGCCCAGCTGGAAGAAGAAGAACTGCTGCTGCATTTGCATTTGCTTCGACCCGATCCGAAAGCTGTCGAGTTAGTCGAAGACTGCTCCGAGAGAGGGCCTGGTTAGGCGCCCTCTTCCCGTACTCCGAGGGACCATCGAGCACCACCAACCTTCGCCGAAGCTCCCTGGAAGGTAGACCCTCGAAAGGCTGCCGACCGGAGAAGGGGACCGCTGAGGAGAACGAAGTGAAGCACCCGGACATCGATGCCCTCGAAGTCCATTGCCATCGACCAGGGTTCGGAGTATCGCTGCCACCGCTGGAGGCCTATCGAAGCCGTGTTGCCCAAAAGAGGGGACCGCTTGACGCCATGCCGCCGACGACCGGAGCCGCCGGCTCCTTTGCCTAAGACTGTTGAATCGAAGGACTCCCTTGTCCGCACCATCGACCGCTTTATCCTGCCGGAGAAAGTAGAGGACGCTGACGCGCCGAGGAGACTCCGCCGGTGGGTTTCCCGCCACCCAAAGACCACAAAGACTTTGACGACTTGATGCCCTTGTCGGACCATAGTTCTTCAGAAACTCTTTACGGTCCTGAACTATCAATCGCCGAGGTGCCCCGCACACCTCATCCTCGCAGGATGTCGCTGACGAGCACCGCTTGGATCAGTGCCGTGGTCTCGGCACCCTCAAACATTTCATCGACGCCGTTGACGCCAAGTTCACCTTCTTCAATGCCTCTCGACGATCCGTGGCTCCTGCTTTAAAGAGAGTCACTAAAGAAGGTTCCATCGACGCCTCTTCGAAGAACTCTGCTCCACCAGGTACGTTGGGGGGGGGTAGAACCATTTTAGAAGGAAATAAGACTGGGCTTGTGTTATATCTTTATCTTACAGGTTGCCCAGGTGAGGGGATCCCCACACAGAACTGTGTCTTGTGGTAGGGGCCAGTATTCTGCCAATTGTTCTAACCAACTGCTTCCCTCCTATGTCTATTGTTGGTTGCCTTTATTAAGTGATCTGTGTGACATTTGACCAAAGTATAGTTGATGCACTTTAATGAGATCTGATAATAATTGTGGTACCACTTAAGAACTCTATATATTTACCATTGTTGTTTTTCTGAGCACAAAGTGAGTAACTGTGATAGTGTACATAACCTTGAATATTAATTATATAAAGACTGTGTTTTAACTAATAGTGTGTATACATTCCTGTGTGGGGGCTTGGAGACCACACTGTACTTAAGAACCAGCCTGCATCACCTCCTGAGAAGCTAGGCCTTGATTGCTCGACTACGTTACCAATAATAGAGAATCTTGGCTGGGGTCCTCTGTGCCTCTCCTCTACCATATAGAGAGCAGAAGTACAGACCCCCACTCAAGTCTTTACACAAACCATTGCAGAAACTATCGCAAGAGCAATTGTAGGGGCTACGATAGATTCAAAATGGGGCTGTGCGTGTGGTCATGGGATTAGCCCGGAGAGACCACGTTTCTGCCGCAAGACGGGCATTGCACTTGCTCCCAGTAGAAGCTAGGCTTCTTTTCTTCCTATTAGTTATCACACTGAAATGTAGACAGGGCTTAATGCCCCTCTACCTACAAAATCTTCTCACTGGAAAAACCAAACCGAGAAATCTTAAATCCAGTAATCAAGAACAGCTGATGATTCCCAGGTGCAGGACTGTGCGGGCTGAAAAGGGGGCCTTCTACATTGCAGCGCCTAAGGCCTGGAACAACTTGCCTCTGGAACTTAGATGCCAGAAGTCTATAGATCTTTTTTAAAAGAAGTTGAAAACACTCCTGTTTGTCTGATTCAGTAACTGTGAATCTGTTAGATCAGGTGGATAATGAATAGTTGTTGGTTTATGTCACGTCTCTCTGTTTGTTGTGCCCTGATGCCTACGGGTCCATGCTCCACGCAGTACAAATATTAATAAAGTAATGATATTCTGGAGACGGGGGAAGCCCCGGAATCTTTTCCCTGTGCACTAATAACGGTGATTCATAAGGAAGGTAGAGACCCCAGAAGATGTGGGTCTTACCGCCCCATCTCTCTCCTGAATATCGATGCCACAATTTACACAAGGGTATTGACGGCGAGATTGGAAACATACATGCCCCACCTGATACACTCAGATCAAGTGGGCTTGATAATGGGTCAAGAGAGAGCGGACACGATGAGGAAAACCTTGCATCTGTTTCACGAGACGCAGGAGATGGGGGGTGTGTGGCCTGCCCTTCTCTCAGTGAATGCCAAGAAAGCGTTTGATAGGGTGGAGTGGGTCTTTTTTGAGGAAGTTCTGGGCAAGGTGGGTTTGGGGTCCAGGTTCACGAGGGGCAGTTAATGGCGGTTATTCCCATTGGTTCGTCCTATGTAGGGGTATGAGACAGTGCTGTCCCCTCTCACCGATCCTATTTCCGCTTTCCCTAAAGCCTCTAGCTAAAACAACAGAGGGGTCGCGAGTGGAAGGACTCACGGTGGGAGGGGTAGGTTACAAAGTGGCTTTGTATGCAGATTAGATGCTTTTTTATATGAAGAACCCCCCAACCTCCATACCAAGGGTAATCCACCTGATTGAACAATACGGAGAGCTATCTGACTTTAAGATTAACAGGGCCAAGTCTGTCCTATTTCCTTTGAAGGGGGATGGGGATGAAGACGGGAATAGATTTGCCGCACTGGGACTAACGGCTAAATGGGACACATTGAGATACCTGTGGATTAATCTTACAAGGGAGGAGGGAGCCTTATTTGAAGCTAATTTCCCCTCCCTCATTTCCGGATTTCGAGCCGACCTTGAAAGATGGGGAAAACTGAACATACCAAAACTTATATGCATTCCAGATGCTTCCGATTCTTTTTTCCGGGAGATAGAGGGGGAGATGCTTAAGTTTTTGTGGCAGGGGAAGAAAGCAAGAGTTGCGTACGAAGTTCTCACTTTGCCGAAAGAAAGGGGGGGGGTGACGCCCGGATTTAAAACTGTACTACAAAGCGGTACAACTAAGGGTCCTCATACCCCATCTTAGGATTCCGAAGGAATTCCAGTGGGTTCAGTTGGACAATCGTAATTTAGCTCCCGCCACTGTGGCAGGGTGGCTGTGGGTACCAAGAGGTAAGCTTCCATGTAAAATCAGGCACCACCCGATCCTGGGAACCATTTGGGAGATCTGGCGGAAGAAGGCGAATATGAAAGGACTAACGACATGGCCATCTCCCCTGAGTCACATTTGGGCACCCGTTGTCCAGGATGCGATCCCAAACCCAGAGAGATGCCAAGCATGGGGCCTCATTACGAGTCTGCTGGTCCGGAATCCGGTTATTCCGTGACGACGGCGATACAGTTTCCGTGTCCGCAAGGTTGCGGAAAGAGCGGCCAATTATGGCCTGTCGGTCGCGCGCACCACACCAACGCAGAAACGGTGTCACCGTTGCCACATAAACACCCACGGAAATGGACATACCGCCTCAATAAGCAGCGCAAAAACCATGACTGCCACCGTCATCACTGACACGGAAACACCGGAAGCGGAAATACCATGACCGCAAAAACCGGAAAGAGAGAGGCAGCCATTATATAAAGCACAATCCACTGCCATCCAGAGTCAGCACAGGCCAGATCACCACTCTGGGAAGGCAAAAAGAACAACCAGCATGGCATCGAGGATCCCTGCACAAAGAGAGCTCACAGTACTTGTGGATCACATTGTGCAGCATGTTGAAATGCTCTTCAGCGCTGACCAGCGCCGTGCAACCCAGCAATGTAGAAAGGAGGTGTGGGCTGAAGCTGCACGCAAATGCACAGCTGTCATATTGTGCCGTCCACCAGCACCACCCTATTTAGCTCCACCACTGCCAGCCCACGGAGGCTCTCATGTCGCCTGACAGGGCCCTCAGGCAAGGATGCCCATGCATAGAAGCACACATGCAAATAATGCCATGTGTGTTTGGCTGTGCAGGAGACATTCATGGACACAATGGGTGTATGGGGGTGGGTACGTTTGGGTGGTGGGGGAGGTCCATTAGTGGGTTAGTAGTTTGGGGCCTGGTTGGGAGTGGGTACGTTTGGGTGGTGGGGGTGGTCCATTAGGGGGGTAGTAGTTTGGAGCCTGGTTGGGGGTGGGTATGTTTGGGTGGTGGGGGAAGTCCATTGGGGGTTAGTAGTTTGGTGCCTGGTTGGGGGTGGGTATGTTTGGGTGTTGGGTGGGCACGGGTGTACAGCTTCCCTACCCAATGCACCTTCTTTCCAGTTTTGTTTAAAATGTATCACCTTTGAGAAAATCAATAATGAGCGGACATCCGTCGTTTCATTTGCAGTCAATTAATTTATTAACTGGCATCGTCATATCCATGCAATGCTGTCAATGTGCAGTCTCTCAAAGTAAATGTGAATGAGTGTATCCCGTGCTCGTTGGCCATCTTGTGCACCCCCGGGAGGGAGTGGAGCTATCCCATCCCCATCTTCAGCTCCATCATCATCCTCTGTCTCTGGGGGCAGCGGAATGTTCCTGCGCATGCACAGATTGTGCAGCATGGCACACACGAGTGCAATTTTATGCATCTTCACTGGTCTGTAGAGCAGTGATCCACCAGATCTGCTCAAGCAGCGGAACCTGGCCTTCAGTAGGCCAAACATCCTCTCAATCATGCCACGTGTGCGGATGTTTGCCCTATTGTACGCCTCCTCATGCTTGTTCCTTGGCCTCCGTACAGGCGTCATCAGCCATGGCGTGAGTGCATATCCAGCATCACCTACATGGGATGTAAATGTGGGGGACATGTCAGTGTTTGTGGCATCATGTCTTGATCAGATGCAGTGCAATCTTGTTTCATCATTCATCCATATGGGCCAAGCAGTGGTCGGACCGGTGGGTGATTACCATTCCTGGGTCATTGTTGTCGATGCTGGCATTTGGACATTGCCCAACGACTTGCTGTGCATATGTAGTTGCCTTTGCGGACAATAGTGGTTGGTAAGTATGGCATTGTGCAGTGATGTACACACATGGCGGAGTCAATCAATAGACTGTGATGATGTGGTCGATGCAGGATGTCTCATGTGTAGGCATCATGTGCATTGGGGGGCAGTGGTGCATAGTGTGGTTGGATGTATTGAGTGGCTCAAGTTGTATGGGCTTGTGGTAGTATTGGTTGTGTGTCTCATTTGGCAGGGAGTGTACGGGCACACTGTGGCAACTTGTCATGTGTAGCTTTGTGATGTGTGGGTTGTGCTGACTGTCCATTACATGGGTGGGGGGGTGATGCTTGTGCAGTTGTAGCAGCCTACTCACACAGGTCATTGCCCTGGACACACCCCCCTTCCACAGGGCCTATGCATTGGCAGTTGTACTCACCCAATAGCCATGTGCTTTGTCCAGCGTAGCGTTCCATGTACCTAGTGGCAATGTCGAATTCCGCAGGACCATTGAGTCATGTGTTGACCCTGGGAAACGTGCGCAGCAATGTGTTATCACTTGTCCGGCGTCAGATACCATCAGTTCATTCAGTGAGTGGTACAGTTTCCTATTGCGGTACACCATCTCGATAGAACATGGTACTGTCAGCTCTATGTAGTTGCAGTCTACTGCACATATGCAATTTGGCATGGCCGCAATGGCATGGAAGGCCAAGTTGGTGGCAATGACCTGGGCAAGGGTACGGCGTAGGGCGATGTGTTCCGACACATGTCGCAACAGGGCATCCAGTACCTGTCCCAATATTTTAGAAAAACAGGGTTGTTTGCAACTGTCAAACTGTGTGCTGATAAGTTCCGGTGCTAGGAAAATGCAGTACCGACACCACCTTCAGGAGGGGGCGGCGGGGTGGTGGTGGAAATGCCAATGTGGCTGCTGATGTCATCCTCATTCATGGTGGTGATGTACATGATTTGTTGGACGGTCCAGCCGGTATAATGTGTGGATCTGTCCTGGGGTCAGGTTCTAGCGTGAGGCCCTGATGCAGGGTATTGCAGGCTGCCTGCGGGGTGGTGCCGGCTGCACAATTGGGTTTGGCATGGTTACAGGGTTTGCTAACTGCCGCCTGCGCCTCCTCCTCCTCTGCACCATTACCGCCACCATGTGCAGTGCTGCTTGTAGGTTCAATAGCCCCAGTCCCAATGCTGCTACAGCTGCTGCCTGCATAGTTGTGTTTGGAGTTGGCCTGGGTGTGGGCCTTTTGTAGGTTCCCAGTGGCCTATTGGGTCCAGCTGGGCTCATTTGGTGCACCTGTGGCCTGATTCAGCTCACCAGGCACTGTTTAACGTCATGTTCGCAGTGGCGGCGATACCGCCACCGTGTCCATGCTTTTTACGCAATTTTTGGGGCAGTGTTTCCATGGACCTGGAAGGGGAACTGGGCATAGGCGCTCTTTCGGTCTTCTCAAACCTGCAGCTAAAGGGAGTGTTCATGAGCGAAAAATGGAAAGAGGGGAGACAGAGAGACCATACTCTCTTTGAAAATATCCTAGATAAAATAAGTGAAATAAAGGGCTTGATTTCTGCTATGTACAGTGCATTGTTGATTGATTGCATGGAAGGGGTCCACAGAGCACCTGAGACAGAGGTAGGAAAGAGATATGGAGAGGGAAATAGACCCAGGGCTCTTGTTGAGACTGTGTAAAGGGGCCTCCCGGACCTCGATCTCTTAACTACACGCCATTAAGCTTCTCCATAGATGGCAATATGAACCGGTCCCGCTCTCGAAAATGTTTCAGACGGCAAGTCCCATCTGCTGGCACTTGTGTTGGGAAAGGGACAACTATTGGCATATCTGGTGGGGATGCCCTCGGATACAGGTGTTCTGGGACGAAGTGCTGGGTTGGGTTAAAGACTTAGGGCCTCATTATGACCCCGGCGCTAGGTCCATGCCGGGGTCCGCCATGGTGAATGGCGGAATTACCACCCCATTCCAAGGTTGGCGGGGCAGTAATTCCCCATTCACCATGGGCCCTTCCCCATTCCCATTTTTGCCCCACAGGGCTCAATGGGAATGGGGAAGGTGCCAAGTACGGTGCCGCAAATTGCGGCACCGTACTTGGCACCAAGGTCCCTTTGCGGCACCCTACTTTAACGGCTGGTAAAACCAGCCGTTAAGGTCGGGTCCCGCAAAGGGACCTCGTAATCAGGCGTTAAGGGTTTAACGGCTCCGACACCTTTTACGGCTCCGTTAAACCCTTAACACCAGGGTCGTAATGACCCCCTTAGAGAGGATCCATTGTATCAAACCACACTTTCTGATACTATTTGGGATGGAGGAAGTAGAGGGAGAACTGAGAAGGTTGACAGGAGTGGCAGCGCACCTGCTGCTCGCAGCATGGGCCTGCCTAGTCATGTAATGGAAATGTGCCCAGACTCCCGGCAAGAAAGATTGGATCAATGTTGCTATGAAAATATTTGTAATGGAAAGAATAACTGCAGCGCATCATGGGAAAGCAACGCCGCATAAGTTGAAATGGGGTGAATTTATGGCAAGATACTTGGAAAGCTAGGGAAAGATATGTTGTGCTTAAGAGCATGGTATAGGAATTGCAGTACTGAGACACTCACATGGTGAGAGTGGTGAGTCTGACCCCCTGAAGAGACTACCCCAACCAGACAATATCCCAAGATGGGGAATACCTCTCATGAGGCAGCCAAAGACATTAGTTAGAAGCAGGTGGTAAAAATCTCTACCTGGTCACAACTGAAAGTTTACATGTTGGTTTATATTCTGTTGAAGAAGACAACGTTTAAGGGAGGGAGGGGGTGGGAATGGGGAAGGGTGAAAAGTATCCAAATATTAAGGGAGTGATTTGTGGGTGAGGGGGTGAAAAGGGTTGATTTTTACTGTTTAAATGTCTTATTCCCATTGTTGATGGGTTTTGATGTACGAAAATTACAAAAAAAACAAATTATAAAAAATAAATTGTGCTCTAATACAGAACATCGGACAACAGGGCCATATAGCCAATTAGACTGCTAGGGCCCATTTATGAATTGGGGCTATCAGCTTTGTCAGAGCCTTTTTCTTCTAAAATGTGTTCACACATGCCCAACTCTGAATACATAGTTTGAATCAACATTCTTCATGCGTGTGTTTTTGCTTTAGGCAAACTTCACTATGTCTGTATAAAGGCCATGACTATTCACATTGTCAATGCCATTTTTTCTTCTAAAAAGTGTTCATGCAGCATCTATAGCTTGCATGCGCATCTGCTTTCATAGAACCAAAAGTGCTGTGCAAAGCTGTGCCTCCGAATTTATGAAAAATAAATACATGAGCCAGAGGCCTTTACATGTTTTTATAACAAAATGTACAGTTGTATTCATGCAGCAAACCGGCTTAGCACTGAGTTTTAAGTATACACAGAATGCCCCCCTCACAGTAACAGCCTGCAGCAACCTTCATAAGCAGGCTATCTAAAGAACTACGCTGATAAGAAACACATGCTTAAGAGCCTCTCCAACAAAACAAATATAAGCATAAATCACAAAATGACCTTATTGCGCTAGGCACACACCAAAAACAGTTTCAAGACCGGCCAACATTTTCTAGACCATGCAGCTTCTGGTATAGCTTAACCCTAGCCTGACAATGTTATATTTTTTACAAGTGTGTTTTAAAATTACATTGAAGCTTCCATATATAAAAAATGTAGGCTGCCACTTAATCTAGCCATTCCACAAATAATAAACAGTTTGTTTTACATTGACTCAGTTTGCACACACTAAATAAAAATACAAGATGACTTCAGCACAATCTAGAACAAACCTTTTAAATAAACCGGCTTTCAAACCATGTTTAAAATCGACTATTTCATCCCCTTGTATAAAATTGTGCATACAGCATTTGACACATTGTGTGTGCAGACATGTTTACACCTTATCAGCATTAGAAATACTGTTCTTTAGATTTACAGACTGTTTGAAAGTGTGAAATATATATACGGAGGCTGCCAGGTCAGATAAACATTTGTTTAATTGAAAATGACTTCACACCCCTGTACAAGCCTGCAGAAAATAACAAATAAATAGAAAATACTCCATTTTCCCCAGCATCTCTCATCCCCGAAATAGAAATATGTCATAGACACGCATACAACATTTTGCCCCTCAGTTGAAATGTGTAATCCAGCTTATCTTAATGGTCTTTGATAAAAGTAAGGCCTCTTCTGCCCCAAAACAGAATTCCACTGCTCCAGGACACATGGACAATCCTCCGTGGTTTCAAAGTGCTATTTTGGCTGGCTTCCAAAGTCTGGGTTTTAAAGGCCCTACAGTTGGTCCCACACCCTCTGTACCCCCCTCCTCTTTACCCCCACTCCATTATAAGCAGTCTTCAGCTTCACAAGGTCTGTACATATGGTATGACCCAGCCCGCTATAGTTCATTAGTCACTCTGACTTCGCAGATAAAATGGGCTCTTTGAAAATGCATTTTGGAACCACCACAGCACATTGCCACTCAAGATAACAGTAAAACCGCCTGGTTACCGCCGGACTCGTATTATCATTCCGCCTCCGTGATGGAAGGCATGATAGTAATCGCAAAGTATTACAAGCTGTAGTATTAAAAAGTTGTTACAAGGTAAAACAACCAGTTTCCTTCCCGCGCTCGTACCACTGTCAGCTTGCAGATAGGTTCCATTTCACTTTCTCACATATCCTCTGTCAGATGCTGCATCTGCATGTCTCTGTTTCTCTCTCACACACGCACACTACTTTTAGTAATACCTATTTATCTTTCAAAAACTGCCTTCCCGTAAATAGTTAAATCTCTTTCAGACATCTTAGAATGTACCCTGCGAATTTCTAGCAATCCTGTTCTAAGATCTACTTTGGCCATGTCAAAATGCATCTAAGCTATCACAAACACTATCCTCCTTCCTTTAATCTGTCCCAACCCTGTTTGAACTCCTCTGTTTGTGTTATCTGAATCCTCCACCCTCCTACAACACTTTCCTTTATTTCCCTACAGTCTGGATACCCCAACAACCTACAGGCATGCCTCAGCTATTTGAGACCACTACAGTGGTGATTTGCCCCATTATTAAAGATCTCTTACATAACATATCACATCTGCTTTTCTTCATGTTTCTTTTGGCAAACTAAGCATAAGCGACCAACTCTACATAAATCATGTGTTTATAATACCTTGGTCTTCAGACAGAGTAAGGACAGAAATGTCATGGGTCTGCTTCCCTAATATAGAGGAGTGCACATTATCATGCCTTGACAACCTACTCACTGTTATTTCTACCACTGTTCCACAGCCGCACAGGGATAATTTGGCTGCATCTCTCACTAAGTGGTCAAGCCCATATGACAGGAGGAACCAAACATTTCCCTTCTTCCATTGTCTTCTTTTCCTTTTGTGTTTGTCACATTCACATGTACATGGCTAACTCTTGATTCTGGAACTCCTGTCAGTCAACGTTGCACTCCCAGATTGTCCCCTGGGTGAATGGGAGTATGATTAAACCTTTATAAGGTGAAGACAGCTCCACACTTCAAGGGAATGTTTGAGCATATCAGGTGAAAACAGCTCCACACTTCAAAGGATTGCTTGAGCAAATCTCAAGTCCATCACACAACCATGCACTGAATTCTAGTGACACGCAACAATGTACTAAATAATCTCTACATACAAAATGCTTGGTTTTATGAGTGGGTTTTATTCTCACTTTCCATAAGCAGCACCCTTTTTGATCCATTGTCAAGGATTGTACATTCACCCCTACTACCAAATGCAGATACCTTCCGACTCAACCACTTGTACCTTTGCAATTGCCTGTTCGTTTTTAGCCAACTCCTGCTGCAACTGGCCTGTTAACTCAATTTCTTTATTTCCCCTCACAGACCATGGAGGACCTAGCAAGGGGACAATATGCCAATACATATAAAAGCCGTGGCACTGTAAGACCACTACAGTGGTGAAGGCGGTAGCACAAAATCTTATTAACTTAACATAAAACAGACAACTTATTCCTCACATGCTTCAACTATGCAAACAATGACGAAATCATCCATAAACTCACCAGCACCTCAACTTCAAACCAACCAGATCTTGACACTTGACTCATGCAATTTGACTCATGGATGTCTCAGACTTTACCCAACCAAAATGGAAATTATGATTTAGGCACCACAATAATTGGCCCTATGCATATACCGCCTGGCATGAAGAAATCGGAACCTGCTCACCGCCAACCCCTATGATCAAGAACCTCAGACTTTTCATTTTTCTTCAAGCTTCAATCTATCTGATGCATCATGCCATACTGATCTTCCACAAAGAATTATGACATTCAACGTAATGTGAGAAACCTGAAGGGGCCTCATCCGCAAGTACCCAGGGATCTGTCATGCAGGTGGCCAGGACATGGCCATTGCTTTTGGATACAGTTCCTGGGGGTAGACCAGTGTGGGAGGATCACCTGGATGAGGGGTCTTCGGGAAGTGAGACACCGGATGGTGAGACACGGTATCCCCTTCCCTGTAACACCTTTTCCCCATCCTACCAGGTAGGATACTTAAGAACTAAACCCCCTCCCTGTTTCCTGACACAAACACTTTCTCACGGACAGCTCACTGTGAGAGAAAAAGGACTAACATCTAAGCCGTATACCTGACGTGTCTCAACACAATGCCTGACATGTTCCAACACAATGGTCAGGCAGAGTCAGGCAATTACACACCTGACTTCCATCACACTTCCCCACACAGATAAAAGGTGGATCACGAAAGCACACTTTGAGCAAGGCAAAGCACACAAGGAAGCAGCAGTTCCAAGATGGCAGTTTGATATGAGTAGAAAGACGGCAAGACCAGAGAGGATTGCAAGGAGGGAAGTGCCCTTGACCTTTTCAGAGAGAAACCGGTACTTTCACAAGCCTTCAAGAATAAGAAACATAAGACCTGGAATTAAAGCTGAAGAAATCTGCACTGTGTGTCGAATGTACCCGGGGCTCTCCCGCTTTGATAGCCAAGGTGGGGAGGAGCGTTTGCCTCCGCGGTACTGTCCTTGGTTCCTACAACAAATCAGCGCCATTAAAGTCAGCAAAGCCAGTGAGTCGGGGAGACTGATATCAGACCAGTTGTTAGAACCAAGGTTACAATCAGCAACATGGTATAGCGAACTCTGAAGAGAATAGTGTGCGAAGCGTATGCGATGAGCAACGCAAATATAATTGAACATCGAAGGAGTGAATAAACTTTTGAAGCCAAGATAGATACCGTATATAGGGCCTCATTACGAGTCCGGCGGTAGCCATGCCGGAAAAACCGGCAGGCTGCCGTCGGACCCGAAATACCATTCCGCCTCTGTGATTGCCGGAATCACCGGGGCATTACAACCCCGGTGACCCGGTAATTCCAGAGGCGGAATTCCGTAAATCCCCATTCCCATGGAGTCTCATAGGACTTCATGGGGATGGGGACAATGGAAACACCTGTTCCGTCTATGATGGAGCCGGTGTTTCCAGGAGTGACACCTCCCGCCGGCAGGACTCGGAATCAGCCGGTCCGGAAACAATGGTGGTGGCGGATTTACCGCCACCATTGTTTCTGGATCAGCTGACTTGTAATGAGGCCCATAGAGTGGTCCAGCGCCACATGGGTGCTCATTCAAAGGTCTCTGTTAGGTATCTAACTGAGAGGTGGCAAATGTAAAAGGAATTGTGAAATTGAATTGGTCCTGCAACGGGTCAAGCTAAACCCCATGCACCCCAATACATTATTGTATGACAGAGGATATTAGGCTTTCTGTGGTAGAGGAGCTGGGACGTACAGAGGTGAGCTATTTGGGACTGTTTGCAATTACAATTGCAGTGGTTCCATTTAAGAATCATAGTTTTTTAACGGTTTCAGTATAGTGTAGGTCATGTTCTGCTTTTTTAATGTGAGTACAATTGTGCAAAAAATGTTTATTCAGGCTCTTTGATCCAGTTTGAACAAATGATTCCTTGTTTGCAAGTGAGAAGGAATATTTGAAGAAGAATATATGTAATGGATTTATTGTTCCTTTTCTGTCCCTGGCTAGGGCTTCACTAACTTTGAGTCCAAGAAGACATTATAAGTGTGCCTCTGTTAGGATTAAAGAGGTTTGAATAATATTGTAATTGAGTATTGTTCTTCTTTTACTCAAATTGCCTCATGATGAAGGCCATTTGAAATGTTTTTTACTTGTATTATGTTTTATTTTTTGTGGGAGAGAGGATGATTTATTACCATCTGTGAACAAAACCCTTTAGCACCTGATTGGGCCATTACGAGTATCACTGTGGCTAACTCTTTAGGTCGGACTCCTTTTTTGTTGATGCCAACTGCAGGATCTGTTCTATACAGGTGACATACTCTGAAATCATTATTCCATGCCCTAGCCAGGGAGCATATAACTTGTAGAGATATTTTTGTTGATATGTTGTTCTTTTCACTAAGTGGCAACCGCTAATCGAAAGCCTCCCAGTTTACAGTCCCTTCCACAATTTTGGACAAAAAACAAGCTGTGTGTATCACTGAAACACTGATTTAATGAAATAAAAGTAAAACCAAAGGTGGCTCCCTTATTTTATGCAGGAGAAGTCACCACAAGGTATCAGATATACATTAACATGGGCTTGTTCACACAATTAAAGTTGGCCTGCTTTTGGCAACTTCAATGAGGTAGCACACACATTCAATCACCATACAGCATAGTGAATATATTTCTAACATTTCTTATCCTAAATAATACAACACTGCCTCTAAGTAGCACTTAATTCTATGACCATATTGCTGCGTATCAGCGAATATATTAAACCTCTTTTCAGGTTAGCATTTACAGAAAATCAACTTCAGCCAGTAAATAACAAGTCCAGAACATGTTATTTTCTTCAGTATCAAAAAGAAGTATGGTACCAGTGAAAAGTTGCACAGAGCAAATTACATGTATGCACACTTATGCACATCAGCCCGACCCCTGTATAAATGTAGGTTGTGGGTTTCTAGCCTATGTGCAAGCAATTTAAATGCAGGATAAAATGACTTTGATCTAATTCTGCAGTTGCAATTAGAAGAACCAGGCTAGTAATTTAGACCGCACATCATCTTGGCTCACCTATCCAGTATAAGAAAATTATTTTATGATTTCCTAACACAAAGGAACAGTACCCATCCCACTTTATTTTGCAAATTATGTTCCATTGCCACATGATACTTTTTCTCTACTATGTAAAGTCAAGAGTGAAGAGTGAATGGAATTTAGATTAGCAACATTTGCTATGGGAGTGGAAGAGAAACACCAAGCTCACTCTCATTACCACAACATATGGGAATCATATTGTAGTGGGGCAATTGTTGACTAGAGAGCATGTGCCCCTCTGCCTTCCTCAAAAACAATGGAATTACAAAATCAGAAAGGACACATTTGAAACTGCACTTTAAATTCTCCTGGAAATGCAGCTGGTCCAAAGAATAGTTAGTTTTCCTACACATGTAGATGACAGATAAGGCATTAGCTTGCACAATTAGTGTGTTTCTAAATAGAATAGACTAGGTGACATGAAGGCGTGTACCCAGGATAGGGCATCACTACACAAGTAGGGCAGCATTTCTATAGGTAGGGATTATGTTGCAGCTTACCCATAGGCAGATATATCATTTGCCAGGCATACACCAGGACTCGGGAGATAGCAAATAAATGCAGAGCAAATGTGTACTGCAGAGGAACAGAATGTGACAAGCAGTTGCCATTTTAGATTGCATGAGCAGCAGGGAATTGAGTTTTGCAGCTTTAAGAACAAGCCCAGTTAAGAACGCTTGAAGAAATACAGTTAATTCAGGGGCAATGCTCTAGCTGGCTATATGGTAGCTACCTCAGAGGAATGTTAAAGCCCAAGGCTTCGTAGGGAGGGTTGCATGGCGTAACAAGATACTATTGTGTGTGTCCATCTGTCGAGGTAAATTAAGTTACAAAGACACAGCAGACCGTTTCAATTTTATGGGATGAACTGGGCATCCTAGGAAGTCAGAAGGAGTTGGCAGATTAATGCCTCTGCGATTGGCTAGGCGTGACAGAGGGATGCAAAATGCAACAAAAAACAACTAATTGCCGCAATGAGATCTTGGCAGGGTGAAAGCAGAATGACTCACAAAATAGTTATTCATAAATGTGTCAAGAGCAGGATGGTGATCACCGTTTGGAGAACAAGTCCTGATACTTGGCTACAACATGCAGGGGAGATAACATGGGCTATTTGATTTAATTAAAACAAGGCGATACACTTGCTCTCTCTCTCGCGTATCTATATAAACATGTCATCATGCAGCCAGTTCATGGATCGTGTGACCGCATTCTAACCGATGAGCACATGTCTTTTTCACTACAGAAGTAATTTAGGGTCTACCAATAAATATTCAATTATGATGTCTAGTATGGTATGCTTATGGGTGGGATCTTAGATAAGGGTGACCAATGACTGGTTGGGGACCTATAGGATTCTATTTGTAGCTTAGTAGAGGGAGCCAATGACCTTGAGCGATAGAATTTCATAACTTGGTGATCATAATGACATCAGAATGACTCATTTGTGTTATATAAACTTCTGTTGTCTGTTCAAATGTTTAAGAATTTTGGATTGAAAGCTTGGCTTTTATCTTGTATTTTCCCCAGTCTATTGCAATAAACTGGGTTACCTTGCATCTGGCATACCACAATCACTCTGTGTTGTCTCTTTTTTGACTAATACCAGTTAGAGGGTGATTTGGCTCGTGACACTTTTTTCAATATCATATCAAGCATTTCCTGATTAGGCTATGGTACATGCACATTCGAACCACATTCCAATGTTTACTACATCTCTAAAAATGCTTTTGGCTGCAATTGAGTAGGATTTCCATTTACAAAGAGCTGTGCTTAGGCTGCACAGACATGTGATCAGTTTTACAATGTGCACTCAAAACAGAAATGTATTTTTGGTTTTGGTTGGTATGACATCTCACCTGGTTTTCAATGCAGAGAGAATGCAAAGTGCATTTCCCCCAAAATAAGATTTTCTATTTAGACTGAGTTCCCACAGTCGAACTCACCTCCCCATATCCTTCGCACCCCAGGGACTTAACATGGCAAAGATTGTAGGCGGCTTATTTAATTACATTTGGGACATTTTTATGATCACTTTTAAATGTTCTTTAAGGCACTGAGTCAGAATGGGCCTTCATGAGTTTTCAAAAGATTTCCCAGTCAGCCTCTCCTTCCTTTTGAAAAGAAGGTCTGGTCTGGTCTGGGTAATATTCTCCTCATGAATAGGTCCCAGTTCTCCAGTTATGTCGATGTTCAACAATCACCTATTTAGAACAGCTGGTATCTAATCTATGAAGCTTTTGATTCCAAAGTCAGCACCCTATTCCCTGTGTGTTCCTCCTTTTTATAATCCCTCATAATCCTGCTTTGTAATGATTATGTCAAACTTTTTGATTGGTCATATCGTTCCATTGGCTTCTTCAATAGTCAAACCCTCCTATATAATATGCACACCTCGTATCTTCATTGGTTGATTATAATTTCTATACATGTTAAAAGAAAAAATTGGGAGCCCAATCTGCTCTTACCACTTTTAAATGCAGAAATCATTTGTATTTCATATATCACCGCAACAGGCCACCTTGATGAATTATGAATTTCTGCATTCTCCAGCCTAGATGGACATCTGGATAAGCTGCACCAATGCCTAGCATACGTTTTCTTAAACGTATTAATATTAATAATCTTAAGAATGATTAAAAACACATAGGCAATTTGAGTTTACTTCCATATGATAGATTAATGTGTCTTGACCATAATGCATTTTTCCATTTGTTTTAAGTTATTTATTTCTGGATTTAGAGGCATAATTTGCTTTTAAATGCATGAATAGTATTGGTTCTCATAGTTTATTATATTTCTTGGCATCTTTAAGTTTCATTTCTTGGGATTGTGAAACCATTATGCAAGCAGGCCTCTCAGCCAATAATTAACCTGGATCTACTGACACAGGTACTCCATTGTTTGAATCTCTATTAGGCTAACCATCAGGATGTCTTTTATTAGTAGGCAGGGTTGAAAGGTGACATGCTAAGAACAATGAGGATGCTATGAAGCCCGGCACTGGGAGAACAGACTGGGTTGTCATGGGAGTGATTTTGATGCTTATCAGCCAGCACATCATGTATGGCCCATCTACATCTTTTGAGAAGGATCCGCCCCAAGAACAAGGCTGGGTTGAACAAGAGTTTAACTTAAAGTCAGATTGTCATGAAAACAGCAAAACATGTTTTCTTCTAATACAGAGAAAGACATTGATAACATTTACACAATGTGTTACCTATTTTAAAATAATGCATGTGCAACAGAGGGCGCTAGAGAGCCCAACCAAGATGGCGGTTCTCAAGTGAGCTCCTAGTAGAGCTCCCGAAAATCCTGTTAAAAATCCTGCCCATGGTGCCCAAGATGAAACAAACTGCAGGTGACGATTGCCCCAATGACCCCTGCCCCAATGTGACAGGTGTGAAGGCGAGGGAGAACCTACACCTGCCAGTCTGCAATAGCGGTGCTCGAGCAGGAGCCTTGCCCCCACAGCAACGGTGCACCAGTGGAGAGCAAGTGGCGCCAATTCCCTGCCGCAACAGTTCGCTGTACGAGACATGCAATGCAACAGAATATAATCAGCGAAGCCATGAACTCGGAGGGCATATTAAGGCACACACACCGGCGACTGCATTTACCGAAATGACCCACGGCAGCAGGGTTAAAGCTGCATGCGAGGCCATGCTCTGGCCCTCCCCAGCACGGAAAATCAGCAGAGTGACGAAAGAGTGCCAAACCTCACAGACCGGCGGCTGCCCGGGTGTGGCAGCAGCGCCGGCAGACCGTCAGAGGAACAATCCAACCAAAAGTAGCGAAGCAAGCCATTTCTCACCGGCTCACTGCCGGAGCTGCCGTCCATAACGCCTCGCCTCAGAGCCGTGCCACAACCTCTCCCTGTGGGACACAGGGAGGCCAGCTCACTCCGGGCCTCCTTAACCCAACACGCCCAGGCGACAACTGGTGGAGCCAAGAGCCAGACCGGTGAGCGCGGCCGAAGCTATAACCCCGAGACACCTGCCCATCTGATCCAACACAAAAAAGGCCAGAGAGAGCAAACCTGCTCAGCCTGGCCCAGCCGCGACCCCGGGGACGGACCCCCGTCCACCGCCTCTCTGCCCCCCCTTTGGAATCTTGCAAAGATGGGGCCCACTCTTCCCGCCAGGTAGAACACGCAGAGTTGAACTACCCAAGCATAATAAAGACCCAGCGGGTGCCTGGCTAGAAGCGGACTGGCAGCCTGAGATCGGAGCCGCTGGGTTATGCAGGGCGGTCCTCGTGGAGCTGAAAATCCCACTGAGTCACTGCACGGGGAGGGAACCTTATCCGAGGCCACAAAGCCCTGTCCAAGACAGCCAAAGACAGCAACCGGAAGGCTCCCAATCCCCCCGCACCAACACACTGTGCTATCCTGGATTGAGACACAGCAACTGATCCACAGGTGATATAACCCAGACTCCGTCGCAGCAGTGCCATATCATCCCAACAACGTCTGTCGGTGCGCATTGAAATCAACTGCTGACCTTTGTGTCCGCTGGACCAGTGATCCTCACACGGGGATAGGCCTCCACGCTAGCTTCACAACCTCACAAAACCAGGTCACTGCAGTGCATTCCCCCGCACACCAGTTGAGGGTGCTTGAGATACACCTACCGGGAAACAGGAAAGAAAAACACCAGACGAGGCACCTCGCAACAATGGTGCCAAATAAGCCCCAAGTGAGAATCAGACTGTATAGTTGGACGCCCCCACTGTGGTGACTGCACACTTCTCCTCACACAAAGCTGCCCCCCCAGGCCACCTCATCTGGCAGCTGACCCGACTGTGGGTAGGAAAAAGATTCACCTCCTGGGGCCGACAGCCCAGACCACCAGGTCAGAGCAGTGCCGGACAGGAGCAGACCCCGGTAATCAGTCATTATGAGGACTAATAAACGGCTCACGCAGGAAACGTCCACGCACAGACAGTGCAACAAACACCCAACCTGAAACCAGGGTAATACTGTGAGGCCTGAAGGTAAACCGCGACTAGCCCCCTCCCCTGCACAATACAGCAGTTCACGGGCAGCACAGCCAACAAATGCCAATTACAATACTCTAACCTGAGTGACAACAAACGCCCGAAAATGGGGAAGAACGACAAGTGGCAATGAAAACTGAACTTCGAAACATACCCTGCCAGCAAGACTCCTGGTACCAACATGCAATTGGAAACCCCATTAACATGCAGCGGGCAGAGCAGCAGCACCTCACTTACTCCAGAGAGACATTTGTGAAGTCCTACTGGACCTTAAAGCTGCCATAGGAAACCTACACTCTAAGCTCGACAACCTATCCTCAAAGTTAGATCAACTCCAACACCATCTGGACAAACATGGTGACAAACCTGGTGACAGGCTGGGCATGGCAGAGCAGAGGGTGTCCAACCTGGAGGACGGAAGCGTGGCACTAACAACCAGAGATTTGGCACTGGAAGTACAACTGAAAGCAGTGTTCGCCAAGACAGAAAACTGCCTGGGAGGGATGAAGCTGCCACCCCAACAACATCCACCTTGTGGGAGTAAGGGAACATCAAACCCCACAGAAGATAGAGCAATTCGTTGAAGCTATATGCAGAGAACTGTTCGGAGCAGCTGCATTGTCATACCTCTTCGTGGTCGAGAGAGCGCACCGGGTGCCAGCCAAACACCCGGTGCCAGGCGTGCCCCCATCCCCCATCCTGGCATGCCTACACAACTACAAAGTTCGCGACACGATCCTGCCACTCGCCAGGGAGAAAGGAGAATTGCATCCCAATGGTGACTGAATTCAGATCTACCCTGATTTCTTCCAAGCAGTTCAAACATCGCAGAGATCATTCACAGGGGTGAAAAAACGCTTGAGAGACAATCAAATCCAATAGTCCATGCTCTTCCTGGCGAAACTCTGATGAATCCAATACACTGGAAGGACCCAGTTCTTCACTTTGCCCGAGGCCATGAGCAGCTTCCTTGACGAGAACAGCTACCGGCCCTAATCATAACCTGAGACCTGCGAGAGACGACCAAGCCAGAGGGACCCACGCTGAACTCTCACGGTATGTACATACTGGAAAATGTGATGCACCCGGCACTGATCAAAAGGCCCACCTACAAGAACTCGCAGCATAACTCACCCTCAACACACCATCACCTGATTCATAGACATACCTGGCACCTCCGGGGACAACCTAACACGAAACACAGAGGCGAGCTGCCGAACCTGCCTGGGCACTAGCTTGTTTGTGGGGGAGAGAACAATTGTCGGGCGAGTTGGGGGTTGTCCGTGGGAAAGGGACAAGGACGGAAACTCCACTACGAGTTAACCAGTGTGGAGCCCTCAAGTTGGGGAAAGGGACATTTTTAAAGGGATGTGCCAATGTTGGACCCGGTCACCACTGACAGACCCCACTACCAGACCTGAATACCCAAAAGAAGCATGCACGCACCTATAATGCAACGCCCAAGAAAGATTAACATACCCTGTATGAACCTAGAACGACCTTGAACCATTCAAGTTGGTAAAGTGGAACATTCGAGGAGGAACCAATCCAGCCAAAATTCAGAATATACTAAAGTACCTTAAGAGGCACAATGTAGACATCACCCTTATTCAAGAGACTCACCTTCTTCCATCCTCTGAAAATCGATGGGCCACATCTTGGGGATGCCACAGATACTATTCCTGCTTCTCATCCTATGCCAGAGAGGTAGCTACACTGATCAACAGGAACAAGAAGTTCAGGTTGCTAAAGATGCAACGAGACGATGAGGGCAGAGCGCTACTGGATCATGGGGTGCTGGACGGCACTGAGGTCACCCTGGTGAACACATATGGTCCAAACACCGACAGCACCAACTCCTTTGATTGGGTGATGTCACACTTAACAAAAATTGACATGACCACAACCATATGGGGTGGCAACCTAAATACCAACCTAGACCCCGCAGTGGACAAATCACACCTGCATACCAACACACCCACAAAGGCAAGCCTTCAAATCTGTGAAATCTGCAAGACTTACAACTTGATTGGCGTGTGGCGACTCGGCCACAGCAACAGTTGTGAATACACCTTCCATTCCTGGGTCCATGGCACACACTCGTGACTTGGCTAACTACTGGTGTCCCTGTGCAGGAAGATTCCAATGGGGCGAATGTTTGATCCTTCCAAGATTGCTCTCAGATCACTCTCCAGTTACCCTAGAGTGTATCCCTACTGACGACATAAAGAAAAGCCCCAGCTGGAGATTCAAGTCAAGAGCACTCCAGGACCCATTGTTCGCTCGGGAGCTCCTCGAGGAGATTAGATCCTTTCTCACCATCAACCAACAGCGAGAGGGACCCAGTGGGAGACTCTAAAATGCTACACCAGGGGGATATGCATGGCCAAAGAAAATGGGATCCTGAAAAACCATCCGAAGGGAACTAGCTAATAACGAGAACCACCTGAAAGAATTTGAGCAGACCTACACCAATTCAAAAGACCCTCAAACACTAGCCCTCCTCAAAGAAGGATTAGACAAGTTCAGAAACGACACCGACCGTGAGAACCAGTTCATGGCTAGAGGTCACCAAATATGGCAGTACAGCGAAAGCCAGAAACCAGGAGCCCTCCTGGCCAGGCTGTTGATGGCAGACAGGGAACCCCACAGGTCGAATGTGTCCGCACCCCCCAAGGAAACCTTGTCCACACCGAAAGCGAAATAGTGGAAATGTTTCACACCTTTTACCAAGACCTATATAGCTCCAAGGCCCCAAATAACCCAGAAGCCCTCCAAGAATACCTAACAATATAGAACTATACTGGGTGGAAGGAGAAATGAGGGAACCCCTAAATAGACCAATCACACTCAAGGAGATAGCAGTCATAATAAAAGAGTTATCAGGGACTAAATCATCGTGCCCCGATGGCCTGACAGGTGGATTATACAAAGCCTTTGAACCAACCCTTGTTCCGATCCTACAATAAGTATACGAGGAAACACTGGAGAAAGGTTGCCTATGCCCCACATTACGCCAACGTCATCCTGTTCCATAAAGCAGGAAAACCTCCTGATGATCGTGCCTCATATAGGCCGATATCGTTGATAAACGTTGACAACAAAATCCTTGCCAAACTCCTAACTAACCGATTACTCCCTCTGATGCCTGGGCTGGTACTGGCTGATGAGGAGGGATTCATACCACGGTGGAACACGACGTTTGGAATCAGGTGCCTCTGCAGGATCATTGAGGCTCTAGACCCCTCGGCTCCGGCGGTGGCAGTCCTGCTAGACGCAGAGAAGGCCTTTGACACGGTCGAGTGGCCATATCACTTTGCTGTGCTAAAAAAACTGTGCCTGGGGAGCCACATCCTAAAACTGGTCGCACTCCTTTATACACATCCCATGACTAGGATCACTCTGGGAAGACAAACTCTGATCCCTCTCATTAGTTTGATGGGTGTAGACAGGGATGCCCCAATGTCGGCCCTGCTGTTCGTGCTTGCTATGGAGCCGCTGGCTGAAAGCCGCAGGGCCAAACTACTGGAAAAAGGTCTCACTATAGGGCCCCACAAACTGATCATTTCCCTATACGCCTATGACGTAGCTCTCTTCGTCAGCGACCCAGCAATAAATCTGAACCCAGTAATGAGAGAGGTGCTTACATTCGGAGCCTTCTCCGATTAAAAATTAAATCAGTCGTGATCCCCCTAATCTCCGAAACAGTGGAATTGAAAGACGACTTTGAGTTCAAGTGGGAATCCTCAGGTGTCAGGTATTTGGGAGTACTAATGTCCAGAAATTATGAAGACCTGTTCTGAGATAACTACGGGAAAGTGATAGAGGTTCTCAGAGATAAAATCTCAAGATGTAAACGCCTACCACTCCCGAATCTCAATAGTAAAAATTGTCATTCTGCCCAAACTTCTATATTTGTTTGTATACATACCATTACTACTGACACAAAGTTTCTTCCGACACCCGTGCAGTATATTACTTGAGCTAATATGGGCTGGTAAACCAGCAAGAGTGGCCCACAAGTTCCTTGTCCAACCAATTGTGAAGGGCGGTTTAGCACTGCCTGACTTAGAAAGCTACTACTGGGCAGCACAAGCACAATTCCTAAGCCATTGGTATGCCACCCACTCTGAACGCCCACATGTCCAAATCGAACGGGCCCTGGTAACTCCCAGTCTTCTAGGAGCAGCCATCATAGGCAAACTCTGTGTACCACCAAAAACTCTGAACGTGGTACTAACCACGTAGGAAATATGGAAAAGAATCACACACAAAAGCAACATCACAGTCAGATTTCCCCCCCTCCTTACAGCCAAATTCATCCCGGGAATACCCCTTACGTCTGAAAAAATAAACCTCCAATGGGCAGACAAGCTAAAGATTGACACACTACAAGACTGGTTTGTGGACGGTCACTTCCTGACGATCCAAAAGACCCGTGAACGAGGGGCCGACTCTCCCCTGGACATTTTTGTGTACTTCCGCCTCCGACACACACTCCAATCTTTGTTCCCTTCGTTTCCAGCTCAACCAACCACATGGCTACTCCTGCATGGAGTGATCCAATCATAAGGGACAGGAAGGCTGGTATCCAGTATTTATAAAGACCTGCTGCTGATTACTACAAGCCAACTGCCCTATTCGAAACTGAGATGGCAAAGAGCACTTGGCGACACGATAGAAGACTAATATTGGTCATACATATTATGGCTAACGCAGAAAGTGTCCTTAAACTCGAAATACAAACTGATCCATTTTAACGTTATCAGCCAAGTGTACCATACACAAGCCAGATTGCACAGACAACGACTGTCGATCACAGCCGCTTGTGTGAGGTGTGGAACCATCCCGGGCAGAATTCCTGTACCTGGCCTGGGAATGCCCAACAATTGAACTATTCTGGACGGAGGTGCTAGACAAGAATTCAGCAATAATAGGCGAACAACTCGTACAAAGACTCAAAGTAGCTCTGATAGGGTGCACCAGAAACTTACAATCCTCGGTGAGAAGACTGACTGGCCTTCAGTCAGCTAGTACTGGCTCGACGACGCATTGCAATGGCTTGGGGAAAAGGTTGCCCGCCCACAACACAACTATGGCTGCAGGATGTAACGTACTGCCACGACATGGAACTCTACCCCTACATGCTAGACCACCAGACATATGGGGGCCCTACATTAGCCACCTGTTGGCGACTCCAGACTGAACTGTGTAAAATTATCCCCAAACCACGTACTCTGGGACTGGAATCCCCTATACCTAAGCAACCGATGAACACTGAGCGCAACATGTATGCATGCTTGTCAGGAAAATCAATTCCTATTCTGGGGGGAGGGAATCGGGGACCATGTAGAACAGTTCCGTGTTATGGTTTGTAACTGTTTAACATGACAAAATAAAGGTTTTAAAAAAAAAAAAAAAGATTGCATGTGCAAATCCTTGTATAATTACCATAGGTTCCCACATGTATTTTTAACAGTGTCACTTATTTTTTTAGATGCATATTCCTGGAAAATTAAACCATAGTTTCACTTGTTAAAAATGAAATACACTGTTTACATTGAAACATTTCTGAAACTCTGGGCTCTTTCACATGCTCAGAGATGCAGCTCCCTCACTTACAAGGTATTACATGATTATTGATGAAATACAGTGCTGCTCTGCCCTTTGCCGACATCTCCTGTCTATAGATTGTGGTGCAACAGGGCAACTGCTTTCCACGACTGTAAAGAGTTCCATTGTTTTTATTTATCTTCATATTTTGCAGAGAAAAGCAGCAGTTAAAATGTGTGACTATCCTGCTTATCAAGATTGAAAGCTTATTTTGAATTAACGAAGCTTGCAGCATATTTTATTGTGAATTTACAATTTGGCAGATCTAAATTCGTGGGCTTAGGGTGCATGCTTGCCTTACAATTCGGTAAGTTTCCTTATGTGTAGCAAACTGCCATTTTTCGGGTGCTGTCTCTCATGAAAGCAAGTTAACTACCTGCACCTCACAGGTGCACCCTTTTGATGATAAATAAAACAACACACCAGTGTCCATTCACATTTGGTTTTCACCTACAAACTTCAGCAGGAGCTCTGATGCAACTTCAATACTTCCAGAACGGCCAAAAACAGAGTGCACATAAAGTCCAAATAATCATTAGCAAGCTTACAGATCTGTATCTTGCAGCTCAAGCATGCAGGTAGTGTGTCCCTCCAACCAGGTTCTTCTGACTGTGGGGAGCACTGGGTCACAAGGTGGGCCCCCATGAAGTGGATGCTTCACCGGTCTTTGGTTGATTATGAAGGCTTATCTTGCAGGTAGCCCCACCAGCAAATGGTGTGCTCCAGTGCCGTTTTGTCTCTTCTGCTGCTCTCACTATGCCACTTGTTTACTCTACTCCCTCTGGCGTGGAGTGTGCGGGGTGGGCTATGTCTGTCTGGTTTTGTCTTTATCACATGGACAGAGTGACAAATACAGAATGGCTCATTAATGCTCTGAGGTGTCAGCAGGTTGCTGTTTGTTTGGCACTGGTCCCTAACTAGTTTAGGGCTACCTTACTGCACATGAGCACTACCCACCTCCCTTCCCTATTAAGCCAAGGGCTGCCCCAACAATACAATCCCATGTTATTAGTATCAAGCACATGTGCCCATTTCTGCAGCACCTCCCTGCCTCAGTTATCATTGTAAACAGATGGCCAGTCACTAGCAAGACACATTTGTATATGTAATGTTCTCTTGAAGGATAAATAGCTCATTGGCTGAGGTGCTTCTTGTTGAAATATGTGTACATGCTGCAGGTCATTTGTTAAAGTCCCAGAAGAACTAATTATTTACCAATCAGTAGTGTTTATTCTGATGGATGTTCCTCCCATGGATTCCTCAAATATGCTAATCCTATCTGCAGCACAGCTGATCTTCAGAAATGTTTCTGCCACCAGGTGGTACAGCACGGTTCTGTCTGATACCTCTATGTGCCGGACATGTCAGGATTAGTATCGAGGAACCACACACTTTGACCTCAGTTTCAACCTCTTTCCCCAGCACTTTAACACTGAAGGACCTCAGAACCGATGGTGTACGGGCTATCCGCCAAGAGAGGCAGGTTGGGAGGCCATTAATGTATCCAAGGAGAAACATCCATTATAAACAACATTATTGAGAGTAATTTGTTCTTCTAATGGATTCCTTCCTCCCACAGATTCCTCATCTATGATAGACTCCCATAGCAGTAAATGGATCTGGAGCGGGCCGGAGAGCAAGGACACCACCTATGCCAGATAACTACTACTAAAACAGACGTCCTACCCTGACTGGGAATCCAGCAGTAATATTTGCTAACCATGTGCAGCGAGGCCCACATAGCCACCTGGCAAATGTCCAGAATAGAGACCCCTCTCTGTCTCTGTATGACAGGGGTGGTAGCCAGTCCTCTGGTAAAATGAGCTCTGAGACCCTCAGACACATCCTTTCCAGTAGGATCATAGCATTCCGAGATGAAGAGAATGATCCTCCTTCACAAGGTGTGTTTGTTCACAGCCCTGCCAGCATGGGCACCAGCATAACCCACAGAAAGCTTGTCCTCTTTCCTGATGTCCTTAGTCCAAGAGACTTAGTAGCTGAGGGCCCACAATGGGTCCAGCCAATGGAATCGCTCCTCTGCCTTAGAAGGATGTGGTGGAGGAAAAAGCACAGGAAGCTGGATCTTTTGGGAGAGAGAAAATTCTGAGACCACCTTTCGGGAGGGA
This sequence comes from Ambystoma mexicanum, assembly GCF_040938575.1. Taxonomy (NCBI): domain Eukaryota; kingdom Metazoa; phylum Chordata; class Amphibia; order Caudata; family Ambystomatidae; genus Ambystoma; species Ambystoma mexicanum. Next base: position 744,732,488 of record NC_090927.1, on the reverse strand, counting down.
GGATGGTCTCACTCTCAATGTCACCATTGATTTGGAGAGAGCAAGATAAAGAGGTTTAACAGACAACGCCTGGAGATCATTCGCCAATCTAGGGGAAATGTTGGCCACCAGGAAAATACCCTTAAGGGTGAGCAGCCCAATAGAACAAGAATGACGGGGCTGAAAAGGAACACTCATAAGAAATGTTAACACTAAATTCATATCCCATGTTGGAATCATAAAATGGCATGGGAGAAACTGATTGCACAATCCCCATAAAATCTACTTAACTCTGGGGATAGTGAAGAAAGAGCCCTGCTCAGAGGCCCACTTAAAACCAAAATGGTAGCCAAGTACCCCTTCAAAGTGCCAATCTGCATACCTGATCAGGCCAAAGACACTAGTAAATCCAGGACAGAAGATAGAGGACATGAAATAGGGTCAAAAACCCTTTCCTGGCACCAAGCAGAGAATTTCCAAATCTACAAGCATGAATATGTGTGTGGGATTCCGGGATGAAAGGAGTCCATCCTGGATGTTGTCCGACAAGCCCCACTCCTTGTCTCTCAGTGCCTCAGTAGCCAGGCATGAAGGTTCAGGCTGCCGATGTTTAGGGGAGAGTAGGTCCTCTCAGCTTGGAAGGCTCCATGGAAGACAGATGAACATGTCCCGCAACTCCAGGTACCACATTTTAGGGGCCCATTCCGGAGCAATGAAGATCAACGTGGTCCCAAACAAGCGCAATCTCATGAGAACCCACAGAATGACGGAGTGGTGGGAACACAAAAAGGAGGGTGAACATCCACTTGACCATCAATGCAACCCCCCGCCCCCCACAGAGCTCCCTGATGTGGAAATTCCCTGGAGCAGAACAACTTACACTTCCTGTTGACACTGGAAGCAAATATACCCAATTGAGGAGTCCCCTAGCAGGAGAAAATCTCCTCCAGAAATGCCTGGCAGAGCTCCACTTGAGGGAGGCCAAAGTCTGTCTGCTCAAGGCATCCACCATGACATTAAAGACAGACAGCCGTCGGAGAGAAGTCGTTCTCCAGAGCTAAGAACCACAGTCTCAGTACCTCTCGATGAAGTGGTAAGGACCTAACACCACCTAATTTCTTGAAGTAGTGCATGGCCACTGTGTTGTCCGTAAGGATCGGTATGCATTTCCCATACACAGAGAAGAGGAAGGCATCAAGGACCAGTCTGATCACCCTCAGCTCCAGCAAACTGATATACTCCTAAGACTCTGAGGGAGACAAAAGTCTGGTCCAACAGGTGAGCAGCCCAACTTGTCAGGGACGTATATGTGACGAAACGTCATTTGAAGCCAAGTTGCTGGAACAGCGTGCCTTTCAGCAGGTTGTTCCTCAGTGACCACTGTTGAGAAGGATTTGTGAACTCTGACCTGGAGGGGCAGAGGGTCTAGTTTCTTGGAACAGGGTAACCTCTGGACAAGCCAGACCAATCAGGGTAGCTATGGCAGGCGGTCAAGACTAAGTCTCAAGAGGGGTGAGGGGGACCTCAATGAGCACACAAAGCTAGGACACTTACAAATTACTCCAGAATATACAAGACCAATGGAGTCTAAGGGGTTAAAAGCACGAAATATGTAGACCACCTAGATGGGGAGGAAAACAGGCAGTGCAGGTAATCTTTAGACCCAGTTCAACATCAAGAATACACCTAACTAAGAGGCAGTCCAAGCCCTACGAAGAGAGGAGCCTTACGCTCAATAGTACATGCACGCGCTTGTGCCAATGGACAAAAATAGTGTCTCTTCAAGTGTCTCTAGCAGCTCAGGAAGGTGGATAAGGCGATGAAGACCAAGTTCCCACTATTCAAGGAGGACCTCCACAGGGCAGAGGCAGTTTGAGAGTGTGGAATGGAGTCGCTATTTCACAATAGCTGTGGAAAGGTAAGGGGCCCTCAGGGGCCACTTCATGTGTAAAAGTGGCTCCTGCGCTAGGAGCCACCAGTTGGGGTAAGGACTACCCACCGGTCCCCAATGCAGGCAGACCCAAACTTCGCCAGTACAGTCCACTTTGCTGGCAGGTTCGAATGCGACAATCAGGACGTCTCAACACTGTGTGGTTCCTGAGATACAGCGAGGATTCCCAAACGGGACAGAGGCGATTTCTCTGCTCCGGGAGGAGGAATCAGCCCAATTCCACTGCAGCAGGCTTCAGGGGAAAGGGGGTCACGAATGCATCGAACTTGCACAGGTTGTTGCCACAGCAGGGCAACACGGTAACCACATTTACTCCGGTCCGGGCGCACTCATCTCACTTCCGACCTGGGAATGCCAAGTGTACGAAATTCGGTGTGAGGGTGCCGTGGACACAGAGCAAGCAGTATACCAACTTTTGAGGGCATCCTCAAAACAGCAGCGGTAACAGAGCAAACGTCCCGTGTAAGCTGGTCAGCCCACTGGTTGGCCCAGGGACACCTCCGAAGAGGCTTACTTGCAGGGTTTGTTGAAGGTGCCGAGAATAGTTGATCCTACTATCCCAATGGGTCAAAGCGTCTTCGCACACCTTCTAGGACGATCAGAGGCAGAGGGGTCCCCCAGGAAGACAGCGGGCTCAGGGTGCCAAACCTTCCAGCAGGTCACCAGCGGTTCCTCCACTCGGCTTCTTGTTGCAGGATACTTGGCTCCTTATCCTTTGTTCATGTGAACTCAGGAGATCGACCAGGTAGTGGTGTTTTCAGCCTCCTCTTATCCAAAGTTCCCTTCGCGCCAAAACGAAGAGGACCCAAGGGGAGATCTGCTCACAAACACTCACTCCATATGTGGACCAATCATGGACCACGGTGGTCCCAGGCATTCAGGACACTCCAGACTCTCTGGCACCCAGGATGTGTATTGAGAACAGACATCCCAGCCCACATCCTGGAGGCACACATGCAAGGCATGCAGAAGCCTGTGAAAGCATTGGGTTTCGTGGGAAAGTGCATGACCAAACAAGGATGGACCCGAGTCGGTTCGACCTGGGGAAGGCGAAGGGGCAAGATGACCAAAGGACAAGACAAAGAAACTCGTGGCATGGCCATATTGGAGCCAGGCCACCTATTTGTGCCAAACGCGGTAAACGCGGTTAACATGGCAAGAAAGAGTTAAAAATATATGAAAACGATAGCTTCCACCAGTCCTGTCCGAGGCACATCTGCAAATTCATAAAAAGTCCAGCAAGAGTTTCTAGGGTCTTTGGAAAGACTAGAGACCCAAGTGTACTGTAAGGTAAGTTACAAGGCACACTTGCTACATGTTGCACAAAAGTTGCAACATGAGGAAAGGACTAAGGGAAACAAAGTCTCCCAGTACTGACTGTCTTAAGGGCATGTCAGTTTCCCCATAAAAAGTGAGCGAAAGCCCAGAGGAGTGCAGCTGAGGGCTGTGCTTCTCTGGCAAAATTTAGTCAATGGTGTAAAACAGCAGCAAAAGGTTTGGGGGTTGACACATGGAGGGAAAATTACATTAAAATATGAAATCTTTCCTAACAACCACAATGCCAGGTTTCAGCTACTCAGCTGCAGAAGATCTAACACGTGTCCCTGAAACTGCAACCATTGGCAACAGAAGCCACTGAAGTGACTTCATTCATAGCCGAAGGCTGAGGTAGGAACTTGTTCCTGGGATTGGAAGCCATGTATCATCTGAGAGAATTTTGCCACTCGGTCCTGGGGCGGGAAGGCTTTGCCCAAGCGAGTGCCCAAGAATGCCCTGATAAATCTGAGGGACTGAGATGGCAGAGCATGTGACTTTTTAAAGTTAAGGGAAAAGGCCAAGCTGTGCCAGAGTCTACACCTACAGAACAAATGTTCTGACATCTGGTGTGGGGAGTGAGCACGGACGAGACAGTCATCCAGGTATGGAAAGACACGAACACCTTCCCTCCTGAGACGAGTTGCTACCATTGCCAGCAGCTTGGTGAAAACTGTGGGTGCCGGAGAGAGACCAAATGACAGGACTTTAAACTGGTAGTGATGTTGGCCCACAACAAACTTCAGGTACTTGTTGTCCTTTACATGAAATGGCACTTAGAACTAGAGGTCCAGAGACACCAAGCAATGGTGCAGATATTGGGCTTGGATAGTCTCATAAATCGGTCTCATTGAACGAGGGTAGTTCACCAGAGGGGCTCCAGCATCGCTGAAGATGTCGAAGACAAGTTTGGAGCTGGCGCTGAGGACTTGATGCCCAAATACAGGGCCTGTCAGCACCAGGAGACCTAGTCAACATTGGGGTCCCCTGCGGGCACCCTGTCGGTGTGTGTTAACGCATTGGGCCCCGTCAAAGCCAATGGTGCTGGTGGCATCAAGGCCAAGGCTGTCGGCACCGGTGCTGTCACACCTTCAAACTGAAGCTTTTTCATTCCTCCAGGGTGGAGGATTGCATGGGAAACTGTACCTGCGGCACCACTTCTTGGGCACTCTGGAGCGATGACTCCTCTTCCTCGAGGATGAAGAAGAATGATGGTGTGAAGAACACCCACCCCAGCCGATCAAGACCGCTTGCAATATTTCTTCTTCTCGTCTTTCTTCACGGAAGACCTGCCCTTGGACAGATGCTCCACTCTATTCACCCTTGACGGACGCTGTGTGCCTTCACCGAATACTTATGGAGGTAGGTGAAGAGTTTAGCAGCCCTTTCCCTGACGACCTTGGGACGCATGGATTGGCATGACCCGCAATCGTTGACATTGGGCCTATCCCCTAGGCAGTACATACACAAAATGTGATGGGGATCCGACAAAGACAACTGGTGCCCACAATCCACGCAAGGTTTGAAACCCGAGGCCTTGTGGGGTTGGGCTTTTTTTTCAATTTGTACAAAGTAGCGTGTTCCTGAATCGTGCAAAGTGCATGGAAAAAAGGAACTGCGGTCACAGGGCGTGGCGCCTAATTATATACTTGCACATCATCATGTCTGGCATGCAGTGCATAGAGACGTTGGGTGGAGCAGACACTGTGCTGTGCCCTCTGTTGGTGGAAAAGTTTCTGACGGTCAGCTGTGCTGCGGATAGGATTATCATAGATAAGGAATCCATGTAAAGAAGGAACCCATTAGACATGTCAATTTAGGGGGGGCGCTGTTGCGCGATCGGTGGAACAGATGCCATTGTGTAAGCTCTGTGTGTGAGTGTAGAGATCACTGTGCTGAAACAAAAGTAAATGGCGAGGGCCTGTCGTGAAATGAGCCGAGGAGAGTTACACAAGGTGTGGGCACAACCTGTCAAGAAAGCAGATGGATTGCTGCAGTTACGGCGAAGATATCGCTTGCAAGGTCCTGCAGGCCCAGGCGGGCGCATCTGTACAGCAGGCTGCGGATGCTGGAGGGACTTCCTGACAAGGGTGAATTCGGCGGCTGCTAGCGGAGGTGAGGCCCAAGCAGTCGCGGTGATCAGGTGTGGAGGCTGCTTATACGAGCGAGGGAGCCATCAGCTGGAAGGTTAACGGAGGTGGTCTAGCTCCCGCTGCTGCCTGGAGGTAGTAGGCGGCGTATGCGAAGCAACTGGGAGATGGCGCTGAGGTGAATTGTGTGATCAACTCATTATATTCAGCGGAGCTTTAATGTGCACGTAAGCTGTCGAATTGGTGAATCCATTGACCTCGCTTCATCTGTGGGAAATCAGGTATAAAACTCCAGGACTCAACAAGCAAGTGGAGACATACCAAGCCCAGCCCGCAACGCGTGGTTCCCAATGCACTCAATGTGACCAAATTCTTTTCGGATTACGCGCCCTTCAACAGCACATGTACAAGTACTTTGGGGTAAACTGTTACAACGCTAGTGAAGAGGATAGGCCCTAGTGAGCAGGCAAGGACACGGTTGACTTATTGATCAGCGGACTGTGAGCAAGGGAGAAAGGGAAACGCTGAGCTTTGAGGAAGCTGCGCTGCATTCTGAAATCCACCAGGGTGCTGCAGCTGGGCGCCATTTGCTGATCCAGACCAACTGAAGCTCTCACCCATATTGCACCTAGCAGCTGGAGAGTGCCGGAGTGATCTACTTCTCTGAGCTGCTGCTGGGGTCGGATACACCCGGACGGAGGGATCCTGCTGGAACAAACTTACAGGTACTGCTATATAGCTGCTGCCCCTATGTAACGCTGGTCCCTTTACTGCTGGTGGGCGTGCCCTGGCCTGGGTGCCCTGTCTAAGAAGGAGAGAACACGTGAGGAACTGCCCCCTAGTTACTGGGTAGAGGGGGCCCAATTCAACGGACTAGAGGAGGGCTTTTGGTTGTACTTTGGGGTCAAGATTGATAGCAGTGATCTACAGTGCAGGTGACTCGTCACACTGTGGCCTGCATACGAACACAAGGACTGCCTAGCTGTTCAGGGGATGCTCTGTTTTTGCCCCGAGGGGTGGGGGCCCCCTTTCTCTGCACCGGAGGTGTAAACCCTCTGGAGCAGCATGACTGGTGCATCCATGTGGCTCTGCATCTCTGCTCTTCCCGCCCGGCCCCCTGATTGGAGTAGACATTTGACACACAGCATACGTGGCTATGGTCGCGGACAGGCGTAATCACTACAATCTGATCTATTTGCAACATATAGCACACTATATTGCACACTGCGTGGTGTACCAAAGGGTGAAACAATATGCCTAAGGGGGCCTCCCCAAAAAAAGTGGTACCATGGATGAGTTTGCTAAGCCTACCCATAAGCAGGTAGACCATGGAAGCGAAGGGGCAACCAATCGGGTATCAACAGGATCAACCTTACCATCGCCTCCCGTCAACCTACAGGGTGTCATGGTCATTATACAGCAGGGATTCGCCTCCATCAATAACAAGCTGGATGGTATCACTGTCAATGTCACCACGATACGGGCCCAGCTGGAAAAGGCTATGCAACAAATCACAGAGGCGGAGACGTGGATTGGCACAGCGGAGGATGCCATAGCGGCATTGCAGGGAACGGTGACATCCATGGTGAAAGATTTTGGCAATATCAAGATGAAATGAGAGGATTTGGAGGCGAGGTCGGAACGGAACAATGTTCGAATCATAGGGATGCCGGAGGATGCCCTGAAGGGCCCCATGGAGACAGCAGTGCAAGGGTTATTGAAAGACCTGTTGGGGGACCCTGGTTGGTCGCAAATGTTTGTAGTGGAGCGCGCGCACAGGGCACTATCGGCGAGGCCTAAGCCAGATGGGTTCCCCGGCCAAAAATTGCACGCCTAATGAACTACAGAGACAGATATTTAGTTTTGAAGTCTGCACGAGAGAAGCAGGATTTGAGGATGGGATCCAGTGTGGTCCGTATTGTCCCGGACTATACGCTGATGGTACAGCAGAAGAGGCGCACATTTGTGGGGGTGAAAAAGCTTCTGAGAGAACGTAAAATGCCCTATGCTATGCTATACTGCTAGGCTGCGTATACAATTCAAAAACAAGACTTACTTTTTCACGTTTCCAGAGGAGGCAGTATCATTTGTGGAGGCTAACATACCCCTACCGGAGAAGCAGACACCGGAAGATACTTAATGTTTGAAAGGGTTGGCTATTGCACCTGTAAATGTGCTTAATGTGTGGAATGTTCTGAATCGCAACAGTAACTATGTAATTTATAATGGGTTCTTGGCAGCGTTTGTTTAAATTTGCATTATGGTTGAAGCCCAGCGAAGGTTTAAATACTAAACAAGCTGGGATCTCCAGCCACCACGGTAGCAGTCGCCCCCAATGCAAGTGCATGTTTTTGTTGGGCAGGGTAGGGAAGGGAATGATAAGGGTATGGGGAGGAAAAACATAGTAGCAGTTTAGGGTACTATGAGGGGGGAGTTTGGAGGAAGTTGGGGTGAAAATGTTCTAAAAAAGCACAAGTCGAGCACAGCATATGATGGCACAGAGTTGAAGGGAATGTTCAGATGCATATGAGAGATGATGGCTAGAAGCGAGCCGACTGACATGAAGTTATTGAGTTGGAATGTGAGGGGCATGGGTAGCCCCTTGAAGATGCGCAAGGTGATGGCATATGTTAATAGATAGGGGGCCAATCTTCTGTTCCTGCAAGTAACACGCCTGTTGGAACACCAGGCGCGTAAGGTTGCCCCAGGGTGGGGAGATCAGTGCTATTACACTTCTTACTCTACCAGAGCCCAGGGGGTAATGATCCTGGTTCATAGGTCACTGACATTCACCCATTATGCAACAGAAAGTGACGATTGTGGTAGATATGTGATTCTACATGGGAAATTGGGAAGTGCGAGAGTCCTCCTGATGAACATATATGGCCCAAATGTGGATGAGGAGAACGGTAGGGCGAAAAGGAAGGTTGCCTCTTTTTTGTTTAAGGGGGGCTTGACTCAAGAGGACAAATATCATATATCGAAAGAGGCAGAGTCAACAGCTACCCCAGTTCAGTTTACGCATTTAGCATTAGGTATGAAGAGCAGTAGGCTAGTTTAATACATACTGGCTCGGGGTGGTCACCTTGCCTTTCCATGTTCTGCATGCTTCTGCCTCTTGGAAGGTGGTGCAGACCCTGTGTGGCTGGGACCACTCAGGGCATTAGGGGCTGGACCGCTAGTGGCCTGGGCCGTGGCTTCACCCACTGATGTTGGGTCAGTTATTGGCCCTGCAGGTCCCTCAACCTGGGAGCTGGGTCCAGGTGTTTTGCTTTGCCGTCCCTTCCCCTTGAACACATGGGCATCAACTGCCCCTTCGTGTCCGTGCCCCTGCGTGTCCGTGTCCCTGGGGGAGGGGGGAGACAACAGATACTGCTGTTGCTCCCTAACCCTGGTTGTTGGGGACAGGAGCTGCCCCTGCAGGTGCCTCAACCTGGAAGCAGGGGAGAGCAAATGACCCTGCAGCTCCCTGACCCAGGGTGCAGAGGACAGCAGCATCACCTGCAGCTCCTTGACCATGTTGGGGGTGGGGCACAGCTCTCCCTGCACGTCCCCGACCCTGGCCACCTCGGCCACCTCTGCCACCTTTCCCTCTTGGGGCCTTCCCAACCATGGGACAGATGGATTTGTACAATGGAAAGCCCAGCAAGCAATTGTCCTGGGCAATAGGAGTGAGGGGCAGGGTACGTGATGTAAAACGTACTAGTATGGTCCAGCAAGGCTCAATATTACCCCTGGTGAAAAAATAAAAAAGGACGTGTAACGCACAGGCACCCCAAATATGAAATAAAGCATGTACGCGACCCCTTAGTAGCTCACGTGAAAAGAAAAAGCGGTACGCTGTGGCACCCAGCAACACACAAAATGCGCGAGTCCCACGAAAAGCCATTGTGATGTTAACAATGGGAGTATGCGATATACCAGGGCAGCCAGAGTATGATTCATGTGTACGTGAATCACCATTAGCCTAAAAAAAATGGAAAATACATGCACATGTGCGCAGAGGCAAATCTCCCACCAAAATAAGAAGTTTGCACTGTGACAGTAGTGAACAAAATGCACGGCACCCCAAAAATCTCTGAAGTTCACACATCTGTCTGCTCCAACTCTGACAAGCCATCTGATGTTCTCCTACGCACTCCTTTATCCCGAATCTGAACGCCAACACCCAACTGCCAGCGTGTGTCACGTAACTTTCGCAATTAGGCCCTTTCCTCTGATTTCACGTGTACGCGCTAATTTTGCACGCGCAAAGTAACCGTCACTCTGTTTCCAACTGCCCACACGAGTAACACGGGAGACCCACATGCTTCTGCCTACAAGCCTTTTTACCGGCCTCCTACTGCCCTGAACTGCCTCCTACGAGCCATCTGCTGCTGCCTGCCCACTGTGTTTGCCTGCTGCCCACCTGCCCCGCATTTTGAGAGCACGTCAAGCCATTGCTAGTGCGCCTGTCCACGGCCCTGTGACCACCTCAGCTGATTCAGAAGACTCCCAACGTGCCAGAACATCAGCAACGCCCCACATCCCAGCCCCAGGACTACCTTGCCCACCCACACCTGCCTCGGAGGTTGCCATGTCTGAGCAAACATCTCCAGAGGCAAGTGGCAACCCCATGGCAGCGAGGCAGAGGGCTGTCAACTTCACAGCCAGGGAAGTTGATATCCTGGTGGAGCAGGTCTTGGAGCATTATGATGCCCTCTTCAACCCTGCAACGCAAGTCGGCAAGGAAGGACGGAAGCTCATCTGGAAGCAGATTGTGGGTGCCATCAACACGGAGGGGGTGGCACCCTGTGACTACCAGCATGTGCACAAGCGCTGGGAGGACCTGAAGTCCAGGACCCACAACAAGGCCCGGCGCTTCCTCCTGGCCTGGTGACAACCAAGGCGGGCGCCGGGGCCGGTTGAACACCACAGACATGTGAGTTCTGGAGAGGTTTTACCCGGCGCTGCACACTCAGGTCAGCGAGCACTGTCTGGAGTGGTCAGGTGAGTGTCCATGTGTTGCTGTCCTCCACTGTGCATGTGTATGTTGATGAATGGTGAGAGTGTGCACCTTGGCCTTACAGCAAGTATGCCTCTTGTACGGATGTCAGTGTGCATGTCCCAGTCAGTGCTGCACATGTGTTTGATGAAGTATGCGTGATTCCAACGGTGTTACCTTTGCAATGTGTGCTGTACTGCAGCATATTATGACGTGCACGTGGTTTCTTACATGTGTCGGAGATGTGCCCGTGTGAGAGGTGTGACACATGGGTGTTGTTGTCAACATCATGAACAGACATGGTGTACATGTATATGTTTCTGAGATGTGACTGTGTGACTGGCCATCACTCCTGGATGGATGTAACTGGTGCATTTCAATGTGTGCCCTACTCTTGCTGCCTGATGGACGTTGAGGGGACTCTGATGTGATAGCTCAGTGCACTGCTTCAGGACTGTCAGGTGATGTGTGTGCATGACATGTGTATGTCCTTTTATGCATGTGTGCGTAGCATGCACAATTTGTAGGTGGTGACAGTGCCATGTCCAAGGATGTGATTGTCTGTTGTGAAGGACAGACAGCGTTGGAAGAAGAGGGTGGAGAAAGTGCTGTGGAGCAAGGCAGCAGGGATGCCTTCACGGGGCAGAGACGCAAGGCCCAGTCACGCCCCCTGGCATCAACATCATCAGGGAGCGAGGAGACTGGTGCAGCGTCTCAAACATCAGCCACAGCTGCTGAGGGGAGTTCCAAGAGGGCCAAGGTGGACGTGGTCTCTTCAGCAGCAGGGGGAACAGGTGAGCTCACACAGGGGCAGTCCACAGCATAAGGCACTGGGGAGGCATCCAGGTTGGAGGAGGAGGAGGCTGTATCAGCCCAGTCCATGGGGCCGACGGGGGTGGTGAGGTGGGTGTGACTGGTGCAGTCCAGACTCGGGGGCAGGAGGCAGTGCAGGTCACTGTGGAGGTGCCTGTGCCAAATCCTGCCCCTGGGCCAGTGCCTGTACCTGCCAGCATGCCCCAGGCCGGACCCATCTGCAGGTGTTGGATGTTTCCACACAAACCAACACCCCAATGCCAGCAGATCTGGCCATTCGAGACAGAGTGGAACTCCTGCTAGCTGGTATTGCGTGCGTACAGGTGCCATTTGTGATGATGTGCAGGCCCACAATCGTGAGCTTGCATATCATCACAATGAGGTTTGGTGTCTCCTGAAATGGCTAGCAATGTTCCTGGTCTCGAATTGGCTGCATGGGCTGGCCACTTATGCAACCCCTTCCTGGTCTTACACCTCTGTGCGCCAGTTGTCCTCCCAGGCGTCTTCCGGGCCCAGATACCACCAGGGCCACCTGTGTACCTGTCCAACCCACGTCGGCCTGTCTGATGGAGATCACATCCCTGTCTGAGTTGGGAGTCAACTGTGGATCAGCCGAGGTGGTCACCATGCTGATCCAGGCTACGACAGGAGCTTTGGCAATTTCATCAGCCCGGAGGGTGGCTATGCGACACAGGCACTGGGCAATAAGGCAGCAGCAGGCTTCATGACTCAGGGCATACCATCCAAAGGAAGCAGGTATCCAGCGTCAGGCAGGATGCAAATGTGGACCTTCGCACAAGCATGTCTTCCGTGTTGGTGCGGTACTCGGGAGGCAAGACTCGCCATAGCCAGGGCAGAGATTGCACTGCGTTGGGCAGAGGGGCGGGCTGAGGTCCTCGAGGATACTTGCAGGTAGTGGGAGGGGCTGGAGAGGACCATGCTGGAGTCCCTGCAAGCCCTCGAGGAAAGAGCACAGGCCCGCCTAGGGGAATTGGACGCAGTATTCGATGATGCCGTGGCTGAGACATTGAGTGAGATTGGTGAGAAGGACTAGCCTGCTGCCTTTGTAAATAGTTTTTTAGGTATGAGTTTCTGTTGATTTTATTAATTATTTGTAGCTTTGGGACAGTACTCCGTTTTTTTGTACATAGTTCTTCATGTGTGGGTTTCATTTTAATTATTTTATTATTTGGAGTGGACTTTGGACATTACACCATGTTTATTGTGTAAATAGTTTTATTGTTTTTATTTGTATTCACCATGCAGTAAGGGTTATTATTTTATTTTTCTAGTATTGTGAATAATTTCATGGACATGGACATTTTTGCATTCTTTTATTTTTTCATGTACATATTTTGGTCTTTAATTTACAGTGTGTATGCGCACAATACAACTGTTCAATATAATTTATTTTCTTAATTTACAGTCATTGTTTCTCACAGTTTTTGTTGCCAGTGTGCCGGTTTGTTAGTCCGTTTAGTGTCCCTGGTTCTGACCATCATTGGTCATGTGTGTGGTTACTTGCATGCATGTGTCATGTTTGGTATCCATTTGCATGGTTAATATACACATGTGGATGTAGGAGTGTGAAGGGAGAGTTTGGGTGTACACAGTAAAATGGCATTTGCTTTCACATGTGCAGCATCACTGTGTATTGGCCCTCGCTGTGTTTGTGAGGGAGGTGGGTGGGGTGACTGGAAGTGTTACATGTTCAGGATATTGGCACATGATTTGCTTGATGCTGTGTAACACACATGTCATACTTTCACCAGCATGTGTTTGTGCAATTATCATTGTCTCTGGTGTTGGTCTACCTCTTGCACTGCTACGCAATATTGGCATTACTTTGGATTTACACATCATCAAACCAATGAAGCTGTCTCAGTGTGTGGCGCACTGTCTGATTGCCATGTACTCGGCCACCACTCAAGTCATTCCTCTTTGCTTGTGCTTTCGGTCTCCTCTTCCCTGCTGAACTCCTGTCTGTATCTGCACTGGTCACCTGGCTAACCTCTGACCTCGGGCCAAGGTCCCCTCACCAGCCACTTGCACACCCACACTGCCTCCCTGGCATTCCGCGCACTTGGACTGTTTTTCTGTATTCCACAGCACCCTACCTGCACTTGACACCTGATGTCTGCACTTAGCATTGCACTTGCCACCAGCTGGCTGCACTTCATTGTTATTGTATTTGTTAGGATGTCCTTTCAATGTACTGCACTGCCTGCTCCCGGCGCACTTTTCACCTTCCCCACTTCCCATGCACTTACGCCATCTCAATGTCACCTGGCCTAACAAGATCAGTGTCTTGTCTTCACTCTGTTCCCCCTCCCCTGACTCGTTGCGCCTTCAAACACTTGTGTATAGGCACATTATGAATCACATATCATGTTATATGATTTCATATATCCTTCACACATGGAAAAAACAGTGATGTGTTTATTAGGAAATCTGTTCTGGTAATAGCAGCTCATTGAGTCTCAGGCTGTGACATGCCTGGGCAGTGTCTGTTCATAAGGCATACATTGAGGCTGCTTTTTATTCTGTCATTGTCTGACTATTTCTCCATGGGGATTTGTGACATGACATTGTCACATGGACAGCAGGGCCTCACTTTACCATTGACTTGTTACATGTGTATGTTGGGAGATGGTTGCAGACAGCAATTGTGTTTGAGCAGCTGCCACATTCATGGATGTGGGCCAGGTGTATGCATGTATTTGTGTTTGCAGGATACATTTTCCAGTGGCTATTTGGGGTGGTTTCACAACACGGCAGTCAAGGTGCATGGCACTCCATCGATGGAGTGATGATGTATCACTATGTCAGCGTCCAGCATGCAGGTAATGTCCAGTCTGGAGGGGGCTGCCTGCAGGGTGGGGTGATGGGGGCTGGGGTATCCCATTTGGAGGGGACTGCCTGCAGGTTTGGGGTCACGGGTGATGGGGTATCCCATGTGGAGGGGGCTGCCTTCAGGGTGAGGTCACGAGTGATGGGGGGTCCCATGTGGAGGGGGCTGCCTGCAGGATTGGGGTCACGGGTGATGGGGTATCCCATGTGGAGGGGGCTGCCTTCAGAGTGAGGTCACAGGTGATGGGGTGTCCCATGTTAAGGGGGCTGCCTGCAGGGTGGGGTTATAGGTGATGGGGGCTGGGGTGGCGGTGTCCCATGTGGAGAGGGCTGCCAGCAGGCCAGGTGATGGGATGTCCCATGTGGAGGGGGCTGCCTGCAGGGTGGGGTGATGGGTGCTGGGATGCCCATGTGGAGGGGGCTTCCTGCAGGGTGGGGTCAGAGGTGATGGGGGTGTCCCATGCGGAGAGGGCTGCCTGCAGGGTGGGGTGACGGGTGATGGGGCTGGGGTGTCACATGTGGAGGGGGCTGCCTGCACGGTGGGGTCTCGGGTGATGGGGGTGGTGTGACTTGTGATGGGGCTGGGGTGCCCCCTGTGGAGGGGGCTGCCTGCAGGGCGGGGTGATGGGGAATGGGGTGTCCCATGTGGAGGGTGCTGCCTGCAGGGAGGGGTCACGGGTGATGGGGGCTTGGGTCGGTGTGTCCCATCAGGATGGGTCTGCTTGCAGCGGATTGCGAGGTCCAGACGCACAATTTGGCTGGGGTGCGGCCGGGGATGGCAAGGTATTTTCACGCGATTTGGCTGGGGTGCGGCCAGGGATCACGCAGAGTTTTCATGCGATTTGGCTGGGGTGCGGCCGGGTTTGCAAGATGTTTCCATGCGATTAAGCTGGGGTGCGGCCAGGGATCGTGCAGAGTTTTCACATGATTTGGCTGGGGTGCGGCCGGGGATTGCAAGGTGTTTTCACGAAATTTGGCTGGGGTGCCGCCGGGGATTGCAAGGTGTTTTGGCACGATTACGCTGGGGTGCGGCCAGGGATTGCGCAGAGTGTTTACATGATTTGGCTGGTGTGCGGCCAAAGATTGCGAGGTGTTTTTGCGTGATTACGCTGGGGTGAGGCTGGGGATCGTGCAGAGTTTTCACGGGATTTGGCTGGTGTGCGGCCAGGGATCGCAAGGTGTTTTCGCGTGATTACGCTGGGGTGCGGCTGGGGATCGCGCTGAGTCTTCACACGATTTCACTAGGAGGGATGTATGCTGGCCCAGGGATGGCGCTGTGTCTTGCGCCTTGTTAGGCATTTCACTAGCTTTTTACTGCACATGGTGGCATGTTGGGGGCGTTACTGACGCAGCTTGCTGTTCCTTGCGCCGCGGCTACTGATACCTCTGGAAATCCATGAATATGCGTGCCGTGCAATCACTTCTCTGCGCCATGGCTGGCGCACGCTCCTTCTCGGCGCGCAGCGCTTGCACCCTTTCTGTGCCACATTCTATGAATCAGGGCCACAATCTTTCTCATGACCTTGAGAAGGTGCACAGAATGCTGAGAACAGAGCTGGGTCCCAGGCCTGGAGAGATCAACTCCAGCCAATCAGTGGACACAAATCCAAAAGTGGATGGCAAAGGGCAAGGGCCAATGGTAATCCTGTGACCCTGCAACAATGTAATAGATAGTTTCTGGGGAAGGCCCAGGCAAACCCACCTGACATTTAAGGGCCAGTTAGATCATCTCTATATGTGCCATCTTTAGGTAATATCACCCTAGCCACCCAATCAGGCTGGCTCTTAGGTTTTTGGGGAAGAGCTCTGATTTGTGATGTCAGACCTCAATAAAAGCCCCTGACACAGGCTCAGGAACTGCAATTATTGGAGAATTCTGTTTTTCCTGTATGATCCCTATCTGTTATGGAAAATAAAGGACAGTTCTAACTTGCCCTTGGCTGAGGTCTCTATACCAGGGGGAAGGTTTGTTGGGCCCTGGGTGCTCTGTATGGTGAATGCGTAGTGTGAACCCCGGTCCTCTCTGGTATATCTAGCCAACACTTGGAAAGATGAGGTGAGGAAAAAGAAAAAGACAGAAAGATGGATCTTGATGAAAATCAGAAACCACATTCGGAAGGAAAGAATGTATCACTAACAATGTCGCATTCTTTTTGGAGAAAACCAGGTAGAGAGGTTTAACTGACAACACCTGACGCTCACTTACCTATCTAGTGGAAGTGATGGTGACCAGGAAAATCACCTTAAAGGTGAGCAATCTTAAAAGAACAGGAATGACGGGGCTCAAACAGAGCGCAATGAGAAATGCTAACACTAAATTCAGATCCCACACAGGAACAACAGACTGTAATAACGCGCTTCAGAAATTGGGGATTGTGAAAAAGGAGTCCTTCTCTGGGGTTTGCAACAAATACAGGAATAGCAGCACAAAACCCAGCCGAGAATCCAAAACAGAGGATGTGGAGCAAAGCAAAGGGTACAGATCCCTCTCCTGGCATTAAACTGAAAACATACGCCACCTATTGGCATAGATGGATTTGGTGGCGGGCCTTCTAGCAGAGAAGCACATCTAGAACGTCCTCAGACAAATCCCATTTCTTATACCTTAAACTTTCAGCAGTCAGGCATGAAGGTTTAGGCTGCGGCGGTTTCAGGTGCAGTAACGGCCCCCATTAGTGGGAGCGGTGATCTGTTCTCTTTAGCAAGCACCAGGGAGGGCAGATGCAATGTCCAGCAACTTTTGGTATGGTGATCTCTGGCTCAATCCAGAGTAATCAAGATCATTGTGAACCCAAACAGGTGTAGCCTCCTGAGAGGCAACAGTCTCGCTGGGAACACACAGAGCAGATAAAAGGCCCAGTCAACTATCAAGGCATCCTCCAAGGCTCCCTGTCAACAACATTCCTTGGAGCAGAAGCACCTGCCTTTCCTCTTCACACTGGAAGCAAAGAGATCCACTTGAGGAGTACTTCAATGGGACAAAATCTCCAGAACTTCCTGACAGAGATCCCACTCGTGAGCGGTCAAAGACTGCCTACTCCCATGTTCTCCTTGCTGTCCATATGAGCTATCATCAGTGACATGATGTTCTTCAGAGCCCAGGACGACCATAACCAAATTGCTTCTCTGTATAGAGGTATAGCAACCACACTATCCGCTTGTTGAGGTAATGTATGGCTACTCCGTTGTATGTCAGGATTAACAAAGTCTTGCCTCTCACAGAGGGAAGGGAAGAGACAGGGCCAGTCTGATCACTGTTAACTCCAGCAAATGGATATGCTCCCAGCACACCAATGCTTGCTATTTAAATGTTTGGAGGTGAGTGCTGAAGCCCTTCACGCATGCATCCATTACTAGAGTCAATTGGTACCATACTTGTTGGAACAACGCCTCTCTCAACAAGTTGTCTTGCTGGGACTGCCAGTCCAGGTCTCCAGACATACTCTACAAGACCTGAAGAAGATCTGTTGTTTGTCCCTGAAACTCAGACCACAAGCAACTCAGAAGCCACTCAACATACCTCATGTGTGGCTGAGCCTCTGGCACTACAACAATGCACAAGAAAATAAGTAGAATACTAACTCTTGCCTTGTCCCAAGCAGGGAACAGGTCCATGGCCCTTTTTTTCCAGAAGCCGACAGACCCCTTCCAATAGAGGCAAGTACCCGATGTCCGGTGGGTAATCTTGAGGGCGATGAGTGAACGGGAGACAGTATACCTGGTGAAGGACCTGTAAGGACTAGGTATCGGAAGTGGTAAGCAACCATTCCTTACCAAAAAGGGATATGGAAAGGTGGAAGTCAGATTCAAAGAGGCTTCCTACCCGAGGGCACAGTGGAGGCTGAAACACCTCCCCTAGGGCACCTCGAGCCTGACCCCTATTGGGGCCACACTGCACATGCTTACATTACGGGGCTTGTCCGCTCCCTCTGTGGGTTTTGGAGGTGAAGGGGTGAAGGGGTGAAAACCCCTGCCTCTACCCACACGACTCAGATTGCTGTTACTGGAGAGCTTGCCCCAGAGACTTCACAGTTGCCTTTGAAGCATAGAACATCTGATTAGGTTTAGTACCGAACAGGTTGTTGCCATCAAAAGGCATGTACAGATGTTTTCCTGAACATCTGGGGCAAAACCTGATGTACATACCTTTGTTTGTTCAAGCTTTATTTTGGCAAATCCATTAAAGCACACCATGTTTAAAACATTCTAACATCTTATAGTCACAAAAAATCATAACATCATAAATACATCACAAATTCCTTCAAAAAGAAATAAAAACTACATTTGCAGCACAATTCATACTCCAAAGTTATGATACAGAGCTAAGCTCAGAACTAATCTTCACGTTGAATCAGGGGTTACAAATCCAGAGTGTACTCGTCATATATATAAAGTGTGTCACATGCAGTGCTTGTCAATATTTTTTTATTATTTATATACAGAAGGGACGATGCTCTTTTGATCGCAAAAGAGCATACAACAGATAAGAAATCAGATTTGCCAAGAAGCAGTGAGCTTAAAACAATGGGGCGAGTTTGAGGGACATTCTGACCAGTTTGCGGAGGGGAGTAAAAGGAACAGTCACCGGGGACAATACATAAGTGGACATACATAGATTAAGGACAACCAGCATTGCACATTTTTAAGTGCAGGTAGGCGGTATGCCAGCTGTGGTCGGGATGTGACCATGATGATGGATGAAGTGGTATAATGAAGGCAGAGGAAGTGAGAGACAGAGGCAGGTTAGAGGCAAGGGAAAAATGTTAGCTAGCAGGCAGATGAGACGTAGGTTAAGAGGGTAACTCAGAGGCAAGGAGGTGGGCTTTTAGTTTGGTTTAGAACAAATCCATGTGGACTGTTTCTCGGATGTCCAGGGGAAGAGAATTCCATGTAAGTGGAGCAAGAAGGGAGAAAGAGCGGAAGCGAGAGGAAGCGCATCCAGGGCGAGGAGCCACAAGGGTAGTCGAGGAGGCAGAACAGAGATTACGAGAAGGCTTATAGAGTTATATAGAGGAGGATAGATATAGTGGTGCCTTACTCTGGATAGATTTATGAACCAGCAGCAGATATTTTTAATTCTGGCCCTATTTTGCATCATCAGTCATCCAGCCTGGTGAAGGTACGAGAAAGTAGGTGTGAAGGAAGGGAGTTCAAAGAGTCCGGGTAGTGAAGTTAATGATCTTGTCGAGAGGACAGAAAGCATAGTTGGGGAGACCAAAGAGAATGCTGGCACAGTAGTTCAGTTTAAAAAAGACAAGAGTGGTAAGAGATGCTTGGTGGTGTTGAAAGGAAGACGGTGCCTGATTTTCCTAATGTTTAGGAGGTTGATGCAAGCTGCAGTTCCAGTTTGGGAGATGAAAGTAGAGCAGGTATGAGAAGGTTCATAGATGGCCCAGAGGTTTCTAGCTGAAGAAGAGTAGAGCAGAGTGTCAGGTGGGAACTGGATAGGTGTAGGGAGAAATGAGAGAGCTTTTGGCAGGGAAGAAAAGTAGAGTGGTAGAGTTTAACATCATATAGTGCTAAGCTATCCAATATTTAATGGCAGAGAGACAGATGGTAGTTTTGATAGAGAGATCAGAGGAGAGTTCAGGAAAAGAGAAGAAGATTTGAGTGTCGTCCATGAAGAGTTGGTATGAGAACCGAGAGGAGATTAGTGCCCCAAGAGCAGAAGTGGAGTGTAAAAAGCCACGGACCCAAGACAGAGCCTTGTGAAACACCAACAGTTGAGTGGTATTGCTGCTCCAGGAGACAGAGAATTGGCGAGGTGCAAGATAGGATTCAATCCAGGCAACGGTTCAATTGCAAATCCCAAGAAGAAAGAGTATTAAGGAGATCAGACTGATCAACAGTGTCAAAGGCAGCAGACAGGTCAATGAGAATTAGGATAGAGGATAGGTTTGAGTGGTTAGCAGAGGCGATGAAGTTGGACACATACATGAGAGCAGTTTTCCATGGAGGGACAGGAGTGGAAACCTGCTTGTAGGGGGTCTCAAAGGTTGTGGATGTCTAAGAAATTGGTAAGACGTTGAACCCAACCCTTTTGAGCACTTTAGAATAGTGCAGAAGGAGAGACACAGATCAAAGGTTAACCAGTAGGTTTGGCTCAGCTCCTAGCTTTTTTTGGAGAGGGATCACCGTGGTGGATTTGAAAACAGAAAGAAAGCAAGCAGAGTCGGTCAGGGTGAAGAGTTCAGTGAAGTGAGAGGGCACTATAGGGGCAATAGGCTGGACTAGCGGAGGACCAAGAGGGTCTGATGGGGCACAGGAGGGGTTAGCCTTCATGAATAGAGCTAGCACTTCAACAGTATTAGTGTGACTGAAGTGGGAGATGGAGGCAGAGGATGATGGTAGAGTAGGCAAAGTATAAAATGTCGGAGGAGCGAGTGTGAAGAAGTTCAGGAGAGAGTCTCAGATTTTGGAAATGTTTGCAGCAAAGTATTGAGCTAGGTCATTAGCTGTGAGAGTGGAGTTGATAGTCAGACTTAGCAGGAGTGAGTTTACGGTACCAAGTAGCCGGCGAGGATGGTTGGAGTGAGAGTCAATGAGGGTTAGGTGGAATTCCCTTTTCGCTTTATTAAAAGAGGACTTGAGAAAGTTCAGGGCAAAGAGGTAGAGTTGCAGGTCCTCAGAGTGGGTATGCCTCCATTTTCACAGCAGCCGACGCATGAATGGGGTGACCCATGGTTGAAGATGCTGAGACTTGGGGGTGAAAGTAAGCAGTGGGAAGCGAGAGGAGAATGAGTCCTATAGCAGGGATTGAAAGCTGGAGACGGCAATGTTGGTGGAAGAGGTATTGGGTGTGAAGGAGAACAGTGAAAACAATAGGTCGGAGAAAAAGGGGGGACTAGCAGAAGTAATAGGTGAAGCAAGTGGTGAGGAAAGGTCAGATGGTGGAAAGGAGATTAAGGTGGAAACAATTGAGTGAACAGATGAACAAGTTACTTACCCCTGGTAACGTTCTTTCGACTGAATGTCCCTCCCACATATTCCTCATCTTTATCTCCTATATCCAGCTTCAGCTACTTCGGAAAACATTTTTCGGCAGAGGGTGCTGTGCGTCCATGTAATCAACTCGATGTCCCTGGGGGGCCCCTGTCTCGAGGATGACATCATCGAAGGCATATATGGAACGCGCAGCGCCCGTTGGCTACAGTTCTGTTTTTTTGTGTTTTTCTTACAGTAGAACTACCAGCATTGATGTGGTTTAGGCCATACTAGACTCTGAAGGAGTGTAAACTGCAATAACATTGACATTCTACTGCAGGGTAGGCTGGGAGGGGAGATGAGGAATATCCAGTAGAAAGAACGTTACCAGTGGGAAGTAACTTGATCTTCGAATGGATTGTGTCCTCCCACGTATTCCTCATCTATGATAGACTCCCAAAGCAGTATTTGTTTTGGCGGAGGTGGTAAGAATTTTGTCATCAAGGGTTATGAATGGAATGAAGGACTGCTTTCCCAAAGCTTCCATCCTGACTTAAGGTGGAATCAAGGCAGTAATGCTTTGTAAATGTGTGAATAGTAGACCAAGTGGCTGCCTAACAAATATTTTTTATTGGAACCCCCTTTGCAGAGCAGAAGAAGTAGCCATGCCCCTAGTAGAATGGGTTCTCAAGCCTTCTGGGGGATCTTTCTCGTCCAGTCTATAGCATTCAGTAATAGCTAAAATAATCCATCCGGACAATGTTTGTTTAGTTACAGCCTGTCCCAGTCTACGACCAGTATATCCTATAAATAGTTGGTCATCTAGACGAAACTTTGGCATCCTTGAAATGTAGAAACTCAGAGCCCTTCCCGGGTCAATTCTGTGTAACCTTTCCTCTTCCTTCCCAGGATGAGGTGGTGTTTAAAAAGTAGGCAATACTAACTTTTGTTCCAGATAAAAATCTGATATAATCTTAGGTAGGAATGAAGGTTTGACCTTACGGACGATCTTGTCCTTATATGAAAAACGTAAAAGGTGATTTAGAAGATAACTCACTGATCCTACGGGCTAATGTTAACGCTGCTAACAAGATGGGTTTGAATGTTAGTTTTCTAAAGGACGTGAATTGAGTGGTTCAAATGATGCACACATGAGAAATTTCAAAACAAGATTAAGGCTCCAAACCTGAAAAGGAGATGGAGGGAACACATTAGTGAGTCCCTTTAGAAATTGTATCACCAAAGGTATTTTAAAATATGACGTTTCCTCAGACGAGCGCTTGAAGATGGACAGCACGGCTAAATAACCTTTAATGGTTTGAACCTGGAGACCCAGATTGGCCAAATGCATCATAAAAGAGAACATCTGGTGTTTTGCATAGAAAAGGATCCACATTCTTATCCCTGCACCAGCTGCAGAATTTGTTCCAACAGCAGCGGTACAACGACTTTGTTGCTGGCATTATTGCCAAAAGCAAAATATCCATTACATTCTCCGGGAGGTCCCAATCCTTGCACCCGACCCTCCTCTCGCAAGAGAAAATCCTATCTTTGTGGAAGACATATCGGCGGGCAGATGGACATGTCCAGAAGGTCTGGGTACTATGTTCTCATGGCCCAATCCATGGTAATTAGGATCATGGATTTCCAGAACTTTCTCAACCTCATGATCACGTGAGGAATGACAGGGACTGGAGGAAACTCGTACAGGAGTGGAAACTCCCAGTTCACCACAAATGCGTCTCCTAGAGCTCCTATTGGGGGACATTCCCTGGAGCAGAACAGTTCGCACTTCCAGTTGACACTGGTCACGAACAGATACACTTGAGGGGTTCCCCAAAGGGTGAAGATATCTTGAAGGACTTCCTGAGCTAGTTCCCACTCGTGGGACACTGTGCTTTGCCTGCTAAGAGCATCCGCCACTGTGTTCTTCTCTCCGGCTAGGTGTACTGCCAATAGAGAGATTCCTTCTTGTATTGCCCAGAATCAGAGCTGCGTTGCCTCTCTGCACAGTGATAGTGACCTTACACCTCCTCTCATGGCCAGTGTTGTCCGTCATTATCAGGACATTCTTTCACCGTACAGAGGGCAGAAAAGCCTTCAGTGCAAGTATGATTGCTCTCAGCCCCAAAAGATTGATGTGTAGTTTGGACTCCGATGGAGATCAACGACCATTGATTGTCAGATCATTGGCATGGGTTCCCCACCCCATGAGGGAGGCATCCGTCACTACCGTTCTATCCGGCCATGGTTGCCAAAAAGGTTCTCCCTTCAGAATGTTGTCCTTGGAGGCCCACCACAGGAGATCCTGTGCAACCCTGTTTGGAACCTGAAGTAGGTCCGACATGTCGCCCGAGAATTGAGACCACTGTGTCCTGAGAGCCCATTGGAGGGATCTCATTCTCAGGAGAGCCTCTGGCACCAGGAAAATGCAGGATGCAATGAGGCCGATCAACCTCAAGAAGTCAAAGGCTGGGAGACACTGGGCACTCAGAAATTTGGTCACCATCTGCAGAATGTGTTGAGCCCTCACCTTAGGTGGCAAGGTCTTTCCCAAGGATGTGTCCAGTACAGCCAATGAATTGGAGCTTTTGAGATGGTATCATGTTGGACTTCTTGTAATTGAGGGAAAAGCCCAGTCTGTGGAGAGAGTGGCAGGTCACGCTGAGATGATCCAGGACTTGTTCGGGAGAATGTGCCCTGATCAACCAATCGTCCAGCTAGGAGCAGATGTGAATCCCCCTCTCCTGAGACTGCTGCCACCACCACCATCAGTTTGGCATATACCCTCAGGGCAGAGGTCAGCCCGAACCGCAGAACTCGAAACTGATAATGAGAACCACCAATGGCGAACCTCAGGTATTTTCTGTGCTTGAGATGGATTGGCACATGGAAATAAGCATCCTGAAGGTCTAATGACGTCATCCTTTCCTGGAGCTGGAGAGTCCGAAGGATCTTAGAAAGTGTGACCATCTTGAACTTGTCCTTCCTGAGGAACTCTTGTTCAGAGAGGAATTGCCATAGCATTTCGGTGCTGGACAGCCCATGTGGGCGGAACAAAGACTGATATGCAAATGGATATTTCCCATCTGTGAAAGGTACAGTGAGCAAAATGCGTGTGCTGCAAACTCTCATCTCAGAACAGGTTATCATGCCATGTTCTTTCTGGAGAGGAGCGCCTGCTACCTTTTTTTGAAATATTTGAAAGGAACTTGGGTTTGGTCACCCTAAGTTACCTGGGGGCAACCAGACGTGGACTCCCTGCTCACTGTGCTCAGAGGCGCAGCTTCACCTCACTGATGAGGTCCAACAAGGCTGAAACACGTGTATGGGGTTGCTGTTGGTACTCTTGTTCAGAGAGGAATTGCCATAGCATTTCGGTGCTGGACTGCCCATGTGGGCGGTACAAAGACTGATATGCAAATGAATATTGCCCATCTGTGAAAGGTACAGTGAGCAAAAAGCGTGTGCTGTAAACTCTCATCTCAGAACAGGTTATCATGCCATGTTCTTTCTGGAGAGGAGCGCCTACCTTTTTTTAAAAAATATTCCTGAGGAACTTGTTCAAGTATCTCAAGTCCAAGATGGATCTCAGTCCTTCGTCCTTCTTGGGGATTAGGAAATATGGAGAATCCTTTGTTCCTCTGTTACAGGTACTGGCTCTATAGCATCTTTCTCTAGCAGGCTCAACATTTCCTGCAAAAGGAACGGATCTGGAACCTTTAACGAATGGCTTCCCGGTGGATGATTCTGAGGTCTCTGAATGAAGGGGAGGCAGTAACCTTGGGCTATGGTTTCTAATGCCCAAGCATCTGAAGTAATACCCCACCATTCTTTCAGATGCTGAGACCGTCTGCCTCCCGGAGTGCCGCAAGTCAAGACCTCAGAGAGGTTTGAGGCGGCTGATGGAAAAGTAGCCATTGCTTAGGCAGGCTTTTTACCTCTCCCTCGCCCACCACAAGGGAATCTTCTTTGGCCTCTTTCACCAGCCATTCCTCTCGCGCTTCCAACTGAGTAGTAGCAATAGGATCTACCCCTCCAAAAAGGTCCACTGGGGTGAAAAGGCTGAGGTTGTCTGATGGCGGCACCTAGCGACTTGTCTGCCGCCTTCGAGGTCTGCAGCTTCGCAAGGCTTTTGTCAGCCTTGCTGCCAAAATGATGAGACCGGTCAAAAGGCATATTAAGGATTCTAGACTGCATGTCCATTGCAAATCTAGACACACTGCAACAATTTGGATGCTTAGCCCTGATTGGTTTGTGTGACCTCCGCATTTGTGCCTAGCAACACGGTTAATATCACTATTAACCAGGGGCGTTGCTAGGGGGGGCTAAGGGGGCTACAGCCCCTGATCTTTTGGTTGTAGCCCCGGATAGAATCTCAGGAGCTACAACCAAAAGGCTAGCTAGCCCCCAGTCCCAACAGTTCCGACATCAGCGTAGCCCCGGGTCTTTTCCAGACCTAGCAACTCCCCTGCTACTAACCAAACCACGCGTTCCCTTCACTACATCAATTCTGACAGCGCACAAGTTTGTTTCGTACAACTGCTCGCCCGCGGCTGCCATAAACAGGTACTGAAACGCACAAGATTTTGGGCCATACTGATGCATGCGGGCACTCTGAATAGGAGGTAATTGAACTTTGCCTTTGTACTGTGCAGAATCCGGGCACATGACACTGAGCCCATAGCTGCATACACATGGAAATTCACGAAATATGTTTTCCGTCAACTGCACTTACTTTCCCTAGTCAGTTTATTTACTTGGATTCTCCCGTTTTCTGTTACCTTCTCTTTGCAGACACTGTTTGCCAGTGCACCCTGGCATAGACTCCGAAGGCACTTAGAGCCGGAGATACTGCACAAATATAACGCTGTTCAGCGTCCGCCATACAAACCACGTCCCTAAATTGGAGACTGTGCAAGTTACACTCGCCAGGTGAGTTCTGTTTCCCTTTTGATGGTAAGGGTGGTTTTTCGCACTAATATTAGAGCACCACTCAGAAACTATAACTCTCCTTTGTGCTATTCGACACCAGCCCCTGTCACACATATCGACTAAGGTCAATTTTCCCCATAGGACAGGCCTCAGTTGCAGCAGAAAACATTTCATTTGGACGGTGGCGATGTTTCAGACATCCGGTACGTCCCATGAGTGAGAGAGAAAGGGATACTCCCCTTTCTGTGGTGAGTTCACTTTTTCTGTTCACCACGCAGTAGGGGTTGTTGCAAGTTACCTTTAGTGATTCTAAATGCTCCTTTATTTGTTAAGTACACCCTTTTTGGGTATTTTCCATAAATGCCAGAAAACCCGAATAGACCCATTTCTTGCCTTTATATCTACAGGGTCCTTCACCCAATGCCCTGATGAAGGCGGACATGAAGATCTCTATCCACATCACTGCCGAAACGCTACATGCATGAAGGGAC
This sequence comes from Ambystoma mexicanum, assembly GCF_040938575.1. NCBI lineage: Eukaryota > Metazoa > Chordata > Amphibia > Caudata > Ambystomatidae > Ambystoma > Ambystoma mexicanum. Next base: position 744,706,157 of record NC_090927.1, on the reverse strand, counting down.
CAAAGATACTTCAACACCAGGCAGTATGTCAATATTATGGACATAGCCAATTTATCTTCTTCCAACTTAGTGTCCCCACCGCCCCCATAGCGTTGGCAGGCCCTACCTCGCGAGACAGACCCTACCTAGTGAAAGAAAGTCCATTTTTCAAAAGACTGAATAATGGAACAGTATTTTGCTCTCCCCTTTTTTTTTTTAGCACAAAATGAAAAAAGGACTTGATGATATAAATAGTTTTTTTGATTGATTATCAATCTTCTATATTAATTATATCCCAGTGAATAAACCATTAGTAGAGTGATTTTCTCCTTATTTAATAGTATCTTTTGAATGTATTTTCAAGGTTTTCGTTTCTTGAGCTTGTTCAGTTTACACGTACTGCCCTTAGTTTAATAACTTCTATTAATTCAGTAATTTCTCAACTTGGGTCACATTCTCAGACTTTGTTTAATGAAAGGCATGTATTTGACTTGTTTTCCTAACATCATAATCTGTTAAATTGACACACGTCTGTATTTGTTTTATGTCCCAACATCAATTCAAACTTTTATACACAAGATGAGGTAATTATCACAATCTGTTCAATTGTTGACGGGGCGTGGTTTGGACGCCATGTGAAAGGACGTGCCTGAACGGGAGCTCCCGCTGATCCGAACATTATCCGGCTGAATCCGCGCAACGGCCGCTACGATGTGGCATAGACGGTGATGACTGTAAATGCGAAGCTCGGCTGCACATGTGGATGCATTCTCATACGGGATTGTGCAGCGCTTGTGTACTCAGGAGCCGCGTGAAGTTTTTGGGCCGGAGCTTCGCCGGCAGACAAAATGGCTGCCGTCGCTTGATGTTGGGACAAAGGATCGGGGACCGGATTCTGGAGGCGATTCCCTCAGTTCACGCTCAGCGCGATCCAGCGAAAGCAAGTTTGACTGGAGGTAGCCGAAACTGTGTGGCGACGGGGGGACATAGTGCCCCCAGGCCTGGGGCCTAAGCGAGATCGAAGGGACGCTCCTGATCGTAGATATGACGAGCAAGCTCCTGAGGGCGAAGAATAAACAGCCCACGCTCGACGAATTTGCCAAGACATCGCCTGGCACCGAGGGGACCAGGAGCAAAGAGAAGGCCCAGCCCAAGGAGATGGCCGCGGGAGGACCGAACCAGGAGGTCCTGGCAGCGATCGCAGATCTGAAGGCGACATGGGAGACCAAACTCCAACTTGCGGTGGCCGAACTGAAAACTGCGATGGAACTTCAGGTCGGGGCGGTACAGGAGGACGTGAACCTCCTGAGGCAAGATGTGCGAACCCTGGCCGAGCGCACAGAGACCCTGGAGAAGGAGATGGGCCCGACTGTGGTGGAATGCACCGCGCACAAACGAGAGATCCATGCCCTGGTGCAGAGGGTAGGCAACCTGGAAAGCAGGGCTGAAGAGGCAGAAGGTCGGGCCCGCAGAAACAACATCCGGATTGTGGGCCTACCGGAGGGAGCTGAGGGCCAGAATCCCACAGATTTTATTGAGACTTTGCTGCTGCAGGAGATCACCGGAGGTGCCCCAACGCAGGGATTTGCAGTGGAGAGGGCACACCGGGCCCTGATCAGAAGGCCACCGCCGGGTAATCCGCCCAGGCCCGTGATCGCCAAGATCCTCAACTACAAAGACCGGGAGAAGATTCTGGAACATTTTCGTAAAGGGGGCACCATACGGCGAGGGGAGGCAACCATCACTGCTTACCCCGACTACACTCTACAAGTGCAGCGCAGTCGGATGAACTTTGGGGCGGTCAAAAGGCGCCTGCGGACGGCCGGTTTCAAGTATATGTTACTCTACCCAGCCAAACTTAAGGTCTTCTTCAAGGCTAAGACGCTGTTTTTCGACACCCCTGAGGAGGCCATGGAATGGCTCGATGCGCAGAACTGCCCTCAGGAGCCTGATGAGCAGATGGCGGACGGAGCAGGGAGAGTTAAGTGAAACAGTGGGCCTGGCGGACTTTGAACATTTGGACTGGAATATAGTCTTTTGCCACTTTGTGATGGGGATGCATTTTTTAACTGTTTCGAACATGGTCCGCGAGCGCGGATATAAATGTGTAGGGGGCATCCGAGGGCCGTTTTATTCGTACCCCAGTGTGTGGTTAGGTTAGTCACTGTGTGGGGTGTGACACCCTGTCGGGTTCTCTACGGGGGCTTCCGTGGAGAACCGAACACGGGGAAGCCTGAGATCCAGGGATGGAGCTGGGCGGTTGGTTGGGTTAGGGGGGTGGGGGGTGTTAGTTGTTATGTGAGCCTGGGGAAGAAACTGAGAAGGGATGTAGTCGGGACTGGGGGGAGGCGATCAGACCAGAGGGGGAAGTGGGAGCTACGGATAAATCATGGGAGACCTTAAGGTATTGACTTGGAATGTTAGAGGGTTGAATAGCTACCTGAAGCGTAATAAGGTCATGTTGTATTTGAAGAGGCAGAGGATAGACGTGGCCTTGTTACAGGAGACGCATTTGACACGGGATAAACTTGAAATGGTACGGAGAAAATGGAGGGGGACAGTGGTTGGATCCACATTCTCTGCGTATGCCAGGGGTGTGCTGGTTTGGGTTGCACCACATGTCCCGTTCAAGCTCTTGGGGGAGGTTGTGGAGTCGGACGGGCGGCTGGCCATGGTTCGGGGGATTGTGGAAGGTAGAGTTGTCTGTATCATAAACACTTATGCGCCCAACCAGGACACAGCGACTTACTTCAAGACACTGTGCGCGAGACTCGGTGAAGGGATGGGGAGCACAGTAATCTGGGGTGGAGACTTTAATTGTGTGCTTAACAGGGAGGACAGGTCGGATGACAAAATGGTTAGGCCCAGCCCAGCGGCCAAGGTGTTGCAGTCGCTGCTAGCGGATCTAGGCCTGGTAGACGTGTGGAGAGCGAGACACCCGGGTGGGAGGCAGTATTCGCACTATTCGGCTCCGCACCAACTGCACACGAGGCTCGACTACTTTTTTGCCACTCCAGACATTCTTACGGAGTGTGAACAGATTGACTACAGGGCGAGGGTCCTCTCGGACCACTCGCCCCTAATCATGCATTGGCGGCTGCGCCCCCCACGTGCACGTATTCCAACATGGCGCCTTCGGGCGGAAGCGCTACGGGATCCGGTATTCAAGGAGGACATGAGGGAGGAGATAGTCGCGTACTTTGAGTCGAACACAGGGAGTGTCAAATCGGCTGGTACTTTGTGGGAGGCTTTTAAGGTGGTGATGAGGGGAGTTGCTATCGCGAAGTCCAAGGGATTAATGGGCGGAATCCTGACCGACCTGCGAGAGGCCGAGATCGAGCTGGAAAAAGAATTGGAGAAGGGTGGGACCGATGTGGAAGTAGTTACTGAGCGGCAGCAGCAGTGCTCTGGGCATTGGGACAGACTTTGTAACCTGAATTATACGAAGTACATTGAGAGGTTGCATGCGGGTGGGGACAAGACAGGCAGGCTCCTCGCTTGGCTATATAAGAGCGAAACCCCTAGGGCTCCGATCCGATCGGTCATCACTGAAGGGGGTGCGGAGATCGATACGCAAGAAGGGGTAAATGGGGCATTCGCAGAATACTACCAAACATTGTATGAAGATCGGGAAGGGGGGAGCCGAGAGGAGATAGATGAAGTACTCGGGGATATAGGCCTGCCCAGAATTAGCGATGAAGAGCGAGAGGAGATGGATGCTCCGATCACTCTGGAAGAGCTCAGAGAAATAGTGCGACAGCTGCCCACTTGCAAGGCCCCGGGGGCGGACGGGTTCCCCGGCGAGTTTTATAAGGCGTATGGGGAGGAGGTACTCCCGCCCATGCTGGACATGTTTAATGAGGCGTTTGAGCTGGGACAGCTACCAGAATCACTCAGGGAAGCGGTCATAGTGCCACTCCCCAAGCACAATACACCGGGACACGGTTGCGGCTCCTATCGACCCTTGTCAATGCTGAACCAGGACAGCAAGATCCTAACAGCTGTCTTGGCGGCTAGAATGAGGAGAGTGATAGGCAAGCTGATTCACCCTGACCAGACGGGCTATGTCCCGGACAGGAACATTACCCACAACCATAGACGCCTACACAGAGTGGTCGAATGGGGATGTAGCAAAGACGGCGAAATGGCGATAGTGGCGCTGGATGCGGTCAAGGCGTTCGACTCTGTTCGTTGGCCGTGGCTGTTGGCGGCACTGGATCACTTCGGAATGGGGCCAGGGTACAGGAGGTGGGCCGAATTATTATATAGCGCGCCTCTAGCCAGAGTTCGTACGGGGGCAGTAGTGTCGGATAGGTGGCAGTTAGGTAGAGGCACCAGGCAGGGATGTCCTTGGTCCCCAATGTTGTACATCCTGGCCCTTGAGCCCTTGGCAATTTACCTCCGGCAACAGTATGACCCGGTGGGCATAGAGGTGGGGGGGGAGAGCCATCTGATATCCCTGTATGCCGACGATATGCTGTTGTACCTCCAATACCCTGAAGAGAACTTGCAATATGTCTTGGAGGTGGAGAGGTTTGCTTGGCTTTCTGGTATAGCGGTCAACCCTCGGAAATCCACCCTGTTCCCGCTGGGCGGCTATGTGGGGATACCGGCTGAGAGGTTGCCAGTATTGCGAATCCCATGGGCGACAAGCACCTTTCGGTACCTTGGCATAGACGTATATCACACGACCGGGGAGGAACACAGGCACAATACTGAATTGGCAGTGGGGAGGATCGAGAAGTGCATGAGGTTTTGGGAGAAACTACCCTTAGCGATGATGGGCCGGGGTGCTATGCTTAAGATGGTCGTGCTACCTAGGCTGCTGCATTATTTCAATAACATTCCATACATGATACCCAAGGGGTTTTTTGCTAGACTGCATGGGGTATGTAGAGATTTCTTATGGCAGGGCACGCGTAACAGGGTCGCATTGTGGAAATTGCAGAAGGCTTATGAGAAAGGCGGCGTGAGGCTGCCGAACTTTGAGGCCTACTATGTGGCAGCGCAGCTGCAGTACGTGGCCAAGTGGCTTTCGGACGACGAAACCCCGGAACATAGACTGTTGGGAAAGGACTGCTCCCCCTTCTACCTGCGAGAGATTATTTGGGTATCCAGCACATGGATGAGGGGGCGTCCTAAGATGCTAGCGTTGGGCAGGAACATGTGGCGAAGAGCCTGCCGGATGATGGGGGATCCCCTGCCGTGCATGCCGCAGCTGCCGCTGGTGGCCTTGGCAGGGGAAGACGGACAGCTTAGGGCCATCCTGCGAACATACTGGGAGTCAGTGGGGCTGGTCACTTTGGGGGACATTTGGCAGGATGGGGCCTTGGCGGAGTTCGCAGATCTGGAGGCGGGGGCGGGGCTGCATGCGGGGCAATACATGACGTTCCACAGAGTGGTCAGGGAGGTCCGGAGCACTTGGCCCGAGACCGTATTGGCTGACGAGCCGGATGCGACGCTGGAGATTATGTATGACGCATCCGAGGGCGGGCATGAGGTCTCCAGGCTGTACGAGATGCTGATGGCAAAGGTTGGGAAGGATTTGGGGTACCTGAGGTTGGAATGGGAAACAGAGATGGGGGCCCCGATGGCGGATGGGCAGTGGGAGCGCGCCCTGGGGTACCACAAAAAAGTATCGAGGAATGCCAGGTTTAAACAGATACAACTATATATCACGCATAGGGCATACATGACCCCCCTGAGAATTTCCAGATTTCGAGACGCTGGGCGCCAGGCGTGTCCCAAGTGTAACACAGAGAACGCTGATATGATTCACATGTTCTGGGCCTGCCCTGTGATTGCAACCTACTGGAGTGAAGTGGCGCAGAAGCTGGCAGGGAGGGGCATTGTACTTAAGATAGATTCGGCCTGGGCCTGTTTGCTTGGAGGGTACCCCAGGGCGCGCAAGCTTCGGCACGTGGAGAAGCTTAAAGATTTGGCTTATACACTTGCCAAACGCAGAATAGCCATGGGATGGAAGAATTGTCAGAGGCCACGGGTGGAGGTATGGTGGCGTGACCTCCAGAAATGGGCTGCCGCCGAGACGACAGCATGGTGGGAGGCCAGCAGGGCGGGAGGGGAGGAAGAGGTGAGCTCCCTCACGGCATGGAAGGTGCTATTGGCTGAACTGTTTAGTACGGGGTCGACCTCGGCTGGATCTGAGAGCGACGGAACCCCACCACACGGAACGGACAATGATGGTGGATACCCTACAGGCTCATAGGGGGGAGGGAAGGGGATTGTTAAGTTAATTCTGTTCTGTTTTTTCTTTCCTTTCTTTTTCATATCTGTTGTTTGGCCTTTGTTGTGGCTTGATGTGTTCTATTTATGTTCTGTTGCACTGTGTGGTCGTTATAAAATAAAATACATTTAAAAAAAAAAAAAATAATCTGTTCAATTGTTATATAGGTTTTTCTATGTCCTAATTTATGTATTTTAACATTTGTGTTTATTTTTCAACAATACATATGAGCAAAAAAATTGTAATCTCTTTTGGTCCATGTGTGTATTTTGGCATTAAAAATAGTATAACTAATTATCTTTGTATTTCAAATAAATTAATGGTTGGACCAAGGAGTTTCGTTAAATAATATAACCCTTGCGTAACCAACCACATGTAGCAGTACCCCTCCTTTTGTTAGTAGAGTATCACTTCCGCCACACCATGATCGTCGCTATTCAATATACCCACACACTATGCCAGCACCCCACTTGCATATTTGTAACTATTCAACATGTCATGGGTTGGAATTCATAGAACAGCAGCTGGAAGTTGCGCCTCCATGTTAGGTTTTTCCTCTGACCAGGAGATATTAAAATCCAATCTCACGATTGGAGTGCCTGGAAGATTGTGGAACTTAATTTGTTTTTTTATCGGACTGTGCAATGCTTCATAAAATGCACACCTTGAACTGCTCTTTGTGTTGCCTTTGTTGCTTTGTCTTGTAGGGCAGTGCCAGTTGAATCCTCTCATTTCTGCCCATGTTGCTTTACATGTTTTCACTTTTTACTCTCTCTTTAATTTGTTTTGCCTTTTTACTTTTCTTTTGTTCGTGCATCTTGCCCCAACCTTTCATTTGGTCTTTACTTATCTTTGTGGCTACATCATAACTCTGCCACTTCATCGGTTACTGCATTCATCTGTTACACTCTTTACCACCATGTTTTCGTGCCTGTTGACACCTTTCTGTGATGTGACCCTGCTCACTCATTCTCTCTGCTGCTGCTGCATAATGAGGCACTACATCACATCAAGCAAAAAATCTAACTTAAAAATGAGCATCAACTAGTTTGTGTCCAGTAAATATGTCTATTCAACTCTTTACATGTCAAAGATCAGCTATTATGGTAAGACTGTTGAAAAGAAAGAACATATGGCACAGCACGCTTCTGTGTCATAGGTGTGGGAGGATTGGGCTTTTCTCCTTTTCCCAGTTCAAGAATCCAACGATACAAACTGAATTTCAGAAAATCTTTCCAGACTAATCTTTTGCTGTTGCATGTGGACTGGGTCACCAATTACTCTGTGATCTAATAGATGTACATACATAATCCATACCATGAATAAGCATTGGCATTAATATTTACTTTTTAATACTTATCCCATTTGTCTCTATTTTCTTTACGAGCGCATACGTTCCTGCCGCACCCTAGCTGGGTGTAGACAACCACACTACGGATCCAACGATGGCAAGACATTCTTTTTTTGATTATAAATTTTATTGGCATTTTCATATCAAACAAGCAAACAAGAAACAATGCACCCCAACCATTTCCCCCCACCCCCAGTCCCCCCAAAATTCCCAGTCTGAGAGTAGTCCAATGGTCCAGTAATTGCTCTGCAGAGAAGGTTCCATGTCCCCCCCCCCCCCATGTGTCCTCATGGGAAGAGCCATGCCAAATAGATGAGGTCCCTCAAAATACCGCTTCTACAGGTGAATCCACTACTATACCCAAGAGTCTCATGCTCCGAAGACACCACCTCTGCCTTGGACCATCCAACAAGTATTCCAACATAGCTGCCCAATCAGCCCTGAATCTGTGATGTTGACCTTGAATTCAGTAAGTAAGCCACTCAAGCGCCAGCAAGTTCCAAAGCTAAGCCACCCATTCGTGGTCATGGGGGGGGTCCTTTGATTTCCACCTATGGGCTATTAACATTGCTGCGGCCATCATCATAATGACATAGAGCTTACGACCCGCCTTGCTCTTGATCGCTGCTAAGGAGAAGGATCCCCCCCAGTCCCAGGATAGCCAAGCCCATGTTGTTCCCAAGATCCAGCCCCAACACTTGGGAGAGTGCGTTGTTAGGCAGAAACCTGTGCAGTTCCCTTAGGGACCACTGCAAAAGACTTAAGATTACAGGTGTTTGGCAGTAAACCCACTTGGTAGCAGTCTGTACCACACAGATTCACTTGGTAGCTGTGGCTGAGCAGTCAGACTTCCCTCAAGAAGAGTTAGGCAGTATATAGAGTATACACAATAGGTACAGAGATACAGTAGCACAAGAAAACACTGACCAGAGCTTTGGTGTAAAAGTATATAATTATTTATTTAAAGACACACTTGTAAATTACACTAGCATAAAGAGAAAAGTAAATTCAGCACACAGTCACTATTATATATATACAACCCTAATTACTTATTAGACACGTCTTAGTGAGAAACACCACTTATTTTCAGACAGAGGTGAGCGCTTAACATAAGATGGCACTCTAATAAGTTATAAAAAAAAGGGAGGGAAAAAGGCAGAGTTATGGAAGCACACAAATTTCAATACTTTAAAAAGAACCACAGTAAGGCAGAATAGGCAGAGTTCTACTAGAGAGCAAGGAAGTCAATTGCAAGGTCCACTCTTGGAGAGAGCAAGCAGAAGGGGTCCAGGTTCACACAGTGGGGTTATGCCCAAAGAGTCTTGTAGATAGTTTGCACACAAAGAATGAAATTAAAGTCAGGAAAAGTTAGCAAGGTTGTCCCAGGCCAGCCCAGGTTAGAAAGTCGAGGCTTTACTGTCACCCCGAACGATCTGTCGCAAAGGAAGCCAGGCGGGACACAGTACCTTAAGTGGGAAGGAAGCTCCAGCGGGGGGAGTTGTTCCTGGCAGCGGTGCAAGTCGGTGTTTCGTCCAGAGGAAGAGGAGGTCTCGCCGTGGAGGAAAGATGAAGGTCGTTGCACTGCCAGGGAAGAAACCAGCCGTGGAGTTCTTTGGTTAAAAGGTACTTCCCTTCTCTTCACGGTAGTGGTAAACCGTAGTGTTCCGGTTGCCAGGGTGCTTGGCATGGGCAAGGCGGCCACGAGATGCTGCAGGAAGGTGAAAAGAAGGCAAAACTGGTTATCCCCACCAGTCAAAGGAAGAAGACTCTCCGGACTGGAGATCTCCTCTGTCGTCGGGAAAAGTGGTGAGACGGTTCAGCAGGGCTCCACCGGTGGTGTCGTCGTTGCAGGTCAGCTCAGCTTCTTCCTCCTCGGATTCTTAGGTCCTGTGGCGACTTCTGAAGTTCCAGTCCCCAAAGCCCTGCTTTTATGCAGCAAACCCCCTTTGATTCAGCCTAGCAGTCAAACATGCTAAGTGGTGAGCCGGCCGGCTCACCACTTGGGCCAATCACACAAGAGTGCGACTTGAGTTGCCAAGGCAACTCAGTCCAGGGTGCCTAAACCCCCTCCCACACCCCCTGCGGTACCCAGACAGAGTGGCACCATTTTTGGGGGCTTCTGTGGAGAAGCCCGCCAAAAGTGGAACAAAGGGCTCGACTTGGGTTGGAGTCACAGAAGAGAACACAAACGCCTTTTAGAATCGAGTTCTGGCAAAAAATACCAACCAGTGAATTAATATTAAATAAATAAAGCGGCGGTATGTTCAAGGCTATAAGAATTAAATTTGGTAGCCTCGAACAATGGGAAAATCCCATAGAGATATATTTGCGGTGAATATAAAAAGTAGTATCCACTGCCACCAGCCAAAACTCGATCAGGGGGGACGAAGACGTGTCCCTTCGAACAACAGACTCCGGGGCAATCGAATTGCCCCGACCAGTACGTCCACAATATGATGGTTTGTACTGGTTTCTGTTCATAATTTGGGACTAGTAAAGCCAATGGTGACTTTACATGCCCTGGGAGACAGTAGTCAGTCCCAGGGTATGGAGTCTATGTTTGGGGGTCGCTACGACACCCCTGGGTTACGGCACGGAGGGTGCTGTGTAACCCACATACAAAACACATGAGACCCTATGGAGTAAAAGACCCCATAGCCCATAAAACACATGGGAAGACAAAGGAACACCTCAAATCATGTCTAAGAGTGGGAGTAAAAGAGTCTCACTCTTAGCAGGAGAAAAAATAAACCCCAAAAATCCAGCAAAGCTGCTGGGGGACTCACAAGGTTTGGGAAATTAGCCTTTACAGAGAATTCTCCCTAACATGCGTCACGGACCCCCGCCCAGAAATTCACAATCGACGGGCATTCCCACCATGTGCTCCCAAGAGCCCTCCGCACCACATTCTCTACAGCATAGAGGGGTGGCCCCGGGGTAGATTCTATGAAGCTTAACAGGGGTCAGATGCCACTGGGTAAGAAGCTTCAGCCACATCTCCCTTATTTGGAGGGACCTAGTCAGCCTGGGAATCTGTCTCCACAACAACGCCCAGTCCTCGTCCCCCAGAGAAGCACCAGTGGCGGACTCACAAGCCTTCACATATGCACGCAATGGAGGAGCCTCGCCGGCCTTCATAATCCTATATAGGTCTGCGATGAGATGTTTGTCTCCCGACTCCCGACTGAGGAACTTCTCAAGGGGAGTGAGTTGTCGAGTAGCCGCTTGCCTCAGTGAGGGGTGAGTAAGCCAGTGACTTAATTGGCAATAACAGAATCTTTCCTCCTCTCCCAAAGTGAAGTCCAGTTTACACTGATCAAAAGGCTTAACCATACCCCCCCATACATGTCCCGCACCACTCTACATCCCCCCCTGGTAACATGCCTGAAACACGGATGTGCTATACCCCGGGGCAAACTGTGGATTGTCAAAAAGAGGTGTGTATGGGAATGGATGCGTCGTTAGATGGGCCTGCTGCACCCCCTCATCCCATATACAGCCCATCTGGGTCAGGATCGCACTGCAGTACATCCTGATCGGCCTGTCCTGTTTCGGCTTCCACAGAACCCCCTCAAGTTCCTCCCCCAATACCGCCCTATCCATAGCCCTCCATATTTTCCCCCGATCATCTTTCTGCCAATCTCGGAGAGTCCTCAACTGTGCCGCCCTATAGAACACTCTAAAGTCAGGGAAGCCCAGGCCCACCCTGGTCAGTAGGGGTTCGCATTACCTTGAGCGATACTCTTGGGGGTTTGTTAGCCCACACAAAGTTGGTAGTGATTCTGTTCAGGGACCTGAAGAAGGATGGAGGAACGTGCACTGGCAAGACGGCAAAGTTATACAGGAGCTTTGGGAGGACTGTCATTTTTAGAGTGTTGATACGCCCTAACCATGAGAGCGCTAGTGGCCCCGAGTCTACTAGTTTATTCTTGAGTTTCTCCAGTAAGGGCGGGTAATTCGCTCGATAGAGACATTCTAGTGTGGAGGTCAACTTTATTCCCAGGTAGGTGATGGAGTGGTCAACCCATCTATAGGGACAGGCGGCCTTCAAGTCGGCTAATGCTGGGGTCAATAGAGTGAGGTTGAGAATTTCAGTTTTGGAGGGGTTAACTCTCAGACCCGCCACCCTCCCAAATTGCGCCAATTCCACGTCAAGTGCCGTAAGGCCGAAGATGGGCAGGTAAGCGAGAGAATTTCGTCGTCAGCGAAGGCTGCGATTTTGTGTGATTCCCCTGCAAACGGGATTCCTTTTATTAAATGGTTGGAACGTACTGCCTCAAGAAATGGTCCCAAATGAAGCGCATACAAAATTGGGGAGAGCGGGCAGCCCTGTTTGGTGCCCCTTTTGACACGTATCGAGTCCGACAGATGGCTGTTCACCACGAGTCTGAGGGTTGGGCTTCTGTGGTGAGCTCTGATCTTATCCATGAATTTGGGCCCAAAGCCCATCCGCAGCATGACTGCGAAAAGGAATCCCCACTCCATCCGATCAAACGCTTTCTCTGCGTCTATTGCCATGAGCAGAGCAGGAATTCCTCGCTTGTGAGTCTTCTCCACCAGGTGGACCAGCCTCCTGACATTGTTGCTGGTTTGTCTGCCCCTAACAAATCCTGACTGATCCGGATGGACCAGCTTCGGCACCAGATGGTCAAGCCTCTTAGGTAAGATCTTAGCATGGATTTTGGAGTCAACATTAATTAAGTCTATGGGGCGATAGGAAGCGCATTCAGTTGGATCCTTGCCCTTTTCTGAATGAGAACAACTTTCGCCTCTTCCATAGATCTCGGGGGAGCACTGTCCTTACCCATTTGATTGAAGAGGCTGGTTAGCCTAGGGATAAGTAGGTCCTTATGGCGCTTATAAAATTCTGCGACGTAGCCATCCAGACACGGGGATTTCAACGTGGGCAGGTCTCTTATCGCCTCTCTTACCTCGTCCTCTGAAATATCCCTTTCCAAGGCTTCGCTCTCTTCCTGCGGTATGAAGGGCAGATGCTCCTTGTCTAGGTAGCTCAGCTGGTCCACCTACTCCGGACGCTCGGAAGAGTACAAGGTGGTATAGAAGAGAGAAAACTTCACAACAATGTCATCAGTATTGGTAGAGGCAGTCCCGCCCCCCACTTTGATCTTAGTTATGACCTTGGCTGCCTGCTCCTTTTGGAGCATTCTCGAGAGCAGTTGGTCGGCCTTATTGGCCTTGATATAATATTTCTGCCGAAGATAGAGCAAGCTCCTCTCCGCTGCCCAAGTCTGAATCAAGTCTAGCTGACTACGCACTGCTCTATATTCCCTTTTGGTGGCCTGAGATTGATTTGGACCCATTTTGGCCATTATTCCCCTTAAAGCCTCCTCTAGACGCGCCTCCTCCAACCTCAGCTCCCTGTCCTGCCTCGCCTTGATCCCTATAATCGAGCCCCGCAGGGTAGCCTTAAAAGCATCCCATCCAACTTGTGGCGGCGTGTCCCCTTCAGGATTTTCAACAAAGAAGCACTCTATTTCCTCGTCAACTTCACAGGCCAACACGGGGTCCCTGAAGAGAGAATCAGGGTAGCGCCATTTCCACAGCCCCGCTGGTCTGGTGCCCGCCTTCAATGATATAGAGAGAGGGGCATGATCCGACAAGGTTGTAGATCTCAGTGAAATGTCTTGCACCCTCCCCAGCAGGTTAAGTGATAGCCAGATGTAATCTATTCTTGAATAGGATCGGTGGACATGAGAAAAAAATTGTATACCCCACAGCTTCTCCCCTTACCTCCCGCCAAGCTTCAACCAGGGTCAGACTAGGGATTTTCTCCTTCAAGGCCTGAGAAGGTCTCCCCTGCAAGCTCATCCCTACGGGGGAATTGATCCTTCGCCGGATCCCACGCAATATTGAAGTCGCCAGTGAGGACAATATGGGACGCAGCAAACTTCTCTAACCTCCCCAGGGCCTCTTGTAGGTATCCGTCCTGTGCAGTATTGGGGGCATATAGCGTTGCGACCGTAACATGGAATTCATATCCCTCAAGAGAAACTGCTAGAAACCTCCCTTGATCGTCCGATGTTTTCCCCGTTATGCGTAGGTCCAACCCATCCCTGAGCGCAAGCAGGACACCCACCTTCTTTATGGATTGCGTCGCCTGTAGCACCCTGGCATAGCCCCAGAGCCTGATCCTTACCCTGTCAGCAGTTCTGATATGGGTTTCTTGGAGGGTGACAATGTCTGGCCTTTCTCGCCTAATAAAGCGTTCCATTTTCTTACGCTTGATCGGCGAGTTAAGGCCGTTGAGGGAAAGGATCTTCAACGTTCGCTGAGTAGACATGACAGGACCATGATCAGAGAAGAATCTGCCCCCCTTCTCTCAATGGAGCAGATAGGACTCGCCAGATGGGGTTGCGTATTCCAATGCTCTGCAGGGACCTTGAAGCGATCTGGACCTAGGATTCTCCCAGACCTCCCACCCTCCCTCCTTCCCTGTAGCAGAATGGGACGACTGGCCTCAGCCCCCCTCGAATTAAATCCTCGAGGGCCGTCCCATTGAAAACTCGCCAACAGTTCCAACGTGGGATATCCCAATCCCATTCCAAGAAGTGAGATCCCAGGCCGAAACCCTCCCCCCCCCCCCCCCGAGGCCCTTGCTAAGTTAGGCGCATGAAACCAGCCTAAAGGAATGAGCTTACTCTGCTGTCGTGCCCACCCCAGGCATCATATTTTTAGGCCCCCTGTATTAGCACATACTGCGAGATCAACTCTGTGGCCCGACCACCCCCCCGATTCCTGATTCTTCGGGAGCGATTGGGGAATATTTCTCTTTGACTTCTTACAACGGGTCGTGGACCACTCCCAATCCTTCCGAGGAACTTTTTGGGATGACAGCAAGGGCAATGGCGAAGGGGGCTCATCCTTAAGCCCCAAAAGGGCGAGACCCTGATCGCATGTGGTAATCCTCTGAGCGGTTCCTTGCCACACAAAGGTCAAGCCAAAGGGGTGAAGCCATCTGTATCGTACCCCTTGCGCCCTCAGATGAGAAAGGACCGGGCCCATTCTCCGTCGCTTGTTTAATGTTACTTGTGACAAGTCCTGGTATAGCGTGATCTCCGTGCCGTTGTAAGTGATTCATCCAGCCCTCCGCGCAGCAGTTAGAATTCGCTCCTTCACCGTAAAGCTGTGCATAGCTACCAGGACATCCCGGGGACTGGTGCCTGGGTCTGCATGCTTGGGGCCCACACTGTGTAACCTGTCGAAGACTATGTCATCTGATCCCGGCTCTCCCAGGATGTTCGCAAAGATAAGTGGGAATTCCAAGATGCTGAGGAGGAGGAAGGGCCACTCCAGGAGAGTCCAGGTCATATAGCCCTCCAGACCAGGCAGATCGCCCAGAGAGAACGGAGGGGGTCCAGAGATGTGGTAAGAAGAGGATCCTAGGGGATTGCAGATGATCAGGAGAGAGACGAACAAAAGGAGAGCAGGCAGTCACAGTGCAGGAAGTTCTATAAGCCGAGGCGAACGTTGGAAGGCCCTCCACCTCCCCCAAGATGGTGAGCGTACCTGCGCCGTCGATCTCGAGAGGGGCCCGACAGCCTCCCAGACTTCCCCTCTGGAAGTGGAGCTGAGGCCAACGACCGTTAGCGCTGAAGTTGACGCGGGAGGAGGGGCACCCCCCACTGGCCACGCCTCCGCTCTCCTCCCTCCCACGTCTGCTGCTATGGCTCCAACCAAGCTGAGCGAATCGCCGCCAGGAAACGTCCCCGGGCCCCCGAGCAGGGCAGACAACAGCAGCAGCGCAGCCCCAGAGGCGGTGCAGGGACAAGGAGGCCAGCCAAAGTGGCCCTCGCTGAGCCTCCCGAGGTGCGATCCCCCCGTCGGCCCTGCAGAAGTCCAGCCGCCGGGCGTTCCCCACTCCAGGTCCTCCACGTCCCAGGATCCTGGAACACCGCGGCTGCGAGCTGCCGAGCCCCGCAGGTTCGCGCCGCAGCCACGAGGTGCCAAGAAAGTGAGACTGCTCCTCCAGGTGCACCAGAAAGGCACAGGAACACAGGTGCTGCTCCTCCGGTGCCAGGGACCTCCGTCACCTTACTCCGTCGCCTCGGGTGGGCTGGGCTGGAATTATTCACTGGGGACTGGGTTTCGGTGGCCGGATCTCAGTGGCCGCGGTGTTCAGAGCATCGCGGCCATCTTGGAGCCCCGAAAACAAGACATTCTCGAACACTACTTTTCTAATAAGAGTGGTGGTATGAATCATAAGCTGAACTTTTTGCCTGGTATGATGGAATGTTATCTGTGAGTGTAGGAAAAGTGTCAGCAGGTGTCCGCAGGGGAAGCCAGTGGCCAGCCGTCAACCATCACCAACCACCAAAGTAAGAACGGCATGGGTGGGGAGTAGAACAATTACTCTACTCCTGAAAGCCGTGCCACGCTACATTAACCTACCTCTGAACTGTGAATGCTAGCATATGCCACACTTTTGTGAATTGTAAATGTCAGCATGCCCCACACCTAGATGTGATCATGAACATTAGCCTGCGTCACCTCTAGGTAGAATTGGGCATGTTAGCAAATACCACATTAAGTTAGAATTGTGAACATTAGCCCGTGTCGCATCTAGATAGAATTGTGAATGTTAAACAGTACAACATTTAGATAGAATTGTGCATGTTAGCAAATGCCACACCTAGATGTTACCGAACAATAGCCTGCATCGCTTCTAGACAGAATTGTGCATGTTAGCAAGCACCACATTTAGATAGAATTGTGAACATTAGCCTGCACCAAACCCAGACAGAATTGTGAATGATACCAAGTGCCACACTTAAATAGAATAGTAAATGTTAGCCTGTGTCACACAGACAGGATTATGAACGGCAGTCAGTGCCACATCTATAGAGAATAACGAATGCTAGCCATTACCACATATAGACTGCATTAGGAATACTTCCAATGCCACTTTTTGAATGTTAGCATGTCCCACACCTAGATGGAATCTTAGACGTTAGCATGTGTCGCACCTAGATAGGATCGTGAATATCAGCATAGGCCACACTTAGATGATATTGGGCATGATGGCATGTGCCACCCATAGTTTGAATTGTGAACATTAGCCAGAGTCGCATCTAGATAAGATTATGGATGCCACACCTGGATTGAGCTGTGAATGTTAGCGTGTACCACACCTAGATAGAAATGTGAATGTTAGCATGTGCCACACTTGGTTAGAAAAGTGAATGTTAGCTATGGCAAATAACCAATCCACTAGCAACTTCACCACTGTGCATACACCTCTCAAACTCGAACCAAACACAACCACAAACCTATAAACACAACAATCTGCACAAACTTCTCTACACTGCAACAACAAAACAGACTCGCACAGCAGTACATGACGGCTACCGACCGGAGAACACCCCAAGTCCAGCCAACGGTGTTAACCAGGGTGAGACTGCCAACAGCAGATCACTGCTCTCTTGCACTTTTCCAGCTTATCCCCACTAACTCACATCCCCCTTCCCTTTTTTCAGAGCCGCCAGAGCGCCATGGGGTACAACTCCTGTGGTTACAGTGCGTGGTGCAAATAGATCTTCTGAAGATATCGAGTAGTATGTTAATGTTAAAGGATGACTTGTGCCTCTGAAATTGTGACAATTGGCAACGGAGGAGCTACTGAGGCATTCTCATGCGCAGATTGGCCTCCTTAACCACCAAAATGGAGGAGGCCACGAGACCCAGTAGATGCAGGAAGGCTTTGGCAGGAACTTGAAACAGCGATTGAGGGACACGTACCATCAGAGATATTTGCCAGTCAGTCCTCGGCAGATGGGACCTTCCCATGTCAGTGTCCATGACTGCCCCAATAAATCGGAGGGATCGAGAGGCCAAACTTGAAACCTTTTGAATTTCAGGAAAAAGTCAAGCTGTGCAAGAGACTGCACATTCTGAACAGATGTGCGATTGATTGGTTTGGTGAGCGAGCTCGGATGAGCCAGTCATCCAGGTAGGGCAAGACATGAACGCCCTTCCCCCTGAGGCAAGCCACTACCATAGCCAGCAGCCTGGTGCAAACCATGGGTGCTGAAGAAAGGCTGAATTAAAAAACTCTGAACAGGTACTGATGTTGGCCCAAAACAAACCTCAAGTACTGCATGTGTTTAGTTGAATAGGCATGTGACAGTATGCACCCTGAAGGTCCAGTGACAACTAGTAATGCAGATCAAGGGCTTGAAGAACCTGGGCCAGAGTGACCATCCTGAAATTGTATTTTTGCAAGTACAAATTCTGCAGCCTCAGATCCATTATCAGGCACAAGTCTCCGTCTCTGGTGCTGGACTGGCCATGTGGGCAGGACAAAGACTGATATGCAAATGGATCTTTCCCATCTGTGAAAGGTACAGTGAACAAAAAGCAGATGGCTGCGAACTCTCAAAGTGGTTACAGACCACTGAACAGGTTATCATGCCATGTTCTTTCGAGAGAGGGGCGCCTGCTACCTTTTTTGTACAAGTCTCCGTCCACCAGCACTAGAAAATAAGCAGTACCATGCCTTGTCTCATTACAAGCACAGTACCTTGTGCATCATGCCCTTCGAGAGATGCTGACTGACATAGAGAAGGATGGGGTCCAGGGGCATGGTGGAGGTATGAGGAAAGTGGTCAGGAGGATGCTGAATGGAGAGAATGTAACCCAATTGAATGGCCTGTAAGGCCCAATCATTGGATGTGGTCCGAGACCATTCTGAGATGAATAGGTGCACCCCAGGTGACCAAAAAAACAGTGGCTGCTGCTGGGCCATGCCTATGGTCAACTTGCCTCAGCCCTTTGGTAAGCGTCTGCCTTGCTGCCTTCCTGGGCCAGCCTGACCTCTGCCCCTGGAAGCATCGGGGGCAGAGGGGAGAAAACTACAACCCCTGTTGTACAGTGCGGATGGACGTTGCACTTAGACTTAAAGGTCCACTTCGAGGATTGACACCTCTATAAGGAGTCAGCGCTTTTGCCCCAAAAAGGTTATTCCCATCAAAGGGCATGTCCAGGAGTTTCGCCTGCATGTTGCGAGACAAGCCCGAAATCCTCATCCACAATTAACATCGCACCACCATGCTCGTGGCCATTGAACGTCCTACACAGTCTGCCATGTCAAGTCCCGACTGCAGAATTGGTCTGAAGCCTCCTTGCCGTCCTGCACTAGGGCCAGGAAACCATTCTTTAAGTCACCTTCCAGAAGGTAATTGGCCACATTGGACCAGAGGCCAAAGGAGAATTTCCTTAGGAGGCTTTCACAGCACACAGAGGAAGGAACACCTTCTAGCCCCATATGTCCAGTCTCTTACTCTCCGGGAGAAGAGAGGGAAAGGTGGACGTCTTCAAATTGCCCATTACAGCCTGTACCACCAGGTATGCAGGTGAGGCATGGGTGGACAAGAAGGCCACATCTGAAGGTGCTGGGCAGTGTTTCGGTGTCAGTTCTCTGTCAACTGAGGGTGCCAACGTGAACCTCTCCCACACTTTCCACACCGGAGCAACCACAGCCACACCAAATGGTATCAAAGTCTCCTTCTTGGGCACCTTGTCCACGTTAAACGTTAACTCAAACTGGACCTTGTTACTGGATGGTGTCAACAATCTTAAAGCATCAGCAACCTTGGACAACAGTCTCTGGAAAGATGCCGGACACACTCCTGGGGTAGAACCTGGTAAAATATCAAGCTCCAGAGAGGCGTCAAGTCTGCTGGTTTTCTCAAGATCGGAGGCCAGGTTTTGTAGGTCCTTACCTTTCTCATGAAATGCTTCTGGGAAGTCTGTTCTCCGGAACACACAGGCTCCATTACAAAAAGGAACCCAGTTCCCCTTCCATGTCAAAAATTTGGCCCATTTGGGAAATAAATGGAAGTAAGGTGTATTTGTAGTCGATGGCAGAGCCGGCTCTGAGGCTTTGATGCCCAAAGGCAGAGACTGTTGGTGCTGGGATATATCACCACCCTTAGGGATCAGGACGGAGCCCATAGGACTGTGGGAACATCCCCTGCAGGGTCCCCGCCAGCCTGAGACAATATAGCGGGCCCCATTGATGCGTCAGTTCTGGGGACTTGGCAAAGAGGTCAAGCATCCTCAAACAAAAATTCTCCCAACCCTCTGGAGTGGAAGATTGGGTAGGAAACAGGAACTGCAGCAGCGCTCCTGGGGAATGCTTTGAACAACAACTGCTCTTCTGTAAAGAGAAAGAAGAATGATGATGATGATGATGAGGCAGTATAGATCGATACTGTGGGGCTCTGACACCAACATTTGTCAACCACAATCCACAGTAAGGTTTAAAAGGCGAGGCCTTAGCAGATTTGGGCATTATTTTGTAACTCAACGAAATGAAGAGCGTTTTCTCAATCACAGTGCGTGAGAAAAAAGGAACAGAGGTCACACATCACCTTGATATATACTGGCCCTGACGTCATGTCCAGCGTGAAATGTGTAGAGGCGTCTGCAGACCCATACTATGCCCTCGTGTACCGGAAAGGTTTCTGGAGAACATCTGTGCTGTGAATACAGTATCAGATGAGGAATCTATGGGAGGAAGGAGCCATTAGAATCCACAGGCATAATGCAAAGAAGAGAATATGTTCAATGAAGGAAGCTAGGAAGCAGCAAGGCTGCATGTACCAAATGAGAGCTGAAAAATGATCAACAAGGGTATGCAAATGTGAGACGAATCAGGGGGAGTCTTCACCCAAACAAGCTGATCTAGAAGAATAAGGACTTACGTCTTGATAAGGTAGGATGGTGTCATGATTCCTGCCCCCAGGCCCCCCCCCATATCAGGCTGGAGCCAGGTCACGGCCACCTAGTCGGCCCCTAAGGGCCTCTCCATCTCCCCAGATACCTACTTGGACACAGACTTGGCGCCTTTGGCACCAAGCTCGCACACAGTCCTGAGATCCACTTAGTATTGGACTTGCAATGTATTATGGGGCAATGGAAGCCCCCATGTAATCCAGTTCCTTGAACTGGATGAGCAGTCTAGTTTTCGGTGTGGCTCAGCCCAGGGATACCTGAGATACTTACAGACTATTTAAACCACACCCGGCCTGAGAAACATGATTTGCGTTTCTCTGCACCTGCAGCGTGACACTCACTGTGCTCGCATCTCCTGAAGAGGCCCACTTCTTTCTTCAGCGCCAGCGCACCTGCAAGAATAAGAACTTCATTGCCAATACTCACCTCGAAGAGCATCCAACTTCTGTCAAGCTCTTCCCAGTCTTGCGGATTCCTACGGCAGAGTCATCTCCATCTCGGCACGCCGCGCCCTACCAAAGGGGAGAAGAATAGAAGAAAAGACATTAGTAAGCATTCTGCAATACTTAGCTCTCTTGAATTTGCAAATCGAGTTTAATCCTTACCTGAACTCCCGTCGATCGGACAACTTCTGCTCCGTAGCATCCCACCGATCTGAAAAAGGGGAAAAGACACATCAGGTTAGCGCAAAACATTTAAGAGGCGCTGCACATCGCGCTTTCTCACCGCAGCTCATCTCCTTAGCTCACTTCCATGCTGGGTTACTGCGGCACCTAAAAGGACACGGAAAAGACAACATTGGTTAGTACTAAGGAAGCCAATAAGCATCACGCTCCGCACTCCTACTTACTTCAGCAGCGCATCACCATCCTCAAGACCTTCATCACCTAAGGAAAGAAATACACAGTATTAAAGGAACTAGAGCCATCAGAACTTTTGGAAGACTCATTCCAATTACCGGTCGGGCTGAAGCCGCAGCAAGCCCTGTCCACCAGGCCAGTGCCAGTAAAGCAACTAGGCACCCTCCAGCCCGCATCACCCGACGCACCCCTGCATCGAAGGCAGGACGGAGAGCACCCCTCATCAAAAAACAAGGTGAGGAGAGGTCCGGGGGAAGGTTGGGACCCAGGGAAGAAAAGGGGGGCCAGACAAGCAAGACCAATAGGGAATTGACCTCTGATAATACTGTGTTTCAGGCCAAGTGCTTGGTTGAGCAAGTCCAGGGAAGGGTTCGAAGTGGTCAGAAGTCCAGACTGGCTGAGTGGCGTCCCCGTGGATATAAGGTGAGCGTTACAACAACGTACATCTCTGTGACATCGGAACCAGTATTCTTTTGTACCACGCATGTTTGTTAACAGATTTGTAATGCTTGATTGTAGAATCTCATCTTTTTCTTGCACTTTTTGTAGTCATTGCATAGCTGACATTTTGAAAATGGGTACCTGATTTCAATGTGTGTGCAACTCCATAGCATAGAGTTGCTAGTTCACTTTGAAAGAGAAGGTGGAATATGTATTCCACATTTTGTCTAAAACTGGGATCTTCAGAATACAGTCGTAACGAGCGGTATTCTGATGCTGTTATCTGAGTGAGTCTATCATCGTTCCTTCCTCCTTTCCCAGTAGGAAAGAGTAGAGGAAAGGCACATGCTTGTATACTTTTTTACCATATGCTGATTGGTGATCCTTTGGTTTGTCGCATTTGGTACGATTCTAGTGCATCATGTATGGTGTCTTTAGAGTGTAATTGATGAATTGTATAATGGTCTGAAATATTGGATACTGTAGCAGGATCTAGAAGTTCAAATTGACCAGTTTCTGGTGACTCTTGAATTATTTCAGTGGTTTCCCTCAGGTTTTCTTCAATATTAATTTCTTTGTACTATTCATTATTGTCTTTTAGATATTGCAAGGCTTGTCTAACTTTATGTAAGTCTACGAGTTGTTGCCAAATTCTTTTGTCTTTTGTAGGTACACCATTTACTAAGACAATTAAAGATTGATCTAATGGACGTTGCACTCCCAGAGTGTGTACATTTTCTTTCAGATCTAATGGTAAATAAACTACTTTGCCACAAATGCCTTTGACTAATTCAGAGGGAGGTAATTTTGCTGTTTTTGGTTGGAGGCGTATTATTGCTTGAAATGGGTGCACTGTTTGAATTATGATGCTCTGATATAAATTGAGTTGTTGCAGGGGTTTTGGTAGTGGGAATAATTCCAAGTTATTTGTGATAGCACGTGAAGGAGTTTGGTTGTTGTCAAGTTTTCCAGTGCAGTAACTGCAAAGTATTAAGGGGTCATTTATTTCGTATTTGTTTTCTGCTATAAGGTAGAGAGCTAATTCAAACCATTTGGAATCTTCATTGTCTTCTATTTTGTATGTTATGTCTACAGTTTTTGTGCTACTTTTATAAAAAGTTCTGCGGCAACACCCACACACGTGGTTTGGTACTTCAGCTGATGTACTTGTATGTGTATAGTAGAAGGTTGCCATTTGTACAATTGTTCCTAGTCTGTTGTAAAGCTATTGCATTTTTTAAGTGGCTTTCACTTCCAAAATATTTTCTCTGGATATGCTCTATTTCTTTGAGTAAATCTTTGGCAGTACCATGTAGAAGATTGTTATTTAAATTGCCTAATGCTAAAGCTGGACTTTTAGCATAGTACAGTTTATGGACTAGATTTCTTATAGTTGAATGATATGTTGATATCATTTTGATATGATGGAAGGTGCTTTTGCAAATAGGTCCTGAAATGCAGGCAAATGAATGTCCTTGTAGTCCTGTGTATTTGCGCACTGAACAGGTATCCATATTTTGTAGTAGTTTCATTTTGAATTTGTCTTTCACATACTGATTGAGGAACTGGTGTAAAGATTTGAAAGATTTTTTTGTCAATGTTGCACATTGATGTGCAGGGCCATTTGTACACTGGATGTTTTGGTTCAAATGGATGGAGAGGTGATACAGAGTTTTTCGGGGATATTTTTGTAAGCAGCATTTCTTGTTCCATTATAGTATTATTACGCTTTTCATACCCTCGTCCACTGCTATGTATAGCAATTGTGTTTCTTTGCATGCTTCTACATTGAAATATGTTTCTGTGCTCGTGGTGCGACTCCATTCACCTCCACAGATATTTAAGAAGTTATGTTTGTTGACATTCTGTTTATTGAGAAGTCATTTTTGTAGTTTAGTAGTTAGTTTTTCTAGTGGTTTCATTCTGTTTAACACTAAAATAAATAACTTCCTTTTGAGAAGGATTGCACTGCCTATGAGAGCTTCGAAGATTAATTTTCTACAGTAGGTTTCAAGGGTTGTGCATGATTTCCCTCCTGTTTTTATAAGATTCTGAAGGACTCTGTGGTGGAACATTTTTTATAAAATACTTTTTTTGGTATGGTTACTTGCCACTACATCAAGATTTATAGCAGTGTTAGCAGTAGTGGTAGCTGAATTCTTGTTAATCACTTTCTGTTTCATTTTACATTTTGGAAGAGGAGGCAAAGTTTTTGTACTGGAAGCTTGTTTTGTTTCACTTAATGACTATTTTTTATACTTATATTTCTCACTCTTTTGTTTGAACTTTTTGTACAAATTCTGCTAGAGGTGGATGCTTATTTTGGACACTTATTTTGATTTGCTCTACTTCTGCGTTGCTTTCTACAGACTTGCTTTTTGGTAGGCATTCTTTGGGGTCTGTTGGAAAAAAAGAAGGTATGGGTTGGGTGTTAGTGCATGAGTGTCTGAGCATGATGGTAAGGATGTATGTGGGGGTGAGTGATTGTGTAATGGGCAGCTACAACTAGTTGGGAAGGCTATTCTTGTATTTGTGCGTTACAATACTGGGGTTCAGATGACAATACAAAGTAAGCTAGTGGTGAGGAGGCGCACTAATACTAAATCTAATGGTATAGAATTAAAACAGTACATTCTAGGGGATGGAATTTGTGCGCTGAAAAACAGGGATTTGTGTGTCATTCTGCCCACAAATCCCTGTTTAACAAATGGGGATTTGTGGGCAGAATGGCGCACAAATCCTTGTTTTTCGGCGCACAAATTCCATGAATCAACCCCACAGTGTCTTTGATTAACAGTTAGAACATTATGGTAGTATTGTACATACTTGTTTTGTGTGGAATGATCAGGTTTCTTCTGAGTTGTTGTTTATACTTCAGATGCTGCTGCTTTTCAAGAGAGTGGTCTTCACTGCAATTGTAAAAGAAAGAAGTTAGTAATGTTGTGTGTTTATAGCACTGTTAATTTAGAAGTTGTTTTTTGTGTTTTTGTACTAGTATTGTTGTTTGATAACTGAACATAGTGTGTGTATGCAGTTTCCTTTGACTATGTTCAGCCTTTATATTTTACTTACAATCTATTAGTTCAACATGCTTTGCAAAGGAGTATAATACTAAGCGTATGAAACTCACTTGGTTTCTTAAGGCTGTGTTATTGGATGTTAGGAGATAGAAGAAATAATCCTACTTATTTTGCTATTTTTATAGGTAAATGGCAGAAACTGTCTAGAAAAGCATGGAATGTATGCATTTGTGAAGGTGTGGGTAACAAAGCAGAAGGATGTGATGTAGAGGCAGTGGTGTTATTTCAGCTGGGAGCTTTTTAATGATAGTGTCTAGCTGTGTGAGTGTATAAAGATGCATGAACTTATCCTGGCTGTGTGTAATTTTATAATACACTACTAAGTGTTTTTCTACAATTATACTGTTATTTGTCCCATCTTTTAATAGTAAATTACACTTTTTTAGATAGCTGTGTGTGTAGATAGACAGGTTTGGAATGGACAGTTGATTATAGCAGATGGGAAAAATGACAGCAAGTTCATTTTATAGGTTATACAGGTTAAGTGGCAGTTACTCGGTTTGTATGCATTTATAAGAGTTGTACATGTACTGTGCAGAAAATATGCATACCTGTAGTTTGTATTCATGCATGTGGATTTGCATCCAGCTGCAAGTAGAAATCTTGGAGACTTGTACAGTAGTTTTTGTAATAGGTGCTTTCCAATGATATGAGACTTGTACTCAGAGTGATCAACAGTACATTTGAAGTGCTGAACTATGATGATGGAGTTAGATGTAGAGGTCTTGGATGTGATTAGTGGATGGCTGTGTGACTGCTTAGCTGTATCCAATGAGGGAATGGCACAGAGAGTGAAGTGGAAAGGGTAGAAGGGCTGTCTAAGAGTTACGCGCTCCGCAGACACTCTGGCTGTCCGCAGACAGGGCGTGCCACATCCAGGGTTTTCCAGCAAATCCAGCATGGAAAGGGGACTGTAGGGATTAGCCAATCAGGTGTTGCGGTTGTGGATTTGTGTTGAAATAGGCTGTGTGTAGTGAATATGGCAGAGGTGGAGAAAGACAGGGTGTTGGTGGTTGGAGATATGTTTGTGCATGGTTTACAGCAGTATGCTAAATGCAGGAATGTGGCAAACAATTTTGATGTTAAAGGAGTGGGGGTGGTGTGGAGCACTGTGCCAGACTGCAATGTACCGGGAATTGTACACGTTTGTGAAGATATGGGTAGGATGAACAGTCCCCATGTGGTAGTTTTGCATTGTGGTGCTTTGCATTTGGGCTATGTCAGTGCCCCTACTTTGTTGGCAGATTTGGAAAAATTGGTTCAAGCAGTAATGAACGTCCTTCCAACAATTTTCTGGTTTAGTATCTAGGGCAATATGGGACAGTAGTTGTATTTTGTCCGCAGCAAAACATTGCTAGGTGTGCAATCAACCGAGGCATGTTTGCTTTCATGCTTAGAGCTGGTATGTTGTTCTGTACTAATGAGAATATTTGTCAAATACTGTAAGGGATAATAGAGGATCGACCCCCTCTCCCGAACCACAGAAGCCGAATGAATCGACCCTCCCACCGTGGTTGGCACGGGCGTCTGAATATAATATCACAGAGAACCACGTGGCAGCCAATGGGGGGGGAAGAAGGAATTAGGGAAAGGGGTGGATAGACAAAGGAAAGAAGGGGCCATAACATACAATTCAGAATTGTTCCACATAACAACCTACTAATACCATGAATTCTGAATACCTACTGCTGATCCTACACCTATTTCAGAATTATGCATAGTATTCCTAAACCTACTCCTGAAACCTGATTTTGCATATTACACCAAACATGAAGGATGGCCACAAATAACAACAATGACATGACCCCACAGTAATAGCAAGTGGAATGACACAAACAAGAAAGCTACTTCCATGATGAATAAACGTGAACACATGGCCCATTGGGCTAGCAAAGCAGCAGACAAACGTGAAACTAACTCTGCCCTTAGTTAAACAGGCACATGAACTTCACAGAGACTGTGACAAGACTCTGCCCTCTGTATGCAGGCAACATGAACATCACAGAGACTGTGACAATACTCTGCCCACACTGTATGGACGTAAATGAAACGTGTGCTCTTGTACTTCAAGGATTATAAGTTCCTAAGAAAGGACTGCGGAACACATAGCGGAATACATATTAACAAAAGTGTCCAGGGAAATCAATAGCGTTTCTCGTGGACATAACAGACCAGCTTCAATGCAGCCAGACGCTAAATAAATCAAAGATACTCCCGTGTCATTTAACCATAAGAAGAAAAACACTTATCTGTGTGTCCGGGCGGCTCGCAAGCATAGCCGGACCTCTTGAAATGCTGCAGTCCGCCGCCGTGAACTGGAAACTCTCACCGCCACGGTAGGAAACAGAATGCAATGTTCCCGTTACTCATAACAGAGAGTTCGAATGGCATCGCGGCTTTCTCCTCATTCAATAAGTACACATGAAGATCAGCATGCCGCATTTTCTCCTGCTGCTCCGACACGCCGGGGCCGCCCGTGCTGCATAATCAACAATTATCAGCAGCAGTGCACAGGCGGCCAACGGTTTAATAGCTGTCTCAATCACCCCCAGCTGGCGAATGGCGCGAGGAGGGAAGAACTACTCCAGCCCCCTCAGCCTACTGGGAAATGTAGTTTCCTCAACTTTCACATGTAATTCCTATGGTATGGTTGCTGAGGCGTGCCCCAATTCCATTTCCTGACAGTACCTCCTCTTCCAGGGGGCCTTCCAGGGCCTGCTTTTTCAGGAAAACGTGCATGGAATTGCTTCACCAACCTTTTGGCATGAACCGAACCAGCCGGTTTCCACGAGCAGTCCTCGAGGCCAAGGCCATACCCCGACCATTTGATCAAGTACCATAGTCTCTGTTGCCTACGTTTGGAATCCAGGATTTTCTGAACTTCATATTCCATTGGCCCTTCCTTGCTGATAGCTGGGGGTCTCTTCACACGGGTTCCAGGAACTGTGGGTTTAAGAAGAGACACATGAAACACAGGATGTATCTTTAATGTAGTAGGCAATCTCAATTTAACAGCCACTGATGACACACATTTTACAATTTCATAAGGGCCAATGAATCTGGGAGCAAATTTACGCGACCCCACTAAGGGTAAATTACGTGTGGATAGCCAGACTTTATCTCCTACAGTGTAGCAAGGGGACACGCATCTTTTTATATCTGCTTGTTTCTTATACACTTCTTTTGCTTTTTGCAAGTTAGCTCTATCTATCTTTCTAACCGTCATTAGCCATTCTGTTCTTTCCTGTAATACCGGAAATGTTTCCACATCCGGGAAAATGTTCGGGTAACATAGTTTGTACTTGTCCATATAAACATTTGTTAGGGGCCATGCCCAGAGAAGCATGTTCTGTATTGTTGTAAGTGAACTCTGCTAACCACAAAGCTTGCACCTATGAGTCCATTCCCTCATGCAAATAGCAACGTAAATACTGTTCCAAAGTTTGGTTTACGTGCTCCGTTTGTCCATCAGTCTGGGGGTGATAGCTAGTGGACAATGCCCAACATTTGACAAAAGGCCCTCCAAAATTTAGAGGTAAATTGAGGACTTCGGTCCGATACAATACATTGAGGTAACCCATGTAATCTGACAATGTGCTGAAGAAATAATTTAGCTAATTCCCCAGCTCCAGGAATTCCCCGGCAAGGTATAAAAATGGGCTTGTTTGGACAGATAATCTACTACTACCCAAATAGTATACTTGTCCTCCGGGGGCAGGTCAGTTATGAAATCCATGGAAATACTACACCAAACCTTTTCTGGGGTGGGCAATGGTTGCAATAATCTGGCTTTCTTTACATGATCCGTCTTACTACGTATGCAAGTCTCACATCTTTGAATGTATTTTAGAGTATCCTGTCATAATGTAGGCCACCAAAAGTACATTTCCAACATTTCCTGTGTCTTTTTACCCCCCCCGGATGACCTGCCAATGGCGAGTTATGACACCAATATAATGCTTTCGTCTGCAATTCTGGAGTTAGCAGATACAATTTTCCTTCGTAATACGGGAGACCATTTTTGACAGTTTCTACTGATCCACTCTTACCCCATTGTTAATTCTTTTGCTTCCTCAGCTCTTGTTTTAGTTGGTGGAATAAACTAGTAGTGATGGCTCCCACCACTCTTTTCACCGGCAGGATTGTTCTGACCTCTGGCACAATATTATCAGAATGTTGTTGTCTGGACAATGCGTCAGCCTTTCCATTTTTCTTTCCTGGTCTAAAAGTCACCAGCAAATCGAATTTGTTGAAGTATTGAGACCAACGCAATTGCCTCGAACTGAGTGTATGTGCCGTTTTAAAGTATTGCAGATTTTTATGATCCGTGATGACCACCACCTGGTGTTTAGCCCCCAACAAATAATGTCTCTATTCCAAAAATGCTGCTCTTATTGCTAACAATTCTTTGTCAGTAATGGAGTAATTTTGCTCACAGTTGGTAAGTTTTCTTGAATAGAACTCCACTGGATGCCAAATGCCCTCTTTATCTTGTTGGGACAATATTACTCCTACTGCAACATTGGAGGCGTCCATCTCAACTTGATAAGGTTTTTCCGAGTCTGGATGCCTCAACACCGGAGCAGAAGTAAAGGCTTCTTTCAAATCTTGGAAAGCTTTATCTGCTTCCGGAGTCCAACAGAACCCTGCTGATTTCCTTAGCAATTTAGTTATGGGCGTGACAAGTTGTGAAAAATTCAAAATGAATCGTCAGTAAAAATTGGCAAATCCCAAAAAAGAGTGAATGTCCTTAATACATTGAGGAGCGGGCCATTCCAGAACTGCCTGTACCTTTTTTCGGTCCATCACTATGCCAAAGGGGGTTAATATAAATCCCAAAAATTCCACCTTTTCAGTGTTAAATTCCTCTTTTCCAATTTTACACACAACTCATATTCCTGCAATTTCTGCAACACTGCTCTTACATGACTCGGATGTTGAGCTTCAGAAGAAGAATAAATCAAAATATCATCAATATATACAATCACAAATATATCCAGGAACTCACTCAATACTTCCTGCATAAAATATTGAAAGGCCACAGTGGCATTACACAACCCAAAAGGCATAACCAAATATTCAAACAATCCAGATTTTGTTCTGAAAGCAGCCTTCCACTCATCTCCTGCTTTAAACTCGAATTAAATGATAGGCCCCTCTTAAATCCAATTTAGTGTATATCACTGCTGATTTTACCTGATCCAATAATACAGAAATTAATGGTAATGGATACCTATTCTTTATGGTGACCTTGTTCAAAGCTCTATAATCAATGCACGTTCTGAGTGTTCCTTCTTTCTTTGGCACAAAAAATAAAGGTGATGAAACTGGAGAAGTAGAATGCCTAATAAACCCTTTTTGCAACATCTCATCCAAATATTCTCTAAGATGCTGGTTCTCCTCTCAGTTAATGCATAAATACGACTACATGGTAACTTGGCCCCAGGTTCTAGCTCAATCACACAGTCATATGAACGATGAGGAGGCAACCTTTCCGCTCTTCCTTTGTCGAACACTCCAGCAAATTCTACATATGGTGCCAGAATACCCGCACCTACCGTTCCTACCCTTTGAATGTCAGGTACCTGATCTGCTAAGAACATCGCTGGACCAATTCTTTCCTCCAAATGCTCTTTACACTTCTGACTTTCAAACACCACCTCCCTCTTGACCCAGTCAATACTAGGAATTTGTAATACCAACCAAGGCATTTCTAAAATGAGTCCAAACTGAGGTGCTGCTATCAGATCAAACACAATCTCTTCCACATGACCTGATCCACACATCATCTGCATGAGTTGGGTTTGTTGACAAATAGGACCCGAAATCAAAGGAGACCCATCTACTGACTGTACACCTTCTACTTGCAGTTTATCCCTCAAGGCATAACCCCAATCTCTTGGCCAAACTGATGTCAATAAAATTCCCTGTGGCGCCTGAATCCACCATGGCTGACACCAGTTGTTTTGTACAGGCGAATAATAAAGTTACCAACAGGCACACATGAGAGTTATTCTTTGCTACAGTATTCACTGCCCAACTGGGGAACCTACTAGAAATAGGACCAGGCACCGGAGTCCCCACTACGGCCGGCCCAATCCTTTTCCAGACTCCACCTTGTTCCCTTCACCTCTCATTCCTTTTCTTGGAGTATTAGGACAGGTCCGTATATAATGTCCTGGTTGACCACAATACAAACATAAGTTATTAAGTTTGTGCTGCTCTTTCTCTGCCATCGACAAAGGGCCCCTTACTCCCCCGGTTTGCATCGGCTCACCTTCACTACTTCTCATGCCCCTACTCTTGTCCAGTCATACAAAAGGCATTGCCTCAGGTCTTTTCTCATCTCCCTTTCGCTCATTGATACAATGATCTAATCTCAATGCTAAATCAATCATTGCGGTGCATGACGTAGGTTGTGGTTCTGCTTGAGCCATAGCATCCTTTAATTCCTCTCTCAATCCCTGGTAAAACAATACTGTGTGTTTGTTCTCAGGCCAATCTGTCTCAATGACTAATCTGTTGAACTGAGTCACATAAGATACCAAATCATGAGTTCCTTGCTTCAAGGCCAACAATTCCTTATCTTGAGCCAATGAAACTTCTCTCCGGTCCAATAACCGTCCAAATTCACCCAAGAAACCATCCCAATTATATAATAAAGGGTCATCCTTCTGTACCAATGGCATGGTCCATGCAGCTGCATCTCCCGTCAAATATGAAATTACGAATGCAGTTCTGGCCTGAATGGTTTCAAAGTCTGTGGGTTTACACAAAAAATGTAATCTACATTGTGTTAAAAATGTCATGTATTTCTTGGGATTGCCAGCAAATCTTTCTGGGGCTGCCAATGGTACATTACTGGGTGTCTGAACTATCACCGTGGACATTCTTCCCGTATCGCTCCCTGTGGAGGGACCAGCACCCTCCAAGGGAGTGCGCTGTGCTACTAAACCTTGTACCTGAGCCTTTAGATTATCTGACTCTTGCATGTGTTAACTCCCCTTGGATATCCTGTAAAGCTTTTAGTACCTCTGCTAATGAGGGAGGATTCGGCTCCATTTGGCCTGGGTGGTTCAAATACCCCAAATAGGTGGCTGATAATTCTGTCAAATACAGTAAGGGATAATAGGGGATCGACCCCCTCTCCCGAACCACAGAAGCCGAATGAATCAACCCTCCCACCGTGGTTGGCACGGGCGTCTGAATATAATATCACAGAGAACCACGTGGCAGCCAATGGGGGGAAGAAGGAATTAGGGAAAGGGGATGGATAGACAAAGGAAAGAAGGGGACATAACCTACAATTCACAATTGTTCCACATAACCTACTAATACCATGAATTCCGAGTACCTACTCCTGAACCTACACCTATTTCAGAATTATGCATAGTATTCCTAAACCTCCTCCTGAAACCCGATTTTGCATATTACACCAAACATGAAGGATGGCCACAAATAACAACAATGACATGACCCCACAGTAATAGCAAGCGGAATGACACAAACAAGAAAGTTGCTTCCATGATGAATAAACGTGAACACATGGCCCATTGGGCTAGCAAAGCAGCAGACAAACGTGAAACTAACTCTGCCCTTAGTTAAGCAGGCACATGAACTTCACAGAGACTGTGACAATACTCTGCCCACACTGTATGGACGTAAATGAAACGTGTGCTCTTGTACTTCAAGGATTTTCAGTTCCTAAGAAAGGACTGTGGAACACATAGCGGAATACATATTAACAAAAGTGTCCAGGGAAATCAATAGCGTTTCTCGTGGACATAACAGACCAGCTTCAATGCAGCCAGACGCTAAATAAATCAAAGATACTCCCTTGTCATTTAACCATAAGAAGAAAAACACTTATCTGTGTGTCCGGGCGGCTCGCAAGCGTACCCGGACCTCTTGAAATGCTGCAGTCAGCCGCCGTGAATTCGAAACTCTCACCGCCGCGGTAGGAAACAGAATGCAATGTTCCCGTTACTCATAACAGAGAGTTTGAATGGCATCGCGGCTTTCTCCTCATTCAATAAGTACACGAAGATCAGCATGCCGCATTTTCTCCTGCTGCTCCGACACGCCGTGGCCGCCCGTGCTGCATAATCAACAATTATCAGCACCAGTGCACGGGCTGCCAACAGTTTAATAGCTGTCTCAATTACCCCCAGCTGGCGAATGGCGCAAGGAGGGAAGAACTACTCCAGCCCCCTCAGCCTACTCAGAAATGTAGTTTCCTCAACTTTCACAGCTAATTCCCATGGTATGTTCGCTGAGGCTTGCCCCAATTCCATTTCCTGACAGTACCTCCTTTTCCAGGTGGCCTTCCAGGGCCTGCTTTTTCAGGAAAACGTGCATGGAATTGCTTCACTAACCGTGGGGCATGAACCGAATTAGCCGGTTCCCACGAGCAGTCCTCGAGGCCATACCCCGAACATTTGATCAAGTACCATAGTCTCTGTTGCCTATGTTAGGAATCCAGGATTTTCTGAACTTCATATTACATTTGCCCTTCCTTGCTGATAGCTGGGGGTCTCTTCACACGGGTTCCAGGAACTGCGGGTTTAAGAAGAGACACATGAAACACAGGATGTATCCTTAATGTAGTAGGCAATCTCAATTTAACAGCCACTGATGACACACATTTTACAGTTTCATAAGGGCCAATAAATCTGGGAGCAAATTTACGCGACCCCACTAAAGGTAAATTACGTGTGGATAGCCAGACTTTATCCCCTACAGTGTAGCAAGGGGACACACGTCTTTTTTTATCTGCTTGTTTCTTATACTCTTCTTTTGCTTTTTGCAAGTTAGCTCTAGCTATCTTTCTAACGGTCATTAGCCATTCCTTTCTTTCCTGTAATACCAGAAATGTTTCCACATCCGGTAAATATTCGGGTAACATAGTTTGTACTTGTCCATATAAACATTTGTTAGGGTCCATGCCCAGAGAAGCATGTTCTGCATTGTTGTAAGTGAACTCTGCTAACCACAAAGCTTGCACCCATGAGTCCATTCCCTCATGCAAATAGCAACGTAAATACTGTTCCAAAGTTTGGTTTACGTGCTCTGTTTGTCCATCAGTCTGGGGGTGATAGCTAGTGGACAATTCCTAACATTTGACAAAAGGCCCTCCAAAATTTAGAGGTAAATTGAGGACCTTGGTCCGATACAATACATTGAGGTAACCCATCTAATCTGACAATGTGCTGAAGAAATAATTTAGCTAATTCCCCAGCTCCAGGAATTCCCCGGCAAGGTATAAAATGGGCTTGTTTGGACAGATAATCTACTTCTACCCCAAATAGTATCATACTTGTCCTCCGGGGGCAGGTCAGTTATGAAATCCATGGAAATACTAGACCAAACCTTTTCTGGGGTGGGCAATGGTTGTAATAATCCTGCTTTCTTTACATGATCCGTCTTACTACGTATGCAAGTCTCACAACTTTGAATGTATTTTAGAGTATCCTGTCGTAACGTGGGCCACCAAAAGTACCTTTACAACATTTCCTGTGTCTTTTTACCCCCGGATGACCTGCCAATGGCGAGTTAAGACACCAATATAATGCTTTCGTCTGCAATTCTGGAGTTAGCAGATACAATTTTCCTTCGTAATACAGGAGAGTTTGAACGACATCGCAGCTTTCTCCTCATTCAATAATACATGTGAAGATCAGCATGCCATATTTTCTCCTGCTGCTCCGACATGCCGTGGCCGCCCGTGCTGCATAATCAACAATTATCAGCACCAGTGCACGGGCGGCCAACGGTTTAATAGCTGTCTCAATTAACCCCAGCTGGCGAATGGCGCAAGGAGGGAACAACCACTCCAGCCCCCTCAGCCTACTGGGAAATGTGGTTTCCTCAACTTTCACAGCTAATTCCTATGGTACAGTCGCCGAGGCTTGCCCCAATTCCATTTCCTGACAATATTGATTCCAGTAATGCTGTTTATTTTAAAGAAGATGGCATTTCTTTATCTTTTATGGGAAATGCCATGCTGTTTTGGAATGTAAGGGTTGCTTTGTAGAAGCTTATGAGAAGATTTTAGGAGTAAAGTAAGAATTCCCCCCCCCCAAAACAAATACACAATAAAAGGTGTTTGTCAAGCATCTGCAAAAAAATAAACTGCTCTTTTCAGAGCCAACCTCAAAGGGGAAATATGGTACATTATTTAAATTCATCATACTCAGATGTTCGATATGTCTGTGGTCATGGTGGTTGTCCACGGACAGCACGTATAACATACACAGATTTTGGGGTGGAGAGACATGCGAATGAGTAGAGCAAGGTATTGGTCAATAAAGTTTTGTGGGTGTGTTGTGTAAGGAGAGAGTTTGTCAGAAAGTCTTTTTCCTGAGAGAAGAACAGATAGCTATGGCTGTGTGTTCAGAAAACAGATTATCTGGATTTTGGGAGACTTATGGATACATTGGTTGGAGGGGCATGCAGAACGCTGTGGAGTAGCTGCAGATCTTGGATTCCCTCATGTGGAAGTGCACTGGCATGGAGTGTGTGGAATGACGTGGCTGGACTTGGTACCTCTCTGTGCTACTTTGGAGACACTGCGTCATCCAGACATAATTATAATTCATTGTGGAGGGACCAGTTTAGGACATGTGTCTGGAATTTCTTTGCAATTTGCAATGAAAGAAGGACTTTGGAAGGTCATGGACATGTTTTCAAATTCCCAAGTAATTCTTTCTCGTATTGCGCAGAGACAAATGTGGCTGCATTTTTCTTCATTTGGTCCACAAATGGAGAATGCGAGGCGCAATGTCAATAAGGCTGTTTGTGCCTTTTTAAGAGATGTTGGCATGTCCTCTTTTCACAATGAAAATATGTTTCGTAGCACATACATTTTTCACAGAGATGGAGTACATCTTACTTATGCTGGCAATCAGATTTTTCTGCGAAATATACAAAAAGCATTGCAACTTTTTTGTAATTACATTAATACATTTTGCAGTAGGTGTTAATCATTTGAAGTTTTTGAAACACAAAAAAAACCCCCACCAAAAGGCTCTTTTCAGAGCCACCACTTCCTCCCATAGAAAAGTGCAATGGTTCTGATAGAAACACCCCCAAAAAATAAATGTCCGCGGACCCCCTAAAAAAATGCACATTGCCCTGCACTATTTATTTGTCACTTCTATTTTTAAACTGTGAAAGGCGGCTCTGAAAATACTTTTTTTTATGATTTTTGTTGTTTTATATTTTTTTTGGTTTTTTAAACACGACACACAAGAAAAGGAGGGGAAAGTAGGGGAAGGAACGGACACCAACCACAGGGATAAGAAAGGGCAGGTGGAGAGAGGAAGATGTAGGGTGGACCTTATTTAGGTAGGTAGCAGATATTCTCATGCTCCTGGACCACAGTCTCGAAAGCACTCTGAAGATTCTCCCCCCTGGAGAGTACTGCATCACAGTACATACACAATATTGTGACCCTCGAAAGGTAAGAGTCAAGAGCATCATGGATGGCCTGTGAGGCAGCTGGGGGGATGCACTGTCCCACAGAAGTGTCTCTTGTGGTGACAGGAGCGGAAATCTACCATGCCAAAAAAAAGAGTCTTAATACCCGCATCATGCAAGCAGACTCAAATACCAGAGAATTATTCAAGATTTAAAAGGAACTTGAATCTCCTACCACATCTCCTGACTATTGTATCAAATATAGCAATTGGTGCGCTAACATTCAGACAGCCTTACTGAATAAAATCTCTTCCCTCCAATCTAAAATTAAAGAAACAAAATGGACTGAAGATGGATAATCGTCAGCCTATTCCAATCATGACTGTTCCCTCGGCTTCAACTAAGATCAAACCGTTTGCCTTCCTTCCACTCACCATTGCCAAAGTGGAAATCATCATCAATAGAATCAAACCGTCCAATTGCCAAGGTGATTCCTGCCTTGCCTCCATCATCAAGGAATCGGCTCATGACCTTGCCCCTTTCATAACAGCCTTTACAAACTCCTCCTTTAAAACAGGTATTGTTCCTGACAATCTTAAGGAAGCTTGGGTGATCCCTCTACTAAAAAAACCTTCCTTAGACCCGATCATACCTACTAATTATAGGCCTATCACAACTGCCCCGTTCATGCTCAAAATACTTGAACATGCGGCCTACCTGCAGATTCAAGACTATTTGGAACTTAACCTCCTTGGACTAAGACAATCCGGCTTCCGTCCCAGGAAGGGGACTGAAACGAAGGGGATTTGAAAACTCAAATCGAAATCCTGAAAGATAATGGGAAATTAACCTTGCTACTACTCCTAGACCCGTCTGTGGGCTTTCGATCTGGTCAATCACAAAATCTTGTGCCAGCACCTCCGCTCTGCTGCCTACTTCTCCGATTCAGTCACTGCGTGGATCAGCTCCTTTCTCAGCAACAGACACATGTTTTCTCCCCTCCAGCAGCTGCTGACCCAGCCCCTATCCAATGTGGGGTCCCTCAAGGCTTGTGTGTGTCACCTACACTTTACAATGTGTTCACCAAACCACTCTTTGATGTTGTTGATTATCTTGGTGTCTCCTACACTAATTATGCGGACGATACTCATCCCTATCACAGGTGATCACATTGCAGACACCAAGGCATTGAATGAAGTATATTTGGTAATCCAGGCTTGGATGGCCCAACACAAACTTTGTCTCAATGATAAAACAGAGCTCCTCATATTGGGCTCCTCTCAACGGCTTAATAAATTAGATCACTTATATCAGTCCATCATTGATGGCAATGTCATTAAAGTGTCCAAGGATACTAAAACCTTGGGCATCTTTCTTGACTCCACCTTGTCCCTGACAAGATAATGCCGTCAGATCAGCGTCGGCATATACCTGCAAACTCATTGCGGCCTGCAGACCTTTTCTGACCACCCGGCCTGCAGACCTTTTCTGACCACCCCCAATGGCATCACTCTAGCTAGAACGCTTATCATGTCTAAGATTGACTACTGCAGTGCCCTTTATCTGGGGACCAGCCAGGCCAACCTTAAACTGCAAATTACCCAGAATATCGCCATAAGAGCAGATTTAAATAGTCAGAGAAACCAACACATATCCGATATCAGGACTAACCTGCATTGGCTACCTGTCAAACAGAGAATGGCGCTGAAAACACTTGCCCTTACCCACAACTGCCTAACGAACAAGGCCCCCCTCTACCTGTCCAACCGCCTTTCCCTCCACACTTCCTCCCGCCCCCAAAGAACTGCTCAGATACACAGCCTATCTTTGCCAAGATTTAAACTCCAAAAAGCAGGGGGCGTGAGCTTTCCTGTTTTGGCCACTAAGCTATGGAACACTCTCCTGTCCACTATCAGGACTGAGCCTTCATTCAATTAATTCAAACTGAAAACCAAATCTTGGCTTTTCGTTCAAATCTAATGCAGCTTTCTGCCTGTAGCAATCACACTGAGTTATCTGGCTCCTCTAAACTCTGTCTCCCTTAAATTATGTTCCTATGACAACTGACTACCGTGATCACCTATGTACTATACTGTAAATTTATGTTCTGTTTATTTTGTATATGTTGTTTAATCTTTGTACATATGCCTACTAAGTCTTCGCGCCCGGATGCCTCTGGGCCTGGTGTACGCTACAAATAAAACAAATACAAATGTTGTAGAGGAACTCAACCTACTACGTTAATCACAAGGTACAACCTTGCGAATAGCCCGACCGTGGAACGACTTTGAGGTGTCGCTTCATTGATGTCGTACCAAAGCTGTACGAACCAGGCCTCCCACGACTCAGCTCCATTTTGCACTGGTTGCAGGAGACCTTATTCGCACGCGCTTTTGGCACTCCAAGAGTGGTAAACAACCGCCACACCAAAGACTCACGGCGAGTGCTGGTAGTAGGGACTTCCACTACCTCATCCTCTTCATCTGTCTCCTCTACATCCTCACTCCTGTTCCCCTCTTTGGGCCCCTGGGGACGTGGTGGTGGTGGAGGGGGTGCTGATGCAGGAGTAATTGAAGCAATTTGGGATGCCATCAGGAAGCAAAAGCAGGCAAATCAGCAAAAAGAAGAAGTTACTTTCTTACCCGGTAACGTTCTTTCGATGGGATGGTCCGACGACGTATTCCATATCTATGACAGGTAATGTCCACAGCTGTGCTGCTTTGTAAAATCTTTGGCCTCCTGCGTCCTGCGTCGATGACGTCGATGTGCCATCCCCGAGGACCTCCTCCGACGGCCGCCGTCACCCGATGTGATAAGAAGGACGCACGACGCCCATAGCCTCAGTTATAGTTTATTCCCAGAACGTGTGCCACCAGTTCTCTGCCAGTCAGACACACAAGGCCTTGCGGAATGCAAGCTGCAATCGCAAAAGAAATTCTGCAGCGGGGAAGGCAGGGAGGGAGCGATATGGAATACATCGTCGGACCATCCCATCGAAAGAATGTTACCAGGTAAGAAAGTAACTTGTTCTTCGAGGGGATTGGGTCCTCCGACGTATTCCATATCTATGACAGACACCCAAAGCAGTACCAAGCAAGGAGGTGGGAAAGAATTTAGAATACAAATTTAGCATGCCCAATCAAATTGCGGAATAGAGAACTGCCTTGCCAAAGGCCAGATCTTGCCCTCTGATGGATTCGAGGGAGTAGTGACGTACAAAAATATGTACTGAAGCCCAGGTGGCTGCATCACAGATGTGACGAATAGGAACTCCCCTCTGCAGGGCAGTAGATGCAGCCACTCCTCTGGTAGAATGGACCCGCAAGCCAGCCGGAGGGTCCTTACCCGCCAAGCGGTAACACTCGGAGATAGCCAAAATAATCCAACGAGACAAAGTCTGTTTTGTCACAGCTTGTCCCAAACGCTTTCCAGCGTAACCAATGAAAAGTTGATCGTCCACTCTGACCCGGGACATGCGCGAAATATAAAAGCTCCGAGGATCAAGCCTATGGAGTCTCTCCTCCTCCTTACCAGCATGTGGAGGAGGATAGAACGCCGGAAGAACAACCTTCTGGCTCAAATGAAAATCCGAAACCACCTTCGGAAGAAAAGAAGGACGAACTCTAAGGACAACCCTGTCCTTGTGAAACACAGTGAAGGGTGGCTTAACTGAAAGTGCCTGTAACTCACTCACTCTGCGAGCGGAAGTAACCGTAACCAAAAACACAGTTTTCAGAGTCAACAGCCTCAAAGGGCAAGAATGTAAAGGCTGAAACGGAGCACCCATAAGAAACTTAAGAACAAGGTTAAAATCCCAACCTGGCACCAAAAAAGGTGACGGAGGGAACACATTAGTGAGCCCTTTCAAAAACTGCGAAATTAAAGGAATCTTAAAATAGGAACACTCTTCAGACGAGCGCTTAAATATGGACAGCACCGCCAGGTAACCTTTAATGGTCCCCACTTGCAAGCCCCTGTGGGCCAAAGAAAGCAAAAAAGACAAAACCATGGGAATGTCGCATTCAAAAGGATCCACATTCTGAACTCTGCAGCAGTCGCAGAACTTTCTCCAACAGCAACGGTACAGAGACTTTGTTGCCAGTCGCCTGGCCGAGAGCAACACCTCCATCACGTCTTCAGGGAGGTCCCAATCCTTATACCTCAACCTTTCAGAAGCCAAGCGTGAAGATTGAGGGATCTGACCTCTGGATGGAGAACCTGACCCCCCTCCCGTGAGAGCAGATTGTCTTGGTAGGGAAGACGACGTGGAGGGCAGATGGTCAAGTCTAGAAGGTCCGGGTACCACGTCCTCCGGGCCCACGCCGGAGCAATGAGGATCATCCGGGAACCGAACCTCCGTAACCTCCGCAGCACTTGCGGGATGACGGGGACTGGAGGAAACGCGTGTAGCAGTGGGAATGACCACTCCACCACAAACACGTCTCCTAAGGCTCCTTTTGGAGGAAATTCCCGCAAGCAAAACCTTTCGCACTTCCGGTTGACACTGGAGACGAAGAGATCCACTTGAGGGGTCCCCCAAAGGGTGAAGATCTCCAGGAGAATCTCCTGAGCCAGCTCCCACTCGTGAGAGATCGTGCTCTGCCTGCTCAGAGCATCCGCCGTCTCGTTGTCGTCTCCGGCCAGATGAACCGCCGAGATCGAAACTTCCTGCTGGATGGCCCAGAACTCAAGCTGCATCGCCTCCCTGCACAGCGGAAGTGACCCTGCCCCACCCCCCCCTTTTTGTTGAGGTAGTGCATGGCCACCGTGTTGTCCGTCAGAATCAGGACACTCTTCCCGCGCACAGTCGGCAGAAAAGCCTTCAGGGCTAGCCTGATGGCCCTCAGGCTCCAACAGATTGATATTGAGTCTGGACTCCGACGGAGACCAACGACCGCTGCCTGTGAACTCGTTGGCATGAGCTCCCCATCCCGTGAGGGATGCGTCCGTCACAATCGTCACCTCCGGCCAGGGCAGCCAAAATGGGGCCCCCTTCATCAGATTGCCCTCGACGGCCCACCACAGAAGGTCCCGGGCTACCGAGGGCAGCACCTGAACAGGGTCCAACAGCCTGCCGGAGGACTGAGACCACTGGAGCTTGAGTGCCCACTGCAAAGATCTCATCCGCAGACGAGCCTCCGGCACCAGAAGAATGCAGGATGCCATGAGGCCGAGCAGTCTCAAGAACTCGGACACTGGCAGATTCTGGGCAAACTGAAACTTATGCACCATCTGCTGAATGTGAAGAGCCCTCACCTGCGGAGGAAAACACTGTCCCAGGAACGTGTCGAGCACTGCTCCGATGTACTGGAGCCGCTGCGTTGGTGTCAAATGGGACTTCTTTAAATTGAGGGAGAAGCCAAGCCTGTGAAGGGAGTGGCAGGTGACGGACAGATGATCCAGGACTTGCTCGGGAGAGCTCCCCCTGATCACCCAATCGTCCAGGTAGGGGTAGACGTGAATCCCCCCTTTCCTGAGATGCGCTGCCACCACCACCATGAGCTTGGTGAAAACCCTCGGGGCGGAGGTCAATTCGAACGGCAGGACCCGAAACTGAAAGTGCGAGTCGCCAACCGCGAACCTCAGGTACTTCTTGTGCTTGGGATGGATCGGCACATGGAAGTAAGCATCCTTGCGGTCGAGAGACACCAACCAGTCCTGAAGTTGAAGGGCCTGGAGGACTTGAGAAAGAGTCACCATCTTGAACTTGTCCTTCTTGCGGAGTTTGTTCAAACCGCGCAAGTCCATGACGGGTCTCAATCCCCCGTCTTTCTTTGAAATCAAAAAATAAGAGGAATACCATCCCTTGTTCCTCTCCGCTACAGGCACCAGTTCTATGGCGCCTTTCTCCAGCAGGGCTTGAATTTCCTGCGCAAGGAGCAGATCCGGACTCTTCAAAGAGAGGCTCCCTGGTGGATTGTCGTGAGGCCTCTGCCGAAAAAGGAAGACAGTAGCCGTGGGTTATGATCTCCAGAACCCACACATCCGAAGTAATGGCTTGCCACTCTACAAGATGCTGCGCCAGCCTTCCCCCAACCGGCAAACCATGGGACCTGGCCTCATGACTGAGTGGTAGCGGCTGCGGCGTTGCCTGAGGGCAAAGAGGCAACTGCCCGAGCGGCCTTGGCACCTCGAGTACCTTTGTTTCCACCTCTGGCACTCTTACAATGGCCTCTTTGACTGCTAGCTCACCTCGCTTTACTGAAGGACGAGTAATAGCGAAAGGAACCTCCCCCTCCATTACTGTCCCCTAGGACGAAAAGGCAGAGGTTGGCGAACCGCAGCACCCAACGATTTCGCTGCAGCTTTGGAGGTCTGCAATCTCTCAAGGCTCTCGTCAGCCTTTCTGCCAAAAAGGTGTTCACCGTCAAAAGGCATGTTGAGGAGCCGGGACTGCACATCAGGAGCGAACCCAGACTTCCGCAACCACGCAAACCTGCGCATTACGGTGCTCACCGCCATGGACCGGCTGACACAATCCGCCAAGTCCAAACCCGACTGAACGGCCTCACACATAGCATTCTTGCCATCCTGAACCATAGCAAGGACACCATCCCGTTCGTCCCCTTCGGGAATATGATCAGCTGCTAAAGCAACACAGTACCACAGAGTGTGTGTGAAACGAGACAAGGCACATATGGAGTTGGCCGCCAGAAGGGCCATACCCCTCGAAGAAAACACTTTCTTCGCCCAGCCGTCAAAACATTTGTCGTCCCTATCCGGAGGGATGGTAGGATACGACGCCTGCTTTGCCGGGGCCGTAGCCACCTGCACCACCAAACTCTCCGGGTTGGGGTGCCTAGACAAGTAGCAAGGGTCCCTACTGGCTGGACGGTATTTTCGCAACAAAGACTTGCCCACTGCCGGGAGACTCTCAGGAGCAGTCCAATCAGCCGCCACCCTTCTCTGCAGAGCCATATGAAAAGGCAAAACCGGGTCAGTGGGTGGACCGAGATCAAGGATGTCCGTGAGATCATCCTGAACGAACTCCCCTGGGGGAGCTGACCAACCCAAGTACTCGGTAACTCGAGACATAAGGCGCCGATATGAAGAATCGGCATGAGTGCCAGGCTCCGGCCGACAAAACTCCACCTCCGGAGAGGTGTCCAGTCCACTGGCATCATGCAGCGACTGCCTCAGGTCATCAAACTGGCTATGGCCCGAGATAAGGTCATCTGGAACCGTAAATGGAACCGGAACCAGACCGCCATCAGATCCTTCCTCACCCTCTGAAATGTACTCCAGGTGGGGAGAGGAAGACCTCTGCAGACCAAAGCAGTGCCGGACCTTAGCCATAGCCTTTCTAGGGGCAAACCTCGTGCCACGGGGCCCCTCCGACACCACCGCCTCGAAAGGCGCCGGCGTCGACAGAAAAGGCGTCGAGGGAGCCGAACGAGTCGGCGTCGACAGAAAAAGGCGTAGACGATCGAATCTGTGTCGACGACAGCTGCAGCGCCGCCAGCATCGTCACAGTCCTCAAAGCCGGAGCTCCGAGCGTGTCTCTCGACAACCTGGGCGCCGACGGCAAAGCCTCGAAAGAAATTGTCGATGACCTTGGTGCCATCGACGTCTTCTTCGAAGACGGCACAGGATCACGCGGTCTTGAGCGCGTCGAGGACCGGGACCTGGAACGGGCATGGCGAGAACGGCTACCCTTGTCCGAGCAGGACCTCTCCCGCGAGCCGTGCCGACCACCCGAGCCGAAGGCGTACGGGCGGTGTCTCTCGACCGGTGCCGACCGACCCCACTCGGAGGCGCGGACGGACCGGTGCCCTGCGATTCCAAAATCGCTAGCATCTGCTTCCCGAAGGAAACCCATTCCTCCGGTGTCGCTTGCATGGAAGGATAAGCGACCCGCCGATGGGCGGAGTCCTCGGAAGAGGACGGGGAAGGCAACCTATGCCGGCGCTTCCTGGAATGCCTAGAAGAGGCGGAGGAGTGGCGAGACCGACTCCTGGAACGAGACCCACCGGACTTCCGACTATGACGCGTAGTCACCCCTCGAGTCATCGGTCAAAAGCCCCGCAGACCTCGACTTCCGGGGCTTAGACACCTGGCCTACCGACAGCTTCTTCTTGCGTTCCCGCAAGGCCTTTGCAGTGAGCGACTGGCAGTCAACACAGTCGTCCGTATCGTGGGCCTCCCCGAGGCACCAGAGGCAGGCGGTCGTGCAAGTCCGTGACCGACATCTTGGACCCACAGTCCCCGCAGTCCTTGAAGCCCGGACGCGGGTCGAAGATGAGAAAGACATCGCCACGAACAGGTCTTCACAACTAACCAAACAGGTTCAACGAACCGAGAATAGAAAACAGCAAACTCCAACGAGTCGAGGCGTACCGAGATTCACGAAGCGAACACGTTCGCGGAAAAAACGGAACTGAGGCTATGGGCGTCGTGCGTCCTACTTATCACATCGGGTGACGTTGGCCGCCGGAGGAGGTCCTCGGGGACGGCGCATCGACGTAGGACGCAGGCGGCAAAGATTTTCCGAAGCAGCACAGCTGTGGACATTACCTGTCATAGATATGGAATACGTCGGAGGAACCAATGCCCTCGAACAGGTCAATCTGCCAGGTTAATCTGCAGTGCTGCAAAGACAATTCTCGGTCAGGTAGCAACAGGCACAATGAAGATCACCTCTCGGGTCTGGCCTTTTATAGGGGGGGCTGGTGCACGCTTCGGGGACTCCCGCGCCACCTGTGGACACTTCAGAACACCAAAAAAAGGCTAAAAAAATTCCTAAATGTATGTAGATC
The DNA here is from genome assembly GCF_040938575.1 of Ambystoma mexicanum. Lineage (NCBI taxonomy): Eukaryota > Metazoa > Chordata > Amphibia > Caudata > Ambystomatidae > Ambystoma > Ambystoma mexicanum. Next base: position 744,661,275 of record NC_090927.1, on the reverse strand, counting down.
GCCAGGGACATTGTCTGGGACATGTGCAATGGTGAACATTTACTGTCAAATACTTTGGATTGTCCAAAAAAGTACTTTTAAAATGTCCGGGGACCCAGACAGTGTCTACAAATCAGGACACACGCTCAGCGTGGGTGCGGTCACATGATGACATGTTCGCGAAGGGGACGGCTGTTCGCAGGACACCAAATGTGCAGGGATAGTTGTGCGCATGCTCGCGGGTGTTCTACGGACAGTGTTCGGGTCCTCAAACTAATTAAAAGTGCGACAAACATGCAGCCAGTTCTGGACAGGCGCGATGTTCGTAGGAATTATGGGTGTGGTGCGCATGTGCGTAGATGTTCTACCGACAGTCCAATTTTAATTACGAACAGTACGAACAGGTATAGTGTTCTAAGGACTCCTCCATTTTGTTTAATTGCAGACATTCAGGACATCAAGTGCGTTCTAAGAACAGTTCCATTTTGACTGCGGACATTACGGACCGGTATAGTGTTCTTAGGACACCTCCATTTTTGTTAATTGCGGACATTTCGGACATTGAATGTGTTCGAAGAACAGTTCCATTTTGATTGCGGACATTACGGACAGGTATAGTGTTCTTAGGACACCTCCATTTTGGTTAATTGCTGACATTCCGGAAACCTGCGCTGTCCGCGGACACCCTAACTGCCTTTAAAAAAAAAAAAAAAAAGACACAGAGGACCGAATTAAAACACACATTTTATTTATTATATACAAATATAAAATGTATGAAAGAGAGGGAGAAGCAGACACTGATACAAATACAGGGGAATTAGGGGTTTGGAGAGGATGAATGGGAGGGGATGAAGGGATGGAAGTCTCATAACGTTTTTCTTGGTGGTGAGGGTTTGGGGACAGTTGATTGGGACATGGAGAGGGGGAACAGGTACATGTGGGACAATGATATTTAATTTTTTCTTTTATGTGGTCCGCCACAAACATTTTTAAAAGATTGAAATTTCCCATTAGCATATCCATTTTTTTGTTCCATGTGCTGCAGAGCATTTTCTAATGTCTCTTTTGCCATCTTATTTTCACTGTTTGTACGGTCTGTTAAAAAAAAAATGTGTGAAGTACACAAAGTAATGACTATTAATTGGATTATATAGAGAAGTGTCTACCATTAGTATCACTGTCTTCACTCATTTCATCACATGGGAAATGTTCTTCAGGCCATTCCAAAGTACTGGACATTTCTGTGTAAAAAAAATATATATTACTTTTAGTGTACCTAATACAGAAAGTCTAGAAATATATAAGAAAAATTAAGTTTACTTACTAGTTTCTGGTAAGTTTTGTTGTTAATGTTGTGTAGGTTTGCTGTTGCTTCTTGCTGTGCAGTTTTTGTGAGGTAATTATGTTGGAGGCATATCTTTTTTTGTTTTGTTATATTCCATTTTAGTACATATGCTATTTAAACGGACGGTTGATGTGTTACATATTTAAGTTCCACTTCTTATTTATTATTACATATAATGTATTCATGTGGTACTTTTTGAATTTGTTCGGTGTTTATATGGCATGATAGAACAATCTAAGATACCCCCTGAGTTTTTGGGTAGTGTTGATGTTGTCCGCGTCCGTCCGCGGACATACGCACAAGTCCGCGGACATCAAATCACTAGCAGGGGGTTCAGTATATTCTATGTTACATGTATATAAAGTAAGGGAATTTTAGAAAACATCATCAAATTCACACTATGTATATTCAGTTAAAAAAAAACTTTGATAGAGAGGTTATGGTTAAGTTGCGCTACTAAAACCCTATAAAATTCAGTGAAAAAAACTTTGTTAAAGGGACATTATGGTTCCAAGTAAAACCGGAAAAACACTGAAATTCGGCAGTTATGGGAAGCTAAGCAACCATAACTTGCGCCACCACTGTGCACTGCTAAGATTAACACCCAGGACATCAAACTTGACATCACTAATGTCATTAATGACATCACTGATGACATCACATGTGCATTTACTTTTCATGAAAAGTCTGTACAAGGGATTCTTATAGTAATGCTGATTAAAAAAGTGTGAAGCATTATTGAAATAAGTACGTAGTGCATTAAGTAATGCATTGATACAAATACCATTCTATTAGGTTGTTTGCAGTATACTAAGATACTCATGTACAAACATTGTGTGCAACATACATGATGGAGGTGCAATATTAATAATGTTACCATGTTGAATAGTAAAATGATAAATGCTTTCTTATTAAAGTTTTGCCTACTGTGAAACATTTAATAACTAGCTAATAAAACCCAATTACTACATAATTGCATTATTGGAAACAAAACACAAACAACACATACAAATATAAGCATATACAGGGAAAATGAAGTAAAAAAAACAGTATTACCAACCAATCTTCATACCCTAACTGATTAACTTTATGCATAGAAATGATTGCTCTGCTTCAAAGCTACTACTTTGCTATGTATAACTATCATATAATGTGACTGGACCATAAGAAAAGTAGTGTGTATACACATGTGCATATCCAGAGAAAGTAAAGATTTTTTTTTTTAAGCAGAACTATTAGAAAGTGTTCATAATCTTACTGATCATCTTCATATACAGAAAGCTACAAATCTGTTTCCCCATATGTATATGTTTCATATGCTGTGAGTGAACCCCAAGTGAATTATTGTAAGAACATATTTGAAGTATAAGTCTACAAATATAGACATTTTTGAATTTTTAGTTCCTTACTGTTACTGGCCTAGATATGTCAGTAAAGGAAAAAAGAGTGAGCCAGACATGTGATGTCATCAATGACATTAGTGATTTCATCTTTGATGTCCTGGGTGTTAATCTTAGCAGTGCACAGTGGTGGCGCGAATTATGGTTGCTTACCATAACTGGCGAATTTCAGGGGTTTTTCGGTTTTACTTGGAACCATAATGTTCCTTTAACAAAGTTATTTTCACTGAATTTCATAGGTTTTTAGTAGTGCAACTTAACCAGAACGTCCCTTTAAAAAGTTTTTTCACTGAATATATATATAGAGAGAGAGTCATTGAGAGAGCTATTCTCAAAGCCAGATCCAAAGAACGATCAAGTCTCATAGAAGGAACCGAGCACAAGGACATCATGAAAACTGAAAATGACAGTACTCGCTTAATTTTAACTTTTGATACTCAGGCACCATCAATCAGGTGCATTTTTAACAATCATTGGAAAATCCTCATGGTGGATCAAGATCTCTGCAGAAATCTCCAGACCAGCCCTCAGATAACCTGTAGAAGAAATCGCTCTATAAGGGACGTCTTGGTCCAAAGCTAAATGACCCAAGAGGAAGATAGCAACAAGACAAGCTGGTTATCTAACAAAAAGGAGGGTTTTTTCAAATGTATCCATTGCAGCGTCTGTAAAAATGCTAAGACCCGCGGTTCCTTCAAACATCCTATCACTGGCCAAATGGTTTTTATATTGGGCAAAATCACCTGTGAAACCGAATATGTTTTCTATGTGCTCACTTGTGCCTGTGACAAGTGGTACATAGGCAGCACCAAATGCAAACTAAAGACACCCATTCAACAGCACTTACGGGCCATAATTAACAGTGATGTCAACTACCCGATGGCCAAGCATTTTGCAGACCGCCATGAGAAAAATATGGGGAGTTTTGGGTTCTTTGGGATTCACAAAATTGTGACAGGACCCAGAGGAGGCGGTAAAGAAAGAATTCTGCGACAAAAAGAGACTTGTTGCATTTTAGACTTTGAAAGCAAATTTCCAAATGGACACAACATTGACGAAGAACTCTACACATTTATAGGACAATGATTTAAAATTTGTTCTTTTCTCTTCTTTCTTTTCTCCTTTTTTCACCTCCTAGGTTGCAGTGAGTACATGTAGTAAGATAAAATGTTCCACTTCTTGCCGGTATATGTCCAACTCGCAAACACTGCAACATGTTCGCTTACTTGAAACGAGCTAGAGGCGGACATTATTTTAAACTCTTCTCATTTTTAACTATTAGATGATTGTTTTTCTTCTTGCTTTTTATACACGTGTGATATTTGACCTTTTTAACATGTGTTGTAGAGAATTCTTGGGAGCCGCTGTAATGCAAGGATCCGAAAGCCATGCAGTGCATGAAACTAGTAAGGGTGCATTGCAGCATAGAACTTTATCAACATGGTCTGTTCAGGCTAAATGCATTATGCATTTGATATTATATGCTTGTATGAAACAAACATGCGACTGTTTTCGGAATTGCCGCGATTGCACTTTATTGTGATTTACGCACTTTGACGCGATTGCACTTTGCACTTAACAGTATGCTGCTGGCCAGGCTAAATGCACTATGCAACTGACTGTTTTGGAACTGCTGCTATTGCACTATTCACTTTGTGACCTATGCACCTTACGATTCTACTGCATCTGTGCACTAAATAACCATGCTGTTATTTAAGAGTTGTAATCACAACATATTATGTCGATGCCGATTATTATTGCTACTAATGCATAATGCAATTTTTACAATTTTAGAACAGAGTTGACGATTATTATTGTTGTTATGCATTATGCACTTTATGTAATCCACCAGTTCAGGGAAAGCAATACAAACGAAATGGCAGTCGGAGCACTATGCTGCTGACGAATACCCACGTACCTTACAGCCAATTGCAATTTCATGAAAAAAGTTGCACTAAACACTCTACGTAATTCATAACTATAATTGCAGAGGTTAGATCAACATGTACACACTATGTATTATGCACAGCTGGATTACTTACTGATGCTGCAACCTGGGCACCCATTTGTTACAAGCAAAGAGAACGCTGCAATATGAATTGCAAAACGTTTTCACATCATGTGCCAAGTATGCATTGGGCATTGAAAGGCTTTATGGGCACCCACTCGGCAGCAGCAAAAGCATCTAATCTGTGGCATGTAAACACATGACGCCATGATAATATTGATTAACAAATGTATTTATAACGCTGGTTATGGAAGGGGAATGTTCATGTAATTTATACATGACAGCAGCATTTAGCTTTAACAATACCTGTGCTGTTAACATGAAAAGATGGCCACCATGCTTTTGCTGTGTAGAGAGTGGGGTAACCAGAGTAGTCCTTTCTTTATTTTTGTGTAAACACTCAGTGGGTGCTCTCTCGCGCTCTACACCCATGTTATAAACTCACTAGTTGAAGGGGGCTCGTGGTTGTGAACAAGCGGCGAGTTGTGCTGCGAAACGCGTTGACGTCCCCAACGCGCACCTTTATTTGGCATTTTGGGAGTGCCATATATTGATGGCTTAACTTTTTTACCCAGTTGTAAGGCTTTAATAAAGACAGTAAAACTTTTTTTTAACCAAAGAACTATTTGGCTTCCGGACATTTTTTAATTTCCATGGATGTGGAGCGTGCTACTCATTTCGCCTGATGTATATCAGTGCCCCGAAGATAGATATATATATACACGCACACACGCGTACATATAACAAAAAATGAAGTGGATAGGCTTGTATTGGAGCAATAGCAATTCATGTTTTGTGCACTCCTAAATCTCCCCCCAAGGTAACACCTTGCACCCAGACTCCGCCTTGAAGCACAATGGTTCTACGTGAAATAAAAATACTGCTTCTTGTGAAAGGAGTACAAATGTGTGTTATCACACAGCGCCACACACACACAGGTTCCGCGGCTTTCCAGCCCTGTAAAAACAAATATCACCAACACACAATCGTTTTTTTGGAAATAGCATCACAGTGGTTTTTGGTCTCATTATCGTATCACTAAAGAGTAGGAACAAGTTACTTACCTGTAACTGTTGTTCTCCAGCATGGGTCTGGCATGGATTCACATGCTCATGAATATTCCCCGTCGTCAGGCTGGGAATCCTCGGTAAAGAAAAAATCAGTATCAGTTTTGTTTCTGATCTGTCTTTCGTAGTAGTAACCAATCACTGATCTCTGCGTCATACTGACCACAGCCAATGACTGCCCTCTACCTAAGCCCCGCCTCTGGCAGCCATCTTCAGATTTGGTAGCACGTGAAGAGGCAGTATGACCAAGTGAAGAGCCGCAGAGGGGTAGGCGGGAGGGTTCGCATGTGAATCCATGCCAGACCCATGCTGGAGAACAACAGTTACAGGTAAGTAACTTGTTCCTTCTCCAGCATGGGGTCTGGCATGGATTCACATGCTCATGAATATAAGAATAAATAGCAGTACACACATGCACAACCACGGGGGGTGGCAAAAGGCTCAACATTAAGCAATACAAAAAACTCAACATTAAGCATCTCTTACCTCCTCATCAGGCTCACCTTATGCGAACAGGTTGCGCAGCACTGCTTAGCCGACCCTGGACTCCTCCCTGGAATCCCGATCGACGCAGTAGAATCTCGTGAAGGTGTGCGTCGACCTCCATGTAGCAGCCCTGCAGATGTCCAGCAGGGGCATACCAGATAAGAATGCCGTAGTAGCAGCGATCGCTCTGGTCGAATGGGCTCTCGGACGGCCTGGCAGCGGTCGGTTAGCCAACCGGTGGCAGTGCATGATGCAGCCGGAGAGCCATCTGGAAATAGAAGACTTCGAGAGAGCCTTCCCTTGATTCACAGGTCCAAAGTTCACGAACAGCTGTGATGTCCTCCGGAAACTCTTCGTGCGGTCCACGTAGAACTTCAGCGCTCTAGCCACATCCAGCGAGTGCAAAGTCCTCTCGGCCGGCGACGAAGGCGACGGGAAGAAAACAGGTAACACCAAGGGCTCGTTAAGATGGAAGTCCAACGGCACCTTGGGCATAAAGGAGGGGTGCGTCCTAAGCACCACCCTCGAGGCATGGAAAGTCAAGTACGGTGCTTTGCAGGATAGGGCCTGGATCTCTCCCACTCGTCGTGCGGAGGTAATGGCCACCAGGAATGCAGTCTTCCACGACATAAACTTCATCGGTGCGGAGTGCATCGGCTCGAATGGGGGCCCCATGAGCCTGGTCAGCACCACGTTAAGTTCCCACCCCGGGGCCTTCACCGGTGGGAACGACCAGAACAGTCCTTTCATAAATTCTTTTACCAGTCGATGGGACCACAGGGACGTCCGTTCTGTGGTTCTGGTATATCTGGAGATCGCCGCCAGATGAATCTTAATGGAGGCATGGGCTAGCCCAGCCTTTGCCAGCGATAGCAGGTACGGCAGCACTTGAGGGTCAGTAATCCGTAGGGGGTTGATCTTCTGTGCTCGGCACCAGATAGAGAACCTCTTCCACTTATGACCGTAGCATTTGAGAGTCGAGGACGCCCTGGCCTTTGCAAGAACCTCTCTGCAATCGGCCGGTATATCGTACCCTCCAAACTCTAGCGCTGCAGGAGCCAAGCCTGCAGGTTCAGCAACACCGGGTCGTAGTGGAAGATGGCGCCTCCTTCTCTGGAGAGAAGGTCCGCGTCCGCCGACAGCTTGATGGGAGGGGACGTTGACAAGTCCAGAAGGTCCGGGAACCAGATCTGCCTCGGCCACGCCGGTGCGACGAGGATCATCCTGCACTGGGACCTCTTGAGCTGGCTGATGAGTCGAAGCAGCAGCGGCAACGGAGGGAACGCATACAGGTATAGGCCGTCCCAGGGGAACGAGAACGCATCGCCCATGCTTCTCGGCTAGGGAAACCTGCTGGCGAACCTCTTGCACTTCGAGTTCGTCACTGTTGCGAACAGGTCGATTTGGGGTTTGCCCCATCGTCGGAAGAGTTGATTAACCTGATCCTGGTGCAGTTCCCACTCGTGACACGCGCGCAGCTCCCTGCTGAGCGAGTCGGCGATGGTGTTGCTTTCTCCTGCCAGTTGGAAGGGAACCAGGAACATCCCCTGGGCGACCGCCCAGTGCCACAGATCCTGTGCCTCCTTGGATATGGCTGGGGATCTGGTGCCTCCCTGCTTCCGTATGTAAAACATTGTTGTGGTGTTGTCCGTTAAGATCCGCACCACCTTGCCCTTGAGCGATGGGAGGAACGATTTGAGAGCCCAGAACACGGCTCGGAGTTCCAGGACGTTGATGTGCAGGAGCCTCTCCTCCGGGAGCAAGAGGCCTCTTGCGTGGAGATCTCCGGTGTGGGCGCCCCAACCTTCCAGGGAGGCGTCCGTCGTCACCGTCTCCTGGTACGCCGGTGTCTGAAAGTCGTTGCCCCGTCTTCGAAGGTGCCCGTCGCCTGCATCCAACGGGCGTCGAGAAATTCTTGAAGAGGGCGCATCCGTAGTCTGCAGAGGCGCACCAGGTAGATGCAAGAGGGCATCATCCCCAGGAGGGACATGATGGACCTCACCCTGGCCACGTCCGTGGCTAGCAGGCGCTGAACTTTGCCTAGAATGGTCTTCGTCCGTTCTTCCGAGGGGGCCGCCAGGCGCCTCACTGTATCGAGCTTCGCTCCCAGAAACAGGGCCACCTGCGACGGCACGAGGTGGGACTTTGGGTAGTTTATGGCGAATCCCAGATCTGTGAGTAGCTGGACGGTCCTCGCAGTGTGTTCGACAGCGAGTTCCCTCGTCCTTGAGCGGATGAGCCAGTCGTCCAGGTAGGGGTAGACGTGAATCCCCTGCAGGCGCAGCCGCGCCGCCACTGGTGCTAGGCACTTGGTAAAGACCCTGGTGGCCGACTTCAATCCGAACGGCAGTACTCTGAATTGGTAGTGGCGTCCCTGGACGACGAACCTGAGGAACTTTCGGTGACTTTTGAGGATGGGAACGTGGAAGTATGCATCCTCCAGGTCCAACGACGATAGAAAGTCGCCTTCCTCCAGCTGTCCCAGTACGTGCTAGAGGATGACCATCCTGAACTTTTGTGATCTGATGTATTTGTTCAAACGACGAAGGTCCAGAATGGGGCGCCAGCCGCCCGTCTTCTTCCTGACGAGGAAGTACCTTGAGTACACCCAAGAGCCCCGGAGCCTCTTCGGGACAAGCTCGATGGCTCCTTTCCTGAGCATCGCCCGTACTTCCAACAGCAGTTGCGGGACGTGATTTTCCTTCCTGGCCACAGGTGGAACGTGAGGGCACTTCTTCAGGAATTCGATAGAGTGTCCTCTTGCCAGGGTATCCAGCACCCAACGGTCGGTGGAGATGGACTTCCACACGCCGACGAAATTCGTCAGCCGGCCTCCCACCGGGGTGCTTCGGTGGGGGCCCGAGACCACAGCCGGTTCAGTCCTGCTTGGAGGTGGTGGCCTTGCCGCCCTGGCCACCTTGCCGACGGCGGTGAGGCGCTCCCTACTTGCTGCGACCCCTGTAGGCCTCCTGAGACGAGGAGCGTGCCGCCTGGCGGTAGGACGACGAGCCACCGCTGGATCCCTTGGAGGCACTCTGTCTGCCTCCAGAGCTCCAAAAGGGCCGATGTTGCTGAAGGGCTCCTAGGGCGCGGGCCGTCTCCGTGTCTGTTTTTATGTCTTGGAGGGATTCGTCCACCGCCTTCCCGAACAAGTTGCTGCCGTCGAACGGCATGTCCAACACCCTGGTCTGGACGTCCTGACGGAAGTCGGTCGCCCGGAGCCAACCCCGTCGTCGTAGGCAAACACCGTTGCCTAGCTGGCGGAACCCGGTATCGGCAATATCGGTTGCCACCGTTATGGCGTGGTCTGACGCCACCTCGCCCTCTTGCAGTATTTCCAGGGCCTCGGACCTCTTGTCGTCCGGCAGGAAGTCCAATATGGGGGCCAGCTTAAACCAGAGCTCCCTGTCGTAACGGGCCACGAATGCCAGGGCGTTGGGCGCTTTGATCATCGTCGCCGCCGACGAAATGACCCGCCGCCCCATGGCGTCCAACTTCTTTCCCTCGCCGTCCGGCGGGGAATTCGACGTCGAGGCTCCTGACCCCGCCACTTTCTTCTTCGCCGCCGCCGCGACGACCGAGTCTGGCGTTGGCTGGGCCCTGAGGCACAGGGGAGCGGTTTTGGGGACCCGGTACTTCTTCTCATACCGGTCCCGTTTGGCTGGTGCCGTGGAGGGGTTTTTGAGAACCGACAGGCCCTCCTCCCAGATGTCATCGATTAGAGGTACCGCGATGACAGTCTTCCTCTTGGCCTCCCAGCGCTGATAGAGGAAACCTTCCTTTTTCTGCTCCTCCGGGCAGAGCTGGAACAATTCGGACGCCCTGGCGATCATGGCGTGGAATGAGCCAATCTCGTCGGGCGGCGAGGCTCGTGCGACGGGAGACCCATTCCGTCGTCGTCACCCTCAGAACCCGTCGTCGAGCCCAACGCACCGTCATCTCCCGACTCGTGGGAGGATGAGGAGGGAACTGTAGGCCTTACGGGGGCGAGCGGAGGAGAGGGTTGGGTCCTCCGTCGTTTGTTCTGAGGACATCCCGACGGGCCAGGTTGCGGGTCCTCCGGCCTGGGCCGTGGGAATCTCGTCCTTATCTCAGAGCATAAGGACTGGATCGCAGACAAAATGGCCGCCAAGCCATCCTGAGGCCTAGGTTCCGGCCGCGCCGGAAGGGAAGGCTGCTCTTCCTCGCCATCATCGTCTTCCTCGGTTATCTCCCGACGATCTTCCTTACGGGATCGAACCTTCTCGAATTGGACTTCGAGGTTCCTCAAGGCCTCGTCAGTTCCTCCTCTGAGGCTGACTCCGAGCTCGAGGAGTCTACCGTGCCCCCTCTCGCTTCTTCCATCATGGCGGCCACGACAATGGGCTGAAAAGGAGGATTCCCTCCTTGGCGGCAGGGAAACTCTAGTCCCGGAGGCAGTCTCCGCTGGCGGGGTCTCTGCCGGCTTGGCCAGAGTCGCCGCGATCGCCTCGATAGAGGCCTTTGCCTGCTGGGTAGGGGCCTTCACCACCTTAGGTGCGTCCCGGGCCTTCTCTTCCGGGGGAGGGGCGACGCCTCGCTCCCCCTCTTCCGAGATCAGACGGGGCTTCTCCCGAAGCTTACCCGGGGTCTCGGACTTCCTCTTCCCCGAACCGGAGCGCTGGCTCGTGGTTGACGGTGCTGGGGAAGGTGCGCCCTGCTTGGCGACCGAAGAACCCGACCTTTCGGCGCTCCCGGAGCCAGCGGACTCGCGGCGCTTGGCCTGGTGTTGGGCTCCTGTCGCCGGGGCACCCGCACAGGACTTAGAAGCCCGCTCGGACCCTTTCTTCTTCTCACCCGTTGAGCCCTTCTCCAACCAGCTGGCGAGACGGGATCGACGGTCCCTCATGGTCTGCTCCGACAAGTTCTTGCAGAACTGGCAGTCCTTCTCTACATGAGTCTTGTCCCCATGAAGACAGTAGAGGCATTGCGAATGTTCGTCTTCCTTAAACACATTCTGCAGCCCGCATCCAGGGCAGCTGCGAAACAGCTTGGGTTCGGGCGACGAACTCGCATCCTGGGCCATCTCGAAGTAGGGCGCGAATCTTCTGGAATCCTCCAAGAAGTTGATTCGACAAAATCTTCACCCTTGAGGGGCGTAGGAAAATCCTGCAACGGGTAGCCGTTAACGGGAGTAGAAACGGTGGAGCTTGAAGCTCGATTAACCGAAAAAATGTGAAAATTCACCTGAAAAAGCGCGAAACACACAGTAAAAGCTCGAGAGCTAAGCACGAGGACTCCCAACACTTGAACGTGCGGTAAAAATCTGAAGATGGCTGCCAGAGGCAGGGCTTAGGTAGAGGGCAGTCATTGGCTGTGGTCAGTATGACGCAGAGATCGGTGATTGGTTACTAATACGAAAGACAGATCAGAAACGAAACTGATACTGATTTTTTCTTTACCGAGGATTCCCCGCCTGACGACGGGGAATATTCATGAGCATGTGAATCCATGCCAGACCCCATGCTGGAGAAATGTAATAACACAGGTTGACACAGTGCTACATATGAAATACCCATGTAAATCTTGTGGTTACATATGAGAGATGTGCTTTCATATCAGCCAAAGTCTTTTATAAAAAGGTTTAGTGTGTGGAGAGTCACATGTTTATATGGCACAAAGGGTTAATTGTCCCCTTTGCATTAAAATATGAATATTAGAATATAAATAGATGTGTAGAGAAATACTCAGACCAAGAGGCTGACGTGAAAGAAACACTCACCCATAGACAGCAAAATATATACAAAAGTTGGGTTTGTCAAAAACGTAACTTCACAATGTTTTGGAAAGTCAAGATTGCCCAAACGTACATTTAGTCACAATGTAACATTTTACAAATAGAAGTGCTTCACCGTTGTGGTAGTGCATTTCGTTTTAAAATTGTCCAAATTACCTTATTGTAATAGATTCACCCTTACAGCAAAACATGACATCGAACCAATAGCTCTTTTCCCACTAAGCAAGAGAAGATATCTGTTTAAACTTAAAGTATCTTAACCTGGGTGACTAAATTGAGCAGGGCACAATGTCAAAACATCAGATTGGCATTCTAAATGACAAGAGAAGTGATTCTGAAGATGCAGCCAACTGAAAGTTAAGCGTCGATTAAAACACTTCGACACATTTGCCTATGTTGCTGTATATATTGATGGAATGAATACACAGTATTCTTTCAAAATAAATCACTGTAGCTGTACAAAAAAGGTAGCACTTTCAAAGCATATTGTTCAACATAACCTAATTATTTACATTTATTGGAAGGTGTAAGGACATTTCTCAGACAGAATTGGTGACAGTTTTCCAGGAAGCTTTCTGTCCTGGGAAGGCTATCCGTTCCACACATTGGTATACTTTTTTCTTTTTTACACAAATAATGACAGTTTTAATTTACATGGTTTCTAAAACAAGAGTCGAGATATAATTTACATACACGGTAACACGCTTTACAAGTAATGCAAACATCTGCATCTATTACTTTGCACGAACAGAATATAAATATGTGAGGATGATCAAACTTTTTTCCATTTAAGAATACTTTTCAAAGACAGAACATTTTGTATTCTGCCACTTCACAAAAATAAGCAGTACTTAAGACATGCAGGCATGCCAACGGTTGTGCATTTCAGAACAGGCAGTGTCCCAGGTGAAATTAATGGTGATTGAGATTTGTTTATTTCATTGTCCATGGTATTTGACCACCTGGTTTAGCAAATGCTGTTGTATCCAGACTTCTGCCAGTGTCAAACTGTTCATATAAAGTCTATAAAAAGAAAAACAGAAAAAAAAGGTCAATTGTCACATCAAATCAGGATTTGCGTATTCAGAAAAAGACCTGTTTAAATCACTGGATTAACCAACTGAGCTGAGACCATCGGCAATGGATAACAACACAGCTGTGCTTATGTTGGGAAGGATTGGCTTGTAATCCCTAATGAGATCCACACAGGACCTTCTTCGAAACAGAAAGCGGGAGTAAAACGTGGCCTCAGATTGTCCATCGACTGTGAAATGAGGTAACTGCGTCATGCCATGGTCAATCTAATGTTAATAGTGGACTCCTGTCGAGTGGGCACTTGCCCAGCTATACTAGGGTCTACATTAGCCAAGGATAACAAATGTTTGAAATTAGAAAGGGACACATTTTTAAATAGTCACAATATTGTAATAATTAAGAATTGACAGGAAAAAATGTGTAACCACCAAAATGAAAAAAGTGCAAAAACACGAGGGCTGAGAAAGAAAAATAAAGGTGTAACAGAATAAAATTACTTTCAATATTGCGATTACTTACTCATTTTGAATTCAACATGGCCATACCCATTATGGCACCAAATATCCCTGGCATTAAAATACAATCAAGAATGCCTCCGAACTGAATCAATTTTTCCTCACTAACAATAACAGATGTGATAGAAACCATTTCATTTGCATAGTCTTATTGTTCTAAATAGTCTCTCATATTGAGGGCACACTTGGAAGGACGTTGAGGGAAGGGTTACAGGCCAGAGACATTCTTGAAGCTAAGGTCCCGCTATATTACATATTAAAGAGGGCAGGAGGCTGCCACTGCATGGTCATACATACTACTAAAAGAAAGGTATGCTGTATCTCAGCACAACCACAGCCCTACCCATGCAGCATTTGCCCTCAGGCGCCCTTTCCCGGACTATCCCAACCCTGTCCTCCGGTCCAGTGCACTCCCCCCACCACCTTTATCCCCCTGGCACTTGCTGCCATGGCCTGACAAGCATTTGCCCGCACATCACCCCTGGCGGTACCCCACTCTTGCACTTCTCCCTCTTCCCCCCCAACCCCCTTGCACTTATCACCTTGTCATGCACTTGCACGGTAGGATTGTCACATGGCCAATATAACTGTTTCTTTGTTCTTTGTTGTTGTATTCTTACGATTCCCATGTTCCCCAGGCCCCCATCCTGTCTTGTGGTGCCTGGAAACACCTGTGTATAGGCGCCTTACAAATGTCCAATAAAATAAGAAATATATACATGTTCTGCCCCCCCCCAACGTTGTGCACAATGCCTACCGTATACCACACTCCATTACTTTATAACAATATTGTTGGCTCACTAATTGTGTCAAAACAAACAGTGGTGTGAAAGCTTCACAATGTCAAAAGGATGCAGCCTCAATACAGGAGAGTAAAATGTCACCCATGAGCCAAAATTTGCAAAAGGTTCGACATGGTCAGATGGTGGCCATCAACGTTCTTCCCAGATAAGTTTATGATTTGAATGGCTGACGTTGCCTTATGGGGCCTATCGATCCTATCAAAAAAGATACCATCCTTCAACTGGTGCGACATTAAGCCCAAATTCGTGAATAGCCGTATTCATCTGGGTGTTAACCTTTCATAATTTATCTGGGGGCAATTGTAAAATGTGATCTGTTTGGGACCTCTAATTATGATCTGGTCCTCCATGACATATGGGTCATCAGTCTGTACTTAATGGGCTTAATATTTCTCTATTATTTTACCCAAATCCATACTTTTTGTAGCCTACACCATGGTGAAAGGTCACCTTGTGCTGCAATTGTCCCCAGCAGTGTGGCCTCTGCATCCTGTCGATGATGCTTAGGGGACGCATTAAGAGGACTTAATGGAGGCAGAGGTGTAACCATCTACAAGTGACATTCAAATCAGTGACCAAGTATTGTTGGATATTGAGACAGTGGCTGCGATGGGACTGCAAGCAGGGGTAGTTGTAGGCATAGTTATAACCCAGGGGGCCACTGGAAGTACAATGTACAGGGTGAAGCCCTAACAGGCTAATGTTTTAACACAAAGAGGGAGGGCAACACACAACTGTATGTAGTTTAGGAAAGGGCAGTGAGGAAATCCCTCAAACGCAGTGCGTAGCGCAAGTCCAGTAACCAAGAAGATACAGGGTTGGTAAGAAAGACAGAAGGATAGGTGGAGAACAACTCCCTGTCCCTGCTGGATCCCAAGCGTGGGAGAACTTTCCTTAGAGAGCGCTGGTGTAACGCTTACAAAAACGGGGACAGTAAAAGAAGGCAAAGAAGCCATTTTTGAAAAAACGTAACAATTTTGAGATTGTTAAACTCCTGTATGTTCCAGTGACCTGGGACATACAGGAGTTTAACAATCTCCTGTGATAGGAATAAGAATCTGCGTGTCGTCAGCGAAGTTGGTGCAGATTACCCCCATAGCATCGAGGGCTGCAAACAGTAGCTTAGTGTTGGCATTGTAGAGTGTTGGGGATAGGCAGGAGCCTTGAGGTACACCTAGGGGTACTGGTATGGGGGTCGGCTGCTTCGTTACCTATGGCTACTCTGGAAGTACGGTCTGACAGACAGGATTTAATCTAGAGTGTAGCTTCTTTGGAGAAGAGGAAATTATCGGCTAGTGTTTGGCATAGTTTGTTATGGTCCACTAGGCCGAACGCTGCCGACAGGACCAAGAGTAGGGGGATGCGTAGGTTCCCTGTGTCTCCGATAGCATCCATTTGGTTCTTGAGATTCAATAGAGCTGTCTCTGTACTATGTCGAGGGCGGAAGCCTGATTGTCTATCTCCAAGTAGGTGGTTATTTTCGAGATGGGACTGGACTTGAGCGTAGGCAATGTTGTTGATGACTAAGGAGAAAGGGCACGGTGGCAATGGGACGGTAATTAGTGGGAATGGTGGGGTCCAATGTTGGTTTCTGGAGAAGAGGTGTAACCCATGTTTCTTTGATATTGGGGGGGGATATGTTTGGTGCTGAACGAGGCGTTGATGAAGTTGGTGATGGTAGGTGCTAGAGGTGGGGCACTTTCCTTGACTAATTTAGCTGGAAAGCTGTCGCCTTTGCAATTGGAGGGTTTGATGGAGGCCATAGTGTTAAGTACCTGTGAATTATTCACTGGTGAGAATTGGAAGTGTGGTAGATTGGACTTTGGGCATGCCAGGTTGGTGGTGGGAAGTTCCACTGTGTGAGTTAGCAAGTTTTTTTGTGAGGCAATTTTGTTTTGGAGGGTATTTATTTTGGATGCAAGTGCACCCTGAATAGTAGTACACCATGCTTTGCTTGCGATGGCGGGACTGGGTGATGGAATCGGAGTTTCGAGTTCTCCGATGATAGTAAATAATTCTTTACTATTAGAGGCTGCGTTAGTATGCGTGTATTTAGGTAATTTTCTTTGTTGGTTATAACAGCAAGTTTGTAGGTTTTAGAAATGGCGAGTTCTTTATTGGCCTTGCTAGTGGGGTTTTTTCTGAAAAGATGCTCTGAAGCGCTCGTTTTTCTTCGTAGCTTGATAGGTTCATCATTGAACCAGTTATTACTGCGTTTGGGCTTGGGCGTTTTGCTTTTGAGTGGGGCTACTTCGTCTATAGTGAGTTTCAAGCAGGTATGGTAATGTGATGAGATGCTATCTGGGTCAGCAGAGGTGGGGGGTAGCGTGTTCAGAGATTTGTTGAGAATGGGCATTAGATATTCAGGAGTGAGTTTGCGTGTATTTCTCATTAGAGTGGGGATGGTGGTAGGGGTGGTAGGTGCTATGTTGAATCATATTAGTGAGTGATCAGTCCAAGAGATGTTGCATATGTCTTCTAATGTGGTTACTGTGTTAGATGTGACAATCCAGTGTAAGATTCTCCCTTTTGAATGGGTAGGGGCAGGCACTATTTGGGTAAATTCTTGAGTTCTGCGTTATTTCCCAGTTACATGGTTCAAGTTCAACGGTTGAGGCTAACCAGACGGGCAAGGGCGAGAGATCCGTAGTGGGGTAACATGATGGCACCCAAAAGCGATCGCGCTCAGGGGAGCCGGCTGAGGATTGGGACACTTAACGTCAAGGGCCTGAACTCCCCCACTAAAAGGTCGCTGGTTGCAAGGGAATTTTGAAGGGTTGAGCTGGAAATCTTGCTCCTACAGGAGACCAAATATTGTAAGGGGGGAAAAAATAATTTCCGGTGGACTGGCGGGTCAGGTATACTGGGGGGCCGGACCCAGTAAGGAGGGCAGTGGTGGCCATTTTACTTAAAAGGGCCCGTTAGATGGAGGTGTCAAAGGTGTGGTCGGGTGTGAATGGGAGGGCCTTGTTGGTCTCAGGAACTATTAGAAAGGTGCGTTTCACATTTGCCACGGTATATGCACCCAACCAGGGCCAACTTAGATTCTTGAATAATATCCTCCCTAAAATAATGGTGGCGCACTCAGGACACATCATTGGAGGAGACTTGTACCTCTGGTGCCCTGCAGGAGTGTCTGGTCCTTGGTTTGCCAGATGTGTGGGTCTGAGTCGTTACTGTGGCGGTCCAAACCACACCTTCCCCAACCGGTCTGCTGATGGCAACCGCCCAGCTTACGGTTAGGTTGGGAGTGATTTGTGGTCCTTGGTGTGGTGATTCTGGAGCAGGACCCTCTGGACGGATGGATATGCAGGTAAGTAACAAACAGAAGGTAAGTAACTTGGTCTAAGCTCTACCCGCCCCCTCTTCCCGATATGTACTGGCTGGCAGACTTTATGGGCAGGTCTTGGTGCTATATAGCAGAAGCAGGATTTAACCCGGTTGGCATCCGTCTCCCAATTACTTCAGAGTGGTGGCCCAGTCCTGCTGCGGCGCACTGGATGCCGATGAGTAGAGGTTCCCGCTTTTGATGCGCTTTGTAGCAATGTCCGGCGCTTTGTAGTGATGTCCCGCGTCTTATAGTGGTGTCCAGTGCTTTATAGCACGTCCAGCTCTGTTTGTGTTCAGTAGTTGCATTTTGCCCCTTGATGCTGTGAAACGCTGTGCCCCCTTTGTAACTTGCTAATAAGGTCCAGGGAGGCTGTGTGCCTGCCTTGTGTCTTAAAGAGTTCCGAAGCCGAGAAAACAGCTGCCGGAGGATGAGCGGGAGTTGCAGGAACAGCTGATAGCTGCCGCCAGATCGCTGCTGGAGGTAAGCGGGAGGTGCTGGAGGAGCTCTGTTGTGGGTTCACACGTGTGGTTCCTTTTCTTCCATACACTGCGGCCGTGACATGGAGATAACTCGGGAGCCGTGCAGGTGGGAGGAGCAGCAGCAAGGACTTCAGGCTTCACACTGAATGTAAGCACGTGGAAATAAGTGGGGGCAGAGCAAGCGTTACGCTGCCCGTCTGTCAGCCGGCGAGTACCCTAAGCACTGGGTGCACCCAGTACAACTAGACCACCAGGGATACTTCTGGAGAGGGTTTGCCAGGAGCCATCTTGGTTCTTACCTGGCAACCCACTGTGGGGGCCATTTTGGAGGTGGCATGCCCCCTATTATACTGCAGTCTGCGCCAGCCTGCCAGTCCCAATGTAAAGGCCCTACCTACACTGGGGATTCCGGCAGGAATTGTGACAGCACTCCCCCCCCCCCCCCCAAAAGCCCCAAGGCGAACCAAACCCGGTCCTGCTCGGTCAGGGTGATTGCGGTGGAACCGCGCCAGTAGGTGCGCGGCATGTATGTTTTCTTTCGGTTCCTAGGTCCGATCTAGTATGCTGTATCCCTTCCAATCCACCAAGTAATAGAGTTTGTGTCTTACTATTTTGGAATCTAGAATGTTCCTGACTTCATACTCTGATTCACCTCCCTCTACCTCTCCTGGTGGGGGGTCGCCTCAGAGAATCCCTAGTACCCGGATGCATGGGCTTCAACAGGGACACGTGAAAGACTTGGTGTATACAGAGTGTAGAGGGTAACTTCAGACATACTGCCACAGGATTGCTGATGGCTTCTATGGGGTATGGACCAATATACCATGGATGGAACTTCTTGGGCCCCTTCAATTGGATACGTTTAGTGGCAAGCCACACCATCTCCCACTTGGTATTGGGGTTCCTCTGCTCTTTTTGTGTCTGCAAAATGCTTGTGTGCGGCCTTTGCCTTCAGGAGTGTCTGGGTAGCCCTTTTCAGAGTCTCCTTGATGCTCATGTGTAGTGTGTTAACAGCAGGCATTTCTAAGGGTGGATCAAGGGCTGTAGTGCATGGCTCTCTCCCATGTAAAACAAAAGAAGGGTGAAAAGCCTGTGGAGCTATGGATGGTGTTATTGTAGGCATATTCTGCTGCCCATAGTAGCTCTACCCAACTTGAGTCCATCTGACTAAGCATGCATCGCAGGTACTGTTCGAGAGTTTGGTTGGTCCTCGGGGTTTGACCGTCAGTCTGAGGATGGTGGCTGGTGGATAGGCGGATGTCAATCCGGGCCTTGGCGCAAAAGCTTCTGCAGAACTTGGAAACAAACTGACTCCCCGGTCTGATATAACCACCGACTGAAAGTCTTGTAACTTCACTATATTCGTTAAAAACCTCTGCACTACGGTTCCTGCATTTGGTAGTCCCTTCAAGGCGATTAAGTGTGGCATTTTGGGTCAGAAGCTCAACGACAACCAGTATTGTGGTGTGGTGTACCCGTTGGAAGGCAGCAAATCAGTGATGAGGTCCAGGGAGGCTGTGTGCCAAGGGGCCGGTGGAACTGACATCGGTCGAAGCAGACCCTGTGGCTTACATGAGGTCCAGAGAGGCTGTGTGCCAAGGGGCCGGTGGAACTGACATCGGTCGAAGCAGACCCTGTGGCTTACTTCTAGGTGTTTTGTTTCTGGTACAGACATCAAAGGTGTTTATGTATTGTATGGTATCCTTCCGCCACTTCGGCCACCAAAAGCTCTTCCGGACTTTAGTCATTGTCTTAGCGATGCCTGGAGGTCCTGCTGCATGTGTATCATGTTAAATCTTTAAAATCTGGTTGTGCATCGTAGGGTTTGGTAGGTACAATCATTTCTGGTGGTATGGGAGCCCATTCTCCATCGTTCGTTGCCCATGCTGGGAAACCCATGCTTGTACTTGATCAGGTGTCATGGTTTTCTGACTTCGTCCTGTAACTCCTCTAAGGTGGGTTAATGGATGGTCATGGCTATTAACAACTTTTCTTCTGGAATGATGGTTACTGGCACCGGGCTTGCATAAGCGTCATATCCGTCGGTATCCCAGCCAATTCGTGAAAGCGCGTCCGCCTTTCCTTTCTTCACACCGGGGCGGTATGTTACAGTGACATCGTACTCTGTAAGGAACTGAGCCCACCGCAGATGGCGAGGAGACTGTGCCATGGCTGTTCGCAGGAACTGCAAATTACGATGGTCTGTAAGCACCGCCACAGTATGACGCGCTGCTAAGAGATGGTGTTGCCACTCTTTGAATGCAGCTTTGAAGCTGAGCAGCTCCTTATCGGTCACTCCGTAATTCAGCTCTGCCGGGTTGAATTTCTTAGACCAGAATGCTACTGGGTGTAACTGGTGGTTTTCTGGGCCCTGTTGCGATAAGACCGCTCCCATAGCAAAGCTTGATGCATCGGTTTTAACCAGATATGGGAGTTCCAGATCCGGGTGCTTGAGTATTGGAGCAGTGGTAAACTGGTGTTTAAGCTGTGCAAAGGCCTGTTCGGCCTCACCGGTCCAGGTGAAGGTCTTGTTTTTTCATATCAAGGATGTAATGGGGTTTATTATGTCTGAAAAATCTGTGATGAATCTCCTATAAAAATTGGCAAACCCTAGGAAACTCTGGATCGCTTTAACAGAGGTAGGTGAAGGCCATTGGAGTATCGCTGCTACCTTGCGATTACCCGTCTAGATACCTTGGGGAGTCAGGATGTATCCTAAAAACTGTACTTCGGTTACATGGAAAGCGCATTTTTCAAGCTTTGCAGACAAATGGTGCTGACGTAGCTTTCCCAGGACTGCCATCATATGGTGTATGTGTTCTTCCAGGGTTGCTGAGTAAATCAAGATGTCGTCTATGTACACCATAACGCACACGTCCAATAGTTCTCTCAAGACATTATTCAAAAAGAATTGAAACTGCCAGGGCGTTGCACAGCCCAAAGGGCATAACAGTGTATTCAAATAACCCGAACTTCGTGTGGGAGGCCGTCTTCCACTTGTACCCAGCCTTCACGCAAACCAGATGGTACGCTCCTCTAAGGTCGAGTTTCGTGTAGATCTTCGCGCCCTTCACTTGGTCCAGCAACACCGGAATCGGTGGCAACGGGAACCGGTTTTTAACAGTGATCTTATTGAGCCCCCTGTAGTCAATACATGTTCTAAGGTCCCCCTCCTTCCTGGGGACAGAAAAAAAAAAGAAGAGGAGGCCGGTGACTTAGATGGCCAAATAAACCCATTGGCTGAGTACTGATCTAAGTAGCTGCGCAAATGTCGGTTTTCCTTTTGGGTGAGTGCATATATTCGGCTGCACGGAACTTGAGCTCCCAGGACCAGGTCAATCTGACAGTCGCAGGGTCTGTGGGTAGTTAAGGTGTTGGCTTGATCCTTCTGTAAGACATGCTGATAGGTAACGTATTCCAGAGGCAATTGTCCCAATATGCCAATTGTTACCGTGGGTTGTGTATTTGGTGGTCTGGATACAGGAACTTGGGCGTCGGTCTTGCTAGGTAAGGCTGGCTAACTGGTGTGCGCACATGCGGCATAGAAGGCCACGGAATGGGCACGCCAGTCTATAGCCGGATTGTGACACTCCAACCAGGGCATGCCTAGTATGAGCTGGAATTGGGGTGCATTAATTAGGTCGAAGACTATGTGCTCCTGATGGCCGTCATGGCATAACAGTACAACTACTCCCGCTAGTACGACTAGACCGCCAGGGATACTTCTGGAGAGGGTTTGCCAGGAGCCATCTTGGTTCTTACCTGGCAACCCACTGCAGGGGGCATTTTGGATGTGGCATGCCCCCTATTATACTGCAGCTTGCGCCAGCCTGGCAGTCCCAATGTCCAGGCCCTACCTACACTGGGGATTCCGCTAGGGATCGTGACAGGACTTCAATATATGGGCAGACCTGAAATTGGACAGGCAGGGGTTCGAGGATAGGGCCCCAGGAAGTGGTGATGTCAAGCCATTGAGGATCCTGGAGACTTTGGAATTATATGGGACATGTGGTGCCACTTCCAATCACAAGAGAGCGGATATACTTTCTACTCCCCACCCCATGGAACATTTACTAGAAGAGATTATGTGTATGCTACAAAGGGCCTGTGGGAAGAGGTGCTGAATGCAGAAATGTGCCCGACCTCTTAGTCACACCATGATATGATGACATTGGACTTTGGTGTTCCGACAGCAGATGGCTAGGGAAACCGAGGAATTCTTCACCACTAATCGCACAGGGGAGGTGGACATTAGGACAGTGTGAGGCGGGGAAGGCAACTTGGAGGGGGGTACCGATTAGGGAGGGGACACGGAAGAAATGCTTGTGGGGTCTGATTGAGAACAGACTATGGGATGAGATACACAACCTGAATAAGAAAACGCAGGTACAGGGGGAGGGGAGGGAGGAGGCGATTAAGGAGGCCTGGGGTAAATGGGAGGAACTGCAGATCCTTGAGGGGAAGATAATACGGAACCTATATTTCCTTAAACAGAAATTTTACAAAAAAGGGGATAAAGCAGGCACACTCCTGGTGGCCAGATTAAGAAGGCAGAAAGATGGGTGGCGTAAATTATAGTAACAGAGACAGCCACGGAGGGGATCCAGGAGGCCTTTACCGCCTTGTTCGAGACCTTATATAAATCAGAGCGTATTCCAGGCGGGGAAGGGATTGCTGGATACTTGGCCAATACTCACCTTCCCAGAATGAAAGGAGAGGAAGTGGCCATCCTGGAAGCTCCCATAATAGAAGAAATTCAGAAGGCGGTGGAGAGACTGCCTGTGGGCAAAGCCCTGGAGGATGTGAGGTACATCACAGGATTCTACAAAGCGTTTCTCAATGTCTGATCACCGTTCATGGCTGAACTCTTTACAGATGCAATGAAGATGGGTAAAGCCCCAGTCTCTCTCGAGAGCATTCATTTCGGTGATACCAAAGGAGGGGAAGGGCCCCAAGAAATGTGGCGCATATCGCCTGCTCTCCCTCCTTAACTTGGATCCCAAAATGTACACTCTGGGACTGGCGGCAAGAGTCGAGGACTACATGCCACGCTTGATCCATCTGGATCAGGTGGGCTTTATTAAGGGTAGACAAGGTGCAGATACAGTGAGCACGACCTTGCATCTGATGAACGAAGCCCACAGTGGGAGAGGGGACTCAGCCCTTCTCTTGGTCGATGCTCAAAAAGCATTTGATCAGGTGGAATCGGATTTTATGTAAGCAGTCCTTGTCAAATAAGGTATAGGGGGTGGCTTTCTCTGTGGTATAATGGCACTGTACAGTCCCCCAAAGGCCTGTGTTGCGGTTACTGGGGGATACTCCCAATGGTTCGACCTAGGAAGCGGGACCAGGCAGGGCTGCCCTCTCTCCCTTTATTTCTATGCACTCTCACTGAAACCCCTCATGCAGAGGATTAGGGAAGACAACAGAGTGGAGGGAATATGTGTGGGAGAGGAAGAATATAAACTCGCGCTGTGCGCAGACATGTTGCTTCACATTGTGAACCCACTGACTTCCATACCAGCGGCAGTTCACCAGATAGAATCTTACGGTGCACTCGCTGGACTGAAGCTAAATACATCTATTATCTTTCCAATGGACAAGGATATAGACGGTGACACAAAGATATGAACCACTGGGGATGCAAGTTAGTGGTGGAAGCAAAGATACCTGGGCAATACTTAAAGACCTAGGCGAGCTCTTTGATGCCAATTTCACCCCACTGAAGTCCCCGATTGAGCAGGACCTGGCTTAATGGTGTAAGCTCACTGTGTCATGGCTGGGGCGCCTCAATGCAATAAAAATGGCAGCCCTCCTAAGACTTCTGTTATCTATTTCAAATGCTCCCTATTGGCGTCCCGGACTCATTCTTCCGGGAGATGAAGTGTTTCCCATTGGGTTTCTTGTGGCAGGGAAAGAAGGCCAGGAGAGCCTCCCCAAGGGAAAAGGTGGGGTGGGTCTGCCGGATGTGAAAAGGTATTACAAGGAAGCCCAATTTAGCGTTCTTGTACCACATCTCACGGCCCAGGGGAACCCCCAATGGATTTTAGTGGACAACCGTCACCTGCGACCAGCTACTGTGGGGCAATGGTTATGGGTACCAAGAGACAGAATCCCCCACAGAATTCTTGATCACCCCATAGTAATAATTAACACAAAGACCTTTACAATGACAGGATTGCTAAAGCCAGCTCTAACACAAAGGAGCGTTTTACCATACTACAAGAAATGGAGGCACCCATGCCTCCAGCTGATCATATAACTAAAGACAGTCTGGTGTACCAACATTCAGAATGCCTCAGCCAACAAAATTGTACTCCTTCAAGGAAAGATTGCGAACAAAAAATCCTTGCTTACTAAACATGATGCTCATTCTCAGACCACTAAAACACCAACCAATAAACCAGACCAATTTAAATTCTCAAAAGTCTCCATCCTTGAAGTGGAGAAAATGATCTCCTCCCTGAAGCCATCTAGATGCCAGGGCGACAACTGCCCAGCACAATTAAAAATGCAGCAAGAGACTTGTCACCATTTATCACCAAACACATCAATGCATCTTTTTCAACTAATATTGTCTAATACTGACTAATATTGTAGTAACTTGAAATAATCCTGGGTCCTAACTTTGCTGAAAAAACAAACTTTAGATCCAGCCATTCCAACCAACTACAGGCCCATCAAGACGGTGCCCTTCCTTCTGAAGATACTTGACAGAGTAACGTACATTCAGATACAGCAATACCTGGAAACAAATCACCTCCTCGGCACCCGCCAATCAGGTTTCAGGCCGCAACACGGCACTGAAACCGCACTGATTGACTTAAAAACACAAATCGAGGCACTCGCAGACAAAGAGAAAACTGCCATGCTGCTCCAACTTGACTTGTCAGCCGCTTTTGACTTGGTGGATCACGAAGTCCTCTGCAAACACCTTGCCTTAGCGGCTCACTTCTCTAAGGACGCAGTAGCATGGGTTCAATCATTCCTCAACAATAGAACTATGCGAGTCTTCTCCCCCTCAGACTCAGCAGATCCCATCTCCATAACTTGCAGCGTTCCACAAGGTTCATGCGTTTCACCCACCATGTACAATATCTTTACGAAACCAATGTTTGACAAATTGGACAATCTGGGTGTCACCTACCCTAACTATGCGGATGACACCCAGATCCTCATACCCCTTTCGGCAATTACATTACTGATACGGCTCTTGTGAACAAAATCTACCTCCTCATTCAAGCATGGATGGCCACACATGGCCTCTGCCGAATGACAAGACTGAACTTCTAATACTAGGTACCCTGGCCAACCTTAAAAAAAAAAAAAAACTTAATAACGAATACTCTTCCTTCAACATTGATGGCAACTCTATCAAGGTTGTAAAGGAAGTAAAAACGCTTGGATTCTACCTTGACTCCACCCTAACCATGAGCAAACAAGTCAACTCCTTAGCGTCCACATCAGCATACACATTCAAATTAATCAGGGCCTGCAGACCCCATCTATCCCCAACTAGCTGCATTACCCTCGCAAATGCCCTCATACTTTCAAGATTGGACTATTGTAATGCTCTCTTACTTGGGGGCTAACAAGTACATCTTAAACAAAATCCAAACGTTAGTAAATAACGCCCTAAGAAGGGCACTAAATATCCCAAATAAATATCACTTATCTGTGATCAGAAGACAAAACCACTGGATGTCAAAGACAGAACTATGCTAAAAACGACTTCCTTGACCCACAAATGCCTCAACAATGCCCCACCACGGTACCTTTCCGACTGGCTAGCCAAGAAAACTACCAATCGCCTGACTAGGTCCTCCAACTCATGCTACCTTAGCGTACCGCGCTTCAACCTAGTCAAATCTGGCGGCAGAAGCTTCCCAGTCATGGCAGCCCAAACATGGAACTCACTCCCCTACTCACTCCGGGCTGATCAAACCTACCCCAGTTTCAGACGCAACATACAGAAATGGATTAGAACCAATGACGCTCACCCCACAACTTAGTGTTAAAGATACTAAGCTAGTTAGTATCTGCCATCATATAGGTTTGCAATCGAAATTACACCTTATATTGCTCTCTGTAATGTAACTGTATATATTGTAATGTAACTGTATATATCTTTAATTGTTCACCTGTAACTTGTGAACCATAACTTGGGAACTGTAAGTATCGCCATCCCTGTACTGGTAATACTATGACTGTAATTCTATGCATCATCAAGCCTAAAGTCTCCTTGTACTGCTTGCGCCCAGTTACCTTCGGGTTTGGTGCGCCATACAAAAAAACAAACAAATAGTGGCTACCATATGGAACATTTGGGGAAAAGGGGCTGAAATGAGGGGGTGTCACAACGTGGCCTTCCCCGCTGGGACATCTATGGGTCCAGGGAGTCAGAGATGCGATGCCTATCCCGGAAAGATTCCAGACATGGTTGGAGGCTGGCTTATAGAGAGTAGGCCAGTTAATAAAAGGGGACAAGTTCATAGATATGAGTTGGAGGGGGCCCTGGGTATAGGGAAATTATCCGTCTTCCTGAAGCTATAAATGAAGGGGGTCCTTACACATAAGGCATAAAGCGAACAAATATATAGGGACATGACACCCTTTGAAAGAATTCTGGATACAAGGTCAGAGAGGAAGGGATTGAACTCAGCGATGTACAAGGCACTTATAGAATCAGGCGGGGGTCAACAGAGAAACTGAGGGAGAGGTGGGAAAGGGACCTGGATGTGGGTATAGACACCGTACAATGGGGACGTCTCTGTAGGAGCGCCCACCAGACTTTTGATATCAAGTCAATATGAACAGCACAGCATCAAGCTTCTACATAGGTGGCAACTTGACCTAGTTAGACTTCCTAAAATTTACCAAGACGCCAGCCCACTTTGTTGGCGGGAGTGTGGAATAAAGGCCGACTACTGGCACATGTGGTGGGGCTGTCCAAGGGTGCAGTTTTACTAGGAGGTAGTCTTGGGTTGGATTAAGGAGCTGGAGGGGGTCAACCGAGCCAAATCTCTGTTAGTCTTGTTTGGGATGGACGAGCATGAAGGCAGGGCCAGTCTTTGCATAAGGCAGAGCAGGCGGCTGCCTGATATGGCAGCCTCCAGGGGGCGTTGAGAGGATCAACACACACACATGCTTTTGCATCATTTAATTTTATACAGTAATAAGTACACTGTGTACAATGGTGAAGTTATGTAAAAAAAAAAGTCCTACTTGAATTTGAGATCAGACACTGAGAGCAATGTATGACATCATTTGGGGAGGTCACTTCCTTACAACCCCTGCCACATTGGAAAAAAAACTGACGTAAAAAGAGGAAGCTCCGAGCTTCCGTTTTTGCGTCTGTTTTTTTCAATATAGGTGCCGGCTTCCTGCCTGTTCCGCTGCGGCAGGCGCCACTGGGTCTCCTACTGCTTTCAAGAGCTCTGTCAACCACGAAAAGTTACATGTCTTGAAAGCATGGCTGCAGGGACCTCTGCGGGGGTTGGGGGTAAAGGTTCTAAATGGCATTGGGTGTTTGCTTCCTCCTTCATTTCACATACAAGTAAACACCTTTCCAAACATGAAAGCCGCTTTTCCAGCCGTAGCAGACCCATAGTGTGCCCTAACTCGTCTGCGAGTGCTTTTGGTTTCTTTAAAAAGCTGTTTGAGAACATCCATCCAGTGTTTTTCTCCCATGGTACTTACTGCAGAGGAAGCCGTCGCTCGCAGTCAGCAGAGGCGGCAGAGCCAAGCCCCCTTCGATCTCTGCCGACTGCTGTGTCTTTCACCAAACTGGCATTTCCTTCGAGTTACTGCCTGCAGACATGGAGGCAAGGTCCTTCCCATGCCGGCCGGGCTATGTGGCAAGCTGAAAGGTTCCACCTCAGGCATGCCACAGCAACAGGGCATTGAGCGGTGCAATTGGAGCCTGTGACAACGCACCCAGCATAGTGACTCCAAGCAGATGAGTGCTCGAGTCGGGCAAAACAAGACAAAGCGATACTAATGAGAAAAGAACTTATGCCAATGAAAGGTCTTGGCAGACATCACAGACCCCAAGGTGATGAAGTCGTCTTGTTTGCCACCCCGAGGACACTGCTAAGAAAGCCGTAAACACTTCATGTTTAACCATCGGTGGTATAGAATGCATGCCACCTATGTGCTAATTGTTTTGCAGTGTGTTCCCAGGCTGGTGTGGCCTAGACTGAATGGGCAAACCGCCCTTGCAATGACTTCATCTAATCAGTCCCTAATAAAGGCAATTTATTTGATAAGTCCGGATCTCTTCACTGACTTATCAAGGCCGTCTACGCGCTTAAAGCTTCTAAATAGACCTCTGGACACGTGGTCACGGGGCTTTTTTTGTAAACTTACTGAATGCTTTGGTGTGGAAAGAGGAACCATTTCACTGAAGCCAGAGGACCTCACGTGCCTGTCATACTTGGCAGTTGCGGCTGCAGCCTGCGCAGTGAAGCCACAGCCCAGGAGCTTGCAACACAGGTAGGATGCATGTCGCGTTCACCATGCATTTGATTTTTAGTTCATAGAAGAAACAAATCGGCTTTTATATGTATTTTTTTTTTTTTTTACATTTTTTATTTTAAATCTAGGTAGGTTGACAAGCATACATCGTGAATAGTAGCAAAGACGTGTTAACCCCTCAGGCCCGTCCCCCCCCCTCCCTCCACCCCACTGAAATAGACTAGTCTTTTCACTCCTACGTCCACCGAACCTTTTCACGGATCGACCTCCTCCTGGCGTCCCCTCAAACTCTCGCCTTCGTCAAAGAAGTGTCCATTGGTTCAAGAATTCTATCTGACCACGCTCCAGTGATCATGGAGATCCAGGCCCAGAACCCCATCCCTAACGCTTCCCGTAAATGGTCATTATACGACCCGATCCTCAATGACATGTCGGTGAAAGACAGAATCACGACGGCGATCAAGAATTTTCTTGAAGAAAATCCAGCTTCTGATACCTCCAGCGAATAACTGGGACGCCATGAAGGCAGTGATCAGAGGCGTTCTGATTGCACAGGCAGTAGCCTATCATCGGAACAGGCGGCAGACCAGGACAACCTTGGAGGAAGAACTGAAAGCAGCAGAGGAGATCCACAAAGAAAAAGGCTGCCCCCCCCCAAAACGCAGCGAGCACTACGCATGGCCAGAAAGAAGGTGGAAGCCAACTACGCGGAACAGACCGCACAATTAATGGCCAAGGCCAAACAATCCTACTACGCAAAGAATAATAAGGCAAACTAATTCTTTGTAGCCACACTGGCCAAAATAAAACAAACACCATCTCCGGCCTGTGCGACCCCCAGGGAGTTGTCAAGTATTCAGAATTTAATAAACAGCAACTCATGGTAGCCCACTTAACACAGGTCATTACGGCTACTCCGTGAGACCGGCTCAAACAGAAGGAATACCTGCAGAGCGCAGCACTGCCCAAACTCTCCACCTCGGCAAGGGAATCTCTGGAGGCACTGATCACAGAAGAAGAGGTCGAGGAAGCCATCAAATCGCTCAAGACACGGGCCCCAGGCCCAGATGGATTCTCGACAAGGTACTACAAATTATGCAAGCACCAGCTAACCCCCCCCCCTTAGTAACTCTCTTCAACTCCTTCAGAGACTCTGGCTCGGTGACCCCCTCGATGCAGGAATCAACCACTGTTCTTCTGCCCAAGCCAGGGAAAGACCCGAGAGACCTAGCCTCCTACAGACCGATAGCACTATTGAACATAGACGCAAACCTGTATTCCAAAGTCCTTGCGAATCGTCTGGGTCGCATCCTACTGGAGATAATCCAGCCAGACCAAGCAGGCTTCACCCTAAATCGGTCGGCAGAGGACAATATCCGGAAAACTCTAAACTTGGTGGACATCGCCGCCCGAAAATCCCAAAAACTAGTATTGATGGCACTGGATGCCACCAAGGCATTTGACAAGGTGGTCTGGCCATTCATGAAACGCAGCCTTTGGCTTTGGAACAGCTTTTCAGACAATGGTCCTGGCCAACAACAAAGGACCCAAAACATTCCTGAGGACCAACGGATCCATCTCGGCCCGATCTTGCTGTCCTGTGGTACGAGACAGGGCTGCCCATTATCACCTCTGCTTTTTGCACTTACCATGGAGCCCTTTGCCCAGAAAATAAGACAAAACACCCAGATCACAGGCCTGCCCCTCCCAACACAAAATCGCCTTATATGCTGATGATGTCCTGCTAACGACCTCAGAACCCCACCCCCTCCCTGAAGCATGCCCTGGCAGAAATAAGCAGCTACGGTGAGGTATCCGGCTTTTCAGTTAACTTTGCTAAATCAACAGCCTTGGGCATTGGCCTCGCCCCGGAGGAGCGGGAGACACTGATCAAGATGAGCCCGATCAAGTGGGAAAACAGAGCCATCCCCTACTTGGGGGGGCTACATCCCGGCGGACCCAAAAGAAACATACCAGACCAACTTTCCCCAGCTATTTAAAGAACTGGAGGGAGAACTGAGACGCTGGATGACCCAGGAGTTCTCCTTAATGGGGCAAATAGCCTGCAAAATGAACCTTCTCCCGAGGTTTCTCTATGCCTGCTCCTCCCTCCTAGTGGCAATCCCCACACCAGCCCTTTGAGACCTACAGAAGAAAATGGTGAAGTTCATATGGAGGGGTAAAAAACCTAGAATTCCTTACAAAACTCTACTGGGTGCCTCCAAAATGGGAGGGCTCGGAGTCCCGGACTTGCAAGCCTATAGAGTGGCGGCCCAATTGGCACACGTTCACGCATGGCAAACACTGACAAACCGTCCCAGATGGGTAGAACTGGAACAGTCACGGCTGCCCCTACCCCTGCAATTCCTGCCACACATCCCGGCCCCCCTCAGGACACATTGGAGAGACCTCCTGCAGGCAACCAAACACACCCTGAGTGCCTGGGACTGGGCACTAAAACGGAAGGGCGCCCCGAGAGGCCTGAAACCGCAATCGCCGATTTTCCACAATCCAGCTTTTTCACCCAGATCAAACCTGCGCAATTGTCAACGCTGGATAAAGGGAGGCCTTGAGACCCTGGAACAGATGTACGAGGGGAACACGCCATGCACGTTTGAACGATGCAAGGAGAAGTTCCAACTTCAGGAAAAGGACAGATTTACCTACATACAGCTGCGCCACTGGTGCTCACAGCCCCAAATCCTACAAGCAGCAACGCGCGCCCCAAGTTCACTGGAACTATCGCCAAGGACCCCCCATCTCGAGGTAGGATATCTACCTTTTACAGATGCTTTTTGGGCGATTTCCTGGTCGAGAGAACCCGCTGCATGGACCAGTGGGAGGCCGACCTGGGGCACCCGATAGAAGACCAAACATGGGTAGACATTTGGACCCGAGCACACTCCTCGTCCTCCTGTGTCAGCAATAGGGAATGTGCATATAAAATCATGCTGAGGTGGTACTACCCCCCCCCCTCTTAGGCTCCATCACATGAATCCCAGGGTGGACCCCTTCTGCTGGAGAGGATGTGGCCATCCAGGCTCCTTTCTCCACATGTGGTGGACATGCCCGAAAATCCAGCGATTTTGGAGACAATGCCTGGGGACAATTACACAAATCACGGGGGCAACGATTCCACTGGAGCCGGGCCCCGTTCTGCTGGGGGTCCCAGTCCCGGCGATCTACCCACGCTTCGGGAATAAGGCGAAACTGTTGACCCAATGCCTTTTAGCCGGGAAATCGGTGCTGGCCCGCTACTGGAAGTCCCCGGACGCCCCCTGTTTAGCTCATTGGTGGACAAAACTATGGGACATACTGATAGCGGAAAAGGCGACGGCAGCAAAGGCCGGGGTCCTTCACCGGTTCCAGAACATTTGGAGCCCGGTACTAGAATATGACCAGCGATTTCCCACCCTGACCTATAAGCCTATCGATGCCCGATGGACCCTGGGAACCCGGGAGGAACCCGAAGGGGACACAAACTATGGGGCCACAGAGAGGAGGGCACAGAGAGTGGAGGCCTGGCAGGGGAGTGGGCCGTAACTTTAACCAACGGGTGGGCCGACATTGTGCGAGTGGTCCCACCCTTGGCCAACGGGGCCAGCAAGCAATACAGTACTGTGAATTTCCAAGGACTCAGAGTTGGAACGTCTCTTGGAACGGGCATGAGCCGTGGATATTGCCCGCCGCCGCAGTTAATGGAGCATGTTCCTTACCCTGAAGATGATGGTTCCTTGCGGGGCAGGGTCAAGCGGTTGGTGAGAAATGTGTGGTGAGCGCCTATATCTTCAGTTATCTCTTCCGGTTGTTCTGCTGCACCTTTGACCATGATGGCCGCCTTGGCTTCGGGGGGGAGGGGCGCGGGTCTGGGCCTCCAGTTGGCTCTGAGTTTGGTGAGGCGGATTCTTTAGGTGAGGTTGGGTGCATGATTTTATTCGCATCTTCCAGGTGACTGATACGTCTCATCACGCATTTGAATGAGAACTGCAAGGCCGTTGGAAATAGCCATCGGTAACGCACCTTTTGGTCTTGGAGAAAGAGTGCCAGGGGTCGGAGCGCCCTTCTTTTCTGGAGGGTGAGTATTGAGAGATCCTGATAAATTTGGAGCGGAGAGCCCTGGAAAGAGAGTTTGTCCCCGGTACGGCTGATTGCCGAGATGGCCTCCTTAGTAGAAAAGAAATGGACCCTGGTGATGACGTCTGGGGGGAGATCCGAGTCTATTCCCTGGCGTGGGCGCAGTCTATGGGTGCGGTCTAATACGAGTTGGGTTTCATCGAGATCTGGGAGCAAGGACCGAAAGAAGTCTCCGACGTATTCCGCCAGGTTTTTGTCAGGTACAGAGGACGGAATTCCACGGATCCTAAGGTTGTTCCGACGGGCCCCATTTTCAAGGTCCTCTTGTTTATACTCTAGGATCTCGTATGTATCTTGTAGGGCTCCGATTGAGCGCTGCACCTCCCCTAGTGCGGTCGTATGTTCCAGCGAGCGATCTTCGACCTCGCCCAGCCTCTGCTTCACCTCAGTCACCCTCTGATCGGTCTGTTCCACTTTGGAGGAGAGTTCCGCTAGGCATGAGTGGAATTCGGACTTGATGTCCGCCATAAAATCCACCAGGTCTCCCTTGGTAGCGAGGGCTTCTTCTCCTCCACGGGGTGTTTGCGGGGTAAGACTGGGAGGGTCCTTTTTCTTACCCTTTTCTGTCGTCGAGAACATAGTAGCTATGTCCGAGTTTTTGCCAGCCTTCGTTTCATCATGGCGGCTGCGGCGGAGGTTCTGCAGGCAATGAAGTTGGGCAGGGACGTGGGGCGGGGCGCCCCAGGAAACTCACGGGAGGCAGGTCGCAGCGAGGTCATTGGCTTACACCGGCGGTTTCGTTGTACAGCCAGGGGGACCTTATGTGGGGCACGTGGTTTTAGGGTGCTCCTAGTCCACAGATGTGGGTCTGCAGCCGAGGGTTACCGCCCGCTGGAGCGGGGTCCTGGTGTCTTCCGGCAGAGTAGGCTGGTGGGGGAGGCCTGGGTTGTCTGTCCAGAGTCTTTGTTTTTCGGTGCCCTGCAGGGCTGGGGTAGGCGGCACTTATGGAGTGCGGGTTCACCACGGGCTCCGCTGCCACGTGTCACGCTTGGGCGCCGGGGGTGCTCCCTCCGGCTAAAGCTCCGCTGGCCCCCTCACCGTTATGTTAGGTCTGGATCACGTTGTGCATCCGGCTACAGGCTACAGGCTGCACCCGGGCTCTCCTCTGTGTCGAGTCCTGGGTCAGCGTAGGATCCGCCTCCATTTCTTGGCTGCATCTGAGCTCACGGGTGCGGCTGCCATCTTGCTTCTTCCAAGGGGTGCAGGGCGCTATGTTTCAGACAATGAATTCGGGCGCAGCGCTTCCTTGCAGGCTCTTCATCTTCGGACCGCTTGTGCTATGGCGGTTCCGCTCCTTATTGCTAATGTCGGCGAGTCATTTCGGCCAAGGGAACCGCATGAATTCTGCTGCGGCAGCGGGCAATCCACAGGCGGCTTCAGCGGAGCGACCACATCGCCTGCGCTCCAAGCCACGCCCCCCTTTTATATGTATTTTTAAACTGTTGAGAAATTCTGTCAGCAGCACCATGGTACCTACAACATTCCCTTCGTTATCTTCATGGCCTCAGTGAAAACTCGGATCACAATGTAAAAGCCAATGTGTTTTTCTGTCACATGCCAAGTGCTTTTCCACATGGTCCCATAATGCCATTATAGGCCTGGCAGAATCGCCATATTTTAAGCAGGTATGGTGTCAGGGCCTTTCAACTTCTTCAAATGGAAGGGGCCTCGAGCCTCAGTGGGTCCCCCAGCAACTGCCCCCCCCATGTTGCCAGTCACCAGTCTTGTAACATGTCAATATGTTTATTTCTCCATTTTTGTTCTAGGGCCTAAAATGTACGCTTTGCAGCACTCATTAAAAGCTGCATTTTCTCTTCCCACGTGATATACAGAAGTGCTATCACCTCATTGCCTTCTAACACTGGTTCCTCCACATCAGCCACTTGCGGACAAAGAAAGGTTTAGAGCTCTTCAGGGGGTAGTTTGTGTTTAAGCTCCCTGGTGGCAAAGGGCAAAGTTAAGAACACATAGGGCTCATTACAAGTATGGCAGAGCAGTAAAAAACTGACTAACGGAATTACCGCCACTTTTCCCACACCGCCATACGACGAGTATGGCCCTGGAGTGGGGGATAAACCTCCAGCATCATGCTGGCGGTAAATCCTCCCACTTTCTGCTGAAAAGCAGCAAAATCGGTGGAATTATCGTGGCAGTAATTCTGCAGGTGGTAATTCCGCCAAAAATGCCCCATAGAGTCCAAAGGACTCTAAAAAATGGGGATTAACTCTCCCACCACCACTTGTAATTTGGCGGTAATTCCACCAGACCAAGTGGCAGTAACGTTAATTCCATTAGGCGGTATTCCGGTACGATTTACCACTGGAATATCGCCCAACTCATGATGAAGCCCATAATACAGGTAACATTCTAAGAAGGTCACCTAGTATCTAAAATATGCATTTTCTATTGCATTTGTATTTACATCTAGTTATTTATCGAGTGTCCTATTTAGGTATTGGCCCAAAATGTCACCCTCACAATTAGGACGGCCGAAAATTGCGACTTTTGTTTAGACCCCCCTACACCATATATATGTGGGGTGGGGGTATGTAATATTATGTCAATGTGGGTGGTGCGGGGGGGTCTCACCCCGCATATGTATGTGGTGTAAGGGGGGGTTTACATTTTTTTTTTACATCAATAAAGTCGCCATTTTTTGCATCGTAATAATCGCGGTCGCAATAATCCACCCTATTTACAACATTTGCAACATACCATTTTTGTCATTGTCATTTTGGGGGGAGTAGGGTGCCAATGATGCTTCCCGCCGGGGGTGCAATCTGGCCCTGCATGAAGGTGAGCACTTTCGGATGCCCGAGATGGCTTTGGGCTTACTACTAGAAGCGAGAGCATGTCTTGCCACAAAATGGAAAACCTCTATGACATGGAACAGATAACGGCAGGATTTCACAGCCATGCAGTCCCACTGGAGATGGAGTGGGGATGGTTTGCTGATAAATATCTGGTGTCGGAGGAGGAGCGGAGTGAGGGGGAGCAGGGAGAACGAAAGTAGGGGCATGGAATGCTACGTACCAAGAACTAGCAAAACGGGGCAGGCAACACTAAGGAAACAGGAGAATAATGGTCCCCAGAGTGGAGAGCGAGCGCCTATGGCTACAGCTTCAAGGAGTTTTAAGGGAATAACGATTTGAATAAGGGGGTTAGAAAGAGGAAGGGGTATCGGGATCGGTGGGTAGTTAGGGGTAGTTCATTGTTGATACTTACGAGAAGGAGGCAGAGGCCAAGGGCTTCCCGTGGGGTTTGTAAAACTGTTGAAATATGCCTCAAAATCATGTTCATTGGTACAAAACTTCAATAAAGATGTATAAAAAAAATAAAAGAATGCCCTTGCAAAAGTAAATGAGCAGGCTGCCCTAAAACATTTCCAACCATCTGAAAGTGGATATAACAGACCAACCATTTCAAAGGCTTCAAAACTAGAGCCTGGTTTGCATTAATAAAGACAAGGCCCAAAACGTTGAGTTCCACTAATTGTAAAGTGGATTTTGCAACATTCAAAGGAATACAGCAGGCCAGAGAATGTATGTTGAAATAATTTGAGAGTTATGTTCCAAGTACCAAGCACAAAGAATATT
This sequence comes from Ambystoma mexicanum, assembly GCF_040938575.1. Lineage (NCBI taxonomy): Eukaryota > Metazoa > Chordata > Amphibia > Caudata > Ambystomatidae > Ambystoma > Ambystoma mexicanum. Next base: position 744,624,866 of record NC_090927.1, on the reverse strand, counting down.
ACTTGTACAATGGAACCATTTCATCTCATTGACTATTTGAAGAACTTTAATTTTGCCCAAAATAACGTGAGATGTAATGCTATACAGGAGCCAATAATTAAAGTTCTATTTTATTCTGTTATGGCTGTAATTCAGTTTAAACCACACTGTATTTAAACGTGAAGTTAACATACCCAAACATATTGTTCATTAAGTTTGAGGGGAGCTTGAAACCGTTTGAAGATTTACATTTGTTAAGCCTAGCACCAGCTCAGGAATTCACAATAACAAAATATGAGGCCTGGAGATACCTGCTGAATGTATTTATTAATGTGTTTATAAAGGAAACAGCCCAATAAACCACTGCCAGATACTAAATAAATTGATCTAGGCTTCAAGCTTGAAAGGAGACTTCACAAGCTTATGTGCTAAATAAATCCATCAGTTGATTTTGTGCAGCAGTTGTCTAATCTCCATGAGAATACAAAGCCATTCTGTCTGGACACACATTGATATAATGAAAGAGGATTTTGTAAGAGATGTAGCAATGGTGACCTCAATACTATGAAGTCAACATTTCTTCACTTCCAAACTGCGTAGTAAAATACTTGTTAAAACCCAAATATTTAAGCGTTAAACAAAATCGTAATTATGTGATGCAAGGTCTCATGAACACAAAATAAATTGTATTTTGTAGCTAGAAATGTATGCACATAGTGTCACGTAAAGATTGGGAGATAAATGGGGAAAGCACAACTGTTACAAATGCTATCACAGCACGATTGTTCATGTATGTGGTCATGTACACTGATCTACAGATTTTGATATTCATTTTTATTAATTTTGCATCCAAAGTAAGGGCCCCCCCAAAAACTGAACTGGCAATTTGTCAGTCATTTTACCCCTACTTTCAGTACCAGAAGACTATTAGAAATTCACGTCTGTCACAAGATCTGTGTGGCGTTAAAGGTATATATTTTACCTGCTCATAGAATGATTATTATGGGATATGGGGAGATACAGATTGAACAATATGTAAACAACTGAGTGGAGGGAGCAGTAATGCAACCTATTGGAAACACTTTTAAGACCTTGCTTAGGGAGCACCCCCAGATGAGGGCCCTTGCAGATTCCCCATAAATGGAAAAGCCACATTTGAAACTTAATTAAGAGAATCCCCAATATAACCCAGATTGCTCATAGCAGTCCATGGTAAAACCCAAAAAATCGAGGTATGGTATTGTAGTCAAGTGCTATCCTTGACTCTTGAGGTATGTTTCTAGGTAAGTATATTTAGTCATAAGTTGTTGTGGCGAGTCCAGTTATGAGATTTGAAAAAGCAAAATCAGCAATAATTCTTTATATTCATGGAGAATTGTGCAAAATGTTATACCATTGCAGTCACTTGTTTTGAAATGCACAGGCAGACCTATGTGTAATGTGGCAGGGACAAGGGTGCTGTAAAATTGTATGTCATATTAGAGGTTACATCACCAGTCCTAACTTGTAGAGCTGTAGACCTTTGAATAAGGAGTAGATTAAAAGCAATGTACACCCACGTACACACACACACACACACACACGTATTTAAAGCAGCACACACACGTTTATTTAAAAAAGTTACCCACACTTATACAGGGGAGCCGAGTAGAATGGATGTTTGTTTTAAATATTATGTAATTTCTCTGATACCAAACTCGTCTTGACACTCAAAAAAACAAGTATTCTGAAAAGTTGTTTGAAATGTTTCCATCTAAATATGTATACATCGGCCAAGAAGTGGAAATGTCAGCATTAAAGTAAATTGTGTTGATACATGCAATTATTGACAAAGTATTTAGAATATCATAGATATGTCTAGAAGCGATTAGGAACGTGAATGCTTGTGTTTGGACCATTAGCAAGATATATCCATCAAGGAAACAAAGTTTCCACACAACATCCCACATAAACCCGCCCGTGAGGAGGTACTGCATGAACCTATACAAGAACTCCCTCTTAGCAGAGGTAAGGGAGGAGGGGGAGTCAACATACACACTCCTCCCCCACCCACACTGCTGTGACTAGCGGACACTCCATCAAATATATCTTCCTAGATTTTACCTGCCATTCTGACATTCCGGTAAGGGGCATCACCCGGCATGCTCGCGCAGCAACCAGGAGGAAATGCACCATATGTTGCGTAGCTTGCCAGCCCCCTTCCACTTCTTCTAACCGGAAAAGCACCAGCAGAGGGTCAACCTGCCTTTCAATTCCATCAATGATTTTTATCCACCCAAACACTTCAGCCCAGTACATCTGCAGCTTACTTCATGCCCACCACATGTGCCAGAATTTGGCCTGTTCCCCACAGCTGTGCCAACAGAGGGGACTGATCCATCCAAACATTTTCAAGAGCCGAACTGGATCCTACTGCCAACAGTGGAGCAGTTTCACTGCGTGGAATTTATATTGGCAGGCTATTGAGGTCTTGAGCCTTCTCTTGTACATTCTCTCACCAAGCCGCTCATCCAACTCCCGGCCTAAGGCTCTCTCCCATTTAGCCTGCAGCCCATCTGTATCACCCATGGTAGCCTCCAACGACGACCAATAAAGCAAAGAAATAATCCCTTTGGCGTCCAGTTGTATATTTAGAACATGTTCGGTCTGTCAGAGCCCTCTGGAGTCACTACCTCCATGTCACTGTTGTCAAGGCTCCCTTTAGTTGGAGAAACAGAAAAACCTGGAGTCTCCCAATTAAATTGTGTCTTTTTTGAATTTATGCGGCAGGGTTCTTAAATGACTGAGTATTTCCTTCTGACTTTGTTGCACCGCCTTGGGTGATTAGGCTCAATATTAAAGCATGTTAACATAACATTTGACACAATGCAAGTAGTGGGTTGTTTTTGATGTCATAGTTTTTGCTTTCTAGTACTCCAGTTGCTCATGATACGCCAGTTTGTCTGCTTAAAGGTTTCTTCTCCAGATTTTTGAGCTTTCAATTTTCTTTTTTGATATGATTCAGCTTGTGAATAAACCATCTGGAAACCTCTCTTCCGTAATGTATTGAAAGGCTTTTTAGACCTCGGCTATCCAAGGTGATATTAATCCAGTTGTGAAAGTGATTTGAGTTTTTGTTGTTTAGATGTCTCCAGGTTATCCAGAAGGGTGTCCAATTAGATCTTTTTCATGGTTAACATTGGGTGTGCTGTGGTGTATTTTGGATCTGGTGCTTTGGAGAAGATGGTGAAGGGGATAGAACGATGATCTCCACAGGGTCGGACAGGGGAGAAAACAGTGGTGATGTTCTTGTTGCAGGAAACACAATACAAGCTGTTTCCAGTTCTGTGGGCAGGTCAGTTTGTTTATGTAAAGTACATCAAGTTTTGGGAAGAACGAATTAGTAGCCACATTATCCCTCTTCTCAAACCAGATGTTGAAGTTTCCCCGTAGGGCAAGTTGTTGGGATGGGTTGGGTATAACCATATTAGTGACCACCCCAGATAGGTTTGTCTGCAAAGGAGGGGTTTGTAAGTTAGGAGATTGGTGTATGAGAATGAAGATTAGTGTTGACCAGTGTGAGATGGAGAAGTTTAGCAAGAGAGCTCTGGAATTAGAAATATCAAAGGTTTGAGTTGTAACTCTGATGGGAGTCTCTGAACAAGAGCAATTTCTCAACCTCTTATGGCCGTCAATCGAAAATATAATTTAGTATCCTGTGGGAATGGTTTCATGTAGGACTGCAGAGTGTTCCTGTAATAGCCACATTTCTGTGAAGAGTTGGCCTACTTTACTCTTGCATAAAGGATCAATGCTGTAGGAAGAATGTTTAATTACTGCCTGCTCAGTCATGAGGAGACATCTGGTATCAACCGATCTTATGTGGTTCATTCTTGCTGTCAGGGGTTGATCGGCTAACTATTTGCTTGTCAGTCATCAGATGACTCTTGGATGTTGCCTTCGTCCCCAAACAGTTTTAGTTGGTTCTTTGAGGTATTGGGTTGATAATCTTGACTCCTGTAAGGGGTGGCAGCATGCAGCAGTTTCATGATGCAAAGATGTGATCAATGGCGACTTCTAGAACGGGGTGCTTCTAGAGGTTTGTTTTTCAGTGTAGATCTAGTGGTCAACAAGGTGTTAACTCATCGATTAGCAAGGATTCTATTGTTCCTGAAAATTTCATCTGTAATGAGAAACTAAGGCGATGGATGGTGGTGATGGATGGTTGCTAATGAATTGAGTTGTTTGAGGAAATATCAGCAGATGAGGCCATCCAGGTTATTTTTGGTGAGGGAGGGGCAGAAGTGAAGCAGAAAAGGGCTAACGCTGATGTCCTTCGTTGATTGATTTGTAGATGTTGTGAAGGAACAAGTTACTTACCTGTGACCGTTTTTCTCCAGCATGGGTCTGGCATGGATTCACATGCTCATGAATATTCCCCGTCGTCAGGCTAGGAATCCTCAGTAAAGAAAAAACCAGTATCAGTTTCGTTTCTGATCTGTCTTTCGTAGTAGTAACCAATCACTGATCTCTGCGTCATACTGACCACGGCCAATGACTGCCATCTCCCTAAGCCCCGCCTCTGGCAGCCATCTTCAGATTTGGTAGCACGTGAAGTGGCAGTATGACCAAGTGAAGAGCCGCAGAGGGGTAGGTGGGAGGGTTCGCATGTGAATCCATGCCTGACCCATGCTGGAGAACAACAGTTACAGGTAAGTAACTTGTTCCTTCTCCAGCATGGGGTCTGGCATGGATTCACATGCTCATAAATAAAAGAATACATAGCAGTACACACATGCACAACCACGGGAGGTGGCAACAGGCTCAACATTAAGCAATACAACAACTCAAAATTAAGCATCTCTTACCTTCTCACCAGGCTCACCTTAGGCGAACAGGTTGCGCAGCACTGCTTGGCCGACCCTGGACTCCTCCCTGGAATCCCGGTCGACGCAGTAGAATTTCGTGAAGGTGTGCGTCGACCTCCACGTAGCAGCCCTGCAGATGTCCAGCAGGGGCACACCAGATAGGAACACCGTGGTAGCTGCGATCGCTCTGGTGGAATGGGCTCTCGGACGGCCGGGCAGCGGTCGGTTTGCCAACCGATGACAGTACATGATACAGCCGGAGAGCCATCTGGAAATGGAAGCCTTTGAGAGAGCCTTCCCCTGATTGACAGGTCCAAAGTTCACAAAAAGTTGTGATGTCTTCCGAAAACTCTTCGTGCGGTCCACGTAGAACTTCAGCGCTCTAGACACATCCAGCGAGTGCAAAGTCCTTTCAGCCGGCGACGAAGGCGACGTGAAGAAAACAGGCAACACCAAGGGTTCGTTGAGGTGGAAGTCCGACGGCACCTTGGGCATGAAGGAGGGGTGCGTCCTGAGCACTACCCTCGTGTCGTGAAAAGTCAAGTACGGGGGCTTGCAGGAAAGGGCCACTCGTCGTGCGGAGGTGATGGCCACAAGAAACGCTGTTTTCCACGACAAGAACTTCAACGGAGCTGAGTGCAGAGGCTCGAACGGAGGTCCCATGAGCTTGGTCAGCACCACGTTGAGCTCCCATGCCGGGCCGGAGCCTTCAGAGGCGGGAATGATCTGAACAGTCCCTTCATGAATTCTTTCACCAGACGATGAGACCACAAGGACGTCCGTCCCGTGGTTCTGGTGTATCGGGAGATTGCGGCAAGATGAATCTTGATGGAAGCGTGCGCCAGTCCAGCCTTGGCCAGCGTCAGGAGGTACGGCAGTACTTGTGGAGCCGTAATCCGTAGAGGGTTAATCTTCTGTGCATGGCACCAGACAGAGAACCTCTTCCATTTGTCGTCCGTAGCATTTAAGAGTTGAGGACGCCCTGGCCTTTGCAAGAACCTCTGCAGTTGGCCGGTATGTCGTAACCTCCAAACTCTAACGCTGCAGGAGCCAGGCCTGCAAGTTCAGAGACTTCAGGTCGTGATGGAGGATGGCGCCTCCTTCCCTGGAGAGAAGATCCGCGTCCACTGGCAGCTTGATTGACGGGGACGCTGACAAGTCCAGAAGGTCCGGGAACCATATCTGCCTCGGCCACGCAGGTGCGACGAGGATCATCCTGCACCATGACCTCTTGAGCTGGTTGATGAGCCGGATCAGCAACAGCAATGGAGGGAACGCATATAGAAACAGGCCCTCCCAGGGGAACGAGAAAGCATCGCCCATGCTCCTCGGCTGGGGAAACCTGCTGGCGAACCTCCGGCACTTGGAGTTCGTCGCCGTCGTGAACAGATCGATCTGGGGAGTGCCCCAACGTCGAAAGAGGCGGTCCACTAGATCCTGACGTAGTTCCCACTCGTGGCACGAGCGCAGCTCTCTGCTGAGCGAGTCGGCAATGGTGTTTTTTATTCCTGCCAGATGAAACGGCACCAGAAACATCCCTTGGGCGGCGGCCCAATGCCACAGATCCTGCGCTTCCTTGGACAGGGCTAGGGATCTGGTACCGCCCTGCTTCCTGATGTAGAACATGGTGGTGGTGTTATCGGTGAAGATCCTCACCACCTTGCCCTTGAGGGACGGAAGAAAGGACCTGAGGGCCCAAAACACTGCCCGGAGCTCCAGGTCGTTGATATGGAGGGACTTCTCCGTCGGAAGCCAAAGGCCTCTCGCGTGCAGATTTTCGGTGTGCGCTCCCCACCCTTCCAGGGAGGCATCCGTGGTCACTGTCTTCTGGTGGCCCGGGGTCTGGAAGTCCATGCCCGCCGTCAGATGCGCGCGGGTGCCCCACCACCGGATCGCTCGTCGGAAGCTCTCGTCGAGTGTGATCCTGTCCTCAAAGCTGCCCGTCTGAATCCAGCGAGCATCCAGGAACTCCTGTAACGGTCGCATCCGAAGCCTGCACAGGCGGATGAGAAATGCAAGACGACATCATTCCGAGGAGGAATTTGATGGACCTCACCCTGGCCGCGTCCGCAACCAGCATCCGCTGCACCTTGCCCAAGATGGACCTCGTCCTTTCCTCCAACGGAGAGGCCAGAAGCGCCACTGTGTCGAGTTTTGCTCCCAGAAACAGTGCGTCTTGCGCAGGCACCAGGTGGACTTGGCGTAGTTTATGGAGAATCCCAGGTCCGCGAGTAGTTGGACGGTCCTCGCCGTGTGGTCCGCGGCGAGTTCCCTTGTCTTTGCTCGGATGAGCCAGTCGTCCAGGTAGGGGTAGACGTGGATCCCCTCCAGGCGCAGCCGCGCCACCACCGGTGCGAGGCATTTGGTGAACACCCTGGGTGCCGACCTCAATCCGAAAGGAAGGGCTCTGAACTGGTAGTGACACCCTTGGACCACGAATCTGAGAAACTTTCGGTGTCCCTTTAGGATGGGGATATGGAAGTAAGCATCCTCCAAATCCAACGACGACAGGAAATCGCCCTCCTCCAGCTGACCCAGGACGTGCCTGAGGGTGACCATCCGGAACTTCTGTGCCTTGATGAATTTGTTCAGTCGTCATAGGTCCAGGATGGGACGCCATCCTCCTGTCTTCTTCTTCACGAGGAAGTATCTTGAGTAAACTCCGGAGCCCCGAAGCCTCTTTGGGACGAGCTCGATGGTGCCTTTCTTGAGCATCGCCTTTACCTCCAAGAGAAGTTGAGGGACGTGATGTTCCTTCCTGGCCACGGGGGGGGGACGCGCGGGCACTTCTTTCCAAACTCGAGCGCGTGACCCTGGGCCAGGGCGTCCAGCACCCAACGGTCGGTGGAGATGGACTCCCACACGCTGACGAAGTTCGCCAGCCGGCCTCCCACCGGGGTGCTTCGGTGGGGGCCCGACCCCATGGCCGGTTCAGTCCTGCTTCGACAAGGCTTTGCCACCTTGTCCTCCCTGGCGACGACGGCGGGGTCCGCCCGACTTGCCTCGTCCCCTGTAGGCTTCCTGTGACGATGAACGGGCCGCTTGACGATAGGTGGAAAATCCACCGCCAGAACCTTTGGAGGCACCCTGCTTTCCTCCGGCACTCCGAAAGGGCGGCCGTCGTTGCTGGAGAACACCAAGAGCCCTGACAGTCTCCGTGTCCGTCTTGATGGCTTGTAGGGAATCGTCCACTGTTTTCCCAAACAGGTTGCTCCCGTCGAACGGCATGTCCAAGACTCTGGTCTGCACGTCCTGCCGGATGTCCGTTGCCTTGAGCCATCCACGCCGTCTAAGACACACGCCGTTGCCCAACTGGCGAAACCCAGTGTCAGCGATGTCTGTCGCTATCGTAATGGCGTGGTCCGACGCCACTTCTCCTTCCTGTAAGATCTCTAGGGCCTCCGTCCTCTTGTCTGGCAGGAAGTCCAGCAGGGGGGCGATTTTGTACCACAACTCCTTGTCGAAGCGGGCTACGATAGCCAAGGCGTTGGCAGCCTTAATCGTCGTCGCTGCCGATGAGATGACTTTGCGTCCCATCGTGTCCAATTTCTTTCCCTCGCCGTCCGGCGGGGAGGTTGACGTAGAGGCCGAAGCTCCCCCCTGCTTTCTTCCTGGCCGCTGCGGAGACGACCGAGTCCGGGGTCGGCTGTGCCCAAAGGCACAAGGGGGCCGCGTCCGGGACCCGGTACTTCAAGTACCGATCCCTTCTCGCAGGCGTTGTGGATGGGTTCTTGAGGAGAGCGAGACCCTCATCCCAGATATCGTCCAGTAGAGGTACAGCGAGGACCGTCTTCCTCTTGGTCTCGCGCCGTTGATAAAGGAAACCTTCCTTCTTCTCTTCCTGGCAGAGCTGGAAAAGCTCGGATGCCCTGGCGATCATGGCATGAAACGATCCAATCTCGTCGGGCGGGGAAGCCCGGGGAGGAGGTGACGACGGGAGATCCTCGTCGTAAACCTCGTCGTCTGTACCCGTCGCGGCCGTGTCCGTCCCCATATCATCCCCACGGGTCGTGGACGGGAAGGAGGCCTGAGCAGGGCGCGATGGTTGAAAAGGAGGTGGAGGATGAATCCTTCTCTTAGGAGGAGGGCTCCCAGAAGGGCCTGGCTCCGGGTCCCCCGTTGGGAGCGGTTCCTCCGTTGGTGGTAACGGCAATCTCGTCCTTCTCTCCGAGCATAAGGACTGTATATCCAACAAAATGGCCGCCGAGTTGTCTTGCGGCACTGGTTGAGGGGATTCCGATGGGCGGTCAGGAGCCTCGGCAGCACCCTCGACGTTATCGTCGTCTCCGACGTCGGGGTCCCTCCCGACGGGCTGGTCTTCTCCCACGCCAACGCCGTGGCTTAAGACTTCGATCAGCTCCTCTTCAGAGGTTGAGGCTGAATCCACAACGACCTCCTGCCCCCCCTTTTTCTTCTCCGTCGGAGGTTTCACGGGGGTCCTGTCGATGGGCATGAAAGAGGACTCCCTCCGCGGTGGCAGGGAGACTCTGGGCCCCGAGGTCACCTCCACTGGTATAGCCTCCACAGGCTGAGCCAGGGCCGCCGCGACTGTCTCGATAGAGGCCATGGCAGGGTGGATCAAGGCTTTCACCACCTTAGGTGCGCTCACCGCCTCGCTCCCCCTCCGATGGGGCCTTTGAGCTCGACCGGGGTCTCTCCAGGAGCTTCGCCGGGTGCTCGGCCTTCCCCTTACCCGAGCCAGAGCGTTGACTCGTGGTTGATGGCGCCGGGGAGGATGCACCCTGCCTGGCACCCGTAGAGCCCGACCGTTCGGCGCTCCCGGTGCCAGCGGACTTGCGGTGCTTGGCCTTCTGTTGGGCCCCCGTCGCGCCCTCAAAGGTCTTAGAAGACCGCTCGGACTTCTTTTTCTCGCCTGACGGGCTCTTCCCTTCCAGCCAGTTGGCGAGACGCAGATGGCGGTCCTTCATGGTCCGCTCCGACATATTGCCGCTAAACGCACAGTCCTTCTCCACGTGCGTCTTGTCCTCAATGCAGGCAGTAGAGGCAAAGGGAGTGTTCGTCCTCCTTAAAGACATTCTGAAGCTGGCATCCAGGGCAGACCCTGAACAGCTTTCCGGACTTCGAGCGTCCCTTCTCCTGGGCCATGTCCGCGATGGGCCTGAGAAACTTCTGGAGCCCTCCAAAAGCGTGGCTCGACGAAATCTTCACCTTTGAGGGGCGTAGAAGAATCCGACACGGGTCCCCGTTGATCGGATAAAGAAACGGTGGAGCTTGAGGCTCTTTTGACCGAAAAAGAGAACATTTTCCTACGAAAAAACGCAAAAAAAGCACTAAAGCTCGAGAGCAATAGCACGAGGAACCCAACACTTGAACGTGCGGTAAAAATCTGAAGATGGCTGCCAGAGGCGGAGCTTAGGGAGATGGCAGTCATTGGCTGTGGTCAGTATGACGCAGAGATCAGTGATTGGTTACTACTACGAAAGACAGATCAGAAACTGATACTGATTTTTCTTTACCGAGGATTCCTAGCCTGACGACAGGGAATATTCATGAGCATGTGAATCCATGCCAGACCCCATGCTGGAGAAAGTGGACTCTACTCTCTATGCAAATCCCCCACTTGTTAGAGATCAAACCATTCCTGCCGCCAACCCATTTTCCTTCCCCACCAGATGAGCTGCAGAGACCAAAAACCTATTCCCCAACGCCCAAAACCAAAGCTGCATGACCTCCCTGCATAGGAGCACTGACCATATCCCCCTTTCTTGCTGAGGTAATGCATGTCCACCATGTTGTCCAGTAAAACTAGGACATTCCTCCCTTGAATGATGGTGCAAAAGATGTCAGTGCTGGCATCTCCAGCAGATTGATTTGCCATAGACACTACTGTGAACAAACCCCACTTGCCCACAGGCCCACCAAATGAGCATCCCAGCTTTTCAGAGATGCGTCTGCCGACCTGATCCTCCGGCCAGGGCATCTGGAATGGTTCACACACCATCACACTGTTCTGGTTGAACCACCATGGCAGGCCATATGCCACCACCCTCGAAATTCAGGACTTCTGCCATCTCAGCAGAAAACTGCAGTGAGTGCACATTTAGCCTGGTCTTTGCGACAGAAAAATGCAGGAAGCCATGTGATCCAGGAGGTGGAGAAAGGCTGAGGGTGGTAGCCTGCTGCAGTTCTGACAAAACATGGCCATTTGACCAAAGCGAACGACTCTCTCCTCATGGAGAAAGGCCTTCCCCACCAGAGTATCCAGGACTGCTCCGATTAAATGTGAAAGTGTCATGTGCAGAAGCACAAGCTTAGAAGAAGCAAGCAGGTGTCTTCAAGATGTTGCGACACCTGCTCTGGGGGAGGTTGGATCCCGGATGAGCCAGTAGTCCAAATAGTCCTGAGGTGAGCTGCCACTACCATCATCAGATTGGTGAAAACCCTGAGTGTGGAGGTCAAACTAACTGGACTCACTTTGAATTGGTAATACATGCCCCTAATGACTAACCTCAGGAAGGGCCTTCACTTCCGATGGACCAGCACATGGAAATAGCCATCCTGTAGGACCACCAACCAGTCCTGGCTTTGTAGAGACTGGAGAATTTCCTGCAACGTCACCACCCTGAACTGGTTTTTTCTACTGGTTTTTCCTGAGGAATTTGTTCCAGCCGCTGAGGACCAGTCTGGGACGAAGGTCTCTCCCCTTCTTGGGCACGAGTAAGTAACTGGAGTACCAACCCGTTCCTCTCTCTTGAGCTGTGACCTCCTCTCCACTGCTGTTTTTTTCCAACAGTGTCAACTCTTCACTGAGCTCTGGGCCCCAAGAAGGTGCTGATGAAAGCTTATCTGGTGGTCTGCGTAAAACTGGCTGGCAGTAACCCAGATTGACCAGCTGGAGTACCCAAGCATCTGAGGTGATCCCCCGACACCTATTGCAGTGCTCGGAAACTCTTCCCTCAAATGGCGTAGCATGGGTGGAGACCTCAAAGAGGCTTTAAAGCGGGTGTCACCATCAGTGCTGAAGTCGAAGGAGTCTGGCCTCTCAACGCCCCAGTCCCCACTGGTGTGCAAAAATCTCTTTTGCACCTACTTCGCTTGGAGGACGTGAGCGTTCCTCATAAAAAGGGTGTACAGACGGAAACCCTTTCGCTTGCCAAAGCAAAGGATGATGGGTAGGCTGCTGGACTGCCAGTCCTAATGATTTTGCAGTAAGATTTGATTCTTCAAACTTTTCCAAGGTCGCACTGGATCTCGACTCTAAAATGTGCTCTCCATCAAAACTCATACCCAAAAATTTTGACTAGAAAAACCAGGATGACTGGAGGTAAACGGCCCTGTGAAGGACCGCTGATGCTCCCACGGCTCTCCTGACGCAATATTCAATAAGACATGTGAAAATTTGGAGAGTGCCTAAGCGGCATTACCTGTTTTATGCGTCATGATGCCAGGCACAAAGAACTTTGGTAGGGCGTCTGTCTTTTTTGACTACCTATCTGTCAGGGCGGTCGACGACCTCGAGTTGACCATTGCCGCCTGCACTACCAGGCCCTCAGGTGCACAGAGAGAAAAGGTTGGCCACCCTGTGCGTGCTTAAACTATTTGGTGAGCTCCCGGTGGTCTGCCAGCATTGAGCACGGGTGCTACCACAATACCATGTCTGGATCCATAAGGGCTGCACTGAATGGGAGAGCCACCTCAGACTGGGGACCTTTGTCGAGGATATCTGTGAGGTAAAACTGCACTAAATGCTTCGACGGGGCACAGGTCGAGAGCCGCCACCACCACCACCTGTTCTACATAGGTGACAGTATACAACCTGCTCATGCTGTGAAGATCAAAAGCCAACTCTAAGAGCTCTGCCTGGTCCGCAAAATAATAAGGCATGAGGTTGAGCATATGCTTCTTGTGGGAAGAGGAGTGTGGTGACACACTGACAAAGTGGGATATTTTAGGATTTTTTTTTTGTGTTGCTTGCCCTCCTTCTTGTCTTTTTCCTGGGTCGGCCCTACGGTGTCGGCCTTCAAAGCGTTAGCAGCCAACCAGGTTGGACACTTCAATGGGGCCAACCCAACGGAAATTTTGCCAAGCACCCCCTCAAGGCCTTAGGACTCGACTGACATGAGCTGCATTGCTCATGGTCCACCCCTAGACAAATGTTGTGCATGTTTTTGATGGACCTCAGAGCTGCAGTCACAGCAGAGTTTTAAAGTCGACAGTTTTGGGCCCGACATAAAAGCACACGAAAAACAATCAGGGTCGAGTTGTGAACAGCATGAAGAAAAAAGGAACAGAGGTAGGGGGTGTAGTGCATACTATAAATATAGCAGTCGATGTTATGTTCAGAGTGGGAGTTCCGGAAACCAAGCACACAGGAGCCAGAGAGGTGTTGAGCCACACTGTGCCCCCTGTCAAGTTTTCCGTGAACAGCTAGCGCTGGAGGATATCTTTCTAGATGAGGAATCTGTGGTAGAATGCAATCCATTGACATGTAATTCTTTAGGAGTCTTTTACAATTAGGTATGACTGGATCATAAAAATAAGCTTTTCACTTGTAATCAGTATAGCTTTATTCATGGGAATGTACAAATGTGCCCCTGTCCTAAAGGTTTCTGAACAATCTGAGTAAGAAAATGCCCAAAGATGTATTGCTAATAGACCTGCGAATAAACTGGGATTTAAACCCTGGGGTTATAGAATTATAGTTATATGGACTGTCTACCTGATTTGATTTAGCGGATTAACAACAACCTCGCCTACATTGGTTCAAAGGCTGATTTTCAAAGGATTGTAGAACACAGTAGGCAGTCAAAAAAGCATTATCACTGCAGGATGTCTATTGCCTGCCACCACGTAGTTATAAAGGTAGAATACACTGGTTAAAAATACATAATCCAAAGTAGGTTTAGAAATTTCATTTGACCAGGTATATACAGCGAGATTATGCCCCTCAAATCGACCATGTAACATGATTAATCTGTATGTTGCTAACATTTCAGCCAATGCATTGCAAGCTGCACTTTTGCAGCATAACTGCCTCAGACAAAGGATTGATACAATCTTCACTAATCCATCAAGGAAGTGCACACTCCATTGAAATCTCCCATTAGAATTATATCTTTAGGATTGCTTGCTATAATCACACTAATGGTTTGACACTATAGCTAAAGTGGTTTAGCTTTTACCTTCTTGAGTGAACTACAAACATGAATAATAAGCCACCTATTCTGCCAGGTAGGCAAGTATCAAGTAATGCTGACCACCAATACATCATCCCTCAAATGCGGGAACTTGTGGATGGAAAGCGATAAAGAATCTCAGAATGCCATTAAAAGTCCACCCATAGGCAGACCCATTTCCCCGTTGATTCACATGTCCCAAACCACACCCAAAGCCTTCTAAATAGGACTGTTTCCTAAGCCAACATTATTGAAAGACTAAATCAAGCACATTCATGAATTCTAACAACTCTGAGAAAAAACCTTAAACAGTCTATATGTTTGACGGTGCGTTGAAGAATCAATGCGTGATGAGCCCAATCGTCCTATGAAATTCAAAGAGATGCAAGATGTCATATCTCACCACTCATTTTTCACTTGTGTGTTGCTTATACACTATTGTCATTTTCCAGAGTTCCAAACCCATATATGTCTGATTAATGGCATTGCCAGGTTTGGCTTAGGGGCCATGTTTCTTTTTAGAAGTTACATCTAGCTATGGTTTCAGTTCTTTATTTGAGCACAGCAATATATCAAAGGACTTAATATGAAATGAAACAAGTCCATCTCAGGTAGTATCAGAATAGGAGAAATTATGTACCAGTAATTTTCTTTCTATGGTTTTTTCCCCTACAGATTCCTCATTAGGAAGATCTCGTTTTAGCATCAGCTGCTCAGAATATTTTTTTGACAATGGACCTAGTACAACTGGACACCGACTCCTCTTGATTGGACCGTGCCACTTATCGGCTCAGAGGAGTAACTTTGCTGAAAATGTTGGGGGGAGTGGGGGCATCATGACAACTGAAAGAAAGGGGCGGGGTGGAGTTGGCGAACGTTGGAACTGAGGGATAAGACTAAACTACTACTCCAACCTTATCACCCTCCCCTCCCACGCACTGGCATGTTCCTCCTCATCCTGTCCATCAGGCAACACCTTGCCTTGCCATGCGCATGACTCGCCACCAGCTCACTCAGCTGTGCCACCTCACATTTCCTGTGCTCTGTAATTCCCCTGCCCCACTACCTCAATAGACCATGGGCAAGCCTCCTCTGCTAACTCTAGACCCGCCTTATCATCCCCCACCCCTTCAGAATGACCCCAGAGGCATCGCTAGACCCTCGCCCACTAGTTTTCTCTGGGCTTTCCTGTTCTGCTTACCACCGCTCTTCTCGTATCCCCTTACATGACCCATAGTATGTCCCTAACCTTCAAGTACCTGTCTGCCCCATCTCAGATTCTCCTATGTATGTGCCCACTCCCCCATCGCAGCTCAACCCCCTTCATTCCAAATTTGAATTTACACATCACCCAGAACCTCCCCCTCGCAGTACCCCAAACTTCCCTAGCCATGACGCTTCCTCCTCCGAAGCCCCTCTTCCACCACCTCACCTACCCATCTACCCCCGGTCTCCCCTCCCACGTGGCATCTCACACCCCCATGGACAAGTCTCCCATCACCTCATATTCACCTGTTAACCCCTTCCACACGGCACCTCACCCGCCCCCACTTGTCGGCCTTCTCATTGTGCTGCTGTCTGTCTCCCATCACCTCACTTACACCTGGT